>NW_026991711.1:106592553-107925886 GCF_029215605.1 Mirounga angustirostris | reverse complement strand
AATCATCAAAATTCTTTCTTCTTTGGTATGCTGCTTGATGTACTTGCCTAAGTCATGCAAACATAAGTGATTTAGAGCCATGCATTCATTCAAATCCACTAAATGCTAAATCCATGGTTTTACTCCAAGGTCAGGACTTTTCAGCCTTTATATTGTTCACATTTTCCACCAGATAATTCCTAGTTGGGTGGGGGGGAGGGCCTTCCTTTGCACTGCAGGAAGTTTATTGGCATCCCTGGCTACTAGTATGCCAATAGGATCTCCAGTCAACCAAAAATGTCTCCATACATTCCGAAAAGTCCCCTGGTGGTGGTGGGGGGGGGGGGGGGATCCCTACCAGCACCATCACCTCTGGTTGAAAACCACTGTTTTAGATAAGAAGGCTTTTTTGTGATTATAAAATTATCATAAAGATAGAAACTTTGATGCTTATTAATTCAGATCATACAGCAAATACAATAAATGGCAAGCAAATTAAGATATCAGAAAGACAACTAAAGTCACTTCTTTGTGACTGAAAGTTCATTGGTATTTTAAGATGCATACCACCACTAGATATAACATGATATTACATGTTTGCTTTTATCCTTTTACAAAGAACTATGCACAAATAAATGGAAACAGTATTTGTGGCTTTAAAAATTTTCTCACTGAAATACAGATATTTTATGGAAGATCAGGTAAGATTTTTAGACATTTTATTTTCTACTCCATAAAAATAGAGTACAGTATAAAATGAATCCATAAAATATGTTATAATTTGAAGAAAGTAGCTCCTGGTATTGCTGGGATCTGGTGAAACTAAAGCAATAAGAACATCTTTCACTTACATGTATTTTGTTCTATGTGTGGGTTTTGAAATTGAAATTCATTCTTGTTCTTCAACATCGAATGTTTAAATTATAATTTGAAGGTATTTGTCAAAAGTAAAATAGAATTTGGGATTAGTGTTTAATTGTAAAATCCTTCTGAAAATGCATTTCTTTAAAATATTAAATTATTTTCTAAAAGGAAAATTGTAATATAGATAAATTACTTTATTATATTAGCAGTTATTTTGCACCAATAAAATTTATTAACAGGTTGAATATTAGTTACTGTAAAAAAATGACTACCTGGGAGAAAGAAAAATCTTCCACTTATCTAACAAACTGGATCCTGACATTCTTCTTTGAGCAGAATTTTATTACATAAATAAATATCATACATATTTTATATTGCATCAATTGAATTTAATGGATAAAATAATTGGGTTTAAAGGGTTTATTTTTGCTGGTGAGAAATGTACTACAATTAAATATGGTTTGCATGAAATATGAAATTATCTTTAATGATATTGTTTTCTTCACAGAGCACACATCAGTCTTAAGTGATTGCATAATTAACATTTGGTTCTCCTATAAAGCATTGTAATTATGCATTATTTAGTCCCTTTACCCACAGCTATGATGTGCTTTAGAAGATTAACTCACTCTCCAAATATTTAGATTCCCTACTCTTAAGAACATATCCCACATACATTGATGAGCATGCATATGACTCCAAATGTCTTTCAGTCTAACATAGTAATAGATATCAGAGAAATTTTATGAAAAAACAATATGTTATGTACATAAGTCGTAGTTCCTGCCAACATGATCCTGATACTCAAGCTCAGATACTGAAAAATTAAGGCCCTCAGACTAAGTCCAGCTTCCTGCCTCTTTTGTAAATAAAGTTTTACTTGAACATAGCCAAACCTTTTGATTCACATATTGTTTTATGGTTGACTTTCTGCTACAACAACAAAGTAGAATAGTTACTATGAAGGCCATAAGGCCTGCAAAGGTGAAAATATTTACTATCTGGGTTTTTACAGAAAAAAAAAAAAGAAGGCAAATGCCAATCTTTCATTTATCAGTATACAGACATAAAATGTATGAATATAAGGCACATATAATTAGAAAATAAGATCGTAAACAATAAATTGCTTAATGCTGTGTATAGCCAATAATTAAAACTAATGTTTAGTGATGGAGGAGATCAGCATTTGCTACCTTCATTAGCAACTGTTCTGTGGAAGAAAAATGACTTAAAGTGAGTCATGAAGAAAGGTTAAGATGTTGGTGATGAAATTCTGTGGGAGAAATATACCATGTGGAAGTGGAAAAGGACAAGCTATAGATATTCAGAGAACAATGAGGAGTTGATTAGAGCATGTGCATAATGTGTATGCAGAAGAAAAACAGGCATAGAGGCTGGAAGATAGGGAGGTATCATAGAAAGAGTGATTGGTATGTTCTAAGCAGTATCCCACAGAGTACCAGTTGCATGGCCATAAAGGTCGTTAAAGGTGACAAAATAAAACTTTATGTTGGAAGAGGAAAGGTAAAAATGGAGAGAAGGAAACACAAATTAGAGACGTCAGATAATATTTGGTAACTCATTAAATATGGTAGTGAAAAAGAAGTGAAAAAATGCTCTGAAATTTAAGTTTTGTGAGTTTGGAAGGCTGAGAACATCTTTAACAAAAACAAAGTGCATCAGGATAAAACAAAACAAATTAAAAACACCTGGAGGTTAAAGAACAGAAAATAAACAACTCTGGCCAGTGCCAAAGAATCATGGTAGGAGGTAAGACTGAGACTTTATGAGGTAGACAGTGGGAAGCCATCCAAATTTTTTTTTTTTTCATCCAAAATTTTTCAGCAAGGCAGCTATATGATTAAGTCTGTGTTTTAGAAGGCTAACGGTATGCAGTGGGGAGAAACTAGAAATCAAGACATTACTTAGAAACTTAGTGTATCAATCTGAGGGAGAAATGGAGAGAACCTAAATTGGCACAGTGACCATAGAATTGCAGGGAATGGTGTACATGATTAGTGTACAGATTCTTAAATCCCTAGGTATAAGAACTATGTCTTGTCTACTATTAAATTCAAGCTTTTTAAAAGTAGGCAGAGTAACTAGGTGCTTCATAAATATTTATTCAATGCATAAATATAAAGAGGGGAGTTACATATATCTCTAAGGTCCTCTGTTTGGTAAACTTGAGTTTGTTTTATTTTATTTCTAAAGATTTTATTTATTTATTCATGAGAAAGAGAGAGAGAGGCAGAGGGAGATGCAGGCTCCCCGCGGAGCCGGTAACCCGATGAGGAACTCGATCCCAGGACGCTGGGATCATGACCTGAGCTGAAGGTAGACGCTTAACCGACTGAGCCACCCAGGCATCCTCAACTTGAGTTTAGATAATATGAACTATCAGTAGACTCAGTCTGCACAGCTCGGTTTGAATTTCATCTGTTAAGATTGCTTATACCATTACATTGACTGGTCAGCTTTTCCCTTCTCCTGGATACAAATAAAGGGGATAGTCTTGGTCTTGTAGGAGTTTACAACCTCTGTATTGATACTGAATTCTGCAATAGTATATCTTATAAAATAGTTAATTGTTCTCTGCTGAAACTGCTCATCTGTGCTGTTGCTGTGGTGTGAAAGCAGCCATAAACCATGTGTAAACTAATGAGCATGGCTATGTGATAATAAAACTTTATTTACAAAAACAAGCACTGGATCATATTTGGCTCCATAGTCACCATTTGCTAATACCTGCTTTATATTAAAATGTCGGTTTGTGGGGCGCCTGGGTGGCTCAGTCGGTTAAGCGTCTGCCTTCGGCCCAGGTCATGATCCCAGGGTCCTGGGATCGAGCCCCGCATCAGGCTCCCTGCTCTGGGGGAAGCCTGCTTCTCCCTCTCCCACTCCCCCTGCTTGTGTTCCTGTTCTCGCTCTCTCTCTCTCTGTCAAATAAATAAATAAAATCTTAAAAAAAAATGTGGGTTTGTGAATCAGATTCCTTAATTTGGTGATTTGGTGTCTGTTCGATTGCATGGTTAGAAAAAAACTAAAAATATTTAACAGCATTATTTCAAAGTGAGAAAAGATAAATATTGAAAGTAAAAAGTCTTTTGGATTTTGCACACTGCGAAAGCACAGAATATTGTGAATATTATGTTTCAGTGTTATCATTAATACAGATGGGCTACAAAGCAATGTAATTTTTTACTTTATTGTGTGTACAGAAAGTAAATATTTTATTTTTGCTTTTAAAAATATTTTATTACAATTATAGGATGTTGAGAAGAGCTAGTATGATTCTGGACCAAAAATAGTGATGTTCAAAGTGAAATCCAAGTACCTACCATTGAACTGTCTTGGATTATGATTTTAATTTCCTTGAGAGGAATAGCATTTCCTATGTCAATATTTTTAAACAAATTTCTCCTCCTCCTTCCTCTTCCACTCTTTACTCCTCTATTTTTTTTTTTCTGTTTTTCTTCTTTTTCTTCACCCTCTATTCCTGTCTCAAGTGTTGGATTTTTGACTTTTACTACTACCACTAGGTCTCCCTGACTCTAGGTATTTAATGATTCTCAAACAGTGTCCCTTGATTCCACCTCCTTTCCTCCAAAAACCTTTTCTCCTTAATAACCTTTACATCTGCTCTCTTGCTTCTCTAACCTGCAATTCTTTAGGGAATCTAATTGTAACACACAAATATAAAAAGGAAGAAAATAAAATATGTGGCACTTCTCCATGTGATAGAAGGACTTGGTCTCCCAAGGAATCTCTAGACTTAGGCTTCCATTCTTCTCTAATGGTTTTGTTCTTAATTGATTATTTTTTTAATTGAGGTAAAATTTAGTATATATTATATGAGTTTCAGCTGTGCTTTATAGTTCAGCTTTGTACACTACAAAGCAATTACTACGATAAGTCTAGTACCATCCAGCACCATACAATTGATACCTATCACCCATTTTGCTTACCCTCTCAACTTCTTTCCCTTCTGATAACCAATATATTCTCTATGACTTCATTTTTGTTTTATTTCGTCTGTTTGTTTTGTTTTTAGATTTCATATATAAGTGACGTCATGTGATACTTGTCTTTCTCGATCTGATTTATTTCACTTAGCGTAATACCCTAAAAGTCCGTCCGTATTGTCACAAATAGTGATTTCCTTTTTTATGGCTGAGTGGTATTCCAGCATATCTATATCTATATATCTATATACCACATCTTTTGATCGATTCATCCATTGATTGACACTTAGATTGTTTCCATATCTTAGTAATCATAAATAATGCTGCAGTGAACACAGGTTGCATATTTCTCTTTGAATTGGTGTTTTTGTTTTCTGGGTAAATACTCAGAAGTGGAATGCTGAATTGTGTTAGTTCTGTTTTTAATTTTTTGAGGAATATCCATATAGGTTTCCATAGTGGCTTTACCAATTTACATTGCCACCAACAGTGTATGAGTGTTCCCTTTTCTTCACATCCTCTCCAACAGATGTTACTTCTTGTCTCTTTGGCAAAAGCCATTTTAACAGGTGTGAGATGATAATCTCATTATGTCTTTGATTTGCATTTCCCTGATAATAAATGATGTTGAACGTCTTTTCACGTGCCTGGCAGTCATCTCTATGTCTTCTCTGGAAAAATATCTATTTAGATCCTCTGTCCATTTTTTTAACAAGGTTGTTTCTTTTGTTGTTGTTGTTAAATTACATGTTCTTTATGTACTTTGGATATTAGCCCCTATATATGATGTGAACATATCTTCTTCCATTTAGCACCTTGCTTTGTGTTTTGCTGATGATTTCCTATGCTGTGTAGAAAATTTTAGGTTTGATGTAGTCCCATTTGTTTATTTTTGCTTTTGTTTCCCTTGCCTTGAGTTTACCATCTATGTTTTCTTCTGGAATTTTATGGTATCAGGCCTTACATTCATATCTTTTATCAATTTTGAGTTAATTTTTATGTGTGGTGTAAGATAGTGATCCAGGTTCATTCTTTCACATGTGGTTGTCCAATTTTCCCACTTCCATTTATTGAAAAGACTATCCTTTTCCTATTATATATTTTTGGCTCCTTTATCATAAATTAATTGAGCATAAAAGTGTGGGTTTATTTTGGGGCCCTGTACTCTATTCCATTGATATATGTGTCTATTTTTATACCAATACTTTACCATTTGGTTAATATAGTTTGAAATCAGAGAGCATGATACCTCCAGATTTGTTTTTTCTCCAGATTGCTTTGGCTATTCAGGGTCTTTGTGGTTCTATACAAATTTTAGCATTATTTGTCCTAGTTTTGTGGAAGATGCCCTTAGGACTTAGAAAGGGATTTCACCGAATCTGTAGATTGCTTTGGATATTATGGACATTTTAACAATACTATTCTTCCAATCCAGAACGATATTATCTTTCCACATATTTGTGTCTTCAGTTTCTGATATCAGTGTCTTGTAGTTTTCAGTGTATAAATCACCTCCTTAAATTTATTTCTAGGTATTTTTTGATGTAATTGTAAATGGGATTGTTTTCTTAATTTCTCTTGCTGATAGTTCATTATTAGTGTATAGAATTGAAACAGATTCCTGTATATTGATTTTCTCTCCTGTAATTTTACTGAATTCATTTATTGGTTTTAACAGTTGTGTGTGTGTGTGTAGTAGTGTAGTATTTAGGGTTTTCTATATATAGTGTGATGTCATCTGCAAATAGTGATAGTTTTACTTCTTCTTTTTTAAGTCAGATGCTTTTTATTTCTTTTTCTTACCTAATTGCTATGGCTAGAAGTTCCAGTACTGTGTTTAATAAAAGTGGCTAGAGTTGGCATCATTGTATTGTCCCTGATCTTAGGGGGAAAAACATTTAGCTTTTCACTGTTGAGTATTATGTTAGCTGTAGGTTTGTCATGTGTGGCCTTTGTTATACTGAGGTACATTCCCTTCATACCCATTTTGTTGAGTTTTTATCATAAATGGATGTTGAATTTTGTCAAACGTGTTTTTCTGCATCTGTTGAGTTGATCATATGATTTTTATTCTTCATTTTGTTAAAGTAATATATCACTTTGATTGGATTGGGAATGTTGAACCACCCTTGCACCCCTAAGGATAACTACCACTTGATCATGGTATATAATCTTTTAATGAATTGTTGAATTCTGTTTGCTAATATTTTGTTGAGGATTTCTATAATTATGTTCATCAGAGATATCAGCCTATAATTTTATTTATTTTGTGGTGTTCTTTTCTGGTTTTGGCAGCAGGGTGATGCTGGTCTCTTAAAATGAGTTTGGAAACATTTGCTTCTCTTCAATTTTTTGAAAAAGTTTGAAAAGTGTAGGTATTAATCTTCTTTGAATGTTTGGTAGAATTTACCAGTGAAGCCATCTGGTCCTTTGCGGGGAGGTTTTTGATTACTGATTCAATCTCCTTGCTTATAATCAATTTATTCATATTTTCTATTTCTTCATAATTCAGTCTTGGAAGATTATATGTTTTTAAGAATTTATCCATTTCTTCTAGATTATCTAATTTGGTGGTTCTAATTATCTAATTATCTAATTGTTCTTAGTAGGGTTTTTTTTTTAATATATAATCCTTTGTATTTCTCTAGTATCAGATGTAACATCTCTTTCCTTTTTTATTTTATTTATTTGAGCCACCTCTTTTTTTCTTGTTCAGTCCAAGTAAAGGTTTATCAATTTTATTTATTTTTTCAAAGAACCAACTTTTAGTTTCCTTGAACATTTCTTTTGTCTTCTTAGTCTCTATTCAATATATTTCCACTCTGATCTTTATTATTTCCTTCATTCTACTAAATTTGGGCATTATTTGTTCTTTTTTTTTACTTCCTTTAGGTATAGAGTTAGATTGTTGATTTGAGATTTTTCGTATTTCTTCAGGTTACCTGTATTGCTATAGACTTCCCTCATAAAACAGCTTTTGCTGCATCTCACAGATTTTGTCCTTTTGTATTTCAATTTTGATTTGTCTCCTGGTATTTTTTTTTTCTTTTTTGATTTTATCATTGACCCATTGGTTGTTTGGTAGCATGTTGTTTAATCTCTACATAATTGTAATTTTTACACTTTTCTTCCTGTAATTGATTTCCAGTTTTATACTGTTGTGGTCAGAAAAGATGCTTGATATGATTTTGTTTTTTGTGAATTTACTGAGACTTGTTTTGTGGTTAACATGTTATCTATCCTGGAGAATGTTCCAAGTGCACTTGGGAAGAACATGTATTCTGCTGCTTTTGGATGGAATGTTCTATATATAACTGAGTCCAGCTGGTTTAATGTGTCATTTAAGGCCAATATTTCCTTATTGATTTTCTGTCTGGACATCCATCCATTGATGTAAGTGGCACATTAAAGTTCCCTACTATTATTGTATTGATGTCAATTTCTCTCTTTCAGTCTATTAATGTTTGCTTTATATATTTAGGTACTCCTTTATTGGGTGTATAAATACCTACATAAATACTTACAAATGTTATATCTTCTTGTTGGACTGACCATTATATAATGCCCTTGTCTTTCATATAGTTTGTTTTGAAGTTTATTTTGTCTGATGTAAGTATAAACTACACCAGAATTTTTTTTTTTTTTTTTTTTACTTTCCATTTGCATGGAACATCTTTTTTTATCCCTTCACTTTTAGTCTGTGTGTGTCCTTAGATCAGAAGTGAGTCTCTTTCAGGCAATATATGCATGCATCTTGGGGTTTTTTTGTTTGTTTTGTTTTATTTTGCTTTTTCACATTCAGCCAACTCTGTGTCTTTTGATTAGAGAATTACTCCATTTACATTTAAAGAATTAGTGATAGATATGTACTTATCAACATTTTGTTGATTGTTTTCTGGACATTTTTGTAGTTTGCCTCTGTTACTTTTTTTCTTTTTTTGCTCTCTTCCCTTGTGGTTTGGTGATTTTCTCTAGTGTTATGTTTAGATTCCTTTCTTATTGTCTTTCGTGTATCTACTATAGATTGTTTTTTTGTGGTTACCATGAGGTCCACATATAGCACCATATAGATAGATAGATAGATAGATAGATAGATAGATAGATAGATAGATAGATAGATATACACACACACACACACACACACAGATGCAGTCTGTTTTGCTGATAGCATCTTAAGTCTGAACACATTCTAAAAACTACATTTTTATTACCCTCCCCTACCATGTGTTCTATTCTTGATGTCACTTTTTACATCTTTTTATTTTGTGTATCCCTTAACTAATTATTATAGCTATAATTAATTTTAGTATTTTTGCCTTTTAGCCTTCATATTAGCTTTATAAATGGTTAATCCATTACTTTTACTATATATTTACATTACTAATGAGATTTTTACTTTCATATCTTTGCTTGGTACTAGTTATTCCCTTTTCTTTTAGCTTAAAGAAATCTCTTTGACTTTTTTTTTTTTAAAGATTTTATTTATTTATTTGACAGAGAGAGACACAATGAGAGAGGGAACACAAGCAAGGGGAATGGGAGAGGGAGAAGCAGGGCTCAATCCCAGGTCCGCAGGAAGCCCGATGCAGGGCTCAATCCCAGGACCCTGAGATCATGACCAGGCAGACGCTTAACGACTGAGCCACCCAGGCACCCCATCTTTGACTTTTTTTTTAAGGCCACTTAGTGGTAATGAATTCCTTTGCATTTTGCTTATCTGGAAAACTCTATTTCTCTTTCAATTCCAAATAAAAACCTTGCCGGGTAAAGTATTTTTGAATGGAAGTTTTGCTTTGTTTTGTTTTGTTTTGTTTTTTTCCTTTCAGCACTCTGAACATGTCATCCTACTCCCACGTGGCCTATATACTTTCTGCTGATGAATCTGCTGATAGCCTTAAGGTTCCCCTGTATGTAAGAATTTGTTTTTCCCTTGCTGCTATTAATATTCTCTATTCATCTTTAACTATTGACATTTTAATTATAATGTATCTTGGTTTGGATCCCTTTGTATTTATTTTATGTGGAACTGTCTGTGCTTCCTGGAACAGGATGCCTAATCCCTAATTTTTTCCTAGATTATGGAAGTTTTCAACCATTATTTTTTTAAGTTTTTATTTAAATTCCAGTTATTTAACATACAGTGTATATTAATTTCAGGTGTAAAATCTAGCTATTCATTGCTTACATAAAATAGCCTGTGATCATCACAAGTGCCCTCCTTAATACCTCACCCATCACACTGCCCAGTAACCCTCAGTTTATTCTCTATACTTGAGAGTCTCTTTTCTGGTTTATCCTTTTTTTTGCCTCCATATTCATCTGTTTTCTTTCTTAAATTCCAAATATGAGTGAAATCATATGGTATCTGTCTTTGTCTGACTGACCTCTTTTGCAAATGGCAAGATTTCACTCTTTTTATGGCTGAGTTATATTCCATTGTATGTATATGCCACATCTTCTTTATCCATTCATCAGTCAATGGGCATTTGGGCTCTTTCCATAATTTGGCTATTGTTGATAATGCTGCTAAAAGCATCAGGGTGCATGTATCTCTTCAAATCAATATTATTGTATCCTTTGTATAAATACCTAGTAGTGCAATTGCTGGATTGTAGAGTAGTTCTATTTTTAACCTTTTGAGAAACATCCATATTGTTTTCCAGAGTGGCTGCAACAGTTTGCATTCTCACCAATAGTGTAAGAGGGTTCCCCTTTCTCCGCATCCTTGCCAACACCGGCTGTTTCTTGTATTATTGATTTTAGCTATTCTGACAGGTGTGAGGTGATATCTCTAGTTTTGATTTGTGTTTTCTTGATGATCAGTGATGTTGAGCATCTTTTCATGTGTCTGTTAGCCATGTGTCTGTCTTCTTTGGAAAAATGTCTGTTCATGTCTTCTGCCCATTTTTTAACTGGATTATTTGTTTTTTTGGATATTGAGTTTTATAAATTCTTTATATTTTTTGGATACTCACCCTTTGTCAGATGTATCATTTACAAATATCTTCTCCCATTCAGAAGGTTGCCTTTTAGTTTTGTTGATTGTTCCCTTCACTGTGCAGAAGCTTTTTATTTTAATGAAGTCCAATGGTTTATTTTTACTTTTATTTCCCTTGCCTCTGGAGACATCATAAGAAATTGCTATGGTTGATGTCAAAGAAGTTACTCCCTGTGTTCTCCTCTAGGATTTTGATGGTTTTCTGTCTCATATTTAGGTCTTTCATCCATTTGGCATTTATTTTTGTGTATGGTATAAGAAAGTGGTCCAGTTCCATTCTTTTGCATTTTGCTGTCCAGTTTTCCCAACACCATTTGTTGAAGAGACTGTCTTTTTACCACTGGATATTCTTTCCTGCTTTGTCAAAGATTGGTTGACCAAACAGTTGTGGGTCCATTTCTGGGTTTTCTATTTTGTTCCATTGATCTGTGTGTCTGTTTTTGTGTTGGTACCATACTGTCTTAATCAGTCATTATTTTTTTAAATAAATTATCTACCACCCTTCTCTCTTTCTTCTCCATCTGGGACCCCTATAATGCATATGTTATTCTGTTTGATATTGTCCAACAGGTTCCTTAAGCTACCTTCACTTTTATTATTATTATTTTGGTTTTTTCTTCTTTTTGCTCCACTGATTAGATGATTTCCACTGCCTGTCTTCCACATTGCTGATCCATTCTTCTACTTAGTCTAGTTTGCTGTTGAAGCCCTCTATTGTGTTTTTCATTTCAGCTATTGTAATATATTGTATTGTAAGTCTTTTGACTTCTTTTTGGTACTTTCTTATGGTTTCTGTCCCTTTGCTGAAGTTCTCACTGTGTTCATCCATTCTTCTCCAGAGTTCGGTGAACATCTTTATGAACATGACTTTGAACTCTTATCTGATAGATTACTTACCTCTGCATTGTTAAGGTCTTCTTCTGAGGCTTTGTTTTATTCTTTCATTTGGAACCTATTCCTCTGTCTCTTCGTTTTGCTTGGCTCTGTGTTTTTGTTTTTATGCATTAGGTGAAACAACCACCTCTCTCAGTCTTAAAGCAGTGGACTTGTGTATCAGATAAACCTTATCTTTCAAACTTTTTTAGCTTGTGTTTTTTCCTCAGACCTTTGTGGTTGTCTAAGTAGCCTAATTTATTCTTCATAGGTCCCAGCTATTGCAGGTATGCCAAAATCTGTCAGTGTTCCAAAGGGAGGGATTTTAGACAGTGCATAGTTTTAATCTAATTGTAAGCCAGATCTTCAGGCAACAGCTTTTAAGGTGTATAAATAGAGTCTTATGGGTTCATAATCATAAACCATGCTGACTTCCAAACCTGAGAGATCTGGATAACAGTTTTAAAAATTATGGCTTTAGACATATGTACAATCCCTTTTCTGGGAAATATCAGCAAAGACAAATGAGGGCACTAATATGATTCTTTACTTAGTTCCCAGGGGCATCTCTGACCTCTGGATGTCCTCAGGCTTAAGCTCCTGAACAAGAAAATAGGCATTTTCACATAAATACTGGGGGAGGGTTTCAGTCTACTATTTATGCAGTGCCTTGGGGGTTGTAGCCTGCCAAGTTCTGTTTCTCCAAATGTTTCAGACCCATGAGGCCCAGAAATGTAATCCTCCCTAACCAAAAGAGCTAGATGCTCAAGAAGTGTCCCCTATGAGGGCTGTACATCCCTGCCAGCTTTGGTGGGACAGGCAGTGGCTATGGTGCATGAGGGTGGGATGCTTGGCTGGCCAGCTAGAGCTAGGCAGGCTGAGGCTATGGTGTGTGCAGTCAGGGTGCTCTGACTGGAGCTAGCAGTGAGGGTTAAGGAGGGTTTCCTTTGAAACCATGTCTCTGCCTCTCCTACCTGTCTCAATGTGGCCCTTTTATCCTTTGCTGTGGAGGTGCTGTTTAGCTAGCTTTCAGGTCCTTTTCATAGGGAATTATTCTATATATATGGTTGTAGAGTTGTTATGTTCATGGAAGGAGGTGAGTTCAGGATCCTTTTATGCCACCATCTTAAAATCTCTCCTTAATTGATTTTCTTAGAAAAAAATTTCTGAGTCTTTCATTTCCTTTGATTTATTTATTTTTAAGCAAATGCAAAGACATGGATTATTTTTATTACCTTGGCTGGGAGGATGCTAAATACTAGCAAAAACCACACTGAGTATCAAGTACCGTTAATTTCTCATATCCTCTACAGTTTTATTATAACCCATTGATTTTTAGTCTTTGTGCTTTAAAACTCTACAAGACTTCATTAACTACTCTGAGCAATAGGTCCACTTGTTAGGAAGATAAAATAGGTTGAAAACTAAAATATTGCTGGTGGGATCAGAAGTTGTAACACTTTCCTGCCTTTAATTTAGTATTCTTATTCTACCAGATAGGTTCTATAAAAATAAGATTTAAGAGAATTGATCAACTGAGATTAAAATCTTATCTAAAAGGCATAATGACAGAACACGAAACACAAAAGAATAAGAGAATGATGTTGAACTGCAAAATTTAATATTCCATTCTAAGTTTGAATATATTATAACTTACTTATACAATATAGTTTAGCAAGTCTGTGTAAGTAGAGGAAACTTTAGCCAGTTAGTAGAGAGAAAAAAAAAAAAAAAGAAAAAGTAGATGTCTTAATAATGAAGGATATTAACATTTCTTCACTTAGGCTTCTGATTTGATAAAGATCATATGACCTGAAGGAAATATATGTATGTAACAACACAGTTTCCTAGGGAAACACTAAGAGTGGTGTGCTAAGGCACAAAGAGAGTCTATATCGTAGGTTAGGAAAGTAACAATATCCACTGATACACTCAATTCCTGGATTATGATTTAGATGAATTTATTATAAACTAAATTTAATAATTATTCCTGGGTTGTTTTTTTTTTTTTTTCTCAGAAAAAGTCTTTGCTTCTAAGGAAATAGGATGCATATATTTAGACTTAGAGAAAATTGAGGGCGTTAACTTAGTTGTTATCTTTGAGGAGGAAAATGTCTTTATTAATGTAATTGCTGTATGTGATTGTCTATTATTGTCATATTATTCATCCCAGTAATGGGTGCCATATAGGAACTTCACTTTGAATCTTTAAGGGAATTACCCTTGTCAACCTCAGAGGTTCCCTTTTTCAGTTAATATTTCACTGTGTAATTACAGCTCCCAATCCCTGTGCAGCTAATGACGGCAAAGGTCCCTGCTCTCACGTGTGTCTGATCAGTCATAATAGGACTGCTGCTTGTGCATGCCCCCACTTGATGAAGCTTTCCTCAGACAAGAAGACCTGCCATGGTAAACTTCTTGAAGTTCCTATCTAAAATTCAAATTGAATTCTCTCAAATTGTATTAGCATTAAGGTTTTGCTTCAAGTAAAGCAGAAGAGGTTTTTAATTCCTTAAAAACATTTAAGGTAGTGCTATTTCCAGACTCTATTGATGATTCATCTACTTTTGGAAAGACTGACAAATTCTTTAAATATGTGATATGCTGCACTTTACTATTTATTACCTTATTCATTTTTTTCTTGCCACTTTCTTATTTGGTATGTTAGCAGAATTTATCTCTACAAAACAGGGATATTTGTAAGTGAAAGTGCATTTTCAGAAAGTGATGATGTAGGTAACCCATGTAACAAAGAAGTACTTAACAGCTTTAATCTCTTCCTGCTCTTCTAAAGTTACTCTCACATCATTTTATAGGAGATTATCAACTCAAAGGGGGAAAAATGAAGTAAAATATATAACTTTGATTTTTTCTTAAAAATATTTAAACAGCACATTTAAACTAGAAAAATGATAATGAAATTTGTGAATCAGACTGTGCGTTGTTTGCTGTTTTGATTTATTTTAATTTTGAGTAATTTTTGTTATTTGCAGAGCAATTACTTTTAAGGGCAGAAAAGAATGTACTCACAAAATCTTAACTCAGGAACGTAAGCACATGTTGATTTAATTAATTATATATAATCTTAACATATCACAACAACAATAATTCCAAAGAGAGCAATGAAATAATAGAATATCTGTGACTTCTGTTTCTATTTAACCTCCTATTTTACAAACTCATTTCAAAAAAGTGTCTATGGAAAGTAAAAATGATGCAATGCCTCACAATGTTACTTACTACAGATTTAAAAAAATGTATAATAAAGCATGCTTTAACATTATTTGAACCCCAATTTTGATAAGGAAAACATGAACATGATTTTTAAATCCATGTTTAATTTTATTCAGAGATAGTATAAAAAAATGTTCTTAAATGCCTTCAAAAATCATTTAATTTTGTTATAATTGGGTACAAAGAACAAATATGGTTGTTTGACATTTGCAGAATTCATGTGTTTTAGCAATTGTTTAAAATTCTAAGATCAAATCACTGAGAATTTCTTGGTGTTTCTAACTAAAGAAAAATAATGACTTAAGAATTCTAACTTGTTTTACATTTGTTTCTTAAGTATTTTAATTTAAGTAATAGATAACTCACCTATGCCCATCAAATCTTGATTATGATTTTCTGGTGTTAAAATTCCATTAAATCATCAACAAGTTATAATTTTAGAATTTATAGATTGCCTCAAACTTGCCGAGCTTATAAGAGAAAAACACTTATTTCTATTTCTTTTCTAGAAATGAAAAAATTTCTTCTATATGCAAGACGTTCTGAAATCAGAGGAGTGGATATTGATAATCCGTATTTTAACTTTATCACGGCCTTTACAGTCCCTGATATTGATGATGTCACTGTGATAGACTTTGATGCATCTGAAGAACGTTTATACTGGACAGATATTAAAACACAAACCATTAAACGAGCTTTTATTAATGGAACTGGATTGGAAACTGTTATTTCAAGAGGTAAGAGTTTTGCACATTACAACTTAAAAAAATGTCATTCAATTTATAAAAATCACAAGTCTCTTTTGTATTCTTTTCTTATTATTCAATTCTATGTTGTTAATTGAAAGTTGGAATTGATTATTCAGAGATTTAATAATATGCTATGTCTTTAAAATTGTAGAATGCTATAATTATGTTGCACATGATAGTCTGATAACTAGAAATTTAGTTTCAAAAGAAGAAAAAATTCAAAAAGGATCTCCTTGAAATTTATGGATTTCTAAACAAACATATTTGAAGACTCCTTTTTGCTGATGGGGAGATAGTAATTTGTATACAGAATATATAGGATATTGGGAAGGACTGGTTTCCCTCTCTGACTCAAGCTTATTATCGACTTCCTTTTGCATAAATTTCTACAGAACTAGACTACACAAATATGACAGGGAACTTATTTCTGTCCACCTTCTGACCTGGCAGGTTAAATCATAGGTTATTGGTAAATGTTGTTAAATTAACCATTAAAAAAAAAAGTAACTTTCCCCAAAGTAGAAAATATAGGTGAAGTGAACTTAGACATACATGCAAATGCAGTGGTTGAACTCTAAATATTTAACATTAAATTCTCCTAGTCTTTGTTTGAATCTTGGTGTATTGTGATTTCTGGATCAGTTATTGTTGTTATTGTTGTTGTTATTGTTATTGTTATTATTAGTAGCTTAGTGTATCTTCATTCTCTTTTCCATGACTGCAAAACCAAACAAGACAGTTTCTGTTCAATTTCATGCTCCAAAAGCATGGGAGAGTGATTTGGAAGAGGATAGAAGAATGAGTGATCAGTAATCCATATAGATATATCAAACTCTCATCAAACTCTCATACTAAAAATTTAAAATCAGACCTTACATGAGGAATGATCAGTATCTTAATGAAAGCAATAAGAAGTGTAGGTTTTAAATTCACAGATTTTCAACAGTTTCCATATATCAAACTTACATAGCTGGCTTGAGTATCACTAGTAGATCTGAGGGTATTTGACCACTGAAGTGCTCTTTTATTTATGCTAGCTCTTTACTCATCTAAGTTTAGTACTAGTAAAGCAACTTGAGCTAGTTGGGTATAAGCTTGTTCAAGTATTTATTTCAAACTTGCCATAAGAGAAGAACCTTTATAAAAAGGCTAATGCAAAGATTTTTTTTTTCTTTATACAGGATTTTTTTACAGAGGGGAGGGAAAAATGGTTGGATAATCATTGTTAGACTAGGTAATGGTCATTAAACACCTTGAAAGATCAGTTAAAGGACATTAGGTCCCTTCTAAGACTGACAGTCAGGTGATCTTCTCATAAGAAATTTATCAAAGTCTAAAAGAAAATTGTTTGAGCACTTTATCATGAATGTAAAATCCTTACCAAAAGACTTTGTGAATTGTATGAAGAGATGTTATACCTCAGAAAAATGTGAGGACAACTTTCTGTCTATAAATATAGATTGGTAGCTAGTAGTTATTTGATGAATTTGTCATTGAGAAAATCACAGACTTATTTTCATTTAACGGACTCTATTTATAATTATTCCAAAAATTGAGCAATGGTATTTTCTAACTAACAATTAATACATATATTCATTAGGATCCATAATCATTAATTCAATCATTTTGACAAATATTGGAATATTTTATATATGATAAGAAATTGAAGGAGAATCAGTATTGGCTGAATAGTATGAAACACAGACAAAAGGGACACACTATACAAACTGATGGAACTAAAGAAATAAATAGAAACTGAATCTAGACTTTATAAGTTGTTGATTTTTATATTAGTACTGAAAATAATGAGAACCAAGGAAGTGTTTCAAGGAGGGAGCAGTTATATGGTTAGGTTTGCCTTTGGAAAATATTGGTTTTAGCTTTTAGGTTTAGTAGAGAATTGAAGAGGTCTGAGATGAGGGGTAGGTGAGCCAGGGACTCTGGGAGGCTAGGTCGTTGGCTGGTATAGCGGTTTTAGTAAGATGTGATAAAAACCTGGACTAGAAAGGAAACAATAGAGAGAGAGAAATGAGGGAGAATTATAGAAATATAAGAGTGAAAATATAGAGGAACTTAATTAATTGGATATGAAGGTTGAGGAATAAGCATTTTTGAACATAAGTCCTTCATTTCTGGTTACCGTACAAGTTGAATGATGTTGCATTTTCCTTTCTTCCAGGGTGAAAACTTGTTAAGGACTGATTTATCTTTCCATTAATAGAAAGCTTGAGATGAACTTTTGACAGTTCATCTTGTGAGCTCATCAAAGTATTTCAAATCCTGCCAGTAATTGTACTTTACTTTATCCTTTCATCTTTTGGATTCCCTGAGAATGTCTGTCTGACCTTCTCTTATTTCTTACATGCTGGCCTCTGTATCTTCTCACTTCGCTGTCCTTCCTCTACTGGACTTTTTCTTGAGATATTTTTTCTTTCCTTAACTTCCTTAGCCTAAGTCTAATGTGAAACCTGCTTCAAAAATCAGGCTCTACATTTGTCCATTGCCCCAAGCAGACCATTTTCTGAAAAAACACTGAGCCTTCATAAAGGGGTCTAGAAATAGTTTTCTTGCCTTGCCATTCTCCATATGCTAAAATACTAAGCTGTTCTTAATTTATGTACTACCTACATGAGCTATTTGTTAGTTACTTGTACAAAGCACACTTCATTGTAAGCATAAATACTAACACATGACTATAGATGCATTCTTTGTATAAAATAACAAATATTTATTATCATATGTATATTTGCCTCTTTCACACACACACAAAAAAAGTAATTGTATTCTAAGAAAAAGTACTATAACAATTCATAACAGATGTTCTTGCTAGTGGTCTGCAGCCTGACTCTCTGGTGGTGATTAATACTTATCCTTGAGTCACCGCTTGGTCCAGATATTTTTTAATTATTGATGCTTTCAGGTTTATTTTTCTGATGTGATGAATAATACTAGCTGTCATTAATGTGGCAAGCACCATAATCTCATGTAATCTTTATAAAACTATTATTAAGAAATACTTTCATTCTGCAGATGAGAAAGCTTAAGCTTGTGAAAGTTAAAACTCTGTCTCAGAAACAAAGTGAGGAAACATTCACTGTGGAGACACATTCACACTCTGGACTGTATGTTTAGAGCTCCTGTCATCCTCATTACTCTACAATGAAAGAATTTGGGACTTCATACCCAGTGGTTTGGTGTTGTCCTTTTATGCTCAGTTGCCTCTCCTGAGTACTTGTTTATATATTGCCCACCATTATACCTTACTAGATAGAGGATTGTCCTCCTCAAACTCTAAATTAACATAGCAAGAAATTAACTTGCAATTAACATCATAAGAAAACAAGAAGACATTACTAGACCTTAAAGTTCCTTATATAACTGGGAGTTGCACAGTTGAGTTTTCACATTTGCATCTATTCTTCTTTTATCTATCATTTATTCCCCATGCAGTGCTTTGAAGTTAATGTTACTTTCTGTTTTTAAAAATGAGGAGGCATTTAATTCAGGTTTCCCATGCTAGGAAATAGCAGAGCTTTGTTACATCCAAGTTTGAATTGACTCTAAAGCTAATGCTGTTTTTCCCCCTGAGCGTCCCTTTCTTTTACAAATAAGGAACTTTGGCAAGTAGAGAGCAGAAACTTTATTATAACCACATGGTTTGTACAAAATTTATTTCCAATGTTCACTTAATGTACACTCAGCATACTCTGCTGATTTCACCTAGTAGCACCTGGGTGAAGTATAAGGGTTATTCCACCCCTCTGCCAATAGTTTGACTGGTTATTCTGATATATAAGAAAAAGCTTTTAGAGATATGTTGGCAGCTTTATGAGGTTCCAAGGCTACTATCAATACAAATTCACTTATTGGAAAAAACTCCTGATGTATCTGATTATTCTAGGGCAAAGTGAATTGTTCACCTCTGGAAAATTAAGGACTCAACGTTGGGCAAGTACCATTGATTGAACAAAGTATTTTTTCTAGAGTCATCTACCATCTGAAAGAACTAGACTATTAAGCTGAGTTAAGCAGCTGCTAAAATGAACAAAAGGAAGATTAATACAAATTAGAAGTTATCTGTTTATAAAGAACACTCATTTATATGGTAGGGAATTATCATATAATCATATGCTTTTTTAACTACAAAAATATAAACCTCTTTAAATGCAGACCTTTTGATCACATTGCCACTATATAAAATTTAATTCTCAATGGTACTTTGAATCTAATTGGACCTATTTCAAAGTAGATATCCATTATTATTTGAAATTGTTATCCACTTCTGCCAATAATTATTTTGTCAGTGAGTATTAAGATTTATTCATTCCCTCTATTTTGCAAGACACCGTATTTAATTGTACCCAGTAATAAAAATGCTTAAGGGGAAAAAAAAAAAAACTATTGTGAAAATTGGTCCATAGAGAATGAAGGAAATGAAAACAGGTCAGTAATAACGGTGAAATCTAGATTTTGGAACCAGGCCTTGAATTCAAGTAGAAAGTTTGGATAGGGAACATCTGTTGTTTTGCCTATTTCTGAATAGGATTTTCAATTTTCATTTTCACCCAGGAAACCTTTCAGTGGAAGAATGTCTACATCTGTGATTTAAAAAAAGAGAAAAGAAAAGAAAAAAGAAAGAAAGAAAGAAAGAAAGAAAGAAAGAAAGAAAGAAAGAAAGAAAGAAAGAAAGAAAGAAAGAAAGGCAAAACCACACCTATAAAGGCTGTTTCATTGAGAACTATGTATCGATAGCAATGAGTGCTAAATGAGCCATACTTCCTATGTTTATTCTTTATCTTTTAGTTAGAAGGATAGAATGTTATTTTATTTTTTCCCCAAAGGGAAATTCTAAATGTGGATTCTATATGTGAAATATTAGGTGGGTGGGGAGATGGCTGTATTTAGCTAAGACAGTCTATAACCTCAGGCAGCTTCATATCTGGTAAAAGAAGGAGATACAAACACTAACTAAAATGTAAGGTTAAATGAGATATGGAATTTAATAAGGGAGTAAGCTACTTAGAAAATTAGCACAAGGAATACTAAGTTATTATACGGGATCACCAAAGTGCCCACTAGGAAATAGTAGTCAAATTAGACCTTGGGGGGAAATGGTAGCAGATCAGTCCAGGTTGAGGTATCAGTAGTCACAAAGCTCTGGACACTTTATATAAAGGGAAGAGCAAGCAGTGAGCAGTAGCTAGACCTTCAAGAAGAATAAATTATAAGGTTAATGTGACAGCAGAGCACAAAGGATTTTACATCAGGAAGAGGAGCTTTTTTTTGTATTTTTGTATTTTTTTTCTCCTAAAGGCATTGGGTAACCATTAAAGACTTTTAGAGCTGGTTATAAGTGATTCAAACTCTTTTGAAGATAAATTAGGTGGAAATCTGAAAGAGTGAAAAGAAATTATAGATAAGGATACAGCTAGAAGGTTAAGAAATGTTCTAAATCTAGAGCAAAAATTAGGCTAGAACAATGAGAGATATAAGAAAGTGACAGACATCAAGGGTATGGTAGGAAAAAAACAAAAACAAAAACAAAAAACCTGATGGCTGGGAGAGAGGTGAAGTTAACCAGATCATTGGGAAGATGTTGGAGACATTGATCCAGATGAAAATAAAATAAACAAACTTACTTTGGACATTTTCCCAAATCAGCAGTGAATTGTTCCTGTAAAATATCAATAGTTACAGGTTCAGGAGATTAAGAGATATGATTAGCGAAAAAGTTGCAATTCTGCTTCATATTCTCTAGGAAAAAAGCAACATAAGTTTAGGATACATATATATGTGTTAAAACTGACAAAACCAAGACAATAATAAACACTAAATTGTTCAGAGTTGAAGCATAAAATTAGTGAGGGTATATAGAGAAGGCTTCTAATGTATTTGTAATATTCTATTTCTTAGGCTGGATTGTGTTTATGGATGTTTTGTTAATTTGTATACCGTGTGTTATATATAGTAATATGTGTGTGTGTGTATATATACAGTTTTTCATAGTTGCAATAAATGGAATATTTAATATTTACAAAGTTCCCTTGAAAAAGCTTTGCAAAAATGTTACCAATTTGTTTTTTTTTTTACTTTGCCCCTAAAAACAGATACATAATTGCCCAGAAACCCACTTCAAATGAGTTTTGATCAGATATAGACATTTCTGTCCTCAGAAAATTGTGACAGTTGGGATCCCTTCCTTCTTTGAAGGCATATCCAATTTTGGGCAAAAGCCTTTATGCCCACCTCCAGGATGCTGGTATCAGCAGGTCCACTGCATAGGGGGAAAAAGAAAGAAAGAAAGAAATTTCAGAAACAGAGAATTGACAACCATTGTGTGTGTGTGTGTGTGTGTTTTCCATTTAGTTTTATTTTCATGTCAACCAATTTATGTGCTTACCCCGTTCCTCTTTCATCTAAGGCCTTTCTACTGTGATCATTTTTCTTCTCTCTGACTTATGCCTTTTAATGTTCCTTTAGTTTAGTGATAATCTGTTAGTGATAATCTGATATGTTGTCCGAAAATATATTTATTTAGCTTTTGTTTTTGATATTTTTTTCTAATCATGGTAAAATACACATAAAATTTATCATCTTGACCCTTTTTAAGTGTAAAATGCAGTAGTTTTAAGTGCATTCACACTGTGAACCAATCTTCAGAACTCTTCATCCTGTAACTGAAACTTTATAGCCATTGAACAACAATTACCAACTCCTGGTAATTCTACTTCCCAAGTGTCCACCATTCTACTTCCTTTGTCTATGAATTTAAGTACTCTAGGTGCCTCTTATAAGTGTAATCACACAGTATTTGTCTATTTGTGAAGGGCTTATTTGACACAGCATGATGTCTTCAAGGTTCATCCATATTGTAGCAAGTGTCAGAATTTTATATATATATATATATATATATATATATATATATATATATATATATATATATATATATATAATTTCTCCACATCCTTGTCAACACTTGGGTTTTGTTGTTATGGTAGTGGTGGTTGTTATTGTTGTTCTTACAGTAGCCATCCTAATGGGTATGATGTGGTCTCTAACTGTGATTTTGATTTGTGTTTCCCCTATGATCAGTGATGTTGAACATCCTTTCATGTTCTTGTTGGCCGTTTCTGTACCTGCTTTGGAGAAATGTCTATTCCATCCCTTTGCCTGTTTTTGAGGAAAACTATTTTTGCTGTTGTTGAGATATAGATATAAAGGTAATTTTGTTGAGCACAAATTTTAAGTTGAGTTATTTTCTCTCAACCCTTTGCAGATATTAATCTACCATCTTCTACATTCTTTATAGCTATTAAGAATCTCTGTGTTTATCTAACTAGATGCTTTTAACATTCTTTGTCTTCATGACAACGTTTTTATTTAGCCACCAAGAGTCTGTTGTGTCTCCTATGGGATCATGTCTTGCATCAGCCAAGGGAGGAAAAAACCCTCAAATATTATCTCTCACCATTTTCTCTAACCTAGTGTATTTCCTCCTTTGGAAACTTTGACTGGATTTGCTAGACTACTCATTCTCCAACTCATTTAATCTTTTTGCTTCTCTGTGTTGGCCCTGGCTAACTCCTACAATTTGTCTTGTAGTTTACTGGCTGAATTGTGTCTAAGCTGCTGGTTAATCCATTTAATACATTGCTTCTTTTTTAATATTGTTTAAAAAATATTTACAAGTGATTTTTGGTTCTCATTTATGTCTTCCAAGAGTATTTTTTTTCAATAAATTATTGGCAGGGCACCTGGGTGGCTCAGTTGATTGGGCACTTGGCTCTTGATTACTGCTCGGGTCATGATCTTATGGGTATGGGATCAAGCCCTTTATCAAGCTCTGCACTCAGTAGGGAGTCTGCTTGAGATTCTCTCTCTCCCTCTACCCCTCCCGCACCCACATTCTCTCTCTCTAAAATAAATAATCTTTAAAAATAAATAAATAAATTATTGGCTTTGCTTATTATTTCAAAGTATATGCTTTCCTTTAAAATATTCCACTCACTTTTCTTTATCTTGCACAATAATTTAAAAACATGTAGGCTTTGGAGGCTTAAATCTGTTGTTGATTTTTCTCTTAACTCTTGCTCTCATGTTTCATTTCTTTTTGTGTTTTATTTTTTTGTTCTGATCTACTATGAGAATGAACATAATCTAGGGAAATTGTGAGGGCCTGGGTTGAAGAATTTTTTTTCTTCCATAGAGGATTTGAATTTGCTTCTGCTAGAGGGAAAAGGAGTCACTGTAAACTGGAAATCACTTGAATTTCATTATCCCCTACCCAACCAGTGGATATCCCATTTATAAACTAGTGATCTCTTGCTCCAGTATAGACCTATGCTTAAAGTTTTTGTTTGTTTGTGTTTGGTTTGGGCTTGGTTTGGTTTTGTTGTGTTTTGTTTTCTGTACCAGAGAAAGAACAGAGAAAATAAGTTTTGTTTTTATTTTTAAATTATTCTCCTTTTTAAGCAGGCAAGGAGAATTTTTTTTTTCCCATTCACCTGTCAGTGATGATGTATACCCTTCTAATACACCTGGTATTATTCTTGTTTAGCTCTCCTAGTATTTGTGCATTTAAAGACCGAACCCACTTGCACTAACAACTAATATTCCATATATCTCTAGATTATCACTTGATTTGATTTCTCAGGTTTTTGTCCCTATGGCTGCACCAGACTCTGTATTCTCATTTGCCTTCCTTTATGGTTTTAGCTAACAAACAAGTCTATCTTAGCATGTAGAGACTTTCCTCTCTTGTGATCTTGATAAATCATTGAAAAGTTATAATTTATCATTTTTCAGAAAATATTATTGCAATGAAGGGCTTTTCAAAATATCTAAGCTGTTTTAGCTCAAGAGGTAAGGGTCCCTCAATATAGAAAATTGAACCCTTTGAGAAATTTGCTCAGAAGTCTTTGACTTCCTTGAAAACAGGGGTTGAGTTAGAATTTATGATTTCAATGTTTTTATCAAGGAAAGAAAAATTTCACTAAACATATGGCAGTTGTTTTTTTTTAAGATTTTATTCATTTATTTGAGAGAGAGAATGAGATAGAGAGAGAGAGCATGAGAGGGGGGAGGGTCAGAGGGAGAAGCAGACTCCCTGCTGAGCAGGGAGCCTGATGCGGGACTTGATCCCGGGACTCCAGGATCATGACCTGAGCTGAAGGCAGTCGCTTAACCAACTGAGCCACCCAGGCGCCCCATATGGCAGTTTTTATCCCTCCCCACCCTTATGGTGAATTTACCAGGTGAGTCTAAAAACAAAAACAAAAACAAAAAAAAAACAAAACGATGTAAGTATTAAGAATGGTCAAAAAAGACAAAAGTTTTATTTTAGACTTAAAGTTGATAATTAAAAAATCGAATCTAGTGGGTAGAAAAAAGGTAAGGATAAGAGCATGAGAATTAATATTGGGTGAGTATGTATTTAGATATGTATTTACTCTTGAGAATGAACTTGAGGACCTTATCTGATAATTCTAACTCAGCTCAGATAGCCTTAAAATTATAGATTGTGCATGTCATGAATTTTTTCATCAATTCATTAAAAATATTTATGTTGGAAGCAGTGTTGTATACATTTGGGAAGGGAGGTATAAAGATATATTAGCAAGGAGCCTACCCTCAAGAAGTATATGTGAGAGTAGTAATATGTCAGCAAATAACTATCACGTTAAGTACAAAGAACTGACCAGATACAGTCCTGTTAGAGACAAACTTTCTGGCTGGAATATATAAGAGAATTAATTAGGTTTTTGTTGTTTGAAGGGTGATGTTGCCAATCAGCTTGCTTATTTTTGTGTGAGATTCAGGTAAGTGGAAATGTGATAAGGTTTGGAGGTACACGTAATTCCCTATAGGTTACAAAGGTCAGGACAAGTCTGGAGATCTGAAAACATTAGTCAGTATGACTTAAAAGTGTGAGGTAACTGGTTAAAAATAGTGAGAAATAAAGTTGGAAAGGTAGTTATATTCAGATTATATAGAAAGCCAGGCTAAGGAATTTAGACATCACTTTCTGAGTGCTTGGAAGCTATTAAATATCTTTGGGACAAACAAAGGTCATGATGCAGAGCTCTCTAGTCAGAAAAATAAGCTGGCAGCAACTAAATCATTTGGTTGGATGAGGAAAAAGACTGGATGCTATTGCAGTGTTAAAGACAGAAATAGATTGGAAAGAGCATGAACCATAGAATTGACAAGGACTAAATAGGTATTAATAGCTTACATTTGGCTATGCTTCCCAATTTAGGAGTGCAATGTATTCTCTAGACCATGTGATTAGGAGTCAATCAGAAATAAATGAAAGGATTTTGAGCAGCAGAAACAGCCAAAAGCAAAAACCAAAACCTTTGGATAACATGTATTTTCGAGGAAATAAAAGCACACTGTGTTATTTTTGCCAATACCAAGCAATCCAGGGTAAAAATGCAGAAAGCGTTAAGTCCTTGGGTTGGCAAAATACCCCTCAACCCTGCATTAAAGTGCTTAAATACACATCATCTAATGTAATATTCACAGCAATCCTATGTATTATCTGTAATTAGCCTCATTTTCCTGATAAGAATAGAGGCTGAAATTTAAGTGACTTGATTAAAGACAAAAAATAGGCACCCAACCTAGACCATGAAGCCAGAACTTCTCATTATAAATGCAAGACTGTCTCGAAGCAACCCAATTATGTCCAGAGGGTAAAGGAACAGAAGGAGTAAATATCGTGGGTGAGGCAAATAAATAAATCTCAGACATGGCAGGTTTAGCTTTACAGAGGTGTTGTATTACTTTTTCTCAAGAAAAGGGATCTGGATGAGGATAACTGAAAATAAAAAGAAATTTTGAGAATTGGGTTGAGAAATAAAGTTCACATTTAAGATTCACCAACTTACCAGTAAATTAATGATGAAAGGTAAATTGCAGAGGAGAAGATGTTGTTAGGAAGAGAATAGAAACATGGAGAATATCTCCTAAGAGTGCTGTGACTAAAAGTTACTTAGAAATAATAAGAGGATTTTTGAGCAGAAAATAGGCTATGTCAAGATTGGAGGACAGAAACGTGTGATAGATCCCACCATGCCAACATTACTGTTACAAGCGACCCAGAACTGCCAGGTCTCTTTGTCTTATTCTAGTCTTTTAAATTTTGAAATAATTAGCAAATTTTACACATCTGGTATTTTCACTTTCACATGAAAATCTAGCTTTGTGGCATCTTTTAAAAATGATAAAAATGGAAGACATAGCCATTTGAAGAGCTAAGCAACAGCTGCTCTGTGATTCTGGAAGCATGTCGGTTGGAACCACTGCTTTGGAGCAGGGCCTCGGAGCTAGTTAGAACTTCCAGAATGAGGGGTAGACGAACCATGAGAGACGATAGACTCTGAAAAACAAACTGAGGGTTCTAGAGGGGAGGGGGGTGGGAGGATGGGTTAGCCTGGTGGTGGGTATTGAGGAGGGCACATTCTGCATGGAGCACTGGGTGTTGTGCACAAACAATGAATCATGGAACACTTCATCTAAAACTAATGATGTAATGTATGGGGATTAACATAAGAATAAAAAAAAAAGACAATAAATCATTGCTAGATAAATGAGCAAAAAAAAAACAAAACAAAAACAAAAACAAAACAAAAAAAACAAAAAAAAAAAAACAAAAAAAGAACTTCCAGAATGTCAGGCCCCTCCTCAGAATGACTGAATCAGAGTCTTCCTTTTTTACAATCTCCAGAGGTCTTGGAAGTTTGAGTAACACCGGTCTAAAGAGCTCTAGAGATTCAGTATGCTTGCAAGTAACAAAATTTTGTAAAATAAAGACAAAACCAAATTAGACTATTCAAGTGCCACGGATTGGGGACCACACTGGCCTACTTTATAGGTTAATATCTTAAAAAGATTTTCCAGTAAATATGCTAAAAAGATTTTATAGGATCCATCATTTTAAATACTTGATTTTAATTTGTTTCTTTAATTAAAATGTACAATTGCATTTAAGCCTAAATTCTATCATTTTTTTTAAAGATGCCTAATTAAATAATCAAGGAATAACAACCCAAATATTCATATTGGCTGTAATGAATCGAAACTTAATTAGATTTCAGTAATTTCTGTAGAATCCACGTTGGAGGAATATTAAAAGGATTTTGTTTCTTTGCTCATATCTCAGTCAATTTCTGTTAATTATCTATTTTGAAAGATGTTCAACTCTGGTGATTTTTTTAGGAAAGTTTAATCGTTTTATTTAATTTCAGGAACAAATTGGCACTTTAAAACACAAAATAGCCCATTTGTTGACGGCCCACAAGTACTTTTTCCTAACTAGAAAGATGTGCTACCAACTGGAGAAGCTTTTACTCTAATTTGAATTTTGGTCACCTTGGCCCATAAGACTGCTGCCTGTGTCTGCTGCTAAGTGTTTACTAGTGAATCATTGAGTGTTAGTGTAATTTCAACGCTAATTGTTGCTTCAGTTTTTCAAATGGCTCAGCAGTAAGACATTAATGATTATTCATGCCTTAAGAAGGGCTGATAAGGGAATGAGATTACAATCTTGTACAATTTTAGCTAACAAATTGAAGGGTAAATTAAATTTTCCCTGAGACAGAAAATAACTTACTTGGAAAGTCAAAAAGAATGAGAAATTTCATTCACTTTTAATTGTCTCTTTCCTTTTTTACAGATATTCAGAGTATCAGAGGGCTAGCAGTGGATTGGGTCTCACGTAATTTATATTGGGTTAGCTCCGAATTTGATGAAACACAAATTAATGTGGCACGACTAGATGGCTCTTTGAAAACCTCAATTATCCACGGAATCGATAAGCCACAGTGTCTTGCAGCTCACCCAGTCAGGGGGTAAAGTATGATTATTTTTTGTAGAGTTTTTAAAAAATCTCACACATTTTTGCCCTGATTTTATATAAAAACTTTGTTTAATTCAGAGTAATTTCTGTAGTCAAAAAAAGTGAATATGGAAATTGTAAAAGAGATCCCTGGTTAGAGATTTCTGTTATCTACATAAAACCAGATTTTTATACATTATTGCAAGAGTTTATTAATTTGTTTCTAAGGAGTAGCAGTTCAGAATAAAAAAGAAGAAAAAAAGTAGATGCAGGGAAAAGTGATTTTATTTCAAACACCAGTTGTTAATAACATATTTACCGTGTGCTGATGTTATTGTCACTGCTTAGTAGATCAGATTTCTCCCACCTTCTGACTAATCATCATGTACCATGTAGAGAGCTTGTGTAGGGTTAAAATACTTTCTCCCCAGTGCTTTCAATGGGAATGGCTGAAATGACTTTGTTTTCTTCTTTGGTATCTGGTTTCTCTAAACCGAGAGGATTCAATCTGGTTGAATTACTTTAAATGGAAATAATTTACTATAGTCATAGGTAAATATTTCAGTTGTGAATGTAGGAGGAAAAAGGAAGTGAGATGATTGTCCTTCAATGACAGGAAAAAGCAAGAGTGGTGCTTTCTTCTCAGGTAAACATGTACATTACCGTCAGCAAGTGTCTCAACAATCCGGGCTCTTCTTAAAAAGAATTAATCTTAAACCAAGAATTTACTTTGACATTAACTTTATTCCTCAGTGTATGTTTCTAGTTAACAAGTAGGTCTATCTCTAATATTTTTAATCCATATCTCTTAAATTAAGGAAACTCTACTGGACAGATGGAAACACAATTAACATGGCAAACATGGATGGCAGTAACAGCAAGATTCTTTTTCAGAATCAAAAGGAGCCAGTTGGTAAGTTTTTTTTTTTTGCTTTTTTAATAATCACTGCAGTTTTTAATATGACAAACCTATACAATGTATCTTTGATCTAGAACCTAAAAGAAAGTATTACAGATTAGCAATATAAATTCAATCAGGAATTCCTCAATTTCATTGAATCCATTGGGTCTATGTTGTTAAGTAAGGAGGAAACTTTGTGGACAAGAAGATAAATTCTTTTGATATGAGAACTTTTATAAGTATCTTTAGTACTGAAGTCACTTAAAACTTGATGTAATTAATAAATCTCTTACTTTAAGTGGTGAATACCTGATACATTGTTACAGTGGCAATACAATGTACTAAGACTTCCCCTGATCATTGTTGTGTTATTATTAATAGTTATAATGATTTAAGCATTTAGTATTTAGTTTTCAGCAGTTTTTATTCACTATGCAGTAGGTTTATTTGGTTTGTTATTCTACCCTTGGTAACCATTATAAATCATTAGCTAAAACTCCATCGTGCTAAAAGAAAGCTCTGATGTATATATATAAAACATTTTTTTAAATTTTAACTACAAAAATTCTTTTAGAAGTTAATATGTTATATATGTTTGCACAGATATCTTTACATTATTATATTACCTATATATATTTCTTCAAATTCTAATCACTCTTCCCTATTTTCTTATATTTCTTTAAGAGGCAGGAATAATCACACTGTCTTTTTGTCATCTCACGTATCTTTAAAAAAAAATCCAATAACGAACCTAGATTTTGATAAATATTAAATGCAAATGGTGGAATATACAAAAGAAAATCATAATTTTGCTTTGAATTGAACACAATATATTTTTAAGTCTGGGGGTAAAATCAATTCACCATGAAGCTTTTCAGCAATTATTTTCAGATGTGGTAGTATCCTTATTTGAAGTAGCTCATTTTTACTAGTGATGATTTAGTAAAGGTGTCCTATCACCAAGATTTACAATAAATAATTCTTTTCTTGTAGTCTATAGAATAAACCTCTGATAGAAAATGATAATATTAACAACCTTTTCTTTGGACTGGCTGTTCTAAGATCTGATACACAATTGGAATTCAAGGTAGTGTTAGAAATTAAAGGCAAATTGAAATGCTAATACTTCTGTGTGGAAAATGATAGGACAAAAGAAACAAGGGCCTTAACAAGATTAGGACCCATACAAAAGACTCAATTTGGACTCAAGCAATTCAGTGTGTGCTTATCTAGAATTGTTCAGAGTATTTAATATGGAAAAGTGAATATTATGAAAATAGTATAAGCAAATAAAGTCCTTATACTGTAATGTGAGAGCCACAGGTTACACCAAAATGTTAATTTATATGCTTGTTTCTATAATGGGAAAACCTTATCTCCGTTAATACTAAATATCCATTCCCCTACTCAAAATAAATTTAAAAAAATCTAACAGCTTATATAAAGAACATTTATAAGAAAAATAGTGTTAATGTTTACACTTTGTAGTTGGGCCCTCAAGGTGATGTGCACCAAGTGATATTTTTAACTGTATATGGATGAGGATTCAATATTCAATAACGAATAGTAGATGTCTATATAATGTCAGTTATTGTTATATTTGGAAATCACTTTAAAATCAATTCAAAATGATACTTTTTAATTTTAATTTGTGCAAGATATACCATTTTAACCAAAATAACCCAGAACCTCATTGAAAACTATGCCTTAAATCGGCATTAATGAATATGGCTTGCAAGTCATTCATTCATTCAATAAACAGATTTTTAATGAGTATCACATTTTGTACTAGGCCTAGGCCTATTGATAAAAATCTGACACTGCCCTTAAGGGACACAAGAACCTAAATCATTTTAGATTCCATTAAGTAAATTTAACTCAGTGACCTTCAGCAATTTAGTGTTATCTTGGTAGTACTTGCTTTCCTCATCTGTAAAATCAAGACAAAATGTCTATTTTATAAAGTTCCCATAAGGATTGAATGAGAAAGATTTATTAAAGGAACATCTGGCCTCTAATAATGGAAACTGTCAGGAGTAATAATACAAGGTATATTGGGTCTAATAGACTGGAATTTGAATGATTTGATTGTCTGCAGTAGGGAGTATAAATGAGTTCAGTGAAGAATAAACATACAATAGAATCCTTAGAAATCTTGCAGAGGAGGGCGCCTGGGTGGCTCAGTTGTTAAGCAACTGCCTTCGGCTCAGGTCATGGTCCCAGGGTCCTGGGATCGAGTCCCATATCGGGCTCTCTGCTCCGCGGGAAGCCTGCTTCTCCCTCTCCCACTCCCGCCGCTTGTGTTCCCTCTCTCTCTGTGTCTCTCTCTGTCAAATAGATAAATAAAACATTTAAAGAAAAAAAAAAGAAAGAAATCTTGCAGAGGAATATATGTACCAAGTGAGCCTCTGAGATGAACAAATTTTTATGCAAATGTGAGGATTTAACTTTACACTGTTTTGCTGCTAATGCTAAGAGGTAAACAAGTTTGAAGTAGCTAGGTTCTACTCTCAGATCTTCCCAAAATAGGCCCTGTGTTACTTACAAGTTCCTTCTGTAACTTTCTACTATTTAGCTAACTAGTCATGTTAACCAGGTGCTAAAATTGATGGTCTCTGCAATGCTGAATAGGAGACTGTGTTGTCCATATATAAATGTAACAAATCATTTTCCCTTTTTATTTTTCTGGATATCCTGATGTTCTGTGGCAAATCCTCACCCCAATGCATTCTACCACACTTCTGCCCACAGATATCTTTATTTTTGATGTACAGAGGAAGCAAGTGAGCAGGTGAAGTCCTGCCTCTCTCCTCCTTCACTTCCCTACAATAAGCAATATTTCTATTTTGGTAGGTCATTAACATATCTGTTAACATTTGCCAACTGTAACTGCCCACTCCAAATTAAGTGAATTAAATTGTTCAAGGTGTAAGTTTCAAGAGGAAGAATGAACTTCAGGAACCTAGAACTAAGGACAACTTAGTAATTTTCACATTCACACAAAACATTCCTCTTCTGTGTTTGAGGGACAATATGGTTGGGGAAAAAGTTGTTTTAGGAACCAAACAAACAGGGATTTGAATCTCTGCTTTGATACTTATATTAATTCTGTGACTTTAAACATTCTTCTTTCCTTTTCAAAGGCTCAGTTTTATTATCTATAAGATAAAGATAATAACGTCTACCTTTTGGAGCTACTTTTAGAATTAAAGACACATATGCAATGTCTTATGTCCCAGGAACTCCATACTTATATACTCTGAAGAATATATACTCTAATATATATATATTAGAATATATACACTCTCAAGAATATAGCCTTGACACAAGTACAAGGATATTCAATGTATCACTGTTTATAATAATAAAAAATTTAGAAAGAACCTAAATCTTCATCAAAAGAGGAATGAGTAAATACATACAGCATGTCTATGTGCTGAAATACAAGTATGTTTATGTATCTATGTATACAAAAAGACATAAATAGATCTCAGAAGCATTGAGTGAGAAAAGTCATTAGCAGAGTGGTATTATGATAGGATACCACTTATGTAAGTTCAAAATGAAACATACAACATTAATATGTATTGCTCCAGGATGAATATATTTATAAAATAAATGGAAAAAGGTAAACTGGAAATATGCATACCAATTTTATAATAGCAGTTCTCTTTGGGAAGGAACAATAATGGCATTCACAAGAAAATTTCATCTTTACCAAAAGGGACATTACTGTATTAGTAAAATTTATTTCATATTTCATAAAAAGACTCAAATTAGATATAGTAAAATATTAATATTGTTCAGTTCTGGGTAGTGAATATATGAGTGTTTATTAATTTCTTCTCTTCTCTATGTTAAATACTGGGTTTTCAAAATATCCCTAAAACAACCTGCTGTTTAGACAAAGCTGAGTTTTTTACTTCCCACACTGAGAAAGAACTTTAAGTCATCAATGTTTTCGCAGTGTCTCAGAGAAGAAAAAGCAACACTGAAATAGTAATTGAGATTTGGGAATCTGGTGTAGGGTAGGTGTTTCAATTGGAGGCGTGGTTAGGATCATTATATAATTCTGGATTAGTAGATACAGATAGATTTTGAGGGAACATGGGTCAAAGAGTCCTGATGTATAAAGTGTCATTTGTTTCTTTTTTGCTGAAGAGTTGATGGGCTATCCAGGAAGTTTCTGAAATTTGCAATAATATTATCTTCAACCCAATTTACTAGACAGAAGTTTCTTAGAATAGCAAGTTATGACATTAGAGACAGTGGATAGTAAAGCCACATTAATGTAGACAATCAGGTGTGTTTTGGGTTTTCTCATCTATAAAATTAAGCCTTTGTTTCATAGATTCTTTTTGGCTTTTCTTTTTACTCATTTAAAATATAATAAAAGCATCATTTGTGAAGAATTGTGTTCACTAATGTATTCTTCACTAGCTGATTCTAAAAAATGAATCTACAATAGGAGATGGGAGACAGTTGTGTGTCTTTCAGGATTTCATGAGAAACAGAACCAGTAGTGTGTATGAATAGATAGAGAGAGAGGGAGAGAGAGAGAGAGAGATGTGTAGTCATATAGATACAGATATATAAAGAGATTTATTACAAGGGTTTGTGGAATGAGATTGTGGGGGCTGGCTAGGCAAATCTGAAATCCTCTGGCAGGATAGAAAGTCTCAGGCAGCAGCTTAAACTGTAGACCTTGGCTACAATTTCTTCTTCCTCATAGAAACCTTAGTTCTAGTCTTATGGCCTTTCAACTAACTGGATCAAACCCACCTAGATTTTTTAGCACAATATCCTTAACTTAAAGTCAACTGATTGCAAATAGTCACCACATCTACAAAATACCATCACAGCAAAATCTAGATTAGTGGGGATGATAGCCAAGCCGGGTTGATACATTAAATGAACATCACAATTTCTAAACACAAACTTTCCTATATTTTACTCACTGATCTATATGCCTGCAAATATAGCAATTGTGTATATTGATCCAAATGTAAATTTCCATAAATATTTACATAAAATCTAGTAAAAGCTCTATTAAGCAGAAACAGTAAGTGAACAAAATTTAGCTATCATTAATTAGCCATGCTTTCTGAATGGAAGCTGGGCAAATGACTTTATTTTACAGAATTTAACATGTTTGATATAGATTATTATATAAAGGATGATAATATGTCCTTTTTAACCTAGGAGGAGAAAAAGAAACAATGCTTAAGAATGTTTCAGAAGTAGCCACATCTAAATTTAAAAAAAAAGAAAAGAAAAGAAAAGACAGAAAGAAAGGAAAGAAAGAAAGAAAGAAAGAAAGAAAGAAAGAAAGAAAGAAAGAAAGAAAGAAAGAAAGAAAAAGAAAGACATCTCTACAATAACCCTTCTTTCTTAAATCCAAATTCATGTATCAAGTGGCTAATGTTAATGTGTTATGCTAAGCATTATGGATGACACAAAGATGACTTTTTATGTAATACTTGCTTTGTAGCAATGACATACTAATGAGAAAGAGTCAGAAACTTGTGGTAAGGATTCACGTGTAGTTTGTATGTATGTGGGCCTCTTGAAGAAAATGGAAAAAAAATGTGTTCCTACAGAGTGCCAGTTACTGAGAAACAAGGCAAAAAGGGGAGATATGAATGCTTTCCTCATAGAGTTTACTACCTAAAAGGACTTGTAGTATGACTCAAAGTTATCCACTCCAGCCATATTTTCCTTCTTTGCTTCTCTCAACTTGTCAGACTTTTTCCCCCAACAGTGTATTTTAACAAGGTATTCCTTTTCCCAGAAATGTCTCCCATCTCAGTTGTCTGCCTATCTGCCAGATTTCAAATCAAATATTATTTCTTCAAAGAAGCTTTCCCTGACCTACCTTGACAAGGCCAAAGTCTCTTAAAATAGACACCTCTAGCACCATTTCACCTTATAGCTCCTGTCATTATTTTAGACTTCCGTTTGTTTGTTGAATATTTGAATAACTACTGCTTACCAGCTAGAAAGGAAACTACAAAGTTAGGGACCATATCTGTTTTATTTACCATTGTGTCCTTAACTCATAGCTCAGTGCTGACATATAAGTAGATCTTCAACAAATATTTGCTGAATGAGGTGACCACTGTTTCTTATCCAATAGCAACAGGATCTTACATGATTGAATAATTCCAAGATTTATTTATATATCATAGTTGAGTAAGATTACTTTGTGAAAGAAGTGCATATTAAGTGATCTGAGTGTTGTCCATGTTGCATTCCCCTTCAATTATCTGATGAGTAGGAAATATTTGTATTTATGACAAAATTTTCTCAAAGTATGAAGTGTAAGAATTCTGTCCACAGGATTGCTTATAAATCAAAGCATGGCTAACTAGAGAGGAAAAATTAGAAATATTTCATTTCCAAATTTGCTTTTTCACATGTGCCTCTTGCTCTTTCTTCTCCCTCTCCTGTCTAACCCTGTGGCCATTTAGCTTTCCTTAGCACCTCAGAGATTTCTCATAGAAAGAAAGAATTGGACAAAAATAGACTTGGTCAAGTTAGTGTAAAGATAAAATTAACTTCTTTGTACAGTAATACCTTATTCATTCTGATTATTTTTTTTTAAAGATTTTATTTATTTATTTGAGAGAGAGAATGAGATAGAGAGAGAGAGCATGAGAGGGGTGAGGATCAGAGGGAGAAGCAGACTCCCTGCCGAGCAGGGAGCCCGATGCGGGACTTGATCCCGGGACTCCAGGATCATGACCTGAGCCGAAGGCAGTCGCTTAACCAACTGAGCCACCCAGGCGCCCTCATTCTGATTGTTATTATAGTTTTTGATCTAGCCCAATAGGCTAGAGAGACTATTATTTATAAATTAACTATAAAAAATATCATTGTGAATAAGTTTACAGCAGGAAAGTCCTATCTATATTCAGTCACTTCAGATTCTTTATTTGGGAGGGATGGAGGCCAGGTAAGATGATGCGGGTTTCAAGCTATTATAGGCATTGATTAAAATAGGTTAAAGACTGGGGGCGCCTGGGTGGCTCAGTCTGTTAAGTGTCTGCCTTCGGCTCAGGTCATGATCCCAGGGTCGTGGGATCGAGCCCCGCATCGGGCTCCCTACTTAGCAGGGAGTCTGCTTGTTCCTCTCCCTCTGTCCCTGCCCATGCTCTCTCTCTCACTCACTCTCTCTCAAATAAATAAAATCTTTAAAAAAAAAAAAAAAGGTTAAAACTATGTTGCATAATAACTATTTTTTAAAAAAATTAATGTTTTCACTGTGTGCTTGAAACATTTTCTTAAAATATATTCAATAACATATTGTTTACTACTTTACACAAAATCTGAAGCATTTCAGATTATTGTTTTCTTTTTTAAAAATATTATTTTTGCTATTGTTTACTTACTTTTTCTCCTCTGGAGAGTTTAGAGCAGTGACGCAAGTAAGTGGACTATTTTTTGTTTGTTTGTTTTATATATAAAATTGAATTGCTATTTAGTATAGCATTGTAGCTAAGGCCCTGGCTCTGGGGGTCCCAAGGGGACCAGGTTGAGCCACTCACTGCTGACAAAATCCAAAGGCAGAGAAAGGAGTGTTGGTGACATCAGCAACAAGTTTATTTCAGTGAGGCCAACACTGGGAAGGCAGTGGACTCAATGTCTCAGAGATTGCCCCCAGAATGATGAAAATACTTCCAGGTTTTTATAAGCAAAAGTGTGGGGGCAAAGGTGGTGGGTAAGTGCAGGTAGGCAGTGAAAGTCAAATGGATCATCATCATGGAGTCAATCCCGGGAGGGGTCTTTCTGGCTCAGGGCAGTCCTTATTGCTTCAGGGGGTAATTTTGGTTCCTATCAGGGAATGCTTTGCCCTCAAGGTTCCACCTGTGCCAAAAGCCAAGCTGGAAAGAAGAACCAGGCTAGAAAGTTTGAGGTCAAATGGAGGCATCCAAAGGCCTCTTTCAGCATGAAGGTTAAGTCTCATAAGGAAACATTTGATAGAGAAGAATCTTTGAATTACTCCCGAGAATTGATGGCATTGTAATCCCACTTCATAAGATTCTCTTAGAGCTATTCCCCTGAGATGAATTCTAAAATGGAATTTTCCAGTACCGTGGGTGGACACATGAATGTGTGTAAAAAATAAATACAAACCTATTTTTCTTGGTATACATGATCACCATATTCATGAAATACATATACATAGGGATATTTATTACTTTGTTATTTACTTATCGAACTGCACTGATATTTTGCACTGCAGGAAATTATTGTAATTATTTTTTCATGATGAGTCTGTCTGGGCAATCTCTGGCTTAAACTCCTGCCCACTGCATTCTCTAAACCATTTCCATGAAGAAAATTAGGTGATTAGGAAAGGAGGAGCTACCGTTCAGTTACTTTTCTCCTCGGGCATATTGGTTATCAGATTATAAATTATTTTTTCCCAGATGTAAGGAGAAAACACAATATTCTGTTTGGTGAGGCTGGGAAGTATCAACTCAAATCAATCATTATCTATCCTCCTTTATGGAACCTGTATTCTCATCATGAACCCCCACCTTTGTGTTTGCTTGTCCTTAGCCTGGGATGCGTTATACAGTAGAACCATCATCACTTTGGCAACAAAAATAACATAATTATAGTGACTACTTTTTAAGCACTTAGAATATGTCAAGCACTTGTAAAATGCTTTGCATTAATTATCTCACATTAATCATTTCTGGAAGGGTTTCTTATCCTTCTTTTATAGATACAGAAAGTGAGGCTTATTGAAAAAATTGGTTGCCTGTGATGGATAGTGGAGTGGGATTCAAATCCAGGTTTATCTGCTTCCAAAGCCATATTAAACCTTAGCCATTATGCTATGCGCAGAGAGGTTGATTTCATATAGTAATTACCTGACCTCAAGCTCAGATCAGGGAATAAAACTGGTATTCTTTCAAGCATGGAAAGTAGAGGAAAAAAATTCAGAACCTAGGTACTCCTGAGAAATGCGGGCCCAATTAGGACACAGCAGTCAGCTTTTCTAAGCAGCTAGGGAACACAAGAAGCAATTCCACCTCTGCGCCAATCGTGCCTCACTATTAATTATTTCCAAATCTTTAAATGCTACTTTTAAACAGCAATGTCACTGATATACTAAGCTTTCTAATTTGTGAAATTGTTTTTATGTTGGAATTCACTGGATTTCCCTTGCTTGTTTGTTGTTAAATCCATATGTATGACATACTTGTAATAGAAGTTCATCATAATCTTATCAAAACACCCAACTTGGCATTTTAGGACTGTGTATCACTGAAGACTAAGTAATTGGAGCTTTTAGGCAGTTTGGGCTAAATAACTTTGTTTCTGTTAAATACAAATCAACATTCCAGTTATCCATTGTTGAACTAAATATTCTCAATTAAGATTTATTGCTCAGTCTTGGATACATTAAGTGCTTAAAGCAGTTTGTGTAACAGAGGATTTTAATTTACTACTTAAAGCCATTTCCATGTAAAAAATGTTTACATATTATGAATTTTATCCCTTAAGCCTCAAATAAAGCAACTTGGCTTGTCAATCAGCATTATCCTTCATGGTTTATTCTTAAGAATCTAGTGTACTATGTATTTTATTTTCTTGATATTTTCCCTTCATTTTCAATGTAATCTCAACCAAAAGTCATTTCTTTACTCTCAACCTTCAAGTGCACCTTTTTGAAGCCTACCAAACTTTTTTTAAAATTATTATTTAATCATTCCAACCCATATGCTGTATAATGTGAATTTTGAAATCTATTCGTGGATAACATTCATAAACACTTTTTATCACATCAAAAGAATTCAAGGGACCTCACTTTTTAAACATAAGGTTAAAACAAATTTCTGTATATATTTTCTTGCTTGATATATGCAGTTATATTATTTAAATATACTTATTACTCAGCACAGTCACTTTTATTATGTATGGAATATAATCAATATATAAAGTCATGTTCCCCAAAAGAAATGTTAAGAACTTAGAGCTTACAAAAAGGCCAGAGGAATTAACAAAATTACACATTGATATACACAAAAATAATTTAAATTTATTATATTTTTTTAATCTGATCATTTGTTTACTCATTCTTTCAAATGTGATCAAGTCTAAAAAAAAAAAGTTATTAAAAAAAGGTTACGAAGTGTATAGTAGGTGCCAGAACCTGAAAATAAAACCTGGGATACATTATCAAGAAGGTCATAGTCCAGTGACATAAAAAGACAGAAATAATTACAAATCATCTGATGAAGTGTCATTCCTGAGTACTATTTCCAGACACCATAAAGGTTATATAAGTAGATACTGTGAAAAGAGAGGAGACAACCAATGTTGTGTGAGCAAGAAAAATAGAGGAAAGTGTAGTACCCAAATTGGTAATATTTGAAATTTCAACTGGATCTTGAAGGAACAATATACTTTTGTTTTTAAGGCAGGGACAGAAGAGAAGGGGCTTACCTTATTCTTAGTAGAAAGGAAAATAAGCATAAAAGGCACATTCGTGATATGTCTAGAAAACTCGGAGTTCTTCTGTGTGTCTAGGGAAAAAAATCTAACACTAGGGGATGTTTGGGATTACACTGACAGGAACTCTAATTTTAAAATATTCAAATGACACAATCCAGTGCTTTTAAAAATATTTTGTTCTATTCTACCTATCAAGCTATAAAATATAGTTTTGACGAATTATAAAACAATAGGTCTTAAACCTTTTTAAATGATCTTTTAGAACAAAACACTCCTCAAGAAAAGCCTGTCACTGAGTCTGATCTTGCCTCCAATTTTGCATGTGCTATTTTCACAAGTCACACATAATTTTTGCCCATCATCAAGATCTTGAAATATGGGATAAATTGTTTGAGATAAAATGATTAATGCGAGGGAGGATGAGGCAGATGCTGAAATCTTAGCTCCATGAGATAAGCAACAAAGAACTAATTAACTTAGTTCTGTAACTCTATTTGTTGTCAGTGACTTCTTAAAGCAGAATGAATGAAGAGGGATGATTTCAAGAAAGAATTTAGATCTGGTTAAGATAATAGTTTAGACACTTGCAGTGGAGGAAAAAAAAAAACAAAACAACCACCACGGACCCTCCCCCCACCTTTTTTTTTTCCTTTCTCTGGCTAAGGACCTGGAAATTAGATTGACAAATGACAAACTACCCAGAGAAAAACAGTTTATTAACAAGAGTAACACACACATATGTAGGGAAACTCACTGATCAGTAACTCAAAGGAGCGGTTAGAATTTCGGCTCATATAGCATCTTAAAAGAACAGAAAACTTGTAGAATAATGACAAAAGAAAATAATGACAAAACAGTAGTGACAAAACAAAGGAAAAGGGTTTTAAACTTACAAGGGAGGCAAACTATGGGAAGGGAATATCTGAGGGAAACGAATGGAAGATAAGGGTTGTGTTAGTAAGGTTTATTACGTAGATTCTTCTCTGCGCCATCCTTTGGCTGGTAAGAGTCTAGACTGGTCTCTAGTGATTAAGTGGATAGGACTGCTTTTAGCAAAAACGGAGGGCAAAGAGCTTTTATTTTTTGTCTGCTATTTCTCACTTGTCTTGAAATCAAAATAATTCTTAAGCCAAAGTGACATATTTTGGAGTGGCATATTCTGATCCCTTATGTACTCAACTTTTTCCTGAATAATATGCTTTTTTTTAATTAAAAATTTTATTGAGATAGTTTTAGATTCACACGAAGTTATAAAAAATAAGACAGAGACTTTCCATATAAACTTTACCTAATTTTCCCCCATTGGAACGTTATGTAAAACTCTAATGAAATATTACAACCCAGATCCCGACCTTCATGAAATCCATTAATATTTTTCAGATTTCATGTTTTACTTGTATTTATTTGCATCTTTAATTTTAGATCTAATTTTACCACATGCGCAGGTTCCTATATCTAACACCACAGTCAATATAATGAATACAATGAATGAAGTTCTTATGGATAAGTGGAAAAACAAAAGAATAAAAGAATAAAAAAAAGATACTGAGTAATTTCAACACCACAGTGGTCCTTCCTACTGCCCCTTTATGACCACACCTCCTCTCTCATGCCTACCACCTCCTTCCCCTTTCCTCCTCACACCATCTGTCTTCCATTTCCAATATTTTTTGTTTTTAAAATGTTATATGATGCAGTCATACACTATGTAACCTAATGTATTGGCTGTTTTCAACTCAGCTTATATCCTTGGAGAGCCATTGAAATTGAATCTATCAGTACTTTTCTTCTTTCTCTTGCTGAGCAGGAGGCCATGATATGTCAATACCACAATTTATTTAAGCATTCTCCTCTTGCAGGTTATGAGATGATTCTAATTTTTGACTACTATAAATAAAGCTGCTGTAAACATTCATGTACAAGTTTTTGTGTGAACATAAGTTTTTATTTCCCTGGAATAAATTCCCAGGAGTGCAGTTGCTGGGTCCTATGAAAACAGGATGCTTATTAGTTTTTTTTTTTTTTAAAGATTTTATTTATTTATTTGAGAGAGAGAGAATGAGAGAGAGTGAGTACATGAGAGGGGGGAGGGTCACAGGGAGAAGCAGACTCCCTGCCGAGCAGGGAGCCCGATGCGGGACTCGATCCAGGGACTCCAGGATCATGACCTGAGCCGAAGGCAGTCGCTTAACCAACTGAGCCACCCAGGCGCCCAGGATGCTTAGTTTTATAAGAAACTGCCCAGCTGTTTTCCAGAGGGGCTGTATCACTTTCGTTCCCACCAACAATGTATTAGTGATCCAGTTTTTCTCTGCATCCTTGTCAGCATTTAGTGTTGTCACTATTTTTATTTTAGGCATTCTTACAGGTGTGTAGAGATGTCATTGTCACTTTAATTTGTATTTTCTTTTCATGTTGAACATCTTTTTCACGTGCTTAATTGTCATTTGTATATCTTCTTCTGTGAGAATCTGTTCGGTTTTTTTTGCCCATTTTTTTAAATTGGATTTTTTTAACTGTTGAGTTTTGAGTGTAGTTTCGTTGATACTAGTCTTTCATTCATTTGTTGTGTGTTTTCAGTAGCCAGTTTCTACAACTATCACAATCCTAGAAGCAGAAGGAGTTGTGTTTTATTGTCGGATATGTGGATTGCAAATATTTTCTCCCAGATTGAAGCATGTCTTTTATTGGGTCTCACAGAACAAAAGGTTCTAATTTTGATGTATGTGCGTAATTGAGAGATACTGTAGTAACGAAGAAATGCACAATCTGAATACACCTCACATTAAGTTATCTCAAAACTATCGGTTGTGGGGATTACCAAAGAGATAGTTGCAAATTTTAGACTAGTATTTTAGCCTTAAAAGGAAATACAAGAACTTGTAGTACTAAAGAAATAGCTAGTTTTTATTGAGCGCTTTCTATGTGCTAGACACTCTTATATTATTATTATTACAATTTCCTAATGGTGAAATGAGGGTGTAGCAAGGTGGAGGCTGACTAGTCCTTTGTAGATTAACCCAGAAATGAATAGACAAGCTGACTGAAAGATGGTACCGTATATTTATATTTACCTCAGAGAGAAGCCAGGGATGAAGCACAAGGAGTGCTCAGGTTTCCTCAGCCTATTTATTCCTGCACTTAAAAATCTAAGCATTCTTAAGAGATATTTTTTGAGATAGCCTGATAGTGAATAGGCAATTAACCCCACTCTACTTCCTCATGGAAAAACCATGCTCCTTTGGAACTAAAAATTCAGTGTTTCAGAAACAGTTTTGCCTCCCAGAAAAATCACGCCTCTTCTGATGAACTCTGCAAAGATCTACATTTCGGAGTATCTAGAATATCATAATTCTTCCACAGGTATATTGCGGGATGCAATTTTATGATATTTCTTCACCTACTGTGTATTTTCAATAGTCCGTTTCTACAACTATCACAATCCTAGATGCAGAAGGAGTTGTATTCTATTATCTGAAGATAATGCTACAAGGAGAAAATTTAGAAAATGTCAATTTTTTTTATACATGTCTAGAGGCTTTAAAGGTTATTTATGTTTTAATATCCATAGTATGCCTTCTTTCCCATCTATATCTTTAGTGTTCCTCTGTCTCCAAAGAGATCTCCTCATAATACACTTCCCAGCAATACTTAAAAGGCCTCATTAAACTTATTATATATTCAAATTTGAAGGTTTATAAAAAATATACAATTTTTAAAAGGAATTTCTTAATGTTTATATTCTAAATCACCTGAAGCATTTTTTTTTTAAAATACTGATTCCTGGGACCAACTCAAACAAATTAACTTAGAATTTCTGGGAGTGAAGCCCAGGAAACAGTATTTTTAATAGTTTTCCAGATAATTGTAATGCATAGCCAGGGATGAAAAATTTGAAATGAAATTTGGTGTCAGAAAAATATTAGGAAATTACCATGTCTAGAAAGCATTAATTTTAAAAATTCCTTTTTTTCTATATATTTGCATTTTTGCTTCAATTCCATATTGTATAGTACATTGATTTAATTTTGAGTCATTTAAAAAAGAAGTGAGACACATAAGGTGAACTTCGCAGGATTTTTTTAATCTTTAAAAAAATTTTAAAAGATTTTATTCATTTAATTGAGAGAGAAAGAGAGCACACAGAGGGACAGACAGAGAGGGAGAAGCAGACTCCCTGCTGAGCAGAGAGCCAGACATGGTGCTCCATCCCAGGCCATTGAGATCAGGACCTGAGCTGAAGGCAGATGCTTAACTTACTGGGCCACCCGGGCATCCCTGAACTTCCCAATCTTAATTGTGACAAAATTTAAAACTCAATGGACTTAATTTTTTTTAGTAATATATGAAAATACAGTTAGACTATTTTTTTCTAAAAAATATTACGTAGTTTTTTATATCAATGTATTTCTAGTATGAGAGCAATTACATAATTTTGGCAAATTACATTGTCTCAATTAAAAAATGCACTGGGCTACTTAAATCAAAATGTTAAAATAATACATTAAGGGAAATCTTTGGCTTAAAATAAAAAAGGTCAGAATGAAAGCATATGAATTAACTCTGCATTTTTACAATAATAGAAAAGATGGGTGAAAATATAGATTTTTCTCTTCATAAAGGCTTTTAAATTTAAATGATGACATTTCTTCCTTTGATATACCTGTTACATTATTGAATCTAGGTTTCCTCTTTTGATTACCAAATCCAGATGATATTAAAAATAAACATGTCTTATAGAAACAAGTCTATATTAATAGTGGTATATTCTGTAGAAAGATCCAACAGTCCTTGTGAAGATGTTTTAATCTCAGTCACCCTCACTCATTCTGAGGACCTTTTAGTACAAACATAATCATATCTCTTTGCATAGGTTTTAGGACACTTTATAAACATGCTTGTATTTGATCTGTTTTCTCATGGCTATTGATTTAGCATTCTAAAATCACTGAGTAGGGGCGCCTGGGTGGCTCAGTTGGTTAAGCGACTGCCTTCGGCTCAGGTCATGATCCTGGAGTCCCGGGATCGAGTCCCGCATCGAGCTCCCTGCTCGGCGGGGAGTCTGCTTCTCCCTCTCCCACTCCCCCTGCTTGTGTTCCCTCTCTCGCTGTGTCTTTCTCTGTCAAATAAATAAATAAAATCTTTAACAAAAATAAAAAAAATAAAAAAATAAAATCACTGAGTAGTTTCAACTGCATCAGTTTACTGCTTAGTGACTCATCTTTTGAAATAGTGCAATAGAGACTCGATTCAGCAATTATTCCAATAAATGGACACCATTAATTCTTCAATGTTATTAAGACCTAAGTGTATGAGAATAACGAAATAAAAAATCTTATGCTGTGAAAACATTTACATTAAAGGCTTTAAAAATATGTACTTCTAAACATGCATGTATCTGTGAATTTAAAACATATCACCAGTTTCTTGAATTCATAATAGGATTTTTAAAACATTTCAATTCTGGGCACCTGTGTGGCTCAGTCAGTTAAGCATCTGTCTTTGGCTCCAGTCATGATCTCAGGGTTTTGGGATGGAGCCCCACTTTAGACTCTCTGCTCAGTGGGGAGTCTGTTTCTCCCTCTCCCTCTCCCCCGGCTCATGTTCTCTCTCTCTCAAATAAATAAATAAAATCTTAAAAAAATTTAATTCTATTTTATAAACCCATGAATAAATATGCTCAAGAACATTCAGAGATTAAGCTAATACATTTAACAGAAGAGAAGATACCCATAGGTAGCTAAGTGACTTATCAAAAGAATATGTAGGCTAATATAGGGACTTGTTATTTTTTTTCCTGTGAATCTTAAAATGATTAGTCCTAAACTATTCCATCCTAATATTGATGCAAAGACCTAAGCCAGGCCAAGTAGACCTATTGAATCATTGCCCTTCTCTTTTGTCATAGCTTCCGGGTATAGATAGTATATTAAAAAATTATGTTGTGGAGATAATTCAACTTTAGTAGGGAGAACTCCTTGAAGACAACTTACAATTTTCACAAGGGAATTAAATAACCCATTCATGCATTCAGTGTTTATAAATTTTCTTCTCTTCTCTAGGCATTACGTTCGGTACTGAAGATCAAAGCTCACTACCACCCTGCTTCTTTTCTTTAGGCACTCATAGTCCATGAACAAAAATGTTGAGTAGTAAACTCTGGGCAACTCTGACCCCAACACAGTAACTTCCCTGCTCTGTATGACTGCTTTACACAGCCAGTGTTAGAGTCCAGAAATCCAGGGTGTTAGGTGAATGAGAAAGTTCTGACACTGTGGGTTAATCTGGAGTTGGGCACATTTGGTATTAACGCACCTTTTCCTTCAAAAAAAGGGGTTGAGGAAACTTAGACAAATTTAATCCCTTAAGAAAGGCCGACTAGAATATTGATTTTAAAAATCAAGGTGAAGAAAAGTAATAAATTAGTTGATTGAAGCCAGGAGTGAAGTTAGTGGTGTAAATGCAATTCCTTTACAATTTCTGCAGATGGGTCACAAATATGACTCTTTAGGTTCTTTGCAGCCAAAGCAAAGAGATAAATATGATCAGTTACGATTTTATATTTTCTACTATAGCTTTTTCTGGCACTGACCCCTGAAAGAAATTTCTCCCATGGGTCCTTGTATAAAGAGGTCACTATGTGATATATTATTTCAGACGCTATATCCTGGGAAGTGTAACAGTGGTTTTCCTATGGCTACTTTTTATAGCATCCTTCATTTAAATCAAAGGCACAATGTCAGAGCTCAATTCACCAACAGATTAAGTGAGGGACAAAAATCCAGCAATCTAAAAATGCAGGTAGCTCTCTGATGGTTTGGCTTGATTGAGAGATGAAATTTGGAATATCTAGAGGGATAGATAACTGCTTAGAAGGAATTCTTCATAAATGTATTAGTTCACTTCTTGATAAAGATTTGACTACAAAATGTTTGGCATATATTTTGTACCATAAATCTCTGGTAAGATATTCTTCATTGCTGATTAAAGATAGAATTATATGATTTAGAGAGCCAACTAAGCAGAAGGGTAAGTAGACCACATCTGAACAATAAGTGGTCTAAACCAAGATTTTTACCAGAAAAAATGCATGGAGGTGACTCAGGAAGTACCTACAGAATAACTGAACTTTCTCTGATAAAAAAAATTGAATGATGGATTACCTTCGACCTGAAAATATTACACCAAAGAATATGAATGTGATAGTTTTTATTTGATTATTTTCTTAAAGCTAATCACTCACAGTAGTCATAAAAAAAAATCTGAAAACTTTATCCCTGAAATGTCTAATTTTATTTATTAGGTTTGTTCTGTACCTTTCAGACTTGGATAAAACATACCAATAAATCAATAAATAGCTGATATATTGTATAGACTTGTAGTATTATTTCTACTTGATTAAAACTGTTCTGATAAATTAATTCTGCTCCCTGGATTGGGACTATCTGTAGCTATAAATATTTGGACTATATTTAACTCTTTCTCAATGCACTGGAACTCATGTGATTCTCTCCAAGTGTCTCCTTTCTTCCTTTTTTTAAAATTTGTGTTAGTTTTTTGTTTGTTTGTTTTTTAAATAGGGAAGGGATTTTTTCTTTTTTCTTTTTCTTTTTTTTTTTTTTTTTTGTGTGTGTGTGTGTGGTTTGCTTCCTTCATTCTCGGAGGAAGATTCCAGAACCAATTTATTGTACTGTATGCCTGAGTATATGTCCACATTGCTTTTCCATAAGTAGTTGTGGGTCATAGAAGACCAACATGGAACCACAGAGTTATTGTTATAACATGAACCCTGAGCCTACTGAACATACCAGTAATTAAGTAGATGTGTACCAAGAATCCTTGGCAATCAAAATATACATATCCTGAGACCTTTGAAAACCACGAATACCACTATAACATATGAAATTGTCCATAAAATGCAATAAAGCTAACCTGCAGTGATATACTGTGACGTGGGGATAATGATCTTAAGCCTTTGGCTTGGTTCCCTTACTAGAGAGTTAGTTTATCACCCCATGACAGATCCTAAATAAGCCCAACTCAATTCCATGCTTCAGTGACATTACAGTTTTTTTAAAATTCTACTTTTGTATTTCCTTGAAAATCACTGAAACCAATAACTTGAATCTATAACTGCCTAAAGTAAATTTTACTGAAAGTAGGGGGGAATTAAAAATTTCATCAGTGATATTAGTTTCCCAAAAAAGTATTGTGCGTTAAAATTTTCTGAGGCAGAGCAGTATAATGAAGAGGGCAGGCAGTCAATTTGGAAATCGAAAACTTTGTTAATATTTCTGTAAGGTCCACTTGCTAGCAATGGGCTCAAAAAGATTTCTTAACTATTCTAAATATTATTTTTCTTATTCATGAAATGAGACAGTCATTGCTCTCAGTGTCACAGATTGTTCTGATAATCAACAGAGATAATGCTTAAGTGCCTATAAAAGTATATTGTTCCACAGATAGTTAAAGCAGTATATTTCCCTCTTAGCCAGATCTTATTTTTAAAGACAAAAATCTAAGCTTGCAACTTATTTTTTTCCCCTCAAATCTAGTGCTAGGTGAACATTACTATTTAAGTGGCTACTGTTATGTTTAAGTTGTATAATTTAATTACAGGTCTATCGATAGACTATGTGGAAAACAAGCTTTATTGGATCAGTTCGGGAAATGGAACCATAAATAGATGCAACCTGGATGGTGGTAATTTAGAAGTAATAGAGTCAATGAAAGAAGAATTAACAAAAGCTACAGCCCTAACCATCATGGGTAAGTGTAATGGTTCTATAGCTAGGATGCTATGTATTGATTGGGGGTTGATTAATTATGACCTGTTAAAAGCTTAGAAAAGTTACTGCTCCATTAATACCAGAAGCACATTCAAATTATACATCTCTATGAGAGTTGTTTTTTTTTTTCCCTTTTTTTTCTTTTTTAGCCTTAGCAAACAGACTTGTAACATTATCCAGATCAGAGACTTTGTACAGTTTGCAATACAAACTTTACCGTTACTGATTCTTGGCTGTGACTGGTATTATTTTACTATTGTTTTCTTTGTTCTACTGCAGTATTCTAAAGTGTAAGGGCCTTGTTTATTTGTCACATTAAAGTCAAATCTGGCTTATCTCTGCTTATAAAGGGTAGCTTGATCCACACAGATAATTCAAAAAACAAGGCCACAGGACCCACTGACCAAGAAATGAAATTATTCTCCCACAAATAATTCTTTCTTATTTTTAGGGATGAGTAGTCGTACTGATTTGAGCCTCATTTCCATTCTTTTTGGTTCAGTCTATGGGGAAAAAAAGATGCTAGATGAATGAGACAATCAAGAAGCTAACAGGGGGGTATGAAACAAATAATCATCCTCTGTATTGATATTAGAAGTTGATTTTTGAAATATGAATTTTTATACAAAATAGTTTGAGTTTTAGAAAAGATGTTAAGAGGAGATACCATAAAGAAGCACTTTTTGGTGAGGATGGCTCTGCCTTTACTTAATGAATGGCTGACTCTAAACTGACATTCATGGTAGGTCAGCAGTATGAGGATTAGATCTTCCACATAGAATCTCAGGAGTTATGTTTGGTTATGGGAAATCAGAAAACTGATTTCATATTTGCAATTCTAAATATGAGGTATTCTGGATAGCATACAGGTATGAGTGTATGTATATGTGTGTGTGTGTGTACTATATATACATAATTATATGTATATATAGAAGTACTATATATATATATAACTATATATACTATTTATGAAAAGCCAATGTGAATATATTTTTAAACATTTATATAGGTAATTAAGTCTTTTAAATTAATATTCTACAATCCTCACCTCATCATTTCTCAAATTAAATGTTAATTATTTTGGTTTTGTTTTCACTAGTGACTATTGATTAGTATATAAAGTTTAAAAGTAAATAGTTGTTAATTGAGAAAGATACGAAAATTTATTCTCTACTAAAAGAAGTGTTTTAATCACCTTTTATTTCAATTAGACTTAAAATATCTGAATAAAAGTGAATAAGGTTTAGATATTGGAAATTATTATTTAAAACAGGATAAGTCTGGGATATAAAAAAAATTAAAATTCAGTTCAGTTCAACATGTATTTAGAATCTTTTAAGTGCAGACAGTGTACTTATCTCTCAAGTACAAACATAAACATGGACACTATTCTCAAGCAAAACAAAACAGAACATACATTTCTGTGAGGGAGAGAGAATATAAGATTGTTTCAACCAATCGTCAATCACAAAGAATATCTCAGTTTCAATAGCTGAGAAATACAGAAAATAAATATATTTGCCTTAATAAAGTTGTGAGAATCACGTGGAAATGTACGGCAATACACTTTTGAAAATGTAAAATTTTTTACAAATGTCAAAAGTAGAGACTGGAGTCACTTAATTTGATCTTTAAGACACTGGAATTTTACCTCATTGGGCATTTGCAGATCCCTGACATAGTGTGGCACAGACGTTTAGTAACTTTCTTTTGCTGTAGTTTTATTCCTAAATGGCTGTCTTTCTGCTATTATTGTCACCATTTTTTTTTCTAATTGTTTCTTAGAACTAGTGTTATTTTTTTTAAAGTTTTTCTCCGGAGGAAGAATTTAAACTTATAAAAAAAAAATCTTATTTTTAATAATGTCCCAAGTTTCTTTCTAGCCTTTGGACAATTCCTATATTGTTTGTAGAATATGATGTTGCCATTCTTTTCATTGTATGTTTTCAGAAGTTACACACACACACACACACACACACACACAACAGGACTATATCTGACAAGTAGGTTAAAAAAAAGCATAAATTTATTTATAATTTTCTTTTAAGGCAATAAGGAAAATAAGGCTATTTTATATTACTCAGCTTTGCCGAATTAACAAGAAAATTTTGTATTATGTATATTTGTACATATTTTAAATCACCTGAGTAAAAATAGCAGAGTTTAAATTCTGCAACAATCCCCAAATCACCACCCACATTATGTTTTCAAAAATTGAATTCCAATATACCTTGTGAAATCAACCTAAACTAGCAAATAATATAGCCGAGGAATACAATAAATTAGAGGGAAAAATGTTAAAATACGGTATAACATTTCAAAGAACATCTTTGACTTTTTAATGAATATATCTATATACACACACACACATTTGTATACTATAAAATCATTTACTCATAGAATAATGGAAAACTTTATAAAGGTTTATTTCTGCTAACGTGATTGCTACCCACCCTGCTGCTAGTAGAAAATGAATACTAAACTTACAGAACTCAATGCTGTAAACCAGGTCTCAAAAATAGAGCAGTAGTTCCTTGTAGCTAAATAAAATAAAGTCAGTTGTATTCCCTGATAAAATCGAAGAGTGAAAATTTGGAGGAAATCATAATCCCTATATTGTGTCAGCTCTGTGAAACTGATAGGACATCAGCACCGCATGGGAACCCAACTTTGCATACATTAAAATTATTTTAACAAGTGCATGGCCATGTGTGTATACCCCTCCCTGCCACCATAGTTTGGTCAAACCTGAAAGATAAAAATAAACATTATAAAACCTAGTGATGCCTCTGTTGTCAACAATGCATTCAGTGGATATATCAAAATATATCTTTAGTTTGGAGGTTCGAAACTTAAAGGAGAGTACCTTAGAGAAGCAGCAGAGCAAACTTTATTTTACAAAGTTTCCTAGCTTGGCTCTGAACATGCTCTGTTGCTCAAATTCCTCCTTCTTTGAGAACCTCTCCTTTTTCTTTGGGGATGGAATAAAGGGTGATGACCTGTTTCCTGCTGAGGCTAAGTATTATAGTCATATAAAAAAGGCAATATAAAAGTAAAACAGAACTTTACAACTTACTATCCAGGGGATTACTGATGATTACAGCTACAAATGTTTAAGGAGCCATTTGCTCAGTAATACTGAAATTACACATCTAGAAAGCAAGGAAATAATTGTGCTATGAAGCTACCAGTTATATACCAGTGTTTACCAGCTCCTCAAGACATACTACCTAGGCAACAAAAACTAACTGAAAGTTTTTGTTTCTCTAAAATTTAGAGGTAGTTTTCCTAAAATCAAATGAAAATTCTCTTTAGACACTTCTTATCATTTTTTCAAACCTCAAAGATGATAAATTATAATGATTTAGAGTTCCTAGTTTTATTTGGAAAAATATATACAAAAGAAACTGAAAAGAACTTAGAAATATTAAGATCAGGAAAAGTAGAAGGTTAATAAAGCAATGATTTGATGATTTAACCAAGTCCAAGACCCCAAGATCAAAATTGCTATATCCAAATTTCACACTTTGACACTTCTTACAAGAAGTAGTGCTCAACTTCTGTCCCCTTGAGTATGAGCTAGACTTAGTGACTCATTTCTCATGAATAAAATAACACAGATGTGATGGTGTGTGACTTTAGAGATAAGATCATAAAAGGCATGAGCCTTCTTCCTTGTCCTCTCTTTCTTGGATGGCTGACTCAGGGCAAAGCAAGCTGACATGTCATGAGGCCATCCACATAGATCAATGGAAAAGTCCACACAGCAAGGAACTGGGACCTTTGGCCAGAAGCCATGTGAGTCAGTCATCTTGAAAGTAGAAACTCCATCTCAGTTAAAATTTCAGATGAGCAGAGAAAGTCAATTATCATATGGTTTCACTCATTTGTAGAACATAAGGAATAGCATGGAGGACATTAGGAGAAGGAAGGGGAAAATGAAGCGGGGAGACAAACCATGAGAGAATAAGGACTCTGAGAAACAAACTGAAGGTTTTAGAAGGGAGGGGGGTGGGAGGATGGGTTAGCCCGGTGATAGGTATTAAGGAGGGCATGTACTGCATGGAGCACTGGGTGTTATACACAAACAATGAATCATGGAACACTACATCAAAACTAAATATGTACTGTATGGTGAATAACATAATATTAAAAAAAAAAAAATTCAGATGATGACAGTCTAAGCCAGTGCATTATAGCAATATCAAGAGAGAGCCCAAACCAGAACCACCCATATACCTGCTCCCAAACTCCTGACCCACAGAAACTATGAGACACAACAAATGTTTATTGTTTTAAGGTACTGAGTTTCGAGGGTATTTATTAAAACAGCCAAAAGGTAAGTTATGTGTCATTCCATCTACAGAACTCATTCATTTATAAACAGAATTACAAAATCAAATTCTTATTTAATAGAATCAGAATAATTGTGAATAGTAAATTGTGTCAGGTGTAATAAAACCCAATCATTCGAACATGATGGTCGGTGGAAATTGAGTCTAGGCTTCAATATCCAGACTCACATGGTAATGGCAAGAAGTATGATAAAACTGGAGAAAGCTAATGCCTCACCTCTCAGATCCACTTATTTTTGCCATAGAGAACATTAAACAGTTGTGCCAGATCTTTCATTTTGCAAGAGAGGCAAGAAATCCAGTTAAAACAAAAAAAAATCGTAATTTTTATTTATTTATTTGTTTGTTTGTTTGTTTATTTATTTATTTATTTTAAGATTTTATTTATTTATTTGACAGAGAGAGACACAGCGAGAGAGGGAACACAAGCAGGGGGAGTGGGAGAGGGAGAAGCAGGCTTCCCGCCGAGCAGGGAGCCCGATGCGGGGCTCGATCCCAGGACCCTGGGATCATGACCTGAGCTGAAGGCAGACACTTAACGACTGAGCCACCCAGGCGCCCCAAAATTCGTAATTTTTAAATGTTAGCAGGTAGTCATATTTAAAAAAATGCAGGCAAACATGCTGTATAGACTAACCCTGAAAATTAGCACGATATAAACCAAACAAACTAACAAAACCACCATCACAAAAACCATGGATGGGTGTACTTGATTCAGCCCAGAGAACAGTAGTTAGTTCTTACCTCTGGTTTAATCATAATCATTTATACTGGTGGCTTTGAATTATTGAGAGAAGGGGATGGAGTTAAGGCAGCTAATGCCCAACTATACCAGTAGAGGAGACTAGGTAAAATCAATCAATCAATCAATCAATCAATCACCTGGTAGAGCTGGCATACCTTACAGAGAAGGGGTCTCTCTCCTACAGGACAGGACATATGATTTTCCACCAAGCTTTTGTGGTCTTGTTTGACCAGACCTTGCATTCTGCCTGAGGTATATAGAGATGAAGGAAGTATGAAAGTGAGGTCCACATCTTATTTCAGTTCAACTGAAACTGGCCTAAAACTTTAAACATCAAATTCTTCCCCATTAAAAAAAAAAAAAAAAAAGATGATCTTATCAATTGTCTTTCTCAAACTCTCAGAGCCAGCAAAAATAATAGTTTCTGCATTCAAATACAATAGCTGGTAGCTCTAAAATTGTATCTACTAATTATTTGTCTTAGATATTTTTCTCGGTATTTAGCCACTCTTTTTACGGGAATTTTCTTTTATAAATAATATACTTCAGTTTCATGAAATAACGATATTCTAGAACGTTTTCTTACATGATTTTTAAGTTGTTTGTGCTATAAAATAGGGTACAGTCAGCTATGCTATATTTGACTATTGATTACCTAGATACAGAGCTTTTTTGTTTTTGTTCAGCTTTCCTCATAACTTTTGGCATTTTCCTGATCATTAATGCCTGCAGGAGACAGAGAGGTAAGCTTAAGTTAATCAAGTTGCCATTCAATTTTAAGTGTCTTTGTGAAAAGGAGGAAGAGGCTGAAACTATTGACTAAAATTAGGGCTTTTGAGTTATTTATGGATTATATTTAATGTAGTATTCCTTTTCACTGTCAGCATATGTAGTTTGAGAGCAGAGTGTATATATTGTGTTCACACTGAAGAGAGAGTTAGAAAAATCAATTAATGGTCCTGCGAGGAAAGACACAAATTAAACAAATGAACTAGCTGAAACAGACTTATTGGTGTTTGAAGAAAATTAAGATGGAATTCAGGAAATAGTAGGATGGTGACTTACCTGTATTTTATATTTTTTGGGTGGGGCAGGGAGGATCTGGGGCAAATGGACCATAGATTTAAAATAGAAGTGAAGGTATGGGAATTACTTAAACAAACTTGAAGAAATCTGTGTGTCTATACAGAAAATCCTTGGCACTTGTGGATTTAATGGTCAGCATCTTCTTTAATCACAGGCTGATCTTGATATGGTCCATTCAAATGTGTCATGTAGTAATTTGTCAAGCTTTTCTAGGGCAAGAATTTGAGTTCTGGGCACTACAGGGGTATAAGCTTGAATTTAAAATTTCACCCCACACTCACGACTTACGAGCTATTTATTCATTGTTCTTTGCTACTCCACTGAATATGCAGTTAGTCTCATTGAGATTCAATTGTGTATCTAATTTTTGTTTTGTTTTCCGGTGCTATATGACCTTTGGAAATTGTCTTTATGATGGTATTTACAGATAAGAATTCCAAAGTTAACATGACATGTTCTTCTTGAATGTTGTCTGAGAGGAAGAACTTCCTCTGCCCTATGGTCCTTCTAGCTGGACTTAGAATCAAATTGACATGAGACAGATTAACAGGAGAAAATCAAATTTAATAGGTGTGCATACGAGGAATTACACACGTGAAATTCCAAAGACAGTGAATCAACATGGAGCTTATACAGGACTCAGGAGAAGGGTAGGGGCCTAAGGATACAAAGGGGAGAAAGCTCATTAGAAGAAGGAGAAAGGAGATCTTTAGAAAAACCAAGTTGCTCTGTTACTGCAGGTAAATTTTTTAGGTAAAGGGGGGGTCTCTGTTAACCGTTCTCTTCCTGTTACAGGCTCTCCTATCCAATGTAAATTTGGCAGTTGTGTAGGAGGCAAAGAGCTTTTCCTGCATTTGTTGGGTTTTGATTGCTTTTAACTCAAAATAATCTTTATGCCCAAGTGGCCCATCTTAGGTCAGCCTTCTCTGGGCCTCTACAATGTCAGTGTTTATATACAAAATGGCTTAGTACTCTTATATAAAAAAATGGCTAAGTAGAGAGACAACAAAAATTGTGAATAAAAATAATGTTCACTTGTGAAATTATGCTAATCAGAGTTCATATGAATCTATTCTAGTAGTGAGGCAAAATTATTCTGTTTTGACTTTTAGTTGAGAATTCAGTAGATGTTTACAACATAGAATTGCTTAGATTATTTGTCTTAGAATAGGTTTGTACTTTTTATAAATATCTAAGTAGCTATGTCCATACCCATCTAATCTTAGAATCAGTTGCAAAACTTGGCTAACTTCTCTTTAAAATAAAAGAAAGATTGAGTCACAGGTAAAGGTAAAAAAAAAAAATCTTTAATTATGCATTTTCTGTGAATACTTAAACTCTCTCAGCTGATTTTTTTCTGTTCTCAATCACAGTTTAAATATATTATACTATTGATCTGTTTCAAGTAGCAATTTGCCAGAATAGGCTTAATATGTAAATATTAGAAGGATATTGAATTTGGGCTACTGTTAGGATCAATAAAGGAGGAGAATAAGGCATGTTTCATGTGCATTTTCAGTCTCCTATCAAAAACAAACTCTGCCCTTTAATGAGTAGAAAGTTGGCTTTTCACTTCTCTTGATTTGGTTATGCACACATTTGTTCTAAGTCAGTGTTAACAAAATAAATGAATCATTTGCTCTTTAGGGAGCCCTTGGAAGGTTCTAACAAATATAATTCCTAAGGACATTTGATTATACTTTTCATAGACTCACTTCACAGATTCGAGGTTGTTATAATAGCTGCTATGAAGATTCCTAGCATATGGATAGTTTGTCATGGGAGAGTCAAAGCTGACAGATTAAAATGCTTCCGGAACTATCTGAGTATCAGAGAAGGTCACATTTATTTCCTTAAGAATGAATACAGTGTTAATATTGTTGGGGATTAGATGTTTCCAATGTTCCCAGGAGAATTTCTACAACAAAGCAGTTACAATTGTCTGTCTCTCTGCTGACTGAAAGAAATGCTAAGCTAACGGCAAAAAATTAGGCTTTACCTACACTAACACTTACACTTTCTTGACTGATTTCTCAGTTTTTTTAAAATATGTATCTTTGTTCCTTTCAGCAAAATATTACTTGGTGTAATGACTGATGTTAGGGCTTATTAAAAATAAAGCATATCTAGCACTCAGTTTGTACTTGTCAGGAATTTCCTCAGATAGATAATATGCCTTATAAATAATGATAAGAATGTGAAAAAAAATATATACAATAAACAACCCAGTAAAATTGGCATGCAGAAATCATCAAAAGCCTTTTTTTTCTACTTTACCTCCTGAAATAATTATGTCAGAATGTCATGGCATCTAAGGGATATTATAAATGATGGCAAGGGACAGGCTGTGAGTGTGGTGCATTTAGTCTTGCTACAGTCCTTAGACTGAACATTCACAGATTCAAAATAAAATTTAGTCTAGAAGGATACTATATGCTGTCTTCTTATGACAAGGCGATGGGTCTGATAACTTACAAGTTCTTAACTTTAATAATCCACCTTAAGGAGTGATTTCCTATTTTGTACAATGCAAGTCTATGTGTTGTCAAATGCAGGGTTTTGTTTGTTTGTTTTGTTTTTAAATCAAAGCTTGCTAAATATTTATCTCCCTCTGCATGTGAAAAAGGCTGAAACTTAGTTTCAATTAAGTCCATGCTTCTTGTGGAATTTTCCCCTCCCTTCCATCACCTGACAAACTTTATTTCACTTGTGTATTTGCTTTTACACTTGTTTTCTCCCACTGGGAATATCAGCTCCTTGACGATGGATTTGTTACCTGCTGTAAACTCTGTTGTATTCCTAGCACCTAAATTAGAGCCTGGCTCACGATAGTCACTTGCTAAATTGTTGAATGAGTAAACGAATCGAAATCGGGACAAATAAATTGCTATCTGCATTATCATACACAATATATAAGACTAAGATACATATAAACAAAGACACAAATCCAGACTCTTTTTCACCAAGTTACATTTAAAAGAAAGAAAACAGAAGGAATCTTTTTGATCTAGGTTTCTCAACCTCAGCACTACTGACATTTTGAGCCAGAGTTCCTTGTTCGGGAAGACTCCACTGTGCCATTTAAGATGTGTACCAGCATCACTGTGTTATACCCACTAGAAGGACACCAGTGAAATGTAGAATGTATGAATAAATAAAACAATGACCATCTACATGCAAAAACATCTGCCACAGCAATCAAAATGTATTTTCAAAGCATGCGTTTTTATGCAGAATGATCACAACCATAGATTTAATGTAGAATTTAAATATGTATTGAAATAAACTTTAAAAGAAAATATATTATAGTATAATGATTTCAATTGAAAAGGGAAAAATGAGTAACAAGACAAACGTATAAAATATAGTCAGTTATTTCTGGCATTTATTGTATATACATATGCATATAGAAATGCAAGAAAAGAAGGGTTATGTTGGGTTGTGTTTGTTCTCAAAGAAACTAAACAGCTTAATGGAAGAAGAAAATAAAATACTCATAAACACGCACAAATAAAAGACTTCCAAAATGAAACAAACCTTGAGTGTTTGGAATGGTTTAGGCTCTTAAGGATAGCCTCTCACAGCTGGGCCTAACAGCATTATTCTCTTTAATAATAATAATTGACAGTCTAAATAAATAAAGCATTCTAGTATTTAGGTTACAAATCTTACCTCAAGTAATTCTCACAGCAATCTCCGCAGACAGGTATCATTAACACTGCTTATTCCAGGGGTCCCAGCAGAGGCCCAGCCAGCCTAAATTAATCACTCAGGGTTACATATAGTGTAGCAAGCTTTCTAGTCCATGATTCTTAGATTTTAAAGCCTGTGTTTCTTCTAGGCATAGTTACACTAAGATGTATGTGCACTGAAATGTATGCAAGAACATACTTTGAAGTTGTACTTGGGATTAGAAAAGTCAAGGGAAAATATCTGTATATCTATTATAATGACTAGCCAAATGAATCATGAAATATCTGTACAGTGAAATATAATGCAGCTATTAAATATGAGGTAAATCTATATGTTGGTTTGAACTATTAGCCAAATATGTTGTTAATTAAAAATAAGTAGGTCCAGAAAGTCTGTAGAGACTGCTCCAGTTTTTATCACATGTATGCATTTCTTTAGTTAAAAACACAAATTTAGATAGATTTTTAAATCGTATTTTTATCCATTATGCTGCCCTGTTTATCTCAATAACTACTATTTACAGAGCACCTACTCTCTAAATGTACACGTATTAGGGCTAATAGACACAGTAACCATGCAGAAAGAATGTACTGTGACTGCAGTGTTACTGCTGGAAACAATGTGCATTGTCCAAGGTCTAAGCTGGGACTTGAACATAATTCTAACTCCAAAGTTAGAGCTCTTCTCATTACCCAAGTTATTCTCAACCCAAGGCAATTTTGTCCATCGGGCAACATTTGGAAATGTCTGAAGACATTTTAGATGTCCATCGGACAACATTTGGAAATGTCTGAAGACATTTTAAATGTCCATCGGGCAACATTTGGAAATGTCTGAAGACTGCTGGGTGGAGAGGTCACTGGTGTCCTTCTAGTGGGTATAACACAGTGATGCTGGTACACATCTTAAATGGCACAGTGGAGTCTTCCCGAACAAGGAACTCTGGCTCAAAATGTCAGTAGTGCTGAGGTTGAGAAACCTAGATCAAAAAGATTCCTTCTGTTTTCTTTCTTTTAAATGTAACTTGGTGAAAAAGAGTCTGGATTTGTGTCTTTGTTTATATGTATCTTAGTCTTATATATTGTGTATGATAATGCAGATAGCAATTTATTTGTCCCGATTTCGATTCGTTTACTCATTCAACAATTCAACAAGTGACTATCGTGAGCCAGGCTCTAATTTAGGTCCTAGGAATACAACAGAGTTTACAGCAGGTAACAAATCCATCGTCAAGGAGCTGATATTCCCAGTGGGAGAAAACAAGTGTAAAAGCAAATACACAAGTGAAATAAAGTTTGTCAGGTGATGGAAGGTACTAATGGAGAAAATTCAGCCAAGCATAAGAATAAGGAGTGTAGAGTTGAGTTGAGAGGAAGGAGCCAGAAAAATTACAATTTTAAGTAGAGAGGTCATGGCAATTTTCACTGGAAAATGACAGTTGAGCAAAAATCTGAAGGAAGTGAGGGAGTGAGTCATTCAGGTATGTGGGGGAAGAACGTGTAAGGAAGAAAGAATAGGAAGTGGAGATTGACTATCTGAGCATTTTTTTGAACACCTATTACTGTTGGATGGAGAGTCTATTTTTTTTTAATGCTATAAGCTTTGATTCATTTTCGCCCTCCATGAAAGTTTTACTCTGCTTAGAAAATACTTGATATTTCATGTGCTGCCACTAGTCTACTAAAATAGAATACATAGTTAACTTATGCTTATAGTATGAGCTAGAAGTCGTAATCTACAATAACTTTACTTCTCTAAAGATTTTAGCTTTCATGTTTCTGAAATTCTTAATGATGATGGAATTAGTTCTGCCCCATGACTTTTGCTTTATTTCCAATTTATTACATACAATGTTACTATTAATAATTATGTATTTTAATAAGAAAGAAGAGAGATTTCTAGTAAATATGATTATTTCAAGCTGTTATGGTTAATGTTTATAGAAATTAAAAAAAAACAAAATCAATCATATGAAGAAAATAATTATAGTTATTTAGAACACTTAACTTTGAAGAACTCTTAGTTTGTTGCTTTAATTTCAATTGTTTTAAAATTAAAAGCTTTAATGATTTATATCTTTATGCAATTGTATTATGTCAGTTAAAAATATCTGGATTTAGAAAGAATATTAATTTATTTTTAAAAAAATGACTTTTTTTGAGAAAATGATCTCTAGACACCAGATCATATATTTATAAAAGATTACTCAGTAGAAAGCATTCATGAAAGATGGAATATAATGCTTGAAAATGGTTCTTTTAATTAAGAGTCTTTAAAACAGTTCAGAAAAATAACACCGGCTATTGAAAAAATGTTAATTCTCTTAGATATACTAATGATCATCAGTGCACTTATATGAGATATTTGCGTGATTATTATTGTTGTGTTTATAGTGGAATTGCGTAAGTGTGTTCTACTTAAAAATACAAGTAGTCAAAAGCTGAACAAACAACATATCACTTATAAAGATTCAAAAGATATTCTATTTACTTAAAAATTGTGTTTACATCTACTTTTCAGCAAAAGATCCAGTGATTTAATTGGTACACTTACATTGCATCTCTATCTGTAATTTGATATCTAGAAACCAGGTTATTTTAAATGCACTATAATTATGCTATATATTTAAAGTAATTCTTTCAAATCATACTTTTCAAAAAGGGATAAGATACTTTTTAGTGTACACCAACCAATGTCACTTAATGCAAAGAACTTCAAATATATCCACCTAAATTTTCTAAGCCATCAGTCTTCTAATTGCCATAACACTATTCATTAAAGTAACAGTAATATATGAACTATATCCAGGCAGTTTGCCCAGTGCTAAGTACAGTACATAGTTGTCTTCTCTAAGTACTTAAACTACCATTAATGAAAACTAATAGCCCATCAAAGTTTACATTAAAAGTACTATGAGAAATCTCCAAAGGACTCTATGTGATCCTATTCCAGCAATTTTTGTCACCTTAAATCGCTGTGTTCCAATATGTTGCTGTTCTTAATGCTAATTACCTAACGGAATGGATAAATACTACAATTGTAAAGTACATCATGGTACTATTTTTGTAACCAGATTATAATTAGTGATCAGAGAATGGTCTCATTAACATAAATGGTATAATTAAATCATCTCAGCTTTACCATACTTAAAAGCATTAAATAGTGATTGTCTCCCCTTTATAAACTATTAAAGGTTAACTTTCTTGGAATCGTTTTTTTCAGGAAAAATAAATTTACATTGTTCATGTTTATGGCATTAAAAAAAGAACAAATTTGAAAATGCATATTTTCTTTGAGTAGAGACATAATTGTTTTATGTTGCCCCACGTCTCCTCTTTATTTAAAAAGAAAAAAAAGGGCGCCTGGGTGGCTCAGTTGGTTGAGCGACTGCCTTCGGCTCAGGTCATGATCCTGGAGTCCCTGGATCGAGTCCCGCATCGGGCTCCCTGCTCGGCGAGGAGCCTGCTTCTCCCTCTAACCCTCCCCCGTCTCATGTACTCTCTCTCTCTCTCATTCTCGCTCTCTCAAATAAATAAATAAATCTTTAAAAAAAAAAAAATAAATAAAAAAAAAAAATAAAAAGAAAAAAAAAAAGGTGTGTAGAGTACAAAAAGACATGACATGTTTTAGATTTATAATAGATTTTTGAGTCAATGTAATTATAACAATAATTAATGAATCTTGAAAATGAATCAAGAGAATCAAAGAGGTCATTCCACAAGTCTGCCAATATTCTGTAGGTATTATCCCATGTTGGAATGTAACAAATAACTTGGAATCATATTATGCTCCAGTGAATATTATTCACTTAAACTGAAGTTAAACAATCAAACTTGAGCCCTTTTTGCTATTTGGCGATTCTGTTCAATTCAAATTAGACTTAGATAGATGGCATTTAATCACAAAGGATTTTCTGGGGCCATATATACCTAGATTTAGGTAAATAAAAAAAATGTACCTGGGCATCAATATGTTTAAATTTCTCTTTTTTTCCGCTTTCCATAATTAGCATCAGCACAATCTCATATAATTTGGAGAGAATATTAAGCATTACAAAGTTGAAATAAATGTCCTCATCAATTTAATTCTAATTAATACTGCTCCATATTTAAACATAACCATTCAAGAAATATCCTGTGTTGTATAGGAAAAAAAATTGAAAGAACATAAATCAGGTGCACCTTTTAAAAATATGATGCTTTTAGGCTTTTAAATTGTATGTAAAATTGTTCTATGTAGCTTATAACGTAGATGTATCAAAGATGGGCAGTACTCAAAAGGCCAGTGATAAGATTATTTTGCCCTGAATTAACTCCAAATGAAATTAAGTGTGGGAGGATAAAAGACTATAATCTTAGAATAAGAATAAGAGCTTTGCCTAAAAGATGTGATGAGATTTAGAAGGACAGGTAGGTGACCCAGAAACATTTACAAAAGAACTCTTTAGTTTGTGCAATAGCAAATACAAAAATAATACATGTGTCATGGTAAGGATTACTACAAATACAATTTAGAAGAAAAACATTTTTCTTTTCTCTTTTTAAAGGATTATTTGACCTTGTCATCATCAAGATTGCATTTAATGGTGGCAAACATATTGAAGACTTCTTAAGCTGGAATATTTCTTGTATTTCTATGGATGGACAAAATACATAAAAGCTTTATAGTTATAGAATGTAGGCATAACATACACTGTCAGTAAAATTTCAAAATTATTTAACCACGTTCTATTATTTAAAAATTTATCTGAACAGGCCCCCTTGAAACATGTTTTTCTTTTTTTGAAATAGTTAATATACCTCCAAATCATTTCCATGCAAATTACATCTAAGCATTCTTGTGTGTATAGCGTGTATGTGTGTGTGTGTGTTTCCTTATGATATTGTGCAATCCAAATTTGTTGTAGGGAATTCTGGTTGTAAGAAATCTAGTCAAAGCTGGAGATTACTTGGTGTAGAATGACAAAAATCACATCTCCACATCATCTTTCTTTATAAAAATTTGTATCAATAAGTGACCATTTTTTTAAAAACCCAAATATAAAGAGAAATGTATTATTTGCAAATTCAGAGTTACATTCCTTTTTCAGGAACATTATATTGTGATCTCTGTCAAACATAGAGTACTTATCTAGTAGATTTCTTGGTATGAAAATGAGGGCACAATGAAGTGATCATATAAGGACACTCATTCTGGATTTCCTTATAAAGGGCACATGCATTCTTCTTTATTTTATAATTTATATTAAAATATGACACTGGTGATTTAATGAACTATAAAATAAAGGATTGTAGAATGATGCTCACTTTATAAAACAATTTTATTTTTATTTTCTGATTCAAGAGTATGCTCCAGCTGGCAGATATCTCATTCAACTCAATTGAAAGTACTGAGTTGCAATGACATAATATTTTGCTAACTGATTATTTAAATGGGCAACTTTTTCCCCTGACTTGTGCTATAATATAGAGGTTTTACATGTTTTTTTTTAATTTTCAAGTGAATAGATACATTAAATTATTTGGGAAGGGCAAGAACATGTCAAATAGGATCACCAAAGATCATTTGTGACTATTTATTTTTTAACCTTTTCCCCAGTAATTTATTTATACTTATACCCACACACATACTTCTAGATCAGTGAATTTTATCATATTAATTATTTGGCAGTATCAAGAATTGCACAGTAACTGCAACAACATTCATAGTTTAATAATAAAGACAGAACAGCAAATTACCCAATTTAGAACAACCATTTGAAGCAATTTTTAAAATAATGGAACCTTATAATATACTGTATGTTCCAACAAGGATAATGCTAGTTAATTCTCATATATTAAAAGAAAAAAAATTTGTTCAAGAAGCACACTGTAAATATGACTTAAATTAATTGAAATTGAAGTTGAAGTTATAGAATATGAATGCTAATACAGTAAATTATTTTAAAAATGGGCAAAAATAGTAACAGATTCAAAATATCAAAATTTTTTGTTATAAAGCTGTGGTTTAAAGCTTGCGTTAAAATTTATGACATATATATTTTTTAATTATGTATCTTTTAATTTGTATTAAACATTGCTTTCTAGATCAATGTGTTTCTACAATGTCATTTTAATGTTTATATAATATTCTACTGTATACTTATATGATATTTTATTTAAATAATCACATATATAGTTAAGTTTTAAAGTTCTTTTCTTTTTTTTCTTGAAATTATAGATATTGTGATGACTATCCTAATAAGTAGCTATTTGCTGAGCTTAGGGTACAATTTTCGATGTAGCATTTCTGAGTCAAATTGTTTAGAAATTTTTAAGGCCTTACTATTCATCTTCTTTTGTTCTTATAAGCATTTTGTCAGTTGATGAAAGCAGTAGTACTATTTTTCCCTGCTCTCTCTCCTCACTTGAACTATCTGGTAAGACACCTAGTTTTTTGTTTTATTTTGTTTTTGTTTGTTTGTTTGTTTGTTTGTTTTAATTTCATTCAGAATGGCATGGTTCTCAGACCCTTCTACATTATGATTGTTATCTTCTAAGCCTTCCCATCTTTCAAGGCTTCTTCCAAAAACTAAAAACCAAGACCTGCATATAATAATAAAGATATATTTAGAACAAGGTCTACTGAGATTAATTCTTCCTGGATACTATTTTATATGGTATTTGATTACCAGGAACAGAGAGCTTCATTCTGGTTATCTCTGTTGGGAAAACAGAATAGCGTTTCTGGGAGGTTTTTGCCAAAGAGGTGCTATTTGTTTTGTTTTGTTTTGTTTTAAGATTTTATTTACTTATTTGACAGAGAGAGACACAGCGAGAGAGAGAACACAAGCAGGGGGAGTGGGAGAGGGAGAAGCAGGCTTCCCACTGAGCAGGGAGCCTGATGTGGGGCTCGAACCCAAGACTCTGGGACCATGACCTGGGCCAAAGGCAGATGCTTAATGACTGAGCCACCCAGGCGCCCCAAGAGGTGCTATTTGGGCTTACACAGGAATGGCAAGAAAGATCTAGCCTTGTGAAAATTTCCAAGGAAGAACTTTCTGGGCAGAGAAAATAGCAAGTGCAAAGGCCTTAAGGGCATACAGTGCTTGGCGTGTTGTGGTTAACGTGGCTAGAGTGGCAGGAGCTTCGTTCCAGAGGAGAGAAGGGCCACAGGGAGAGATCCCGAGGAATGTACCCAATATGGTAAAGACTGAGGAGTTTATTCTAATATCTAGTTGAAGGGTTAAGCAGGAGTTTTATAATCTGGATGTGTTTTTAAAATATTATTTGATAGTGTGTGAAGACTGGCTATGAGAGAGGCAAGAATAGAAGTTGGAAAACTTCAGGGGGCTGTTATAGGAGTTCAGGTGACAGACTGTGATAGCTTGGACTAGTGTGGTACCAGTGGAAGTGGAAGAAATGGAGGACTTAGAAAGAATGTGGATATAGGTAAATGGAATGTATTTTCGAGGTAAGGTTCAGATCTGCTTTCAATTTAGGGTGAATTTTCTCTCAGTTGTGCTTCTTAGCCTGGTCCTTCAAAATGTCTCAGACTCTTTTTAATAACTTCCCCAGGATGCTTTTAACAAACTAGTGGATATGGGGTAGTGTATTAGTCAGCTAAGACTGCCATAACAAAAAACTATAGAATGAGTAGCTTAAACAGTAGAAATTTATTTTCTCACAGGTCTAGAGGCTGGAATTCCAAGATCAAGGAGTCAACGGGTTCTGTTTCTCCTCAGGCCCTCTTGGCTTGCAGATGTCTGCCTTCACACCATGTCCTCTTGTCATCTTTATTTTGTGTTCACACCCATGGTGTCTCTTCTTAAATTGAAACCAGTCCTATTGGGTTAGGACCCCACCCTTATGACCTCATGAACCTTAGTTACCTCTTTAAAGACCTTATCTCCAAATGCAGTCACATTGGGGGTTAAGGATTCAGTATATGAATTTTGGGGGCACACAACTCAGTCCAAAAGAGGAAAACCATCACCTAACTTAACCCTCTTTAGACCTTTCTTAAGCAAGGGGGTCCTTAACGGGGGGAAAATGATTCTCTTAAACCTTTCACTTAAACAATGTATAAGTAAATATCAAACAAAGAATTAAGTTGCTTTCCTTGAACACTGATAACCTCACTTGTTTACAATTACAACTATAAATGGAAGTTCTAATATTTTATTTTACCTGCCCTAATCGGTCATCTTGTGTACAACTTGGACTTGATGATCACCTTTGGAGTGATCCCCATAGGCAAATAGCATGATTCTTTTCCACTGTCAAGAATTATGCTACTAGGGGCACCTGGGTGGCTCAGTCGTTAAGCGTCTGCCTTCAGCTCAGGTCATGATCCCAGGGTCCTGGGATGGAGCCCCGCATCGGGCTGCCCCCTCAGGGGAGCCTGCTTCTCCCCCTCCCACTCCCCCTGCTTGTGTTCCCTCTCTTGCTGTGTCTCTCTCTGTCAAATAAATAAATAAAATCTTAAAAAAAAAAAAAAAGAATTATGCTACTAGTTTCAACCAACCTCCATGCTAATGATTATGACTAGTATAGAGAATAAAAAATGATTTTCCATTTACTCTTGTAGATTCTTGGCTGAGAGCCCCCTGTAATAAAGGGGAGATTAACAGGAGAAAAAATAATTTGTATATGTGTACAGAAGCCCCCCAAAGATAGAAGACTGGAAAGGCAGTGAGATAATTGAGGCTTATATATCATCCTTAGCTAAGGAAAGGGACAGGGGTCTGGGACTTCAAGGGGGAGAAGGCAATTAATGGGAAGGTGAGAAGAGGAAATGCTTGGTAAACAAAGATTGCCCTGCCATACAGAAAGTTTCTCCAGTAAACAAGTGATCTCTGGTATTAGCTCTCTTCATGGTACAGGCCTCCTTTCTAATATAAATGTCCCTTACAAAAGGGTAACTTATACTGTTTTCAGAGCTTCTCCTGTGTCTGCTCTTTCTCAAAATAATCAGGTCAAAATAATCCTTATGACAAAGGGGTGGCACATTATTGGGGTGGCACACTACCCTTCTTCAGCCACAAGAGAAGTAGTATAAAATCATAGAAACAATGCAAATCCATCCATCATTTTTTTTTTAAGATTTTATTTATTTATTCATGAGAAAGAGAGAGAGAGAGAAGCAGAGGGAGAAACAGGCTCCCAAGGAGCAGGGAGCCCGATGCGGGACTTGATCCCAGGACCCTGGGATCATGACCTGAGCCGAAGGCAGACGCTTAGCCATCTGAGCCACCCAGGAGCCCTCCATCCATCATTTTGAAAAAGTAATTCCACACACATTCCTACTAATAATTAGTAGAAGTATTTTTCTTAATTGTTTATGTAATAGAATCAGTATATTCACGTATATGTTTCAGATTTTCTGTTGACTCATTCATTTGTTTATTCAATAAGCTACCAATTATTGTCTTTACCATTTGAATCACTTAGTTAATACTTTTTATATTATGTGAGTGTGGTACAATTTTTCTCATTTTATACATGGGGAGACAAATATTAAGGGTCCAAATAAGTTTCTCAGGATCAAGCAGAGAGTACGTGTCACAGCCAGGCATCCAACCACAGGTATGCATGACTCCAAATCACATTCTCTTACCTACTACAGCCTTGAAAACCATCCATGTGACTGGCATTGGCATATGTATGGAGGACAAGAGTTAATAAGACATACTTCCTGCCCTGAAGAATCTTACATTTTAAATAAGGAGACATATATGTAAATTAAAAAAGTGTTATGGGATTATGAATGTTACAATATAATCACACACAAATTACAGAACACAAAGAATCTGGCGAACCACTTTACCTTTTGAGGGCAATCAAAGCTTCCAAACAGAGGTATCACCTTAACTGAGTCTGAAAATGTGTCCATTATTCAGATAATGGGAGTAGGGGTGTGGAAATAGTAGCGGAGGTAAGGAAGTAAACTGAGGGCAAATGCAAACAAGCATAGAGATGTTTGGGAACAATCATTTTGGAAAAGTATATATACTGTCAACAATTTATTAACCTATTAACTGGGATGATGGAAAATGGAAGGAGGACACAGGTAGAACATAGTTCAGGCACAATTAAACACAACTGTGATACAGGATGAATATTTAATACAAATGTATGCAATTAAAATGTCCAAATAGTCTGCTCTGTTATCTGAGCCTCCTACTGCTGTTTCTCCACTCCCTGTTTCTAATGAAAACTATCTTAGCTAACATCAATTTTCACTGAATAAACTCTACGTTTTCTATTTTCTAAACACCCCAGCAAGCAGTTATTTGGAGCTGCTTTGTCTTTGTCAGCTAATTCCTCCCTCTCACTGTCATTCTCTCCATTATTGCAAGAATACTAGTTCACTGGCAACACAGTGAAGCCATCCACTTGGAAATTAAATTACCTGCCATTCTCAAGTTTTTCTCCCTATAACCTCAGACTGCCCCGTCAGCTCTCAATGAGGCAATGCTCTCAATATAACAATGAATCGAGACTTTAGGGCCATAACTGTCAGTTCAAGGTCACAAAGGCTTCAACCCAGAATTCTGGGCTTTGTTCTGCAGTGCTCTCCATCCCACCTTCACTGTCCTTTTCCAAATTCTCTGCATTAGAAAAAACAACAAAAACCAAGTCTTAACAGAGCAAAGAGACATCTAGTTCCATCACAGCCATAAGGAACAGATTTTTGCATAGGTTTCAGACAGACTACGGAGAGCTGCTCCTGCACCGAGGAGCAGCTAACAGGCTAACAGACCGCTGCTGTAAGCAAACATATCCACCTCTGATGGTCCAGGTGGAGGGGCGTTTCTGATTTGCAGTAGATACAATGAAAAAATGTAATGGCTTCTATATAATTGGAAATGACAGACTCATCCTGATGTGTAGGCATTTCTCTTACTCACAGTTTTAATTATTTTTCTTTACAAATAAGTTGCCTTTTGATTATTTCTATACATGTTTCTGCCATAACATGGTTAATCTACCCTGGGTAACTGAAAGTGGACTGCAATTCAATATTCCTGGAACACGGAGCACTGGGGGCAGTGATAGGTCTGGTGATGGAAAATTCAGCAGGCTTCACATCATGGATGGCCTTTGTGCCCTGCTTAGGGGGTTGGCAGGGGAAAGCCATTGGAGAGTTTTAAGTACCAGAGGAGTGATATGCTCAGATTTGCATTTTGGAAAGATCACGCTAGTGTTTCCTTAGCAATGAGAGAATGACAGGTGCTGAGGCTGAGCTCAGCAGTTTCATTGGGAATGGAGAGGAAATAAACATCCCTGAGATAATAAGGGTAAAGAATTAACTGAGCTTACTCAGAATGGCAGGCCCTTGGGTGAGACAGTGGAGGAGGTGAGGGACAAAAAGACGACTGCCTGGTTTTTACCTCTGATGACTGAATGGAGGTCCAGGTGATTCTATTTTATCCTCCAATTTGAGAATCTTATTTTCAGTGTCCTCAGTCATCCTCTCCAGAGGGTATTTCTCTGACTCTTTGACCAGGCTTAAAGAGCAGCACCCTCTTGGCTGTGTACATCTGGTTCTAACTCCTTCTTAAATAGACTAAACCAGTCATCTTTTTTTTTCAATGGCATCTAACTCCCTATCTTCAGAGGCCTGAAGGTTCCCAGTTTCTGACCTATTCTGAAGTTCTGCAGTGCAGAGTAGCTTGCATCTGGCCTCTTCCTTTGCAGGTCTAGATTTTCATTTTATCTATAGAGTCAGCCACCAATTATAATCTGCTTTTAACCTACTACAATTTTTATAGCCATGATCTTTTTTTTCTTTATAAAGACCTCCTTGTCTTTATAGGCTTCTGCCTTTTTCATTGCTTTCTTATAAATTTGGGGGTTTCAGAAGAGAATAGAGATAATAGAATTGCCAGATAAAATATAGGATACCCAGTTAAACTTGAATTTCATATAAATGAACATTTTTTGTATAGGTATTTTTTAGGACATACTTTACAAAAATTAATTGTCCTTTATCTGTAATTCAGATGTAACTGGCCATAATGTTATATTTTATATTTTAAATATAAAGGGCTAGTTTTTGAGGAAATATAATTTTTAAATATGGATCTCAATACTTTTGGTATGGTTCAATAAAGCACATATTCTGAATATTTAAAAAATAAGCTATCAATTTTGATAATATATTTTAAGAAGTCAGGTATTATTAAAACTTTAAAACTTCATATTATAATTTTAAAATATAATAACTGAAACATATATTTCAACTGTTTTTAATTTGGGACCAAACTTTATATTTATCAAGTAATTTTGCATTGCAGGGTATAGTGTTATTAGGTCTAGTGGGTATACATTTTTATGCACAGAGCTATGCAGTAGAAAGAGCATTGAAATTCAGTTAATACCAGCTGAGAGTTCCCACCATGCTTCTGCTGTGTGACCTTGGAGAAGGTCACCTTCTGACCTTCTGTTTGCTCATCTTTAACAACAGAAGGTCTATTAACACATCACATCTCATTTATGATGATTAAATGAGACAGTCATATCTGCTTATGTTCAGAGCCTACCAAAGGCCCTGGAACTTAGCACATTTCAGTAAATTTATTTCCCTTGTCTCTCCTCTCCTCTCCTCTCCTCTCCTCTCCTCTCCTCTCCTCTTCTCCTCTTCTCTCCTCTCCTCATCCCTCTTCTCTCTTCTCCTCTCCTCTCCTCTTCTCGTTCTCTCTCTCTTTTGAATGAAGATTTTAGAGACTGTATGGCAGAATCAATTTATATTTGTTATTTATGTTAATTCTTTAATTTCATAAATTCCTTTTAATATGTCTATTAGTAAATGTATTTGTTTACTAGGGCTACATAACAAAGTCTCATAGACTGGGTGGCTTAACAGAAATTTACTTTCTCACTATTCTGGAGCTTGAAATCTTGAGATCAAGGTATCAGCATGCTTGGTATCTACTGAGGCCTCTCTCTATGACTTGTAGATGGGTGTCTTCTCCTCCCTGAGTCTTCCCTGTGTGTGTGTATCTCTGTCCTAATTTTCTCTCTCTTTCTCCCTCTTTCTCTGTCTTTCTTTTTTGGATACTGGTATAATTAACATACAGTGTTATATTAGTCTCAGGTGTACAATATAGTGACTCAACAATTCTATACATTACTCTGCTTCTTGTTTTCTCTTCTTATAAGGACATTAGTCATATTGGATTAGGACCCATCTTAATGACTTCATTTTAACTTAATTATCTCTTTAAAGTCCCTATCTCTAAAAACAGTTACATTCTGAAGTCCTGGGAGTTAAGACTTCAACATATGAATTTTGGGAGACACAATTTAACCCATAATGGTGGAGTAGAGATATTCATAATTGCTGACATCAAGTTAAGCAAGCAGTCTTTGCATTTTGGTAATTTCTGAAGATTCTAATATATTCAAGTCAATAACAATGTGAGAAAGAAAAAGTGAGAGAAACATCTGTGATTCTACGTAATACATAGTAAAAATCAAAGTCCTTTGTGTTAGAGAGATCCTTGAAAAGTATATTTAAAAAGATATTTTAAAAAAGATAATATCAACAGGGAATGGGAGAGATGGCTTTATTTAAATGTTTTCTGAGTTACGATTTGTTATGGGAGATATTTTTAGGGATATTTATTTCCCTAATCATTTTGCATGTATTTAGGAAACTTCTACATCATGCTCAGTTCAAAAGAATGCAAAGCACTGTGAAGATATAAAGAAGTACAAGACAGGATCTTGTTCTCGAGCTTTCATCTCTGGATAAAAAGTCAAAATTAGTACAAGTGAAAAGAAAGGGAAAAGCAACAATTAAATATAAAGCCATGTGATTCTGTCTGTAGATAGCTTTAGCATCAGTGAGAAGGAAGAGTAGATGTGGAACATGCTAGTCTGAAATACTTCGCTGAGGGTGGGTTCTACCTGTGCGATGAAGGGGGACTGTAGTGGAATTACGTGCACACGAAGGTGGGGAAACCAACATAAGTAAAAAATGGAACTGTGCGTATTCTTCATAGCACTAATAGAAGTTGCTAGTTATTTTCTTTCCTAATTTTTTTTTTAAATTGTGATAAGAACACTTAACATGAGGTCCATCCTCCTCACACAAAATTTAAGTGTGCAATACAATATTGTTAACTATTAGCACAATGTTGTACAGCAGATGTCTAGAATTTACCCCTTTTGTATAACTGAAACTTTTTACCTGTTGAAGGGCAACTCCCCATTTCTTTCTCTCCCCAACCCCTGGCAACACCATTCTATTCTGTTTCTGATTTTGACTAGCTTAGATACCTCATATAAGTGGAATCATGAAGTATTTGTCCTTCTGTGACTGGCTGATTTTACTTAGTGTGATGTCCTCAAGGTTCATCCATGTTGCTGTTTATGGTAAAATCTCCTTTTTTTTGAAGACTTAATTTCGTTAGAGCAGTTTTAGGTTCACAGTAAAATTGAGAAGAAAATACTGAGATTTCCTATGTACCGCCTATATCCTTACATTGATAGCCTTCCCATTATCAACATTCTCTACCAGAATATTTCCTTCATTATTAAGGCTGAATAATACTCCACTGTATGTCTATATCACATTTTCTTTAACCATTCATCCTTTAGTAGACATTTAGGTTGTTTCTATATCTTTGCTATTATGAATTATGCTGCAATTAACATTAGAGTGTTATATCTCTTTGATATCCTGACGTCAGTTTCTTTGAATATATACTCCGATGTGTGGGATTCTAGGTCATGGGATAGTTCTATTTTTAATTTTTTGAGGCACCTCCATACTATTTTCTGCAGTGTCTCTGCCATTTTATTTCCCCAGCAGCAGTGTGTGCAAGGGTTCCAATTTTTCTATAACCTTGTTAGCATTGTTATCTTTTCTTTTTTAAACTATAACCATCTTCACAAGTGTGAGGTGATATTTCATTCTGGTTTTGATTTGCGTTTCCTTGATGATTGGTGATGTTGAGCATCTTTTCATATACGTGTGGGCCATTTGCATGTCTTCTTTAGAAAAATGTTTATTCAAGCCCTTTACTCATTTTCAATCAGGTTATTTATTTATTTTTTGCTGTTGATTTGTGGGGATTAAAGTTGTTTCTTTCCTGTTTGTTTATGTATTTCTTTCTCCATCACTAGAACATAGAATCTATAAAGACAGACATTGTGTTTCATTTTCCCACTATCTACATAGTACTTTATGAATATAATAGATACTCAATATTAGTTGAAAAATGAATGAATAAATGAGTATTGTAAGGTGATAAGAGTGGATTAAATGCATGTACTAGAGAGAAATTAGAAAGACATCTTAGTAGGTGGAATCAATTCAGATTATGTCATGATTTAAAAACCTGGTAAGGAATTTTAAATTTGAGGCAGTATATAATCAGGAAATTTGAAGAATCTTGAGCAAGAATTAGGATTGATGAACGGTATGTTTTTAGAGGACTGCAACGACCTAAAATAGTTTTTCTAGTCTATCCATGGTCCTAGTTTCATGCTGGTCAGTACTGAGATGCCTGTTATCCAAGTCTTTATAGTCTTTCCTGGGTGCAAGTTTCTTTGGTCATGGTCCTCAAGGACATGGTTCTTTCTGTTCTGCCTCTTCTCCCATTTATTTGACAACTCCGTACTGCCCCATCAGAATCCAATTGGTTATCCTCAGAGACCTTTTACATAAACAGGGCATGGTTTTGTGTTACTTCTAGAAGCTCCTCCTGCCCTGAAACTGTAATCTAGATTAAGTTACATGGCCACCTCTATGAGCAGGAGGCTGCAAAAGAATGTGCTTGGCATTTTGAATGTTGTCTGTGGAAATGATTCTTCTTTAGCAAAGTTGACAGGGAGGACAGCGACTTTTGGGTAAGCAACATGGAGTCTGACATAGATTGGCTACCTTCTAGTGGTTAAGGATAGAGTTTCTTTTCATTTCATTTCATTTCTTTTCTTTTTTCTAGTCAAGTCTAGTTTTTGCAATTATGAATAAGTCTGTAAAAATCTGTGTAAGTTTTTTGTGTAGACATAAGCCTTTAACTCCTTAAATACCAAAGAGTAGATTGCTGGATCACATGGTAAGAGTTTTTTCAATTTTGTAAGAAACCACGAAATTTTCTTCCAAAATAGCTGTACCATTTTACATTCTCAGTCAGCAGTGTATGAGAGTTCTTATTGCTTCACATTCTCACTGGTATTTCGTGTTGTCAGTGTTCTGAATTTTAGCTATTTTAATAGGTGTCTAGTGGTATCTCATTGTTAGGTTACTTTACATTTCTCTGATGACATAAGATGTGGAGCCTCTTTTCATATGCATATTTTCCATCCGCATATCTTCTTTAATGAAGTGTCAACGTCTTTGTCCCATTTTTAAAATTGGGTTATTCATTTCATTATTGTTGAATTTTAACAATATATTTACATTACATTATACATATTTTACATTACATATACATACATTACATTACATATACATACAATATACATATACATTACAATAATTACATTACAATATACATATAACAATATGTATATTTTTGATAATGGTCCTTTATCAGATGTACTTTTTGTAAATATTTTCTCCATGTCTGTGGCTTGTCTTCTAAGTATTGATATTTTCTTTTGCAGAGAAGTTGTAATTTTAATGAATCTATTTTATCAATTATTTATTTTATGGGGTATGTCTTTGATGTTGTAACTAAAAAGGCATCACCTTATCCAAAGTCATCTAGGTTTCTCCTGTTATCTTTTGAGAGTCTTATAGTTTTGCATTTTACATTTAGGTTCATGTTCCATTTTGAGTTAATTTTTGTGAAAGGTATAAGGTCTGTATCTAGATTCATTCTTTTGTATGCAGACACCCAGCTGTTCCAGTACCATTTGTTTAAGAGACGTCTTTGCTCCATTGTATTACCTTTGCTCCTTTGTCAAAAATCGGATGACTATATTTATAAGGGTATATTTCTGGACTCTCTGTTCTGTTCCATTGATCTGTTTGTCTATTCTTCTACCAACACCACACTGTCTTAATTACTGTAACTTTATAGTAATTCTTGAAGTTAGGTATTGTCAGTCCTCCAACTCTCTTCTCCATTTCATTCATTTTTGAGAAATACCTGCCAAATACCTGGGTCTGAATAAGCATAGATTGTCTGTCAGTTATTCTATGAAAAAAGTAGCTAATTTTCAAAAAAAGAAAGAAAGAAAGGAAAATTTAAAAAAAGAGAGAGAGGTAAACCAGGAAACAGACTCTTTAACTATAGAGAACAAACTGAGGGTTACTGGAGGGGTGGTGGGTGGAAGGATGGGTTAAATAGGTGATGGGTATTAAGGAGGGCACATGTAGTGATGAGCACTAGGTGTTGTATGTAAGTGATGAATCACTCAATTCTACATTTGAAACTAATACTACAGTGTATATTAACTGACTGGGATTTAAATAAATACTTAAAGAAAAAAAAGTAGCTAATTTATCTTGCAGCTTAAGCAATCTCATAAATAAATTTCTTCCAGACAATTACAGTTTAGCATGCAGCAGAAATGCTTTATGCACACTTCCCACTTTACCACATAGAATATTAAAAAGACATGTACTGAACGATCAAGATTTAATAAAATTAGTACTTTTTACTGTCCAGTTAAAGACATTTTTATGTAAAACAGGCTGATTTTTCTTTTTTTTTCTGTAAATGCATAGCAGTGGAGTATCCAATGATTCCTAGTCAGATTGGTGATGCTGGCTATGTGATTTTTTAGGCTAATAGTCAACTTATCTTTTCTTTTTTATCATGTTATCTATTTGCCCTTTTCCTCTGTATTATGGAAGATTTTCTCAACCACATATTTTTTAATGTTCTAAGAGTTTGTCTTTCATTGTTCCTTGTTACAGCATCTTTAATTTTTCTAGAACAAGACATACACTTGAATATCTTTGATAATTTTTAAAGATATTTTCTGAATTATGTTTATGTGTCTTTATGTCTATCTTAGTGTTTGGCTTTTTTCATTGGACTGGAGATTCTTGGTTTCCCATAATGTATAACAAAGGAGAACTGGGTGTCTATCATGGGTTTCCTCTTCCTTCATGAAAATCAAAGTCTTTTTACTTGGTATCTTTCTGGAGTTGGGGTTTCTCACTGGGAGCTCTGCATAGCATTGGACACCGTGACTTGCAGATTTTGCTTTAGATTGGAGTTAGGGGTCAGATTTTGGGTCTCCCAAATGCCAGAATGAAGATAACATTATTGCAGGGCACCAGACTTCATATTCCAAACCTCTTTGCTGAGTATTTTTAAAAAGAGCTATGGTTATGTATTTAATTGAGACTTCTATCAGTTGTTAACCCTCTGTAAACTCAGGGCAAGGGTTTGGGGACATGGTGGTGGTAGGTGATATTACATATAAAAATATCTTCACTTAATTTAAATCCTATTTTTAACCTTTATTAGCACTCCCACTATGCTTATATATATAGAAGCATATATATATGCTTCTATATATATATATATATATATATATATATATATATATATATATAAAATCAAAAGAGAGAAGACTAAACTCCATCCATCAATGGAAGGGGACACTAGAGGTTAAATTAACACCATGGGCTCTAAAATCAGGGCTTGTTCTAGAATCTGGGGCTACTATTTATTGTATGGCCTGGGGAAAACTACTTAACCTCACTTTGTCTCAGTGTTCTTCTATAAGATGGTTTAGTAATAGCAATACTTACCTAATAGAATTGTTGTGAAGATTAAATGAATTACTCTATCTGCAGTGTTTAGAATTAGGCATTGCACAAAATCAAATTCAGTAAAGGATGATTATTGTTGATGTCTGTATTACTATCCTTCTTACAATATCTGAATCTAGGCTTTGGTTCAGTCAAAATATCTTAGGATTTGAATAAGAATAAATGTCCTGTGAACCATTTTGAGTCTATTTTTGTGTGTGGTGTAAGGAAATGGTCCAGTTTCATTCTTCTGCATGTGGCTGTCCAATTTTCCCAACACCATTTGTTGAAGAGACTTTTTTCCACTGGACATTCTTTCCTGCTTTGTTGAAGATTAGTTGACCATAGAGTTGAGGGTCCATTTCTGGGTTCTGTATTCTGTTCCATTGATCTGTGTGTCTGTTTTTGTGCCAGTACCGTACTGTCTTGATGATGACAGCTTTGTAATAGAGCTGGAAGTCCGGGATTGTGATGTCACCAGCTTTGCTTTTCTTTTTCAACATTCCTCTGGCTATTCAGGGTCTTTTCTAGTTCCATACACATTTAGGATCATTTGTTCCATTTCTTTGAAAAAAGTGGGTGGTATTTTGATAGGGATTGCCTTAAATGTGTAGATTGCTCTAGGTAGCATTGACATTATCACAATATTTGTTCTTCCAATCCATGGACATGGAACGTTTTTCCATTTCTTCGTGTCTTCCTCAATTTCTTTTTTTTTTTTTTTTCTTCCTCAATTTCTTTCATGAGTATTTTATAGTTTTCTGAGTACAGATTCTTTGCCTCTGGAGCATTGGGTGTTATATGCAAACAATGAATCATGGAACACTACATCAAAAACTAATGATGTAATGTATGGTGATTAACATAACATAATAAAATAAAATAAAATAAAGAAATATAATATTAACTGGGGAAAAAAAGAATAAATGTACTGTGAAGGTAAAGACTATTTTGTTTTGTTCATATAATTAAATAACTTTAACTTCTAGGTAAAAATTGATGTGGTCCCAATCGTCATTAATTATGTTTTTCTTGAAAAGTCTAAATTGTTCAAAACCTTTATATTTATGAACTTCATTTTGAATTATTGCCTTTCCTTAAAAATTTTTAATGCATTCAACATGGAGTCTTAGAAAGAACACAATTTTTGGAGATAGGAAGACCAAATATATAAATTTGATTAAAATAGTTAATTTCTATGAATCTTAAACTCTTCATCTATAAAATGAGAATGGTAATAGATTCCTTGTAGTTTTGGTATGATAGTTTGAAATAAAATAATAATAAATGTATCATTTTCACCAGCATGCCAGCTTCTTTAAGGTCAGGACTTTTTTTTTTTTTTTTTTTTTTAATCTGTGGCACATTGCAGGGTCTCTACTAAGGGAGATATTCAATAGATGCACTCAACACATACACTGAACAGTTTACATTATTAAAATTTTGAAGGGGCATGAGCTGTGCAAAAAATATAAAAAGAGGTTACTAGGAGGAATTCAGTAGTGGGGAGTACTAATTATTAAAAACTTACATATTGCAAACAAAGAGTACAGTCTTTTTGTTTATAATTGTTGTTTGGATATTTGGTTGGATTTTACCATCCATTTACAGATACAATACAGAACTACTGTGATCATGTTTAAGTATGTAAATAATATAATATGAATTCCATATTAATTTGAATATGCTTTTATTTACATTGTGTGTCCCTTTTTCCCCCTTTTTTTAAGAAAAAGAAAAGACAAGACTGGCGAGGAGGGAGAAAAATTTAAACAATAAAATATCACTGTGGTTTTTATTTTTTAAAGAGTAAAAGTGATTTCATGGTTTCCCTTAGAAACAGAGTTTGGGACTATAATGAAAGAAATCAGAAAGTATTATACTGTAATAGCTGTTTACTGTTATTTAATAAGATGATTATCTTTTTCATAGAAGAGATCTTTTCACTTTTATAGATAAGAAACTGTGGTGGGCAGACCAAAACTTAGCTCAGCTGGGAACCTGCAGCAAAAGAGATGGAAGAAACCCCACTGTCCTGAGAAATAAGACTTCTGGTGTTGTTCATATGAAAGTGTATGATAAAGAAGCACAACAAGGCAAGTCACACTGTAATGAATTTGTGCCGCTTTTTGAATATATAATGTTCTTCTTTTTCATATTCTTTTCTCAATTCGACAATTGAAAGGTTTGTATTTTTGCTTCCAGTTAAAAAAAGGGGGGGGGGAATGCTCCTTATTACTGCAGAAGAAATGCCTTTAACGTAGGTGTATAATGAGCTTTCAAAACATTAGCAAGAGCTTCCAAGGAATCTTAATTTGTCATGTCTTCAGGGAGGTCTTATCTAGTTCTTGATTCAAAAATGTAAGAATGAAAAAAAATTCCCAGCCAAATATATACAGTGTATCATTAAGCCCAGAAACTAAATGAATGAGGGGACTTCAAATGGACTATGTCAACGTAAGAATTTCACATCCAAAAGCACTGCATTGTTTGGCTCTAAGCATTTTGCTTTTTTGTTTTGATTGTCCAAATGGTGTGCAGTGAAATGGAGTGAGAGAACTAACAGATGGTTTACATAGGTGGACTTGTCACACTGCCCAAATGGCAATTACTTTAGAGATGCCAGCCAGGACAACCCCACACCTGCTAGTCCTTTCTTAGTTTTTGCTTCATGACCCATGACATTAGCAGAACTCTTTTCCTAGAAAAAATATTCTTCTGTATTATACTTTCTTACTTTAGTCTCTGCTATGAAAATCCTTAGCTTTACATACTTTTTTTCTTAGGAAAAACATTTCAAGAAAATGTAAAGTGGCTTTCATCTGAAGGATTTGGACATATAGACCAAAACAGAGAACAGTAAGGATAGAAATAGTGAACCAAGGGGATCACTAATTCTGAAGACTGGTGACAACCATCAATCAGGCAGAATTTATTGGAGGTACCAACTGGGAGCCATACTTGCCCATCCAGAGACAAAATGAAGAACAGATTTCATGGTTGCTTTCCCTTTACAGAACATAGGCCAAATTTTAGTATGAAATCACTCCTGAAATTTCATGAAAAAAATAAATTAAAGAAAATAATTGCTTTAAAACAAACAAACAAACAAACAATGAAGTGATTACTGGGCTCCTTTCATAGTTTAGAAGACACTAATACCCAAACTCTTATGCACAAATCTTTATTTGCTCTCTGACATTCAAAATTTTTTTTTAATTTTTAAATTCTTATTTATGTATGTATGTATGTATGTATGTATGTATGTATTTTTAGAGAGAGAGAACGGGGACAGGAAGAGGAGAGGGAGAGAGAGAATCTCATGGCAGGCTCCACCCCTGAGGAGCCTTGGGGAGCCCAACCCTGAGATCATGACCCGAGCCGAAATCAAGAGTCTGGCGCTTAACAGACTGAGCCAACTAGGCGCCCCTCTGACATTTTTTAAAAAATCACTATCTATAATGAACAGGAGTGTTTTCACTAGCAGTTCTGTAATGGAAGATTTCTGTATCAAAATAAATAATTTTGCTGGCATTCAAGCCATGGGGAGTAGATTATCTAATTGAGAATAAAACGCTGGTACTCAATAAATAAAATATCATGACATTTTTGTGAATTTCAATACAATATATTTTCAAAGTATAAAAACTTACAGTGCTATGATAAAATTTAGTTCATAGTCTGTACTTACTGAGATTATATCTGAAAACACATTAGAAAATACAACAGGAGAGATATATTGTTTCCAAACAAGACATTGAAAAATATATATATTCATTTTTTTTTTCAAAATATGAACAAGCACATGGTTTGTTTGAAATTGTAAATTAATATAATTTATAGAGTTTCCCTAGATACGTACCAATAAAGTTTATTGGAGGAAAAATTTCTTATATTATGTTTGGCTCACTTTTTTTGCTCATGTTAACAAAATTTTCTTCATCTTGTAAGGGTTTGATCCTAAAGGTAGAGTTGGGTATTTTACACATTGTGAAAGTATTACTAACTTGACAAGGACCTGAATACTTAGGAATTAATGGTATAATATGACTAAGCTTAAGATTCAGTGGAAATACTATTTTTACTAAAAGAATGTGCTGATTAAATCATCTGTATTAAAGAGAATCGCATTAACAGAATCATGGCAGGTACCTTAAAAGCTTCATTAGTATGAAATATGAGCAATTTAGGATTATTTAAGGTGTTAACATTACTGCCTCTTTGGATTTCAAAGTACAATTAGCTACTTCATTTATCATTTTTGACATAGATCACTGGAGAGCTGAGACTTCTCGTTAGTCAAGTGGACTTTCTAGCTCCACTAGGGAATTGGGGCATGAGGTTTGAACATCATTCTCACTGCAAAATATTAAGCCAAGCTAGTATTTCTAACTTGCTAGATAATCACTACCTAAATTACTGTCTTTAAAAATCACTCTAATATTTTTCCTACATCAATTCTTTATTTAATAGGCAGATACTTAGTGTAAATAATGACTCATTTCATTTTTTTCCTTTTTCTCTCCTTCACTGGTAGACACTAAACAAATGATACATGAAATGTATGTTATACAACATAATTGTTAACATAGGCTAATTTTATTATTTCTCAAAAAATGAGCATGGTACAATATACTGCTATTACTGCAATTATATTTAAAAATGCACAGTTCCAGAAATTCCTTTTTCTTATTTCTTAACATATGCCTGATATCATCAAGATTATAGAACCCTATTTTTCTTTTTGTAATTTCATTCTCTTTCTGAATCTTTTTTTTTTTTTTTTTAAATTTCAACTTCCTTGTTTCCCCTTCTCTCTATTTGGTGTTTCTTCAAGCTTTCTATTAAAGCATTTCTTGTCAATCTCTTCTCAGCTTTTCAGTCTTTATAGTAGTTGAAATAAATCTATATCAAAATGCAAATTTCCATAGCTTGGCATGGCATTAATATATGTTTATATGTTTTCTATAAGATAAAATATGCATAAGGTCAGTACAGATTATTGTAAATGTGTAAATATAACTGTCTCATTAAAATAATCAGAGATCTGAAATTTCATCTTAGTATATAAGTCAGCTTGAGGAAAGGGGGAATAAATGAACTCATCTTCATTAGTTTATATAGGAGATAAAAGTAATCATTTCAACAGTTCAGGGCGACTCTAATCCTAGCATGTGGCCCTGTATAGGATGGAGGTCAGCATTGACTGAACTGGTAACTATAGGAAATGAGCAGAGAGTGTGGTAGCTCTCTTGGTGAGAAATCTCCCAAATTGAGAGTATTTCACACTTCAAAAATGACAGAACTCATGACAGCTTCAGTTGAACAATTAAATCCCATCAGACTATCTTGAATTCAGGAGATGAGAAATAATGAGCTGCATTGGTATTTTGAATTTTCCATAGAGCACTATTGACATATAGCTTTCATCATGCTTTGTAATTCTCACTGGATTTACTGCACTTCATATTAGAGCTTGAACATCCAGTAAATGGCACTGCATGTCCTAGAATAATAAAAATGTTGTAAAAATGGGATATTTAATGAACTTGCTGGATAAGATTGTAAATTACTTAATGTCACGCTACCAGCTTTAATTAGCACATTGGGCCTAAATTAGTAAATTCAATGGAACATCTTTATAGAATGCCTACCTGTGATTACCTGACTAATATTTGTCATTGCTACTACGCAGGAATAAGGAGAGTTAATATGCCAATTAATTAGATGACTCTTACGGGTGTCTTTTAAATATATTTTGGGAGAATTATGTTCCTAGGAATAGCAAAATTTATTTCCTCGCTTTCAAAAATTATTTAAATATATATATCTCCTTTCTTTTAATGGCATAATCTTTAAGTTGAGTTAGTAATATAATTTAACAGCTATTTATTTGACACATTTGGATAAAGCATTCTTGAAAAGGAAGTAACTTTAGAGTTGAAGTGAAATATCATAATAAAAAGATTTCCTAGTTTCTGTGATCTTAAAAAGCCTATGACAGTATTCTTGACAAACCAATTTCACTTGCTCTTCTGTAGCTGTGAATCTTCTCATGCATTGCCATTTGCTTTCTAAAAAACTGTTTTTTAATTATTTATTTTGAAATTTATCTTTTGAGATCTAATTGACATATAGCATTGCATAAGTTTAAGGTATATAATGGGTTGATTTGATACATTTATATATTACAATATGATTACCACCTTAGCATTAGCTAACCCCTCTATCACATCACATAATTATCATTTCTTTTTTGTGGTGAGAATAATTAAGCTCTAATCTCTTAGCAACTTTGAATTGTAATCAAAGTTTAATTGATACTATAAATTAATTATAGTATTGCTGTGTATAATCACTATGCCATGCATTAGATCTCCATTTACATTTTTGGGGGAGGGCAAACTTCAACTGCAATATGCCACTTCAAATTATTCAAGACAACAAAACATCATACTAACCACTATGAAGCAGCTGCATTTATAAATCAACAAAAGCATATTTGTTCGAATTATTGATATCAAATGATACTCTTTTTATTTTTCTTGAATATTTCTTTTGCTTGCTTTCCTCCCATGCAGGCAGCAATTCTTGCCAACTAAATAATGGTGGGTGCTCTCAGCTGTGTTTGCCAACATCTGAAACTACAAGGACTTGCATGTGTACAGTGGGATATTATCTCCAAAAGAACCGCATGTCATGTCAAGGTATAAGAGCTTGAAAATTTTAATTCTGATGCATTTACTTTATTGATGAAAATTTTAAGCAACACAAATCAGTTAAAAAATAGAAAAAATGATATTAGCTTCTTATTAGGACAATGGTTTACTGCTTAGTCTCATATATGTAGGATTGTTATTACCTAAAAAAATTTAAGTATTACTGTTCTTTAAAAGTCATAATTAGTTATTTTCTGGAACTGCAGTTTATTATCAAACTTTCAACCAAGCCCAGTAGAAACTACCTTCAACTTGAATAGGCAGGGGTTGAGGTAAAAAGCAGTGATTGATTAGTTACAATTACCATTCAATCTGAATTCAGTTATTCTTTTAACTATTTAAGAGAAAATACAAAAGACTTGGGAGGGCTTAGATTTGCTTAACCGAGAGATAAGATCACTGCCAAAGAACTGGAACCTAAATCACCCATCTTCCTATTTCATGTTTCGTGGAGTCTAGTTCTTAGTCCCAAAGAAATTTGGTTCTAGGATGATCTTTCTATCCAATGATCATAGCTTAATTTTATTTAAAAATGTTTCAATCTGGGGTGCCTCGGTGGCGCAGTTGGTTAAGCCTCCGACTCTTGGTTTTGGCTCAGGTCATGGGATTCAGCCACTGTTGGGCTCAATGCCCTCTGCCTCTTTTCCCCCACATGTGTGTGCCCACACTCTCTCTCTCAAGTAAATAAATCTTTAAAAAAAAAGAAAAAGAAAAAGAAAATATGTGTCCAAAAACATGTTTTGGCATATTAGAAAAATTCATAAACATCAGCATGCAGACTTCTGGTAGTCAGCTTTTATGTATGTGCATATTTTAGGATATACTTTTGATACTGGACCAGCGAGGTATTAGCAAAAAATAAGTACTTGGTATTTTATGGGGTTCAAAATGGTTTAAGCAGACTAACTTTATTAGAAAAACAATAGTTATGTAGCTATCTAAAATCATATATAAAATCGGGGTGCCTGGGTGGCTCAGTCGTTAAGCATCTGCCTTCAGCTCAGGTCATGATCCCAGGGTCCTGGGATTGAGCCCCGCATCGGGCTCCCTGCTCAGCAAGGAGTCTGCTTCTCCCTCTCCCACTCCCCCTGCTTGTGTTCCCTCTCTCGCTGTGTCTCTCTCTGTCAGATAAATAAAATCTTTTAAAAAAATAAATAAATAAATAAAACAAAATAAAACCATATATAAAATCAAAGATTGTTATCATATATAAGCCACAAGATAATTGGGCATTAGAAAAGAGGGCGTAAATTTTGGTTGTGAGGCCAGGTGTGTTTTCTGGAATCATCTACCTCTGTGTTTATGAAAGTATGGTTCCCAGACGAGTAGTGCTATCACTAGCTGGAAACTTTTCAAAAATTTAAATTATCAGGCCCCTGGAATGGGGGCTTCAGTAATCTGTGCTTTTTTTTTTAATTTTTTTTAAGATTTTTATTTATTTATTTGAGAGAGAGAGAATGAGAGACAGAGAGCTCGAGAGGGAAGAGGGCAGAGGACGAAGCAGACTCCCTGCCGAGGAGGGAGCCCGATGCGGGACTCGATCCCAGGACTCCAGGATCATGACCTGAGCCGAAGGCAGTCGCTTAACCAACTGAGCCACCCAGGCGCCCAGTAATCTGTGTTTTAACAATCCTTCTAGGACATGATGATGCACACTCAAGTTTGAGAACCACTAACTTATCTACCTTTCAACTAGTCAGAAGTGTAGTATGCAATTAAAAATTTTTAAAAAGGCCAAGAAATATGTTTTATGAAACAAATTAAGAATGTTCAAAATAATGCTAGTAGAATGACTTTAATTTTAAATATTCATTCCCCACCCCCCCATTTTAGGTATAGAGTCATTTCTTATGTACTCTGTTCATGAAGGAATCAGGGGAATACCTCTGGAACCAAGTGACAAAATGGATGCATTGATGCCTATATCAGGAACTTCATTTGCTGTTGGGATAGATTTCCATGCAGGTAAATAGCTTTTTATTCATAATTTATGTATGATGTTTTTACTTGATTTATTATACATGATGGAAACCTTTCCCTCTGTACTCTGATAGTCAAGATGAGGAATAAGAAAGCAAATTAGTAATGAATTTTTAAGCCTAATACAAATTGTTCTAAATATGTTTTCCTGAAAAAAAAACAAGTAAAAATTTCCTAAAGTATAGCATTTTAATTGCCAGTGCCTTAAAACGCCATGATTGGCATTTGGTTGCTTCATTTTTATTTGTATTTTTTTAAGTGACACTTTTACTTTTATTCAACTATAGATATAAATATATACAAAACATTTTGATTGATTATATACTTAAAACATAATCTAATTTAAAATATTTCCAGAATGATTATCTATTCTAATATAGGTAGTAGCAAATGAATCCAAATAACAAGGAAACAGTTATAAATGCTGTGCCATTTAAATTACTTTTGAATACGGTATGTATCATTTTGGAGTAAGATTTTACCTTTTCTTCTTCTTTTAGCAAACAGTGAAAGAAAGCAAATTCGATGCTAACATTTTCCTGTGGCTAAAATAAATGTATGATTGGAAACTGATGGTAGACACTGTCCAATTTATTTGAAGTAAACATGTTTTCATGTGGGTGTGCTAATTGCTAAATTCAGACTTAGTATAAGCATTAGATATGCTTCTGGTATTTATAGTCAGATCTATCATTCTACACTTGTGTCTAAACTTATAAAAGCAAGTCTCTCTACTTCTCCTCAAGCTAAATCATATGCTTCTCATATTAATGTTTTAGTGCTGAAGATGTACATGTATGTTTACAGTATTTTTTTACTACTTGTGAAGACTTAATTCTATCTAATGTTAAAAAGCAAGTAGTTCTTTGATTTATAATCTTAAAAAAAATCTTCACGCATCAGCCTGTGGAATTCTGGTTGTAAGCTTATTTTTTTCCCCTCAGCTCTAACACATTTTGTTTAATCATGTGTTAATGATATTCCTGGCTACAATTTAATGAATTACTGGGGATCTTCACAAACATTTCAAAGATGACTTTTCTTAAGTAAATTATTTTGTACTAAATGTTTGGAATCATATACAGGCCAAACTTCCTACATTTTTAAAAGGACCTTTCCTAAAAGGAAATTCAGACAAATACAGTGTATTTTGTTGAACAATAGGTAAATTTTGCCAAAATCACAATGTGATTTTTGATCAAGCAAGGCTGTTTGATCAAACCTCATTATACACCGAAGGCTCACTACCCTACCATGCATAATCTACCCTGCCTCTTAATTACATGCATCTTATTCTTTAGAATTTCATCATATAGGATTTAGTAAGTACAAAACTAAGAAAACTTGAACTTCTTGAAAAGATGTTGTGTATGTATGCATATATTTTTAGTAAGTAAACATAATCCCTTCTTTTAGCTGTTATAACATATTTGATTCTTTTAAAGAGTTCATAATGATTTTTGAAAGTATTTGGAAAATTTCTGTGAGGTACGATATTAAAACATTTGGTGGTATAAATGTCCTGGTTAGATCATTAGTAAATCTCTTTTTTCTTATGGGTAGACTGATTATGTGCATAAATTGAATTCACTCTCTGAGGCTTTATACTGGCCCTGAAATGGTTAAGTTTCATATAATGTACTACGACAAAGGATATTTTTATTTGCAGAGAATAGTACTCTCCCTATTTCTAGATTTCCAATAATTATTGATACCATAATAAAATTATTTTGCATCAGATAGTTTTTCCCCAGAGAAACTACTGGTTGTTAGTCAAAACTTTGTGCTCTTCATATCATATCTACGATATTTTTAAATTCAATTCCTAGGAAGAAATTGTTTTTAGAAAATCTATTTCTTCTTCTAAATGTAAAAGGATGTAAGCATATGGAATAGTCATACAAAATTAGAATGTTCAAGAATGTATTAAAATCCCTATTGTTGATCGGAAAACAGCAATGCAAAACTTGCTTTGAAATCAGAGGGTTGGAGACCTAGGCTAGTAAAACGTATAGTAGGAAGAGGTAAGACTTTTGCAACAACTCAGATTCTGGTGCCGGTTCACCCTCTTACTACCGTGTGATGTTGTGTAAATTACTTGATATTTCTGAGGCTCAGCTGCCTCACTTTTGGGGGTATGGGACTATTAAGATTAATGTATACAAATGTTTGACTCAGTGCTATGGGAGCTATGAAAGTAGTAGTGATACCAAATAATAAAAAGTAATAAATTGTAAAAATTTGCATGTGTGATATATGTGTGTGTAATATATATATTTACAAACATGCCCTGGAAGCTATATTTCAACTTTTAATTAGCGAAGATTTCCTTTTCTGTTCTCTGGACTGATACTATACTTTCTGTTCAGTGACCTGCATAGAATAGTTGTTTCTTAACTTCTTGGGGACAGAGAGAGTAGGTTAGTAAAATTCCCTAATAAAGATGAACTTGATTATGATGATAAGGAACAGTAGGGAGAGCAGATATTTAAAGATTAAAAAATATTGCCAGTTATTTGAAGTCATTAAATATAAACGTAGGAGGCCAGGAGACAGTGCGTAGATAAGGAACAAGTAAAATACTAATGATGATGATGGCAGTGGTGGTAATGAGAGCCGCCAGCCACTTCTGCCCATACCTTTCGTGCTTCCGTCTATTTTACAGTCTGATTCTTTACTAATTGTGTTTTATGAAAATGTATTAGGATCAGAATAAGTGTCAGCCACTTGATTTATGATACCATTATAGACAATATATAAGCTCTGTGGCTTTATTGAGTGAAGTCGCTTCAGGGAAGAAGGAAGGAAAATGTCTAGATTGCTCCTGAGCGAGGTAGAGAAACCAATTTGGGGGGCATCAACTTTTTTTTTCTTTTTCACCACGGCCGTTATGTTTTACCTGATGATAAGTTCTTCCACTATTAGTTCTCTTTGCAGATATTCTATTTCCTCTTTTTTCATTAATGGACATTCACCTCTGTGAATCCCTACTTTAGGATCAATCAAAGATAAAGATGACAGAATGGAAGGGCACAGAAGCTCCTTATTCTAAACAACAATGACAAACCAAACAAAACTCTCCCATTACAATAAGGAGAGGGTGTGAAGGAGAATCTTTTCTTGAGTATAACCATCATAATTTATGTCATAGTATTTTATTACCACAGTTTTACAGGGATAAATACATTGTTCAAGCCTGTGCATTTCATGAGGATTAACAGATCTCAGTCCTGCTGGGTTTTGGTCTTAATGAATTAAAGTTTTCTGCAGTGAAAGGATTTCTTTCACCAGATGAGGCAATTCTGGATAGTATCCACAGGAAAAAGAAGACCCTGTGGCTAGATTTAACATGTTCAAAGCATTTTTATCACTTCACTGGAAAAGTCCCATTCCACTGGAAAAAAAATAAGCTTTGAAAATCCTTGCCCGCTGGGTGATATTCCTCCTGATGAATGAATATTGAATTTGATGCTTTAAAGATATGTTTTAGTTAGGAGAAATACCTTCAAAACAAAGCCCATTGCCCCAGTTAGTAATGTGATCTTCAATAAGTAATGCTCTATCCAGTCTTCCGCTCCCCTGCCTTGAGGATATTTATACTTTTTTATAATAATCACTTAATAGGATATTGCTTGAAGAGAGAGGAGATTCTATTCAGAGAATGGTTATTATTATTATGTTTTTTTTTTTTTGGAAAGTAGTCACATTTATTGTAAAGAGACTTTGCAGTGTGGAGTGGCACATACAAGATCTTTCAGAGAATGATAATTTATCCGCAAATTTCAAGCTTATATTCTTTTTTTCATCTTTTATCTTTTTTGTTCAAATTTGAGTCATCCAACTCAATATTAACAAATGTTGATTATGATCTACCAGGTGGAGAGTATCACAGCTAAGTTGCTGTAGAGAAAAAAAGATAAACAAGGAATAGTTTCTGAGGTAATGCATGTATGGATGATTTGTAGGGTTTTTTGTTTGTTAGTTCTGTTTTTTAAGAGAGCATCAAAGGGCTATTATTTGGATGTCATTGCTTGGCATTTACCATGGGGAATATTTTAATGCCTTTTTACACCATCACATAGTGATCTGGCTATTAAGACAATAAAAACACTGAAAGAACTTGTCCTTATAACTTCTATTCAAACCCATGGAGGGGCACCTGGGTGGCTCAGTCATTAAGCGTCTGCCTTCGGCTCAGGTCATGATACCAGGGTCCTGGGATCGAGCCCCGTGTCGGGCTCCCTGCTTAGAGGGAAGCCTGCTTCTCCCTCTCCCACTCCCCCTGTTTGTGTTCGCTCGCTCACTGTCTCTCTCTGTCAAATAAATAAATAAAAATCTTAAAAAAAGAAAAAAAACATGGAATGTACAACACCAAGAGTAATCCCTAATCTGAACTATAGGTCCTAATATAAACTATGGATATGCCAATTTAGGTTCATCAGTTGTGACAAATGTACCACTCTGGTATGAGCTGTTGGCAGTGGGGGATGTGTATGTGTATGTGCATGTGTATGAGAGGGAAAAGCACATGGGAGTTTTCTGCTCAATTTATCTGTGAATCTAAAACTGTTCTAAAAAATGAAGTCTATTAATAAAATAAAGCAAAGGAGAATATATGAAAAAATACCTTTGCCACATTTACACATTTGAATATCACCTATTTACATGAAATAATCTCTCCTTAATATTTCCACAACATTTACATATATTGTTGAATGTTAGAACTAGAAGAAACATTTGATACCATGTAGTAGCATTCCCTCATGTTGCAGATAAGGAAACTGGAACCCAGAGAGATCAAGAGGTTGTATGGTAATTAAGTATCCTACTTCCAGTTCTTTACACTACGCCATCTTATACCTGTAAAAACTGAAACAAAATTTTATTTGAACATTGTTGGCATTACTGGATAAACTACATTGCACTGGTGCAAATTTGTGCTTGTGGAAGATCATATTTTATTTTGATTCATATACTAAATCATTGAATTATGTGACCTTAAACGCATTTAAGAATTGAAGCAGGTGATACTCAAGTGAGAGTCTCTTCTTTTCCCTAGAGGCTTAGAAGACAGCTATTCACAAAATTTTTTTTAGTAACCATTTTGTCACCAAACAACGCCACAGAAGAATTATAGAAGGAATTCTTTGTATGTCAGTAAAAGCAATAGCTTAAGAAATATAATACTGTTGCTTTGGGACATTTTTTCAATTTTATGAAAAGCATTTCCTTGGCTACAAAATGAATTTTTAGGACTGGTTCATTTCTTCTTGTTCTTGTGACAGTGAACCAATACTACTTTGTGTTGTCATTTCAAACTTGCTTCAAGACTGTATTTTCAAATCATGTGAGCAGCTTGTACGTATTTGTAGATAGTCAAGTCCGGTATATCTTTCAAGAGGCAAAGTAGTAACTACCACAAGAAAACAAAAACTTCAACAATCCTCAGAGACAAATATCATACATAGATAAGGAACTATAGGTTAAACAAATTATTGTATATATCTCACAAATCATTTTTGGATAATTTCTAAACTCAAAACATAAACAGACAGCTTTCTCGGCATCTGAACTCCCTAGAGGTTACTGGAAACCAAAAGCCCAGAAGATGCACAATGATTACCTGCTAAGATTAAGACTTTGGTCAACTTATTTGGGATTTATATTATTCTCTCTGTCATTGAGAGAATCACGGAAGCCAAGTCGCATGAAAACATCTCACTCGGGCGTTAGCACTCCTCATGAAAGTAAAATGTGTCAACACCAACTTTAGATAAATTCACGTGAAGCACATACGTTCTGTGTTTGGGCACCTTTCTTTTTCCCTCCCCTGAGTCAACATATGCTGTTATATTTTTTTTAGCGGCTCGGGATTCTTTTCAGCGGAGCTATGTTCATATTTGATACTCTAATATATCCTTATACTCTTTTCCTTATCAAAACTGAGTTACCATGAAACCTATTCTCAAAAGGCCTAGCTATACTAATTCATAGTAAATTATTAATAGCTGCTAAGAGATTTACAAGTTATCTTACTAAGTGTGTTTGAGCAAAGCACAGTATCTTAACCCAATACCATAAATACAACTAAAGCACCACTAAAGAGATGTGAAGAATGTATTTTTTAGATAAGTCAGTTTTCTGGATGTTTTTCAGATTTCTCTGTACTCTGATTCTTAGACAATACACTGCTACCTGCTTATCCCCAGAAACTCAGTCCTGGATATGCTGACAGGTCAAATGATAATGTTGAGGTCTCCTTTAGCTCAGGTACGTTGATCCCATTAACACTGTTAATTATGACCTTAAAAAAGTGCTTTTAACCTTGAAAAAGTATCTTTCCCCTATTTTAAGAAAACCAATAATACGTTAGTCTATTTTTCTTTTTGACACCCTTTAAAAAAAAATAAAGAGCTATGATTCAGTTTCTGAGATTATCGATCATTAGTTTTTAATCAAGTAGACAATTTTCTAGTTAATAGAGAAAAATGGAAGTTATTTCATTGATTTTGACTAGTTATAAACAGTAGATCTTTAATTCCTTTTTATCATTTGGCCTTTTTCTTATCTAGAAGCAATCATTAGTAAGTGTAGTAAGCAGATCCTTTGAGGTGTAAGTAAGCAGATCCCTTGGGATGTAGTAAGCAAATCCTTTGAGAAGAATAAAGAACTAATTATTTCCATGAATTCCTTACTACTTTTAGAACAAGGACTTGGCTGAAGTAGAAAGACTAGAAATGGAATTAATCACCCACAGTGGGTTAGGAATAAGAAGTTTTAGGAAGAAAAAAAATTAAAATAACGTTAAAAAAAAAAAAAAAACAACACCTTAACATTTATTGAACACTTAGTGCATTGCAGGAATACGGTTAGAAAACTTTTTTTGTATTTACGCTGTTTAATTCATCAAAATAATCCGTTGAGGTAGGTGGTATTTCCATTCTAACAGTGAAGAAAGTGGGTTTGGGGATAAAAGATGGAGACAAGGGAGAGTTTGTTACTTCAAAATGCCCAAATGCAATTCTGCATTTGGGATTTGCATTTGAGTTTTTGCCCTTGAGAGTGACATAAACCATGAATTGAATAACCAGTAGTGAAGTAACCAACATCAGAACCCTGATAATTTCCTATGAGAATTGTTGTCCTATTGCAATGATGATTGGGAAAAATATTTGACAGACAGTTTCAGGATTTGGAGTTTGGGGGAATGATGATAATATAGTCACCAAGTATAGGAGTGCCCCTGCTAAACTTAGGGACAGAAGACTAATAGTACAGCCTCATCTGAGAGGTGAGCAAGGGAAATGATGATGATCATTACTAAAAGGAGAAGGGGAAGAAGAAAGGAAAAAATAATAATTTATCCCACCATATTTGTATTATTTATCGTTGCATAACAAATTACCAAAATTTAGCAACTTGAAGCAATACACATTTATTATCTTATAGTTTCTATGGGTCAGTTTATGAGGCTGCAATCAAGGTGTTGGCTGGACACCTTGTTGTGGTCGCCTCAGGAGGCTCAACTAAGGAGAATTTGCTTCCAAGTTCACATGGGTGTTGGCAGGATTGAGCTCCTTGTGGGCTCTTTGACAGAGGGTCACAGTTCCTCACTGAATACTGACTTCAGTTTCTTATCATGTGGGCCTCTCCACAGGGCAGCTCACAGCATTATTGCTACCTTCCCTTAGAACTAGTGAACAATACAATGAGAAATGGCACACACAAAATGAAAGCCAGACCTTTTATAACCCAATCTCTGAAAGGATATCTCATCACATTTGGTACATTCTATTTATTAGAAGCTAGCAACTAGATTCAGCCCACACTCACAGGGAAAGGATTAAAGAAGGGACTCAATACCCGGTGGTGGGGATCATTGGTGGGTACATGAGGGGCTGTTTATCACAGAATTATAGATGTTTTATCCATGTTATCACCACATATTATTGTCTAAGAGATAAATTTTGATGGTTGGTTCAAGTTCTCAGTGATGTTACTGTATGGGTAACTTCTGTATTATGGCTTAAATCCTTCAAGAAAAGCCGGCAACTCCCTCCAACCCCCCTTTACAGTTTTTGACCAGTGTCTGGGAAAGTCTTCAGGTAATATTACTTACACTAAATCTTCTACCGACAACTCTCTGGCACAAAAGCTCTTTAAGAAAAGCTCTTTTAAGAAAATTCTTAGAACTGTCTAGGATTGCCTGGGGGATACGAAGGTGTGTAACACGAACAGAATTATTAGTGTAGTTACTTTCTTTTTTGTCACCAATGCAGGCTAAGTGTTGACTGATGTTAACTACACTTAGAATGAGTTCTAGCATTGCATCAAGTGTCCCTTTCCAGAGATTTGTGGCCAGACAGGGAGCTCTGAAGTAGTTGGCAACAATTGCCAGTTCTTTATGCCTAGCATGGTGCACAAGAGCAATTACGCAAGGATATCCTTCTTCCAAGGATAGCATATTATCTCCCATCATTTGCTATGAGTAAAACATTCTGTCAGTGAATTCATCTGGGACTATGTTGAGAAACAAAGTTGATTGCTTTAGCTTAGAAGTTTACTTGTTTTATTTATTTATTATTTAATTTTACTGAGGACTGAATGAGAGGAGCTAGATATAAATTAAATAGGAAAAAAACTCAGATAGAACCAGAAATGGAACTTGATTGTGAGTATATTAAATATTAGGGTAGATTATTTAAGGGTTATGACTTTCTGGCTCTGGAGTATTTTAAAGAGTTAAAACAAACAAACTCACTCTTCTGAATAATGATGTCTCTGGGTTTCTTCCAGCTTTTTGACTATTAAACTTCCAGTATTAACAGCTTCAACAGTAATACCCTATAAGCTGTTTTTTAAAAACCATCTATTTTCTTAGTCAATAGTCATTAAAACCTTTGTGAACAAAATCAGAATTAGACTGGCATAGTGTGAGCATAGAAAGTAGACTGTGTTATAGGATCTGTTCTTTTCTTCAAGGGAAAAACAAATGTTGACAGGGAGATCCCGTTTTGGTTGCTGCTTCCTTTACAAATTAAATATTAAGATACTAAAAAGAACTGGTGATTTCACAGTAATCCAAGGTTCTAACTATATAAGAAAAGTTATTTTCTAAATTCTGAATAAAAGGATTCAAAAATTTTATTTCATTACCTACATTATTCTGTAATCAGAATAATATTAGTAAGGATAAGAACTAAGATTTATTGGTTATTCTTATCAATAACCTTATTTAAATTGTGACTCTAGCCTTATTTTTTTTTCCATTCACTGTTCTCCCTTAATACTATTTTAGTGATAAAATAACTGATATTTTGATCTCATTTGGCTCAGATTGAATTTATAGATACAGTACAGTATACCAATGAGTATATTTGCATACTCAATTATTCTCAATGTTCATGTGAAACCCTATTAACTCAAAATAGTGATGATTGAATGAAAAAGTAGACATCTACCAGCTCAATCATTAAATATTATTAAAATGTGTTTGAGGAGTAATCGTCATTAGTTCAGCAAACATTTATTGATGGCAGATCTCAATCTATAAGTAAATAAATGCCTTTGTTTAAAAATTCTTTATTAAAATTGTATATTATGGGAAATTAGGAAACATGATACAAAATTGAAATAAAAATCACCACTACTACTACTACATAGACAGCAACTATTAATATTTTGGCATATTAATCTTTTATATCATTTTGTTTTCTTTTTTCTTTTTTTTAAAGATTTTATTTATTTATTTGAGAGAGAGAGAGTGAGTGAGAGAGCGAGAGAAAGCATAAGCAGTGGGGGGAGGGAGAAGCAGGCTCCCCATTGAGCAGGGAGCCTAACACAGAGCTCAATCCCAGGACCCAGGGATCATGACCTGAGCCAAAGGCAGAGGCTTAACCGACTGAGCCACTCAGGGACGCCTTGTTTTATTTTTTCATCATAATAAGTGTACTCTTTAAGTCCCAAACCCCTATTTCCCCCATTGCCCCCATCCACTTCCCCTCCGATAACCATTAGTTTGTTCTCTATAGTTAAGAGTCTGTTTCTTAGTTTCTCTCTCTCTTTTTCCTTTGCTCATTTGTTTCTTAAATTCTGCATATAAGGGGGATCATATTGTGGCATATTGATATTTGTGCTATGTTGTTTAAATACAAATTAAAATTATCATTGATAACATTTTGTCTTTCTCCTTTTACTTACCATTCTAACAAGAACACTGCTATGTTATGATTAACAATCTATAAATACTGCTTTTGACAGGAGTACATTATTATAAAATGTGGATAACATTAGTTTTTGACTTTTCCAATATTTTTGGACATTTTGATCATTTTCATGTTTGGGCTGTAATTCTTTTTCAGCATTTGTGTTAACTCCTCAAACTCAAATTTCCTTTTTTTTTTAGTTAACAACTTCTTATAACTATTATTTACATACCATGGAATCCATGTGTTTAAAGATTAACAAATCAGTGGTTTCGGGTATATTCACAGAGTTGTGCAACCATCACCAATATTGAATTTTAAAACATTATCATTAACCTAAAGGGAAACTTCATACTCATTGGTAATTCTCATATTTCTTTCAATTTGTATGTCTTAAGGGAAGCACTAATCTACTTTCTGTCTCTACCGATTTGCTTATTCCAGACATTTCATACGAACGGAATCATATGATATGTGGTCCTTTGTGATTGAATTCTTTTACTTAGCATAATGTTCATTCATGTTGTAGCATAAACCAGTACTTCATTATTTTTGGGGGGGGGCAGAATTATATTTGATTGTATGGATATATCACCTTTTATTATCCATTCATCAGTTGATGGACAATTTGAGTTGTTTCTACTTTTTTAACTATTGCAAATAAAGCTTCCAGGAACATTCAAGTGCAAGTTTTGGTGTGGGGATTTGTTTTCATTTTTCTTGGGCATATACGTAGCAATGAACTTGATAGTTTGCCAAATGACTCTTCAAGTGTCTGCATGCCCTGGAAATGTGATGTGGACGTTGTATTTCTTCTAGTAGGCTTGCATATGGGCTAGTCTTTCTTACATCTTGTAGAATGGTGATGATCAAACATAATGTTAATTGCTAATACATACACAACTCCTTGCTTCTACTTAGAAATATTCTTTTGTAATTCAAAGTTATTTGCAGCATCATCCATTCATATGTGATTAAAAAAACAATCTCTGAGATACCAGTGGATACCTATTATAGGCTAAATTGTGTCCCCCCCCAATTTATATGTTGAAGTCTTAAAACAGTATCTCAGAATGTGACTAAATTTGGAGATTATCTCTTAAAGAGCTAATTAAGGGAAAATGAGGTTATATGGTTAGGCCTTAATCTAATATAACCAATGTCCTTATAAAAAGAGGAAATTGGGACACAGAGGAACGAACATGGGCAAGCAAAGGGAGAAAACACCTATTTATAAGCCAAAGGGAGAGGCCCCAGATGAAATCAACTCCTGTTGATGCCTCAGTCTCAGACTTCCAGCCTCCAGAACTGTGAGAAAATAAATTCCTGGCGTTTTAGCCATCCGATCTGTTGTATTTGTTATGGCAGCCCTAGTGAACTAATACAATATTTACATATATTACATAACAAATGTCTATTACATAACAAATGGCCTACTAAGGCCATTTAAAATGTCTATTTTATTAGAGAGAACACTTGGTAATCATTATAGGAAATTCAGTATCTGGAATTAATTATTTATTCAAACTGAAAAATAGAAATTTAATCCCATGTACTTTCTCCCAGGGATAGAAATGGGAATACCCTTTTCTACATACAACTTCTGAACTTATCACCCCACGCAGAACCTAATCTTTTTCCTTATTTCAGCTTTTAGTGATTTGACTCCATCTGCTTTTGTTTCATTGTACTTATTCTGCTTCTTTTCAGAGCCCATATTCTGCAACAAGGTATTTCATTAATGAACTGTAAATCTTTGCACTCTGTGGTCTTCTGACAGCCTTGCTTTTTGCAAATCCCCAAGTCCCTGTAAAGCCTACAGTCTTCTTTCTCCATCCCTATCTCTATGGTAGCCACACTTCTATGTCACTTTAAACCTTCAACCCATCCTATATTTTCATTCTCAGAAGATACCTTTGCACCTTAGTTTATTGAGAGTACTAGGCCAGTGTCACAAACTCAAATGATGACAGGGTCCAGAGAAGTTTCTTATGTGAATAGTTAGGGAGAGAGGGAGACTTAGTAGGGATTGACGCAAATGACCTAGCAGGGACGATGTTACTTAACTACACATCATTTCTGTGATGTTGTATTGGCAACCCTGAGTTTGTCTTTTTGTTTTTCCTTGTTTTTATTTTCTAAGAGGAGCATATAGCAGTACAGAAGATAAAGTGTAGATCAATACAACATATTTATTTGTGCCAGTTTGAACTCTTTGACAAAGGCCAAGGGGCATGAGATTCTGTACCTTCTCTTATCCACATTTAAAAATATTCATGGGGCACCTGGGTGGCTCAGTTGGTTAAGCGACTGCCTTTGGCTCAGGTCATGATCCTGGAGTCCCGGGATCGAGTCCCTGCTCGGCAGGGAGTCTGCTTCTCCCTCTGACCCTCCTCCCTCTCATGCTCTCTGTCTCTCATTCTCTCTGTCTCAAATAAATAAATAAAATCTTTAAAAAATTAAAATAAAAAATAAAATAAAATAAAATAAAAATATTCATATCTTGGCATGTATGAGGTTGATTGGGGAAAGTATCTGGGAGTAATAAAGGGGAGTGAGACTGATGAGACTGAGATGGGATGTGTTATAGGGCTGACCCCTGGGGAAGAAACAGGGGAGGAAGTTTGGATAGAATAAGTCTTAGACTGCAGTACAATTCTAAGATATATTTAGCAAGGCTGATTAGGGGTTCTTGAGCCAAAGTTGCCATTTGAAAGAGTTGTGCATTTCACGGGAGTGTGTCTGCCTCAGTATTTATGTCATACTCAATCATCGTCTGAGAACCTTGTTGGAAGTAGGGCCTTGTATCAGTAATGGGGTCAGTCAATGATGCTCCCCATAGACAGAGATTTGAGGAGTGCGTGTTCATGGCTGCCAAAGAACACCCCTTGTGCCACACATATATGTGTCTACAGAGGTTTGGGAAACAACACCGTACTTCCTTTAGGTCTCTCTTCTTGTGAGGAAATTTAGAAGAGGGAGGTTAGTAGGACTCATAGACTTTATAGCTATAGTTTGTCTCAGTGCACAGTTGATAATCATTTTCCTCCTCTTCCACTATCCATTCTAATTGCTCTTCTTTCTCAACTATCATTTTGGCATCTGTGACCCAAACCTTAATTGCTGAGAGGTCTGAATCCTTGGTAACCCTTCTCAGACTCCATAAAACAAACTTAATTGTTTTTTTTTTCTTCTTCTTCTTTTCTTGATTGGAACCCCTACATAGACGTAGATATGAAGACAACTCATGATGGGCAGTTCCAGATGGATGGTAACTTGGAGCCTCAGAGTCAAGTATTCTGTTTTGTTCCAGGGTCCAGAAACCTGTCAGGATCATTTTTAACTCTCTGGTACTGATGCCATGGCTTTGCTGCAGAATCTTAGGGACCTGTGTTGGGATTCCCCTGCTGAGACTTTCCATAAGCTCCATACTACATGTTGTTCTGACCATTGACACCCATCAGGTCTGCTGGGTCATATGACCCAAATGACAGGGCTACTTGCATCATAGCTTAAACCTACTACAGAGCCCTTTACTGCTCTGTATCACACTCAATTCTAGGAGTTTTCCATGTCACCAAGGAAATGAGCTAGAACAATAATCTTTGGCATGGAATGAATATGTTATCTCCTGAATCCGAAGAGGCTTACCAAGTACTATTCTTTCTTTATAGTAGGGATATCAAGATGCAATGATTTGTCTTGAACTTTGTCCTTAACTTTGGCATGCTGTTCACCATTGGACTCATAAAAACATCATGATAATGGTGAATCCCTGAATCTTTATAGGGTTTATCTCCAACCTTCAGGTGCACATGTGTTTTCCCAATGCTTCCAGCATCCTAGCCACCACTTGTTCATTCTGACTGAGAAGTTTGATGTATTTGATACAGTGGGTTAATATAATATTCTCTGTAATGTCTAGCGGTCCAGATTTCAGATCTCTTCAGACTATATTTGAATAGGGGTTTTTTTTGTTGTTTTTTTTTAACAGGGGGTAAGAAAATTAACATAGCCCTGAGGAAAAACCATAAGTAAATATTATCGTCTATCAAATGTGAATAAAACTCTTATCTGATCCTCCTCTTAAATCGAATTGAAAGCAACACATTTGCCAGATCAATGTCTGCATACCATGCGTCTGAGGCCTTATTAATCTGCTCTAATAATGATACTTCATCTGGCATGGCAGCTACAACTGGGCCTATCATTTGGTTAAGCCTGTGGTAGTCCAAATCATTCTGCAGGGGCAAGACTGGCAAATTAAGCAGAAGCATAATTGAGACTGCTTTCTGTCTTTAATGGTGACCATTCAGGTTGGATAGGGAGAGGATGGAGGGTATATATTTTTGGAGACATCCATTAGGCCTTTCCCACCATAATAGCTTTCATTCCAGAAACAACAAATCCAATGTTGAGGTTCATCCAATTCCCAGGTATACCAATTTCAATTATATACTCTGAGACTAAGAAAATGACTCCTGGGTGGGTCTATGGATTCAGTGTGCTACAGTGAATTGGAATTTAGCCAGGACTTCACTTATTACCTGGCCTGAGTAAGCCCCACCTCAAGGGATCAATGATGACGTATCAATGTCAACTTAGACGCTGTATCTAATAATCAAGATATCTGAGTATTTCCCTTTCTCCAATATCGAGTCACTCAAGTAAATGTTTGTAGCTCCCTTTGAGGAAAGATCTGGGAGGATCATCATAGTTGTATAATTGCCACAGTGTTGTAGGGTTTTGGAGATTTGGCTAGGATTTCGCTAGGGATTTGGCTACTTCATCAATCAGTGGGTTCTGGATAGGAGGGTTAGCTTAGGTCAGAGATGAGAGCAGAGCATCATGCCTTTCAGTGGAACAACCACCCTCTGGCTTCTGCTTCTCCATTATTGTATTTTTGGGGGTTGTAAATGTTAAGCAACATCCTTATTGGCTGTCAGTCCCCCCACCCCCACCCCCAGTACTGGAATTTCTTGGTGGTGCTGGTGCTCCTCTCACTACATTCCATCAGCCTTGGGGAATAGTGTGTCCTCTTGAGATCCTTTGGTGGGTTTTCTTTCTCTACATAATCTATTTCTTAATGTCCACTTCCTTTTCTCATCTTCCTTATTTTTTCATCCATCTGAAACATCATAAAGTGTTTCTACATGGAGAATGGCATAATTTTTCCATGCCTTAAGAGCTACCTTCACACAGATTGTGTCCCACATCCTGGCTTCTTGCCAGAGTGTTAAATCCCATCAGTATACTGGGAAAGAGCTTCTAAGTAAAGGAATCCTTACTTATCTATCTTATATTCTAACCCTTCTTGATCAAGCACCTTCAAAATCCATTTCCAGGGATTCTCTGGCCCCTGGTCATTATGCTATTTCTCACAGTTCCTTTTGTGTATAATCTCTTTCCTCCTTTATGAGGTTTAGCAGTCCCTCCAGCTAGATTATATTGAGATTTAACCATAGTTGTCAGCCTAGCAGTCAGGAGAAGTAAGTATAGCTCTTGAGGAGATACCTTTTGCCTTTCAGGTGAAATATTTCTCCAACATCTTTCAGCACTAAGAAGGTGCTAGCCTTTACTAGAGGAAACTGGACAACCTTTGCAAACTCTGAGTCCAAGGGGATAGTTCAGGAACCAGCACCTTTAGGGGTATGCACCATCCTCATCCATATTTCAGGTTCCCAGGTCTTAACAACTAGGTCTCTGATTTTAGCATAGCAGACCTGTCTTTGCTGAGCATTTAGACATCTCTGGAGCTCTGTAGATCTAACAATTACAGTTTCTGTTTGCTGCTCAGCTGTATCTACTCTTCCATTGTCTCTTTGTAATTTCCCCATGTCGACCCTCACGTTTAATTTTAATTGCTTGTGAATAGCTCTCAGTTTTTCATTATCCCTCCTTGGAGTGTCATCACAATGTAGCAGTAACTAGCCAGCTCTGCTGTCTTTGTAGTCATTGTTTCTTCCATATTTTCCAAACGCATGAGTCATTGTCCCTGCAAGGATATATCTCTTTTAACAAGATGTTTTCTCAGGTCACTTTTCATGAAAATTTTAGTACTTGAACATCATGTGCTAGGAACTGTCCATGCACCGTGTATCCTCAGGGCCATGTCCTTTGTCCATTGTTAAGAGGGTGAGCCAGACTCAGAGCCCCATCTTACTGTTTATTTACTTAGACTACTCCTACACAATTTGTACTAGTTTGGATCCTCTGAGACACAGAGTCAAGACAGGATTAGATTTGCAAAAGCCTTATTGAAGAACAACCTGAGAGAAAAAATGAGGAGAGCTGTCAGACTACAATGCAGATCTGACTTGTGCGAAAGGTAGAAGGAAGGGGAGGCTAGATAGGAAAAGTCTTAGACCGATGTAGTTTCAGTAAAGTTTCAGGAAGGCTGATGGGGAGCCAAAATTGCCCATCAGAGGAGTTCCACATGTTGCAGGAATGGGACTACCTTAATATCCCTGCCTTACACAGTCATGAGCTAAGAGTAGGCTTGGCACAGCATGGTGGTAGATCCAGAACACAACAGCTGGGCCCATCTGTCAGTTATGCAATCTAAAATTAGAGATCTGACAAGCTCTTTTTCAGTACTGAGGGGTTTTCTGGAACATTGGACTTTTAGTGCTAAGACCAGGAGAGTACTGGGCAAACTGTGATGGTTGGTCATCCTAGCCGTGACAGTGTCATCACCACCACCATCATCATTATCATCATCGTCAAATAAAATCCTAAACTTTTAGCACTAAAACCATCTTTTCACAACAACAAATAAACTAGATGTTTTATACAAATCAAAACATCTTTCAAACCTGATTTCTGTTCTCTGTCACTCTCTCATGTTCCAGTGAACAGCATGTTCCCTTATGTGACATTCTTAGAGCTTCTTCCAAGTATAGTTTTCAAAATGGATATAATCTTTCCCTTTCCTATATTCTCATTACAATCTCTTTTTCTTTCCTGAGAAAATTATAAAATTTACTTGCAAGAAAACTATACAAGCAAGTTGAGATGCTCCTTTAAGAATACATAGTTATCTTTGCATTTACCACAATAAAGCATCGGTGCTATCCCCATACATGTATCTCTGAGCACATTGCTCTTCTCTTAACAATCTACCTTCTCTTCAAGTTCTCCAAGGAAATCCAGTCTTCTCCCCCCAACTTTTCTTTCCTTCTTTTCTTTTCTTTCTTTTCTTTTCTTTTCTTTTCTTTTCTTTTCTTTTTCTTTCTTTCTTTCTTTCTTTTTCTTTCTTTCTTTCTTTCTTTCTTTCTTTCTTTCTTTCTTTCTTTCTTTCTTTCTTTTCTTCTTCTTCTTCTTCTTCTTCTTCTTCTTCTTCTTCTTCTTCTTCTTCTTCTTCTTCGTCTTCTTTCTTTCTTTCTTTCTTTCTTTCTTTCTTTCTTTCTTTCTTTTTCTTTCTTTCTCTCTCTCTTTCTTTTTTGATTCCACATATAAGAGAAATCATATAGTTTTTGGTATTTTTCATCTCCTGTCTAACTTATTTAACATATGCCTTCAAGGTCCATCTATGTTGTTGCAAATAGCAAGATTTCATTATTTTTTTTATGGATGAGATACCATTAGATACTGTATATATACCACCACCATATCTATCATTTATCTATCATCTATCTATCTATCATCTATCTATCATCTATGTATCATCTATCTATGTATCATCTATCTATGTATCTCACATCTTTTTTCTCCATTAACCCACTGATGGGCTCTTAGGTTGTTTCCATTGACTATTATAAATAGTGCTGTAATGAACATGGGGGTACATATATCTTTTTGTTAGCCTTTTTGTTTTCTTGGGATAAATACCCAAAAGTAGAATTGTTGGGTCATATGGTAGTTCTATTTTTCATTATTTATGAATGCCCATACTGTTTTCTATAGTGGCTTCCCCATTTCATAGTAACATGGGACCAGGATCACAAGATTCCCTGGCCGCTAGAGCCAGGTGAACAACAGGTGTCCTCTGGGCAGGAAACACAAAAATCAGGGCACCAGATGTGTGCAAAAGCTTCCTTCTAGGAAAGTGGGAAGGTGGAAGAGAGTACTCCCACTTGTTCTCCCCTAAAAGATTATTCTTAATAAGCCCTGGCCATTCTTGGAAACTGTTTTTTTTTTTTTTTTTTTTTTTCCCTTCTGTCAGCTGTGAGCAGATTGCTGAAACATCTCCTGAAAGATGCCAAAGGTCCAGCTGGCCATTCAGACACCAGGACATGCTTAGGGATATTAATGTCATCAGTGGGTGGTCCATAAAATCCTATACTCTTCCTCTCTCCAACATTCCTATCTTTGGTAGGCTTATAGGGCAACACACATCGCTAAGGAGAGGAATGATAGGTCAGTCTATTTTGCAAATATCTAGTAGCCCTAGTGTAGGAAACCAAACAGTGCCTACCCCCACCCCCCAATAGGTCCTAATCCCTGGAAACTGTGAATGTTACTTTATATGGTAAACTCTTTGCAGATGGGATTACATTAAAGATCTTGAGGTGGGAAGAGTATCCTCAGTTACCCAGGTGGGCCCTAAATGTAATCACAGTATCCTTATAAGGGAGAGATAGAGAGAGGTTTGATAAAGAAGAAAAGGTGATGTGACCATAGAAGCAGATATTAGGGTGATACAGATGGCGCCCACCAGTCTCTGGCCCTAGAAAGTGTTCCAACAGGCTCCTAGAGGTGAGGGTGAAATTAGATACCTACCCTTCAGGTCAGCACTTTAATATAAGCAGGTGAGCCGCCTTCACTTTAAGTTTGGGCACAACAGCTGCCTGGGAACAGGGCCCTGGGGCAGGTGAGTCTCAGCACGCTTTCCGTTTCTCAGATGGCTGTGGTCTTGTGGGTCTTGGGACACTAGCCCATTTGGTTTTCAAAATTAGATATTTGGGGGCTTATCTGTAGGGTGCACGTCTTAAAAGTTGGGGTGCCCCATGTAGGCTTTGATCCCTTCACTCCTCAACAAGAAGCTCTGGGTTTCGAGTTACTGCCCAATTGTGGGTTGTGCACCAGGGGTGGGGTTTAAGGCTAGTTGTGTCGCACGGTCTCCTGCCTGCTTTGATGTGGTTTTCTTTTCATTTGCCAGATGTGTAGATGTCACTCAGCCAGGCTTTAAGTTTTTTTAACAAGGAAATTGTTTCATATGTAGCTGTAGACACAGATGAGTTCAGGATCTTCCTACGTCTTCATCTTGAGCAGTTCTTCAATTTCCACAATTTCTGCATATTTTCTTCAGTGTACTTTCCAATTTATAGTTCTTCATATACTTTTATTTACTACCTTTAAGAATTTCATTTTCCTAGAGAGCAGGATTCAAGTTTATACCACCACAATGACTGAAAATATGTCCCTTCAAGGTAGCATGTACTCAGAGCTTGTTTTCAGTTTGTCTGCCCCATCAGTTGGCACTGATCTTTTCTACTAATGGGTTATTGTCTATTGTCTTGTCAGTTTTCTTCTATATTATGATTTCCTTAAGGTTAAGCAAATGTATTCCTAGAGTTCTGCATACCAAAGGCATATCTGTGTTTTAGGATGAAATTTATTAGATGCAGCCAGACTTAGTTACTTAAAAATGATCATAGGGGATTTTTAAACAAATGTTTCCATATTTTGTTTTTTTTCTGTATTTAAGTGTAATTTATCTAGAGTAAAATGCTCAGATACTAAGTGTGCCTTTCATTCAGTTTTGATGAATAAATAACAAGGCATGAAATATTTCTGTTACTTCCAAAAGTTCTCTCTTGCTCCCACCCAGTTAATGCCTATCCTCGAAGCAATCACTGATCTGATTTTTATCACTGTAGGTTAGTTTTGCCTATTTCATAATTTTATATAAATGGAATTATGCAACTTAGGGTAAAACAACAAGGTAAGACATATATTGTAAAATTTATAGGTTAATATTTTGCTTCATATGTTATCGTAAATAAAGTCTTATTCATGGCATGCATTAACTCAATCTGAAGTCCAGTGGAAGAAGGCAGGTCCACTCACTACATTTCCTGAAGCATTAGAGTTTCCTTTTGTAGACTCATATATTTATTTATCTGCTAGTCCATCATTGTTTTTCTTTTTTAAAATCTAAGAGGCTTGGAGCTCAAGGTAATATAGCAGAAGGAAAGAATATACACACATCTACAGACACACACAAACACACACATACGTAGCATATGTAAATAGGAAGAATTGTTATATCTCTACTTCGATAATTGAAAACATTTCAAGTTAGCTACTTCAGAATAAGTCTTTGTCCTTGATCTACCTTTCTTAAGATGTTGTATCACAAACTTTTTAAAACTATTTCATTTGTATTCTCACTGAATGAAAATAGCTTGAGGAGTCTTGTTTTCCTTTATCTCTCTGGAATGTATTACATTTTTTAAAATGTCTGAGTCTGCCTAATTGTTATTTTTTAAATATTAAATTGCATCTCTTTAATTTACCTGATAATGCAAGGTGATATGGGGATCTTTTAATTTTTTTTAAAAAATTAGCTAATTTTCTAATAAAATCTTTAACCTTTTATCAGCATTAGCATAGTCTAATTCAGGTGAAAAATCACCTCCTTGCCTGTGCTGCTTCATGACTATATTTTTGGTAAACCTGTTGCTAATTCTGCGGAGACCAAGAATATGACTCTTTCTATTATGTACCCCCCAAAACCTAGCTCATATAAATACTTTCTTTGCTTCAAGGATTTTTCTTTTTTTGGTGGGGGCGGGGAGAGTAATTTTGTGGTTAATATAGTACCGTTAAGGTAAAATTTTCCTGAAATTGTTGGAGTTTCTTAGTTTCCGGCATGGGTAGGATATCGAGAGTGCCATCCAAGTTATGTTAAAGATTAGAGATTATTTATATATTTTACTACTGTAAAAGCTTCTGAGTTTGATTAGGAATAACAATTAAAATGAGAAATTCTTTTCAATCTGTTGGAGCACTTTTTAAACTTTTGATGTGGAAACTTTGGAACATATATAAAAAGGTAGAGAGTAGAGTATGATAAACCCTCCATGTGTCCCGTCACCTGTTTCAATCCATGGTCTGTTTGTCTCATCTAATTCAAGCAAATCCAAGACATCATATAATTGCACTATGGAGTGGTGCTAAACAGTATGAGACAAATACTATACCTTTTTGTGATAGCTTGTCAAATGTTTTAACTTTAAATATTCAGAATTTCAAAAAGCATTCTGATTCTTGAGATTAAACTTTCTGGAACCATCTTTTGCTCATTTAACTTAGAGTTGATATAAATTAAACTTATTATAAAATGTTACTATAATTATATCCTGCCACCTGATTTTAATATTTTGCCATAAGAGGGAATATATAGTTTCATAAATTGAGACACTGAATGCATATTCTTTAGCTGATCTGATAATTGGCTAAAATATTACCACCTTATGAAATTACTTCTTCTCGACAATTATATCTTATCTTACCATTTTTTGGTGTAGATAATACTCTGCTTTAACTTTTTCTTTTTTACCATTTGCTTGATTCTATTTGTATTATTGTTAATTGGATATCAATATTTATTTAACTATCATATACAAAAAGCTATAGATAGACATTGTGGATTCAAGATGAATAAAAACCAGTTTCAGTCTACTGGAAAGGATGATGCATAAAAAGTGAGCTGTGCAATACTCTGTATTAAGTACAATTATTAGAGATAAGCACAGGTTATTATGAGAGCAGCAAGGAGGACGATGACCTAGATTGGGATAGTCAAGAAGGCTTCCTGGAGGAGGAATGCATGAGTCTTAACATCTGAATAATGGAATCTTGGGAAAGAGGTGAAGGAAAGATGACATGAGAAAAGGCATAGAAGTGAGAAATTATATGATGGGTGTGTGTACAGTGAGTGAGGGCGATTGCAAACAGAGTGGTTCTACTAGAGTCAAACCTGAGGCAGGAAGGTGTACTAGACAAAACCAAAGAAGTACTTATGGGCTGAATCTTTTCCAAGAAGGAAGCAAAGTACATACCCTGTAACTAAATAAATTAGTTAGATAGAAGAAAATAGTAGAACTGCTTATATTTACTTTTTCTTGTTTCTCTAAAAACATGTTGGTGTGCATGTTTCATGTGTGTGTACATGTGTAATGGATGAAAAAACATATATATATACTAAGGGTAGATACTCAAATTGTTTTATTCAACAAAAATGTTTGGAGGCTACTGTTTTTGATCATAGGTGGCCTTATATGACTTACTAAGGAATCTGATCTTCATCTTAGGGTCATGAGAAACCTAGAAACATGAACAGTGATAAGATCTGGTTTGCGTTTTAGCTAAGTTACCCTGATAGTTGTGAGAATGGGTAGGAGGATAATAAAATTATAGGAAGGGAGACCATTTAGGAGGCTGTTGTAATAGATCAGAAGAAAGATAGTGAGGACCCGAATAAAACTGAAGTGCTATATGCAGATTAAAAAAAAAAAGAAGAAGAAGCAGTTAAAACATGCAGAACTTAGTAACTGATTCAATGTGGGGGTAAAGTAAATAGATGCAGAAAGAATCAAGGATAACTCTTAAGTCTTTAGTTTGGGTGATGAATATTGTTCCTCCCATCAATTGAGAGAGCACAGGTAAAGGAGGAGATGGAAGGCAGCTCTTATGGGTTTATCTTCTGACATGTATTTGACTTTTGGATAGTAAAAGTGAAGACAGTCATGCTCGATCATTCATTCAATGAACTTTTGTATCTATGCAGTCCAAAGTATTACACCCGCTTCTGTGGAGCTATCTAGGAGGAGAATATATAGCCTTCTTTTAATGTACTCCCAATGTAGGTCAAGAAACAACTGGAATTCACTATAGGAAATGATAGGTAATGTATATGGCTACCAAGTACTTACAAGAAGGTGATTGATGCTCTGGGAAGACTGAAGGAGGCTTCTTGGTCATCTACCATAATGCATATAGCCCTCAATAAAAATTATCGAGTTACGTACTTTTCCTATTTTTAGCAGGAATTCATTCATAAAAAGAATCATTGTTTCTGAAAGTCTGAGCAGTGCACATTCATAGACTATGTTTTATTATCATATTAGCTACAATTCAATAGTGATATCAAAGTAGAAAATAATCATATCATGAGATTCTTATATCTCTTTGTCACCTATGATTTAAATGATATGCATAGACATTTAAAACACCACTTGAGGACAAATTTTATTGATTTCTTAATGGTGTTAATAACAACTTCTTCCTGTTGTTTGGTCCACTCATAAGTATAATAAACACTGACAATTTCAAGTAATTCTTAGAGTAAATTTTCTGTGTAACTTTTCATAGTAAAGTTAACTTTGCCTTTCTGAAAATGTGAGATGCCACTGTGCATCCAAATCAGTGTTAAATTTTAATATAAAAATTCATAGATGGTGAGTGGAAATATATAGCAATGTCTGATTATTTATTATTTTCTATCTCTTTTCTTATTTCCTTGGATGGGATTAATTAAAAATAGTTTTTTTATTCTTTTGCAAATAAAATATCAAAATATTTTCTCTATAGTTTTAAATTTATAAAGATGATTGTATGTTAAACTGAGACCATATCAAAACTTCAAAAGGGTATAAAATTACCAAATTGATTAGTTATTATACTTTTTATTTTATTATATCATATACTTTGTGTTTTTAAATTTTAGTAGTTGATGCTATATAGTAGACATTAAGTGCTTTAACAAAGATTGATTTATTTAATCCTCAAGGCATCTCTATTATTATCTATTTACATACTGGGAAATTTAACAGAAAGATAAATAACTTGCCCATGTCATAGTCACTAAGTAGTCCAGCAGAGATTTTCAAATCAGAACATAGTATCCAAGCCTTGGTTATTATGTCACATTCCTCTCTTCAGTAAACTTCTTAAGGTGTTTTTTCACCAGAGGTGATGATGAAAAAAATATATGTATACACAAATATATTTGCTGTTTTTAAGGTGTACACTCCATCTTTGTCTGATTTACTAATTTGAGGCATAACAGAGAAACCAAGCATTTGAGGAACCAGATTTTTTACGTTTCCCTGTTCAAAAATAAACGTGAAATCAGATGGCATTGTTTTCTGAAATGGGTTGATGGTTTCCTGAAGAACTGCCTGAGTAGGTGTACCTTGAAGACATATCTATTCAACATGCTGTCTCAATTTTATAGCTCAGCTTTGAAAATCTAAAACAGAATAAATTAAAACAATTTCTCCTTGGAGCTGCAACTGGTCCTCTTCTAATCTGAAGCCATGAGACCGTGACAGCACATTTTAGTTCTCATATGCTACCTGAAAGTCAAAATTAGGAACACAAGGGCTGTGAGAACTAACTTAATGCATGTGAAAAACAGCACAGTGCAATTGCTTTGAAGAGAAAAAACAGTGAATGCTTAAGAAAATGTGAAAGATTCTTTTTGTTACCCTGAGAGGAAACAGTTCAAAACCTGAAAATGGAATTGCTTTTATAATAGGTATGTTTAATGCAAATTCCATTCAGGACACAAAAGCTAGATGGGCATGTATTTCTTATTTGATAAAGGAGTAATTTAAAAGAGAATGTACATTATCTAAGGTTTCATAACATTGTACCTTAAGGGGATTAAGATATCTAAAACCTTTGAAGTCTGCAGATTTTATTTTATTTACTCACAAGGATGGAGTTCTTCAGTGATTTGTTGCTCTCAGAAAATTACCCATTAGCGTTTGTATTGATTTGCCTTTCTCAAAATGAAAGAAACAAATGTAATTCATTAGCACTTTATTAATGAATCCTTTTAATATGAAATATCGAGAACTTGGGTCCTTATTAACCTGCAAAATGTTTAAAGAAATGCTTTCAAAGTTGGAAAAGAATAGGAAGTAGAACTTAATTTGTATCTGTACCTAGGATATCGGATGGATTCACAACTGGCTGTCATCAGTTTTTGCTCCCTAGTCTTCCTGAAATGCAGTTGTCGTCTCTCCTATTATTATGAAGATGACTACATTTATTAAATTGGTTCATTTTCTCAACTAGGTTTCTGTAAACTATATTGTGCATTTCTGCAAATGTGAATCCAAACGCTACCCAGTATTCAAGGATCAGTGAAAGCCTCACTTCACCCCTGAAGTCTTTTCTGATGACCTTGACAGACCTTGCTTTCCTCTCAATTTCCGTAGCACTCAGTAGGCTCCAGCGGTTTCAGCTGGTGTGCCATGGCACAGAGCATGTCAAAAATGGGGTGTGACTGGGTGCCTGGGTGGCTCAGTCGGTTAAGTGGCTGCCTTCGGCTCAGGTCATGATCCCAGGGTACTGGGATCGAGCCCCGCGTCAGGCTCCCTGCTAGGTGGAGAGTCTGCTTCTCCCTCTCCCTCTGCCTGCCTCTCTGCCTACTTGTGCTCTCTCTCTATCTCTCTGTCAAATAAATAAATAAAATCTTTAAAATATATATATAAAAAAAAATGGGGTGTGATTGGAAAGTAGCAGCCATACTCCTGGTAGCAAGCCTTTCTTTTTTATCATATAACTACTGGTTAACCAAGAAGAGATTTCACTTAAAATACATGTGTTTTTTATCACTTTATTAACAAATTATTTACTTGTATTAAATATACACTAAAATAGAAATTCTTAAAGGATGAGAAAAATAAGTAAAAATCACCATTTTCACATTTTCTTGTAAGACAATGTGTAACCATTCCCTACAGTGTGTATAGCTGACTGACTCTGATGTCACTTATGTATAAACTATGATTTGATAAGTTAAAAAGCATGTATCTTGGGGCGCCTGGGTGGCTCAATCAGTTAAGTGTCTGCCTTTGGCTCAGGTCATGATCTCAGATATTGGGATTGAGCCCCACATTGGACTCTGCTTGGTGGGGAGTCTTCTTCTGCCTCTTCCTCTGTGCACATGCCCTCTCACTCTCTCTCAAATAAACAAATAAATCTTTGTAAAAAAAACCAGCACATATATCTCATCTTATTCTAAATATTATTGTATGTACTTTCAAAAATGTGGGAATGGCAGTAAGATGAACAATTAAGATGTGAGGGAATGAGCTGTAAGAAAAGAGGGAAAAAAAATAACATGAAACTAGAAATAAACTGTATGCTGTAAAATACTGTATTTTTGCTGAAAGTTGGCAGCAATCACAATATTTGTTATTTCTAATAACAAGTACAAAGACAGGAATGCGATCAATTTCAGGGCTCACAATGTCTACATAATTTAAAAGAAAAAAAATAAAACAAAGAATACGTATGTGTGGCAGAGGACGTATCGTACATGGTTCAATAAAAGCCAGCTTATTGAGAATGGAGAAGGATCCACGCAAAGTAATCTCCTTGAGCTGCCTTTTGATTTAGCTTGATTTAGGCATAGATTGAAGAGCAGTGGTTTCTGACAGATCTGGGGCCAGTGGCTTATCAGTGATGCAGGAAGGCCAGGTCCAAGGACCCAGAGGGGTTTCTGCAGGACCATGCAAGTTGGAAATCAAACATGAGCCAGTTGGAGGTGAAAGCAGAGTTTATTGAAGATACAGAGAGAGTAGATACAGACAGACTAAGTGTCAGGGAGTCTTATAAAGGAAAGGAGGGAGTCTCCTCTTTGCTTGGGGTCTAAGATTTTTACTGGTGATTAGGCATCCAGGAACTGGTCAGAACAAGGACAGGGTCCAGGTATCCTTCATAAATCACTTATTCCCTGAAGCCAGGGGTCTTGGTGTCAAGGAGTTTAGAGTCAGTGGTCTTGGAGTTCTCTCTCTCTCTCTCTTTTTTTTTTTTTTTTTATTTTATGGTCGCTCCTTAGTTGTTATCTATTGTGCTGGAAGACTACAAAGATAGCATTATCTCTGTCCCTTACAGGGAAGGCGTAAGCTATTTGCATTACAAGGCATGTGTAGAGTGGGGTGGGGGTGCAGGCCCTAGCAAGAATAGAAGCTGGACACAGGAAAAAAGAAACAACTTTTTTTTATGGGATCCATGGGGTCCCTTCAGTTTCCCTGTCTCATCAGAATCAACAAATTTAAAAATACATATATTTTTTTTTCAAGTTAAAGACCTCCTCCAACTGGAGAAAAAAAAAAAAATCCCAAACGTGGTATTCTGGAGATGGTGTCAAGCCCTTCTCTCCCTCTTTTGTCTTTGAAAATCCTTTTAGTAGTGAGCCAGTAATAGCACTGAGTTTGTAACAGGGGTGGGGTAGCATTTTACAAGAGCGATCTCCTTCACAAGATCTTGGATCCTGTTAAATAACAAGTGTTTTTCTTCTTATCTGTACTTTTGATGAGTTAGCTAATCATTCTCAACCAGCACACTGCCCCAGACTAAGCAATTTAAAAATCACTGAGGTGAACCCTTATCTTCACTGTCTTTTTTTTTTTTAAACTTCTCTAGGCAACTCTAATGGACAGCCATTTGAGGACTATTGTGTTTTGAACCGTGTGAAGGCAAACCGGTTGCTGAGGTTGGGGACGATAGTTATAGAGGGTTTCTTTTTGGAGACTGGGTAATCTGAAAGGGGAGGGAATGATAAATTGAGATGAGCTAGGAGGAAAGGGGTGGGCAATAAGGTGTAAGGCCCGGGGTACCATTGAAAAATCACCTCTGGTGGGTATGACCAGAGCACTTTTTAGAATACGGTATCTAAGTTTCAGTTTGAAGTTTTTATGTTGTTATACCTTATCCCCAATCCCATGCTTCCATAAATTCTGTTGTACTATTTGTATTTCATGTGTGGGTGGGTTTATAGGAAGTGGATCAGGGAAAAGGGCTGAAATGAATCCCGTATCTGGGTTGAAACGAGACACAGACCAGAACAAAATAGAGCATTTAGATGTATGATGACTGGAAATGCAGAAGTGATGTGAGAAAGTCTCTTCTTTCCAAAAATTACAAGGTGATTTCCAAAAGAACAAAAAATAGGGTTTGGATTGGAGGTAACCGACCTATGTGTCAAAGTTTTAGAATGAAATCAGTTTGGAAATCATTATCTCAACTAACCTAGACGAATTAATGAATTGCATGCCTTAAGGCAGTCTTTGTAAATGGAGAAACAGTTAAATTTCTGGGCCTACCTGTTAAGGTCACTGCTGACAAATGACAATAAAAACCACAGAGAAGCCTTATATTTTTGACCTCAAAGGGGAAAGGTGTGTGCAACCAGCACATCTGAAAGTGATGGTAAATAATTAGAGTCCAAGTAAAAGTTGGTGGTTGGAGAGGTGGCAGGGTGAGGGATACTGTTCTTTCTGATCTTAACAAAGTGCAGGTTCTGTATAAACATCGGTGCCATGAGTTTAATACTGACTCCTTACAGCCAATCCTTATTTGTATATAACAACAAAAGCTGAAAGCAGAACAGCAATGAAATCCTAACAGCTTTCCCTATAAGGTAATAAAGAGTACACTAATTGGCAATAGTTGAATAGTCATAGATAAAACATTCTCTAGACCAAGCCTGAAGTTTATCAAGAAACCAAGGCATACTTTACATATACTTTCCCCTAAGTTAGCATGTGCTTTTGGGAGTGAGCATAAATATCTTTATTTTTAAAGTGTGGGATAGAGTATGGGGCGCCTGGGTGGCTCAGTTGGTTAAGCGACTGCCTTCGGCTCAGGTCATGATCCTGGAGTCCCGGGATCGAGTCCCGCATCGGGCTCCCTGCTCGGTGGGGAGCCTGCTTCTCCCTCTGACCCTCCCCCCTCTCATGTGCTCTCTGTCTCTCTCATTCTCTCTGTCTCAAATAATAAATAAATAAAATCTTTAAAAAAAAAATAAAGTGTGGGATAGAGTATAAATGGTCCAACAAGTTGGAAAAAAAAAATCGGCAAATAAATTAAGCTAAACAAATTTGCAAATTTTAGTACTCACAATTTGGAACTGTCCTTAAGTAATTCTTTGTGTTGTGGATCTAACTTGACTTTCTTAACAACTTCTGTGTAATGTCTAAGAAGGTACTAGCAGAACGTATTACTAAAGATTCTTGTTTTCTATAAAATTTCTATAATCTTATTAATTTATGAACCTGGGAAAAGTAAGCCTCCTAGAGGTCAACCAGATTCTGAGCTTCCATGGTGTCATTCACCAAATTATTACCTTAGGAACTAGGTACTAGAATCCTTCCACGTTACCGGATCTAATGACCAAACTCAGATCCTTTCAGAAGGATTTGTTTATGCTAGAGGTTTTCATTTTTGCTTTAATTAAGGCAAAAGGAAGCTTATGGTAAGATTTTTAAATATAAATTGTGGGGTAACTTCTAATTTTTGTAGCTTCACTAACCATGACAATACATTTTTTGCCATCCAGCAGTCTTTCTCACACTAGGTGCTAGATCCAAAATATAGCGACATTTATACATAGTGCTATAAAATGGTTTTAATTTATCAGCAATATACTGATAAAAGATGATAGAAGAAACTTGTCCCTCAAGCACCAATTACAACATTTTTAAAAAGTTCGTTTTTAGAATGTCTCAGTTTATCTTACTCTTCTGATATCTCTACTATTCTCTGTTAAATCATGTTAGCATATGGGAATGGCTATGCCAATGATAACGGAGAAGTGTGATTCCTTTCCTTCCTCCCTTCCTTTACTTCTGTCTCCCATTTTCTTTATAGTTCCTTTTATTCTGATAGTTAATAGCTCACAAACTCTTTCCATCTTCACATTTTTTTCCTGATCCTTATAGCACTGGCTCTTATTTGTAAAATAATAACAATTATAATAGGAGCCAGAAACGTTTATAGTCTTTTGGTGTTCTCAGAATTAAGGTTGGATGTCCTTACTTTTACCAAAGTTGAGATTGTATCTGTTATATTTACGTTACCTTTTAGAATTCTAGACAAAACAAAAGACTAAAGCTTGGTGATACGTGATCAAAGAGCTAAGATATAGATCTTTTACAAAAATATTATAATATTTGTAAAAGACCCATCCAAAAAGCCAGTATTTTTCTTGGCTTCACTGTAATTTTTTTTTTTTTTAAGATTTTATTTATTTATTTGACAGAGAGAGACACAGCCAAAGAGGGAACACAAGCAGGGGGAATGGGAGAGGGAGAAGCAGGCTTCCCGCAGAGCAGGGAGCCCGATGCGGGGCTGGATCCCAGTACCCTGGGATCATGACCTGAGCCGAAGGCAGACGCTTAACAACTGGGCCACCCAGGCGCCCCAACTTCACTGTAATTTTTACCTTTCAGACGTATTCAACACTGGTGCAGGAAAAAAAAAAAAAAAAACCCTAGTAATTGAGGAGGAAGCTAAAATAATAAGCTCCCCTTTACTTTTAATAATAATATATTCTAAAACCATTCCTTCGTTGAAGCCAGTCCCTTGCTCCTTATCTCCCAAGGGAAGCACTATCAACCAAAGTAGATCAGCACAGAGGGGTTCCTGGAAAGGGGAGAATGTTGAGAATTTCTTGCCTCTTCATCTGTTAGGTAGGAGTTCTTCCTGGTTCTATCAGCCAGATATGAAAGGATGATGGAGTTGCCATTGCTGCAGAAAATGGTATGCCCAAAGTATATTTTTGATTCTGTTCAACATATTTATTATTGCCTTGAATAAAGATACAGAAAACCTACCTACCAAATTGTGGATATCACAAAAAGGAGTCATTGGATAACATTATTTTTTTTTTAAATGTTAATTGACAAGATCACTGATCAAATGTAACAAGGTAGCATTTAGTAGGATAAGTGAAAAGGTCTGAGTTAAAAAAATAAATGTGGTTTAATAACCATTAGTAGCATGTTCTGGGAAAAATCATATGCTTTATTCTTTTTAGCGCCAGACAACAAAGCTAGTTAAAATGAGAAAAAAATTACAGAGAAAAAGGAAAATCTATGTAACAGTTCAAATTGGGCAGAACTTTGAAAATACTGTATTCCTTTTAAGTGCAACTGAAAAATTAAATCTTAACATTAGAACATCAAGAGTTGAAAGAAACCCTAAAGGTTATCTAAATTTTACCTTTTTTTACTTATATCTATCTCTGTCTTTCTATTTATATTTGTATATTCATATTCATATGTGAGGAAACTGAGGCCAAGTGAGACAAAGTAACTTTGTAAAAGTCTCATGGGAAACGGTGGGACAGTGATAAATGCTAAGATCCCAGCCCTAGACCCCTTGCACTGTAGTCTGCTATCTTCCTGGTGTGCTGGTGATTATTTCATTAGGAGAGGGAAGTATGGTAACCTTCTACCTTATATTTTATCTTTTTTTTTTTTTTTTTGGTATGGTGTTTTCTGAAATAGTATGTCAATTTAGGTGGGGAAACAGGACTTTGAATTTTCTAAGAAGTATACAACAACCCAAGCTAACATGGAGACAAGTGCATTCATAGATCAATTAAGTGTTAATTAATCATAAAAATAGATAATAATAATAAAATTATATAATATATAATATACAATAAAATTTTATTTTATAATAATAAGAATTATTCCATAATAAAATTTTAAAAATTATATATAATAATATATACTATTATATATTATTATTAAAATAATAAAAAATAGGGGTGAAAGGACTTTAAGAGATTTGTATTTCTTATTTCTTATTTTCAGACAAGACTGTGCGTAATCTATTTCTGTAGATGGTCAGCTCTTCAGCTTAATTCAAAAAGTTTAACTTTTCTCAGTGTCAGTAGGCCTCTCCCTTGTTTTACAGACTAATATTATTATGACCATATGTGATTTTTCTTTTAATTCTGACTGTAGTTACAACGCACAATAGCTGGCCTCCAATCTCTCTATATGTAATCCTTGAAAATAGTTACCAAGTATCCTATGTGTCTTATTATATCTGTGGGGAGCTAATTATAATAGTTATTACCTTAAATTACAAATTCTATTTTCCAGTCCTCTGATTATTTTATACATTACCAATTACTATATGTTTTAAGACAGTTTATTTTTAATTCAATTCCAGAAGTGAACTCCATGATTACAAGGACTGTCTATCATGTTCACCACCAAACTCCTAAGCCTATAATAATGTTTAGCACACACTAAATATTCTATACATATGTGTTGAATAAGGATAATTAAAGTTAAAAAAATATCATATTTTTGAATAAGTATCAGGACATGGTTATGATAGTCTTTTCTTCCCTTTCTATATTTGTATGTATTTCCATTTTGTATCTTTATAGTTTGTTGTAAAATTTTTATCATCTTTCAGCCTGATTTTATTCCTAATTAAGACATTCTTGACATCATTTGTTTATTTTGCAGATATTCCCAGATATTAGAAGATATATTTTCTTTTTAAGAAAACATATTCTTATATATCTGTGAACTTACTCAATTTAAAGTGTATAGGTATGCAATATGTATGTGAAAGAATTGATAAGAAAGGGATTTGGCTATGAGTGACTGATTTAATTCTTCTGTTGTTTTCGTCCTCCTTACTGTATCACCACATGATTGATTTGCTCACTAATCTCCAAAATATGCCTAATAGAAATAATACCAGGAAACTTCTCAGTTCATCAGTGCTTTGATCTAGTCGACTTGACCATTTAGAGATAGCCTCAGCATTACAAATTAATCTATTATCCACAAAATGAATATTCATGATGTGTCTACTGCACATGTGACTACGTTGGTAAAAGTTGGGCCAGTTGCAATTCCTACCCATGAATTATCTCACAGTCTGTTTCTTTCTTTCTTTTTTTTCATTGTTAAGATTTTATTTACGGGCGCCTGGGTGGCTCAGTTGGTTAAGTGACTCCCTTCGGCTCAGGTCATGATCCTGGAGTCCCGGGATCAAGTCCCACATCGGGCTCCCTGCTCGGCAGGGAGTCTGCTTCTCCCTCTGACCCTCCTCCCTCTCATGCTCTCTGTCCCAAATAAATAAATAAAATCTTAAAAAAAAAAAAAAAGATTTTACTTACTTATTTATTTAGAGAGAATGAGCACGAGTGGGGGGAGGGGCAAAGGGAGAGGGAGAAAGAATTCCAAGCAGAGGCCAAGCTGAGCGCAGAGCACAAAGTGGTGCTTGATCCCAGGACACTGAGATCATGACCTGAGCCGAAATCAAGAGTCACACACTAACCAGCTGAGCTACGCAGGCGCCCTTCTCATGGTCTGTTTCTAAGAAGAAATGTAAAGCCCCAATTTCAGCTCAATATTAATAAACGTATATGCGAGATGTAATGGTATATGTGAGAAAGAACGTTTCCTAGTTACATGGCATAGGAATTTGCAGCCTGGCAGAGCTACTAGAGGGTAATTCAAAAGTAAGATTCCCATACAAAATAGGGTAGTTTTTGTAAGACTTGTGAAGATTGTTGTGAATGTTTTCTTTGAACTCTTGCAAAATTCCTTGCCTGTACTACTGACATGCTGTTCATGCTACACTTTTTTTTTATTTTTTTATTTTTATTTTTTTATTCTTATGTTAATCCCCATACATTACATCATTAGTTTTAGATGTAGTGTTCCATGATTCATTGTTTGTGCATAATACCCAGTGCTCCATGCAGAATGTGCCCTCCTCAATACCCACCACCAGGCTACCCCATCCTCCCACCCCCCTCCCCTCTAGAACCCTCAGTTTGTTTTTCAGAGTCCATCGTCTCTCATGGTTCGTCTCCCCCTCCGATTTCCCCCACTTCATTATTCATACTACACTCTTGTGAATTGTTAGTCCTTTTGTTTCCCGCTCATACCTTCTCCTCCTTATTGAGCTTATAAAGCTTCTCATGGTAAAAGCTGTGTCTTCCCTGTATCCCCTTCCAGCCAGTCTTTGTATAGCACATCGCATTCACGTTATTCACCAAATGTTTACTTTGAGCTCACTGTGTGTCAGATATTATTATTCTAGGTGCCAGGGATAAAGCAGTGAACAACATTTTTTAAAAGTTCATTTTTAGAATGTCTCAGTTTATCTTACTCTTCTGATATCTCTACTATTCTCTGTTAAATCATGTTAGCATATGGGAATGGCTATATAAATAAAAAATATATATATATAAATAAAAAAATAAAGCCCCAACCCTCACAGAGATTACATTTCTGTGAGATAAGACAGACACTGAAGAAACAACCCAGTACATATATAATGGGTTTGACAGTAATAAATGCTATGGAAAAAACAGGTTTGGTAAGGGAGGTAGAGCATGTCAAGGAAATAATTTTTTACAGAGTAGTCAGGGGAAGTTTCAGTAAGAAGGAGGGGATATTTGGGCTAAGACAGGTGTGCAGATATCTGAGGAAAGAGCTTCCAAACAGAAAGAGTAATGTAAAGAACCTTAGACTGATGGTATTTGGTTTGTGTGAGGAAGAGAGAAAGGACTGTTACCAGAGGTGATGAGTGAGGGGGGGAGTGGAAGGACGCCAGGTGAGAGAGCGTTGAAGGGTAGATCTTGAAGGTCATGGGAAGGAACTTTAATTTTACCTTGGATGAGATGACAAATGATTAGAGACTCTGACTGGAGAGGAGAGAAATGATCCTGTTTACTTTTTAAAAGGGTAACAGTGGCCCCTAAGTAGAGAAAGAACTGGGGAGTACTGAGACAAATTGAAGCTGGGCAATAAGTTAGAAAGCTATTTGCAATGTAGTTGACCTTGGACAACATGGGGATTAGAGGCACTGACCCTTGTGCACTCAAAAATCTGTATATACCTTTTGACTCCCCCAAAACTTAACTACTAATAGCCTACTGTTGACTAGAAGCCTTAACAATAACATAAACACTTCCTTAACACATATTTTGTATGTATGTTCTATGTACTATATTATACTGTATTCTTAGAATAAAGCAAGCTAGAAAAAGAAAATGTTACTAAGAAAATCATAAGAGAAATACATTTATAGTACTTTATTGAGTTTATTGATGCTGTAAGTTTATGTCATCTGCCTACAAGATAAATTGTCTGTCAGTGACTATATCAATATTGTTCAATATATTTATTGAAAAAAATCCACGTATAATGGGCCCACACAGTTCAAATTCGGGTTGTTCAAGAGTCAACTGTGCTTCAGACAAGAGTTAATAGTAGTTTGGATTGCATTGTAAGTAGTAGAGAGTGTAAGAGGTAGTTGGATCATGGATATGATTTGAAAGAACAATAAAAAGAACGAAAAATACTTGGTAATAGATTGAACACTAGAGTATTTGGGTGATGGATTAGCTGTGAAGTTTGAGAAAAAGTAATCAAGGATAATATGAGGTTTTTAGTCCAAGAAACACAGGATGGAGATACCATCCATCAGACCATCATGGCATGTGGAGTTGCTATGTGGAAGACTGCAAGAGAAGAGTGTTTCACATAGAAATCCAGAATTTGTCTTTTGTATTCCAAGATTGCCTTCTCTACATACAAGTGGAGATACAAAGTAGGCAGTTAGATATATGGGTCTAACATTTGCAGAAAAGGTTTGGATTTGACTTAATGCTTAGTATTGATGCAAAAATAATGTTTATTGTTCATTGATTCACTCTTTCAAATGTTAACTAATACTTTAACAAAATTGGAAAAATCAAACAAATTCTTGCTTTCCAGATAGATATTTGAAAATGGTATCTGCTCTGCTTCAAACAATTACGTATTTGACTTACCATTCTTGAGAACAAGGGGGTTTTGGACTCTTTTTCCAATTAGGCAAAGGAATTTAGACTATATTTTACTTGAAATGGATTCTCAAAACTTACTGATAAATGGCTTTATTATACTAATTGCTTTTTCTTTATTTCCATAGTCTGTCACTGTGCCAGAGGGAAATTATATTGGTCTTAAAGGATTTGTTCTTCAAATGGCCACGTAGGTCACAACACAAAAACTTACTTAGTTGGTGGCAAATTATTATTTAATGATTTGTCCCCAGTGTCTTTCTGGTGGCTATATTTAAAATCATTGGTCTATAATTGCTACCCTTTATGCATATGCATGCACATATAATATATTTCATTTATAATCTTTGGACACATTTTTCATTCAAATATTCAAAAAGCACTGTTATTTAAAGACTCTGCAATAGCATAGAGCCATTTTTCAAGTATTCTTAAGCGCATTTGTACAATCAGAGTTTGAAAAATAATGTAAGGGGTTTGTAGTTGACATTTGGGAAACTAGTATCTCAGAAGGAATAATTGAATGCTAGGGCATTTTTAAGACGTTACACATTTTGAATGACCTTATGCTTAAAACACTCCTGATACAGTGGAAATGCCCTTATGTTTCTTTCCATTCTCTCTCTACTTTGAGACTCTGGTGATTACCTCCGGTAGTATTCTTTTCATATTTAGAGAACTCAGACACAGGTATAGGTGTGAAGAGAAAACCCGTGGTCCAAAATAGCATGGTTTGACATCAGGATTGCAAAATAACGTGAGATAAGTATTTATTGAGTTAAATGAGTAGAAAAATGAAGAAGAAATAATCAAGGATGTGATAGGTCATTTCCACACATATTTCAAAAGTACTTTTAGGAAAAACCATTTGACTAGGTTCTTTCATGTTGTTTTCATATCTTTCTTGCTATTTGTGTTAGTAAATTGTCCTGAAGAATATTTATACCCTAGTATACCCAGGATGATAATCCCCAAAGTACTAATGCAATGTGATCCCAATACATATATTGATACCTTTTATAGTGTATGTGTATGTTTTTTTTGTTTTTTGTTTTTTCTTTCTGTCTTATCCATAGAAAATGATACCATCTACTGGACAGACATGGGCTTCAATAAAATTAGCCGAGCTAAAAGAGATCAGACTTGGAAAGAAGATATCATTACCAATGGCTTGGGAAGAGTGGAGGGCATAGCTATTGACTGGATTGCTGGTATAATCCATGGCTTTTTCTGTTCTTGTTGCATTTGTTGCATACCTATTTTGTTAGCATCTCAATCTCCTTCATAAAAATTCTGTTTCTAACTCATAACAGTTTTTTGTTTTGTTTTGTTTTGTTTTTTTGTACTTCTAGCCACAGGGATAAATAGTCTCTTTTGCTCTTGGCTTCATCCTTTCTAATGCTTTAGAGTCTTTAGACAAGTGTTTTTATGCAGAAGTAGATTATGTAGTATTAACTTGGCCCAAATCTCCTGGGAACTGTGAGGCAGGTAAACAAAAGTGTTAGAAGTTCTCTTTTGCCTGGAGTCAGTAGAAAGTTAAAATAGATCCCTTCTTCAGGTGAGAGAAGTTTCAACTTATTTTTAGCATACAAATGTATCATTATATGGTTTAAACTGCAGATGTGTGAGCTTGGGAAGTATCTGCATATTAGTTTATTTACAGCTTTCCACTTAGGAAATGTACACATTAAATAATATATAGGAAGTAAATGATTTTTTGATACTTATGTGACTGCTCAGAAAGTTAATTTTAGCCATAACTAATAAATAATTTTCTTTCTCACAACCATATTATAAACACATCTGTATTTCTCCTAGGTAACATATATTGGACAGATCATGGTTTCAACTTAATTGAAGTTGCAAGACTCAATGGCTCTTTCCGTTATGTAATTATTTCCCAAGGCCTGGACCAACCAAGATCTATAGCTGTGCACCCAGAGAAAGGGTAATTTTAAGCTTTACATATATCTTGAGTTTTAAGTGAGTTTTCTTAAGTTTCATTTAAAAAAAATCCAGATGTCCATATTAATATTTATTTTTAGTTATACTGTTTGAAACGAAGCTCAACATTTTACCTAAGCAAAAAAAAAAAAAAAGTTTATTTTCACTCTGTGATGTATATTTCAGAATATATTTGATGGGGTCATATTTATTACACAGTTCTTTAATGTATGTGTAAATCCAAGTAAGTATACCAACATGTGTCTAGATTCTCAATTGGAAGTTCTACCCTACAACAGTTTACAAAATGGGTACTCACTTATTTGCTGAATGACTGATATTCATCCTCATTCTTCAATATTTCTAAAGCTTCAGTTTCCATTTATAAGTCTATGATTGCCAAAATAACATGTTCATCCCAAGCTTTGTATTTCTTTCCCTCGAGTTCCAGATAAATATGTCTACCTGCCTTTTTGACATCTCTGTTTTTCCATTTAGATGTTTTATAGGCACTCAAACTGTGCATATCTAAAATTGAAATGAATTCAATCTGCCATCAATTTCTGTTAATATTTCCTTTCTAAATATTATCAATCTACTACTCTCCATCTTTGCAACTCCCACTCTAATTAAATCTGTTCTTATCTTACACATACAACATTGCAATAATTTCCCAATTCATCTCCTAACATCATTAAAGCTTAGAGTGAATATTTTTTCTTTTAATATAAATCTTGCTTAAATCCTTTTGAGGGATCCCCATTGACTTTTGTGTAAAGCCCAAAATTTCTGTTGTGATCCTTCTTTTTTTTTTTAAGATTTTATTGATTGATTGATTGATTGATTGATTTCAGAGGTAGCGTGAGTGGGTGGGGGAAGAGCAGAGGAGAGGGACAAGCAGACTCTGTGCTGAGCGAGGAGCCCCAAGCGTGGCTCCGATGCAGGGGTAGAGGCGGGGCACGATCTCATAGCCCTGAGATCACGACCCTGAGATCACGAACTGAGCCAGAATCAAGAGTCAGATGCTCAACCATCTGAGCCACCCAGGCACCTTTGTTGTGATCCTTCTTAATCAGGCCTTATGTAAATATTCAGCCTCAGACTCCTGCTACTGCCTCTTTGGTATCTCAGTCAATCTCTGTTGGACTATGTAGTTTTAAAAATATTTTCAGATATTTCCTATTCTTTTCTATTCCTACCCTTTGAACAACCTCTTTCCTTTATCGGCAGTGTTTTCCTTCCTACTTTCACTTTGCTAAATTTTATTTATCCTTCTCTGCCTTTGTAAACAGATTAGATTGTTCTATTCTATGACACCAAAGTACCTAGTACTTTCATTACTCTCATTTTTTATAAATTCCATGCACCAATATTTGCTTATTTACTTATATTTATTTGCTTAGGAGCTCTATTTTTTCACTGGACTGCTGATGTCTCCATTCTTCACTGTGCTATGAGGAGAATAGTCATGTGTGTTTGGTTTATTTCTCTATCCCCAGGGCTTAGTACAGTGGCTGGTAAAGAATAAGATGCTGACTGATAACTGCTTTTCTCTTAAGCAATAATATAGAAGTCCTATTATAAAACTTCATATAATTTGCCACCACTGTGTTTCTTTCATTACTAGTATGATTTGACTTCAGAGTTTTTTGTTTGTTTTTAAAAGGTGGGTATTTTTATGTTAATAGAACTCCTCTTCCTTTTGGAGGGGTGGAAAAGTAGACCATGGTGTATTAGATACACGGTGCTGATTTAGAATGAAGTCAGTCTATGTAAAACATCAAATTGGCTATTGTGAAAGTCTACAAACTTTCTTATTTGTTATAGCTTGTATGTAGTTTTTCCAATATCATCATTTGCTTCAGTTTCTTGACAAGTGTTATAAAATTAAGTCATTGTATTAGTACAGTGAAAAAGGAAACAAAGAAGGTTAATATAGGAGAGAGAAATAACACCTACAATTTGTCACACTTCAAGCTAAGATTACAATGTAAAATTTAAAAACCTGCATTGTTTAAGAATGCTCTTTGGTGCAAAAATTTAGAGTGTAAGTCTATAGGAGTTTTTTTTCTATTTTTTCAACTGTTATCTTTACTAAGTTATATTCTGTCTTAGACTTGATGTTTTGGTCCCATTGTTACAACATACTTGATATATCATCAGGGAGTATGTTTACACTTAAGGAGAAGAGGGAGAGGATAAAAACAGCTTTTCCTTGCTAGATTGTATTTGGGAAGAAAAACATCTTTATGTTAATTCTTTTGTTATCCCTTAACCAGAAATGGGTTACATGCCCATCCTTAGATCAGTCAATAGCCAAAGGGAAGAGATTATTTTGACATATTTAGACAAGTTTTGTTTCATCACATGGGCTGGTATAAGGTCCCAGACCTAACAGTATATACAACAAACTCAGTTTCTCAGCGAACTCAGTTTCTCTTACCAGGGCAGATCTTGAGGAGGTAGATTTCAAAGAGACATTATGAGGAAGAAGGAACCAATTCTTTTGATTTTTCCATTTCAGTAGTCATTCCAACACACTCTCCTTTCTCAGTTCATTTTCTCTTTGACACCTTAATGTTGGAGTTCCCCAGGGCTCAGTCTTTGGTGTTATTCTCTTCTTTGGTAGTCTCATCCCACCTAAATGTTAAAGACTGTAAAATGTTGATAACCAGACTACACCTACACTCTTATGTTACGTACTACTTCTTCAACATTTTCAACTACAGATCTGTGGCAGATTTTATTTTCCAAGATGATTACAATAATATCTGCCATTCCACATGCTCTTCTTAAAATGTGACATTGAGTCTTCCAAACAGAGAATGGAGCATGTTTTCCATATGCTTGAATTTGGGTAGGCCTATGACTATTATGGAAGTGATACTATGTAAAATCTGAGGCTATATCCTAAGAGAAAATAGAACTGCTACATGGTTCTCTTGGGATGTTCTTAGAAACCATCCACTCTGCTGTGAGGAAGCCAAGTAACACCATGAAGGGGTCAGTGTAGGTGTTCCAGCCAACAACCTTAGTTAGCTAAGGTCTGAGCTGACAGCTAGCACCAATTGCTAGATATGTTGAGTGAATCTAAATGATTCCAGTCCCTAGCTGTTATGTCACCTCAGCCGTGGTGGCACCACAGTGGATGTGAAGGGATGAGTTGGTCCTTGAGCTCTGATCAAATTGCAAATGCAAAAGCAATTAAGTTATTGTTGTTTTAAGCTTTAAATTTGGAGGGGTTTGCTAGCAGCAATAGATAACCAAAGAAGATCCACCAGAAATCTTAACCTTAACAGGTTCAAAACTAAATTGAATATTTCTCTACAATTATGAGTCCTCCATTAGTTGATGCCAGTTCTGTTATTTCAGTTGCTTAGGTCAAAACACTTGGTATGATCTTTGGTGTCTCTCTCATATACTCTATATCCAATATACCAGGAAATCCATTACCCTTTCACTCTATTTAAAAGCTCGCAACAAACCTAGAGTAGTACTGTTTCCTCCTTTTAACGGATAAGGAAACTGACTCAGCTATTTTAAATATTACTCTGCTTTCAAGTTGATATGTGGGAGAGTTAGGTTTTTCTCAACTCCAAAATCATGCTACAGTATATGCATAGGCATATGTGTGTTACATATTACACATATACCCATATATTGGTAAACATTACAAAAATCAATAACCAAAAATAGCAAACATACAAGAAAACAGTTTTAACAGTTTCAGTATAATTGCACTGAAAATTTAAAGGTTAGAAGTATAAGTAAAAAAGAGGATAAGCTATCATGAGAAAATGCTGGGAAAAAAATCAGGAGAGGGGGCTTATAAAATAATTTTGAGTTGGTTCTGACTTCCCCTTCCCCTGGAGAGCCCTTGCCTACAACTATGTGTATGCCATTACATATTAAGACTGCGAAGGGAGGGTGTGCTTCTGTTTAATTCCAAGAATATATAACACATGACTCAATTGAATATGTCCACATCACACTCATAAACTTGAAAATAAAAAAGTACTCTTCCAATGTGATGGTATTTTAAACATCTCTTTTTAAATTATAATTTATAATCAAGCAATAAATCATAATAGCCTCAAGAGAGAAAATTTGGTCAATTGCTCTATTGTGGATAATTATTCTAATGGTAGGAACAAATATAATTGGAATGTTACGAAATCCCAGAGATACATAGGGAATGAGTTTGTTTCTAGTAAAGAATTTCTTCCCCTTTTATTTGCAATAAGCCCAACTCTTCATTTGTATGATCGAGAGTGTCTTGTGCCTGGCCTATTATAGATTCTTGCTGTTCAGTTTAGCAGGACCTTCGCTGCTGCTACTTGCCAATCTGTAGTTTTCTTTTTCATTGTTTTTTTGTTGAAACCTAGCATATGACCTCAAATTGTTGCTCCAGGTCTTCCTTTCTTTAAGTATATCTCTATATCTCCATAGCCACCTTAGCATAAAAACATACCTACTTCTCTCTAGGATGATTGAGAACATCAGGCAAAGAGACCCGCATATACTCCACTTCCTGTTAGTTTATTAAAAAAAGCATTTATTGAGGGCGCACACTGTGTGCGAGGTGATGCCAGGGCATCTCCATCTCCTCTGCAGCTTTCAATTCAGTACATCTTGACAAAATAGTACTGCTTACTGTATGAAAGACACTGGGGGGCACTGTGAAGTGTGATAGTATAAAAACAATATGTCACTTCTGTTCACAGTGAGTTTTCTGTTTAAACTTACAGTTTAAACACATGCAAAATTTCAGTCAAAGTAATAGTCTCATATTGTAACGTGAGATTCATTTTCAGGTATAAAAAGACTAGGTCAGTATGACTCAAGCCTAAATCTCATCTCTAAATCTCATGTTAGCATAATTTCCATAAGATCTTTATAAAGTTATATTGAGTTTTAAGAAAAAAAGAGATTGCATATAATCAGAGTTGGTAGTCATAGTGAGGGTGGTAGCAGCAATGGTGATGCTCAGTCGAGGTTTTATGGAGAAGACTTGAAAGAGAGCGGTCGCTGAGATGGAGTGGGAATATATTATATGAAGAAGAGATAGAACATTCAAAGCATTGGTAGTGGCAAAACAAAGGCCATTGGCAAGAGTAAAGCTACATAGGGAAGAGCTGTGGTGTAGCTGGGATAACTTGGAGCTATAAAATAGGCAATAGCTTTCCCCACATATTAAAGAAATTACCATGAACACCTTCTCCACTTTGGCAAGTGGAATCTAAAATGGTCCTAGACCCTCTCTCCTAAGCCTCCTCTCTGGCCCCAAAGACGCCACATAAGCAATGGTTAGAAGTATAATGAGAGTTTATTGAAATTGTAGCATTGTTTAAATCAGGGAATTCTTAGAAATAATTACCATCCTAGACAGAGTTTTATGGGGGAGGGGGTTCTTTTTTTACCTTCAAGCCAAGTAATGGAGAGAGCTAGAGGCAAATATGTAAAGGGGAGACTAAAATAAATAGAAAAGAACAGTAAGTGAAAAGAAAGGAAGAGAAGAGAAGAAGAGAAGAGAAGAGAAGAGAAGAGAAGAGAAGAGAAGAGAAGAGAAGAGAAAAGTCACTTTCTCACTACAAGTCCTCAGGCCAGAAGGAGTCTGATCAAAGCTGGAGAGAGGGAAAATTTTTAAAATACATATGAGATATCAGTTTGGACTTAGAAAGATCCAGTCTTTTATGCCTGAAAAATTAATCTTAACATTATTATTTTTTTCTTTTAACTAAAATTGTCTTGGAAGTCCTGGATTCTTCCTGAGATAGTATGTTCTGGAGAAAAGATATTGAGTAGAGTATATGGAATCAGGAGTCGGATAAATAAAAAGTCACTTTGGTTTACTCCAACTGTTCAGACTCTTCAGTAAACCATGGTAGTAGATGAGATTACCCAAGAAAGAGTACAGAAAAAAAGAAGTCTAAGGATAAAAATGGAAAATGTTTACAGTTAGGGGATGAAATGATTAAGAGAGGGGAAAAAGAAAATCAACAATAAGGCAAAAGAGAAAGAAAAGTGGCCATTTCAAGTCCTCAGAAAATTACTCTATTATAGAATTCAAGGGAAGACAGTTCCAGGGAGAAGAGTGTGTCAGCAGTAAAGAGCTTAGGAGAGATTAAATAAAGCAAAGAACAGAACATGCAGTTGATGATCAGGATGATACTGCTAATTGTTACCAATTTCAGAAAATTGGTAAAGACAGAAGCCAAATATAAAGAATGAATAAATGAAAGATAATTAGAATGTAGAACTAGCGTATTTCATCTACAATGACAGAAACTTGGGCAATGAAGGGAAAGAGGGAACAATAGAAATGTTGACAAGGTAGTAGGATATGGAGGAAGTTATCCTTAGTGTAGGAGTCAGGGGCTACTCCACATGTTCACAGGCAGAGGGGAAGAGACTGGCAGAAAGGCAAATTCCAGGAAGTGTAGGAGGAACTTGGACAAGGAAGAAGCAATAGGGTGGGACAGGAAGAATATCAGACCAGAAAGCAGATGGACAAAATTGGCATCTTACATCAGGTATCCTAGAAACAGATCCTGGAATGAGAATTCAATTCAGGAAATGGGAGAGAAGCAGGGTAGGAAAGGAGAAGAGACCAAACAGAGGTTCAACTGTGAGTGAAGTCCAGGTCTCAACTGATTACTTGGGGACCTCTGGAGTGTAAACCTCACTTGAGAGCAAGGGAGTTTGCCTTTCAAACTCCCACCCAAACATTCATTGGATGAGGGCAACCCTTGGGAGACCTACACTTTCAAGATTTCTAGCTCTCAGCACTGCTTGTGAAAGAAGACTTGCTAGTTCCTGTCTTCTCAAGAAAAGTGCCTATGGGAACTGTTGGAGACAAAGGACACAGAAGCTGGGCACTGGCGAATATCGAAATAGAAAATAAGATCTGAGGGTGTCTAGATGGAACACCAACAGTGCCCACTACAGTTTGAAACCCCAGCTTGGATGTTTCCTACCTTTGAGATCTTTTGAAATATCTTGATTTCAAATGCCTATGTCCTTTTTGGTTATTGAAAGGATTAAATGGGGTAAATTTAAGTGGGAGGATTGAATTAGGGGAATATCTCTTCCCTCTTCTAGTTTTGGAGATGGAGTGAAGAGACAGGATGCAGCAATAAAATATATATTAGCAATTAAAATTAGTGAAATTGAAGAAACTCATAAGCTCATAGGCGAAAGTCATAGGTGTTAGGGTAGCAGCTTTAAATGGATAGGTAAGTTTTGCTGAAATTATTGTGGTGAATAGAATATGAATACAAGGACTTAAAGCAACATGAATCTAGCTGGGATTGATTTCTAGCATCTAATTAGTATGTTTCTATGACCTTGAGTAGTAATATTCAGTACCTTAGCAGTAGCAAAAAAAAAAAAAGAGAGAGAGAGAGAAAGGGAGCAGGTGGTGACAGATTCAAAGTTGGATTGTAATGGAATAACCATGAGTTGCCGGTCAGGAGCTGAGGCCTAGAAGTTAGTGATGGAATCATGGAAACCAAGAACAGCAGATTAAGGTCAGAGTAAAGAGTAAGCACATGAATGACCAAGACAACTCTATAAATTAAGTGAGGATTTCGGATTTGGTAAAATTGGAAACAGAGCAGTCGCATGTGGTAATTAAGATGAGTGTGTGGCCTTACTTCTGTAAGGCAGAGGCGAAGGAGGGATATAGGTCCCTGGAAAGGATGAGGTGAACGTGAGCTGAGATGTCCACAAGGTCATCAGCATGAGTCATGAAGTCCATAAGAATGTCAGCTGTGGAAGGAGAAGATGGCAAAGTTTCCAGTGAGTAGGAAAGCAATTAAATAAAATCAGTGGCTAATTGTGATAGTGGTGATGTGGTATGCAAAAGTCAGATGTGTGAATTTATGCTGTGAATGTTTTAAAATAAGTGATTATAACCTCAGAGAAAGTTTTCTTTCTTACTTAAATCTCCACTTAATTTTCTCAGGTATCTCATGCAATAACTCTTCTGTCATCTTTAATCAGTTTCTTTCAATGAAACATTTCCCTTTGTTTTTCAAATAGGATCAGATCTCTCTCATTTGAAACAATCGAACAAACAAACAAACAAAAACCCAACTCCCCCCGCAAAAAACAGTGTCTTATTTCTCTCTGTTTACTTCTCAATTTCTTAAAATAGAAAAGTTCTGTTCCTTCCAGAATTGTTAAAATTTATCCATAGCCAAATTCAGAGATTTTTTTTCTAGATTTCACAGCATTTGCCTTCTCTTTGACATATTTCTCCATTGATTATCCATTCAAGAATTTATTTTCTCTGTTACCTTCTCTAACTCTGAGTTCTCTTGCTCTCTCTCACCCCCTCCATATACCTCCTCCACATCTCTCTTCATGTATGTCTTTGTATGCCATTTCCTCTCTTGATATATTTATCCGTCAAAACATATTTTCATGTTTTTTACATTAATCACTGCATTGCATCCAAAATCTTGTCTTCATTCCTTCACTTATATTTCCATTTTTCTTTAGAAAATCTTTGTTTGAATGTCACCATAACAGAAATTTAATATATCCTCCTACCTTTATTTTACTGACTTCTTTGCCTAACTATTGTATGTGTTTTTGTCCTGACAAGATTGAAACTTACTTTAGATTTTCTGTAGTTTTTCATCTGTCACTAACTCATGTCATCTCTTGTCTCCAGATGTCTCTTAGATTTCCCATTTCTTTTTATTGCAACTGTGAGCTCAACATAGACTCAGCTGGAGTATCTCATTAAATATTTTTGATTTCCTAATCTTGAACCCCCAAAACAAAATTTACATTTTAATCCACAAAACAAGAAATCTTTGAAATATGTAGCAATAATTCAAATATTATTTGCCACCATACCCTCACTTCTTCTTAAAAATATTTCTTAAATATTAAGTCACATGGATAGATATTTTGTCAGGATTTATAGTTAAGAATTGATACACCTTTTTAAATGCTCTGCTGATTTTCAGGAAATGTTTATTGAAACATTGGTTTCCAGGTAATATTACATAGACATTTAGGTGTCAAAATTCATATCATATGAATAAAGTACAGCATTTTCACTTTCTGCTTGAAGTTAAAACGTGTCAGGTGATATTGCCAAAGGAAAAGGTGAACAATGATGGAGTAAATTAGCGGAATTCAAGACATAAACGTGTCTTGAAAAGTGGGCATGAAGCCTGTTCTGAACAATGGAGACTTGAAGTCTTTTAAATGTAGCCAGATGCAAAATAGGAAGCATGTATGAATTTACTTCAGCTTGAAAAATTAGTTTCTTCCTTCTGTTGACTTTTTGGTAAGGCATCACTTCCTTTTAAAAAAACTGAAATGTAATAATTTTTTTACGCTAAAAACTCACTTTCTACAGTAGAAGTCACAGTATGTCACCTCGTATAATACCAAAAAAGTTGGTTAACTTCCCATAATGAAGCACAAACACTCTCTTTTTTTTTTTTTAGACACCAGGATGTACATTGTTTTGTTAATCTAGCTTTATATTTTTGTGATCATAAATAACTTGCTGAAAAGTATTTCTTTCCATAGGATTCAGCTTAACTTGGAATCTTGGTGTTCGACAACTACATATTGTCAAGTGGTCTTTGATTGATTACATGTATATGTATATATATATATATATATATGCTTTTAGAATATGCTTAACAATAGACAGAAGATCTTGAATGATAGTTTAACATATTTTGAGATAGCAAGAGTATGGCATAGCTTAACACCATATCCTAAAGTATGCTTTTATCTCAAGACAAGATAACACATATAAAAAACAAGTAGATTTAAATTTGGTTTGCAGGGTGCCTGGGTGGCTCAGTCGTTAAGCGTCTGCCTTCAGCTCAGGTCATGATCCCAGGGTCCTGGGATCGAGCCCCGCATCAGGCTCCCTGCTCCGCAGGGGAAGCCGGCTTCTCCCTCCCCCACTCTCCCTGCTTGTGTTCCCTCTCTCGCTGTCTCTCTCTCTCTGTCAAAAAAATAAAATCTTTAAAAAAAATAATAATAATAAATTTGGTTTGCAGTTGAAATAGTGGTGGAATCAGGGTATTAGTATGTAATATAAGACACCATGATGGTCAAATAACTCAGAACACGCCCCAAATTATAAGCAGCTTTCTCTACAAGTCTCTAAGAGAGGCATATAAACAAATTATAATAACAAATGGAAGAAAAGTGTCACACTATTTTTCACTAGGAATTTCCTCAAAAATTCTGCAAACACCTTTTTTTTAAAGCTAGTTAGGTTTTGCTCACCTCATCTTTTACCATATGCTTACCTTCATTCCTTAACCTCTAAACACGAATCTTGGATCTTATCCTCCCTGCTAAAAGCAGGGAAGAAGGACTAGGAGCAATCAAGATGCCTTGGGTTATCATTGTAGCTCAGTGGCTGATGGAGGAGAAAGAGAGGCCAGAAATGGCATTCCAAGTCCCACTACAGGAGGGAGCTCCTGGTCCAGACCACCAAAGCCATGCTGAATGGAAACCAGAAATAGCCACACACAAATGTATGAACTTACCCTGATTTTTTTTAAGGGATCTGACCAATAAAACTGTGGTTAAAGGGTAAAAGAAAAGTTTGAAAGATTTATTTCTCTGTGTACCTGTGGAAATTGTCTCAGCATCTTTCAATGTGAAATATCCAGGGTAAGTTGCATATGATTGATATATAAGATAAGTTAGAGGTCGGGGCACCTGGGTGGCTCAGTCGGTCAAGCGGCTGTCTTCAGCTCAGGTTATGATCCCAGGGTCCTGGGATCGAGCCCCACATCGGGCTCCCTGCTCGGCAGGGAGCCTGCCCCTCCCTCTCCTTCTGCTGGCAGCTCTCCCTGCTTGTGCGTGCTTTCTCTCTCTCTGAAATAAATAAATAAATAAATAATCTTTAAAAAATAAAAGACAAGTTAGAGGTCATGAAACAAATTGGAAAATTCTGTGTAATATTTTAATAATTCTAAATCAGCTTATGAGTACTAAGAGTCTAGGCTCTAGGAATCTAGGTATTAAATATTTCATAGGAAAAATATATATGTATTATAGGGACACATCAAATATTATATATTTGGGATACCAAAACTGAATAAAATATGACCCTGTAATCAGGAAAAACATTGTGAAACATGTAAATAGCAAAGTAATATCATATATGTACATGTACATATTTATTAAAATGAGAGGATGTGCAATGAGGCAGGGTGTAAATTAATTAAATAAGGAACTAAATATAATACACGCTATAAACATAATATGCTACCGTATTATAGATGCCAAATACATTTTTCTTTGTGAAGAATTTTTCTTGATACTTCTCCAGTATTGGCTGGGCATACACATAATAATTGTTTCACTCAATATTGCAAAGTAGGGAATCAAGAAGGCATCTGATGTAAAACGTTAAGAATAATAGAAACCAGAGCAAGACCTGTAGAATAAATGATAAATACTGTTTTATGCCTAAACAGAAAAAGAGAACAACCCAGATGGCCCATATCTTTATTTTGGCTCAAAAGAAAAGTTCATTTCTTAATTGTTTGTAGAAATGACAATTTCCAGTGTTGAAGCCTGTACTTACATGGCTTGGAGACTTACAGCCAGCAAGTTTTAAGTATTTCTACTGGCTTTTTTTTTTTTTTAGGTAATTATTTACCCATTTGCCTCTACCATTAAACAGTGGGTTTCATGAGGGTCACTAAGGCCACTTCATCTGGTGTCATCAGCTGCTAGCACATAATAGGTACCTAATTAATATTTGTTAAGTGAGTACATGACTGCACTAAAAGAATACATTTGAGAATCATCCACCAAACTGCAGACAAAAAAAAAAAAAAAAAAAGAAAAGAAAGGAAAAGAAAAGTAGTTTTCAAGGTTATACTGTCTCTAGACTCTTTCTTTTAGCGAGTGTTCTGCTATCTGTGCTTGAGTTCTTTTTATATTACAGGAACCTCTAAGCAATAGTAACACATTCAGGACTTGAAAAGTGATTTGGGATTGGCATGGAATGCTTTCTCAAAACAGAACTGCACATTACATGAAGAAAAAGGAAATGTGAAGAAGGCCTCACAGGAATAGAGAAGGTTCTACTTTACACTGTTTCCTCATAGGGGATGAAGAATGTCAATTCATGTATTCATGAAATGTATTCAAGGTCTTATGTTATTTGTACGTACCCAAAAGATGGAGACATTGACATGTTGGCCTACAATGTCTTCGATTAGTATGAGTTTTAAAAGTAATTCTAATCAAACTGCTATGACACTGAAAATAACAAGCAGTTTTTTGTCAGATAAAAGCTCATGCTCACATAAAGGCTAGCTGCTGTTGTTAATTTGTAGGGGTTTTGTTTTGTTTCTTTTTGTTTTTTTGGTACTTTTTGCTGAAAAAGTAACACACTGTTGACCCCCGAGTGGGGCAGAGGGAACAATAACATCCTTGATTCTCTTCTCAATCAAGGCATCTACCTATAGAAGAATTACATGATCTTCATTTTTGTAACAACATGGAAATTTTTGGTTTTCTCATCTTTCTTTAGCACTCTGATAAATTATATAAATCATGCTCTCTTATAAGGGCATAAGAACAGGAAGAAATGGTGAGTTTATTGTAAAAATTGCAACCCAGATCTGTGTTCAAAGGAAATAGTTTAGCAGTAAAAAAAAAAAAAAAAAAAAAATCTTAAATTCAAAGAAAATGATTGATCTAAATTAGTTGCTTTTCACTATTGTTCTTATATCTAAAAGAATCACATTTAATCCTGTTCCTTTTATAATAATTTGGGCTTATTCATTCTTTTCTTTCTACCTGACACTTTTTACCCTTCCCCACCAAAGCCAAAGCTTTGTTTTCATGTTAGCTTTATTTCTCAAAAAAAAAAAAAAAATGAAATTATACAAGAGCATTTGTAATATTTTCTGTATTTTTGAGCTTTAATCTAACTAATTGTGAGAGAAAAAAGATTTGTTTTCCTTTCTAAGTGTACCTGTATGTAAAGTAATTCTGATATTAGTACAAGGGTCATATGATAAATTCAATAAACTTTTGGGGACTTTGGGAATTCCAATTCTACCAAATGGAATATTTTACTTATTTTTCAAATGTCAATAATTAATTCGATGTTAATATTGGAACATAATATGTATCCATTGCACATTTTCCTGCCAAGAACTTCTGTGTCATTAAGACAATCTGGATATTTTGTTATGATGATTTCTGAACATTATTCTTACAATCCTTCAAACCACTTTTGAATGTCCCATTTTTGATTTTGTGATTTTAAATTATGTAACTGCAAGCCTCTGTAAATATGGGAATTCACAGCCTAGGGCAAATTATTATCCAGAGAAACTTCAGTTATACAACACAACATTTGATTTTAACAATTCTGAAAATTTCTAGGTCTGGAATAAACTTGAGAAGTATTTCCAGTGCTAGATTAACCAAGTTAATTCTCTAAAGGCACTTTCTTTCACTATATCATACAACTCAACAAACATTTCCCTACAGCAAATTTTGAACTCAAATGGGAACAACATCAGTCTATAATGCTATCACTGAATCTTAATTTCCATGGGGTCTCAAAAACCAGTGACAAGGATTTTCATTTCTTCCCTTCGTGAAAAATCACATTTAGATACCAAGAATCTATGTTCATTAAAATTATCTCAAGTACATCTATATAAATTACTATCTTAAATGATTCATAAGTTTCTCCCTGCAGTTTCATAAGCTTAGTGTTCTTTCTCTACATTTAGTTGTAATCCCTGAAGGTTCCCAAGGTGCTAATTCTATTCAGTTCTTTATTTTTAATTTCACTTTAAGGAGCAAATAAATTACTCCTTTCCTGACATTCATAAAATGTTGCTTAATTTTAGTAGGTATAGAATCTTTTAGTTTTATTAAGTTGATAAATTATTTAGCCATGAAAGTGATTCCCTCAGTCAGATTTGATTTCATATATAACGATAATTTATCAAGTCTCTATAGAAAATTTGAGTAAAATCTGTACTCAAGACAATTTTATTTTGAATAATTTTAATTCTTAAATTTATTATCATTCATCCAAGACTCTTGCATGGAAGTATTGCAGACTTAAAATGAACAGGGACTACTTGAGAAAAAAAGAACAAGAACAAGAGAGACTTGTTTCTCAATACTAAGACCATTTTTCATGGTTTGTTTTGTGTTTTTAAGTATGAAGATTTTTGTTCTATTCCTTATACCTAGGGAAAAATAGCATTTGGTATAAGATTATTATATCGTTGTAGTATATTTATATTTGAGACAACATAAAGAATACACCACAGGCCTGGGTTAATAAAGCGTGGGTGAAGTTCCTGGCTTCAACCCTTCCTTATCATCTGCGCAACTGTGGATCATTAACTTACTGAGTTTCAGTATCTGTGAGAATTAGAGCTTAGTTATGTTAAATGGCTGATTTGCTTTTGCTCACTCAAAATAATATTTTTATTATTCACTTGGTGCATTTGAAAGCAGATTATTATTAAATAAAAGGTATATTGTACGTATTTCCTTTCATATTTGAACTCTGGAGTATGTTAAAGTAGATGACAAGAATCAGACTGGATAAATAAGCACCTGTCTGTCCTGGCCCCCACAATACCTTCTTCAGTGTCAATCCCCTGACATTTTAACACAGTGACTGACGTCATTTAAGGAGCACTATTAATGCTGAAATTTTTCCTTAAAAAGTTAAATGGGGCAACAAATTTGGCCTCCCAGTTATCCAATTTATTTTTTAAAATACTGAGAATCCCCATTAAAGTTTTAAAAATTCTTAACTATAATGCAGGCATAGATTTTTTTTTATGCCTGTTTCAGCCTAGATCTAACCAATAAAATATTAGTTGGATTTCTTGCTACAAAGATTTCCCTTTCTGATTTATAGAGCTTGTGAATATGAATGAAAACTTCTTCAGGATTAATATACTTGGAATTCTATCCACACCTCTTTTTCGTCTGATTGTAAAAGTCCAACACATTTATTTTACATAGCATTTTCAGGAAAAAAAATTAACTTTTAAAATAAATCAGAACAATATGCATAAAGGGAATACATGTATTTTTACATAGTTTAAGTATCTTTTTATGGATAAATAGTAAGATCATTAAGTGGATATTAAATATGAATGTACATCTTTGATTTTTCTATATGCAATCTCATTTTCTTATGTATGATTACTCATATATATGTATTCTAATATGCACAGAATACTACTCATTTTTGCCTGAATGAATCAATGATTGCCATATTTTTCTAAATTCTAATCATTGCTGTTTTCTGACAGTTAAGTAAAAACTTCAGTGGACATAACTTCAAAAGAGTGGATCCTATTTATCTGAAACCATGTATTTTGTATTGTAATATAAATTTACAACATAAATATTATGTATGCTGAATGAATGAATGAAAAAAGCACAGATAATACGCCTTCTGTTTTTCTACATTTAGTTTTTTTCTGACATGTTTTATTTCAGTATGCTCTGGATTTTCTTTCTGTATTTCATTTTCTTCCATATTCCATTTTGCATTATGAGATTACTAAAATAAGAATGTCTGCTTTTGTATGAATCCATGTTTTATGATCACTTCACAGGATAACTTACAAAATTTAAATTAGAATAGTTACATTTAGCAGTGTAAATGGACAGAATTGAAATTATAGTGCATTCATGTATGCATTAATAAATTAAATATTTATCTACCACTAATTTTTATTTTTATTTTAAAAATTTTCTAATTTCCTAGTGCTGTAGGTATCCTAGTAGATGAAAAGGAGAAAAGATCACTGTCCTTCTTGAGCTTATTGTCCAGTGGAGGCAAAAGACATTAATAAAAAATAACACTGTAGAGAAATATAAGAAATATAAAACTGTAAGTTTGCCGCTCTAATCCATGCGGAGTATATAGTACAGTAATCAGAACACAAAAGAATTTTTGAGTGAAATGATGTTTGAAATAGGAACAAGAGCAAATTAATCAAACAGGTTGGAGAAAAGCATTTCAGACAAAATACTTTGCATGAGAAAAGTATTTTGGAGGGATTTTGAATCCATCCTTGTGATTTCTAAGAATAGTTAAATATTTTTTACAATAAAAAATTATTTTTTGTAAACATAAACACACATGTGTATTGATTTCTAAAATGTATTATTTTTGTTCTATTGGTATGGATGTTACTGCTTTATCATTAATAATATGTGTTTTTGTGTTTATTTGCATATTACTATAAATCAACAATTTCATTTCAGCTACTTGTTCTGGACTGAATGGGGACAGATGCCCTGCATTGGAAAGGCCCGCTTAGATGGCTCAGAGAAGGTTATCCTCGTAAGCATGGGAATAGCATGGCCGAATGGTATCTCCATTGACTATGAGGTGTGTTGGATTTCTTAAGTATTTAAAGTGCATTAACTGCCAACTTGCATTAATCCACTCTTACCATTCTCTTATTTTTTTAATAAACCACTTAATCCAAAACAGCTCGTAATACTACTTTTCAATCGATCTTTAGGAAAACAAATTGTACTGGTGTGATGCTCGTACAGACAAAATAGAAAGAATCGACCTCGAGACTGGAGGGAATCGTGAGATGGTGCTGTCAGGGAGCAATGTGGATATGTTTTCAGTTGCGGTCTTTGGGGCTTACATCTACTGGTCTGACAGGTAATTTATTTTTTCATAAGTATTTGAGTCTCAAAATGTTATTTCATGCCAGTTGCTTTACCCTTGTAGGATTAGCCATTCCTTAGCAAGGTCACAAAAAGGATCTCACAAAGCCATGTAATTTCCACAGAAAGTTAGGCACTCTTGCTATTCCAGGCTCAAGCATTTCAATGTCACAGACTAAAGTTGGTTTCTTTCCCCTTCTGCTTGGCCATCTGTTATCTTCGGTTTAAATAACTGACTTGATGTGAATTACTTAAAGATTGTTGATCATGTATGTTCAACTTCTTGTCAGAGCACATGCCAACGGGTCCATCAGAAGAGGCCACAAGAATGATGCCACAGAAACCATAACCATGAGAACAGGTCTCGGAGTCAACCTGAAGGAGGTTAAAATCTTTAACCGAGTAAGAGAGAAAGGTCAGCACGCTTATATAATGAATACATCTTATGTCATTCCTCTCCTATTTCTACTTTTTTAAAAAGATTTTATTTATTTGACAGAGAGAGACAGCGAGAGAAGGAACACAAGCTGGGAGAGTGGGAGAGGGAGAGGGAGAAGCAGGCTTCCCAGGGAGCAGGGAGCCCGATGCGGGGCTTGATCCCAGGACCCTGGCTGGGATCATGACCTGAGCCGAAGGCAGACGCTTAACGACTGAGCCACCCAGGTTCCCTCCTCTCCTATTTCTAAAACATTTATCAAACTTAAGGATTCTTATATGAATCCAAAACCTCAAAATTCTATTTTTTACATCTAATTTCCTACAAAAATCATACAGTAGCCTAATGAAATGAATATAAAATAGTTCAAACATTGATATTTTTGCCTAGGACAGTGTATTTATATGGACGTGTTATATACCTGGCATGTCTTCAGTATAGGTTTGGGCTAAGTAACATAGACTATCTTGATATATATACATATTCAACAAAAAATACAAAGCACAATTAAGATATTAGAGAATAAAAAGTAGCCAAAAATATGTGTTTGGGGTTATATTTTGATATATAAAGTGATTATGGCTTCAGAAGTTTGCTGTTGGTGTGAAATATTTCTGAAGTCATCACTTCCTTAAAATGTGTGTATTGAAACTGATATGGTAGTGGTTTGGATATTTTTTTAAAATTTACCTCAAATTAAATGTCTATTTTATGCCATTAAATATCCATAATAATGTCCATTAAAATAAATTGTAATTAATTTTCTTGACATCAAAGATAGGTGTAGGGGCCTGGGTGGCTCAGTTGGTTAAGCGACTGCCTTCGGCTCAGGTCATGATCCTGGAGTCCCGGGATCGAGTCCCGCATCGGGCTCCCTGCTCAGCGGGGAGTCTGCTTCTCCCTCTGACCCTCTTCCCTCTCGTGCTCTCTGTCTCTCATTAAAAAAAAAAAAAAAAAAAAAAAAGATAGGTGTAATAATTTTGGAGCTGATGATGGATTCATGGAGGAAAATTAGCCTGATCGAGAAATCTTAATAGTATATTACATCTTCACTCAAAACTGAAGTAAAAACTTATGCTTATATACACTTAGGAGGTTAGGTGCATTGGAGCTGTAAATTTCTTTGATAGCTTTCATATTTCATAGACAAGATTTTAAAGCAGTGAGTGCACTGTTTGTTGGTGAATTCAGTTCATGTTTTGAGAGAATTGTTACTTGTGCCAAAGATTATAATACATAAAACCTATTGCAATTTCAGCATCAAATTTCAAAAAAGAGTTATACACGTAACTGGCTGATTGAGGGGAAATTTTAATACTTTTATTTGGATGGTGTTTGGAGCAGAAGAATGCGATCTTTGAAATAAGAAATCCAAGATTTTAAACTGGTATAAAAAAATCAGTACTTTAGAGTATTTGATTTTTTTTTTTACTGACCAGTATTATTAAAAAGACTATTCAACATTATTTTAAAAAATATTTCTGTAAGAAAAATCACTTGAAAAACAAAAGAAAAACAAACACATATGTTTGTGTATGTATCTTTTCTCCTCTTTAGGGACCAATGTTTGTGCCAAAGATAATGGTGGATGTCAGCAACTCTGTCTTTATCGAGGAAATTCTCAGAGAACTTGCACTTGCGCCCATGGATATTTGGCAGACGATGGAGTTACTTGCTTAAGGCATGAAGGTTATTTGCTGTATTCAGGGAGAACAATATTAAAAAGTATACATCTTTCTGATGAAACCAATTTAAATTCACCAATAAGGCCATATGAGAATCCACATTATTTCAAGAATGTCATAGCCTTGGCTTTTGACTATAATCAAAGAAGAAAAGGTACCAACCGGATATTTTACAGTGATGCACACTTTGGAAATATACAGCTTATTAAAGATAACTGGGAAGACAGACAAGTAATCGTTGAAAGTAAGTACAATAATTTTTTAAAAATAGTTTAGTGAAAATGAGTATCATTTGCGTTAGCAGAAAAATTGGAGTGGTAATTGCATGTAGCAATTACATTTTTTGAGTTTATGTCCAAGAATAATGTACCTATATTATCTGATCTGCCAAAAGTCAAAGAAGCAATTACTTCTTAGCATGTACAGTATGTATATTTTGATTATTAGTTTCTAATCATGGAACTTTCAATATATTTCTCATATAACCTCTTTTCTATGTGATTTTCATATATCCCCTACTTTTCCAATTTCACTAATCTTGAGGTCTGTCCTTTTCATTACTTTTAAAATGGCAAATTAGTTTATTAAATTAATAGTAAAGTATTCAAGTAATATGGATTTAAAAATGAAATTTCTGCCTCATCATTGCAACATCAATTCCATATACTTACCCATAGCTGACAGCTGTCATGCATTCAGAAGTTTTTTCATGTATGTGTGTATGTCATTTGTAATTACAAAATTGAATGATCCTATATGCATTATTCAGCTGTTTTTTTAACTATCAAATATCTTGAAAAGCATTTATTTCAGTATATAAGGCTCTATCTCATTCTTTAGAAAGCCTATGCCTATTCTGTACTAAAGATAAACTATTTGACCTTTTTCTTCTGATAAACATTTAAATTGTTTCTAGTATTTCATCATTACCTACAATGTCACAATGAAAACTTGTGCATATAAATATGTTTATTTGCACATGTATTTCTTTAGCGTAGAATCATAGAAATATAATTGCAAAGTCAGTTGGTGTTTATTTTATTTTTTATAGCTGGACAAATTTCTGTCCAAAAAGACCATATCAGTTTATATTTTCATCAACTGTATGTGAAAAGGTTTATTGTCCCATACTTTTTCCAACAATAATTTCATAATTTATTGGCTATGACTATCTAATTTGTAAAAAAAATGTCAGCTTATATTAATATACCTGATAACTACTAAGATCCAGCACCTACTGTATATTTACTCATATAAATGTAAATATAAATATAGTCAGACTTTTTACTGCACATTGCCACCCCATGCTATGCCTGCCACTCTGCTAGGCCAGTATTTGCATATTCAAATCTTACTCAGATTTTCTAAATTAGTTAAAACATATACTTGTATAAATATACATTCTCATTTCTTTATTCTCTAAGTACGGTTACCTACTTATTGATAATTTCATACCCATTTGTAAATTCCAGAATATGCCAACATGCCATTTTGGCTTGTGTGTGTGTGCGTGAGAGAGAGAGAGAGAAAGAGAGAGAGAGAGAAGAAACAATGCAACTGTAACTGTACTGATCATAAAGTTTGGACATATTTGACTTTTATTGATTCAGTATATATCTATGAAGTTTAGATAATTAATAATATATAATATTATTATATTATGTATAATAATATATATATATAATAATAACTGTGGTCCTCCAGTTTTTCTAGACTGATACAATTTAGAGTTGGAAGTGCTTACATTATATCCACAATGTATGAATTTATTAATTAGTCCATAGACCTTTAGAAGCTACAGTTTCAGAAGAAACTACAAGTCAACAAACATTAAAATTCAGTAGAATCTATAAGATACTAGAGGACTAGAGAACAAAAATAATCTGTTTGGGGCAGGGTACAAGATGCCACTGACCTGAGTTGAGGAAATTTAAAGGATCAATAGGAATCTATTAGTTGATTGGGCCAGATAGGGGAGGAGAAGAGGAAGAAGGATAATTCTAGACTTGTGGTCTTCAAGTTTGGTTTCCTGGGGTTCCCTGTTATGTGTTCAAGGAGTCTAAGAGCTATTTTTATGATAATACTAGATAATTACCTTTTCCACGGTATTGACATTTGCATTGATGGTGTAAAAGCGATAGTGACTAGACTGCTGGCAACTTAGTACTAATCAAGGCAATGGCACCCAACTGTCCTAGTAGTCATTGTATTTTTCACTGCCACTTAATAGCTGGGAAAGAACAGATACTACAGTAGCTGGGAAAGAAAGAGCCAGTTGCACTTAAAGAACGTCCTTGAAGAGAGTAGAACATTTTTATTTTATTAAACCTTGATCCTTCAGTACACATCTCTTTAGTATTCTGTGTGATGAAATACATATAAGGCACTTTTGCTGCATTCTGAAGTGCAGTGGTTGCCTGAAGGAAACCAAGTATTTGTGCGATTATTTGGGTTCATGTTTCTTTTATGGAACGCCATGTTTTACTTGAAAAATGAAGAACAGACAGACTATGGTTATTCAGACCTAGGTGTATAGCAGACATTTTCTAAAGAATGAATACAATGAGTCTGTCACTACAAGGAAAATGACTGACAATATCTGCTGCAAATAATAGAAATCAAGCTTTCAAGTAAAAATTAGAATTCTGGAAGACTTGTATCAGGCACAGAAAACTTGGTAACTTTCCAATGCTTACAGGCTTTTCTGATGAGATGGGTAGTGATATTACTGAGGTGATTTTTGGGGGGTATTGCATAATGAAATGTGTCAACAGATATGCATAACTTAGGGAACCAATATTTTGCAAATGACATGATAAAATCATGCATGGGTAAATGATCCATTCAAAGTGTAGGATAGACCAATGAATTTTAATGTAATAGGGTATGAAAAGTTCACCACTGTGGGTTCTGATTCTACACTGAAGCTAACCTTTAAGTAACTACTGCTTGGGGCGCCTGGGTGGCTCAGTTGGTTAAGCGACTGCCTTCGGCTCAGGTCATGATCCTGGAGTCCCGGGATCGAGTCCCGCATCGGGCTCCCTGCTTGGCAGGGAGTCTGCTTCTCCCTCTGACCCTCCTCCCTCTCATGCTCTCTGTCTCTCATTCTCTCTGTCTCAAATAAATAAATAAAATCTTTAAAAAAAAAAAAAGTATCTACTGCTTGTTATGTGTTGGTATAGTGTGAAAGAATATCCAGAATTATCTGAAAACTCTACTAAAACACTCCTCTCTCTTCCAACTTCATAGCCATGTGAGGCTGGATTTTCTTCACATACTTCAATTAAAACAACATTACAGCTAGGATGAAGAAGTAGATGTGTGAATCCAGCTGTCTTCTAACAAACACTAAACAGATTTGTAAAACTATAAAACAATACTCTCTTCTCACAACAACACAGATATTTTCTTAGAAGATGCTAGTTATATTAATAGGCAATCAATTCATTTTTATTTTAAAAGAGAGTAATATATATTTAAAACAACATTTTTAGTTTAAATTTCTAATATGGTAAATAGCTATAGGCACAATTCACACAAAATTTCTCTCAAGTCCTCAATAATTTTTAAGAGAGTAAAATTTCTCAAATCAAGAAGTTTCCAAACTACTCTTCTAGAGTAAGGGCTCAGAAAATTTTGTACAAAGACATGAAAAAGCACAGGGTAGACAAAGAGTCATATATTATTTGGTAGGATTAGAATGTGGGTTATGTGGCCTGAATTGGTGTGAGAAGAAGCTGGAGTTCTAGAGAGGCTCCAATAATAAAGGATTTGATCTGCCAAGATAAGAAGTGTTTAAAAAAAAAAAAAGATTTTATTTAGATGTAGTCACCCATTAAAAGTGCACAACTTAATAGTTTTTGTTATATTACATTATTAATTTTTTTAAAATTAGGTTATATATACAATGCATAAAATATAATACACATACAATAAATAAAATTAGCAATTTTAACTATTTTTAATTGTACAACGCAGTGACATTAATTACATTCATAATATTATACAACCATCACAACTATTTCCAAAACATTTTTATCACTTTAAATAAAATTCTGTTTAAGCAATTATTCTCCATCCCCTGCTCCCCACAACCCTGGTAACCTCTGATGTGCTTTTTTTCTGTATGAATTTGCCTATTTTAGATATTGCATGTAAGAGGAATCATACAATATTTGACCTTTTGTGTGTGGCTTATTTCACTTAGCATAATATTTTCAAGGTTCATTCATGTTGTAGCACATATCAAAAGTTCATTCCCTCTTCCTCCCCCCAAAAAAAGTTCATTCCCCTTTCTGTGGCTGAATAACATTCAATTTATGTATATACCACATTTTGTTTATCCATTCATCTGTTTATGGACACTTGGTTTCTTTCTACTTTTTCACTATTGTAAAAGTGCTGCAGTGAACATTGGTGTCCTAATATCCAAGATAAGTAGTTTTGGTTTTATTTAGTAGATAAAGGGAAAACACGACTGTTATAAGGTACACATATAATAGGATTTTTGTTTTATAATGATCACTCTGGCTGTGTTGTGTTCAGGGAAGTTTAAAGGTCATGTCTGAAGGCAGAGATGACTTGGGAGTTGTTGCATTATTATAGATCCTGTTTCCACAGTGGTAAATTAAACTGAAAGCATATTAATTAAAGTATACATACAACCAAACCATTCTAATCCTCCCCACTAAAATCAAAGCAATTAAAACCACTAACACTTCAGTGGATGTATGTGTTAACTCACATGGAAGAAGTGAAATATGATAGCTAGGAGTTGGGAATCAGTCAAGTTCGGAGTCAAATCCCACTTTGTTATTTATTTCCTGTATACTGTCAATTTCCTCACCTACAAAATGGGAAGCAAACTCATAATTTTTTTTTTTTGGTGAAGATTTTATGAGAAAGGGTATGCAAGGAACATAAAAACAAGCATTAATTTTATTTAATTTAAAACTTTATATTACTGTATTTGTGACACATTTGTGGATTATTTTGGATAATTACCTCCTAAATTATTTTTAGAATATGTGTTAGAGTGTTAAACAATCAGAAATAATTATAATAATTACAAATGTGGTAGTGTGTTAAGGTCAGACTAGAATTTAAAAATTAATTAAGATTAGTTTACATTGATAATTTACATAAACTTTTCTAAATACTCTCCTTATGCCACCCCATCCCTCCAAGAAGTTGCTAATTTGTTTAACCATTATAATCCTCTCTTGAAGTTTTGTAGGAGAATTTATAGTTTGATTTGCCAAACCAAAAATAAAAACAACAAATAAAGTAAAAAAGTACCCCCCCAAAAAAATGAGTTACTGGCATGCAAATAAATACAAATAAGATATAAAGTTCATTTTTGTCTTGGTATTCCATTTTAATAAATCTGGTACAATGCATTTCATCCCGTTACATATTTTACCACTTACCAACAAAAGTAATTCATGGAAATGTGATTAAGTATTTAAAGATACCAAGGAGATACCATAGAGCTCTAGCTGCCGTGCAGGAAGAGCCAGGCTGAGGGAGCTTACCCTTCTCAGTTGCTGCTATGTCCCTCTGTGGGGTGAGCGGGGCTCAGAGCTCTGACCCAGCCCTCCTGTGGGTAGGTTACTGCAAGGAGGGCAGGACCTGGAGCTCTCCCTGGCCTGGTTACTGCTCACTCTGTTTCTGCTGGATGAGTAGGGCTCAGGACACCTACCCAGGCCCGTTACAGCTTGAGTGCTGTGCAGAAAGGGCGTGGCTGGGGCACTTGTCTGGTCTTGTAGCTTAGCTGCTCTGCAGGGAGGGCAGGGCTCAGGGTCCTCACCCTGTCCTTGCATCTTGTCTCCTTAGCTGAGGAAAGAGGGCAGAGTTCAAGAATCTCATCCCTCCCAGTTATGGCTTGGTGTCTGCATGGGTTACTTGGCATGGGAGCTTGCCCAGGCTGGTTATACCACTGGATAGGCAGAGCATGCCCTATAGTGCTAGCAGGCTAGAGGGAGAGCACCAAAAACGGTGCCTATCAGTTCCGTCACCAGCAAATTAGGATGAAATTTCAAAAGTGGCATCTGTCAGGGCTCTGTCCCTGGATAAAGCCTATAAGTTCCTGTCTCTCCAGCTGCCACTTTAAAATTGGTAAGTCGGTCTCTCTCACTTACGGTCTAGGCAACTTTCAATCTGTTGCTTTGCCCAGGATCTCAGGGTGAGTGGGTTTTCTTGCAACCCCTTTAAGAGTCGGGTCTCCATTCCCTGTAATTCTATGATTTTCCTGATCTTAATCCCTATTGATTTTTAAAATCAGACATTTTGGGGGCTCATCTTTCTGGTGACAGCCCCCAGGGTCGGAGTTCCTGATGAAGGACATAGTTTCTTCACTCCTTCTGGGAGTGTTCTATATCTTGGGAATCACCATTGTGATTATGAGGTCACCACTGCTGAGTTAGGGTCCCAGGGGAGGTGGTGTCTCTGCCTCTCTTACTCTTCTCAATGCATCTTTTTTTTTTTTTTTTTTTTTTTTTTGTGGAGGTGCTGTTCATCTAGTTCTCAGGTCCTTTTCAGAGAAAAATGGTTTCATATATAGTTGTAAATTTGTTGTGTCCCTGAGAGGAGGTAAGGTCAGGGTTTTCCTATCCTGCCATCTTGAACCCTCTTCCTTTGTAATGCTTTTACATATATATTTTTTTCAAGACTACTGGTGGCAATACACCTTTCTTTTAAATTATATTGTACTGGAAATATCTTTTTCTTTTCCTTTAAGTGGGCCAGTTCCATATCCTTTTATGAGTGCCTAAAAATTCATTTGATTATGTTAATTTTTCTGTTTGCAATTTCAAAGGTAAAAAGGTCAGCTTTTAAAGTGTATTTATTTTTAATTTGCTTGGTATATATCATAAAGGCAGTCTCAAAATGTGAGAACCTTAGCTACTCACTTTTTTTCAGATTTTATAAAATAAAGAAATACTTTCAGACATTTATTAGCTAACACAATTTTCAGATAACCTATTGAGATAATTGCAAATATTGGAAAGACATAAAGGAGCATTGCTTTATTATACATTGAAATTACTAAGATTAAAAAAAAGGTAAGAATAAAGGATGAACATTGTGCATAGGGAGTCAGCAAATGGTGAGGCAAGGGATAATGTTTATGCTCCAATGGAAGACACAGGATAACATCATCATCAAATTATGGAAAGCAGAGTCATGCTTAGTACAGAGGGAAAGAAAACATGGGATTTCCTCCTCATTAGGTTGTAGGCTGTGTGCTCAGTATGACTTCCATGAATTCATAGTTTCTTAAAATATCGGAGTCTCTCCAAGAAGATGGCCTGTGTCAAATTGGGGAGGAAACAATTTTTCCTGTACCCTTTTGGGTTTTGGTCAATGAAATGTGAATTAAACTGATAGAAAACAGCTTATCAGAAAAAGCACACAAAGTGTTCAATGTTAATTTTTTGCTGTACATGGAGGCCTTCATAGAAAAGAAGTGATAGACCATTTTAACAGAGGGTGATCAACTGTAGAGATGTAGCTAAACAAAAATAAAAACAAACAAACAAAAAAGAGTTTGGGTTCCTAGAGGAAGTAAATTGTGGGAAGAGAGGTATATGGGGAAACTAATGGAAGATAATGGTTGTTTAGTAGGATGTTGTTTATGTAGACTCATTTCAGTGCTATCTCCAACTCCAGTGATAGTGATTGCTCTTCTCTCCTTATTATCCCTAGAGAGGGGACACCTTCACAAAGGAAAATTTATGACCTATTGTTAAGTAGATAGGGGCAGGGTAGAGAGGATTTCCTGCATCTGCTGTTTCTCAGTTGCCTTCAGTTTACAATAATCCTTATGTCTTAGTAGCATATTTTGGGGTGGCATATTCTGATCCCCTTCATAGGCATGATTGTCCTAAAATCTCTTACCCTATAGTATCGATCAAGACCAGATCCCTCCAGGGCACTGACGTAGCTGAATAAGAGATATTGAAACCACAGGTAGAAGCTACTTAATATGAGGAGCAGAAAAATTCATGAAGAACATTATTAGGGAAAGAAAAAAAAGAACTCTGAGTTATATGTAGAACATTCTACTGAAGTTCTATAGGGAAAATATGAAGTGTGGTTCAGGTCTTGGAGGCAGAGAATTGACAAGGAGAACTCAGGAGTGTTCAGTTATCAGTGTTAGGATTATTCATAGATTCAGCGCTTCCCTGTTCTTCATCAATGTGTCAGAATAGCTGACAGTGATAGACGGAGTAGAAGGCAATGTGGTCAAATACTAACAGTTTTATGTTGAGAATCAGTCTTGAGATAGGAGGCTGAAAAGTTTTCTGCAAAGGTACTCAGGCTCAGGGGATTGCCCTGGTAGATCATGTTAGATGATCTGACAAGGATTCCGTTTGCAGAATCCGAAACTGCTGGATCATGTCAATGTGGCAGAGAGTTAAGGCCTTTGCTTATTATAAAACTTGAACTTTGAAACCTATGGTGGGCTCTCAGGTTGTTATAGTTAGTAAGTTTGATTAGAAATGGAGAGAAGGAATGAGAAGAAACTGGCAAGCTGATGCATCTGCCATAGGATAGAGCACTTACAAAGATACTAGGTGGATTTGGGAAATGGATAGTGATTCACATATGAATTAACATCCCCATATGAGATCACTACCAAGTTAAGTCTCAGTAGGTGAGTGAGGGTGGAGGTAGTGAGATTAATAATCCCTGATCAGAGTCATTTCTGTATGAAATGTCAGTTTAAACTTACTTACATGTATTTTTTTTAATCCCTAGTCTAGGAGTTGAGAGATTGGTGTATATCAATTAGTTTTGATTGTATAATAAACCATCCCAGAATCCAGTGTCTTAAAACAACAACTGCTTATTTATCCCGCTATTCTATTGGTTGGCTGGTGGCTCTTCTGGTCTGTGTCAGTTCTTCAGATCTCTGGCAACTTTGGATCAGATGGCAGCTGGATGGTCTCGGATGGCCTCCATCACGTCTGACAGTTGGCATGCTATATTCTGGATTACTGGGCCATGAGTCTCTCTCTCATCCAACAGGTTAGCTTGGGATGGTCAGATGGTTCTCAGAAATGAGAATATGCAAACATTTTACAAGCCATATGTACTAATGTCTCATTGGTCAAGGAAAATCACATGGCCAAGTTCAGATTCAGGGAATGGAGAAATAGACTCCCACTGATGGGTGGAACTACAAAGGGGCTGCACACATAAATGAAGGGGGAGAATTTGCAACTTCTATAATCAACACGGTTGTGAAAGTGATCATTAGCCTATCTCCAGAAGCTCCTAATTGATATGATGAAATTTGGCCTCGCTTTGTAAAACTCTTTTCTGTTTTATTTGTTATATAATGTTTCTTGACAATCAGTAGTGGACTAGGACAATAATATCTGGCTTTATCCATGAACTAGAAATCAATCTATCTTTGGTGGTGAAGAAATAAAATGAGACAAAAAAGGATTATCTAGTGGGGAAAAGATAAAACAAAACTATGGGTTAGTGGATTTAATGCCATTGAATTGATTCTATCAACTTCAAGAGTATACAATTTAGCTCAAATGGTGCTGAATTTTTCTTTCAAGTCCCTTGTGATTAGCTAGCTGCTATTAAGCCACTTTAATTGTCCCACATCTCTGTGTATGCAATGTGACTTAAAAAAATTTTGTTTTTCTTTGTACTTTTGACTTGAATGAGAAAGTTGTAAATGGTAACTAACGGGGAAAAATCTGTGATGTAGCGTTAGAAGAGGCATTTTTCATAGGAAGCAATAAAAGAAAGTATACATATTAGAACTTTTTTTTTTCCTTTTGAGAGATTTATGGCATGAATTCAGCAGATGAAATCAATGTACTGTGAATTATGAGTAAGTCTTTGAGGGGCTGTTGATGAATTCAAAATTCCTAGGAAAGCAGTAGAGCACCTGCGGAAATAGGCAAGGGCACAAGTGAATCCAGGGTTCCTCTTGAGAGATGATTATAATTTGTAGGAGTGAAGTTGCCTGTAATTGTTTGAAAGGGAAGACATTTCAATTTCATGTACCCATTAAAATGTGCTCAGTTTTTTTTTGGGGGGGGGCTTATGATACAAAAATAAGCAGAGTTTACCAGAAATCAACTACTATTTGCATATTCAACTTGCTATTCTGAGCTTTTTAGTGTAGCATATCTGGTTAAAAATGTTGAAAGAGAGAATGTTAAGAGAATTTATACTAAAACAAACCCTTACGTGAATCTAAGTTTCTTAGGGAAGAAATTCATGCACAGATTTTTTTCTTATTTGAATTTTAATTATATAGCTTTTAAAATGACATAAGTGAAAATACATAAATTGCAAAATTTTTTGTACTTAGCCTTATTTGCAACACCCACTATAACATAGTATATGGCTTAGATTATCACTCTTGCAGAATAGCAGACTCAATAATACTTCATGCCATATTCAAATGAATGTTTCTATTGCAAATCTCATTAACTTTTTAAGATTTCTACAAAGTAGAATTTGCAATGTGTAGTTCTATGTTTTATTGACATGTTGATAAAGCTAACCAATACTCTCCTCCAACCACGTACTTCAGTTCCTTTCCATGTCCTTAAGCAATTTACACCCGATGGTCTTTCTTCTTTTGCTTTCCTCTTAGACAATCTTTTTTGACAACCACAGCATTTTTATTGATGCCTTAGCACACTTAACAATCTCCCCACAATTTTTGATAACACTTTTTGACTCTTGTTCTCTGTTTTCACTTTCCATTATTGCTTGATGAGAGCCTGGGTCTGATCGCTTCTGGGATTTAGTGGTTCTTCTCTCTGAACACAGTCTGATTACACTACATCCAGCCTATTCTAACATGCTCACACCATTTTTGTCTCATGAACATACCGTATTCTTTTAAAATTATTTTTGTAATGTACTTGTTTTTATTGTGGTAAAATTCACATAACATGCAATTTATCACTTTAACATAACATACAATTTACCACTTTAACATATAATGTATTATTGGTTTCAGAGGTACAGGTCTGTGATTCATCAATCTTATATAATACCCAGGGCTCATTACATCACATACCTGAATGTCCATCACCCAATTACCCCATCCCTCCACACCCCTCCCCTCCAGCAACCCTCAGTTTGTTTCCTATGATTGTCTCCCTCTCTGGTTTCATCTTGTTTTATTTTTCCCTTATTCTTTTTTACAACTCCACATCTGTACTCATGCTGATAAACTAAAATGGGAGAGATTTTATAGACTTTCAAATGGTCTTTATTTTGGGGGATCTTTATAATTCAACTCAAATCCCTCCATACAATTAAGCAATTCAGATTTTTTTTTTTTTTCCTAGAACTGCAGCCCATAGTGGTCTCCTTCTTTTGAAAAACATTTAGGACTTGTCAGGTGTCCTTACCACCTCCTTAGTTGTTACCCTATGTCCTTCCTTTGTTTCATTCTTGTCTATATGATTTCCCCCCCAAAATGTCAAGTTCTCCTAGGAAGGGTCTGTTGCATATACTCTTTTCTACACCCCTTATAATCTATAATCACTTGGTAGATAATAAAAATAACTAGCTTTATTACAGATTGGTTATGTGTTAGCCATATAATTAGGTTGTTAGAGGACTTGCCTTAAAGCTTCATTTGCAGAGTAAAAGGGATTCCTTGGCTTCAATTGCTTGCCTGGTTGGTTGGACTTGTGATTAGCAAGGGGAGGGAGATTGGAGACATTAAGTTTTGATGAGAAAGTAGGAGAGGCAGTATAGAATATTGGTTAAAAGCAGATTCTAGAGCCAGAACATCTAGCTGAATCCAGCCTAGCCCCTTCCTTGCTTTTCACCACTTTCAAGCTGTGTCTTTGGGTGATCATGTACCTCTTCATGCCTCAGTGTTCTCTTTTAGAAATAACAATAATGCTAGTAGCAATCTCAGAGGGTTGATGAGATTCAGTGAGTTAATATATGTTGATTAGAACAGCGCCTAGTGTTTAGTCAGCACCCAATTAGCATAAAACCTTATGAGTGTTTACTTCATTCTTCTTAACGATTCATTTTTTTAAAGCTTTATTATTATAAATTAGTAGAATCTGGCCAGCATGCAAAATGGCCATGGTGGTATACAGAGATTTCAAACAACAGAGGTGACTTCTCCCTTCAAAGTCTCAAATGCTGTGAATGAAGAAAGTAGAAGGTCACCTCAGTGGGTGAAAAGGATGTCTGGCTCCATAGTTCTTCTATCACCTTACAGCATTTACTGAGCTTATACACTTGACTGTTGCATGTTCTCGACCTCGTCAGAGTTTTTCTTAGAATTACATGACAGAAGGTACTTGTGCTATAGCAATAGAGTATACTTATGTGAGTAGCAAAAGTACTACTTTTGGGGGTAGAGATAAAAAAAATAGAAAGTGATATATTCAAGATGACAGAATGAGTTTCTATTGTTAGAAGCATTTGATTTTCCAAAGATTCAAATACTTCTCTGTCTCCCACCCTTTGCAACTTGAGGACTGCTGGTAACTTATGTTTGGTTGAGTGCCAAGACAAATCAAACCTGAAAAACAAAAAATAAAGAGGAATGTTGGTAAATATAAATATGCATCAGATATACAAGAATGCCTATATTGTATAATAAAGCATATTTTCATAAGTTCCTTTTGTCTTCCCCCTTCTGAACCTGCAAGATAGTGTTGCTTAGAAACCTATATGTGTAAAGTGATGGCTGAAGAACAGAATTTATAATTAATCTATGAAAGTCTGAAATGGCAAAACCTTTGTAGAGTGTAAAGTTCTATGTTTTTGCTATATTCACAAAACCCTGGGATTTGAATGGGCTAGACATAGGGTCAGAATTGACAAGGCAGGTCATCTGATGGTAACCTGCATGCTTGGGAGGACAGGGGTACTTAAGTCTGGAACAGCTGGTATCTGTAAAAATGCCTGTTAGTTGCACCTATTAGTTTTGTGGATAATAAGGGAGAATGAGATTAATTTAATCCACATTCGAAAGACATCTACAATAACCTTCCTACTCTGACAGTGTTAAGCAGAGAACAGTGTTCAGTGAGAAAATGAACATTTGTTTCAGAATTAATATAAAAAATAAGCATAATTTCCCAAGTAATTTTTTACCAGGATGGCATGAACTGTGTATTTTTACAAAGAAGTCAAATTTGATAATTGATTAAATACCTCTTATATAACATTAGACATTTATTTATAACTTATTTTATAAATTCTATAACATTTTCCTCACCCTGTGATTTACCTGCATTGCCATTTTTAAAATATACTCACAGTGCAAAGGAGCAAATTGGAAAGTAGCATAATTTCAGACTGCTATCTACATTAGCACATTACATAACACAATCTGTCATTCTGAAGAGATATTAATGCCAAATGGGTTATTTAAGCTATAGGAAGTATAAAGCAATGCATAAGTTTTCTACGTACTCTAAGGCAGGGTTTTCTTTCTATATAATTTCATATATGAACTACACAGAGATAGGGAGGATAAATCTTTATTTTCTGAAATATATATCCAAATTAAACCATTCTCTTAGATTTATTAATTGTCAACTCTGCTAGATACATTTGAATGTTCTGTTTCCTGACCTATATTTCACTTGGTTAACTTGCGTTCGCATTTAGGTTTCAGTTTAACTTTTCCTCAATACCCACATGATACACACACACACACACACACACACACACGCGCGCGCGCGCGCGCGCGCGCACGTTCGTCTCAATCTAGATATAAGCATGTCTTTCACGGTTTCCACAATATGCAACTAGCCTTATTATAATACTGTTATTTTCTTTTTACTGAAATAGCTTCTTTGTTGCATTAGAGCAGACACTGTACCTTGCACACGGGTATACCTCTACTCCAGCCTGTTGTGGACCCGCCGCACACTGTGTGGACTGCTCTTGCAAAAGCCTTTTGGGGCACTCTGACACTGGCTATAGAGTGCTGGGACTTAATAAGCAATCAGTGCATATTCACCAAAGAAAGGAGTCATGCTGTCTGAAAATCAAAATTCTTACCTTCGTGGAATTAACAAGGTAGTAGGGAAAATTTTATCAGTAGAAACAACAAGTTAGTATGACACAAGGGTGGTATGAGTCTAACCAGGATTTTGATGGGCACTCAGAGTAAACTGAAATCTCCGCCAGTTAGAATGATAAACGGGACTTTGTGGAGTAGATGGTCTACACTGACAGTTTTGTTGCATTATCACTCTGACCAATAACCATAAGGGGAAATCAATGACTTTTGCTTATGCATCAGGTTATTCATATTTTCTGACAATAATATTAAGACAACAAACATTTATCTTACTTTAAAATCATCTGGTTACAAATGGTTTCTTAAAATAGGAGTAATTTAATAGGGCTTACAGTTATGTCCACCTATGCCATTCTTGTTTTCCCTGAGTAAAACGTTTCTCAGACATAGCATATGAATTGAATCTACACGACTGTTTACCTTACTTGGTGAGTACACTGTAAGTTCTCCTTTTTTCTTTATTATTGAGGTCCTTGCAAAAGTGATCGGTTTGGTAGTAAAGCTGGAAATGAATTTAGTGTCTGGATTTGAACCATCCTAAGAAAAGATGAGCTTTGCCTAAACTTAATATTTTCTTATCTTTAACTGAGACTGAATCACAGTTAGTTGTCAAGTAGTATAATACTTTTGCACAAGATAATATTGCAATCTGAAATTATCACCTCCCCATAGACCATAATGTTAAATTATCGTTTTTATTCTTGCCTTATTTAATTCAATTTGTCAAATATTCTTTTAGTACCTACCAAGAACAGAGTCTGCTTAGTCTCATTTGAAATGAAATATTAAAGGTTCTATCATTTCATAAGTAATAGAATTTTTTTCTTATTTGCACTCTACTCTTTAGCACAAGGGCTTTACATCAGTTTTAGAAATCCATGGAAATCATATTTATTTCTTCATAGAAAATACGGAGTGCTTTATTTCACTGATATGAAAGTACCCTTTATTAACATGAGCTGTTACTCTTTTGAATTTAGGTGTGAGTAACTTAATAGATGATGCTTAATTATTTTATCTTTTGCTTTAATTTTATTTCATTTGTTCCAAAGACATTTATTATGCATTTAATATATGCTAAGTATTTTATGGGAACATGTAATTCCATGTTTCTTCAACACTCCTCATTTGGAAAATCAGAAATAATGCAATTTATATATAAAAACCCTCGCAAAAATTGTTGGCATTGAAACATGAGCCATAAACACAATATATCTTCTCTTTGGTAGCCATCATGAACGAGGTAACATTTTGATGAAGAATGCTAGAATGCTGACAGAGCGATTTTATGGAGTCATATTTTCTCATGACTTATGCCCCATGTAGCTTAGCTTTACACATGTATTTCATGCAGTGCTGCCATTTAAGTTCCATAAAAGCAATAGTGGCCTTTGCATGATTGTGGGAGTTTTAATATTTCCTTTTAAAGAGTACCAATCATATTTAAATGTTCAAATATGATATTCTAATACTTCCTTACTCATTGCCTTTACAAAATCAGGTTCTTAGAGATTTGTCTTATTCGTTTTGGTGATCAAGACACAGGTCACATAATTCAGTCCTCATAATCATTTTGTTCATTGACACCTAAAAATATTTGGTAAGGTATTATTCTGTTAAGATTAAAAGCATGGGCTTTCAGGGCACCTGGGTGGCTCAGTCGGTTAAGTATCTGACTTCAGCTCAGGTCATGATTTCAGGGTCCTGGGATCAGCCCTGAGTCTGGCTCCGCACTCAGCGGGGAGTCTGCTTGTCTTTCACCCTCTCCCTCTGCCCCTCCCTGCCCAGCTCCTGCGCGCACTCTCTCTCTCTCAAATAAATAAATAAAAAATCTTTAAAAAGAAAAAAAAAATCATGGGCTTTCAAATAAGTGAGACTTGGATTCAAGTCCAGCCAGTTCTGTTCACCATTATAATATAGTCAGTTTAAGCCTTAACTGAAAATTAGGGAAAATACTAGCATCAGCTAGCAGTTTGTATGAGGGTGAATGAAAAGAATGACAATAGAATGCTTACCCATAGTGCCTGGTTCAAACTATTCCTGTCAAGAACCAGCAGTTTTTTATTATAAAGGTGAATCTTTGATTGTAAAGTGAAACTTAAGTCTTAACTCTGTCTGAAGCAACCACTGGAGAAAGTTTATTCCTGCTTTGACAAAGTCATAATGTGGAAGGGTTGCTGACTTGATTTTTTTTCCTTCATTCCTGAAACACTAAATGTGCTAATTATTTCTAACTTCATTCTCTTATTAGTAAAGAAAAATGAATATCAGTGCATCAAAGCTCATCATTAGTCATTCATTTTTATTCCAAAATGCTGAAGATGCTGAGGAAAATGATAGCCTCAAACCTGCTCTTTTTTTTTTTTAAAGATTTTATTTATTTATTTGACAGAGACATAGCAAGAGAGGGAACACAAGCAGGAGGAGTGGGAGAGGGAGAAGAAGCAGGCTTCCTGCCGAGCAGGGAGCCCGATGCGGGACTCGATCCCGGGACTCCAGGATCATGACCTGAGCCGAAGGCAGTTGCTTAACCAACTGAGCCACCCAGGCGCCCTCAAACCTGCTCTTGAAGTAACTCCACTCTGGTTCCGACCAGACAGATAAAAAAATTTAAGATTATTTTAATGATGTTTGTTATTAATGGCTTTTGGGGACCATAAGTTAGATAAATAAAAATTACCTACTTTTTAAAAACAGCATCAACTAGGGGCACCTGGGTGGCTCAGTCCGTTAAATGTCTGACTTTGGTTCAGGTGATGATCTCAGGGTCCTGGAATTGAACCCCATGTCTGGCTCCCTGCTCACCAGGAAGTCGGCTTGTCCCTCTCCCTCTTCCCCTCCACCTCCTCATGCTCTGTTTCTGTCTCTCTCCCTCGAAAAATAAATAAAATATTTTTTAAAAAGTTTTAACTAAAACTATTTTTTTAATTCAAATCTCGTATACATCAGACTAAATTTCTTCACCTTTTCTCAATCTGAAATTATAACTATTTAATTGCAAAGAACCAAAATTGTAATGAAAACAGCAAATTTACATTTTGAGGGGTAAGGGTCAAAATGTCTGCTTTTATGTCAGTGCATGCCTTGCAATCTTGTGAAAGAGTCTGTTGGAAAACAATACAGTTAACTCTTGAACAACAGGGGTTTGAACTGCACAGATTCACTTATACATAGAATTTTTAAAATAAATACAGTATTACAGTACTTTCTCTTCCTTGTGATTTCCTTAATGACATCTTTTATCTAGTGTCTTTATTGTAAGAATGCCAGTATATAATGTATATAACATACAAAACATGTTGTCAACTGTTTATGTTATTGGTAAGGCTTTTGGTCAACAGTAGGCTATTAGTATTTAAATTTTGGGGGGAGTCAAAAGTTATATGCAGATTTTTGACTCTGCAGAGGGTTGGTACCCATAACTCCACCCTTGCTCAATGATCCACATAAATGATAATTAAAGGAGTGATTTTTAAAAGTTTCCTAAATCGTGGAGTTTAAAAGTAACATTTATGAATCAGTGGTCAGATTTTGACAATAGGATTATCCAAGAAATGATTCACATTTTTAAAACACTTGTTTTTGAGACCAATAGATTGGAGGTATTTTTCTTACCAGTAGCAAGAGAAATACACATTGTATTCTTACGTATTTTACCTAGGGCTTAATTATGATATGATTACCCACTATGAGAGGTAAATTATACACCTACTCATTTACCTGAAATAAATTAGCTATACTAGATTAAGAAAATGTAGTTATTCAGTCAAAAATAATCTAGTTGTGGCACCTGGGTGGCTCAGTCGGCTAAGCAGTTGCCTTCGGCTCAGGTCATGATCCTGGGATCCTGGGATCGAGCCCTGCTAAGTGGGGAGTCAGCTTGTCCCTCTCCCTTTGCCCCTCTCCTTGCTCATGCTTTCTCTCCCTCTCTCTCTCCCTCAAATAAATAAGTAAAATCTTAAAAAAAATAATCTAGCTGTCCCTGTGGAGGTGTTTTGTAGAAGTGACTAAATATACATTCAAATGGGGCGCCTGGGTGGCTCAGTCGTTAACCGTCTGCCTTCAGCTCAGGTCATGATCCCAGGGTCCTGGGATCGAGCCCCGCATTGGGCTCCCCACTCTGCGGGAAGCCTACTTCTCCCTCTCCCACTCCCCCTGCTTGTGCTCTCTCTCTCGCTGTCTCTCTCTGTCAAATAAATAAATAAAATCTTTAAAAAAAATAAAAAATAAAAAATAAATATACATTCAAATGACTAAATAAGAGAGATTGTGGTAGGTCATCTGGGTGGGCCCAATGACATCACAAGAATCCTTATTTAAAAAAAAAAAAAGACAGGATGGTCCGAAGGCAGAGAGAGAAGGTAATGTGGTAATAGAAGCAGAGATTAAAGCAATGTGGCCCCAAGGCAAGGAGTGCCATCTGTTTCTAAGAGCTGGAAGATACAAAGAACAGATTATCCTCTATAGCCTCTAGAAAGCAGCAGCTCTGTCGACCCCTTGACTGTAAGGCTGATTTTGGACTTCTGACCTACAGAATTGTGAAATGATAAATTTGTATTGTTTAAAACCACTACATTTGTGGTGATTTATTACAGTAGCAAGGAAACAAATGCAGATTTTGTTGCCTGAAAGTATGATCATGCTATAAAAAAATACCAAAACGTGGAATTGGTTTTGTAATTGGGTAATGGGTAGAAGCTGGAAGAATTTTGAGGACAATAATAGAAAAAGCCTACATTGTCTTGAATAGACTGCTGCTAGATATATGGATGTTAAGGACTCTGCTAATGAATAAGTCCATAGAGAAAGTGAGGAGTACGGTCAAAACAAAACAAAACAAAACTATGTTGTCATAGAGAATACTTAAATCATCATATCCAAACTGTTAGATACGGACGTTAAGAGTGCTATTAGTGAGGGCTCAGAAGGAAATGAAGAACATGTTATTAGGAAAAGTTATATAGAAAATAGAAAACCGGTATATAGAAAACATCGTAAGCAATGAACTTGGATATTTATCTGAAAATGTTTCTAAGCAAAATGTTAAAGCTGTGCCTGGTTTCTTCTTTCTGCATATATAGTAACCCCCCCCCCCGCCAAAAAAAAAGAGAGAGAAAGATAACTTAAGGGAAGAATTATAAAGCAAAATAGAAATAGGACTTGATGATTTGGAAAGTTCACAGCCTATCCAGATTGTAAATGACACAAAAATTCACTGTCAGGGAAGTATTCCAAAACCAAGGGGTATGGCTGGACAGTCCCTTGTTGGTGCCTCAGAAGGAACAAAAGGTAATGATATTCCATCATGTGGAGGGCTCTGAAGAGACTGGTCACATGCCTTATAGATCCCTTTTGCCATCTCATTAGAAACCAAAAATGTGATAAAATTATTTTGGAAATAACTGTTGAGGAGCATCTTGTCTGATGGGGCAAATTTCCTAACATACATAGAACTACAAGGTTTTTGAGAATATTAGCAGAAACATCACTGGCTTATACTGAAAGGGACATAGAGAGGAGAAAATAAAAGAAAGCTTTCAGACCCAGACTTGCAAAATTCTATAGACAAGAAACAGATTGGTAATTCTATTCATTTACAAATACATGAAAAAGGAGAGAGACTCAGAGGGCAGAGCTGAAGGCATGGAGTGCAGCACCTTACGCCACAGAGGATTTTTCCCAAGACTTGAAAACTAATGGAGCTTACTTTGCTGGATTTCAGAATTGCTTGGGACTGGTGACTCATTTTATCCTTCCATTTTCTTCCTTTTTGAGTGAGAGTATCTAGAACTGGCATCCCATGCTTGTTCTATCATTGTATTTTGAGAACAGGTAACTTATTATCTAGGTTCATAGGTCTACAAATGGAAAGGAATTTTGTACCAAGATGGATCATACCCAGGATTTCAAACATACCTGATGTAGATGATTAAATTTCAGATTTTGAATGGATGAGACGTCGATAAGATTTTAGACTTGAACTGATTCTGTCACCTTGTTGAGACTTTTGGTGATCTTGGGGTGGGACGAATTCATTTTGCCTGTGGTGTGGATGTGAATCTTTGAGAGCCAGGGACAATTGTGTTAAGATGAACAGTGGCCTCCAAAGATGTCCATGTTTTAAACCCTGAAACCTGTGTATCTGTTACTTTACATGGTAAAAGGGGCTTTGAAAGTGTGATTAGGGTAAAGTTTACCCACTGGATTATTCCAGTGGGCCTAATGTAATCATGAGGGTCCTTATAAGACAAAGACAGAAGGATTGGAATTAGAAAGGATACAGAGATGGAAGTGGAGGTTGTAGTGATGCACTTGGAAGATGGAGGAAGAGACCATGGAATGTAGGTGGCCCCTAGAAGCTGGAAAAGACAAGGAAACAGATTCTTCTTAGAGAAATTTTCTCCCAAAGAAATCCAGGACTCTTTACACTTGAATTTTAGTCCAGTGATAAAGATTTTGGACTTCTGACCTCTAGAGATGTAAGATGAAAAATTTGTGTTGTTTTAAGCCACGCAATGTGTGATAATTTGCTACCACCTCAATAGGAAAAACATTACCAATTTATGCAACTTCCCAAGAGTTGTATAATTCTAAAAGCCTTGCTATAAAAAACAGCAGGCCTGAGCTATACCCCTTTACCATAGGCAGCTACTTTAAACTATTTTATTGAATTATTTGCTTGCTTTCATATCTAAATAATATAATATAACTAAATTTTTAGTTCCTAAGTCTGTAGCTTTAAGCATTATGTATTGGCTTGAGGCATTATCTATTGACTTCCTATTCCCATTTCCAATCCCCTTATCATCACCCTAATGTATTATGTCCTAACTTTGGATAGACACATTCTATATAAAGGTAATTTAGGGATAAACCTTTACCATCATCCTAGGGATTCTCTTTGTCTTGCTTTTGTACTGTACCTCTCTTACAGTTCCTGTATCTTAAATTTTATTTTCTCAAGAATTACTCCATAGTTTTATCAAAGTATCCTAAGAAAGGATGAATGGTAGATAAAATCTTTGAGATCTTACATACAAGTGTACCTTGGAGGTGTTGTGGCTTCAGTTCCAGACCACTGCAATAAAAAATATTGCAATAGAGTGAGTTAAATGAAATTTTTGGCTTCCCAGTGTGTATAAAAGTTACCTTTGCGATATACTATTGATACTATTAAGTGTGCAATACCACAGTGCCTAAGAAAACAATGTACATACCTTAATTTAAAAATACTTCACTACCAAAAAAATGGCTAACCATCATCTGAACTTTAATGAGTTGTAATCTTTTTGCTGGTAGAAGTTCTTGCCTTGATGTCTATGGCTGCTGAGTGATCAGGGTAGTGTTACTGAAGTTTGGGGTGTCTGTGGCAGTTTCTTAAATAAGATAGTAATGAAGTTTGCTGTGTTGATGGGCTTTTTTCCCCCACAAATGATTTCTTTGTACCATGTGGTACTGTTTGATAGCTCTTTACCTACAGTAGAACAGAACTTCTTTCACAATCCATGTCAGTCCTCTCAAACCCTGCTGGTGCTTTATCAACTAAGTTTATATCATATTCTAAATTCTGTGTTGTCTGGGGCACCTGGGTGGCATAGTAGGGTAAACGTCTGCCTTGGACTGAGGTCATGATCTCAGAATCCTGGGATAGAGCCCCCATGTCAGGCTCCCTGCTCAGCAGGGAGTCTGCTTCTCCCTCTCCCAGTCCCCCTCTCCCTGCTCATGCTCTCTGTCTCTGTCTCTATCTCTCTTTCTCAAATAAATAAAATCTTTCAAAATAAATAAATAAATCCCTTGTTGTCTTTTCAACAGTCTTCACAGCATCTTCACCAGGAGGGGATTCCATCTCAAAAAGCCACTTGCTTTGCTCATCCATAAGAAGCACCTCCTCATCCGTTAAAGTTTTATTATGAAATTGCAGCAAGTCATCACATCTTCAGGCTCCACTTCTAATTCTAGTTCTCTTGCTGTTTCCACCACATCTATAGTCACTTCCTCCACTTCAGAAATGTATTTCTTAAATAACAGTACTTGAAAGTCAAACTTATTCCTTGATCCATGGGCTGCAGGATGGATGTTATGTTAGCAGGTATGAGAACATTAAACTCGTACGTCATCAGAGCTTTTGGATGACCAGATACATTGTGAATGAGCAGTAATATTTTGAAAGGAGTCTGTTTTTCTGAGTGGGAGGTCTCAACAGTAGGCTTACAATATTCAGTAAACCATGTTGTAAACAGATGTGCTGTCATCCAGGCTTTGTTCTTCCATTTATAGAGTACAGGCCGAGTAGATTTAACATAATTCTTAAGGGCCCTAGGAATTCTCAGAATGCTAAATGGACATTGGCTTCAAACTAAAGTCAACAGCTACAATCGCTCCCAATAAGAGAGTTAGCCTGTCCTTTGATGCTTTGAAGCCAGGAACTGATTTTTCCTCTCTAGTTATGAAGGTCCTAGAAGGTCCTAGACATCTTCTACTACATGGCTATTGGGCTTAGTTTGAAAATCTGTTGTGTAGCGTAGCTGCCTTCATTAATGATCTTAGCTGGATCTTCTGGACAACTTGCTGTTGTAACTTCTACATCAGCACCTGTTCACCTTGCCCTTTTATGTAATGGAGGCAGCTTGCCTTAAACCTCATGAACCAACCTCTGCTAGCTTCCAGCTATTTTTTTTGTCAGTTTTCTCATCTCTCTCAGCATTTATAGAATTGAGGAGATTTAGGGCCTTGCCTTAGATTAGGTTTGGGTTTAAGGGAATGTTGTGGCTGGTTTGATATTCTATCCAGTTCAGCAATCAGGATGTTTTGCTTTCTCATCATCTGTGTGTTCACTGGAGTATAGCTTTTTTTTTCTTTTTTCTCTTTCTTTTTTTTTTCTTTTTTCTCTTTCTTTTTTTTTCTTTTCTTTTCTTTCTTTCTTTTCTTTCTTTCTTTCTTCCTTCCTTCCTTCCTTCCTTCCTTCCTTCCTTCCTTCCTTCCTTCCTTCCTTCCTTCCTTCCTTCCTTCCTTTCTTTCTTTCTTTCTTTCTTTCTTTCTTTCTTTCTTTTTCTTTCTTTCTTCTTCTTTCTTTCTTTCTTTCTTTCTTTCTTTCTTTCTTTCTTTCTTTCTTTCTCTTTCTTTCTTTCTCCTTTCTTTCTTCTTTCTTCTTTCTTTTTCTTTCTTTCTTTCTTTCTTTCTTTCTTCTTTTTTTTCCTTTAAGAGCTTTCCCTTTGCATTCACAATGTGGCTCACTGGCTCAAGAAGCCTGGCTTGCAGCTTGTCTCAGCTTTTGACACACCTTCCTCACTAAACTTAATCATTCTAACTTTTAATGTTTTAATGTTTTAACTGAGGGCTGTGTGACTTTTCCCTTCACTTGAACACTTACAGAGGGCCATTGTAGGGTTATTAATTGGCCTAACTTCAATATTATTTTATCTCAGAGGATAGGGAAACCTGAGGAGAAAGAGAGAGAGAGGGGAATGGCCAGTCCGTAGAGTAGTCAGAATGTCACATTTAATAAGTTTGCCATCCTATGTGGGTGAAGCTCGCAGTGCCCCCAAACAATAGTGATAGTAACATCAAGAATTGTTAATTTCAGATCACTGTAATGAAATAATAATAATGAAATAGTTTGAAATGTTGTGCGAACTACCAAAATTCACATCTTAAAGTTATGACACAGACACGAAGTGAGTCGATACTGTTGGAAAATGGCACCTATAGACTTGCTCAATGCAGGGTTGCCATTCAATTTGTAAAAAATGCAGTATCCATGAAGCATAATAAAGCTAAGTGCAATGCAATGAGGTATGCCTGTATTAAAAAAAAATGCCTTTAATCTATACTCATACCTGATAGTTTGGCTTATAGAAGTTTAATTTGCAAATCATTTACTATTCCAGAGTTTTATAAGTGGAAGTTTTGCTGTTTAGAAGATTCCAGAACCTTTTATGAAACCTACTCCCCTATTCCCATCGGAATTTTAATGAATCTTTGTCAACAATGTTCTAGAAGTTCCATGATGATAAGCCCTGATATGGATTTATTCCTATCCATTGTTTGAGACACTCAGTTGCTTTTTCATTTCTTTAGCATTGTATATTATTTTTTAACTTGATTTTCCAGCTCTTCCACTGAGTTTTTTCATTTCTGATGTGATTTTTTTCTGATTTTCACAAGTTCATTTTCATTTTCTGAGTGTTCTTTTTTTATATCACTCTATTCTTATTTCATGGATGCAGTAGCTCTCTTATCTCTCTGGGAATACAAACAATAATGCCTTTGAAATTATTGTCTTTATGTACAGGTTCTGTTTATCCTAAGTTTTTTTTTAATCTTTCCTATTTGAATTAGTCTCTTTCTTTTCTTTTTTTTTTAAGTTTTTATTTATTTATTTGATTGAGAGAGAGAGAGAGGGAGCACAAGAGTGGGGTGAAGGGCAGAGGGAGAAGCAGACTCCCCACCAAGCAGGGAGCCCGAGGTAGGGCTTGATTCCAGGACCCTGGGATCATGACTTGAGCCGAAGGCAGATGCTTAACCAACTGAGCCACCCAGGTGCTCCAGGCCTCTTTATTTTCTGTTAAAGGTTTTCTTCATGTACCTAAGGACCTTCACTCCTATTTAAGGATGGAACAGTCAACATCTGATTAGAAATTCTGTAGGTATAGCAGGCAGGCTGGGTGCTTCTCAAATGTGAGTCATCTGGTAGGAACTTCTTGTTTTCAGGGAACTCCCCATGTCAGGTCTCTAGATCTTTTCTCTTATGATAGTAAGAGGGTCCTGGTTAGACTCTTCCCATCACTCCCAGGAAGATATAATTCTAGCTGTCATTATTTTTAGGAGCAATTAGAGGAGGATGTCTCAATATACAAAGTCATCTCCTTATTTTAAGTACACTACTGCTGCCCTTAACTATAGTTTTGATTACTCAATTCAGAGATGCTCTGTTTGGTATTTGAAAAAACAAAATAAAAAATTCTGTATCAGGAGCTTCGCGAGTCTATCTATATGAAGTATGGAGAGAATCTGGGGATCTTACTGCCTCCTAAATAGACCTTCCCCTGATCATATTTTTACCATTAAGTTTCTCTCCATTTTTACAAATACCCACTGCTATTAATTCATCAGATTTGGAGAGTGGTTTCCTCTATCTTACCATTTAGAGTTATGGGGTCTGATAAATGACTACTTGACCACTTCTCTATCTGCTTTCTATCATTTATATCTTCTCCATTTTTTTTCTTTTTTGTGCTTATTACTTTCAAAAAATTCCTTTTATGTCATTTTACTCTTGTTTTATTGAAGCTTCAGGAAGGAATTGATATAAATACACATAATCAGTTTGTTACTTTTAATTTGAAGTCCTTTTGGATATATTCAATATAAACTTGATCCTTATTATTTTCCTGATTGTTATGTCTTATTCCATTTTATATTATTCCATCCTCTAAACATATACCATTTATAGTTGGTATTATTAATTCCCATGGGGAAACAGGTTAACCAAAGTCTGTACAACATGACAGTTTGAGCCTAGGATCAAATCTAAAACCAACCTTTTAACATTAAAGGAACTTTTTTTTTTAATTTCTAAGATGAATTTATGATGATTTACAGTCCTCAAAAAGATTCAATATAGGAAAAATATTTTAATTTTATGGTGGTTAAATATTGTCCAATGTGCAAAAACTGTAGCAATGATACAAATTAATATGTATGTTGACTATCACGGTCTCTATGAGTGATATATTTTATAAGGCATGAACAATTTGAAAGCATCTGAATAGTTTTGAGGACAAAAAATCCTTAAACTTTAGAGAAGTTTTCCAAAACTTATTCAACAATACAACTAATGACAATTAAAAGGGATCCCATTCTACATTGATCAAAAACCAAAACAAACCAAAACAGAAATGATTTATTATTTATGAATAAATGTGTCAGTAAAATAAACAATTGTATGTTCCTTTATTTTTAGCATGCCTAGCATTTAGTAGGTGCTTAATGATTAGTTGTTAAATGTTAGGTGAAAAACGAAAGTGAAATCCTGCCACATAATTAGTTTCTTTGCAACCTCTAATTAATTTTATATTCTATTCCTCTCTTTTTCCTTCCTTTTTGTAAACTCTTCTAGTTTCTCATTACTTATTCCAGAACTATTACACATCTCCTTAAGTGGTCTTTCTTCCACTTGCCATCAGTCCACCCTGACATAGCTATATGATTTATAGAGCTATAGACCTAATAAAATTGTTTGATTATTAACATGATACTACCTTGTATAAAAGATAACATTTTGTGGTTTATAGAAATTATTGCCATTATTTTTTTTAAAGATTTTGTTTATGTGTTTGACAAAGAGAGCGAGAGAGCATAAGCAGGGGGACCGGTAGAGGGAGAGGGAGAAGCAGGCTCCCCACCAAGCAGGGAGCCTGATGTGGGGCTTGATCCCAGCATCCTGGGATCATGACCTGAGCTGAAGGCAGACGCTTAACCATCTGAGCAACCCAGGTGCCCAATTATTGCCTTTATTGTATCATTTAAAATTTTAGATCTCTCTAAGAAACAGAGGAGGTGTTAATATTTACTAATGAAAAAAACAAATTCTGGGACATTAAATCACCACAATCATATCCCTGGCTGTGAATGATAAAGCAAACACTTGAATGCAGATACTCGATACCCAGTTCTGTTCTACATGTGAAACTGTAATAACATTCTATTCAAGACTCTTAAAAACCCTGTGACCAAAACTCTCAAGCAAAGAAACCTCCTCACCTGGCATTCAAATCTCTTAACAGCAATCTACCATTCTGTTCCCATTTCTCATTTCTTCCATCATGCCATTGGTTTTATAGCAATATGTTTAGGTTTTCAGTTCTGGATTTTTACATCTCTCTTATGAGAGAACATATCTGGAAAATCATCTTTATTATCTTTCATTGTGTAAGTGTTGATCAGTTTCACAGGCCCCTTGTGGCATTCTCCATTTCCCCTTGTCCTTAGAAACCACATTAGCTTTGCTTCTAAAACATGCGGTGGCCAGATAAATATTTTATATCAAATATAGGGATATATTAAACTTTCTGAGACAGGTTTACAGACACCTTGGATAAATATATAGTTATGTTTAGTTTAATTTGTAGAACATGCTTTGAACCGTGCTGTTTATGTGAACAATAGCAGTTTGAGAATATCAAATACTTCACAGTTACAAAATTTTTACAATATTGGAATTCTGCATTTTTTTGCATGTATTTATTCAATTAGTATTTATTGCTTGCCTGCTTTGTTCCAGGCATGGTGATAACAGCAAGCAAAATAAGCATTGTTCTTTCCTTCATCTATTGGGAAGCAGATGTGATGTAGGATGCCAACATGCCAAAACACCTTATTTTTTCAAAAGTTGTCCCTATCTAATTTCTCATTTTAACACACTGGTGGCTTTAGAATCCAAATTTTTGCTGAAAAATATAATAATAAATACGTTCTGTCTTGTGCACTTGAACAAGGCACTTTTAAGAAATGTTTTACCTTGGGGCGCCTGGGTGGCTCAGTCGGTTATGCGTCTGTCTTCAACTTAGGTCATGATCCCAGGGTCCTGGGATCGAGTCCTGCATGGGGTTCCTTGCTCCGTGGGGAGTCTGCTTCTCCCTCTCCCTCTGCTCCTCATCCTCTCTCTTTGTCAAATAAATAAATAAAATCTTTAAAAATATTAAAAAAAAGAAGTGTTTTACCTTAATGCAAGAGAAAAAGAATTGGAGGTTTGGTATATTAGGGAGAGCATGTGCTTAGCTTTATTCAAGACTTTGTTGCTGGCACAGGGTAATTCTCTGATGGGAAAACATTTTTCTTTTAGGTTTCTCTCTTCTTCTTCTTCTTCTTCTTCTTCTTCTTCTTCTTCTTCTTCTTCTTCTTCTTCTTCTTCTTCTTCTCCTTCTTCTCCTTCTTCTCCTTCTCCTTCTCCTTCTCCTTCTCCTTCTCCTTCTCCTTCTTCTTCTTCTTCTTCTTTTTCTTCTTCTTCTTCTTCTTCTTCTTCTTCTTCTTCTTCTTCTTCTTCTTCTTCTTCTTCTTCTTCCTCTTCTTCTTCCTCTTCTTCTTCTTCTTCCTCTTCTTCTTCCTCTTCTTCTTCTTCCCCTTCTTCTTCCCCTTCTTCTTCCCCTTCTTCTTCCCCTTCTTCTTCCCCTTCCCCTTCTTCTTCTTCTACTTCTTCTTCTTCTTCTTCTTCTTCTTCTTCTTCTTCTTCTTCTTCTTCTTCTTCTTCTTCTTCTTCTTCTTCTCCTTCTTCTTCTTCCTCTTCTTCTTCTCCTTCTTCTCCTTCCTCTTCTTCTTCCTCTTCTTCTTCCCCTTCTTCTTCCCCTTCTTCTTCTCCTTCTTCTTCTCCTTCTTCTCCTTCTTCTTCTTCTTCTTCTTCTTCTTCTTCTTCTTCTTCTTCTTCTTCTTCTTCTTCTTCTTCCTCTTCTTCTTCTTCTTCCTCTTCTTCCATTTTTGCATATCAAAACCAACTTCCTTGTTAGGATACTCATAAGATACCTTGTAGACTGACAGAAAAATACAGCTTTTTTTAAGGAAATCCTCTTTAAGTAGTCCTAGTTCTTAAGCCAAGATTTTGAAATAAAGTGTGTTCTGAGTTGTTTTCTGAAAGCAATCCTTGGAAATGGTTTCTTTCTTTTCTTTTTTTAAAGATTTCATTTATTTATTTGACAGAGAGAGATAGTGAGAGCAGGAACACAAGTGGGGGAGTGGGAGAGGGAGAAGCAGACTTCCTGCTGAGCAGGGAGCCCGATGCAGGGCTCAATCCCAGGACCCTGGAATCATGACCTGAGCCGAAGGCAGCCGCTTAACCTACTGAGCCACCCAGGCGCCCCTGGAAATGGTTTCTTGATGACATCAGGATGGTTGACTAAATATTATAATTTCTGAGCATGGGATTATTATATAAATATCTTCTTTGTCATCTTTTTTATTCAAGCTATTATGAAAATCATAAAAACGTATTAGTCTTATTCCAAGTGATATTTTTAAGCCTTGGGATGTTTGTATGGGTCTCTCTGACTTTTTGGTTTATATAAGATAAAGGAGTTTCAGAACTGGTCAGGAATGAACACATTAAGACTTTCTTCATAGATATCTCATCAAAAGCTGAGACACCCCCCTCCCCACCACCACTTGCCCCAATATTCTAGGAGGCAGTTATTTATTTGGCAGTGTGTGTAATAAATAGATGATACTACAAGGTTTGTACTCCACTAAACAGTTCCTTTGGAAAGAATGAAGTTGACAGAGTTTAAAGTGGGATTCTCTAAACCTTGAAAAATCTGCCTTTTACAAGATAGATTGCCAGCAGGCAGGATTGTGGAAAATCCATGCATTCTGGTAGATTATCTAGATTTTTTTTAAATTATCCTTAGAGAACTCCTCTAGTAATTTCTTGTGAATATCTGGTTAATTTTAGCCTCCTGTTGTCTGCATAGTATAGAGTTTACTTGCTTAGCAGGGAATTTGCCATCATGTAAAAGCAACCTACATATAAGTTTTTTTCAGGGAGGTCAGTATTTGGCCTTTAAATTAAAATATATTTTTGTACCCATGAGACCCTTCAATAGAGGACATATATTTCATATATGCTCATTAAAGAAAATGGGCACAAGTGGCCACTGAAATAGGCCACAGGAAAAGGGGAAAATAATTAAGGCTTACATTTATGAAAGTATTTATAGAAGTTTGACTTGGTGAAATAGGAATGTTGTCACAGTTATAAACATTATGGTTGCTTGCTTATTTCTTCAGAGTCTAGGTTGGAGAGAAATGCTGGACCAGGTATAAATTTGAATCCATTTTGCGATATGAATTCTAAAACTATTTTTCTTTGAAATAGAGCTCCTTCTGAAATGATTAAATATGAATGAATCTTCAGTTACCACATTTCCACACTATTTTAGGTGTCAAGGGAGAAGGAAATATTTGACGACTTAGTTCAACTTTCTATGAATAAAAATAATGTCCAAATGAAGCATTTGCATTTCAACATTGTCAGATTATGTCATAGCATGACCTCTTAGAATAATATATGTAAACAAACCTCCCTGCTATTCTCACGTAGTACAATAGTAGTTGAAATGATTAATCAGGTCCTGATTTGAAAGCTCTTTAATCTGTAGCAAAGACGGGACGTATTGATTGTTATCCAACAGTCAGCCTTGATTTGGTTGTTTAAATCTAAACGAGATTATTATTTTTTTTAATTTTTTTGTTTTAAAATATTTTATTTATTTATTTGAGAGAGAGAGAATGAGAGAGAGCACATGAGAGGGGGTAGGGTCAGAGGGAGAAGCAGACTCCCTGCCGAGCAGAGAGCCCAATGCGGGACTCGATCCAGGGACTCCAGGATCATGACCTGAGCCGAAGGCAGTCGCTTAACCAACTGAGCCACCCAGGCACCCTAAAAGGGATTATTTTTGAAGTTTACATTTGCTGTATGGAAATTATCATGAAATGAAACAACACATTGTTTCATTTCAAGTATCAGGGAGATTAATCTTTTCAAAGAAAGGGTCTTCCAGATATCAGAATTTGAATTATTTTCTAATGTTTTTCTGTTTGTTTAAAGCCACTACACAGTGATATTACATTGAATTATCAGGGAAATACATAACAAAGCATTTAACAATTTTGAATGTAAGGATTTTGTAATATATTTCCAGTTTAAACATAGAGATAAGCAGCAATAGTATGTTACTGGACAAACTATAGATCCATTTGTCTATTTCTCAATAGTGCCTGCTTATATTATGATAAAATCAGTTGTTTTTTTTTTAATAATGTTCCAAATTAAGAGGAGGAATAGTTTTGGCATTTTGCATTATTATCCTCAGGATGATGCTGGGAAATATGGAAAAGATGCCTTTCTATTTTCTCAAAAAGAAATATCCTTTTCATTTCCTTTCTTTGTTATCTTTAGTTTTCTTCCTTCCTTCTTTTTTTTTTCTTCTTTTAATTTGGAAAGAATATTTGAAGCAGAAAACAACTGCATGACTATTTTCAATGTATGACTATTATCTTGAGAAATTTGGGAATCTCTTAGTTTTCTTAAATTGTAGAGTTGGCAAACCCGCAAATCATACTTGCCACACAGTAAAAATTATTCAGTGTCTTTCAGACATTAGGGATATTTTTTACTTCAAGAAAAATTATCACGTAATCTGTAGCCCTCTTATTTAACTGGTATATGTGTGACATGTCTGGTTATATGAGGTTGGGAGGTCTGAATCTTGGCATTAGTCACCAGGTAGTAGAGTTTTTCTGAATGCCACTGTAGTGAATACATAGTGATCAAGATTACCAGCACATTTCCAATGTGGTCTATGTACTGTTGTCTGTAACTTACCCTTAACTTTTGCTTTTTATTGCCTTAGTAGAAGTTTTTGTTGAGTTTCAACTAATTTCGCAAAGTTAAATACCAAAAACATTGACTCTTGGCTGATAACTTATATTCTTGTATATAGTATGCCGTCATTGAGTTAAAATTGTTGTGTATTCTCCTCTCACGTTCTGAAGGCTACGTGGTGTTTTGTTTAAAATTATTCTCATAAAGTCAATATACTTTCTTCACTACCGCCCTTTATCTATTTAAATCAATAGGTTATTATTAAAAGTTACTAGCCTCTAACTTTTCTGTTTTAAATACTTTTTCAGTCTAAAGCATTTGCAGATGCCTCACTGACATGATTAGCATTTGGCTATTTTCTCAATATATCTGTAAAAATTTCTAAATTTCTCTTACCAGGAATGGAGTTACCTATGAGAATTGATATTTTAGACCGAAGGCAATTTTTCAGAAATTGTACACAAAAACAGATTCTCACTGCAAAGATAAAAATAGTTTTCTGCTGAAACTATTGTGAATTTTTCAAAATCTTTCTTGTTCAATTCTATTTGTGAAAAAAAAAATCCATTCCAATGAAAATGGCATTCTTTCAGAGAAGAAATTTTATTTTTATTAACATCAACAGGGGATTAGATAAATTCTAGGAGTTTTGCCAATACCTCAAATTAACTCTCTTTGTTCTCTATCATCTATTAAAATTATCTTCATCTTATTCTATCTAGAGTTGGAGTCATTTGGTTGGTTGCTTGCTTTTTTCTTCATTTTTAATTCTCTTATATTATTACCCACTTCCATCCCAAGAGAGTTCATGTTAATACCAGATATGTATTCTTATGTAATTTTCCTTCGCTTATATAATAACTTACATGTTATATAGACACCTATGCTTAGGTACTTATATAAGCAAAAACTGTGTATTACTGTTTTTACTCTATTTTATAATCTTTAATTTTCTCTATCCAGAAATATTCATATAAATATAGTCAAGTGAACCGATATTTATTACTTTTAATAGCCAAGTAATATTACATATTGTGAATGCACTATATTTTATTAACCTTCTTATTGATTGCAAATGATCTCCTAGTTTTTTCTATTATAAATTATACAAAAATAAACATTTTCATAGCATTTCTTTTTTTTCAGATTTATAAAAGGATTGCATATTCTTTTTTTTTTTTAAACAAAGATGGAAATTTCTTTTAGTCTACATATGACCATACAGATATTTTGAGTACTACATAGTTTGTGCTATTACTTGACATACATTTCCTAGAGAACCCCTGAGTAGGAAAATGCTTAACCCCAAAGCTTTTCTTTTCTTTTTTTTTTTTTTAGTGTTCCATGATTGTTTTTGTATAATACACAGTGCTCCATTCAGTACGTGCCCTCTTCAATACTTATCACCAGGCTAACCCATCCTCCACCCCCTCCCCTCTAGAAACCTCAGGTTGTTTCTCAGAGTCCATAGTCTCTCATGGTTCTTCTCCCCCTCCAATTTCCCCCCTTCATATTACCCTTCCTACTATCTTCTCCTTTTTTTTTAACATATAATGTATTATTTGTTTCAGAGGTACAGGTCTGTGATTCAACAGTCTTACACAATTCACAGCACTCACCATAGCACATACCCTCCCCAGTGTCTATCACCCAGTCACCCCATCCCTCCCACCCCACCCACCACTCCAGCAACCCTCAGTTTGTTTCCTGAGATTAAGAATTCCTCATATCAGTGAGGTCATATGTTACATGTCTTTCTCTGATTGACTTTTTTCGCTCAGCATAATACCCTCCAGTTCTATCCACGTTGTTGCAAATGGCAAGATTTCATTCCTTTTGATGGCTGCATAATATTCCATTATATATATATATATATATATATATATATATATATATATATATATATATATATATACCACATCTTTTTATCCATTCATCTGTCAATGAACATCTTGGCTCTTTACATAGTTTGGCTATTGTGGACATTGCTGCTATAATCACCGGGGTGCACGTACCACTTCAGATCCCTACATTTGTATCTTTGTGGTAAATACCCAGTAGTGCAATTGCTAGGTCGTAGGGTAGCTCTATTGTCAACTTTTTGAGGAACCTCCATACTGTTTTCCAGAGTGGCTGCACCAGCTTGCATTCCCACCAACAGTGCAGGAGTGTTCCCCTTTCTCTGCATCCCTGCCAACATCTGTCGTTACTAATCAATACAGACATTAGTAAGATGTCACAACTTGAGTTCAGAATGACAATATTAAAGATACTAGCTGGGCTTGAAAAAAGCATGGGAGATATTAGAGAAACCCTTTCTGGAGAAATAAAAGAACTAAGATCTAACCAAGTCAAAATCAAAAAGGCTATTAATGAGGTTTAATCAAAAATGGAGGCTCTAACTGCTAGGATAAATGAGGCAGAAGAGAAAATTAGTGACATAGAAAACCAAATGATGGAAAATAAAGAAGCTGAGAAAAAGAGAGATAAACAACTACTAGATCACAAGGGCAGAATTCGAGAAATAAGTGATACCATAAGATGAAACAATATTAGAATATTTGGGATCCCAGAAGACGAAGAAAGAGAGAGAGGGGCAGAAGGTATATTGGAGCAAATTTTAGCAGAGAACACCCCTAATTTGGGGAGGGAAACAGGCATCAAAATCCCAGAGGCACAGAGAACCCCCCTCAAAATCAATAAAAATAGGTCAACACCCCGACATCTAATAGTAAAACTTATGAGTCTCAGAGACAAAGAGAAAATCCTGAAAGCAGCTTGGGACAAGAGATCTGTAACCTACAATGGTAGAAACATTAGATTGGCAACAGACCTATCCACAGAGACCTGGCAGGCCAGAAAGGACTGGCGGGATATATTCAGAGCACTAAATGAGAAAAATATGCAGCCAAGAATACTATATCCAGTTAGGCTGTCATTGAAAATAGAAGGAAAGATAAAAAGCTTCCAGGACAAACAAAACCTAAAGGAATTTGCAAACACGAAACCAGCCCTCAAGAAATATTGAAAGGGATTCTCTAAGCAAAGAGAGAGCATAAAAGTAACATAGACCAGAAAGGAACACAGACAATATACAGTAACAGGAACCTTACAGGCAGTACAATGGCACTAAATTCATATCTTTCAATAGTTACCTACTCTAAGAGAGATTGTCCAAAATTCATAAAAAAGTGAGGTTTAAACATTATTTATAAATATGAAGTCTAATCTCGGAAGATAATGCTTTGGACGTTGGAAAAAGTTTTACTTGCAGAGCAGGAATTTATTTGTGTTTGGAGAAGGAGATGTGACATCAGTGAATGGTAGGTTTTAAGAGACTTTTAATAATACATACTTAAAAGACGTTATGAGGGGCACCTGGGTGGGTCTGTCTGTTAAGCATCTGACTCTTGATTTCCGCTCAGGTCACGATCTCAGGATTGTGAGATAAGCCCTACATCGGGCTCCATGCTGAGTGTGGAGCATGCTTAAGGTTCTCTCTCTCCCTCTCTTTCTGCCCTTCCTCCCCACACTTGCGTGCTTGTACTCTCTCTTAAAAAATTATTTTTAAATAAAAAATATTAAATAAAAAATTAAAATTAAATTAAAATAAATTAAAAATTTATCACATTGGTACGTTAAGCATAATTTATATAAAGATTGGTAAGAGAATATATATATTTTTTTCAATTTTCCTAAAACCCGAAAGTGTAATTAACAACAGATACGAAATCAGTGGACAACATTTACATATTTAAAAGTTGGATAAGAGACTGGAAATCAATTTGTTACCAAAAAGTCTATTTTTCTTGACTCTAATTAACTTTTATTACTTACCCATCCCTCATCCAGTGATCATTTTCTCGTTAGTTGCTTAACAGTAATAAAAACATCCCTGTGTGTGTGTGTGTGTGTGTGTGTGTGTGTGTGTAGGCTGCCTCACACAGCAACCAACAGTTTTCAGACACCAGGAACCATGGACGAAGACCAAATATATGTGAGAAATATATTTTGGTCGTCTGACCAAATGACCAAATATATATATTTCTTATAAATCATAGTATCACACCCAATGTAAAGTTGCTTTTGTTTTGGTTTTAATCATGTATTTAAGCCTTTTTTTTTTTTACATTATATTTCATTGATTTATGTTTGCCTGTGTTGTCTTCCCACTGAGATTTTAAGTTTCTTCTTTTTTATCTCAGCCTATGCTAAATTTAGACCGTATTCCCTCTATATTTGCTGTGATGAGTATTCCCCATTTCTTATGTAGCATATATCTATGTTTGATTGTAAGTCCACTGAAGCTAGAACCTGTGAGTTCTGTGTTTTATAGAATTTCCTGAGTCCCAGGGGAACCTGGTAACTATTAAAAATAAACCAATCTCAATATACTTCAAAAATTAGTCTGGCTGAACATCACTGAAAACAGACCTTTCTTAGTTTTCCACTCCATTCTCCATAATGTAGAGTAGAACTATTATTCAGCAGAGAACAATATGCCAAAAATAGATTAAAGTAACAAAGCTTATGTAAACAGGGGAGCATCATTCCATATATCTAAATTGCTGACCGTAGATCCACTACTCATTAAGAATCTATTAGGTGACACGTTTCTAGTAAAGTGGGATCTTCTAGTCAAAACGAAGCCATTATTCTAGTACATTTCATGCCCATTGAAAACAGATTTATAACATATAAAGAGTCCTTTATTAAATAGGTTTTTAGTTTACTAAAAAACAGATTTACAATTCAGGAGCAACCCATTGCCTAACATGTTTTCAGCTACTGAAATAGATTTACTACTCAGAAACAACCCATTATCTAACATGTTTCCAGTTCACTGAAAACAGATTTACAACTCATACATAGCCCATTATCTAACATAGTTCCAGCTCACTGACTATTGATTTAGAATTCATAAACAGCCCATTATCTGACAAATTTTCAACTCACTGAACAGATTTGCAAATCATAAACAACCTATTATCTCCCACATTTCCAGCTCACTGAAAGTAGATTTATAGTGTATAAACAATCCATTATCTCACATGTTCCAGTTCACTGAAGATTGATACAGAACTCACAAAGAACCCCAAGGAGTCAAGGTTCCACTTTGGACATGAAATAAATTAAATAAATAAATAAATAAATAAATAAATAAATAAATAAATAGTAACCTCTGTTGAATAAGAAATAATCATATTTGATCTTAATGAGTATCTTATATCAATAGATATATACAGAGATTTAATCTGTTATTTTCAATCTTTAAGTAGTATATAAAAGAAAAACAATCAGATGAATTTAAAGGTAGGATAACTGCATTTTTGTGTTTTTAAACATTCCTGTGTTAATTTATGAAAATTTAGAAAATGAAAGTAATACTATTAAAAATGATCATTTTATGGTTAGCTTTATTTTTATAATCTTAGCTTATTTCTAAAGGTTGTTTAAATCTTACTTTCTTGTAATATGTAGAAGCATTAGAACATATTTATTTTTTTAATTATTAACATACTGAATTCCACTAGAAGTTTTTTATTTTAAAGATTTTTATTTATTTGAGAGAGAGCGAGTGAGAGAGAGAACAAGTGCACAAGCAGGGGGGAGGGGCAGAGGCAGAGGAAGAAGCCGACTCCCTGCTGAGCAGGGAGCCATTGCAGGAATATATCCCAGGACCCTGGGATCATGACCTGAGCCAAAGGCAGCCGCTTAACCAACTGAGTCACCCAGGCTCCCAATTCCATTAGAAGTTTTTAAAGATTTTTTTTAATTGTATTTATTTATCTAAGAGAGAGAGTAAGCAAGAGAGAGAGCATGAGCAGAGGAAGGTGAAGAGGGAGAGGGAGAAGCAGACTCCCCACTGAGCAGGGAGCTTGACGCGGGGCTGTATCCCAGGTCCCTGGGATCATGACCTGAGCTGAAGGCAGACACTTAACCAACTGAGCCATCCAGGCACCCCTCCATTAGAAGTTTTTAAAAACAAATAACAAATTTTAAAAATAGATAAACTTCTTCATAATATGTTTACTGGGGAGTTAATTTATTTTTATTTTATCAATATGAAAAGTCTTTTTATTCCATAGTATCCTGAAGTTAAACCTTTATTTTAAGCCTTTTATTCCAGTTTATCATTACTATTTTATTCATTGTCAGCTAACTCAAACTTGTGAAATCACAATGAGAAATGTTTCATTTAAAATACTATGAGCTTGGGGTGCCTGGGTGGCTCAGTCATTAAGCATCTGCCTTCGGCTCAGGTCATGATCACAGGGTCCTGGGATCAAGCCCCGCATTGGGCTCCTGCTTGGCTGGGAGCCTGCTTCTCCTTCTCCCACTCCCCTTGCTTGTGTTCCCTCTCTCGCTGTGTCTCTCTCTGTCAAATAAATAAGTAAATAAAATCTTTAAAAAAATAAAATAAACATAAAATACTATGAGCTTATAGGAGTTGAATAAATTTTGTGACACGTGTTTGTACTCTAAAAAAATAAATAAAATACTATGAGCTTAAATTTAAAATACTAACTGTCACATGATTTTAAATACATATTAACTTATGAATGTATATGTTACTTTTTAAATTTTTTATTATGGAAACTTTCAAATAAACACAAAAGTGAAAAGTCTAATTAATCCAGTGGGCCCATCGACCCATTTCAACTAGCATCAACATGTGGCCAATTTTGCTTCATCTATTCAAAATCCCCTTCCCCCAACATACACACACACACACACACACACACACTATACCATGTGTATTACTTTAAAACAAAATCCAGATAACATATTATCTTATAATTAAATACTTCAACACATGTCAATAAGAGATACTTTTGTTTTTAACATAATACACAATATACCTAAAATTAAAATACTGCCTTAGTATCTGTCATTTCATATCAAGTTTACTACTTACCTCATATATGTATTTTTGTAATTTTGTACCATGAGCCAGACATTACGTATATTTATAGCTATTATATATTAAATATATAAATATATATTTAACTATAATTATGTATAATTAATTTTATATGTGTAATTTATTTTCCTCCTTATTTTCAATATTGTCCTATAATTTAATCATATTTTTGGGGTGGGAGAATGATTCAAGTATTATCTAAAATATTATATGAAATAATATTATGTAGTGTTAAGACAGTCATAATTACCTTCTTTTCCTTCTCCTCATAGATTAATGCTTTTATTTTCATGACTATCATTTCCATTAAACAAAGAAACCCAGATTATTATATGTCCTTCATAAAAAACACAACATTCAGCATAGAGCGGTCCTCAGTAAATATTTGTTGAGTTAATTAATGGAACAAATCAGATAAGTAGCAGGAAATTTTCCTACGATTTAGTCTGTCCTTATGATATAAAATAATGAGGAAATCAGTGAGTTTCTGTGCCTCTCTCACTGTGTTTTCAGTAGGGCAATTATAAGGATTTTCTATCTATGGAAAATCATGTTTTCCACTATCAGGGTGGAAAAAACTTTCCTTCTACCCCTTTAGGTTCTGTGGCTGGTCTAACAATAAAAATGTCATGAGGCAGATTAACAGGAGAAAAAATAATTTAATTATGTATGTAGGAGAACCCTACAAAGGCATTGAGACTCAAGGGCAATTATGGGCTATCCTGTGCTAATGAATGGGATAGGGGCCTGGGGTTTCAAAGATGAGTAGGGTAATTTAAAGGATGAGAAAAAAGAGCAGGTGTTTGGTAATTAGATGTTTGCCCAGCTATATAGATAGGTCTTTCAGTAAAAGTCATCTCTAGTAATAGCTCTCTTTCTAGGCCTTCATATCTAAATTCTTCTAAGTAGTTAAGGGAGGCGTACATTTTTTTTTTTCTTGATTTTGCTGGGTCTTGATTGCCTTCAGCTCAAAATAATCCACATTACTAAAGTGACATATTTTGGGGAAGCTTATTCTAAACCTTTTCACTACGAAGCTGTCCACTCCCCTATATCATGGAATATCATATATCAATATATATGGGATAATTTATTATTGTGAAGTTAAAATAAAAATTAAGTAAAATATTCTATATGCCTATATTTTTCAAGATACATAATATTTCTTACCAAAAGGGCGGTACCTGTGTTTTCTATGAAAATACCATATGTATATATCATGTTAGCATGGATACCTATCAGCCTTACTACATTTCACAGAATAAAATAACTTGCCATGTATCAAACTCTAAAATTTTTTAACTTAAAATATGAGAGGAGAGAAAGAAAATATGCCCAGTTTTAATTTAAGCTACCCATTTTTTGATATATTAACTAAACTTAAACTCTTGTTTCTGAATATACTTTGTCAATTTTTGTTTCTAATTGATCCTAATTTAGCTGTCAGAAGGGCATTTAGTTTGCTATTTTTTTCAAAGGTACATGCTTTGTGATTTTTCTGGTAACTCATTTTTTTTAAGTTTGATTTTTTCCAACTTTACTGAGATATAATTGACGTATAACATTGTGTAAGTTTAAGGTATACAATTTGCTTATTTGATACACTTACATATTGTAATACAATTACCACCATAGGCTCATCTCATACCTCCATTCTACCACATAATAACCATTTTCTTCTATGATGAGAACATTTAAGATCTACTCTCTTAATAACTTTCAAGTATTTAATACAGTATTATTGACTATAATCACTTATTTAATTTATAAGTGGAAGTTCATACTTTTGACCAACATCTCCCCATTTCCTCTATGCCCCAGTGTTGTTTTTTTAACTTTCTACATATGAAAACAAAATGAAACAAAAACTCTCTGAAATTCTTCTCTTTATTTCTTATAAAATTTTACTATAATTATTTAAAATTACTGAAAATACCTAAGTGAAACCAATAAGCTTTTCTTTTTATGAATCAGATGAATAATCCAAGGAGATTGCACACATACACACACACACACACATATGTACACACACAATTAATATAAGCAGAAAAATCAAAAGTCTAGAAAATTACAATACTGGCTAAAAGCAGTAGCTTCTAACAGCAAGAATTGGAAAGAGGAAAGGGGAAAGAGTAGCAGAGAGAATTTTCTTGTCTAAGAACATATTTGAATAATGTGATGATAAAAATAATTTTTAAAAGAAAAATTTGCAGTGCCCTTGCCAAAAAAGTACTTTCATCTTCCTTTAGTATTTTTCTAGCATAATCCATCTATTAGCAAGAATATCCATTGTAATTTTTCTACTCACTCTGCAAATTTTAAAGACAGCATCCTGAAATAGTACCAAAATAATGTGCAATCACAATTTTGTTAGAATTAGTACATCTCTTTAAAATAAAACAAAAAATGTGAAGTTTCTACATCACATTTATATTTTGTCACAAAGTCTGCCAAGGTGTTTTCACATTATAGAATCTGTTGGCAGATTTCCATTTTTAACAATAGGTCTGGGCTTTTTGTGACAGTGACAAGAACAATTCTAAAATCACTGAGGAGTGGGAGAAACAAAAAGCATGCATAATTCTCTATTTGTGGTCTGACATAGATGACTCACCTTCCCAGGATTATTATATGACATTTATTGAGTCCCCATGTACCAAATGAAATGTAAAACCAGTTAAACTTGTTCCTTTGAGTATTAAACTAGTAAAAAAGGAAATTTATATCTTGCCTATTCTCTTAGTTAAGGTATATTGAATGCTTTTTTTATGTCAGGTACTTACCTGGTCTCTTATAGAATATAAATAGAAAATATCTAGTCCCTGCCCTCTAGGAGCTTCTTCCCCTCCCTTTACGAATGACTGGTCTAGAAAGGAATCACACTCTTAAACACATTCATGGAAAATGAAACAATATAGTCATTGCCAAAGGAAAGAATGATTTATTTGGTGTACTGGAGTAGAAATGTGATCATGAATTGCCACTCACAAGATTAAAAATACACAGTGGAAAGAAAAAACTGTAAGAAGTCATGAAGTCTTGAAAGATCTTTCTTCACTATCAAAGGTCAGAACAGACAGAAAAGCAGGAGTCAGAATATGGAGGTTTCTCTCTCTGTGTGTCTTTCTAAAGTAATGAAGCTACTTGGATAATAGAGGTTTAGAGCTTTGCTATTTTAATCATGATATTTTAGTATTAATGTATTTATTAAAAACAAAAGAATATTTACTTTTTAGAGGTACAAATTGAAATATTTACTGATGAAATGATTCTGATATCTTGGATTTGCTTCCAAATAATCCAGTGGTGCATTGAGGGTAGGGAAATGGGAAATTTTATAGATGAAGCAAAATTGGCCATATGTTGATACTAGTTCAAACGAAATATATGGGTCCTTAGGGGTTCATCAGACAACTCTCTTTACTTTTGTGTTTACCTAAAAATTTCCACGGGAAAAATTAAAATGTGACATATTCATATGCTAATATGTATTTGAAGAATGTACAGTCTTTGTTATTTTTTGATATTGCTGTCTCTAGCTCCGAGTCTGAATTCCCTAAGTTTGAGGGCTTTATCGTTTTGCATTCATCACAGTGAATTTAAAAAGAAAAAAAACTTCATAAATACAAAATTGAACCAAATTGATGAAATATTTGAATCACTAGTAAATTAAGAAAAGGGCAATAAGCATTTTATTTCTACTTAGGTTAAGTTTAGAGTTGTAAACTCTGTCAAACACTGAATGGTAGGGGCAGCCGGGTGGGTCAGTTGGTTAAGCATCTGCCTTCGGCTCAGGTCTTGATCCCAGGGTCCTAGGATCAAGCCCCGGCTCCCTGCTCAGCAGGGAGTCTACTTCTTCCTCCCTGCCCCCCCCCCACCGCCCTGCCGCTCGTGCTCTCTCTCTCTCTCTCTCTCACTCTGCTCTCTCTCTCTCAAATAAATAAAAATAACAATCTAAAAAAAAGACTAAATGGTAGAAACCATTCTCCTCCAATATTAGAAAAGTAATTTTTTTTTTTTTTTTTTTTTTTTTTACAGACAGTGTATAGAAAGTAAATACAATGCCAGGAATGGAAAGATCCCATCAAAATGCTCAGTAGTTATATAAGGATCAAATGAGTGAGCTGACCAGGTTTGAAGTTCAGGCAAATTAGTGAATTAGTTTAATTGAACAATTAAAAATTAGTGAATTAGTTTAATTGTACAAAAGACATAGATTTGCTATGAACATTTAAAAAATTTGGCTTGGGCGCCTGGGTGGCTCAGTTGGTTAAGCGACTGCCTTCGGCTCAGGTCATGATCCTGGAGTCCCTGGATTGAGTCCCACATCGGGCTCCCTGCTCAGTGAGGAGCCTGCTTCTCCCTCTAAACCTCCCCCATCTCATGTACTCTCTCTCTCTCATTCTCGCTCTCTCAAATAAATAAATAAAATCTTTAAAAAAAAAATTTGGCTTGAGTTACAGAAGTGTTTTGAGATTTTGTATCCCTGACAATGATAAGAAAAATTATTGAAATGTTTAGAAATTTATTGAAATTATTGAATTAAGAGAATTCAAAATTCATTTACTAGAAATATAGAAAATATAATAGATGATTACCATCAAGGTTAATGAATACAGAATTTGGAAACCACTGTATTTTTAAAGCATGAGAATAACCTAAACTTTATTTCACTGATGAATTAAGAAATTCTTAATTATTTCCTTAAATATAAGGTCAGTCGTTTATTGAACATCTACTGCATTTTGAGAATAATTCAAGAGGGGCTGAAAATATAGAGAGATATGAGATACCTTATGTATATAATCCAGTTGAACTTAAGAACCCATAAAAGTTTCTCTTGTGTCATCCTGGGACAACTCTGCCCATTTAGGAAACCCTGGGTAGAATTAATTTAATGCTATCATTTGACAGTAATGATTATACTTATTGATGTGTGGGAAAATGCAATGCCCACGCAGAAGTATTTCAAATGACAATCTAGTAACGAGTTGTGTGAACAACACAGAGAGCAGATGTTTCTTTATGATAGTAAGAGACCCTTTGCAATACATTTCAGATGTCAAACTCAGTTTTGCTTAGTGCTCCTTCTTGTCTCTTATGAGTAAGCATAATTTCTCTTAAACATATGGCCCAAAATGGAGTAAGTCTGGGAAATCCCATTTATAACTTCAGTCTATGTTATTGGGAGAAAAAAAAATCTTCTGAATTAGTAATAAAAACCATCTGTTCTCCCTTAGAGGAAAATGCCTCACACTGATGAAGTGAGAATAATATTCAGCATTTTAAAAAAGTATACAGAAAAATATAATGGAACAGTTTTTTTTTTTAACAAGATGTCAAATCAATCTTCAAAGTTTAAGTTTTAACAGTCTTTAAAATATCTGCTAAAGATCAAGGCCTATATTCCTTTACATGCGTATTAATTCTCATAAAATATGTTAAATATCAAGATATTTATTTTCAGAAATTATTTATCTGTGGAGTGCCTGGATGGCTCAGTGGGTTAAGCATTTTCCTATGGCTTAGGTCTTGATCCTGAGATCTTGGGATCAAGCCCCCCTCTCCACCTGCGTCAGGTTCCCTGCTCAGTGGGGAGTCTGCTTCTCCCTCTCTCTCTGCTGCTCCCCCTGCTTGTGCTCTTTCATTCACTCTCACTCTCAAATAAATAAATAAAATGTTTTTTAAAAGAAATTATTTATCTTCTTTACTTTCATAATTTGTTCATAATAATAAGCTATTTAAAATCACAATCGCTGAGTTTCCTCAGTTTTTTTCTCAACCTTTTTATTTTATTTTTTTTAAAGATTTTATTTATTTGTTTGACAGAGAGAGACACAGCGAGAGAGGGAATACAAGCAGGGGGAATGGGAGAGGGAGAAGCAGGCTTCCCGCGGAGCAGGGAGCCCGATGCGGGGCTCGATCCCAGGACCCTGGGATCATGACCTGAGCCGAAGGCAGACGCTTAACGACTGAGCCACCCAAGTGCCCCTTTTCTCAACCTTTTTAATCTGCTTATAATAGTAATACAGATTCAAAAGGATAGTAATACAAGTTCATTGAAGAAAAGTTTTATGTGTGGAGTTTTAGAAGGGTGTGATGATAAATGTTGTATTTTATCTTTCATATTTAATTGGAAAACTTTTCAGACTTTTTTTCTACTTGTTCATACACAACTAACATGTACTACCAGCTCTGTATTTCTAAGTTTATACTAACATGAGACACGCACATGCATAAAATGCCAACTCTATATAAAAACTCATTTTGTTTTGTTAAACACTGACTCTGACATTTATTGTGAAAATAACAGGTAGCAACCCAGTTCATACTTGTATGTACAGATACCTCAAAAAAAAAAACAAATATTGAATGCTGATATTGCGGCACAAATTCCCAGATATTAATGAAATGCTTAATTCTGATAGTATAATGGCAAGATTGTCGTTTATTATCTATTATATGTAACTGTAATAGGAAATCTTTAAAATTCAAAACTATAGCAGAAGTTTCCATTAATAAAAATAGCAACATATCAATGATTTATAATGGAAGTTAATGCCACCCAAAGTATTTCCCTATAAGCAAAATTTTAGAATCAATTATTTTGAATGGCACTTAATATGTATGATGTATACATCTATACATACATACATACACATATGTATAAGATGTTCAATCAAATTGGATAGGCATTTTGTATCGTAATACTTTTCCCACTATTTCATAGCGGGAAATGACACACAAGTCATTAAATATACTGATTTTTATGGCTACATAAATATATAAATTTATATGTCATGATTTCTGTGGTACTTTATCAAATGAGCATATCATAATTTCTCTAAATATCCTATATAATTGGGCATTTCAGATATTACCAATTTTCACAAGTATAAATACAGGTCTTTCCTTAGAGTGGATGACTAATGGAGCAATCACTAGATTTCAGGGACATACTAACAAATAAAATAAATAGGGCAACATTTTTTCCAACTTTATTCAATAACCTCAAAGCTTTAGACTTTGTTTATATCATTTATGAATTTAAATTGAGAGCTTTGATATTCATTTTTTTTTAAGATTTTATTTATTTATTTGACAGAGAGAGACACAGCGAGAGAGGGAACACAAGCAGGGGGAGTGGGAGAGGGAGAAGCAGGCTCCCCACAGAGCAGGGAGCCCGATGCGGGGCTCGATCCCAGGACCCTGGGATCTTGACCTAAGCCAAAGGCAGACGCATAACGACTGAGCCACCCAGGTGCCCAAGAGAGCTTTGGTATTCATTTTTAAAACCTTGATTTTGGGGCGCCTCTGTGGCTCAGTTAAGTGTCTTGCCTTTGGCTCCCATCATGATCTAGGGTCCTGGGATTGAGCCCCATGTCAGATTCCCTGCTCAGTTGGATGTCTGTCTGCTTCTCCCTCCCCCTCTGCCCCTCCCTCGACCCCACTCCCCACTTGTGTTCTCTCTTGTGCATGCTCTCTCTCTTGCAAATAAAATCTTTTTGAAAAATCTTGATTTCAAGAATAGTTTTTGAAACGTGTATCAAGTTTTGTAACACCATCTTCAATAATTTTTGAACATGTTTAACTAGTTTCAGTAATATCATAAAATAGGTTATATCTGTTTTCTTTCATTGTGTAGTAACTCAGATGGATTTATTTTTTAGATGGACCATCATGAGTCTTCAACAAACTATTTTTTTTTTAAGATTTTATTTATTTATTTGACAGAGAGAGATACAGCAAGAGAGGGAACACAAGCAGGGGGAGTGGGAGAGGGAGAAGCAGGCTTCCCGCGGAGCAGGGAGCCCGATGCGGGGCTCGATCCCAGGACCCTGGGATCATGACCTGAGCCGAAGGCAGATGCTTAACGACTGAGCCACCCAGGCGCCCCATTCAACAAACTATTTTTAAAACAGTACTTGAACAGTTTATTTCTATTCCTACGTTTGTGATAATATTGTTAAGTTTCTTTTGTACCTGAAAGGAAACCTGCCTGATTTGTTTTCTAATATTTTTCTCCCTGAACTCTGTTTATAACGCTCCATTTTCTTCTAAATTTTTTTGCAATAGAGGTGTGTGAACTCAGTGTGAATTTTGTTCCTTTGTTTGACGTGTGTTTGTTTTTTCCAACACCACCAAGCAGTTCTCCCATTTTCAGAAGGCATTGAGTATACTATGAATTTAATATAATTCTGACCCTATCTACCTGAAGATAGCATCAGATCCCACAGATTAAGGGTTTAGTCTCCCAAGACTGCCCCCACTTCAGACACCAGCTGTAGTCCCATTTGTGCTTCTGACAGACTGGCTGTAAACCAGAGGTTCCCATGACCCTTTCCTCTGGTTTGATTAATTTGTTTGAGTGGCTCAGAAAACTCAGAAATATTTACTTACATTCACCAGTTTATTGTAATGGATATTATAAAGGGTGCAGATGAACAACCAGATGAAGAGGTACATAGGGCGAGGTCTAGAATTGTCCCAAAGGCAGTAGCTTCTGTTCCCATGAAACTGGAGTGTACCATCCTCCCAGCATGGGTGTGCATTTACCAACTCAGAAACCCATCAAATATCCTTGTTCGGGAGTTTCTACAGAGCTTAATCTGCAGGTTCCCGAGATCCTTTTCCTCTTCACAGATTTAGTGGGTGGAGCTGAAAGTTCCAAGTTTCTAATCACTAGTTTGGTAACCTGTCCCATCCTAAGACTATCCAGAGGTCCCACCTTGTCACCTCATTAGCATGAACTCAGGTGTGCTCAAAAGGAGCTTTTTATGAATATTTAAAGACTATCACTTAGGAAATTCTCAGAATTTTAGGAGCTTTGTGCCGGGAACTATGGACAAAAGCCAAATATATTCCTTATTGTAACCCACTTTGTATATAATTTTATATTCCTATCTTGAAGTTCATGTGAATATGGTCATGAATGTGAAAATTGTCCAGAATAAGTCTAAATGGGTCTCTCTCACTAATTTTTCCCTGTGTTTTTTCTTCATGTGCAGTGTTTTCATTAGTTATGTAGTCAAAAATTTTATCTTTGATTACTGCTTTTGTTCCAGGTTTTTTAGTCATTTTATAGCTCAGTAGCATCTAAGTCTCCTCCATACCTTTTGAATGTTTACTTATATTTATCTCTACAAATTTATCTGGGAGAGTGTCTCAAATCCTTCTCATCAGTAATTCAGTGTTTGAAAATGGCAATTGTGTTCTTTATTGTGCCAATTGTACATTTTAATTTTGTCTTTGCCTTATTGGATTTCCTATAATCTTTCCTTATCTCAAGTGTTTCCTTTTTATCTCAGTCCCTTGCTTTTTATTAGCATTTTCTTTTCTTTTGACTTTCTGCTACTCCTTCATAATATCTTTTTAAATTTATTTTGCATTCTATAAACTTTAGATATCAGGTCGTTTTCTAATATGTTCTTCTGTTACTACCCATATTCAGAAGCATATTATTTCCTAAGCCTTTGGATGAAATTCATTTTCCCTTTTTCTGAAGATACTATACATTAGAATTATGTTTTCTATTTTTCAATTGTTTTTCTATATCTTCTTCTTCTTTTTTTTTTTTTTTTTTAAGTAGGCTCCACTCCCACCATGGAGCCCAACACAGGGCTTGAACTCACGACTCTGAGATTAAAACCTGAACTGAGATTGAGAGTCAAACGCTTATCTGACTGAGCCACCTTCATGCCCCTATGTCTTTTTTTTTTTTTTTAATAAGCTCTACACCCAGTGTGGGGCTTGAACTCATGATCCTGAGATCAAGAGTCTCATGCTCTACTGTCTGAACCAGTCAGGCACCCCTTTCAACTTTTTTCTACCTTAGAAGGCAAACTTGTTAGATAATAATCATCATGTATGTTTTGCCTTTGATTCTACTCATGACTTTCTTAAACCTTCAGCTCAAAAGCAGAGTGATATACATGTCCCTTAACCTGATTCTCCGTGTCTATGAATCTTTCATCTACATGTTCTAGACCATGTGGTATTTTCTTCTAATCAAAATAGTTGCTTCTATGACATCTAAGCTTTGTGGAATATATGAAAAACTACAATCCCCTTCTTTCATCTCTTCCCTCTACCACATTAGCCATTTGGGGAACTGCATCTCCAAAGATAAAATGACTTCTTCCAGTTTTTATTTCCTAAATGTACTGCCAGGTTGTTCAGTTGCTTCCTGGAATGGTTGAAGAAAAATAAATATTACAGACCATAATTAGGGAAATGGGGTTAAAGTATTCTTTAAGAAGTAACACTTATACAGTAATATATGATTACTTGGTTTGCTGTTCATTTGGATTTACTATTTCTGAGGTAGGGTATAGACAATGAGGTTGTGAAAACAATACATATTAACTTCTATTTTAATATATTTACTTTATTTTCTCTGGCTAAATATCCCTGTTATTAGTTGTGTTTCTTAATCTAGGACCATTGGCCTTATAATTATAGGATATCTCTCCTTAATGTTGGGGCAAGTTTTCTAACATTACCAGAATTTAGTGGTGATGTGAATTTTCACCTTGTATTTCTTCTGAATTCTTTCCAGGTCATTTTAGTGGCGGATGCTGCATCAGAGACTTACCTCAGGAACCATTTAGGAACCATTTAAATCAAGTTCCCCAGTCTTTTATGTCCTTCAGTCAAATGGTACAATCCCTTTCCCTGGTTCACTAGTCCTGTTTAGACCTAAGGAATATATTCTTTTAATGAAATGCTCTAGTTTTATTGCCTCTAAATTGTAATACTAACAGCCCAGTCTTTAAAATGATTTACCTAAACTCTTTCTCTCTTAGTGCCAGATGAATTGCCTTCATCTCTTCTTCTGAAGTTTCTGATAAATCTCTGTCATTTATATTAGAAAACATAGAAAATGCAAAGTAGTATCCAGAAATTAAAAACAAAAAGGACTTTGTTTGCCAATAGAGTAGCATGTTAAGAATTAATATTTGCCTCCAGGAAAATGGTTTCTCCTATAAAGTTTATTTTTTTTAGTATAATATATATCTCTTTATGAGAACAGAACAAGAATTTAAAAGTTCATATTTCTCAAAAGAGAGAAATAGAAATAGAAAGTAGTTTTATTTATAAATGCAAAACAAAAATGGGCTCCACTTATATAAACGTCATGAAAGTTTATAGAATAAATTGAATGATGTGTCCTGAGATTTCTTTATTTTTCTACTACTAAGATATAGTATAAAGACATTAACACAAATATACTCCCACTTTTGTTACCAAGGTCTTACCCAGCCAGATAAAAATCCGTTTGCTTAAGGGAATTAAAAAAAATGTAATGTTGATGCCAGCTAAGCACATGTAGCTTTTGTAATTTTCTTTTTTGGTGAGCCCTAATTCTTATGATTCAGCAGACCCAGAGGATCAGGAGAAGAGGATTCAATGTGATTCTGACACTAGCATAGCAAGCATTCAAACTACTCGGTTGAAGCCAAGTATTATGGCATTAATATGTAACATAACAACAACAACAAAAATCAAGGAAGCAACCTCTCTTGCAGTGCACTCTTGTCTTTAAAAAAAAAAAATTCAATTTAATTAACATATAGTGTATTATTAGTCTCAGAGGTAATTTCGTGATTCATCAGTTTCATATAACACCCGGTGCTCATTCCATCAAGTGCCCTCCTTAAAGTCCATCACCCAGTTACCCCATCCCCCCACCCACCTCCGCTCCAGCAACCCTCAGTTTGTTTCCTATAGTTAAGAATCTCTAATGGTTTGTTTCCCTCTCTGTTTTCATCTTATTTTTCCTCCCCTTCCCCTATGTTCACCTGTTTTGTTTCTTAAATTCCACGTATTAGTGAAATCATATGGTATTTGTCTTTCTCTGGCTGACTTATTTTGCTTAGCATAATACAGTCTAGTTCCTTCCATGTCACTGCAAATAGTAAGATTTCATTCTTTTTGATGGCTGACTAATATTCCATTGTATATATATACCACATCTTCTTTATCAGTGGACATGTGGGCTCTTTCCATAGTTTGGCGCTTGTGGACATTGCTGCTAAAAACATTGGGGTGCATGTTCTCCTTCAAATCACTATGTTTGTATACTTCGTATAAATACCCAGGAGTGCAGTTGCTGGGTCATAGGGTAGCTCTATTTTTTAAATTACTTAGTTAATTAATTTATTTATTTATTTATTAGTCAGAGAGAAAGAGACCACAAGCATAGGGAAAGATAGGCAGAGAAGAAGCAGGTTCCCCGGTGATCAGGGAGCCCAATGCAGGACCTGATACCAGGACCCTGGGATCATGAACTGAGCTGAAGGCAGATGCTTGACTGACTGTGCCACTCAGGCGTCCCAGAGTAGCTCTATTTTTAACTTTTTGAGGAACCTCCATACTGTTTTCCAGAGTGGCTGCACCAGCTTGCATTCCCACCAACAGTGTAGGAGGGTTCCCCTTTCTCCACATCCCCGCCAACATCCGTTGTTTCCTGACTTGTTAATTTTAGCCATTCTGACTGGTGTGAGGTGATATCTCATTGTGGTTTTGATTTGGGTTTTGCTGATGCCGAGCAATGTTGAGCACTTTTTCATGTGTCTATTGACCATTTGGATGTCTTCTTTGGAAAAATGTCTGTTCATGTCTTCTGTCCATTTCTTGATTGGATTATTTGTTCTTTGGGTGTTGAGCTTGATAAATTATTATTTTTTTAAGTTTACTTATGACATTACTAGTCTATTTATTTATTTGTTAAGATTTTATTTATTTAATTTTGGGAGAGAGAGCACATATGCACAAAGGAGAGGTGGGGGGGATGCAGAGGGAGAAGCTGACTCCCCACTGAGCAGGGAGCCTGATGCAGGACTGGATCCCAGGATCCTAGGATCATGACCTGAGCCTATGGCAGATGCTTAACTGACTGAGCCACCCAGGCACCCTGAGATTGATAAGTTCTTGAACAAAGATCAAATTCCTGAGCTCCTGAAAGAAAGGAAGTTAGATTTTTTGGATCTTTCAACTATGGAATTAGCCCCAGCTGTTCCATTCAGTAGCATGCAGACTAGAGAGAAGTTAGAATGTGAGATTCAAGAAATATCAAAAGTTCTTTCCTTGAAAGTGCTATGGGTGGGATATAATTGCCACCACCCACATAAAGCTTGGTAGTGCTAAGGGTAAAGAATGGGGTGAAGGCCTATGACCCAGCAATTGCACTACTGGGTATTTACACCAAAGATACAAATACAGTGATCCGAAGGGGCACCTGCACCCCAATATTTATAGTAGCAATGTCTACGATAGCCAAACTATGGAAAGAGCCTAGATGTCCATCAACAGATGAGTGGATAAAGAAGATGTGGTATATAATGTGGTATACAATGGAATATTATGCAGCCATCAAAAAAAATGAAATCATGCCATTTGCAATGATGTGGATGGAACTAGGGGGTATTAGGCTAAGTGAAATAAGTCAATCTGAGAAAGACAATTATCATACGATCTCACTGATGTGTGGAATTTGAGAAACAAAACAGAGGATCATAGGGGAAGGGAGGGAAAAATGAAACAAGATGAAACCAGAGAGGGAGACAAACCATAAGAGACTCCTAATCTCAGGAAACAAACTGAGGGTTGCTGGAGTGGAGGGGGGTGGGAGGGATGGGGTGGCTGGGTGATGGACATTGGGGAGGGTGTGTGCTATGGTGAGTGCTATATGTTAATAAAAAAAGAAAGAATGGGGTGAAGGCTGTATTTCAAAGATTTAGAGAAAAAAAATTGACGGGAATTGATGGTCATTTGAATGTGGCAAGTGAAGTGAGGGAGGAGATGTAACTCTGGTTTCCACCTTGAATTAAATGGGGAAGTCACAATTGATGTAGGTAATACCAGATGAAGAACAGGCTTTGAGAACATTATCTTGAGGTTAGTGTTAGATTTGTTAAATTTGATGGACCTAGGAAATATCTATGCTGAAAATATTTAAAAAGCAGTTTAAAATATTGGCCAGAGTTCAGAAAGTGTGTTGAAAGATCAATGTTCTAGAGATATAATCTGACCAGTTTTACCTCTAAAATATATCTTGGGTCAGGCACTTTCTCCCCATCACCAGTATCCTTGTCTAGCTAATCATCAAAACTGTTATTCTGGTTGCAACTATAGACAGTCTCCAACTTCTGTCTCTAACTCTGACTCTAAATTGTGTTCCATGAAGCTGCCAGAATGATGTGCTTTAAGAATGAGATTATATCACTTCTCTGCTTAAAGGCACTAGATTGCAATTAAATAAAAATTCATACTCCTTGCTCCATCTTTTAAGACCTTGCAAAATCTGTTTCCTGGGATTTCAGATTATTCCTGTGTGATTCTTGAGACTTAAAGCTAACTAGACTTTCAGTTCTTCAAGCGGTTTTACCTCAGATTTCTCTTGTGTGATTTCCTCTGCCTGGAAAGTTATTTTCCAGTATGTTACCCCTAAATCCTACCCCACTCTCTGTGCTTACCCATGTCAATATTTTTCTTATCCTTCATTTCTCAGTTTAAACATTACTTCCAGAGAATGATCTGATCGCCCCAACCCCTCACATTCTTCACCCTATTCCACAACTCAGCACTGTATTTTCTTGATACTTGGCAAAATGTATAAATTTTTTTAAAAAATTGATTTTCTTATTTGGGTCTAACTTGTCCCCTAGACTGTGTGGTTGATGAGAGCAGGGACCACCACTGATTTGTCCCAGCATACATATAAACCAAACGCCCATACTCTCCTGTTGCCCAGGACTGTTCCATTTTGTGCCTGCTGACCTGACATGCTTGTTACCAACACCTTCTTACTTGTTATCAACACCTATTACACTCTCACAAGTGTCAATCACATGCCAGCTCATCATGTATACTAGACACTCAATAAATATTTGTTAAGTAAGTGAATAAATGGGAGGTTCTGCCACATATGTTTAAAAAAAGTATAGAGAAAGGAGGAGAATTTGAAGTGCAATACTATAGCTTACTGACAATATAAAATATGAAGAGTAGAAGAAGCTATTTAAGACTCTTGGAAAGTGTGAATGTTTGTAAATGTGTTTTGTGAGTGTAGCAATATTAATTCTTTAAGAATTCATTAAACCTGTAGATGGAATGGTACAGGAAGGTCTCTAAAATTACAGTCTCTCAAAATATAGTTTTAATTCTATTTAGTTTGCCACTGGTAACTAAATGTTATATCTTAAAACATTTTTTTTATTGTTAAAAGATTTGTTTGTGTCTAGCTAGCTTTTCTTCTCTGGAAACTAAGGTCACTAATGTTCTACTAGTTGGTAGATGGTAATTGGAAATGGAGAAGAAACTAAATCCCTCTAATCTTCTATTTTATTTCATTTTATCGAAATCTGTAATCAAAGTAATATTTATCTTAACAGGCCCATTTTTTCATTTTCAAATCATTAGAAAATTAGTAGAAAAAATAATACTAGAAAATTAATAAATGTCATTACAGCTTTTTCTTCAGAATTATTTCTTTAAATACAGATTTTTAAGAGTCTAAAAATTCACTCAGAGTATTTAGATATTTAATATGTATGAGAGAATAGCTGGAATTTCTTTTAGATAACTTACTTTTAAATATATATCTTTTTCTCTATTTTGACATTGAGAAGTGACATTCATATTATTTTGAAATATTATTCAGTATTCTCTCAGAAAAATATGCCCACTGGTCATATAAATTTATATGAAGATAGCCTTAAAAATATATTTCTCTAAAATATTTAACATATGTAGACATTTGGATTTTAGATACTTTTTTAAAGAAAACATTTGCAGGCCAAATTTTAAAAATAACTTTTCAAGCTGTTAATGAATATAACATGTTTTGACTTAAAATTTCAGAATTTTCACTCCATTTAAATGCAAAGAAAAACTAGAAAATTATTTCACTTAATTATAACACATTTTCCCATTAGTATTCAAAATATCATATTTCATTTATCCAAAGCAGATAACTGGAAAAACTCCATTTGTCTAGAAAATATCAAAAACACCAAGAAAGTAATGTTTCAATGTATATATATTTATGGTGTATATATAGAAACATACATATATACATAAACATATGTACATATGTATAGGTATGGCTGTATACTTCAAAAACAAACACACACACATACATACGCACATGTCTTTCACATACATCTATACGTACATACACATGTCTTTCACATACATTGATACGTGCACATATTTATATACATGTATGTGTGTGCTCATGCACATTTGCATTTATGTGTATATATATCCAGGAATGGTGCTGAAACATTTAATTTTGTTTCAAACAATAAACAACATAGAAAATTAAGCAACATAAATTATAAAATATAGTTACTTTGTGCTTCAGCATTAAAAGTAACGAAGTTTATGTTTTGTTAATATTAAAAAATATTAACACTAAATGTGAATAGTATTTATTGATGAGCAGGGCCAGGAATAGAGGAGGCAGCTGGATATAAGGAAGTACATGGGCTTTGGCATGAGAAAGATCTGACTTTGAATCTAGATTTTGCCATTTATGTAATCTTAGAAGTTATTTACCTCCCTGACCTTCAGTTTCTCCATCTAGTAAATTAAAAGTATATATTACATGATGTACCAACAGGAGCACTTTGTTAAACAATGCAAAATGTAATTTCTATACTCAGTGCTCAAACCTGTGGGGTTCAAATTCACTCATCATGTTCTTAAAGGATATTCACAGACCCAAGTACTTTCAGAGTAGGATTATTGGGATAGTCTCAAAAGCTTGTCCTATGAGAACTAGCAAGATTTATCCTGGGAAAAAGAAACAAGTAATGCATGAAAGCTAACTTCAAAATCTAAAGAGCTGGCATTCAGGAATACTTATTTTCTCTCGGTCTATTTGGGTAGGTGGAATTATGAAAATCGAGTTTTGAACATCATATAAAGTAAGTAGGTATCATTATATTGCAGACCCTGATGACAGACTGAATCTATTCAAACTCTAAAAATGATATAATTATAAAGAGCATAAAATACATATTACAGAAACTTTAATGTGAGTAGAAAAAAATAACAGCAACATTTCTCTAGTTTCAGGAATTAAGGCAAATGATTGAGTAATATCATTAAAAAAGTAGGAAAGTTTCGAATCAAGAAAATTGGGAAAGGGTTAATATAGAAAGAAAGAGAAGCCTTTGTTAGAGACAGTAGAAGAAAGATTGGTTATATTAAAAAATTTAACGTGGAAAGACAGGCAGTTAATAAATTTCACGTCTAATGGTAACAGTCCATTTAACCAAGGAGCAAGCTCATTATGTACCCAATGCAACATTGTGCATTTTATCTCTAGTATGCCGTTTAATATTTACAACAACAGTGTGGGATGGGCAATAATATATCATTGCCATATTGCAGATGAAAAAAACTGAGGACGAATACCCAACTTCTGCATCAACGCGGATGGGACTGGAGGAGATTATGCTAAGTGAAATAAGTCAAGCAGAGAAAGTCAATTATCATATGGTTTCACTTATTTGTGGAACATAAGGAATAACATGGAGGACATTAGGAGAAGGAAGGGAAAAACGAAGGGGGGGAAATCAGAGAGAGAGATGAACCATGAGAGACTATGGACTCTGAGAGTTTTAGAGGGGAGGAGGGGTGGGGGGGTGGATTAGCCTGGTGATGGGTATTAAGGAGGGCATGTACTGCATGGAGCACTGGGTGTTATACGAAAACAATGGATCATGGATCACCACATCAAAAACTAATGATGCATTGTATGGTGACTAACCTAACATAATAAAATTAAATTAAAAAAAAAACCTGAGGATTGAAAAAAAGAAAAAAAAAATGAGGATTAGAACAATTAAATAATTGCTTAAGGTCACACATTTGGTAGAGCAAAGATTTAGAATCAGAATCATTTTACATCAGAGTTTGAGCTTTTAACCATTATATTCTACAACTTCTATAGAGTATCAGTTTTTGTGTTTTGTTTTTTTTTTCCCTCCAACATTTCACATTGACATATAACTTCTCAAATATTTTGGCTACATATTTATGTGTACCAACAATTCAGTAAAAATCTGACAAATGTAAAAATTTCAAAAAAATTCCTTGATTAATTTTCTATCATGTGCTCGTAAATGTTCACAATTATTTTTCGCTGTTATTTTAACCTTAATGAATTAATTTTATTGGGATCTGTTAGTTTGCATGTAAATTATGTAGTGAAAATTTCATTCTTTAGTTTTTTCAGATTCTAATTGTATAGATTATAGATTGTGACATATGCATTTTCAAGTGTAGCCATTAATTTTAACAAGATCCATTTTCCCAAGTCACAAATTGCTGATCTTAATTTTATCATGAAGTCTTAATTTTTCTGTCATATTCAAATTTTACCATATAAGTTTAAGTCAGTGTCCATTTTATTTTGTTCTGATTGTGTTGCTGACATCTAATTTTTTTGAGGATCAATATTTATATTTTACAGTCTTGTTAAAAAGATATAATTCTTCAGTAAATTTTGAATCTATTATAAGATTTACTATTATGATTTTAGCCATCATCACTAGCTAATTGAATTAATCTCATGGACCTGACCTCAGAGATGTACCAGTGCCACTCAGGTAGAGAAGAGATGTGACCATGCTTCCATTCCTTCCTGGAGATTTCTGTTAGGGGGCTCTTGATAGCATCAGCTTGGAGTAAAGATCAAGTTCAGTGCTGTGGGATTTTTAGAAACAAACAACTGTGATGTCTGGATTTGGGTTGGATTTTTGTGTTGAGGGTGGGATCATGAAATGTTAAACAGGTTTTAAGCATTCACCAAAAATGTGTTTCCTGGATGGAATCTGAGATGAGAAAAATGAATTTATGCCTCCATCATTGATATTTCAATTAAAATTTTGCATTTCTAAGAGACAGATATCATTTCCAATTTTTCAGGTTAGTAACTAAGTTCTTTTTTTGTTATTGTTGTTTAGTATTTTATAACCATTAACAACTCTGCAATCCAGCTGGACTTGGAAAGGAATAAGAAAAATATGGAACCCATAGAACTGCAGCAAGAGCACAAAGATTATAGGGTATTTTGAGCAGATGGGGGTAAAGGGGTGCTCTCCTGAGCTATAAAAGGAATGGTCTAGTAGTTAAGATAAAACGCAAGTCAAATTTATCAGATTTGTCCACAGTCAGCAATGGTGATCTTCTTGCTGGTCTTGCCATTCCTGGACCCAAAGCTCTCCATTGCTTCCATAATATTCATGTTGTCTTTCACTTTGCCAAAGACCACATGCTTGCCATTCTACCATTCAATCTTGTCAGTGCAGAGGAAAAACTGGGAGCTGTCTGTGATGGGTCCAGCATTTACCATGGACAAGATGCCAGGACCCGTGTGCTTCAGGATGAAATTCCCATCAAACTTCTCCCCATAAATTGACTTGCCACCAGTGCATCATGGCGTGTGAAATCACCACCCCGAATAATCCTGTGAAAGCAGGAACCTTTAAAACCAAACCCTTCCTCCCCAGTGCTCAGAGCATGAAAGTTCTATGCTGTCTCTGGAACTTTGTCCTAAGGGCTCACTGTCCATGACTATATCGAAGAACATGGTGGGGTTGACCATGGCTGGAAGACTCAGGTGGCTCCCGGGTGGTAACATCTGTAAAGCCTGTAACTAAGTTCTGAATCAAGTCATACATCTCAAGATTACAACTGGAACTTGAAAGCAAGTTGTCTCCATGTTTAAGCTTAGGCACAATGATTAAACCCAAGTATGGATTTATGGGGAGCCAGTGTATATGAGGGTATGATTTTCTCCAGAAGTAATATTCAGTCCCACTGTTTTCAATAACCTGGTACTGTGATTAAACAGAGGCAAATGAAATAGAAAGTATAGACAAAGATTTCTCAGTTGCTAACAGAAGCATTCTGGAAATAATTCACGTTGGTTTCTATTCGTTAGAAATGAAATGATTGGCTTAAAGGGAAAATATTAAGTGGATCAATGGAGAGGTCGCAATGATACCAAAGAACGTTTTTGTTAGAAATAAATGTACAGAAAAGGTGGAAATCCAGGAGGTAATTATGAGGAAGATTTTAGGTTTAACACCTTAGACAGGAAGCACTTCATAAATTTTTCAGTGTTTTTTGTTTTAAACCAAAGAATTTTGTACTCAAATGAGAAAGCAAAGAAAAGACAAAGAATACTTACCCTGAGTGCCTGCTTTACAATCTCTGTACACACTCAAACACCTATTTCATTGTGGCAAGGAGCATGGGTCATATGTTAGATCAGAGCAGTTTGCACAATGTAGCGCTGTGTTTGATCAAAATGAAATGACTAATGCTATTATGTGTCTTTCTGAAAATAAAAAGTTAGCACAAAGGCATGATAATGGCTTTTATTTTAATAATTTTATAGTAATAATTTTATCTGTCCAATATAGGAAGTGATGAGTAAAAATGGCTGAACTCTTATACCTTCATATATGATCAGTATCCTCTTACGGGAATGAAGGTTATTGGCCTCTTAAATAACCGAGAGTGTACATTAGTGCCCTGGCACTCAGTTTTGTGACTAGATATATCATTTTAAGCTTAGATGCTTTTGAAATAAATAATAACAGAAGATCAAACAGCTGGGAAATCAGCATGCAGAGAGAAAAACAGCAAAGCTGCAAAATAAATTTATAAAAGTTACTGGAGGAACTGAGAGAAAGTTGCTGAGAAGTCCAAGATCCAATGTACTTTAGTATATATAAGCTATATAAAAAAATGTCTACAAAGTGTTCAACACTATTTTGGACATATACCTACTACTCCCACCCCTTACATTTCTCCCTGATTTTTCTCTGACATATTAGATAAAACTGTTGAGTAGAAATGATTCATAACCTCTGAGGTTACTAGGTTAGGAAAATGGGACACACAGTGTATTATATCCTAGCATGCAGTGTATCTATGAAGACTGTGTATTGAAATGGTGATCATGTACATTCAGGTTTAATAAGTAGGTATCAAAATTGTGATTTTAATGAATTTCTCCATGAGAAGATGGAATACTGGGATTACTGCATTTTACATAAAATAAAAGCACATTGTTTTCTTTTTTCATTTTAACCAAGCAGGAGGGTTTCTAAGGCCTCACTAGGTTACCTTTGTTCACATTAGCTTGCCATTGTATTTTTTAAATTCACATTTTAATGGCAGTCATATAAATAATGCAGTAACTGCCAGCAATCAGATTACTTTCTTATTCTGTCATTTAAGCATTATATATTAAAATAATAAAAACAACTTTTATACAACATGTTTTTTCTGTTCTTCAAAGCAGAATTTCTTCCACATCTTTCCTAGTGCCTTATGAAAAAGAGGTGGTCAATATATGTTTTTTGATTGTTGGAGGATATGAACAATGAAGCAGAGCCAAAGAGTAGTTTTTGTGATTTGGCCACCTTAATGGTACCAGGTATTAAGAAAAAAATGTTTGGAGAGGAAAAAGTTTGTGATATTATCTAATTATAATGCCAATATAGGGGAAAGGTAGGACATACTGGATATATATGTTTTTTTCCTCTGCTCGGGAAAAAAGGCATAGTTTTATTTATTTTATATTCAGAATTGTAAAATCCAGCTGTATTACAGGCTTAATTTAAGTCTAAAAATTATATTTATCCTTTTTGCTTAATTAAGGTAGATAACACTATATATGTACATATTTAGTCAACATAAAACACAGTTGTTAACAGCCACCTTAAGACATTTTTACAAGATGGAATATAAAATAAAAATGTTATATATATATACCAACTTGTATATATAAATTGTGAGTTAAATGTCACAAAAAGGAAATATGCCCTGAATATTCAAGAAATACTTTTAGTCCCTTCTCCATGTGAGATATACTGGTGGTGGACTTTCTTGCTCTCTGGTCTTTACCAGATACTGAAGATTCAGGTTTCTCTTCCACATTACCATAATCCTCACGATCATCCAGGACCCCATCTTTCTTAACCTAGAAGTGTCTTGGGACATTGAAGTTAGATGCCCATGTGGGCAGTTCAGATGGGACTCACCAAGATCTCAGGGTACACATTCCACTTCTCTGGGTGATGTGTGGACACCAGTCAGTAGTAGGATTAGTGGAACAGTTGAAGTAACTATTCAGTACAGGCAATATTGGATGGCAAGAGGTCTGTAGGTGTTAGCCCTGCATTCAAATGGCTCTTTGATACTGACCAGAAATGACAAAGGAAATGAGTTGAGGAGATTCTCAGTGCTGACTTTCTGGTCCATCCAGATGGACAGACCTTATCTCCGGTTCCAGAAACCTCTATGAAAGTCTAGATCACACATCTCCTTTGCTAGAATCAACAACATTTATTAGGTCATCTAGGGAGTTTAGTTAATCTACTTTTAATTATCTTCCAAATCTATTCTTCTGACATAAAGTTAATTTGCTACGTTGTCCTTGGCTCTTGATTTTTTTTTCAAATAAATGTAGTTTATCTAATTTTTTAGGTTTGACTTTTAGAAATATTATTATTATTTATTCTTTACCTTGTTCAAAAATACTTTATTGGTTAGGGCTGCCAACACAAAGGACTGCAAATCAGGAGGCTTAAACAACAGAAATTTGTTGTCTCACAGTTCTGGAGGCTGGAAGTCTAAGAGCAAGGTGTTGATAGCAAGGTAGGCTCCTTCCAAGGGCTGTGAGGGAAGGTGGTGGCTGCTCCAGGCCTCTCTTCTTGGCTGTAGATGACCATCTTCTCGTGTCTTCCCATGGTCTTCCCTCTATGCCTGTTTGATTTTTAATGTAAACTTCAACATCTATTTTTAAAGATTTTTTTTTTAATTTTTATTTATTTGAGACAGAGAGAATGAGAGAGAGAGAGCACACGAGAGGGGGGAGGGTCAGAGGCAGAAGCAGGCTCCCTGCCGAGCAGGGAGCCTGATGCGGGACTCGATCCAGGGACTCCAGGATCATGACCTGAGCCGAAGGCAGTCGCTTAACCAACTGAGCCACCCAGGCGCCCCAACATCTATTTTTAAAAGTAAAAACTAAGCATTAGTTCTTTTCTTATTGTATTTACTCATGAATAAACTGTATTTTTTTCAAGTTTTTATTGAAATTCTAGTTAGTTAACATACAGTATAATATTAGTTTCAGGTGTAAAATATAGTGATTCATCACTTAAACACCCAGTGCTCATCACAAGTGCCCTCCATAATACCCATCACCTATTTAACCTATTCCCACCCACCTCCCCTCAAGCACCCCTCAGTTTATTCTCTGGTTAAAAGTCTGTCTCCTGGTTTGCCTCTCTGTTTGTTTGTTTGTTCGTTCCCCTATGTTCATCTGTTTTGTTTCTTAAATTCCACATATAAGTGAGATCATGGTATTTGTCTTTCTCTGACTGACTTATTTTGCTTAGCATAATACACTCTAGCTATATCCACATTGCCATATCTATGTATGCCTTTGACAAAAAGAAAGATCACTTACAAGGAAGTAAAGACATATTACTATTTTACCCATAACTTCACATAGGCACCATGTTTGTGCTGGAGATTCAGTGCAGAGCAGGACACGGAAGGTCCCTGCCCTCACAGAGCTTAAAATCTAGTAAAACTGAGGACATGGACAAAGACTAAGAATAATTTTTTGTGATCCCTAAAATATTTTGAGAGAGTGAGAGAATAAAATCATCATAATGTCACCAGGTCCAGCTGTTGCATTTACCATAGAAGTTACTAGAGTTTAATGGTTATTTTGGAAAATCTTAGAAAAGTTTTATTCTGATGAGCTCATCCTTTGACAGTCAGATATTGAAAGGGTTTTATTCTCTTTTAAAGGGAATCATACAGACACCTAAGAGTAAAACCTTTTATTCTAAAAAATGTCTTTAGACTTCTGCCACAAGAAGAACTTTTTTTCATTGCCATTGCTCATTAAGGAATAAAGCTTTTGATGAACTTGTGAAATCTTGGGAAGGCTAATTTCCCTCTGTACTATCAGTCATTGTTCGAAGATTTAAATTTCATAAAAAGAACAGTCGTCTGCAAAAGTCTTTGCTACTTAGATTACAGAGTTTTAATATCCATTTGAGCACTGCAGTTTGTGGATAGCGTAGACTACAAATTATAATTTTGTCTTTTCTGTGGGATTTTACACAAAGCCTCTTGAATGGTTCAAGTTTCGCATTAAAAAGGCCTTGATAAGTGAGGATGCATGACTCTATATTTATATATTTCATTAACAAAAGGACTAGCATCAAACACAAGTTCTATCCATAACATGTGGCTGATAAGTCATGGTCAACAGAAATTAAAGATAGTGTTTTAGGAAATGTGCAGAACAGTTTTTTTTTTCATTAATTCATTATTTTATTTATTCATACAAGTAAATGCCTATAATGTGTCACTCTCTCTCTTACGGGACCTGAGAGGAAAGCAGTGCATAACTTCCTGCTTTTTTGAAGCTCACATTATAGTGCAGGAGACAGATAATAAAATGAATTAAATATATTCATCAAATAGTTACAAAATTTTTGAAGCAAAAGAAACAGGACAAAGGAACAGTCTATATATAGAAGTAAATGGTGCTATTTTAAACAGAGTGATCAGTGGAGTATTCTTTAAGGATGTAACATTTGAGTAGAAAGCTCTAGGATATGAGGAGAGCTGAGGAATGGGTGTTCCAGAGAGAGGGACAGCAAGTATAAAGGCCTTGAGGTAGAAGAAAGCTTGATAAATCAAGAAAAAGCAAGAAAGCAGGCATAGCTGGAGAGAGCACAGGGGATATAAGAGTTGATTAGGTCAGAACTGTGATTGGAGGCCACACCATCCTGGATCTTGCCACCATAGAAAGGGCTTTGGATTTATTCTAAGTAAAATTGGAAGCTTCTGTAGGGTTTGGGGAAGTATGAAATAATCTGACCTTGTTTTAGAAAGATTACTCTGTTTCCTAGAATGAAAGAAAGTAGAACTGCCATACTACTTTTAGAATTACTATAGCTCAGCGTATCACCCTGTATAAATTTAAGACTGCAGTAAGCACTGTGCGGATACTGAAATAAGAAAGCGTCTTATTTCAAATCTGCCTATCAAAATGAAGCTCATGATCTGTCAATGCTGTTTAACTGAACGAGCATGATTTATTTATGCACAGTGAGCCCAGGATATGTATTACAGCAGAAGGGCTGGAGAAAGATGCTTTAGGATCCTGCAATGTCTCCGGAATGTTCCACCATGGCTAAGATTAAAAAATGATTATTATTTTTTTAATAAATAATATTGAAGTGGCAATTTATAATATTTTCTTCTAAGACTATCTTTAGACAGCAATAAGGAATGGTCAAGAGAAATCTTAAGTTTTTTTTTTCCTTATTGGGGAAAATATTTAGATTCTGAGTGCCTGTTCAAAAGATATAGTACACTTTTACACAAAATATAAAGTATAAAAATATGAATTCATGGGGGTTAAGTCCCACTTTATCATTGAGTTACCTGACCTGTCTGTGGATTCTCATTCTTAAATTGGGGATAAGAATTCCACCTACTTACATAGTGGTTGTGACCATAAAGTGAGTTAGAACATGTTCCTCCAGGAATGCTAGCCCAAGCTTATAACCACTAGCCTTATCATAGTGCTTTACAGAGAATTAATATGATTCATTTTATAGTCTGAGTTTTGTTTTATTTATATTAGAACTTGATACACAGTAAAATAACAAACAAAGTGACAGAAAAAAAAAACTGTCTTTAAGATATTCAGGAAGGTTCTAGAGGGGAGGGGGGTGGGGGGATGGGTTAGCCTGGTGATGGGTATTAAAGAGGGCACGTACTGCATGGAGCACTGGGTGTTATACGCAAACAATGAATCATGGAACACTACGTCAAAAACTCATGATGCAATGTATGGTGATTAACATAACATAATAAAAATAAATAAATTGAAAAAAAAAGACTTTCAGGAAGATTGCCTACCAACTCTGAGATAATGTCATTACAATGCATGGCAAACTTTTGAAATCTTCTAAAATTATAAACTCATGCTCGAATTACATCACTGTATCTATGATGTAGGTGTCTGTGGTTGCACTTATGACTTCTTGTCTAGAAGAGTAATGCCAAATGCTCATGTTTTGATCATAAATGAGAATTAATTTTAAAAGGTAGGTGTTAGAGGATTTTTATAACCCACTTTTTCAGTATGGTCAACTTTTACTGGATCTTAGATTGATATATTTCTTTAGTTGGATTTTTTGAGGGTCCCAGTGTCAAAGTGTTGCTGGAATTTACACTTTTGATAAAACACCTACTGAGCCATGCCACAGCAGATGAAGGGTGAAGGTGAGATAGTGCAACAAGCTCTGTGAGGCCGGAGCTGGTGCTGGTGTCCAGGAAGGTCTATAGCAGTGACACATGTTGTCCAATCCACACCAGGTTCCCATTGATCAAGAGATGTGAAGTGATAGACAACAAATTGAGGAAGGAATTTGAGTTCAAAAATAACTTGCATGCAGAAGCAGAATTGCTTTTGGACCAAAGATACAGTTTGAAAGCAATTTGGCTTGTTTAACAGCTTACATTACCTTCTTATGTATAGAAAAATCTGAAGAAAAATCTCTATTCATACTCAAGTGCAGAATCAGAAGTTGCATACTCCCCAAACCTGCTCTTGATGTGGGCCATTGAAGGAGACTTAGAGTTATTGAAATTACCATTTATGTTGACAGAGGCATGAGGGGTGGAAGATAAACCACAGAGTTAAAGATCTCATTTCAGGCAGGGACATTCATCCATCTTGTGGTTAACAGGAATTTTTCCCCCTTTCTTTCCAGAGCATCATTTCTTTTTATCTGTTCTTAGAGCCTCAGTGCCACTGGCTGCAAAATTAACATCAGTTCTGCTCCTAGGATGATCTCTGGTCACTCTCCTATCTATTTTGCGTCTCTAAATTGGGTAGGAATTCTGTAACTTTGTATTTGTTTCTGAGGAACATTTCACTCTTTAATCCAAAGTCATTAGTAAATAAATAAAATAAGCTGTTTGTGAGCCAGATCCAAAGTTGAGTTCTTATTTTTCCACAAGACTTTTGGTTCTGTTCATTCCTTGGACTATCTTCTCAACCAAATGGCTTTAGACTTCAGCAAGCAATATCACAGTCATGTTGAGTCTTTTCCACCGAATTAGTAAAATGCTTTTCTTCCAGAATGTTGAGGAGAAGTAGGCTGTGTTTGTGGCTAATGCATTTATTTCCCAGACTTCAACGAACTTTAGCTTCTTAAACTGAATCTCATTAGAAAAATAATGTACAATGTTGTTTATTTTAGTATAGCAGTTATTTCTAATTGAACACATATTTAATGATATTTCCGGTTACTTGACTTTCTTTAGAGAACTTTATGTATAAGAGCATTATTATAAATAATGGAGGAGAATGTGGTATATTTCAAAATAAGTAGGCACGATACAGTGATTGGTATACATATACTATATATGGTTATATATATATATATATATATAACACTACATATATAACATTATATATAACACTATATTATATAACATATATATCATGGCTCCTAAAGAATAGGCATTGGGATTTATATTCTGGCTTTATTACCTTACAACATGACTTGAATATAGAAAACACTAACACATCTATAATGAGTAATTAAATGCATGAATTCATTTTCTCTCTATAAAGGAACAATATAATGGAAATTGTATTTTTTATTTCCAACAGTGACCCTCAGATTATTCTGGCCATGCTTTATGCAGCACATCTGAGAATTGTTTTCATGGGAGCATTAGCTGATGAATGTCTGCTGACCTGGAATTAATGCTTATTACTGAATTAACTGTATATTGTGTGCCATGCTACTATACATAATCAGCCAAAGACATTGATTCTTCCATGCTAAGGGTTCAAGAAGCTTTATACAAGAATCAATATCGATTTTTGCAGGTGCAATCTAGAGCAAATTTCTTGATTGTGAAAGACTATTTTTCAAAGTGGCTCACAAAGCTCCTAGTTTCTTCTAATATATTGGCTGCAATAATCTCAGCTCAGAACCAGTTATTTGCAGAATATTGGCTGCCAGAAGTTGTTGCTTCTAACAGTGGGTCTACATTGATCTCAGTTTTGTTTAAAATACTTGTGAACTGGAAATTTATTTATGCTTTCAATACCCCAGATAAATGGCCAGGCTGAGAAGATAGTGTAGATTACTGAGAATTGCCTAAAATAGATTCAGGGAGAAGATTGATCAAGTTTTGCCAGATATATGGTGTTCAACATGTCATTTCATGATCAGATACAGGAGTGAATCCTACTAAGTTACTAGTTAGGTGTCTTAACTGTTTTCTAACTGTTTATTTCATATATATATAATTAAATATAAAATATAATATAAAAGAAATTATATATATATATATATCCCAGACAACAAAAAATATGAAACTCATCATTCTTTAATTATTTTCACCATATTCTTCATCATGACTAGTAACTTGTCCAATAAAGTTTCCATCTATTATAATAAAGGTTATAGAATAGAATATCTAATATAGGTTATAAGACTCAGACTACAGATGGGCAAGTGTGCCATTCTAGCCAATGGAAAAATTTACTGCTGAGAGTGTCTTTATAATGAAATTCAATTACCTCAGCTCTAAAGTTATTACAACCCAAATCCAAAGAACGGAATTGTAATTTGTATCTAAGTTACACCAAAATAAAAGTGGATAATCGATGAATAATAATAATAACAATAATGTAATAAAGAATGTTTTAAAATCGGAGCCCCAATGCCGTGGAATTGCTCTTATACGAAGTGCATCACAAAATTCTATTTATAAGAAGCCCTAGATGACTCATATATTATTCTTTTTGGCTATAGTAATAATTATCTTTCTTTTGTGTTTTTATCATGTGCCAGGCATTCTACTAAAAGCTCCACATAGCATTTAGTCTGCACAGTAACCCTATAAAATATATCTTCTGAAGAAAATCGAGGCTCCAAGAAATGAAGTAACTTACAGTCTCAAATGGGAAATTATAAACTAGAACTCAAAATTGATCTTTCACCCTTTCTTTAATAGAACATATTTTTATAACACTTTTAGGTTTACTTAAAAATTGAGATGATGGTAAGGGAGTTCTCATATATCCTATACCCAGTTCCCCTTATTACTAATATATGAGATACTTGTTATAATTAATGAATCATATTGATACATTATTATTAACCTGTCTACAGTTTGCTTAGATTTCTGTAGTTTTATTTAATGTACTTTCTAATATTTTTGTTGCAGGATCCCATTTGGGATATACCACATTACATTAACTATCTTGTTTCTTTGGACTTTTCTTGGCTGTAACAGTTTCTCAAACTTACCTTGTTTTTGATGACCTAGATGGTTTTGAGGGATACCGATCAGGTATTTTGTAGAATGTCCCTCAAATGGGATTTGTCTGATTTCTTTTTCTTATGATAAGACTAAAGTTACTTGTAATTCAAAAGAAGACGACAGATGTAAAGTCATTATAATTATGTAATATCAAACATATATATACTATCAAGATGAGTTATGACTGATAATATTTTCCTTGATTATTTGACCTAGATAATGTTTCTCAGGTTTCTCTACTGTAAAATCACTATTTTTTTTCTCCTTTGCATCATCTACACTCCTGGACAGAAGTCACTATGCACAGTCTAACCGAAAAAATGAGGAGTTTGCTCCCTTTTCTTGAGGGGGTATTCATATAAATTAGTAGGAATACCTACATGGGAGAATTATTTATGTTAGCTGTAGGTTTATTGAGGATGTGCTTTATCAAGTTGAGGAATTCTCTAGTTCTAGTTTGGAGAGACTTTTTATCATGAATGAGTGTCAGATTTCATCAAATGCTTTTTCTGCACCAATAGATGTGATCCGATGATTTTTTTTTTTCTTTAGTCAGTTGATGTAGTGGGTTACATTAATTGATTTTAAAATGTTGAACCATTCTTGCATTGCCAGAAGTAAATCTCGCTTGGTTGTAGTGTGTAATTCCTTTTATACATTGTTGTATTTGATTTGCTAATATTTTGTTGAGGATTTTTACAGCTGCATTCACAAGAAATATACAACTGCAGCATAAGTAGGCTTTACATTCAGCATGGAGCCTGTGGTGGGGTCGATCTCACAACCCTGAGATCATGACCTGAGCCAAAATCAAGAGTTGGACACTTAACCAACTGAACCACTCAGGCATCCCTGCAGTATTTTTTTTTTTTCTTGTAAGACTTTATCCAGTTTTGGTGTTAAAGTCACATTGGCTTCATAGAATAGGTTATGAGTAGTATTCCCTCTGCATCTATTTTCTGGAAGAGATTGTAGAGAATTGGTATTTTTTTTTTTTTAATATTTAGTAGAATTCACTAGTGAAACCATCTGGGTCTGGTGCTTTCTTTTTTCCAAGATTTTTGCTAATGCATCTCATTTAGTAGATTTATTGATTTTTTCCTCATGTGAGTTTCAGCAGTTTGTATCTTTCAAGAAATTGTTCCATTTCACCTAAGTTATCAAATTTGGGGGCATAGATATTCATTTGTTCATAATATTCATTTATTATCTTTTCAGTGTCCATGGCAACAGTAGTAATGGCTTCTCTCATTTCTCATATTAGTAATTTGTGTTTTCTTCTTGTTTTTTAGTAAACCTGCTAGAAGTTTATGAATTTTATTTATCTTTTCAAAGAACCAGCTTTGATTTTGTAGACTTTATTGTTTTCTTGTTTAATTTTATTTATTTATGCTCTAATTTTTGCTATTTTTCTCTTTTGCTTTGGGCATAAATAGTTCTTCCTTCTCTAGATTCCTCAAATGGAAGCTTAGATTATTGATAGGTCTTTCTTTTTTTTTCTAATACATGTATTTAATGCAATAAATTTCCCTATAAACACAGATTTTATGCTTGTCATTATTGTATTTTAAATTTTAGTTAGTGCAAATATTTTAAAATTTCTCTTGAATCTTTTTCGACATGCATGTTATTTAGTAGCATGTTAATAATCTCCAAATATTTTGGGATTTTCCAAGTATTGATTTCTAGTTTAATCCCATTGTGGTCTGACAATGTAGTCTGTATGACTTCTATTCTTTTAAATTTGTTTAAGTGTGTTTTATGGCCCATAATAGGCTCTTCATTAGTAAATATTCCATGTGAGTTGAGAAAATGTATTTGGACTAATATCCAAAATCTATAAAGAACTTATCAAACTCAACACCCAAAGAACAAATAACCCAATCAAGAAATGGGCAGAAGATGTGAACAGACATTTCTCCAAAGAAGAACGTCCAAATGACCAACAGACACATGAAAAAAAAAATGCTCAACATCACTCGGCATCAGGGAAATACAAATCAAAACAACATTGAGATACCACCTCAAACCTGTCAGAATGGCTAAAATTAACAAGTCAGGAAACAACAGATGTTGGTGAGGATGCAGAGAAAGGGGAACCCTCCTATCTTTTGGTGGGAATGCAAGCTGATGCAGCCACTCTGGAAAACAGTATGGAGGTTCCTCAAAAAGTTGACAATAGAGCTACCCTACGACCTAGCAATTGCACTACTGGATATTTACCACAAAGATGCAAATGCAGTGATCTGAAAGGGCACCTGCACCCCAATGTTTATAGCAGCAATGTTCACAATAGCCAAACTATGTAAAGAGCCCAGATGTCCATCGACAGGTGAATGGATAAAGAAGAGGTGGTATACATATATATATACATATATATATATATGTGTATATATACACACACACAATGGAACATTATGCAGCCATAAAAAATTGAAATCTTATCATTTGCAACGACATGGATGGTACTAGAGGGTATTATGATAAGCGAAAAAAGTCAATCGAGGAAGACATTTATCATATGATCTCACTGAGGTGTGGAATTTAAGAAACAAAACAGAAGATCATAGGGGAAGAGAGGAAAAAATAAAACAAGACAAAACCAGAAAGGGAGACAAACTGTAAGAGACCCTTAATCATAGGAAACAAACTGAGGGTTGCTGGAGGGGAGAGGAGTGGAGGGATGGGGTAACTGGGTGATGGACATTAAGGAGGGCATGTGATGTAATAAGCACTGAGTATTATATAAGACTGATGAATCACTGACCTGTACCTCTGAAACCAATAATATAATATGTTAATTAAGTGAATTAAAATTTTTTAAAAATAGTGGATTTGTCTATTTATCCTTATGGCTCTCTCAGTTTTTGCCTGTGTTTTTGATCCTCTGTTGTTATATGCATAAACATTAAGGATTGTTAGGTCTTTCTCCATTTCTTTGCTTTCCTTTCCTTTTTTGTTTTTCGTTTTCTTTTTTGAAATATTTGCTTGTTTTCTTTATTAAATTGAGGTATAATTGACCCACAATGTAACATTACTTTCGGGTGTACAGCACTGTAATTCAACAAGTTTATACATTATGCCATGATCACCACAAGTATAACCATCATGTCACCATACAGCGCTATTACAATACTCATCTTTTTACTTTTTATGTATCTGTCTTTATATTTAAAGTGGGTTTCTTATAGACAACATATAGTTGGTTCTTCTTTCATGCATGCTGATGATCTCTCTTTTAATTGGTATATTTAGACCATTTACTTTTAAAGAAATTACTGATGTAGTTTATTTAATATCTACCATATTTGTAACTTTTCTAGTCGTTATACTTGTTCTTTATTTTTTCTCCTCTTGTTTCAATGAAACATTTTTTTTATTCCATTTTTCTTTTATCTTAGCATATTAATTATATTTCCTTTTTATATTTTCAGGTTTTTTTTTTTTTAAGATTTTATTTATTTGACAGAGAGAGACACAGCGAGAGAGGGAACACAAGCAGGGGGCGTGGGAGAGGGAGAAGCAAGCTTCCTGCTGAGCAGGGAGCCTGATGCGGGGCTCGATCCCAGGACCCTGGGACCATGACCTGAGCCGAAGGCAGACGCTTAACGACTGAGCCACCCAGTGGCCCCTATTTTCAGGTGTTTTTTTTATAGTTTGCATATATTTACAACCAATCTAAGTCCACTCTCAAATACACTATGCTGCCTCATTGGTATAGTGCAAGGCCTTATAAGAGTTATTCCAATTCTTGCCTCACATATCTTAAAGCACTGCTGTCATTGTTTCACTTATCCATATGTTGTAATTACCCAAAGCATTGCTATTATTTTGAAAAATAATTTATTTATTATCTCAATAAAGTATAAGTAAAATGAAAGATTTTATTTTACCTTCATTTATTCTATGTATGATTCTTTTTTGTTATACAGATCTAAGTTTTTGGCCTATGTAATTTTTCTTCTTCCTGAAGAACTTCTTTTAATATTTTTTTCGGGAAAGTTCTACAGTCAATGAATTCTCACCTTTTTTGTCTATTTGAAAAGTCTATTTTTCCTTTACCTTTGAAAAATAATTTCACCAGATATAGAATTCTTTCTGGTGTGGGTTTTTTTTTCTTTCTTTTAAAATATTAAATATTTCACACCACTCTCTTTTTTCTTGCATAATTTCTAATTAAAAGTTTAAAGTTTAATATAATTGTTTTCCTTCTTCCTCTTTAGATAAGAATTTTTTTCCTCTTGCCACTTTTAAGGTTTTCACTTTGTGTTTGGTTTTCTGCAGTTTGAATATGATAAGGCTAAATATAGATTTTACAGTATTTATTCTGCTTAGTGTTCTCTGAGTTTCCAGGAACTATGGTTTTGTGTCTTTCATTAATTTTGGAAAATTCACACCACTATTATTTCAAGTATTTCTTCTGTTATTTTTTTATTCTCATTTATTCTCTAATGTGTTTATTATACCATTTAAAATTGTCTCACAGTTATTGAATATTCTATTGAGTTTGGATTTTTTAATATTTGCATTTTAGCTTAGGAAGTTTCTAATGACATATCCTCTAGCTCACTGATTCTTTTCTCAGATATATCTAGTCTATTGATAAGCCCATCAGAGGAAGTCTTTATTTCCATTACAGTATTTTTATTTCTATATTTATTTTTGATTCTTACCGTGTCTATGTTTCTGCTTGCATTACCCATCTGTTCTTGAATGTTGTATATTTTTTATTAGAGCTCATAACTTATTAATTATTATTATTATTATAAATTCCCAGTCTGATGATTCTGAAATCTCTGCCATATCTTATTCTGGTTTTGATGCATGCTCTGTTTCTTCAGACTGTGTTTTTTCCTTGCCTTTTAGTCTGCCTTGCAAATTTTTATTGAAAGCTGGACATGGTGTATCAGCTGAATAGGCTTTTAGCATGAGGTTTCATTAATTTGGTAAGAAGTCAAGCTGTGTGCATTGTTTGCTGTAGCTTTAGGTGTCTGAGGCTTCAGTTTGCTCTAGTGTCTTTGTTTTTTCTCATCTGTTTTCTTTGGCGTCCCCTAACAACTCCTTCTTAAACAAAGTCTAGGATTGACAGCTCTTTCAAATATAATCCACTGTTATTATACTGGAGCCCCACTGATGTAATTGTGAAGTTTAGCCAAAGGCCAGCATTCTATAACCCTGTGGTTCTGTTTCAGTCTTTTGTGGGTCTCTGTCCCTGAGCTGTGACCTTCACAAAGGTTCTTCAGCTTCCCCACCCCACCTTAGGTGAGACAGGAAGGCTAGATGAGAAAGAGTTGGGTAATTTCTCTTTCGCCACATTGGTTAAGGCTCTAAAAAACTCTTTTCTCTTGCTGAATGAGTCTTTTTTTTTTTAATGAGTCTTTATAATTGAGGATTCTCTGAGCATATATTAAATGGTTACTTCTCTTCACCCCTACCACCACCACTACCAGAAATATGAGGGATTTTCTTGGTCCTTTACCATGAGAATGTGCAAGGATTCCCAGGAATAAAACCCACAGAAGTGTGGATGCCCCTCAAGACTGCAGTTTGCAGGAGTTTCTCACTCTTACTCTAATCTACATCCCAACTCCAATAATTCATCAAAGTTACTTTTAAGGTCTCCTACCAGTCTATGGTTCCTGTGGCTTATGTTCCTGGTAATCTGAGCTCAGCTCTGCTTATCTGTATTTTCCTTTTTTTTTTTCCAGATTTCAGCATAATGGCTTGCACTGTGATCTCTGTTTTCTGACTGGTACAAGAGAAGGTTCATTTTTAGTTTGTTCAGCTCTTATTGTACAGAAGCAAGTAATATCTTTCAAGCTCTTTATATATTGGGGCTGAAACTAGAAGTCAAATCCTTTATTCTTAATCATTATGTTCCCTTATAGTGGTTTACAAACTTTATCATGCACCAGAGTTTCTTAGAGGACTTGTTAAAACTGAGATTGTTGGACAGCACATTTCAAAGTTTTTAATTAAGTAGACTTAGGGTAAGGCCTGAAGATTTTCATTTATTACAGGGTCCCAGTTAATGCTGATGCTGCAGACCCATGGACCACATTTTGAGAACTATTGCTCTATTTTAGTAGCTGCTCTTAACTGAATTCTATCCATATCAGTCAAGTTACCAGGAAAATGGATGTGCCATCCAACCTGCTTCCTGAGTTTGACTATGCTGTTAACTGCTGTATTGAAATTATCCCTATTTCTTTGTTATCCTTGCCACATTTCCTATTATGTTTTTTTGTTTGTTTTTGTTTTTGCTGAAGGAAAGTTTTAATGCTGCCAGTGTTTTTTTTTTTTTTCTTTATATTACCTTGCTGAATTTTGTTATGTAAAGCTATTAATTGTAAAAACAAAATCCAGTTCTCAAAGGATTTGAAGTAAGTCCAAATCCCATTTCAGGGAAGTAATGTGGTATGTAATTTTTCTGCATAGAAAAATATGTACATATGTGTTTATGTAGTCCTTAAGATGCTTTTGTAAACTAAAGACGCTTGGGGCACCTGGGTGGCTCAGTTGGCTAAGCACCCTACTCTTGGTTTTGGCTCAGGTCGTGATCTCAGGGGTGTCAGATGGAGTCCCACATTGGGATCTGTGCTCAGAGGGTAGTCTACTTGAGATTTACTCTCCTCTACCTCTCCCTCTGCACCTCTCCCCACTCGCTCTCACTCAATCTCTCTCTCTCTCTCAAATAAGTAAAGCAATCTTAAGAAAAAAAACAAAATAAAATAAGGATGCTATGAAATTTTGTTTTATATCAGTACCTATGGTCTGTCTCATTATTTAGACAATTACATAGTATTCCATTTTTAAGAATGTGCCATAATTTAGTTAAAATTTTTGTACATGAACCTTAGGCCACTTAGAATGCTTTCTACAAAACAATGTAGCACTTGACATTTGTATACACAAGTCTTTCTGTTCCTGTAATGGTGTTACTGTGGTATAAATTCCTACAAATAGAACTTTTGAGTCAGAGGGCATATACAATATATCTATACTAATTAACAATATAAATAGTATGAGAATAAGACCAATTTCCCTTATAATTGCCAACAAAAAATTTTATCGAATTTTTGAACTTTTGCAAATTTGGAGATTTATTGTATGAGTAAGTATAGCCGAAGAATTTGGATAGGCATAATTTTTAAGCCTGAAGTCTTATATTTTACTGTCTTCTGTGTTCTACTTCTCTCCCTCTTTCTCCCTCTATCTCTCCCTCAGTATCTATCTCTCTAAACCCCTCTCTCAATATCTCTCTCAAACCCCATCCCCTCACCTTGATATTATGTGAAGAGTATACTTGGTTGTGAATGTAACACTTTATCTGACCTTTATTAGTGGCTTGGGTCTCACTGTTTTAGAGAGAACTTGGAAAGTGCTTATAAATGACTTGGTGCCTTTGCTTTCTATCTTGTTAAGGTGATGCTTTGTTTCCATTGCTGAAAACTTCACCTCGGCCCTCTCATCCCTGAGAGGCACAAAAATGTGTCTCTCAGTTAATTTGAATTTTAGACCTCAGGCAAAAAAAGCTTACTTTATCGAAGTTGTTTTTCTTTCCACCTGTTTGCCATCTACCTTCAGTCTAATTTCATATTTATCTTGTAGAACTTCGTTGAAAGTGGCAAAGAACATCTCATCACATCAACTTCATGAAAAATTTCCCCTTCATCTAGAGCCATGTTTATCACATGGTTTGTTTCCTATATCTATAATTACTTAAATTGGTAAATGTTTTCCTGTAATATTTGAGTTTTTGTTACCATAACTTGATTGTCTTCACTAAGCCAATGTCACATTTTAAGTTTTATTATTGAAGCACCTTTGACCCAAAAAGCTTCTGGAACTCCAATTTTCATATCGATACTCCTGGTTGGCAGCAAGGACTCCTTATGCTTTTTTCATGGAGTGGTGGGATCCATTGAGCCCCTTAAGAGGCTCTAGGGACAGTCTAGTTTCACACTGTATTGTACCTCTGTGTACTTGGGTGTTCCTCAGATGCTACACCAGAGCAGCTTAAAAGTAGAAACTTGGTCAAGAATGATATACATATGTTAGCCTATTTTACTTAATTTTTAAAAATATTTTATTTATTTATTTGACAGAGAGAGAGACAGCGCTTAACCAACTGAGCCACCCAGGTGCCCTGGATTATGGCTATTCTAATACATGTGTAGTGTTATCTCATTGTTTTAATTTGAAATTTCCTAATGGCATGCAGTGTTGAACATCTTTTCATATGCTGTTTGACATCTGCATATCTTCTTTGGTGAGATGTTTTTTTTTCATGTCTTTTTGCCAATTTTTAAAGTAGGTTGTTCATTTTCTTATGTTCGGTTTGAGTTCTTTGTATATTTTGGATAAAAACCCTTTATCAGATGTGTCTTTTGTAAATATTTTCTCCCAGCTTGTGGCATGTCTTCTCCTTCTCTTGACATTTTCTTTTGTAGAGCAAATATTTTTATTTTTAATGGAGTGAAATTGTACCAGTTATTTCTTTCATGAATCATGCCTTTGGAGTTTTTTCCCACTACTTTTAAAAATTGTTATTTTTCCTTTCGTCTTATTGTTTATATTGAATCCAGCTTCAGAATATATCCAATATCTGACCTTTCCTTACCAACTTCATTGACTACAAACTAGTTCAAGCATCACTGACTCACGTTATTGCAGTTGCTTTCCAGTTGACCTGCTTCTACCTTTTCCTCAGTCAAGTTGTTAAAAACACAGAGATCACAACCACTAATATTTCAGCTCAAAACCCTCCAAAGCCTTCTCACCTTATATCTACACAGGCCTGCAAGATACCACCTCTTCCCAGTCTCATGTCCTATTACTTTTCTCATGCTCTCTTTTCTGGTAACGGGCCTCCTAGTTCTGTGAATACCCCAAAGGATCCCGTTTCAGGGCTTGGGCATGTCCTGTTTCTTCTGTCAAGAATGTTCTTCTCTAAGAACTCATAATTTGCCCCTCCTATCTTCAGATCACCTCCCAAAACAGGACTTTTTGGATCATCCCATTTAGAAAAGTACCCTTTGGAACCAATATTTCATGGAAGCTGCTTATCACTTACATAGTATATATTTGCTTATCTCCTCCATATAGAATATAAACCCCATGGAAACAAAGATTTGGTCTCTTAACTGCTATATTTCCAATATATATCTGGCGGGTGGGAACACTCTTCTGAGATAAACATCTTATAAATATTCCAAAGCATATTAATCTCATTGAGATGGGAGCAAGTTGAGACAGGTTTACTAGGTGAATCATAGTTAAGGAGTGGTATCGCATGTGATGCTAAAAAAAAAAAAAAAAGGAGAAGAAGGAAAAAAAAGTTAAATAATTGCTGAATGTCAGGTCCAAATATTATGATAAACTGGTAAATGGCAAATGGCACTGCAGTTCCAAGCCAATGTTAATTGGTAAATGTTGCTTTGTAAGGTGCAGGGGAGTGGGTTCATAAGTAAAATCTTGATGATGTGGTCTATACAGCCTATTTACCTTGGGTTAGAACTAAAGGCTTAAACCTTGTAGACACTGATATCTCTCTATGTATTTGGCATAGATACCCCTGGTTTTAAGAAAACTTAAAGTTGAAACCGAAATTTATTTCTTCTTGACACAACACAACTGACATCTGTAATGGGTTTAATCATAACTAAGTCCAGTTGACTGAGAATTGGCATTCTTATATTTCCAATTTACCTTTTAGAGTCATAGTACTTTGTCAAGAGGCTTTGACATTTGTTAGTTTCTAAAATTTTTTTAAAAATTGATTATCAGAGTTTTTAAGAGAACAAAGCAAAAATGTTTTTTTAAAAGTCCAGAAATTTTATTTATTTATTTATTTATTTATTTATTTATTTATTTATTTATTATGTTCAGTTAGCCAATATATAGTACATTATTAGTTTTTGATGTAGTGTTCAACGATTCATTAGTTGGAAATAAAAACATAGGTTTTTCATAGTAATGTAAGATAAAAAATTGTGTGTAAATTTGAACTTTTTTTTAGATGACTTTAGATTTTTGCTGAGCAGTATACTTTTCATATCATTTGTCTTGATAAATATTTGTTCATTTTTTTATCTAGTATGCTAGATAAGAAGGAAAATAAGCCTTTTATAAACAAAATCTATTTAAAGTTTTTTCTCATTCTAGTCATTCTTTTTTTAAGAATTTTATTTATTTATTTGACAGAGAGAGAGATAGCGAGAGCAGGAACACAAGCAGGGGGAATGGGAGAGGGAGAAGCAGGCTTCCTGCTGAGCAGGGAGCCCGATGTGCAGTTCAATCCCAGGACCCTGGGATCATGACCTGAGCCGAAGGCAGACGCTTAACGACTGAGTCACCCAGGCCCCCCTTTCATTCTAGTCTTAATTTTCCTCAAGGAGATCAGTTTTATTGCTCAAAGATTCATTTATTCAGTTTTATTCAAATGAATTATTATAAACTATAGATATTTTAAATAAAGCAGTAGGTATACGTAAATTATAAAGGCTAAAATTACAAAATTCAAATTATCTTAGGTTCCTGATACGTAGAACTATCTAGTCATGACGAATCTAAAGATGTGCTATTTGAAAACTAGAAACTGCAGATGTCAAAGTAGAAATTGACCTGAGCTTAAACATTAGTTCAGTGACATTGAGTCTAATACCCCATCTTTTATGCAGCATATTCCAAGGCCATATTTTAAAAATATATAGATCGTCCTGGAGTGAAACCTTTTTCATGTCTCATTTATCCATTTCTGATTTGTGAGGATTCAATTGCTGATGCCTGAAAATCAGAAAGGAAGCATTTCAAAATACTTTCAAACGTATAGTTAGTAATCGAGGATAGTCAGTTTAAATGTAGGCAGTGGTTAACATGTTCTCAGAATTAAGGTGCTCTTTAAAAAATGATTCCCTTTTAGAGGCGTTGTCAAATACAGAACTGATTAAGCAATCAAACTTCATTGTAGTTTCAGAGCAAAATGTTAGCCATTCTGCCACTCACTCTTTCTTTTATTACACCTCATTATTGTCTCTTTAGATTCTTTCTTTCTGTTCCGAATGATTTCCTACCTTATGGCCATCGAAGGAACATAGTGGAAGGGTAAAGAATTAAAGTTCTATTGGTGCAATTAGTAGTAAGTGTGAACTGTTAAAGCATTTCCTCAGATGTTTTATAGCTTGTGAGACATCATCTTCACCTCAGCCGGCGAATACTGACCACCTGTTATCTATTACCATAACATTATACAAGCCGACTGACAGAAAGCAATCTGGTCTCCAGTGACTGGACTGCTGAAGCAATTGACAGGCAGTTTCCACAAAGGTAAACTGTGAAAGCTAAAAGAGGTGGTAAATAGAAACTCAGGCAGGTGTTTAATGGAGAAATACTATTAAAACAACCCAGAAGTGGTAAAATGAATGTATTGTTCACGCATATTTTTATGGTATTCAGTTTGATTCAGTGTTTGAAGACTAACTTTAAAACCAATATTCTATGTCATACAGTTGTAATTACCTGTATGAACTTATAACTTGAGTCAGGAAGCATACTGCATTTAATAAAGAAAGTTGTAAAAGGAGTTTGTTGGTGCTAAACCAGTCTTGGTTTAAAATGAAAAAGTGGGTGGTGATGCTTTACACTACATTTCTCTTAAACTTGATGAAGTAAATAAACTTAAAGAGAAGATAAGTTAACTTAGAAGGGGAAGCATAATTTGGCAGATTTCATTGAATTAAGGCTATCTGTTGCTGTAATGTCCTATAAGATTTCTTCTGGATGTTGAATAGCGCTGAATTTCTAATATGACTTGTTCGGTTATTGATTAGTTGCTTATCCGTTCTCTAGGAAAGTCAGATGAAGATCAGCATGACAGTATTTATAGGCTGCATCTCTTCTGTGGATGTAATCCATCTTCGTTAAGTTCAGTAAAAGTGATAAATGGCATTTGGCAGTGTAATGATGTGATCACTCTACCAGCCCCTCTTTAAATCATAAGCTGTTGCTTTCTGTTGTGTAGATATTTAATCAGTTATACACCCCATTACTGATTTAATTCAGAATGTCAATGGTAGTTGAATAATGTGAGTATTTATATATTAATATATTGTATTAATGCTCCCTTCATTTAAGTGTGCCATTCATTTGAAAATCATAAACTGTTTCGTTCATGGGTAGAATAAATTTAACCGAGATGTTAGGCATCGAACCCCTTCAGTGTTTTAATTCAGCATGTCAGTGAGAAATGTATTCCTTTATATCTCTGTTTGTATTTTCTTGACTCGATGGATTATTTGACGGAATCAGGACTTGCAATGAGTGGAAAAAAATTCTATTAATGCATATCTTATGCATGTGAACTTTGATTTTCAGATTACAATAGAGGAATGGAACTTTGAGAAGATAATGCCAGAGCAACAAGTTTTAATATATGAAGTAGAAAACCCAGCAACTCTTTAATGGAGATGTACCATTAAAACAATCTCAGAAGTTCATAAACATTCCTGTTTTTTTCCTTTTAATTTTATATTAATTTTAGTATGCAAGATGCTTTTCAAATAGAAAAATCTCTGGTTCACAATACTCTAGCTGATTATAGAGGATGAATAATTTAAACAAGTACTATTTATATTTCACATTTCTGCTCTCAAATACATTATTCATACCTTACAACATAGAAATATTTATAATTTATTCTTTTTTTTGAGGAAAACTCGGTGGCATCACTATCTTTTAAAGACCTTTATACTAATTTTGCAGGATCTTAATGTTGATTCCAACACTCAGAATAAACATCTATGGAAAAACTTGAATACTTTGTTTGGTATGGTTTAATGATTTGATATAATTAATTGAAGAATTTTATTTTTAATTTATAAGTAGCCTCTGCATTGCCATAATAATGATAACATTTATATCTGTAATACTTCTTTCTAACAAATCACAAAATTTACATAGAAATTATCTCTTTGAACTTTGTAACATACCTAGAACAGTTAAGGAACTGCTGATTATTAACTCCATTTCATAAATGAGAAACATGATGAATTTGGGGAGTCTCTCCTACTCAGTCAACCAATAACAGTGATTAGATTGAAAATTAGTTTTTAGTCTCTACTCAGGACCTCAACATCCCTGAGGTCCCATGGTTTTAAGTGCTACAGACTTTCAGCCATTCCTTTGCTATTTCTGTGATTATTTCCTGAAAAAATATTATATGGTATGTATATGTGTATGTGTGTGTACATATTTGCACATGTGTACATATATATGTACATATACATAGACACACATGCACACATACTCTCAGATTCTGAATCATTATCAATAAATGTTTGTCAAACTATAAAAACAGTCCATGTTGCGATTATACTAAATTATTCAGTTTTCAAGATACTTGAGGTAAGAAGATATTTATGGAAGTATAGGAATTAGAGGCCGTATACCTACAACTAGTCTTTTATGCCCATTTCCATCAGAATAGCTATTTAGATGTCTTTGGATAATCCTTTTACAAACAGAAAATAATTATTTTCCCATCTGCATCACCGTATTTTTCAATTTTCGTTTAAGATCTTTAAGCTCCACCCCCTATTTTCTAACTGAAAATTATATGACTGCTATTTATTTCAGTTTGAGGGGAACTATTTCAACTTCACCTTCCCGGTTCCCTGCCCTGTTACCAGCACTCCTGACCTCAAGCTTATCAAGGAAACAAATCTTTACAAATCTGTTTTGGAAATCAATTGCTTTGGGCAGTAGAAGGGTTTCTCCTTCAGTTCTTCTGTTGTAAATATTAGCAAGTTTTCTGTTATTTTTAGTTTTTCTGTTTTGTTTTTCTAACTTGTTCTGGCATGATACAAACAGATAATTTTTCCTTTTTCTTCTACAAGGTATATCTTTATTTCTTACTTATTTTCTCAAATCTAACTGCCTAATGGAGAGGTAAAGGATTATTGAATTTTTCAGTTCTATTTCCTGTCATGCAATTCTTTCTATTTTTACTCAAGAGCCTTGACATTTTCCATATATATTGCATGTTCCATGTATGCTAAGAAATTTTTAAAATCCAATAAAAAATTTTAATTTTCACATTATACCATCTCTTTTCTTTGAGATATTTCATATTTGTGATGAGAGTCCTCAACAATTTTAAAAATCTCCTTTTTGGGGGCACCTGGGTGGCTCAGTTGGTTAAGCAACTGCCTTCGGCTCAGGTCATGATCTTGGAGTCCCTGGATCGAGTCCCGCATCGGGCTCCCTGCTCAGCGAGGAGCCTGCTTCTCCCTATAACCCTCCCCCCCTCATGTACTCTCTCTCTCTCTCATTCTCACTCTCTCAAATAAATAAATAAATCTTAAAAAAAAAAAAATCTCCTTTTTGAAGTGAGATTTTGGAGGACCAGATGGTTAGTCCAAGGTAACAATAAATACAAATCTGAGGAATACTAAATTTTCAAGGGAGAACTTTTAAAATTTTCATGAAAAATAATTATAATCATTTTCTTGACAAAATGATTGTTAACTCTTATCACTTTATCTGAGTAGAAAGCCCTTTACCTCTTGTCAAACTATGTTTAGTAAGACAGTATATTGCTGATTGTCTGAACATATGGTTTTATCTGAAATTTTACTTTTCCCTGGATCACTTGAAATGCAAAAAAAAAAAAAAAAAAATACCCTTGGTATCAGGGAAGAGAAAAGAAGATCAGAAAAAAGAATTCCTAGCATCAATGTCACATCTTACCTCTTCTATTGTGAAAAATAATTAGTCTTTGAGGATACATTGACTTGACTGGATTACACTGACAAATTGATTTTTGTTTCCATTGTATTTCTATTTATAAGTAGATTGGTTCTTATGCATCTAAGTTTCTGTGTAGTCATTATCACTTTTTATGTGAAATGCAGATGTCTGTGTGGTACTGTGTGGTACCAGAGTGATGTACAACTTAACAATGCTCACATTCTGCCCTTATTGTGGGAGTATGAGATTAAAAAGGGACAATACGTGGGCAGTCAGAACAAAAGAACAGATAACCAAGCTAATGCTTAATCCATGGAATAAATAATATAAACTATTAAAATAGTGAAAAGCATTTAGTAAGTACTCAATACATGCTGTTAACTAGGTATTTTGTAAGCTTTGTGACTTCTCAGTCCCCAAATTGTTAACCTGTGACAATGAGAGTTAGCACATGCACATTCCCAACACACTGTTTATAAATTTGAACTATCGTTATTTGAATGAAGTAGATGTAAGTTAGTGCTGCTATGTTCTTTAATTTTCACTGAGTAACTTAATAGGACAAATATTATTCAAGACTTTTTGTTATTGAATCCCAAAATTGGCTGCCGTGGCTCAAAAGGCCAATACTTGAGACTGAGTTTTGATTGGAAAGGGATATGAGCTTTATTCAGGAGGCCCACCACCTGGGGAGAAGGACTTTTGTCTTAAAGATTTTTTTTATTTATTCATTTGAGACTCAGAGATACAGAGAGAAAGAGAGAGTGCATGCACAGGGGCAGAGGCAGAGGGAGAGGGAGAGGGAGAAGCAGGCTCCCTGCCGAGCCAGGAGCTGGACATGGGGCTCCATCCCAGCATCCTGGGATCATGACCTGAGCTGAAGGCAGACGCTTAACCATCTGAGCCACCCAGGTGCCCCAGGACTTGTGTCTTAAAGGCCAGCTCTGAGGTTTTTGCCCAGGTTTTTAAAGAGTAGTTGATCAATACAGGGAGTGCAGTGGTCTGTAACATTTCTTGATTACATGCAGACTGGATTGTGCCAGCCTGTTATCTCAGTACTTTGTGGCTGTGCAGAGGGTCTGATTCCTCATTGCTCTGTGTCCAGGGAGGGGTTGTAAAAAGGGGTCTGGTTCCTGTTTTGTGACACGGGAGTGCTCTGTTCTTTCTAGGGAAGAATGCATGATCAATAGATATAGAAAGGAAGATTAGTTAAACAATCATATGGGCTAAGGGTATTTGCTGAAGTTTAAAGACTACTAGGTTAGCCAGAGGGGCCTAGGGGGCTTCATTTTGATCATCGAATAATGAAAGAAATCAAAGGACAGGACATAGTATAAATGAATTGGTAGTATAAATAAAAGATAAAATTGTTGGATATGTTTCATAAACTCTTGAGGATAAAATTTAATGTTGCTTGTTAAAATAATTTTCTGCCAACAAATTGTTAAATTAATAGTGAGTTAACAAGTTTTTGCAGCAATATTATTTCTTAATAATTTATACCCGAATCATTTATAAATGCAGTCTTCTAAAATAAGCATACAAATTTTGCAACCATATCAAATCATTCTTTAAATGGGTTGTAACGATAAATTCTTAGGTTTGAATTTATGCAGTCTCAGATATTGATTCCTTGAATAAATTTATAATTTAGAAATGCATTAAAGGGATTTAATTCATTTAAATAGGATTAAAGAATGATTTTTAAAGTATAAGCACTGTCAGACTAACAACAATAGATTGAACAAAGAGATTATTTTAAATGACAGTGTTGGGGCGCCTGGGTGGCTCAGTTGGTTAAGCGACTGCCTTCGGCTCAGGTCATGATCCTGGAGTCCCTGGATCGAGTCCCGCATCGGGCTCCCTGCTCGGCAGGGAGTCTGCTTCTCCCTCTGACCCTCCCGACCTTCCCCCCTCATGTGCTCTCTCTCTCTCAAATAAATAAATAAAAAATCTTTAAAAAAAAATAAATAAAACAAATGACAGTGTTGGAGCATGAGAGTTTATTATGATAGTATTTAAAATGAGATATGCGAGTGACTTTCTTAAGGTTTGTTTCAGTAACTTTTTTTTTTTTTTGAAGTTTAAGATATTTATTTCTGGTTCGTGCAAGGTCTGAAGAGAGTTGGCTGACTCCACAAGGCCGCCCTCCTCCATGCAGTGACTCAGTAATGTAGCCTGCTCCCAGGTCTCTATACCATCAGGTGGCTTCCAAGATCATCCTGGCAGGGCAAGACATTATAGAGAATTTACCCTGTTCTTCTCTGCTTTACTTAGAAATGATAAATACCTCTTCCGTTTGTCACCTATTTGCCAGCATTAACTAAGTTAAAGCAGCTGGGAAAGAGAGAGGGCAAAAGGATGTTCCTAGAGCAACAGGTGGCCACATAAGTATATGATAGAAGAAAATAGAATCAGAGGAGAGTAGTATTAAACATGAGAAAATATACAATATAATACAAAAGTGACCAATTCTTAAGTGATTCTATCTCAAGCCATTGTTGCACATTGTTTTCCTCTAAACAGGTTTATGTTTTAGTTAGATCAGTGTGTCTGAACATGACAGCATATTATTGACTTTTGATAATATAAAGGGGAAATATTATTCCAACGAAATGGTATTATTAATGCCTTTATAAAATTTTTTTTTTTTAAAGTAGGCTCCACACCCAGCACGGAGCCCAACATGGGGCCTGAACTCATAACCCTGAGATCAAGACCTGAGCTGAGATTAAGAATCAGTCAGTTAACCAACTGAGCCACCCAGGTACCCCATGTCTTTATCAATTTAATTTTGTGATGAGTGATTTTAAAAGAATAATTTGGTAATTTTTAGTAGATTTCTTAGTAAAGAAGAAGCTTAAAAATCAGATATTCTTCAGGGCACCTGGGTGGCTCAGTTAGTTAAGTGGTTGACCCTTGATTTTGACCTGGGTCATGATCTCAGGGTCCTGGTATTGAGCCCTGCTCGAGGTATCAAGGGCTCTGCTCTCAACGGGGAGTCTGCTTGCAAGTTTCCTCTCTCCCTCTACCCTTCCTTCTTCTCTCTCTCTCTAAAATAAATAATCTTTTTAAAAAATCAGATATTCTCTATCCCCATTTAATTGCTCTACATTTAATTTAAAAATTAATTTTTGAGCATTTAAGGAGAATTCAATAAACATGAGAAATACTGCCTATCAACACAAGGTTCCGGACATACTGAGACAATATACAGATTATTTCTATATTCTAAGAGGTCAACCCCAGAAAGACAGTGCTCGTGCATATAACTAAGGGATCTTTGAGGAGCTTGAAACATGCTTGGGGAAGTAGACATAAAAGTTATTATGATCCAGTTTAATAAGTATAAAAATAGAAGTTTAGAGTTTGTGGAGAAGTGGGAAGATATGAGAGAAGTGACAATATGAGAAAGACATCTTGAGAAGACATTCTTTCTTTCTTTTTAAGATTTTATTTATTTATTTGAGAGAGAGCATGAGCAGGATAGGGGCAGAGGGACAAGCAGGCTCCGCTCTAGTTGCAGAGCTCAACATCGTCCTCAGCAGTGGGGTTGGTGGGGGTGGGGCTCGATCCCAGGACCATGAGATCATAACCCAAGCAGAAGTCAGAAGCTTAACCCACTGAGCCACCCAGGCACCCTGTGAGGACATTCCTTCAATGTAAATGAGAATTTCAATGATTGGAGGAGTAGGAAAAGAGCATTATGATATTTTATTTTACTTTGATAGCTAAGGAGAAAGTTTCTGCAAAAAAAAAAAAAATGCATCTGTGGCATCTTTTTTAAAGTTTATATTTTTAAAGATTTTATTTATTTATTTGAGAGAGAGAGAGATCATGAGCTGGGGGGAAAGGTAGAGGCAGAAGCAGACTCCCCGCTGAGCAGGGAGCCCAATGCAGGGTTCAATCCCAGGACCCTGGGATCATGACCTGAGCCAAAGGCAGGCACTTAGCCAACTGAGCCATCCAGGCACCCTTTTTTAAGTGTATTTAATCTAGATGGTAAGAGAACATGATCTAAATCTATAACCATAATTCAGATATACTAAACTTCCCATGCACAGATTTAGACTCTTGCCCTACATCCTCCTTGAGACCATATCACCAAGAAGCTTTCCAGTCAACAAACCTAAATAAGAAATAGATATTATATGAGAAATTTCACAGAAAGATGCTAACAGGTTTTCATTGAACACCACACAGCAAATTCCCAATTAGATCTTGGTGTTCCCTTGCTCAAATTTCTCTCTCCAGCTATTACCTCATAACTTTTTCTTCTCTTCAATCACATAGCACTGAAAAATCTACTTTATTTTCCTAAGCAATTCAGCTCTCATACTCTGGTCTTCTTCTCAATAAGGAAAAGCATAAAGTCTGATTTACCTTCAAACATGTTCCTCAGGACATCTCTTCAATTCTTTCTATAAGTGGTTTATCTAGTTATTTAATTACAATAAAGAGGTATCTTTTGAGAGGCAAATACTACTGCTAAGAAGAAAAAAATACTCCATAAAGTTAGAAAGCAAACTTAGATCTCCTAAATTTTATTCTGAAGATAGAAGAATATAGAACTAAAAATACAGATTTGGAGTTGAAAGATAAACACAGCAAAGTACAAGTTAAAGTGGTAAGGTCATGTTTTAATCAGTAATGTATTATTGCTTAATGTAGGAAAGTCCAGTATTAACTGATTTGTAGAGAGATGATTGAATGATTTAAAGGAAGAATGAGGGAATAAGGAGTGGGGTGAGCAGGGGAAAGAAAATGAAAAATTGCAGCATTGGTCATCATAAATTCCATTAGGCCAGCTGTGTCTGTAGCTGGCAATTATGAAAGTTAGGATTTTATTCTCCCATAGAGACTGAGAGTATAGTCCCTATTTTACCTGATGGTTACATTTCAAAGGAATAGCTTTCAGGTCCTTGAGAATGACACTCTTGAGTTGTAGGAGATACCTACATATTAAAAGGGAGAGAGGAAGGATTCATCATTGTAAATTCTTTTTAGTAAATGCTCTAAGAAAGAGTGGTCAAGGCCTATCAGCAAGTGTTGGCTGGAATATAAAGTAAATTCTTTTGGCAGCCTTGAACTTTCTCAAGCAGGCACTTTAAGGGGATTTAGGGTCATTCTAGGTTGCCACCTTAAGCTGTTAGAAAAGAGGTTAGTGTTTGTTTAATTTTTTAGCATGGAGACAGGGAGTGAATGAAATAATTTGTGCTGAGAGTCTACAGTTTTTAAAGGCCAAGGTTGAGGGCTAGTCCAGAAGAGGGCTCAGAGAGGGTCTTTATCAGGGGTCATAGGATATTGCTTATAGTTCAAGTCATGAGATGTCTTCTATTTACTAAGAGCCTGGGATCACTCATAATGGGAAATAGGAGGAGAGAGTAGTAATAGATCTATAGAGAGAGGCAAGAATGTATATAATCATGAAAGTCAAGCAAGAGAGAATTATGGGAAGAAATAAAAAGAATGAGACACTGTGAAGGGTGACATATAAATCACCAAGATGTCACTGATGTGTACCACAGAGAACAGAAGGCCAAACTAAAGTTGTACTAGATGAATTTGGTCCATAATTTTTTCTCTTTCTCCAATAATCTTCCACTTTCTAAAGAGAAGTACAAGAAGTAAATTGAAGAATGACCAGCTTTAGAGGAATGAAAGGTACAGAAAAACATAAAAATTGAGGCTAGTAGTTAAGACATCATTAAAATGGTTGACCATGTTGTTCATTTTTGGTGGGCCATATATCATAGTTTGAGTACAGTAATTAATTATATGATGAAAGACAGATTTCATACTTAAACTTTGGGGTTCAAGTAAACATTAAGTTCAGTTATAATGAAAACACTGAAAAATAAGAAGGTAAAGGTTGGGAGAGGATGACAGCCAAGTTGAAGCCCAGAAGTGGTATTGTTGAGTGTGATTACTATTGAGTAGAGAAAGTCATAACAGTTGAGAAATGCTGAGGATTAGTAAGTATAAGATCTGATAAAAAAATTTAGGTCACTAAGGATGATGAGGATGGAGATGAGGGGAGGAAATGGGGACATTTTATAAATGAATTCAGAGAAGACTGTAGAAATTAATGCTGGGGAGAAACAAATTTTAAAAATGAGTTGCATAGACTGAAATTATTTCATTAAAAAGTAGGTGGAAATTTGAAGACATTTTAATTAAAATGCTTGTGCGACTGGAATAAATGTTATGATGTAAACTTGTTCAGAAGTTTTTTACTTCTTAAAATCTATATTATGTTATTTGGCATTTAATTAATAACATGTTAGTGGGGGGGAAAGGTTTTTCTTCTTGTAGATTCCAGGGTCCTCCTTTTTGTGTATTTCCTTCTTTATAGTGCTGAGGATATAGTAAGTAATAAATAATTCTCCTTTGCTTGTCATTGCGATAATTGCAAGGAATTTAACACTGTTGTTATTTTGCTTTAAATGTTAGTTAAGTGTGTTTACAGTTATATACCTCCCACTCCATTTAAACATGTGTAAAGTCTGGGGCACCTGGGTGGCTCAGTGGGTTAAGCGTCTGCCTTTGGCTCAGGTCATGATCTCAGGGTCCTGGGATCAAGCCCTGCATTCAGCTCTCTGCTCAGTGGTGAGTCTGCTTCTCCCTCTCTCTGCCCCTCCACCTGCTTGTGTTCTCTCTCTCTCAAATAAATAAATAAAATCTTTAAAGAAAATAAACATGCATAAATTCAATTTTGTTTATTCAAAACATTTCAATGGGGGTTATCTACTAAGGTGAACCTTTGTATTTCATATTGATATTTTTAGTTGGCTTTTTTTTTTTTTTGCATTATAGTATTTTAATATTGTGTGCATGGGGGCGCTTGGGTGGCTCAGCTGGTTAAGTGTCTGACTCATGATTTCAGCTCAGGTCATGATCTCAGGTCGTGAGATGGAGGGAGTCTGTTTGAGATTCTCTCCCTCTGCCCCTCCCCCAACTCTTGCATTCACTCTCTCTCTTTCTAAAATAAGTAAATAAATCTTTAAAAGAAAATATTGTGTGCACATACAATGCATAGTATTTTTATGTAATCAATGTATTATATGTGACAAACGTATTCTGAATATGTCACAGTTTTTAAAAGATTAGAGAATAATCTCTATTTAAATAAAATTCTTACCACCTTTTCATATTGAGTTGAATGCTAAAACACTATTATTTCCTAGAGATCATCTGTTTCTATCCATCTCTTAAGTTCCTTTCTATTGCCAATAATAATTTCTATCCTTTTTCTTTGCAAAATTTGGCCATAGAGAATCAAACCTTTGTTCCACAATCCCTGTCATCTGGAATAGCCTTTCTCTATTTTCCTGTTTCATAAGTGCTTATCTTTAAAAAAATATATCACCTCTATTCAGTCTTTACTTCCTTTCTTATGTCTCTCTTTGTTTCTTTCTTCAGAAAAAATTAATATTTTCTAATTGCTTAATTTTCTAGTAGTTCCATCCCTTTTCCATCCAAAGATCATTGAATATTTACATTATCAACCAACAAGTAATAATACTAAGACTCAAAGATATAGTTCAAATGGTTGAGATTATTCCAAGGGATGAGGAATAAATAATGTGAAGACCAACTTCTTATAATAAGGAGAGAATTATATTTTCAAATGTAGATTGTGCTGTCTTAGAGTTCAGAAACCCACTCCTATAACAAGTGTTATTTCTCCTATTCTATTTGTGGAAAATGGGGATGATAATTTATCCAACAAAGCATCAATGTTGCTAAGCATAATTGACTATAGCCTTGTGTAGAACAATGCAATAGTAGTAGTAGTAATAATAATAATAATGCTGACTTATATTTAAGCTCTTTGTACTAGGCACTGTTTTTAAACTTTACGTATGTTAACTCATGTAATCATCCCAAATGCCTTATGAATTTGGTAATATAATTATTCCTACATTACAAATAAGGAAATGAAAACACAGAAAAGTTAAATGAATTGCCCATGGTTGTATAGCTGGTAAGTGATAGTGCAGGGATTCAAAACGATTAGCTGAATCCAGAGTTTGTGCTCTTACTTATTACTGTACATGTTTCTCCAACATATTAGGTCTTGGTTATATAAGAATTAAAACATTAATTTGCAGACCCTGCCTCCAATGGATTAATATAGTAGAAAGCTATATTGATTTATTCCACAAATAATTTCAGTTGCTTTTTCTATGCCTGGAACTTTGTTCAGTGTTGGGGAAACAACTGAGAACAAACACCTCATGTGTCCTGCTCTTATTCTGATGTGGTGACAGACAAAAAGAGCGCAAAATAGCAAGGGGCAAAGAAAAAGAATACATAAGCATGTAGATGGTATTTAATTCTATGAGAATAGATCAGATAAACTAGGGGACAGAATCAAAAAGAAGAGGACTCTAAATGAAACCTTAGATAATACCTATATTTTAGAGGTTGGGTGGAAGGGTTGCCAGCAGAGGATGCTGGGAAAGAGACAACCAGTGAGATAAGGAGAGGACAGGAAAGAACATGTCAAACAAATGAGCAAACAACATCTCTTGAAAGGGTTTCAAAAGAAAGGCAGTATTGCTAAGTAATTAAATAAGATGAAAAAATGTGCATTGGATTTAGCAATTGAGAAATTGCTGGTATCTTAAAAAGGGGTAGTTTCAATGTAGTTGTAAAAGATGTCATATGATCTAGTAAAATGGGAGGCCTTTATGTTGTAAGAAAGAGTGGAGAGAAGAAAAGGACCAATGCCCTTGATAAAGAGCACAAGTAGTGGACTTCCCAGTTGTAGGAAGACATTCATTTCTCTAAGGGCAAGATACAATGGAAATGGGCCTGTAAGTTTGGTGGGAAGCTAAGGGGTATGTTTCTGATGAATTTTAATATCAATACAAAGTACTTTGGAAATCTTGCACCTAATTTAATTGACTCCACAATTTTATTTTTTCCATCTAATTTTGTGCTTTTGTCAAAGAATAGTACCTATTTAAAATATTAACAATGGAACAGCCCATAAGTTAAAAAATTATTAAATGAGAGGATGATGATGATACTGATCCCTTAAGTTTATTTGCTTGATAATATAAATTAATTTATACTCAAATTGTTAATGTCTTCATGAAATCTACAATTATAATACTTAAACCTTTAGATTCTTTCTATTTTTTGAAAGATTGCTCTCTTAATTTGTTAATCTCATAAGTTTTTCTTGGATTCCTGATAACAAAAGTTCTAAAATCTAAAGGTAAATTAGTATTCAAATTCATAATGTTCTATGAAGCATTTCACTTGCCGCTTACTATTGAAAAGATAACCCCCTCAAAAAGACATGTTGCTTTATAGCTTTGCTTAGTTGTTCTGTACTATTACAAATGAGTACTTCATTTTTTCCAAAGGGGACAAACTATTATACATGAAAAACTTTTAATTTTTTTTTATTTTTAAGCTGTATTTATTTGAGAGAGAGAGAGCATGCACATGAAAGTGGGGGGGAGGGGCAGAGGGAGAGAAACTTCAGGTAGACTCCCTGCTCAGTGTGGAGCCTGAGGTGAGACTCAGTGCAGGGCAGGGCTTAATCTCAGGACCCAGGAGAACTTGACCTGAACCCAAACTAAGAGTCAGACACTTAACCTACTGAGACACCCAGGCATGCCCATGTGCAAAGCTTTTAAAAGGAAAAAGGATTTGGAATCTAAAAATCAAGATAATTTACTATTATTCTTGATTTTCTAAAGCCATTAAAAAGTCTTGTTTATTACTTAAACATACTTGTTCTAAGTATTATAGTGATTCAGAAAGAATTATTATTCAATTTTAATTATTTCTATATAGCTTAAAAACATAGACATTGTATCAAGTTACTTACATATGATATGTAAAGAAACAAATTTAACATCAGAATATGGAAGTTTAGCTTACACTGAGTCTCATATGTTTAAGACCAATCACCTGATAAAATAGCTTTAAAAAACCAAGAGCTGGCAGAGCAACAAAAGGATGTCTGGAATAACATTTCCTCCACTCCACTCTACTCCACAGAAATCCATCAATAAGAGGGAGCAAAGAAGCCAAAACAGGTAATTTTGCTGTGGATCAGAATGGCATAGAAGGGATAACATTGATTCAAGTCAGAGTGAAATCAAGGTCTGAAATCACCAAGTAAAGGGTTATTTAAAAACAAACAAGCAAATGAAAAATAGGCAGTAGGCAGAATCAGGCAAGAGATAATGGTTGTAGCACATGGGCGAATACTGAAGAAGTGAGACTGAGTCAGAAGCAAAGTGATGTAGAAAAAGGATGGCTATCAGTAATGTTAGATCAGATACCTGAAGAAGGAAAGGCAGAGCTGAAGAAGGAAAAGGAAATGGAGGGGGAAGAGGGGGGAGGAGGGGAGAGGGAGGAGGAAGAAGAAAAAGAGGAGAAATACATACAGTAATGGCTAAATAAAGTGTTATGCTTCTGGTGCAGAAGTCAACATTATAACTGCTCTTGACTGAAGTCCGTTTAAAAGGCCCTAAGATTAGCAGAAGCTATATGTATGTGTTCTGTCCAATTAATAGTATGTACCACATTTATTATTTAACTAAACGTGTATAATTGACAAACGTACAGCAAATACTTTTCATGAAATTATTAATTTATCACTAAGGAATAGCTCATAAGCTGGATATAATGCTACATTTCTGTGAAGGACCATGTATACCTGTAGTATAAGGTTCCCAAAGCACTCATTTCTATGCCTTTCTTAAGACTGTGTTTTTGAAGTTGTTTCTCATCTTTTCTTCTGCGCAAGAAGATGACATTTTATGGTCCATTAAAAATAATAGAATAAAATAAAACATAGAAAAGCACTAATCATTTATAAATTAGTAAGTTATTCTCTGTAGGATATTATTTACAAAAAGTATTTAAGCAATGAACAGGTGAGGAGGACCTTACACCAAGGGAACACATATCTAATGATGGATCTTGAGAAACTGGGTCTTAGTTTGGATAAGAAGGCCTTCCCTTTCTTTATATGATATTAAGAAATTATTGTCTGTTCTGTTTATAAAGGAATTGCTGTTGAGATCATTTTGTATGGTATTAACTGATTGAGGGAAATGTTGAATTTTATCTAGACACCTGGAAATGGGCAGAGACACCTGCTTCTCAAGAATATTTAAGTTCCTGACTTTGGCCTGAGGATTTACCGCAGTCTCACAAAGGAAATGCGGATGGGTTCTTAGTGACTTACTAATTATATTTCTCAAAGAAAGCCTGTACATAGAAGGTGTCCCAGCCTTTCCCTGGAGGGTGAAATATGACATACTTCAGTGTTTTAGAAACCTTGGAGTTTATATTTTTCCTGGAAGCCCTAGGCATTCCAATGTTAGTTTAATCTTACTTGAGTCAGTGCTTATCTCCGGTTACTCCTGAAGGAACGACACAACTATAATTAACCATATGCTCATTTTTTTAATGGCTTATATTTCTTTGCTTCCATTAGTGGTGAAACAAGATAAAGGCATTTGTTGAGACATGTCTGAATTTATAAAATTTTCAGTGGAGTCAAGTTCAGGCATAAACTAGGATTTTAATGGTTTTAAACCTGAAAACACACACACACACACACACACACACACGTAAAATTAAGAAAAAAAAACCCAAAAACAAAAAACAAAATACTGTCACCTAAAAGCTTCAAGCTGTTTCAATTTGCTTCAATACTCCCTTAGGGCAAATTGTTCCTTTTTTCTGGCAAACCCAAGTAAATAGTCCTGTTTGTTATGCAATGTAAAGCAAATACTGTCTTCTAACTTGGAAATATTTGAGGTAATCTGGTTCCAGGGAATTAAAACCACTTTTGGGATAATAGTGAACACTTGTCTTTGTTAAAGATAGATTGCATGACTGCAAACAAGTTTGTTTTTGGAAAGAAAAAAGTTCGGTTTAGTAAGTAGGATAATGAGGACAAAAGAGTAATATAAAGCAATTACCCATTCAAACTCTTTGAATGGATTGTGTCTCAAGAGGGATGAGGGCCTGCATTCTTGAAAGATAGCTTTATTGCAATACTTTGGGCACAAGAAGGGTCAAATTCAGGTGGTCAACCATGGAGCAGTTATATAGGTATGTTCATTGACTGGAATCACATCATTAATGGCTACTTGGATTGGGATCTCTCCATTATATATCTACTAGTTATTTTTGTATATAATAGGCTATTAATTTGGGTTTATTTATTTAATGCTTGGCATATTACTGAACTCTTAATAGTTTTTCAGCTGATTCTTTGTTTTCCAGATATTTAGTCATAAAAAAAATATTTTTTTTCTCAGTAGAATTGTCCCTTGTTTAAATCTGTAGACTATCATATAGATTTTGATTTTTTTTTAGTTTTTAGTAAATTAGACTAGTAAAAAAATGTTGAGCTTTTTAAAAGTTAAAGAATATAAGAACATAGAGATTCAGGGCAAAGTGTACAGATAAAAGCTATTGCTATAGTTTAGGTGTGATGATGGTTGACATCCCAAATATTTGGCAGCCTGTAGTGGGCCATCCCCAATCTGAATGAATATCAAAAAGTTCAGATCATACCCTGGCCAGTACCCTCTACTGGTACCTATCAGTCTTGGTATGTGATTTGTTAATGGCCTTACATAATCTGAGGAAATAAAAATGAAAGCTTATATCTGAAAGATATTTTAGATAGTCATTTTATCGTATTTATTAATGTGAAAATAAAAATGTCTTCAAACCAGAAGGTGGTAGTCTAATTTATAGTAAGAGATCTACATTATAATCTATTAAAATCAGTTCACCAGTTGAATAATTAGAAAAGGGAAAATAACCCACACAGTTAATCATTTGTAAAGCATTTTGGTTAGGTAGACTTAAGAGAAATTAGCAGGTATTTTAATTTCCTACAATATCCTTACTGGCTAACAATTAAACCATGTCCATTTTTGTTCACCGACATTGTATACTATGTCTAGTAACCCTGTGGCTAGACTCATAATAGAAATATAAGTAGTTATCAAATTAGAACTTAAATTGTACCCAATTTATCGATGCTAATTCTCATATTATTTTATACATTTCCTTCAATAGAGCTCCAGATTTACTTTGATCATCCATAGACCATTTCACACATTTAAAGTGTCAGTATTTTCAGAGTTGTGCAACCATAATGACCATCAATTTGACAATATTTTCCTCACCCCACCCCCCAGGAAAAGCTCATACCAATTAGCAGTTACTTTTTATTCTCCCACCCCATGCTCCCTAACCAGACAACCACTAATCTATTTTATGCCTTTTAAGATTTCATGTAAAGGAAATTCTAGAGTAAGTGGTCTAATGTAACTGGCTTCTTTCACTTAGTATACCATTTTTGTGGTTCATCCGTGTTTTAGCTTATATCAGTACTTCATTCTTTTTTATTACTAAAATATATTCCATTGTATAGATGTACCACAATTCATTTATCCATTCAGCAGCTGGTTGATATTTGGGCTATTTCTGCTTTTGGCTATTATGAATAAAACTGCAATGAACATGTGTGTACACGTGGATATACGTTTTCATTTCTCTTGGGTATGGACCTACCGGGGAATTGCTTTGTCAAGTGGTAATTATATATTTAAAATTTTGAAAAACTGCCAGACTGTTTTCCAAAACAGCTGCACTATTTTATATTCCCACCAGCAATGTATGAATGTTCCAGTTCTTTGCTGAAACTTGTTGTTACCTTTTTAAATTACAGTCATCAAAATGGATGTGAAGTATGATTTTGATTTCCATCTTTGTGATGGCTGATAATATCAAACACGGTTTATGTTTTATCAGCCATTTGAATACCCTCATTAGTACCTGGGTTAAAAATTGAGCCTGCTTCTCTGTCTTTAGATCCCGCAGACAAAATTAGGATGCTTTATACTACTAATATAATTTCAAACAACAAACCTTCTGATACTTCATGGCTTTAGTAAATAAGCCAATGAGTAAGAGAATAGGATACTTTCAAGAGGAGAGGCCATTATGATGTTTTGCAGTTAGAGCATATTCTTAAAATAAATATTATTTCCTGTTAATTTTGCTACAGGATTTAATCTGTGACTGTTGTTCCAGCCAGATGAATGGCAATGATTTGTACTTGTAGCTTCCTTCCAAGAGCATCTTTATTGCCTTTCCCATTTTGTAAGCTCTTATCCTGAACACTGTAAAGACAAGAAGGAGCTGTTGTCCCTTCTTCAGTTGTGATGAGATGAAGGCGTGTTCTCTAGGAAGTCCTCTGGGTAGTTGTCAGAGTAGTTTTTGGTGTCAGAGTGCCAGGCTGGTAGGATCAATTTCCTATCCATTTCTGTGGAAATTAGAATCTAGGAAATTAACGATAGCCATGGTTCTGAGTTATTTGCCTGCCTTGTATTTTTAATGAACTGACCTCCTCTTCTTACTTCTACAAAAACTATCAGGACCTATTCATGCTTAGCCAAACCTAATTCCCAGCTCAAAGGAGGTTGGAGGGAAGGGACCTCTCTCACTTTTTTTTTTTTTTTTTAAATAAGTGCATGGAATGAAGAGGTAGTATTTTTTACTTGGTTATGCATCACACTTTCAATATAATTATTTTGCTGAGGTAAAAAGTATGGAGTTGCAAAAATAGCACTGTTATTTATTTATTATTTATTTGTTTGTTTATCTATTTACTTATTTAAATTATGCCCATTTTACATTCTTGAGTTCCAAAAGATGTTTAATTCTGTTTAATATCTTAGGGCTGGTTGAGTGGATAGATAGGCATTTTACTTTAATTTTCAAACTACATAATTATCTGCCAGGATCAATAACTCCAAGTTCTTATTCTACCTGTTCAACTGATTCAGGAGCCTTAGTATTCAACACACACACACACACACACACACACACACACACACACACACGAACCCACATTGTGTGAAATAATCATAAAAATGATATGAATATCTTAATGTTATCTTAACTAAGATTTTTCATGATTTTTAATTTTATGTATGTCTTTGGCTATTGTTTAATGACAAGTACAATTTAAATAGAGAATCAGATACCTTTTTGAGAAAAAGTGCACTACTGAAATACTTTAAAATGTAGCACCAGATTATGATTAAGTGTACTGTCAGGTTGTCATTTATTACAAAAATAAAATAAAAGAGATTGTACCTGGATAATGAGGTGTATTATGTACTCCAGTAAACCTGGACCTGTCAGCCATAGAAAAGGAGAGTCGGCTTCATCTCCATGGTGATACCAAGTGTTTTTTCCTGATGCGGCACGAAAAGGTGGCCATGAAGATGATCTGTCAAAGCCAGTAGAGGGGGAAGTTACAGAATGAGGGTAGATGAATGATTCTGATCTACATGGATTTTTTCAGAGCTACACCATTTCTTATTCTGTTTGTGAATGATGAAAGAGCATAATGCTGCTTACACTACTAATAGACTTAGCTTCATTTCTAACATGGTTTGAAAGTGCAAAAAATACAGTGGAATGGATGATTTTTTTAATTAATAATGGAAGTACCTGTGATCAGTTTCAATCTCCCACCACTCACCTCAAGTAAGAACACCATATGATTCATATAAAAAGAGTTTAACAGATGTTATTGTGATTATGTTTAATAATTTTCCCCCCATCATCTCTGGCCTAAGTTTCCATACTAATCACCGACATTAATTTCTTGTAAATTGTTTTGTTGAATGTGTGAGAGGAGGCCACTCATAGTAAATAACTAGTTATACAATTCACCTAGAGTCAGACAAGTTGAAACTAATGAGTCATTTGTTTGATTCCAGCTTTGTGTGGATTGAGCATTGATGATAGGGGCTATAAACCCATCTCTAAATGGTAGTACTAAAGAATACAGGCTTTTGGAAGCAGATGAACCTGTGTTAAAAATCTTACTTTAACTCTATCAGTCCTGTGACCCTGGGTTTCAGTGTCCTTTTTAGGAAAAGAAGAACAATAAAACTTCACAGAGTAGCTTACAGATAAAGTGACGCATGCTAAATAGCACAATTCCTAGCAGAAAGACAGTGCCCAATAAATGGTAGCTAATAATTTTATCGTTAGTGGATTCTTCTCTGTTGTGTGTAGAAAAAAAAATGACAAAACTTAATCACATTAAAGAAATCTAGTTCAAAAGACTTTAATATTGTTTTGCACTCCCACTAAGTTCTATCGAACATCAAACTAAGTATTTACCCATCTTAAACCTGAAAATAACCCTTTTTATTTACCTAATTTTAGAAGAGCTGAATAATTCCTTTCAGAGATTCTTTGAGAGAAATACAGTGGAAAAACTCTGCTTGTTATAATGTTAATTTCTTAGCATGACTGCCAAAGCTATAGATATCCTTCCCTGAAATTAAACACGCTAAGTAATAACTCTGAGAAAAACAGACAACACGAAGGAAAAACTATAATAATTTGGTTATACTAAAAAAGGTACTCAAAGCACCTCTGAAAAATAACACAGCTATCTTGTATAACACAAGATAGTAATTGGGAAAACAATTTAAGAAATAACTACTCTTGTTTTTCACACTGTCACTTTTATGTACTGGAATCTGTGTGCTACCATTTATCTTTTCTGACAACACTTAAAGCATATGTTAGCCGGTAATTAATTTCATTTTCTTTTACTTTTATATCACATTAGCTGAACAGAATCAAAGAACTTACTACAGTAACTTATTAAAACATTCTCTACCATTGTTTAATAGTTGGAAGTGTAGTGTTGGATTTGGCTTTTCAATACTCTTGTAGTTTTTGATGTGTTAACTTTTCCTTGACGTCTCCAGATATAGTATCAAGATAAAATTCATTATGACTATACCTCGATGGGAACCTCTACATATGATTTTCAAAAGCATCTGTAAATTATTGCACAGTGGATACTTTTTGAAAATTAATGATTGAGATATGAAAAAAAAAGAGACACCATTTTCTTAAATAAAAATTAATTGCTTAATTGAGGTTTTTTTTCTTGAGGGGGGTGGTGAGACGATTCAGACTTTAGTGACATGATTTTGCAAAAACTGCTCTTGTGACAAATATACCAGTTCATAGCTCAGTTTTGCTGTGTGTAATCAGCTATCAGTTGTAGGCATCAAAATTAATATGTTTTTATTTTGGAGAGTTTGTGAATAAATGATTGCTAAAATAACATGTAAATATATGAATATATCTTAAATTCCTTTTCTGTGCAGAAACTATGTCTTTTGTAGATAAGAGTGTAAATTTATTCTTTTCTTTCCCCCATCAGATGTAGGTTCTGTTGAAGGACTTGCGTATCACAGGGCTTGGGATACACTGTACTGGACCAGCTCCACTACCTCATCCATCACCAGACATACAGTGGACCAAACACGCCCAGGAGCATTTCACAGGGAGGCAGTCATTGCCATGTCAGAGGATGACCACCCACATGTGCTAGCCCTGGATGAATGCCAAAAGTAAGAAAGAGTGAATTGTTATTTCTTCATTATAAGTCAAAGATTATCAAAGATATGTTAATTTTAAAAAGAATTAACTTTTAAGACAAAGGTATTCTTTGAAGTTTTCCTTTCCTGATTCATAAAACTATTTTTTTTAAAAAGAGCACTGTAAATGAGTAATTAGAATCCAGGCTTGTGAAATGCCAGGTATCAACTCCATGAGAATTCCAGCAAAAGCAAATTTAAATGATGAAAGGGAAAATAGAAACAATACTGTGCTGGGAAAGGTATATGAAGAAGACACTAAAGCATGATAAATGATAAATGATAAATTGATAAATGATAAATTGAAATGATAAATCTGAAAAAAAAAACTGTTAACATGTATTAAAAACTAAAAGATGTTTCTATAATCTAATTAAGTAATTTTAACAACTGGGAATCTCTCTAATTGAAACACAGAAAACAACAATTACTCTGTGTGCAGCTATATTTTCAAAAGACTTGACAATAGTCGAAATTTTCCACATGTGTTTGATGACATATTGTGCAGGCATTTAAAATAATACATACAAAGAATTTGTGACAAGAAGAAATACTCAGGCTATGGTATAGAGTGAATAAAAAACAAAACAAATGAGAAAAAATTCATGTTTGGGGTAGATGCCATAAGGAAGCAATTGTATGAAAAAAGAAGAACAAAGCTTGGGTTATGCAGAAAAAAGATTTTTATGAAGTTCTGCTTCCATACAATATTATAAGAATATTTTACTACTGGAAAGTCCTTTTGTTCTTAAGCAAATAAACAACAATCAGACAAATCTGGCTTTTACCAAGTAGAAATAGAAGAGCTCTTTTTTAGATGTGGTAAAGAAAAAATGAAGAATAAAAAAAAAATTACTGATAAACACTGACCCTGACCACTTGAAAGAAGAAAGGACTGCATAAATTAGTCAGTGTGTGAATATCTAAATCTGGACACTCTTACAGAGCTAGAAATGAGATTAGATTTAATTCAGTTAACACTTTCATCTTAAATGAAGACTATGAAGGTTGAGAGAAAGCTGATTCCTCACAAGCTCTGGTGACTTAGTTCAGATGGACACAGGCCTGCCTGGGCAGAGCTGCTTCTGCTCACACCACGGACCTATCACAATACAGCTTGTTGTTGAATCAACTGCATTGATCTTGACGGTTCACCAGGAGAATCTTAGGATAGTAGTAAGTGTCTGCAGTTAATCAAAGGAATTTCTAAGACAGTTTTGAAATAAACATAAGGGAGATGACTGACAATATTATATATGATTAGTTTTAATTGATAAGTGCTTTATCTTATATTTACTACATAAGCTAAAATTACACTTCCATCTAACATAGTGAAATGTAAATTAGAATTAAACACATCAAAATGTTTTAATTGAAAAATTACATATAACTAAAATTTAAAGTATAAAAATATTTTTTGTTATACATATCAATGACACTTTCAAATCACTTTTGAAAATGTATGTCAGTTGGTTAACAGAAATTTTAAAGTAAAATCTTAAATTCTAGGTAAAAAACTATTTGAGTTCAAAACTTGGTTCAATTACTATAATTTTAATTACTCATAGCTCTTTGGCCTCCGTTTTCTTATTTGTGAAATGAAAGGTGAAATTAAAGGAATACTAATACCTTCAGAAATTCTGTAATTCTAAAACCAATAATTTAGGAAAATACTGCAGATAAGTGTACTTAATACTTTATATTATATGCATAACTTTTAAAATGTTTTAACTTTTTCTTTCAAGTCACACTGTGTGGATAAAACTACTGTGTAATTTAAGAAAGTGGAATGCCATTTGTTTTTGCAAATTTACTCATTCATAGGACAAAATATTTTTGACACTTGCTCACTTAGAACACTCGTATTCCATAGGATAGATTAAAAGGCTATGAAACTTTTTTTTTCTTTTAAAGATTTTATTTATTTATTTGACAGAGAGAGCGAGAGAGCACAAGCAGGGAGAACAGTAGAGGGAGAGGGAGAAGCAGGCTCCCCACCAAGCAGGGAGCCCGATGTGGGGCTCGATCCCTGGGCCCTGAGATCATGACCTGAGCCACCCAGGCGCCCCAGGCTATGAAACATTTTAACAAAGAGCATAGTTGACCCAGCTTTTCTCAATTGTGGGGGTTATTTTAAATTAGCAAATAGAAAGATTTTTGTCGTGACTTGAATATTGTTCAGTAATAAGTGTTTGCATAATACTAAAAAACCACATATTGAAAATTTTGTTGTTTATAATTCTGCGTGACCTTTAAATGATTATACATAGAAATGGTATATATAATCTTGCTGTAAATATGAAATATTATTTCAAGTAGTTTTTCTCTGCCAACATATATTAAGCATGTTTTTTTCAAATACGTAAAATAGCCTGCCTGTCAGCCTCTCTCTCTTCCTCCCTTCTTCTTTTCCTCCTTTATTCCTTGTTCTTTCCTTGCTTCCTTCCTTCCTTCCTTCCTTCCTTTCTTCCTTCCATCCTTCCCACCTTCTCCCTTTTTCCTCCCCTTCCTGCCTCCCTCCCTCCCTCCTTTCCTTCCTTCCTTCTCTCCTTTGTTCCATTCTAAGCAGCAACAACCAGTCTTCAAATAAAATTTTAGGGACAGTCCTATAGATAAAATAAGAGAAGAGCTGTTTTGGTAAAAATAGGGATTAGAAACTGGAACTCTACAGACTCTGTTTTTCCAGTGACTTGTAAAGGCTTCCCCAAAGAACAAGTTGACAAACACTGATTTAAAGCATTCTATAAAAACTCTAAGTAACAGATAATACTTTTAGGGATTTGAGACTAACCTCTGGAATCCCAAAATCAACATTGTCATTTATTTAAAAAATCACACTGACAAAGAGAGAAGAGAAAAGAAGAAATTAAAGAAATATAGTAGTTTATTAATTGTGTTTCTCTAAGACCTATACAAAGGAGAATGCAGAATCTAAAAAGCGAACCAGGAAAGAGAAGGAGATTTTGATATTTGCCAATTAAAGAAAAGAAATATAGTTAGGTTAAGAATAATGTCTAAGACAATGATACTCAATATGCTGAAACATGATATTAATAAGTTAAAATACATTTGCAACTCACAGAAAATTTAGGATAACTGTTTCATCCATGATTAAAATAAGTTTTCACTATACATCAAACTGACTCAATTTAATCAAATTATTTGAGAGAATGTACAAGATAATTGTTTTTCAGAAGTAGTTTCTAGGTTTTATTTAAGAAACTAAGAAAAATATACATGCATATATAATATACATATCTCCACTTGTTACCTAGACTTCCTTAAGGATCATAGAATATGAGACAAATAATTTTGCTTTTTTTTAAAACAGCTTGACATCACCATATTTCTACTGTTTCTGTTGTTAATGAAAATTTTAATTTATTATCACAATTTTCATTTTAATTAGTTTAATGTTTTGGACCAACTGGAATGAACAACATCCAAGTATAATGAGATCTACCTTGACTGGGAAAAATGCTCAAGTGGTGGTCAGTACAGACATACTCACTCCAAATGGTCTCACCATTGACCACCGTGCAGAAAAGCTGTATTTCTCAGATGGCAGCCTAGGAAAAATTGAAAGATGTGAATATGATGGATCCCAGAGACATGTAAGTTAACTGAGAATTTCTTGATTATAGATTTAAGCAATTATACTTTTGAAAAAAAAATATACTTTGTACTTGCCTGAAATATGTGTATCAAGAGATTTCAAAATATGTAATTGTTTGAACAAATTCAATTGAATATAAAGTTTAAAAGAAAACTAGATAATATTTTTGAAAAACTTGTTCAAGGGCATTTGCTACCATAGAGACAGTCTAACTCTTAAAACTTTATTCTGTGCCCTGATGGTGAAAATATAAATTGGTGCAGTCACTATGGAAAACAGTATGGAGGTTCCTCAAAAAATTAAAAACACAAATACCATATAATCCAGCAGTTCCACTTCTGAGTATTTAAACCAAGAAAACAAAAATACACATTTGAAAAGATATATCCATTCCTATGATGATTGCAGCATTATTTTACAATAGGTGAGATGTGGAAGCAACCCAGGTGTCCATCAATAGCCAAATGAATAAAGAAAATATAGTATATTTATATAATTGAATATTATTCAACCATAAAAAAGAATGATGTTTTGCCATTTGTGACAATGTGGGTGGACCTTGAGGCATTCTGCTAAGTGAAATAAGTAGAAAAAGGCAAATACCTTATGACCTCCCTTATATGTGGAATCATAAAAATCAAACAAGTAAACAAACGAAGCTCATAGATACAGAGAACACATTGGTGGTTACAAGAGGTGGTGGGAGTGGGAGAAATGGGTAAACTGTTTTTTTTTTCCTTAGCTTAAATAAATTAAATATTTTTTTAACAAAATAAAAGAATAGCTATTGGATGAAAATTAGCCATCATCAGTAAAAAAATAATAGTAAAATAAAAATAAAGGCCAATCATTTAATCTTCATAAATTTTAGTTTTCTAATATGCAAATTCTCTACCTAACTTTCAAGGTTATTATGAGGATACAGTACAAAAGTATGTGCCCAAGAACATAGCAGAGAAACTCTAAATGAAGCTATTGGATAACTTTTAAAATGGCAGTCAGGAAAATCATTGTCCTGGATGTGGTATTACTTTCTAGTAGGCACTGATACAGAAAATGCTTCCACAGTGCCTTATAGAAATGCTTTATCCACTTCAAGTTATTATTATTTTTTATATACCTGCTTTGCTTTTATCCCCACAGTGTATTCTTTTTTTTTTTTTTTTTTTTTTTTTTTTTTAAGATTTTATTTATTTATTTGAGACAGAGAGAATGAGAGACAGAGAGCATGAGAGGGAGGAGGGTCAGAGGGAGAAGCAGACTCCCCGCCGAGTAGGGAGCCCGATGCGGGACTCGATCCAGGGACTCCAGGATCATGACCTGAGCCGAAGGCAGTCGCTTAACCAACTGAGCCACCCAGGCGCCCCCCACAGTGTATTCTTATGTATGGTAATTATAGCCCCCCTACGTGGTTCAGTCATCAGGTCTCTAATATAACTTAAAAGATTTCTTTTGATACTTAAAAAAATACATGCCTAGTTAAGACTTCAACTCTCCATTTTGCATCCCTGTCTAAACCAGGATACTTTCTGGCTGGCTATAGTATACAATATTGTATTGTATATTTGAAGTTGCTGAAAGAGTAGATTTTAAATATTCTCACCTGCACCACACACACACACACACACACACACACACACACACACAAATTCTAACTACGTGAGGTTATGGATGTATTAACTAATCTTATTGTGGTAATCATTTTGCAATATATACAACATCAAATCATCATGTTGTACACTTTAAGCTTACACAATGTTATATGTCAATTATATTTCAATAAAATTGGGGGAAAAAAGATTTCTGTCCTGTAGAAATGCAAATGTTGAGAGGAGAACATTACTTTAAAGGCTATGGTTTTATCCTACCACAGGACACTAACCAATTTTGTCTCAAACTTAGAATTACATATTACTTTTCCTCTACTTTTATCATCAAAAAAAATCTGATTTGGCCCCCAAACTGGGAAAGTATTTCAAAATTTATTACATTTTTACATCCATCTAGATTTCCTTATCTTTATCTTCATTGTAAAGGAGCAAATCTGTGTCCCACTCATCTGGCTTTTAATAAATATGCATCTGGATAGTTGAATTATAGAAACCATAGGACTGTATAATGCAACAAAGATTTCAAGGTTATATAATCTCTAGTAGCTTCTGATTCATTCTGTCTTTGAAAAAAAGAAATTCTGTAGAATTCCATTTTAACCAATAGCAATTTTTTATTTAATAAAAAGCATATTGAATACTGCAGAGATTTTTCTGTTACATAAAGACATAGGATAGAGAAAATGTGTTAACTTTTGACTATAAATACAATCCAATCTTGACATAAAACTGTTTTCATTTCTTCTCTCTGTTTTTTTTTAATTGAAGTATGGTTGACGTAAAATATTGCATTAATTTTACAGGTACAACATAGTGATTCAACATTTATAGACATTACAAAATGATCAATTAGTTTAGGTACCATCTGTCACCATATAAAATTATTACAACATTATTGACTGTATTCCCTATGCTGTACTTTTAATCCCTGTACTTATTTACTTTATAACTGGAAGTTTATACCTCTTAATCCCCTTCATCTATTTTGCCCATGTCCCCAACTCCCTTACCTCTGACAATTACAGTTTGCTTCTGTATCTATGAGTCTGTTTTTGTTTTGTCAGTTTATTTTGTATTTTTGGTTCCACATGTAAATGATATCATACAGTATTAGACTTTCTTTGACTTATTTCATGTAACATAATACCCTCTAAATCCATCTATGTTTTCACAAAAGGCAAGGGTTCATTCTTTTATATGGCTGAGTTAATATTGCAATATATATATTTTACATGTTCTCTATCCATTCATCTATTGATGGGCACTCGGGTTGCTTACACATCTTGGCTATTGTAAATAATGCTACAGTGAACATATGGATATGTATTTCTTTTCAAATTAGACTTTTTGTTTTCTTTGGATAAATACCCAGAAGTGGAATTACTGAATTAAATGGCATTTCTATTTTTAGTTTTCTAAGGAAATTCCATACTGTTTTCTGTAGTGGCTGCACCAATTTATATTCTCACCATCAGCAGATGACCATTCCCATTTCTCCACATCCTTGCCAACACTTGTTATTTCTTGTTTTTTTGATACTAGCCATTCTGGCAGGTATAAGCTGATATGTCATTGTGGTTTTGATTTGCATTTCCCTAATGATTAGTGATGTTGAGCATCTTTTCCTGTATGTGTTGGCCATCTGCACGTTCTTCAGAAAAATCTCTGTTCAGGGTCCTCTTGCTCATTTTTAATTGAATTGAATATTTCATTGAGGATTTGTGCATGTATGTTTATGAAGAAAAGATATTAGCATGTAATTTTCTTTTTTTGCAGTGCCTTTGTCTCGTTTTGGTATCAGGGTAATGCTGGCTTTATAGAATAAATTTGGAAGCATCCCTTTCTCTTTAACTTTTTGGAATAATTTGAGAAGAATAGGTATTATCTCTTCATATGTTTAGTAAAATTGGGAGGTTTTTTGGGAGGTTTTTGATTACTGATTCAATTTCATTGCTAGTAATCATTCTGTTCACATTTCCAATTTTTTTTTTTTTTTTTCCTGATAAAGGCCTTGGAAGATTGTATGTTTCTAGGAATTTATCCTTTTCTTCTAGGTTATCCAACTTGTTGGCATACTGTTGTTCCTAGTAGTCTCCTACAATCGTTTGTATTTCTTTTTTTTTTTTTTTTTGACTTTATTTATTCATTTGACAGAGAGAAAGAGGGAGAGCACATGTAGGCAGAGCGGCAGGGAGAGGCAGAGGGAGAAGCAGGCTCCGGGCTGAGCAGGGAGTCCGATGTGGGACTCGTTCCCAGGACCTGGGATCATGACCTGAGTTGAAGGCAGAGGCTTAACCGACTGAGCCACCCAGGAGCCCTGAATCCTTTGTATTTCTGTGTTGTCAGTTGTAGCTTCTACGCTTTGATTTCAGATTTTATGTATTTGGGTCTCCTCTTGTTTGTTTTTTCTTAATGAATTTGGCTAAAGTTTATCAATTTTATTTATCCTTTTAAAGAACCTTATTTTAGTTTTATTGATCTTTTCTATTTATTTGTCTTTATATTTCATTTATTTTTGCTCTGATCTTTATTATTTCCTTCCTTTTACTAACTTTGAGCTATGTTTGTTCTTTTTTTCTTTCTATGAGGTGTAAGGTTAGATTGTTTTTTGAGGTTTTTCTTGTTTCTTGAGGTAGGATTGTATCACTATAAACTTCCCTCTTAGAACTTGTTTTGCTGGGTTCCATAGATTTTACAGTATTTTGTGTCCAATTTTATTTTTCCCATGTATTTTTTTATTTCCTTTTTGATTTCTTCATCGACTCACTTGTTTTTAGTAGCATGTTGTTTAATAACTACATTTCTGTGATTTTTACAGTTTTCCTCTTGTAACTAATTTCTAGTTTCATACTGTTGTGATAGGGAAAAAAACTTCTTCTTAAACTCATTGAGACTTGTTTTGTGGCCTAACATGTGACCCATCCTAGACAGTGTTCCATGTGCACTTGAAAACATGTATTCAGCAGTTTTGGGATGGAATGTTCTGTATATATCTATTAAGTCCATCTAGTCTAATGTGTGGCTTAAGGCTAATATTTCCTTATTGATTTTCTTTCTGGATATTCTATTCATTGATGTATCTGGGGTGTTATAGTCCCCTACTATGGTTGTATTACTATCAGTTTATCTTTATGTCTGTTAATATTTGCTCTATATATTTAGGTACTCTAATGTTGGGTGCATAGATATTTAAAATTGATGTATTCTCTTGTTGGCTTGATCCCTTCATTATGTCATTGTCATGCCCTCTTTGTCTCTTGTTATAGTCTGTTTTAAAGTCTGTTGTTTTTTTTTGTCCTATTTGTTTTGTTTTGTTTTTTTGATTTAAATATTGCTGCCACAGATTTCTTTTTGCTTCCATTTGCCTGGAATATCTCTTTCTATCCTTTTACTGTCAGTCTGTATGCCTGTAGGTGTAAAGTGACTGTCTTGTAGACAACATAGACATGAACTTTTCTTTTTTAATTCATTCAGCTTTGTCTTTTGTAAGGCAGCTATGCTCACCACTGTACCACCAATGCCACCCATCCTATGTCTTTTGATTGGATCATTTAGTACATTTACATTTAAAGTAATTACTGATAGGTATGTATAGTGTCAGTTTGTTAATTGTTTTTAAAATGTTTTTTGAAGTTCTCTTCTCTTCTCTTGCTCTCTTCCATTATGACTGACGACCTTCTTTAGTGTCATGTTTTGATTACTTTCTCTTTATTTTTTGCATAATTATACAATTTCTTCATTTGTGGTTACGGTGGCATTCATATATATTGCAATATTTATATATAATATATATTTATTTATAAATAATTATAAATTTTAAATTAAGTATATATTATTTATACATATTTATAAATATATCTTTATATAATCAGTCTATTTTAAGTTGATGGACACCTAAGTTCAGACATGTTTTAGGGCTTTTAGAAAAGCCCTAAAGTTTTACTACCCAACCATGTTTTATGCTTTTGAGGTCATACTTGATATTTTTAAATTTTGTGTATTCTTTAATTGTTGTTGATACAGTTGATTTTATTCCTTTTGTCATTTATCCTTCATATTAGCTTTATAAGTGGATGATCTACTACTTTTATTATACGTTTGCTTTTACTAAGAGGGTTTTTTTTTTCTTTTATAATTTTCTTACTTCTAATTATGGCCATTTCTTTTCTGTTTGAAGAAATCCCTTTGAAATTTTTTATAAGGCCAATTTAGTTGTGATCAACTCCTTTAACTTTGTTTGTCTGAGAAACTCTTTATCTCTCCTTCAATTCTGAATTAAAATCTTGCCAGATAGAGTATTTTTGGTTGCAAATTTTTTCTTTTAGTGCTTTGAATTTATTGGGCCACTCTCTTCTGCTTGTAAATTTTCTGCTGAAAAATTAGCTGATAGTCTTATGAGGGTTCCCTTGTGTATAAGTAGTTGCTTTTGTCTTCCTGCTTTTAAGATTCTCCATTTTTAAATTTTGACATTTTAATTATAATGTGTCTCAGTGTAGACTTTTTCAGGTTCATTTTGTTGGGAACTCTCTGATTCCTGAACCCTAGAAGTCTGTTTCCTTCCCCACATTAGGAAAGTTTTAGCTATTATTTCTTCAAATAAATTTTCTGCACCTTTCTTTCTCTTTTTTCCTTCTGAGACTCCTGTAAGCACTTAATGTTGTTACAGAGATCCCTTAAACTATCCTCATGTTTTAATTTTTTTTTTTTTTTTTATTTTGGCTGTTCAGCCTGGATGATTTCACTACCCTGTTTTCCAGATTGCTGATCTGTTCTTCTGCATCATCTAATCTGCTATTGATTTCTTCTAGCATACTTTTGTAAATTTCAGTTGTATTTTTCAGCTCATATCTAAAAGCACATTATCTATCTCTCTGTTAAAGTTCTCATCATCCTCATCCATTCTTCTCTTGTGTCCTGTGAGTGTCTTTATGAACATTACTTTGAACTCTTTAGCAGATAAGTTGCTTATTCCACTTTGGTTAGGTTTTGTTTGTTTTTTGCTTTTTTTTGTTTTTTCCTCTGAGGTTTCTTCTTTTTCTTTAATTTGGAACATGTTCCTCTCTCTCTTCATTTTGCCTAACTCTCTGTTAGGGTGGAGCTGTACCTCCTAGTCTTGAAAATAGTGGTCTTATGCAGAAGGTATCCTGTGGGGTCCGGAAGAATATCCCCCATCGTCACCAGAACCAAGTGCTCCAGTGGTGCCCCTGTGTGCCCTTCTGTTGTGTCTGGAATGAGACTGCTGTGGGCAGGAGTTGTTTCCTGAACCCCACACCCTAGGGTGGGAGCCACTTGGGCGTAGCACCAGTCTAGGCTAAGGCCATTTGCAGGATGCCACAGGTGAGAGCTTCTTTGAAGGGATGCTGGTCCCGGCCAGTGCTACCTGCTGGATAAGGCTGCTCACTAAATGTGGTGCAGTGGGAGACACTTTGCAGGTAGGGTGTGCTGACTTGGCCATCTCTCTTTCTGCTTTAATGCAAATTAGGTGGAACCAGGATTTAGATGACTCAGAATCTTTCATTATTGCATCTATCTTAATTTCATAAAAATTATTTTAATAAAGATCCTCACAAAAAAAAGAAGAACCTCGAAACTTCAGGACAATGCAAAAATGCTTAACAGCTTATTTACAAAATTGTTCCTTCCTCTACTTCCTTCCCAACGCCATAAAACCTCCAAATAATATTACTGCCCCATAATCCCTCCTTAATGACAGAGTGATTGTCTTTCAAGATAATGATTTTTTAGGTCTGTGTCACACATTCCATACTTGAAGATAAATTGAACAGTGTTTTCTTTTAATGTAATAAGTGGAAGAAGGCTGATCTCTGTGAGTGGGTGGATTTTTTTTTTTTTTCTTTTGAAAGGCTGTATAACAGACTGGTGAGTTCCAAAGCAAATCTAGATACTAGCACTTAACTCATGAAACTGTTCCTAAAGCCTCATTTATAAAAGAGCCCTCTGTGTATGAATTTAGAGTCTACAGAATAAGAAAAGATTGCAGATCAAGTAATAATTGTAATTCTGTTCTGAATGTATGATATGACCTCAAAATATTAAGAATTATAATTGAGATGTCAAAAACTTATTTTGGTATTGTTAGCCACCTTTGAATGAACCTATATTTTATCTGCTTAACTAGATTTGAGGACATGGGTCATCTTTTCTACATCTTTGAATTCACAGTGACTTCTGTTTTCACAAAATTAGAGAACAGTATTTGTATTGATTTTAGCTTATATTTGTTTTTATACCTAATAATGAACACATGAGCACTCCCCACCTCAACATCTCTGCCAGATGATTGTTAAAGCACACCTTGAACATATTCTTTTTTTATTTCACTGGAGGTACTTGATAAGATAACTTATTTTAGTTTTAAGCATCTTTTTTCTTTTTTGAGACAAAATTTATTTATGAATTTGGTTTTTAGGTCTCAATTTAGGCTTCTGAAATAAACAAACCAGTTTTTTTCCTCTCTCTCTGCAGTGCTTCAAATACATAGTGAGAATTGTCATTTTCTCTTTATACTCATTACCACTTTGATTGAGTTAATTTACTTTGTATAATACTTTTGCATACAAAAGACATGGTGCAATTCTCCATGCAGTTAAGGAAACAGTTAAGATCTGACCTCTCTAGGGCGCCTGGGTGGCTCAGTCATTAAGTGTCTACCTTCGGCTCAGGTCATGATCCCAGGGTCCTGGGATCGAGCCCCGCATTGGGCTCCCTGCTCCGCGGGAGGCCTGCTTCTCCCTCTCCCACTCCCCCTGCTTGTGTTCCTTCTCTTGCTGTCTCTGTCAGATAAATAAATAAAATCTTTAAAAAAAAAAAAAAAGATCTGACCTTTCTATAGGTGTCACATGGATTTAGGAATAGACTTAACTTTACAAAAAAAAAGGGGGATTCTCTATGCTTTTATTTATTTTAATAATGGTATAGTCTAAGAAAATTGCTTGGTTATATGGCCCTCTCTGGTGACCTGACCATTATAATTTGAAATGCAAAGAAAACACTGAAATCCTTTTTTAATGGGTAGATATAATCCATCCTCCAATAATACATAAGACTCAATTTTTATTACCTTCAATCTTTATGTTCTGTTACTTTATCATGTTCATTGGATAAAGGTATGTGTATGGGTCCAAAGTTACCTTATTATTTTGCCAGTTATCAGAATTCTGTGGTTGCTATGCCATAGTGTTCATGGTCAGTGCCATGGAATTACCACTCATTTCTGTATATTAGCCTGTCTCTTATGTTTTAATCATTATTTTGTAAACAGAATATGAGTTATTTGTTCTTGAATGCCATTTTTTTTAAATTGACTTAAATTTCTGGATACCTGTTATACTTTTAAGCCTATTTTCTTGATTAATTACCTGTTTTATAATAATCTATTACTAAGATAACCATAGAACTATGAGACTGAGAGTATAAGTGAAAGCTAGGTCATCTCCTAATATCTTTAGGAAAGGTTAAAGATGCAATCTGGCTTAAGTTTAAAGATTTAATAACAAGATATTTCCCTTGGAAGAAAAGAAATGATATTTATTCTGAAAAACAATTCTAGGAGTATATAGCATAATGCTATAGAAGTCTTAGAAAACTCCAAAAATGCTTTTGTTACATGATGACTGTTGAAAAAGCAGAACAATTTTTCTGATATCCTATCCACTTAGGATTTTTGCTTTTCCCACTTATATCTTTTTTTATTTTTTTTTAAGATTTTATTTATTTATTTGAGAGAGAATGAGATAGAGAGAGAGAGCATGAGAGGGGGGAGGGTCAATGGGAGAAGCAGACTCCCTGCTGAGCAAGGAGCCCGATGCGGGACTCGATCCCGGGACTCCAGGATCATGACCTGAGCCAAAGGCAGTCGCTTAACCAACTGAGCCACCCAGGCACCCCCCACTTATATCTTTTTAACTAACTTATATGTAAAAAAGTGTGACCAGTATCAATTCTTAATTTGTCATGTGCCTGTGCAGTTGAATTGGAGCCCTAGAAATCAAAGAATACATTTTAGAGAAGATTTCTTCTTAGATCCTCACAGAAGCTAAGTGCTCCTTATCTGAAAAATTCCTGTGTAGCTAGTTGAGTTCATTCTAATCTTCTATTGATCGGTCTGTGTCAGGCCCATGTGTGAGTGTTTGTATGTGTGTGTGTTTCCTGTTATCTTCATTCCTCACTCCCGTTTTGTTCCCCTAGGGCAACCATACTATTGTAATTGATATAGTTCCTTAGAATTTGTATATGGTTTTTTCAAACAGGTCAGCAAACCAACATAATGAATTTTATTTTTTATATTTTGGCATGCATTGTAAAAGGCACTGCAGAAATGTGTGACAGGGGAGAACCATACAATTAAAAAGAATGATATTTAGGAAGTAGAGTAAAGTTATGAAGGTTTAAAGATTCTATGAAAGACTTAGATGCTGACCATGAAATATAAGAAGAGAAAAAATACTGTTCAACTTATAAAGTCAAGAAGGGCTAAGACAAAGCAAAATTAACAAGTGGCAAGAGAAATAATAATCTCAGAAAAGATCATTTCCTTTACATGGTTGTGTGTGGGTTTTTTTTTTTTTTTTTTTTAATTTTGGGTGAAACAGATGACAGTAGAGAAGAAATACAGTAGAGAGAGAGAAAAAGAGAAAGAGATATCAAATATTCCCAGGGGAGCTGACTAATTGAAAAGAAGTTTGATGTTACGGTTTGAATTATTTGAGAGTGTATCTTCTTTAATGAGAGGGAAGCAACCTATATGTACCTAATTGATAAAGTTTGGAGAGATTCTTTTTTTAAAAATATATTTTACCTTTTCTAATTTAGTTATCTACTAATATTTAGCTTAACAAATCCATTCATAGGTTTAATTTCTTCTATCAAACTCACGTTTTAATATTCGATTTTATCTTAGGGTGAGGTCATAATAAAATAGAAGCACACATGGTTTAAATATGACTTGTACTTATAAAAATGTAATAATTTCTTGGGTTTTTCTAATTTTAAACACCACATTAACTTGTGTGGAGGTTCTACCTGCATATTTATTGAGAAAAACATTCTCTGCTTAACAATATATAATTTAATCCTCCTGGCTGATCCGGTTATTAGAACCCCCCCCCCACCAAAAAAAAGAAAGAAAAAGGAGAAAAAAAAACCAGACAATAATTTCATTCTGTTTCATTTTTATTTCTGCTCTGTATCTGTCATTTTTGTTGTTCCAGTAGCTGAAACAATAACTAATACTGACAGGGGCTAAGACAGGGTGATTATAGCCTTTCTCCCTGCAGTTACACTGTAAGTGTTAATCATTTCTTAGGAAGGCATCAGCTAGGTACCTGAGTGGCACAGACCTTTCCAAGAGAGATGTTGTTCATGTTCCTAGAAATTGCAATTGCTGATGTTTCTTATTTTTGACACTCTTTTAGAAACTTTGTGCGAAGTTTTTTTTGTTTTGTTTTGTTTTTTTGTTTTTCAGAGTATATTCCCAGACAAAAATAGTAAGTCCTAAGATTTATCTTTAGAATGAGAAGGATATGGGATAACCTTCCTCCTAGACAAACACACTCTGAGATGATATGAACTCTCTTGAGTAAAAATAAGAAAACAAGTTTTTAAAAAATACTAGTCAATTATAAGTAATAAGGATATTAGATACTTTAATTTTTTATAGAACCAAATATTTCTTTTCTACTTATAGAATCAGTTATTTCATTCCATAAATGAATAAAGACATCTATCATCTTTCTTTCTTTCTCTCTTCCTTTCTTTTTCTTTCTTTCTTTCTTTCTTTCTTTCTTTCTTTCTTTCTTTCTTTCTTTCTTTTCTTTCTTTCTTCTTTCTTTCTTTCTTCTTTTTTTCTTTCTTTCTTCTTTCTTCTTCTTTCAAATCTGTACTTATGTCTATGATACTACTTTTTTTTGCCATTTTTTATTCTTATGTTAATCCCCTACATTACATCATTAGTTTTAGATGTAGTGTTCCATGATTCGTTGTTTGTGCATAACACCCAGTGCTCCATGCAGAATGTGCCCTCCTCAATACCCACCACCAGGCTAACCCATCCTCCCACCCCCTCCCCTCTAGAACCCTCAGTTTGTTTTTCAGAGTCCATCATCTCTCATGGTTCGTCTACCCCTCCCGATTTCCCCCGCTGCATTCTTCCCCTCCTGCTGCCTTCTTCTTCTTTTTTTTTTTTCTTAACATATATTGCATTATTTGTTTCAGAGGTACAGATCTGAGATTCAACAGTCTTGCACAATTCACAGCACTTACCAGAGCACATACCCTCCCCAGTGTCTATCACCCAGTCACCCCATCCCTCCCAACCCACCCCCCACTCCAGCAACCCTCACTTTGTTTCCTGCGATTAAGAATTCCTCATATCAGTGAGATCATATGATACATGTCTTTCTCTGTTTGACTTATTTCGCTCAACATAATACCCTCCAGTTCCATCCAAGTCGTTGCAAATGGCAAGATCTCATTCCTTTTGATGGCTGCATAATATTCCATTGTATTTATATACCACCTCTTCTTTATCCAGTCATCTGTCGATGGACATCTTGGCTCTTTCCACAGTTTGGCTATTGTGGACATTGCTGCTATAAACATCGGGGTGCACGTACCCTTTCGGATCCCTACTTTTGTATCTTTGGGGTAAATACCCAGTAGTGCAATTGCTGAGTGGTAGGGCAGCTCTATTTTCAACTTTTTGAGGAACCTCCATACTGTTTTCCAGAGTGGCTGCACCAACTTGCATTCCCACCAACAGTGTAGGAGGGTTTCCCTTTCTCCGCATCCCCGCCAACATCTGTCATTTCCTGACTTGTTCATTTTAGCCATTCTGACTGGTGTGTGGTGGTATCTCATTGAGGTTTTGATTTGGATTTCCCTGATGCCGAGCGAAGTTGAGCATTTTTCCATGTGTCTGTTGGCCATTTGGATGTCTTCTTTGGAAAAATGTCTGTTCATGTCTTCTGCCCACTTCTTGATTGGATTCTTTGTTCTTTGGGTGTTGAGTTTGATGAGTTCCTTATAGATTTTGGATCCTCGCCCTTTATCTGATATGTCATTTGCAAATATCTTCTCCCATTCTGTCAGTTGTCTTTTGGTTTTGTTGACTATTTCCTTTGCTTTGCAAAAGCTTTTTATCTTGATGAAGTGCCAATAGTTCATTTTTGCCCTGCTTCCCTTGCCTTTGGCGATGTTTCTAGGAAGAAGTTGCTTCGGCTGAGGTCAAAGAGGTTGCTGCCTATGTTCTCCTTTAGGATTTTGATGGACTCCTGTCTCACATTGAGGTCTTTCAACCATTTGGAGTCCATTTTTGTGTGTGGTGTAAGGAAATGGTCCAGTTTCATTCTTCTGCATGTGGCTATCCAATTTTCCCAACACCATTTGTTGAAGAGACTGTCTTTGTTCTATTGGACATTCTTTCCTGCTTTGTCAAAGATGAGTTGACCATAGAGTTGAGGGTCCATTTCTGGGCTCTCTCTTCTGTTCCATTGATCTATGTGTCTGTTTTTGTGCCAGTACCATGCTGTCTTGATGATGACAGCTTTGTAATAGAGCTTGAAGCCTGGAATTGTAATGCTGCCGGCTTTGCTTTTCTTTTTCAACATTCCTATGGCTATGTGGGGTCTTTTCTGGTTCCATACAAATTTTAGGATTATTTGTTCCATTTCTTTGAAAAAAGTGGATGGTATTTTGATGGGGATTGCATTGAATGTGTAGATTGCTCTAGGTAGCATTGACATCTTCACAATATTTGTTCTTCCAATCCATGAGCATGGAACGTTTTTCCATTTCTTTGTGTCTTCCTCCATTTCTTTCATGAGTATTTTATAGTTTTCTGAGTACAGATCCTTTGTCTCTTTGGTTAGATTTATTCCTAGGTATCTTATGGTTTTGGGTGCAATTGTAAATGGGATCGACTCCTTAATTTCTCTTTCTTCTGTCTTGTTGTTGGTGTATAGGAATGCCACTGATTTCTGTACATTGATTTTCTATCCTGCCACTTTATTGAATTCCTGTATGAGTTCTAGCAGTTTTGGGGTGGAGTCTTTTGGGTTTTCCACATAAAGTATCATATCATCTGCAAAGAGTGAGAGTTTGACTTCTTCTTTGCCGATTTGGATGCCTTTTATTTCTTTTTGCTGTCTGATTGCTATGGCTAGGACTTCCAATACTATGTGGAATAGCAGTGGTGATAGTGGACATCCCTGCTGCATTCCTGATCTTAGGGGGAAAGCTCTCAGTTTTTCCCCATTGAGAATGATATTGGCTGTGGGTTTTTCATAGATGGCTTTTATGATATTGAGGTATGTACCCTCTATGCCTATACTCTGAAGAGTTTTGATCAAGAAAGGATGCTGTACTTTGTCAAAAGCTTTTTCTGCATCTATTGAGAGGATCATATGGTTCTTGTTCTTTCTTTTGTTAATGTATTGTATCACATTGATTGATTTGCGGATGTTGAACCAACCTTGCAGCCCAGGGATAAATCCCACTTGGTCGTGGTGAAAAATCCTTTTAATGTACTGTTGGATCCTATTGGCTAGTATTTTGGTGAGAATTTTTGCATCCATGCTCATCAGGGATATTGGTCTGTAATTCTCCTTTTTGATGGGGTCTTTGTCTGGTTTGGGGATCAAGGTAATGCTGGCCTCATAAAACGAGTTTGGAAGTTTTCCTTCCATTTCTATTTTTTGGAACAGTTTCAGAAGAATAGGTATTAATTCTTCTTTAAATGTTTGGTAGAATTCCCCTGGGAAGCCATCTGGCCCTGGGCTTTTGTTGGGAGATTTTTGATGACTGCTTCAATTTCCTTAGTGGTTATAGGTCTGTTCAGGTTTTCTATTTCTTCCTGGTTCCGTTTTGGTAGCTGATACATCTCTAGGAATGCATCTGTTTCATCCAGGTTATCTAATTTGCTGGCATAGAGTTGCTCATAATATGTTCTTATAATTGTTTGTATTTTTTTGGTGTTGGTTGTGATCTCTCCTCTTTCATTCATGATTTTGTTGATTTGGGTCATTTCTCTTTTCTTTTTGATAAGTCTGGCCAGGGGTTTATCAATCATGTTAATTCTTTCAAAGAACCAGCTCCTAGTTTCATTGATCTGTCCTACTGTCCTTTTAGTTTCTATTTCATTGATTTCTGCTCTGATCTTTATGCTTTCTCTTCTCCTGCTGGGTTTAGGCTTTATTTGCTGTTCTTTCTCCAGCTCCTTTAGGTGTAGGGTTAGGTTGTGTACTTGAGACCTTTCTTGTTTCTTGAGAAAGGCTTGTATTGCTATATACTTTCCTCTTGGGACTGCCTTTGCTGCATCCCAAAGATTTTGAATAGTTGTGTTTTCATTTTCATTTTTTTCCATGTATTTTTTTAATTCTTCTTTAATTTCCTGTTTGACCCATTCATTCTTCAGTAGGATGCTCTTTAGCCTCCATGTATTTGAGTTCTTTCCGACTTTCCTCTTGTGATTGAGTTCTAGTTTCAAAGCATTGTGGTCTGAAAATAGGCAGGGAATGATCCTAATCTTTTGGTACTGGTTGAGACCTGATTTATGACCTAGGATGTGATCTATTCTGGAGAATGTTCCATGGGGACTAGAGAAGAATGTGTAGTCCATTGCTTTGGGATGGAATGTTCTGAATATGTCTGTGAAGTCCATTTGGTCCAGTGTGTCATTTAAAGTCTTTATTTCCTTGTGGATCTTTTGCTTAGACGATCTGTCCATTTCAGTGAGGGGGGTGTTAAAGTCCCCCACTATTATTGTATTGTTGTTGATGTGTTTCTTTGCTTTTGTTATTAATTGCCTTATATAATTGGCTGCTCCCATGTTAGGGGCATAGATATTTACAATTGTTAGATCTTCTTGTTGGATAGACCCTTTAAGTAGGATATAATGTCCTTCCTCATCTCTTATTACAGTTTTTGGTTTAAAATCTAATTTGTCTGATATAAGGATTGCCACCCCAGCTTTCCTTCGGTGTCCATTAGCATGGTAAATGGTTTTTCACCCCTTCACTTTCAATCTGGGGGTGTCTTTGGTTCTAAAATGAGTCTCTTGCAGACAGCATATCGATGGGTCTTGTTTTTTAATCCAGTCTGATAGCTTGTGTCTTTTGATTGGGGCATTGAGCCCATTTACATTCAGGGTAACTATTGAAAGATAGGAATTTAGTGCCATCGTATTGCCTGTAAGGTTCCTGTTACTGTATATTGTCTGTGTTCCTTTCTGGTCTATGTTGCTTTTAGGGTCTCTCTTTGCCTAGAGGACCTCTTTCAAGATTTCTTGTAGGGCTGGTTTCGTGTTTGCAAATTCCTTTCATTTTCGTTTGTCCTGGAAGATTTTTATCTCTCCTTCAATTTTCAATGACAGCCTAGGTGGATATAGTATTCTTGGCTGCATATTTTTCTGGTTCAGTGCTCTGAATATATCCTGCCAGTCCTTTCTGGCCTGCCAGGTCTCTGTGGTTAGGTCTGTTGCCAATCTAATGTTTCTACCATTGTAGGTTACAGATCTCTTCTCCTGAGCTGCTTTCAGGATTTTCTCTTTGTCTATGAGACTCGTAAGTTTTACTATTAGATGTCGGGGTGTTGACCTATTTTTATTGTTTTTGAGAGGGGTTCTCTGTGCTTCCTGGATTTTGATGCCTGTTTCCTTCCCCAAGTTAGGGAAGTTCTCTGCTATAATTTGCTCCATTATGCCTTCTGCCCCTCTCTCTTTCTTCTTCCTCTGGGATCCCAATTATTCTAATGTTGTTTCGTCTTATGGTATCGCTTATGTCTCGAATTCTGCCTTCATGATCCAGTAGTTGTTTATCTCTCTTTTTCTCAGCTTCTTTTTTTCCATCATTTGGTCTTCTATATTACTGATTCTCTCTTTGGCCTCATTTATCCTAGCAGTTAGCGCCCCCATTTTTGATTATACCTCATTAATAGCCTTTTTGATTTCTACTTGGTTAGATTTTAGTTCTTTTACTTCTCCAGAAAGGGTTTCTCTAATAACTTCCATATTTTTTTCAAGCCCAGCTAGTATCTTTAAAGTGATGATTCTGAACTCTAGATCTGACATCATACTAATGTCCATATTGAGTAGGTCCCTGGCAGTCAGTACTACCACTTGTTCTTTCTGTTGAGGTGATTTTTTCCATCTTGTCATTTTGTGCAGAGGAGAATAGATTAATGAGAGAACAAAATGCTAGCAGGGTAACAACGTCCCCAGAAAATATACTCTAAACAAATCAGAAAAGACCTGAAGCAGTGGAAAAAGAAACAGAAAGAGAGAAAAAAAGAAAAAGAAAAAAAAGAAAAAGATAAAGATAAAAACAAACAAAACAAAACAAAACAACAAAACAAACCAGAATGTGATCAAATATGATCAGGCTGGTATATAGATCAGTGCCACACACTAGATTTGGGGTGTATTTTGGTCTGTTAGAAGAAGGTGCCTCCCAAAATTTTAAAGAAAGAAAAACTTATGTATGTACAAAAATAAGGGTTGATGTGATGAAGGGATGGAATATGACTGTAAAGATGGAAAGTATAAAAATTTTTTTAAAAGGAATTGATAGGAAGTTGTTTGAAAAAAGAAAGAAGAGGATTTAAAAAAAGAAAAAAGAAAAAAAAAGGGAGAGAATGTGATCAGGCAGGGGAGTAGAAAACACCATATACTAGAGATTTAGGGTATATTTTAATCTGTTAGAGGAAACTATCTCAAAATTTTATAGAGAGAACTACTTATATATATATGCCAAAAATACGGGTAACTACTATGAAGGGATAGAATATGACTCTAAAAATGAAAAGTAAAAATGTTTTTTAAAAAAAGGGACTGATAAGATGTTGGTTGAAAAAGGGAAAAAGAAAAATTCAAAAAGAAAAAAAAGAAAAAAGACAGTTAAAAAAAATTAACTTTGAAAGACTAAAGAATCATGGTAAAAAAGCCACGGATTCTATGTGCATTATTCCCCTAGCGCTGGAGTTCTGCTGTTCTCATTGATCGGTAAACTTGGTCTTGGCTGGCTGTTCTCGCTGATCTTCTGGGGAGGGGCCTGTTGCCGTGGTTTCCAAATGTCTCTGCCGGAGGCGGAATTGCCCCGCCCTTGCCCCCTCCCGGCTAAGTAAGCTGCTCGGGTTTGCTCTCCGGGGCTTTTGTTCCCTGCGAGCTTTCCGTACAGCTTTGGGGGCGGAGAGTGAAGATGGCGGCCTCCCAATCTCCGCTCTGGAGGAGCCGAGAACTCGGGGCCCCACTCTTCAGTGAGCCCCCAGAGAAAAGCCGTCAGTCAGTCCCGTCTCCCCGGTCTCCGGCCGCACTCCGTGCTCACCCGGCCTGTGACCGCGCGTTTCTATCTCTGGCACCCGACCCCGTGTGGAGTCTTCAAACCCAGCAGATCCCTGCGGTGCGCTCCCGCGCGGCTCCTCCCGGGGGAGGAAGGTGAGTCTCCCCGGATCTGCCGCTTGTTGGGTCCCTGCTGGAGGAGCAGGGGCCCGACTGTGCCGCGGATCGCGGTTTATGGCGACCCGAGCTGAGAGCCCGCGCCTGGGCTCCGCCTCTGCAGCCGGCTTCCCCGCTCCGTTACCTGGGAGCTCTGCCACACTCAGGCACCCCCGGTCTTTCTGTGACCCCGAGGGTCCTGAGACCACACTGTCCCGGAGGGTTCCACCCCCCGCTTAGCCACCAGAGTGACGTCCCTTGGCGGAGCAGACTTTTAAAAGTTCGGATTTTGTGCTCCGCGGCTCTATCACTTGCCAGAAGCGGCCGACGGAGGCCCCTCCCCCGCCGTCTATCCTCCCAAATATCGCCTCGGATTCACTTCTCCGCACGTCCTACCTTCCAGAAAGTGGTCGCTTTTCTGTTCAGAGAGTTGTTGCTATTCCTTTCTTCGATCTCCTGTTGGGTTTGTAGGTGTTCAGAATGGTTTGATCCCTATCCAGCTGAATTCCTGAGAGGAGACGAAATCCAGGTCTCCTACTCCTCCGCCATCTTGCTCTGCTATGATACTACTATTTTTAAAATATCATTTTAATGATAGTATGAAATCTATAGAGGACTGGACTCTGAAACTTATAAAATACGTTTTAATGCTTAGAAAAGTTTATTTTCTGGCAACATAAGTTTGAATTACTTAGAGAGGTCAAAACCATATCCTATCATCAAAAAATAGGCATTATGATTTCAATTTTTAAAAGATGTAAAATACTTGGATTTTAAAATTTTAATTTTTGGTTTAAAGTCAACATCAGAATGAACGGTCACTATAAATTTTAGTGGATTGAAAAATTTTCCATCACTAACTGGGACAATCTGTAGACTTGGAAACCAAGGCCCAAAAAAGCAACATTAATTTCTAATGTTTCTGATTGTGGTATCTAATGCTAATTAGTAAAATTTCCAACTATCTATTAGAGGCAATGTCCCTTTTTTTTTTAATTAAAAAAATATTCTATAACATTCCCATTCCTATTCAAAAATGAAATCTTGCATTTTATCTATCTTTATAGATAACTTTCCTAAGCTCAAAAGTCACCCTTCAATTTGTTGCATTCCTTGAAAACTAATAAACCTATAGGAAAGGGCTCTGTAAAAAATATTCTTTATGTATGTAAAATGGAGTTAAAGTCTAGATTTTCATGATTGTAAATAGGTTTTCACCTTTGTAAAATCTTGTAAGACATTTTAAACTTGGCTGAGTCTCACTTCATTCTATAGCATTGTGCTTTCTGTCACGGTACAACCAGATTCCTGGTCCCTCACCACTGAATTTCCTAGTCAATGCTTCCCACCTCTCTCTCCAACTCCCATCCCACCATCAAGTGAAATCACAACCAATACTTTCCAAAACTCCCAGAAGGGATGGAACTGCTTCCATTGACAACCACTAAGATGAGTAATTGTTTTACAGTGAGATGTGAAGAAAGGTTTCCTGGTGGGAAATTATCTTTCTGTTTTATCTAGAATGCCTCAAACACATGGGATTCTGTGCCTAAGAACAGCTCTATGGACCATAGACAAAAAATAGAATAGAATATATTTGTTACCAGAAGCATTCTGTGAACTTAAATTCCAACAGATTAGCCAGTGGAATATATGTAACAGATGGTGTCTGTTGCATCTTACATAACAGGCATTTCAGTCAAGTATATTACAAATAAGCCCATTGACCAGCGAATCCTAAAGGGCTACTGGAAACCTAGGTGTTTTATTGTCTTTGACGCTTCTCTGAATTCAAGAAATACAATTTAATATTCAGATTATTATATCAATATTGACTTTCATATATTTTAAGAGTCCTTGGACATGAATAGGTATTCAAACTATAATCTGAATTTAATAAATTTCAATTAACTTTCTAATTTTTAAGAATAGTGACCAAATGGAAATGTGACAAAATAGGAAGAATAAGACAATAGAATTCTATGAATCCATTAAAATGGTGATTTAAAATGTGTATTAATTCCATGGGGAGATTTATTACATATTAATGGGAAAAATAGAGAGAAATCAATACACTGTCACCCAGACTAGATCTCCTGAGATCTTCCTGGTTCTTGGTATGATGAGTGATTCGCTATTGAACCTGGACATTGTTGTTTCATATTGTATGAAATTTTGCATCTTATTTAAGCCTTCTGTTTTAACTGACTTTCCCTGATATCACTATGGGAGAGGGAGGTGAGGTCTTGCCTTGTTACTGCCAGGTGGAGGTAGAAGCTAAGGTTCCCCACTCTGACTCTATTGACTCCTGAGGCATGATTGTTTGTCCTCTTTACTTCTGGACAAGGATGGTAGGAGTTATAGCTTCTCAGCTGGTCTCCACTTTCAGCACTGTGGATTAGCTTCGTTATTCCTGGATGTTGCTAAAAGTCCTGATTCTCCACTAGGCTTCTTCGGACACCAGTCTAATAGAAAGAGGAAGGGCACCTCATTACTGGGTCTAAGTTCAGGTTCCCCACTTGGCCTTTGCTGGTGTGGATGTGTGTGGGTCACAGTTTTTTATGTGGTTTTTGGCTAGAATAGCGCCTTGCTACTTAGAATCTTTTCTGGTCTTTTGCCTAGAGAGAGCAGGTTTTTGTTGTTGTTGTTTGTGCATATTGGCATTTCTGAGTTGCCAACTTACTCGTTTCCAAGTCTGGGATATATGAGGCAAAAAAAAAAGAGCCCAGGGAACTCACCACCATGTTGCTCCTCAGTCCCAAGTTCCCTAGCTGGGCTGCCTTCTTCTTTCCACTTTTCAGTCATCTTGCATTTGTTTTATATATAATTTCCAGGATTTTTGGTTGTACTTAGAGAGAAGAATCGAAAAATTATGTCTACTGTATCTTCCCAGAAGCAAAAGTCAGTGTGCTTATAGATTTTTAAAGACTCAAAATAGAAAAAAGAAATGCCTTATGTTTATTTTTTTATAAAATGTTTTTAAAGATGTAAACCATGTTCCACAAATCTCTAAAACAATGTCTATGCATTGCCAGTGGATTTAAATGGGATAAGATTTATTAAAGCATGATATGGCATAATTGATCAGCGCCTGAAGACATCGAAACACTGGTTCCCCACAAGATGTAAAGATTGTGGAAATAAAGATGGTGGACTGTGCTGTCTGCATTTTATCAATCTGTAATCATGATGGATACATGTTATCACAGAGTGAATACGATGAAGTATATATGATGAAATGACATTGCCAAATACCAATGTCTGAGTAAGAATAAGAAAGGAGTGAACAGAAGTCTGAAATTGATGTTAGATGAAATTGTTTTAATTCCTGCTTCTGGTTCTAAAGAGATATTTGATCTTCAGCAAGTAACTTAGTCTTTTGACTCACAGTTTCTACATTTTAAACTAGGTGTAAAATTTTCTTACAACACTTTTTGTGACTTTGCCATTGATTTTGTGGAACTCAAATAGGTGAGCCTTTGAACACATCTTTTTACGTATTAATATGTATAATAAGATGATGCCACATCTCGATTTTTTTATTCACGGAGATAGTTTTAGCAGCAAATAAAGCATACCACCTTCACAAAGCAGTATGATGTGGCAGAAATTAATTAAAGTTTAGATATTGATCTAAAACTTGGATCCTTGACATAGTGTTTAATATAGTTGGGGCATTTTCTTAATTTTTCTATGCCTTAGTTTCTTCTATAAAAAAGAACTAATAGTTTATGCTTCATAAGGGGTATCTTGAAAAGTTAAAGTGTTATATGCAACTTGGTACCTGACAATTGAAAACAAATGCTATAAAACTCCCCTTGAATAATGAAAATTAAAAAATAATTTAAAATGTTGTGACTGCATTCACTACATGCATATGCATTTGTTTAAACATGAATTATGTCAATTAGATTAAATCATAAATTGCCTCATTGCTTCTTCTATAGGATTACTAACATCTGAAGAATAGAATTCATTTTCACTTTTGTATTTCCAAAAGCAAATAGCCAAAAGTCTGGTGCTTTGCTGTATTTAACAAATATTTGCTGAAGCAATGAATAAATGAATGAATAAACTAAAAGAGAAATCAAAATAATGGTTTCCTATATAAAATTTAAAAAGTGAACAGCTTTAAAAAAAAAAAAAAGACCAAAATCAAAGATTAGCTATTTTTGAAGGCCTCAGCCATGGAGGGTAATTTTCTGAAGTCTGTACAACTGATATTCCTATTTGGTAAGATAAGAATGCTATTGCAGTAGGGTTAATGGTATTTATTTTGAACACAATCCCCTTGATTTAAATCCACATACATTTCAGTGATAGTTCAGCTTGGTTAGTCGTGCAAATTAAAGTGTTACTGAAGCCGAGCTCTCTCAAAAGAGATGTGTTCTAGAGAAGAATAAATGGTCAATATCCAGGGCAACTAGTGTATTCACCCAGAAAATAACTGGTGTCCCTTCAGAATGTGATACTGATACTGATGGATTGATTTAGTATTTCCTGGAAGTTTTCAATTTGTTAGGCAACAGACAGAATTTTCAAAAGCAGCCACCTGTCCCACCTGCCTCATTGTAGAAACTCATATACAAAGATACAAAGAACAGATAGCTAAGGAAAGCTATCTTGCATGTGCATGCACAAACACACAAGAATATTTTTTCCAGATTAATTTTGCTTGGAAACCAAACAGAGGGAAAAGCATGCAAAAAAGTTTTAAAATTATTTTCTTTGGGTGAAATAAATTAGTATGTAAAGGGGGGGAAGTAGGAAATGGAAAAGTTTCATATTGAAATTCAGGAGATTCTGAATTAAGTTACATGAATTTCTCTCTGAACTTCTGGATAAGTTTTTGTATTGTCTCTAGATAATGTATTTCTTATTAGTTATTACATGCACAAAAACAACTTGAATTTATTTAAACCTGAGACAATATCTTGAATTTTCTTTCTGTTTGACTCTTAAAAACATTTAGAATGCAAGCAAATTGATGAAAACCAATTAACTATTTTTCAACTATTTAAAAATGATTTAAACTAGTATATAATAAAAGCTCAGGTATAGTATGTCTATAAATAAATGACAAAAACATACATTTATTTCTGAGCTTCCCAGTAGCCAAGACATTAAGGGAAACCTTTAAAGTTATATAGTACTTCGACTTAGTTGAAGGGAACAAAATATTTAGCATGAAAAAATAGATGTTTTCCATGGCCCTAAGATTTGCAAAGCTGTTGTAACAAGATCTTTTATTTACATGAGGAGCTTAGAGAATATTTAAAAGCTAATGAAAATCAAAATGCTAAATAATTTCTACTAGACCATACTAACAAATAAATAATCAAAAAATATGGTTGGCCATCAAGATATAAAGTGCATTTAATGATTTTCAGTTAGGTTGTTAAATTACTAAAAGGACGAGCTAATATTTAAAACTAATAAGTTAAAATTAAGTTAGTAAGATAAATGAGCTCAGTTAATGCCTAATTTTTAGAGATCAAAAAATAATAAAGAAAAATGGAAGGAAAATCTAATAATGTTGACTAAAGGTATGTCTTAGAGGGAGGTAAAACTAAATAGCTATTCATGTGAAAGAAGAAACTTTTAAAAGCAAGCAGTACTACAGACTCTTAGGCTAATATTTCCACCAGGACTCAAACAGAATCCTGTGATCACTAATGTAGCAGCTGCAAATTTGTATAATCAGTAGCTTATCCTGATAAGATAATAATTCCGGACACTGAGGGCTAAAGTGCCAGGTGTTTATTTTCAGTACTGGGACCTGGAGCTGAGTGCAGTTGGGAAAGTGCAGCAACACCTCATGGGATTCTCTTGGCTACCTTAAAAAGCTAAGCCTAATCAAAATACCAGACTATATACCTCTGAGGCTGATGAATGGTAGGGACATTAAAGGGCATAATAGTTGAACGAAAAATAAATGCCCTGAATAATGCTGCCTTGGACAGGAAAGAAAATCATATACGTCTTAATTTGTCAATGATATTTTATAAGACGTAGACCAATTTCTTAACACCAAGTGCATATTACAATCCCTTGGGGAGCTTTTGTTTAATACTGATGGCTAAGCCCCATCCAAGGACAATTTAAATGAGAATTCCTGAATGAGATGTGGATCTCAATTTTAAAGTTCCCTGTTGATTTTTATGCATAGTCAGAATTTGGATTCACTATTATAGGCTACTATAAACATAAAGGAGTTTACTCAAGATGCAATCAAACACACTAAATGTGAATATCTTTTTTTTTTTTAAGTTGCAGTTTGGATTTCTCTTACCTGATTAGAGTTTCTGGATGAATTTGTATAGGAATCATCAAAATCTTGGTCTTCACAGTGCCCAACACATTTCCCTCCAAATGTGGGACTTTATCAGTGATATCAGGTGGTACACAGAAATAGCATCAATTTAAAGTTAATGCAGTAGTGTGAAAAGTCCTTCTCTTCTTAATTCTGTTTTAATCTTCTGAACAACTTGGGAAGAAAGATTAATTGTGTTGCTAATATATATTTAACACCCCTGTGACACATACTCTATTACTGAGATGGGAAAGGGAGACAGGGAAGAGAGAACTCAGACTAAAATTTGGTGGGTAATAGTATCTAATTATAATTCGATAGCATTGTTTCCATTTCTTTGTAGATATTTTTAGAGTTGCATTCTGTTTCTTCTAACTGATAACTAGATTCCCCATATGGTAATGAGTCAATTTAAAGAAAAATTTAAAGAAAGAGAAAAGGAAAGAAAGAAAAAGTGGCCATGAGTCTTTAAGCCAGTGTGGCTGAGAGGATATGATGTGTTACATAAGGCACATCTTATACAACAGTATTCAAGTAACTAAAGACTGGAAAATATTTCCCTGACCAGGGACAGTGCCACTGGCTTTATTCTGACCGTCCAAAAATTTACAAGGTTTTATAACATACTCTTGTGTATGTGAGCTGGTCAAAACCATAAAAGGTTTTTTTTTTTTTTGTTTTTTTTTTTTTTTAATAATAGCTGCCATTTGGTGGGTACCTAACTATTTAGTCTGTATTTGACATAATTATCACCAAACTACCATTATTATTTCAATTTTGCCAGTGAAGTAGTGGAGGCACTGAATATTAGCTAACTTGATGTAGTAACCAAACCAAATCCATGAGACACAAAGGACTTGAGTTCTTTTATTTGGCATGTATCATTTTACAACCCATGATCTTTCCAAAACTGTCCTTGCATATTTGTTACCTTTTCCCCAGCAGTTTTGTCTTAGGAAATCAGTAGCATTTTTTCAGTGTGTTTTAAATGTTTCAATCTTTTTCTTAGACCCAAAGATATACTATATAGACCTAAGATTGGGGGAATGTGTTACTTAACAAACCAATGCTTCTCAAACTTTAATGTACATTCTAATTAACTAGAGATGTTGTTAAAATGTTGATTCCGATTTAGTGAATTGGTTTGTTTGTATATTCCTAAGAAGTTTCCATACTTTTAATAGCAAAGGTGTAAATGTTATTAACCACAAAATATTTTACTGAATTAATACAAGTAGTGAGGCAGTCTTCAAACATTATGTGGCCAAGTTATTCAAAATACGTTATTTTTTTTAAACCTTGGAATTTCTAGAAGGGGAAATCGCAGCATGGCTGTGGGGCTGGGTCCAGATAGGGTGTGGCCATGCAGAAATGGAGAATGGATTTTTTTTTTTTTAAGATTTTATTTATTTGAGAGAGAGAGAGAAAGAGAGAGCATGAGCACAAGCAGGGGGGAGGGGCAGAGGGAGAAGCAGGCTTCCCACTGAGCAGGGAGCCCAACATGGGGATCGGGCTCCATCCCAGGACCCTGGGGTCATGACCTGAGCCAAAGGCAGACGTTTAACTGCTTAACTGACTGAGCCACCCAGGCGCCCTGGAGAATGGGTTTTGACTACAAATGCTCCTGTGTTATAGAACAGGCCCTGCTTTATGAGGAGACAGATTTAGTGAATGAATTAATTTTTATCCACCTCAATCAATCTTAATTATCAATAATTACCACAGAAAAATAAGTCACATTAAGTCATAAGGTTGCCTTGGTTTAAATGTTGAAAGCCATTTAGAAAATTATGCAAAAGGAGTTTTCAATTCTGACCTTAGGTCCTCCCACTCTGTCTTCTTATATCAGACTTAAATAGAGGAGGTAAATAAAAGCAATGATGCAAGGTTCATGTCTGTAACTCAGTTCCTGGAGGCCTCACCCTGCTGATATACTGCTGTAATAAATTACACAACTAGTGTGGTTCTTTTGATTTATTACTGCGATAGATCATGAGTATGATGACTGACATAAACATGTGTCCCATAGACAGGTGGGCTTCGCAATATTTTATTTCTCTTTCCACATTTTCAGTTGCTTAGTTTGGAAAATAAGAAAGAAAACAAATTGGCAAATACAGGAAGATATTTCTGAAGCATCCCTCCCCATAGAATCTTGAAGTAATAGCTTTTAAATTGAGAAGTCCCAGTGTTCTTGTTTTCGGTCCCTCCCTGAGGACTGTTTTTTAAAGAAGAAAAGAAAAGGAAAAAACCAAAACATTAATTCATATGAATTAGCATTTTATGATCTCCGGTTGCAGTTTTTTTTTTTTTTTGACTATGTAAATACATAATGACAGACTTCATCTGTATTTCCTCATTCTTTCTCTGAGCCATTATGAGCTATCATGGAAATGGAAATTATAGACATTTAAAATCAAAGTAATTAACTAATATGCTATTATACCCCTACTTTAAAAGGAAAGATTTATTCTGTCATGAGTCCAATCTTTCTTTTTTTAAACTTAGGATTTATGTTCAAGTGTAAATTACCCTTTTCTTTCATGTTTGAAACTGCTTTATCTTGGCTGCTGAGAGCATTCCTCCAGTTGGGCACACAGGGCCTCATATTAATGGAGTCACCTATTTTCTCTATTCTTTGTATTTATCTAGAGAGCTGTGTGAAGTACATATTATATGGTCACAAGAATTTCTTTGTCCCTCATCAACATTTAATTTTATCAGACTCTGTATCTCTTTTGTCAAGAACGGTGAAGATTCTGAGATATTACCCCACTTGCAGAGTTATATACTTCTTATATATGACTGTTACAGAAATGCAAGACACTGGGCCAAGGAAAAGAGTTCTTTATTGATACTTATAACCAGATAGCCAGAGTAGCAGTTAAGAATTGGTCCTCCATATCTAGAAATATGAGTGCCAATGGAATCTTTCAAAGTGGGTAGCAGGTTACATCCCATAGACAGGAATGGAGAGGAATAGATTTTTTTCATTTATGTATAGAACAGAGAGAGCCACCAACTTTCCGTCGCAAAAGGAGAGAGGAAAGAGTTTTTTTTTCCCTTTTGAGACTAGTATGGAAATGATCCTGGGTTCTCATCCTAACCTTTTGGCATATAAATACATCTTTTCAAGGGCCATATAAAAACTGGATGTCACCAGCTTGTTTTTCTTTTTATTTATTTATTTATTTTTAAATTTTATTTTATTAAATACATACATTACATCATTAGTTTTTTTTTTTTTTTTTTTTTTTTTTTTTTAGATTTTATTTATTTGTCAGAGAGAGAGAGAGCACAAGCAGAGGGAGTGGGAGAGGGAGAAGCAGGCTTCCCGTGGAGCAGGGAACCCGATGCGGGGCTCGATCCCAGGACCCTGGGATCATGACCTGAGCCGAAGGCAGATGCTTAACGACTGAGCCACCCAGGAGTCCCTACATCATTAGTTTTTGATGTAGTGTTGTTTTTCTTTTTAAAGATTATTTATTTTAGAGAGAGAGTGTGCACATGTGCAAGCAAGGGAGAGGGACAAAGGGATGGGGAGAGGGAGAGAATTTCAAGCAGACTCCCTACTGAGCATGGAGCTGGATGTGGGGCTTGATATCACGACCCTGAGATCATGACCTGAGCCAAAACCAAGAATCAGTCACTCACTCAACTAACTAAGCAACCCAGGTGCCCCTGAATGAAACCAGTTTTTAAGGCCCAGAAATTTGTCCAAATCTGGGGATTCATCACTTTTAACATCTTGAGATAGTGGTCATCTTTCTCTCACCTTGTGGCTTAACATAAGGACTTGGTCCATTTGCTCTTTGGCCCTCTTAGAGAGATAAGTTGTATTATCCTTCCAGATCAGAGAAACTAGCTAGAAAGTGGCTATTGATCTCATTTGCATGATATGTGAAGAGTACAATGTTTCCAGGGAAAGTGAAAGCAAATATTCTCTATACTTATATTGTATACATTTCTGTGTCTCAGGAGGCTAGGGCTTTTTTCAGAGGCACTGAGAAATCCAAGGAAGTTTTATTTTCCCACAAAGTCATATTATGCAATTTTCTTACCACCTTAAAGAATTTAAGATTCTCTTTCTCCTTCCCTCCCTCTCCCTTCTTCTTTTCTTTGTCTCTTTGTAACCATAAAACTTCTTTTATCTCCATTCTCTTGCCAAAGTAGAGCAGTAAATCCCTACCTTTATGCAAGATTATATCTAGTAGGAAGGCAGACATTAAGCAGGATAAATAAATAGATGCTAAGTTAGACAGTGATAAGTACTTAGGCAAAAATCATCTTATACCTGAAAGAAATGAGAGAGCTAGGTAGCCAAGTGGGTATGTGGTGGAAAAGCATTCCAGGCAGAGACAACTACAAATGTGAAGCCCTTGAAGAATGTCTGCAACGGATAAGTAAGAGAAGGCCTGGGTGGCTGAAGGGGGAGTTGAGAGGAGAGCTGTACAAAGCTCATTTTCCTATTCCATATTCGTTTCCCTTGTCAGTCTCACAGAGTACCTTGGATGGTACCATGTTGACTGATTAGCACCAATGCATTAACTGCATTACATTCGATTAAACTCATCTCCTCACCTAAAGAGTTGTGTCTTTGTAGATGAGAATAAAAGTGAAGAAAAACTGGCGATCTTGGCTTTGATAGATTAAACCTCCTTGGAAAAAAGAAACATTGAAACCACATAATTGAGATCTGCCAACTCGTGTTTTCCTCCATCACAATTTAGTACCTAAACTTGTCCATTTTATTTTCTGATCAAAATTATTATATTCAAATGTGATTTTCAAAGACCAAATAAGAGGTTAGAAATATTCATCATGAACATTTGATTTGGCTATTGTCCACTTTTTATTATAAAGTTTAAAGGCATTGTTTTCCTTATTGATGGTGACATTGTTTTCATGATTAAATTTTTAAACATCACTTATTTTGCCTGATACTATACGGGAAAGTTAAAATATCATCTTTGTAAAAATAGTTACATCACATTTATTTATTAAGATTTTGAAAACTGATAAAATTACATTCGATTATATCATTTTTTCCTGCTGATAAATATGACAAAAAATTCGAAGGCTAAGAAGTGATTTGGATCAAAATCTTGAAAATAAGGAATTAAATGGATCAAGTAAATGTAGACTTAGCAAATCCTAAGGTCTATATTGGACATGGTTATTTTATACGAATGAAAGTTTGTCATTACAGAAATGTTATAAAAATATGATATTACTAGGCTCATTACCTTGAGAGACAGGACTGGAAATGTAAACTAATTAAAAAAGTTTAGACAAATGGATCAATGCCAAAATCTTCTATTTTTTACAGTGTTGTACTCTGCTCAGTTTTCAAAACTGATATCTCAATAAACCTTTGCATTTTTCAGTGACAAATCTCTTGATCATAGGCTAAGTGGGAGGAAACGTGGAAAGGGACTTGTGTGGCAGTGATTTTATTTGTATGTGATATCTTCTGTTAACTCACTACTAACTGTGCTGGTCTATTATTCAGAGTAGCGAACTCTTACACTGAAGGAGAGAAACACAATTAAGTTTAATCCAAGAAAATAAAATATTCTTATTTCTTTTTTTTTTTAAAGATTTTATTTATTTTTTTGACAGAGAGAGACATAGCGAGAGCAGGAACACAAGCAGGGGGAGTGGGAGAGGGAGAAGCAGGCCTCCCGCAGAGCAGGGAGCCCGACGCGGGACTCGATCCCAGGACCCTGGGATCATGACCTGAGCCGAAGGCAGACGCTTAACGACTGAGCCACCCAGGCGCCCCAAAATATTCTTATTTCTAAGTTAATAAATTGGGCAGACTATATGGACTAGAAGAAGCAAACAAAAAATTAATAGAAATCTGTGAGAAAGGAGAATGAAGTTTCAATGTGTTTATTTTTGAAAGCCAACCATTGAGGTGAGTAAATAATGTCATTGAATCAACTATTAGAGTAAATGGCTAAAACTGAGCTGGACTCAACCACTGTCAGTCCCCCCAGGTATAGACCACTTTTAGGGTAATGATATAATAAAAAAAAGCCACAGGCAATTAAACTAAACAGTAATTAGGGATGGCATGATATGGGTGTTAACTAACTCTTTCTGGGTGATTTTTGGGACAGGAAGTAAGGAGAGTTTGTTTAGTTGAGCATCGATAATCTTAGAAGCTGACCTTAGAATATAAATGGTAAAAAAATGGTTCCAAACATGTGACCTCAAGAATATTAGATTCTGATGGCCTTGTATCTTTTGGTGGCATGTCTTGTATCTTTTGGTGGCCTGGTTACATTTTATGAATCCACGCTCATACAAGTCTGAGTAACCTCTGTTTGGAAATGGAACACGTCCTTCCTCTGATGACATTTTTTAAGTTGGCTTGCGTTATTAGTAGTTGTATTAGCTGGTTTCCTTATTTTCTTTCTCTGACTCATATCTTCACAAAGTAAGCAAGGGAGTGGGAAAGAAAGGCTCTGGAATCAACATGCAAAAATTACAGTGAAATTGTTTTGGGGAGCAAAATACATAGTTAGGATTTATATCCCAAGTATCTGAGCAAGAGCTATTGGTACAGATGCTCAAGCGACCACAAATATGGGACCAGTGGATTTTAAATCCTGGATTATAATATGATGGAAGCATTTTCCTGGGTCATCTGCAGCATCAGAAGTAGGAAGATATATCAGAAGTTTATACATACTGTTGGTTTAGCAGAAAGACTTGATTTCAAAAGATCAAGAGTACCAAGATCAAGCCTTGTTCATTCTTGTGATTCTTTCCCTAATGTCTCCTTCCTGATATGCCAAACCTACTCTCTGATTTTTTTTTTTTTTAGTCTTTTCCCTGGGCTAAAATCTTTTTCCTTTACTATTTCCTTTCTTTTTGAAATTCACACAGAATATTGAAAGTAACCAATTATAAAATATTTGGAACTGAAAGTAAGGTGTACTTGAACATGAAAAGTTATGGCATGGTTAACATCATTGCAGTTACTCTATTGGAAAACATACCTTACATGAGTCAGAAATGCAACATAACATACACACACATTAATTTTTGAATTGATCATGTCTATATGAACTGCTCATGTCTGAGAGATTAGGAGGACATCATAAAGCTCTGTATCTGCCTATAAGGCATTTGCATTTAGTTTGAATAATATAATGTTAGCACTAGAAGCGTTCTTAGAGATAATCCTGACAAGTTTGGTCATGTCACAGATTCATAATTTGCTCATAGTTCAGATAGTTCTCTACTCCTCCACTATTCTTCAGAAACTATACACTTCGTTTAGGACTTTTTTTTTAAACTTCATTACAGGATCATCAATGTTCTATGTTATTATGAAAGTATCCCAAGGCCATCCATAGTGCTTAGCATCAGTGCTAACATGAAAAGCTGAAGGTTAAGATAGAGAGTGTGACAATACTATAATTTGCCAGATGTATTTAGAGAAAGTTCAATTTTATTTATGTGCAGACTACTACTTCATCATTTTGTATGGATGCTGAATATTTCCTTTTTTATTATATATTCTATTTAATGTCTCAAAATGTATTCATTAAGAAATATTGCTTATTTAATGACTTTTTTCAATGACGTAGCAATTGGTGTTAACATTTGGGTGATATTAAAGCCAATAGTTAGTTATCCGAACCCAGTTCAAAGGAGAAAGTTTTATTATCTAATATGAATGCTAGGAGGTGATTTATATACTGAATAGTTCAGAGCATGGCCTTGAACAATTGTAGCTGCTTATTTTTTGTCATCTTTCTGGCAGGTGCCAAATTGTAATGCTTAATGATTCAACTTAAATTAACTAAAATGAATCCTCGTGAAAAAACATAATACCTGCCTGGTACAAGGGAGCTGATTATTATATTGCCTTCATTTACACAGAAGTTATTCATAATTCATTGACACCATTTCATTGCTAAGTTATGGGTTTTCTTTTTTTTTTTCTGAGCAAATGGAAAATATATAACTTTGTGCAGGTGTTCATGCTATTTATGCCATATTGAGTAGAGTGGTCAAAATGCTGCTCCTAGCTCATGGAAATTGCTAAATAAAGTTTATAACTAACCAACATGAAAAGCACTTTGAGGATATATAATAGTGTAGCCTCTTCAAACAGTGTTTCTCCAAACATTTATCTTTAATATGAATTTTATTTAAATAGCTAAAGATGCATGGAAAATGACACTAAAATATAGAAAAAAAATGACTTGTGGCAATGGTAAATTACAGCAGAGCATGGCATTTTATAGAGTATTTGAATGTTATAGATTTTTTAAATCCTTAATTAAATCAATTATAGGAAAGTAGATGCAAAGTGTCAGAGTTTGAAATGTAGATAAATGCATATTAACATGTAGAGAGAGTAAAGCATTGAATTTTAAATTAACTACAAAAATGGAAATCATTCCCTTTATTCCCACATTTTTCTTCTTTTCTATTATAAAAGATCTCATTTATAGGCCATAAGAGGAATTAGTAGTAAAGCTATTTAAAATGTGCAGCTTAATTAATTATTTTTACTCTAATCTGTCCTTGGGCAAAATACTTCCAAGTGGAAGAATTTGTTAGCCTAAAAGCCTCTGGGTTGGAATGCCTGCTTGAAAAATCACAGGAGTGAAAACTAGTCAATTGGGTAATCATTTCAATTGCAAAAACTGGTAATTAAGAAGGACTTCCAACCAGACACTGAGTTGGAAGTAGTTGATTTAGTGGTTTCACGTAGCTTATGTTGTCTTTATTTTTTAAAGACGACTTTACCAGGATTGGGAGATTGACCTCTTATTTTCTACCCTCTATTCCAGGGATTTACCTTCATCAAATCTAAATTATCCAATCTGGAAAGGAACAAGAACTCAGTAGATTTCTATAATTTTTATTTAGATATTTAAATAAATCTGACTCAAGGATAATTTCCTTCAATTTACAAATTTTGGGTGATTAGTGCTTCTTGTTACTCTTGTTTTGCAAGTGTTTAAAGGGATTGAAAAATCTTAAATAATCTGACCTCTTGCAAAATACTCCATAACTTGTTGGGCCATAAACAATGAGAAATAATTGCCTTAGTGAAGATACTAAGACTGATTTTTTTTTTTTTTAGTTTCTTATTTACTATTTTCTAAGTGTGTAGAATTTCATGTGCAAATTTAATTTATTTAAATTTAAAAGTAAATATGCAGAGTTATAATTAAAACAACAAGAAAATGTAAATAAGTAAATATTTTCCATATAGTGAAGCATCTGGTAAATGGTCACTATTTCATCTTTTTTTTGAGATGATGATGATGATGATGATGATGATGATGATTTAATTCCCTTCACCTATTTCACCCTCCCCCCACCAACCTTTCCCCTCTGGTAATCATTTGTTTGTTCTCCCTGGTTAAGACTCTATTTTTTGGTTTGTCTCTTTTTTTTTGTTGTTCATCTGTTTTGTTTCTTAAATTCCACATATAAGGGAAATCGTATGATATTTGTCTTCCTGACTGACTTATTTCACTTAGTATTATACCCTCTAGGTCCATCCACTTTGCTGGATATGGCAAGATTTCATTCTTTCTTTATGGTGGAGTAATATTCCATTGTATATACATACTGCATCTTGCCATAAGGATACAAAATGAAAGATTCTTAAATTTTCATTTTCTAGTATTTTATAATTATGTGGTTTAAATTATGCTGTGGTCATAGTATAGTCCTTAAGTCCATACAATATTCCATTGTATATACATACTGCATCTTGCCATAAGGATACAAAATGAAAGATTCTTAAATTTTCATTTTCTAGTATTTTATAATTATGTGGTTTAAATTATGGTGTGGTCATAGTATAGTCCTAAAAAACCTAATTCAGAAAAAAGTGATATATAAAACAACTTCCTTATGTGACATATTAAATGTATACTGTAAACTTTCATATAAAATCATGATTAAATATGTATTTATATATACACATATATAACATATACATAATAAAGAATTAGAAGGAAATGGGATACATTTACCATATTTTTCTGTTTACTGTTATCTCACTTAGAAGCTGGAGTGAAAAAAAGGTTTTACTCTTGGTGCCTTAGTTTTTTCCTCTGGAAAACGAAACACAAAAAATCTAGGCTAATGTTGTCTTATACTGCAGATAAAGTACACTAATGTTTATTGAAAGATACACTTTTAAAAATATATAACTAGGTCTTTCAAGATAGCAATGTTTCTGAAACATTTCCTATGACTGGTTTTAAGTTAGGCTGAAAAGCTCAAATTTTGATCTCTCTTACACTGCAGCCCAGCTTTTATTTGAAATACTTCTTCTGATTTTAGACAATTAAAAGGGGGGGGGTCTCAGAGTCTGTTTGACTTGCTTTTCTTCTTATTTTTAATTAAAGAATATACATGGCAAGAAATACTTGATATTCTGCATATATTTATGTTTCCATCTTCAAAAATTATAATGTTTAAGTGAGGAAGAGCTAGTGATGAGTGGAATAAAAAGATCTCAATTTTTATGCAGTAGAGGTTAAATATTTTGGAGGTCAGCAAGATTTCTTAGTAGTGAATATCAAGTAGTTTTCACTGATATTTTTTCTCCTAGCATGGAATACAAATTATTTTACTGAATACATGAGTATTCATATTTTAGTGTTTGCTTTTTGAGCATTATACACGACAGTATTGAGAATGAACCTGATAAATATGGTATATGTTGTCTTATGTGTCTTCTTTAATTTTCTCATTAATATTTGTCAGTTTTCAGTTTGCAGGTCTTGTGTACATTTTATTAAATGTTTTTTAAATATTTTATACTTATTATTTTGTAGTTTTATTTTAGCTCTTTAATTTTGAGATAATTTGAGACATAATAAGTAAAAAAATAGTATGAAGAGTATGCCCTTCCCTAATAATATAGTTACAACTATAATACAATTATAATTGATATTAAACTATTAATTGATCGATAGATCTTTCTCAAATTTCAATTGTACCAATAAAGTCTATTTTTCTGGACCGAGTTCTGGTCCTGGATTGCACATTGCAATTAATTATCCTGTTTCCTTATTTGCCTATAATCTAAGACATTGCCCAATCTTTTTCTAACTTTGTCTTGATACTTCTGAAGAGTATTGGCTTGTTGTTTTAGAATATCCCTCAATTTGGGTTTATTTGATATTTCCTCATGATTTAATTCTGGTTAAAAATTTTGGGAGAGAAACTACTATAGTGATATTGTGTCCTTCTTAGAGTATCACATCAAAAGGCACATGACAAGGGTATGTTTCATTAGAGGTGATATTAATTTTAATCACTTGGTTAAAGTGACATCTGATTCCACTGTAAATTTACTTTTTGTCCCTATGAAGTTAATAAATATTCTTGGGAAAAGAGTCTTTGGATTTTAGCACGTGTCCATGATTCCTGACTGAAACAATTACTGTAGTAGGTGTCAAGTGATAGTTTTCAATTTTAGTCAGTTCCTTCTACATTTATTAATTGAAAATCTCCTGTAAGGAAGAACTTCCTCTTGCCATCCTTCCATTTATTTATTTATATTTTATTTTTTCAATTATTTATGTCAGTATGGAATCATAGAAATTTATTTTATTCTATGCATTATAATCTATTACCATTATTTTTTGTTACTCAAATTGTCCCATATATGGTCATTGAGAAGCTTTGCAGGTGGAATCCTGCCTTCTCTTGACATGCCCCATCATTTTTTAAACAAGTCGTTATTTTCTGCCCTCTCAATATATTCCACACATACTTTTCCTGCCCCAGAGTATGTAATATTTTGTGTTGTTATTACAATTTTCATTTAATTTAATTTTAATTTGCAACTTTTTTTGCTAGTATACACAAATAAAATTGTTTTTTTTTTTCTATTCTCTGAACTTACTCAACTCATTTATTAGTTCTGGTAAATTTTTTGTGGCTTCCTTAGGATATTCTACAAAAATGAGCCTTTCATCTGCATCTCAGTCTGAATTGGGATCCAGATAAATTCCATATATTGTCAATCACTGATATGTCTCTTAAATCTCTATAATATAGGGTCCACTCTAACTTTGTTATTTGGAATTTGTTATTTGCAATTTTCTGTTGTAAAAACCAGGTAACATGGCATGTAGAGTTTCAAAGTCTAGATTTGCATATTGCATACTATGGCATTGTTTAACATCTTCAATTGTCCTTGTATTACCTGGACATTGTGTGTGTATATATGTATATGTATGTGTATATATGTATTGCATGTGTATGTATGTGTGTGTATGTATATATATATGTATGCATGGCTACTACATGTGTTTTTGCGTATTTTTATAAAAAATAAAATGTATTATTTTGATGTTGTAGCCTATATATTTATTTTTCTTTTTTTTTTTTTAAAGATTTTATTTATTTATTTGAGAGAGAGAGAATGAGAGACAGAGAGCATGAGAGGGAGGAGGGTCAGAGGGAGAAGCAGACTCCCTGCCAAGCAGGGAGCCCGATGCGGGACTCGATCCCGGGACTTCAGGACCATGACCTGAGCCGAAGGCAGTCGCTTAACCAACTGAGCCACCCAGGCGCCCCTATATTTATTTTTCAAGAGCAGATATTGTATTTTGCTCTTTTTTTTTTTTTGCTGTTGTTACCTCTATGCTGTCATAGTTAAGGGCATTGTTCCTGGAGCCTAGAATCAAATCATGTCTCCACCACTTCTACTTCTTCCTCCCTCTTTTTCTTTTTTAAACAGATTGACCATAATACCATTTCATATCATACAGATCACCCATTTAAATTAAACATACAATAAAATGCTTTTAGTGTATTCACAGAGTTGTGCAACTATTATCACAATCGATTTTAGAACATTTCATCACACTACAGAGAAACCTTGCACCCTCAGCCATCAATCCTTGATCTTCCCTCCTCCCATCCTTTGTCAACCATAAATCCGTATACTGTCTCTGTGGATTTGTCTATTCTGGACATTTCATATAAATAGAATCATACAATATATATGGTCCTTTTTGACTAGCTTTTTTCACTTAGCACAATGTTTTTGAAGTTCATTAGTTTTATAACATATATAGTAGAGTTGGAAGAAAGAATTGAGTGTGACATAATAGAGGGAGGCAGGTTGTAGTAGGGAAATCAAGGTAAGTTTCCCTCATTGAAAAAGTGCTTTTGAGTTAATTCTTGAAGGGGGTGAGCTAGCTGGCCAAGTGGGTATTTTGGGGAAGGGTCTCTCAGGCATAGAGAACAACCAGTGCGAAGAACCTATATGTATTTCATATATTTGAGACACAATCAGGAGAGCACTGTGGCCAGAATAGAGAATGAATATGGAGAATAGTAGGTGATAATTCCAGACAGGTAGCAGGGGTCAGGTCATATAAGATATCATAAACCATTTCAAGGACTTTGAAGAATCTTAAAAAAGATTAGATGTATAGATGCACTCACATCTGGATGTAAAAAGGTTGTAACTTTTTACTTACTTTTTTTTTGCATTACTGTTAATTTTTTTGTTTTGAGTTTCTGCTTCATCTAATAGACTTCTATTGAATAAGATGAATTTTAAATTGAGACACATTTCTAGAGTATGTTTCTTAATTTTAATGATCATAGGCAATCACGCTAACAACTGTGTAAGACTTTTTGCCATTCTGAAAATAAGCAGCATTTTACAAGACTGTATTATCGTTCAAGAAACTGATGACAGTGTTCACTTCTGAGGAAAAGGGTGTAAGGTTGGGAATTGGAGATGGAAAGGAGTGTGTGCATGATTATTGCAATTGTTAAAAATAAGTTCAACGCATTTTGTATGTAAATTATGCTTCAGCGAAGTTGATTGAAAAAACTGTATGTATAGTAAGGAAGATGTGTATATGAAAGTATATATAGTCAATGCAGCCTGATCCTCCAGTAGTTTTCATTGAGTTTATTTTTTTCAACAGTTATGTCTTTTTTTATTTTTATTTTTTTTAACAGTTATGTCTTTAATTTGATTAATAAAGAAGTATTTTAAGATATTACCACATATTTATGAAAATTCAAATAGAGTTTTATTAACTCACCTTGCTGCCATTACATATAATTTTATAAATATTTTCACCTTTATTGAAGTGACCTTGGAATAACCTGTGACCACAGGTATAAGATTTAATAAATATAGTGTATCGGTAAAATAATAATATCATATATTATAATTTTACATATTATAAATAGTGATAATATAATATAAATAAATAAAAATACTTAAGTACACATTTTGGATGTAACCTTCAATGACAAATCTGTCATCACTTTCTTAAAGTGACATTTAACAAATCAAATGAGTGGTTTTTTTTAATCTACTTTTTAAATTTAAAATCAATTAGCCAAGGTATAGTACATCATTGGTTTTTGATATAATGTTCAGTGATTCATCAGTTCAGTTAACACCCAGTGCTCATCACGTCACATGCCCTCCTTACTGCCCATCACCCGGTTACCCCATCGCCCCACCCACTTCCCTTTCCCCAACTCAAATGAGGGTTATTTTTTTGTTTTATTTTGTTTTGCTTTGGCTAGCAAATGTTTAGAATGTTTAGAACAGCAAATGTTTAGAATGTTTAGAACAGGAGATATAACCCCTCTCTTCACACATACAACAAACAAAAATCTTTGATTTCCAAAATTGGAAATCAGTTAGAGTTCTAACACTCAAGGTGATGGGAGTTTCAGGACAGTCAGCTTCAATGTAATATGACTTGCTTAATTAAAATCACTACTTTTTAATTTTCCCTCAAAGTTAATAAATTGGCTTAATAACCTTTGTGACTCAGAAATTTCCAGTTGACGCGCAACCAAAAGAGAAATGGAACTCAAGGATCTTACCAAAGTGGACATTAATTTTACCTGTAAGCATAGGTTTGATGATGTGATGGTCTCAGAAGTTGAAAAACCATTGTTTACAAATGGAAATCTCTTGTAAAAGTTTATTTTTTAAGTTGATTCTTTATCATTTGTAACACTTTTGAAAATAGGAATAAGACTCAGAGTATTTTAAAAAACTACCTTTACAAGCTTATCTCATTGCTACCACATCATGCAAAAATAATTATAGCAAACATTTATGAAGAGCTTATTATGTAAACATGCTGAGTGTTGTATGAATATTATTTAACAGTTTCTAAAATTTTACGATACGTATGAATTCTGCTTTTTTGTTAAAGAAGAAGAAAGAGAGGCCAGGAGAAGTGAAATAACAAGTCCCAGGTTGCACAATAAGAAAAAGTTCAAAAACAGTCCCAAACATTCTGACTTCAGAGCCCAGGCTGATAATCCTAGGCTATACTTTCTTTACAGATGTAGTGTTAAATGAATTTCTTTCTACCCTTCTCCTGTATAGTTTTATTCATACATACACACACCGGAAAACACATCTTCATGCGTACAAATAATCATCCTTTTGTGCAGAATACTTTTTTTTTAACCTCTTACAATGTAGCATCTAAAATAGTATTTGATTTTTGTCAGATATTCAGTAAATCCCAATTTGAAAAATTAAGACTGGCATTTCAGTATAGCTTTGACATACGAGGTTTTGATTTAAAATATACTTCTTTGACTAGCTCTTCATTTTTCCTAGTAAAATATTAAAATGCCAGGAGGGTTGTATTTAGACAATGATCTAGAGAGTAACAGCACTGAAATATTTATCAAAGGCATGAATGTGATCCTAGGAAGATTATGCCTACAGTGTTTCAGTAAAACACAAATTTGCTAATGCCATTTTACAAAGAAAAGATTATATCTTTGGGTACACAACCAAGTAAAGTACAAAGCTGAGTTCAAAGTTCAGATAAATATACCTTTAAAAAAGTAAGAAGCAAAACAAGGAAACTCAAACACAAGAAGAAATGTTTTTTAATCACTCTTTTATTAACTGATTTGATAATCATCGAACATTAAATATGTTCTATTCGAAGCACTTGAGTTACAAAAATGAAAGATAAAATTGCTGGTTTCAAATATTTCAGTCTTGCCAGGGAGATGGATAAAATATAAGCTCTTATGATTTTCTCTACTGAGTGTTATAATAAATGTGTGTAGACACTGTCTGGGTATACAGAGGAAGGAGCCATTTTGCTTTGGGCAGCGGGGAAAGGATTCTCAAGTCACTCCTGAATGGGTCTCACAGTGGACATTTTTGGAAGGAATTCAAAGCAGAAAGAACTTACTGAAAAATATTCAGTTTTTTTTTTTTAAAGTTTGCTCTTTATTAATACTATCCGCTTTTGATTCTCAAACTAATGTATCTAAATTAGAAATTTGGACAAACTATAACTTTAATACCCCAATCATATATGAAAGCACAATAATCAAAACATTAGAAACTTGCTCAAATTCCAGTTAGGAGTGGCTATAACACTTGGGGGATATAACAGTTTATTCTTCTTTTTAGTCCTCTGTGTGACCTTAGAGAATATCTTATCCTATCTCTTTCCTTGAAATAAGAGCAAAGCTAAGTCGTTGCTTTTTACTATCCCATTTTATAGATTAGGGGACTGAGTTCCAAGAAGGCAAATAGCTTATCTGGGTCAAAATAATGAATCTAAAATAGGGTTCCCTTCTACTACTTCTCTCAAGCATATCCTCTGGATCTTTTCCCCACCTTCTTCCACCTGTTCTCTGGCCCCAGCAGGCTTTCTTGTAGTCACCTGACTTACTGTCCTCTGGTGTCTGGTTGAGTATGGTCAATAGAGAGATCAGAAAGAAGGAGTATAAAATCAAAGTAATTCCTTCTCTAATCTACCTCTATGACAGGTTTGCCTCTTTAACCAAGGCCGGTAACACAATAGGCAGTCTTTTAGATGATTGCTGTGAATGTTGTTCTTTTCAAATTTGTTTGGACACTAATGACGTTTTGATACTTCATAGTCTTCAACTCACTCACGCAAGTTAAATATAGCCAGCTATCCTTAAATTAGATATTTCTCAGTTTTGAGTTGCTGATTAACCACATCACCATTCTCTCCAAAGTTAGAACAACGTCAGTTGTTTCTTTGTAACCTGTAACACTTGTCACACCTGACTGTGGCAAGGGGCCAAGTTGTCATTTCTCATAATGATCATTTATGATCCTGGCAGTGAGGCAATCAACTGGGGTTTTCGGGAAGCTTCCTGTTTGCTTGGCTTTTAAATTGTTTGGTTCAACATTTAGCATCTGGGTGTTGGAATTATGTTGTCTGGTTTATAAAACTGAATATTTTTAGTATTTTCCCCTCATTGGTTCTAATGCTTTCAATAAGGCACCAGGGAAGTTTCAAGATGGGTAATCATGTGATTAGTGATTAAATTCGTGACACGTAATTTCAAGTATTTGTGGCATTACCAATTTAATTGTCTATCTAGAGGACACATGTGAGATTAAGTGCTGTGTCAAGAAATGCATTTTCTGAATGAATATGAATTCTTATTTTGAAACATGAGCCTATTTATAGGTTCAAGGTGAAAATGCCTCAAAATTATGCCATAATGGTACATTACCATATAACATGGTAAAGTGCAATTTATGATGACAAAGCTTCTGCACTGTAAATAAAGATGCTGATTAAGCTTACAAGGTGCAGTATTTGTGAACTTATGATAAAAATGTTTTAACATGGAGATGAAAAGGTATAATTTAGTGGATTTCACGTCTCTGTTCCACATGGAACTCTAACCAGTGAAATGAGATGTCTGAAGTCAGCTCAATTCTTAGTAGAACCTACTGTACCCTATTAAAGTCACATGTATAATTATAGACTGAGTTTAATGTTGCTTTTTTTCCTCTTTCTCTGTGTCAGCAGAAGTAGAGAAGTAAACTACTAAACTCAATCAGTGTTAAAATTCATAAAGGTTGCTATATTCCAAATAGGCTTTTGGTAACAACATAGAAAAACTTTCATTGTCATAAGCCTAGCTATTTGTTATCCATTAAAAAATTTTATTTATATCTATTAAAATTTTGTTTTCATTCTTAGTGATTCATCAAAGTGTGTATTTTGTTCATGCAAAATATGATACTGGATGGAAAAGAGAATCAAAGGTATTACTATAGTTCCTAACTTGAAGGAGCATAGATAAAATAATAAAGACAGTACATACATATATGCTAATATCAAAGACTTTCTCTACTTTCTTTAACTAAGGCAAATTTTTTTAAAAGATTTTATTTATTGAGAGAGAGAGCGAGTGAGAGACAGCACAAGCTGGGGGAGGGGCAGATGGAGAGGGAGAAGCAGACTCCCCGCTGAGAAGGGAGGTGGGTGTGGGACTCAATCCCAGGACACTGGAATCATGACCAAAGCTGAAGGCAGATGCTTAACCACTGAGCCACCCAGAAGCCCCTAGGGCAAATTTTATTTTTCATTTATTTATTTTTTTTTTAAGATTTTATTTATTTGTCTCACACACAGAGAGAGAGAGAGAGAGTGCACAAGCAGGGGAGGGACAAAGGGAGAGGGAGAAGCAGGCTCTCTGCTGAGCAGGGAGCCCCATTCAGAGTTCTATCCCAGGACCCTGGGATCATGACCTGAGTCGAAGGCAGACGTTTAACTGACTGAGCCACGCAGGCTCCCTGCAAATTTTATATATAAAATTGAAATCAGATCTCAGTTGCTTTGGGTCTGAAATAGCCTCAAATCCCTTAGTAAATCTGTGATCTTGGGTTGATTATATAACCTTGTTAAGCTTCAATCCTCTTCAATGAATGTGAGATGAAACGGTCTCTACCTATCTGTTAATGTGAAGATTAAAATTAGGTTTTATACATGTAATGCATACACATCTCGTACATTGTAAGCATTCATGAAGTGTTAGCTTTTGCTGTTTACAGAAAAATAATGGTAAAAGGACTAATGAATGAATGAGTGAAAAGCCTCATGAGTTTTGATAAAAAGTGAATTAGGAAGTCCTTCGTTTACAAATACTGCTCTGCTATTTGTATTCTTCTTCACCCTTCATAAAATACCAAGTGTTAATCCTTTTTCTGGACAAATGCAGCTGATCTTAATTGGTCTCTCTGCAGCTCTTTTGTTTTTATCTAATCTAGTCTCTACACCAGAGGCAGAATAATCTTTAAAACTACAAACCGATAATGATATTAATGTGCTTAAAAAACATGAGTGATTTACTATAACTCTCAGAACAAAACTCAGATCCATGGCCTTGGTCTATAAGAAGGAAAGCCCTATACATTAGCCCTTTTGGCCTTTCTCACCAGGCTTTTCAGGAGATCTTCTTAGATGTCTGAGCTACCTTCATGCTCCCTTACTCTTTGTTCATTTTCCCCACATTTTATGTTCCCCCTTCTTCTTGGCTTTTATACCACGTCTTCTCTCTGCTCCATGCCCTTCCTTCTGTCTTTCTCTTTTCCTCTCCTATTGACTATTCATCATCCCCATTCTCAGGAAAATCTTCCCAGATAGCACATTGGAACAGCTATCATTTTTACACTCTGATAGCAAACAATCTTTCCTTCATCATTATAATTTTAAAAAAAATACTTATTGAAACTTAAAGTAGATATAAATCTTAAAACTTGGCTCTTCTAAGAGGAAGGACTGAAACTGTTGGCTTAATCAGCCCATGCTGCTATAACAAAATACCATAGACTGGGTGGCTTAAGCAACAAGACATTTATTTCTTACAGTTCTAGAGGCTGAGAAATCAAGATCAGGTTGCCAGTATGATCAGGTTCAGGTGACAACCCTCTTCCTGGCTTGCAGTGCCTGCCTTCTTGCAGGGGGCTGGGGCAGGGAAGGGGGAGGGGAGAGAGAGAGAGAGAGAAAATATATATTCTTAATTCAAAACGATGAATAAGTATATCCGTGGTAAGGTTATTTTCTTTCTGTATTTTTCATGTCACATTCTCTCTTCTGGATATCTGAGATCTTCATTCAACTAACAAGTATATGCTCATATTTAACTATTGCTCTATTCATCCACTGATTTCCTAAAGAGTTGAGAACTATTTGGGTAGGCCACCTGTGGTTTAGGATTAGAAGCAAAAGCGAAATAAAATGACTAGATGATAAATCCATTAATTTTCCTTTTAATCCCTCTCTTCCCATCCTGCCCTGCCCACTCTGTCCATGGGAAACATTGTTTGTTTGTTTGTTTTGTCACCATAGATTAGTTTGCATTTTTAAATTTATATGAGTGGTATCATATACTATGTATTTCTTTTTGCCTGGCTTCTTTCACTTGGCATAATTCTTCTGAAATCCATCCATATTGTTACATGCATCAATAGTTCATCTTTTTTTTCCCCCTCACTAGTATTATATTGTATGTGTTAAGGAAAAAGTATATCCATGACACTTGTTAAAACATCAATGTAGGCTTTTTCAGGACTATCACAAGATATATAAGGGAGTATTGCAGTGGAATTTTGTAGTAGGGGGAAAAGATGCACTCAACACTGAACACAAGGAAAAGTAGAAATTTATAGGCAAGGAGCAGAGTGGGTTGCTAATGGATGAACAATTTCTAAGAGGAAACATCAGAAGTACGGGAGGATTCTGGGTACACTGACCTAACAAGATTCTTGGTGATGGCAGGACAAAGTGATCAGACTTCACCAGGAGAGTACAGGGGATGAAGAATTCAGTCAGATATTGATGGTGATTAGATAACAAGAGTGGGAGATTCTGGCTAAACTGACTTAGCATAAATTTTATTAAAGTCGAGCTCCTGAGGACATACCCAAGCATAAGATAATATGGATATATGCAGTTTGTTTATGCATAAATCTGTACATGGACATTAAGTGGCTTTCAGTTTGTGCTTATTAAAAGTAGAGCTGCTGTGAACATTTGTGTACAAGTCTTTATATAGATATATGCTTTAATTTCCTTGGGTAAATAAATGCCAGGGAATAGAAGGGTAGATCATATGCTAGTTGAATGTTTAACTTTTTAAGAAAATGCCAAATTGTTTTCCAAGTTGGTTGTACCATTTTCTGTTTCCACAAGTTCCTCCACATGTTCAGCCATTTTAGTTTCATTCTAAGAATAGTGCAGTAATTTTAACTTTATTTCCCTGATGTCTAATGATGTCAGTTATCTTTTTATATGTTTATTTGCCATGCATATATCTTCTTCAATAAAGTGTTTTTTCAAGACTGTTTCCCATTTTTTATTGGGTTATATATTCATTATATTTTTGAGTTTTGGAAGTGTTTTTTGTTTTGTTTTTTTTTTACTCAATATGGGTCCTTTGCTAGACCTAAGATTTGCAAATATTTTTTAGGGTTTATGACTTATCTTTTCATTGTCTTACCACTGTCCTTTGAAGTGTAGAAGTTTTATAATTTGACTGAGTTCATTTTATTAATGTTTCTCATGAATCATGCTTTTGATGTCATACCTAAGAAATCTTTGCTTACCCCAAGATTATAAAAATTTTCTTCCATATTTTTCTTTAGAAGTTTTATAGTTTATATTTTGCACTTAGGTCTATGATATACTTTCAGTTGATTTTTTTATATAGATGGAAATTTAGTTTTTGTGTATGCCTATTTATTTATTCAAGTACCATTTGTTGAAAAAACTCTCCTTTTTAAAAAATTTTGTCAAAAATTAGTTATCCATATATGTTTGGGTCTGTTTGTGAACTCTCTCATCTGTTTCACTGATGTATTTCTCTATCTTTTTCCAATACTATGCTGTCTTGGTAACTGTCAATTTATTAGGTCAACTTATTTTTTACCATTTTTTTGTATTCTAGATATTTTGTATTTCCAAACAAAATTTGGAATTAGCTTGTCAATTTCTAGAAAATGTCTGCTGAGTTTTTATGGGGATTAGGTATAATTTACCAGTTTGAGGAGAGATGTATCTTAATAGTTTTGAATCTTACAAACCATGAATAGGGCATTTCTCTTTATTTATTTGGGGTTTTATTAGTTTCTCTTAACAATGTTTTGTAGTTTTTAGGTTTTTATAGCTATTTTTATGTAAGTCACTAAGTATTTCATATTTGTTTATACCACTGTAAATTTTTTTTTAATTTTCAATTATTTATTGTTAATATATGGAATTTTTTGTAGCAATCTTGTATCATACAGCTTTACTAGGTATATTAGTTAGTCGAAGCAGCTTTTTATTTTTTTGTAGAGTCTATTGAATTTTTTATGTAGAGGATTATCTCACCTGCAAATAAATGCAGTTTGATTTCATCCTCTTTTTTTCCCCAATCTGTAACAACAACAAAAATTGTTTTCTTGCCTTATTATAATGACTAAAAACTCTAGAACAAGTTTGAGTAGAAGTGAGAGTGATCATTCCTCTTGTTCTTAGTTTAATTTCTATTCTGGGTTTTTATCAGGAATGGATGTTAGATCCTATAAGTAATTTCTCTGCATTTATTAAGATCTTCCTATGTGCTGTCTTTTTTTGTCTGTTAGTATGGTAAATTATACTAATAGATTTTTTAAATGTTAGATCAATCTTTATTTCTGGAATAAACCCCACTTCGTCATTATGTATTGTCCATTTTATGGTTCTCAACCATTTTTTTTAATGTCATTGATTTTTCTCTATTGCTTTTTTCTCTTTTTACTATTTCTTTGATTTCTCTATCTTTATTCCCCCCCCCTTTTTATACTTTAGTTTTAGCATTTTTGTTGAGGGCATTAATTTGAGACATTTCTTCTTCTTTTGTGTCTTTTCTTGCCTAGTAGCTTAGTGGTAAATTTTTCCTATTTCCATTAAAATACCTGAGCTCTGTCCTGGGAAACAGTTAAGCTATTTGGGAACAGTTTGATCCTTTGAGGTCTTCCTTTAGGTTTTGTTAGGAGTAGAGCAGAGTTAGTCTAGGGTTAATTAATTAACATTGCTGAGGCAAGACCCTTCCAGCTACTCTATCCAGACTCCCAGAATTGGAAAGTTTTCTAGTCTCGTTGGTGTTTACAAGCACAATTCATGGACCTGTGTGAATTTTGGGAACTCTTCTAATTCTTGTTGCTTCAGATGCTTGTGCATGTGCACAATACTTTGCTGAATCCCCTAGGACAGCCCTATGCAGATATCTAGAGTTCTCTTTCAATTACATTCTCTTCCCTGTGAGATCTAACCCCATTGTCCTCCTTTAATTCTCAGCCCTATCCCACTCAGGGTGTTGTCTAGGTTCTGTTGGGTTCTTCTCTGCTATGCCGCTACCTGAATCTCTCTCAGGGCTTTAGCCATGGCCATTATGAGACACACTCAGTTTATTTCCTAAATTAATTAGAACTCTTTGTCCTTTGTTACCTGATGTCCAATATACTGAAAAGCCTTGTTTTATATATTTTGTTCAGTTTTTTAGTTGTTTTATTGAGAAGGTAATCTAGTCCTTTATTTTGGACTAAGTGGAAGTTTGGTATTTATTTTTAAACTTTTATTTCCAGTACATATATATCTGGTTTAATCATTCATTGTGAAAATTTTCCTGAAGGAAAAACCTGGGTCTTATAGTTCTTTATGTTCTTTTTATATTTTGAGAGTCTGATGAGTGTTCACTGGATGTTTGATGATTCTTAATAAAGATAAATGTTTATTAGTAATCATAATCTCATGTTTTTGACCTGGTGATTTTGTTTTATAATACTGAAAAAATGCAGTTGCTTATATGGAATGAATGATTAGTAAATAGAGATATACTTAAAATATTGAATAAACATATTGTAAACACTAGGAATGATTAAAACATTTAAAATAAGCTATAAAGAATTTTATGATAATACATTTAGTAAAATGCATTTTTATCTGATGATTTTTATTGATTAAATCCAACTAATCTTATTTTTTTTAATTTTTTGAAGCAAAACTAGATGTGGATATAGGAATATCTATATATTCATTTAATATATATATATTTACATTTATTTCAGGTGATTGTCAAATCTGGGCCAGGAACTTTCCTCAGTTTAGCTGTTTATGACAATTATATCTTCTGGTCAGACTGGGGAAGAAGAGCTATTCTGCGTTCCAACAAGTACACAGGAGGAGATACAAAAATTCTTCGTTCTGATATTCCACATCAACCAATGGGAATCATAGCTGTTGCCAATGACACCAATAGCTGTAAGTTACACTAGAAGCCAAATGTATTTCTTAATTATATAATCTCTCAAAAAGTTATGTTTTCTAGTAATACTTAGTTGGATTTTGTTTTCTTAAAGTTCCTGGGGATAGTGTTTAGGATTTGACTATTCAGTACATTAAAATTATCTGAAATGCTCAAGGTAACTTCTGTAGTTTTTAATTTTCACCAGAAGAACAATTCCTTTTTAATCACTTGTTTCTGGAAATTTATTCTCTCTCACTCTCAATCTTTGAATATTCCAATCAAGTTGTTTCCATGAAAATAATACTTCTTGATAAATAAGCTTTACATCTGGGCTTAAAAGTTCTTTAATCACTGGAATATCTACAAAAATTGCAGCCTGAAGTGTCAGTGTGTTTTTAAGTGATACTAGTTCATTTGATGCCGTGGCATCCTTGACTAATGTTCTAGAAGATGTAATGTAATGACTTATGTTACATGTTTTTCTAATGTTCTTATCTCTTGTGATGTTTGCATGTTCAAAAGTCCTGAATCTTCCTTGTTTATATCTCTGAGAGATGGGGGCAGCCTAACAGTTTACTGTTAATCTCTATCTAACATAGAATAGAAATTCAATATAAAATGTTACCAATAAAGCCTCTTCATTGCAGGTGAACTTTCTCCATGTTCATTATTAAATGGAGGTTGCCATGACCTGTGCCTTTTAACTCCTAACGGGAGAGTGAATTGTTCCTGCAGGGGGGATCGAATATTACTAGATGACAACAGATGTGTGAGTAAGTAAAGACAATGAAATGAGATATGACATCATTCCTCAAAAGGCACACATGGACACTGTGTCCCTGCCAGTTGGCATGTCTCTCTATTCTAAAAAGAACTCGATTCACCATTCTACTTAGTTGTAACACCATGGGATAGATAATGATAACCAGAACAGTGACAAATGGTGTACTCCCTATTGCGGGCTGGAAGGTGTTGGATTGGTTAGAGAAATACCTGCAAATCACGTGAAAAGTTGTGGTTACAACTTTGAGAATTAAGTCAATAGCAAAATTAATTAAAGCTGAAATAAACCAGTATATAGGCAGTAGATCAGTAGCCTTGTAGTAAAACCACTCAGTCCCTCACAGTATGTAAATGAGAGAGAATGGCTCATGCAGCTTATTTGTAATCATTTCCAAACAGTTAATTAAGAACGTAACATTGCAGCCTTGCATGATGTTTATACCTCCCAAAAGGCATTACAATCTTTAATTAGTACCATTACAGTATACACTTATTAACAGCTAAATTTTCAAACTGTTTTCAAAATAAATAAGCATTCAAGTGTTCCAATATTGCCATGAGAAATTAGCCAGCAACATAAAGAATGTTAATTTATCCTTAACATTAAGACTATTTGTGTATAAGAAAGACAAGACACAAACATCTTGTTGGAAACTGGTGAACTCACTCTCAGGATGTGGCAATTGTTCTGCTTTTTTTTCTCTTCTCTATATCCTCATCTTATACCTTCATTTTAGAAAATCAACCGAGCTGGATATGTGTACATTATAAAAATAAGTAATAGATGGTATAAGTATATTTCATCTTTATCTTCATTCTTCTTTTGGTCTTTATTTACCAGGAGGATCTTCTATCTGTTGTGTACCTTAATACAGGCACTTTAACATCGTTTTCTTTACCTTGAAAACTATTGCACCTAAGACAAGAATATACACATATCTTTTCACTTTGCAAATTGGTCACAGCCCAAGGGGCACCTCTTAGCGAAAGAAGTAAAAGACTTATATTTAAGACTGTGCCCATGCAAACAAGGGAATGATGCAATTGGTCAGTGAACTTTAAATGAAGACAGCCAACTTTAATAATTCAGGCCACAAATCCCCATATTTCTTAGTAACCTAACTCTTCCTTGAATTGCTCAGGCAATTGCTTAAACTCTCTCTTTCAGTTTGCTTTTGTGGTTTCAGCTGTAATGGTGTGGATCTGATGCCATCTGTAAGCCCGGAGTGTTAGCCATGCATTAGAATCACTCATGTTTCTTTCACAGGTCACTATAAGCTAGCAGAAAAGCAATGCCTTTAGTCAAAACAGCAAGGCTTATTTGTACACAGTGGATGCCTGTCCTTGCTCCAAAATAGATTAGATACATCTGTCCCTACTAAGCCACTTGCTTCTCTCTAAGGCTGAGAGGGAATGAATCAGAAAGAAAACTACCTTTTAAACAAGCACAGTTGTACTCACATGCAACTGTAGAGTGATACTGGATTCCTCAGAGCTGACAGACCTTTCTAGAAGCGTCCTGTATCCATGGTGCATTCATATTGAAATCCTGTGGTCCAGCAGAGAGATTGGAGAGTAACTTCTTGTCAAATCCATCTTTGGGAAATGAGGATGTTTCTGGCATATCTATGTCCACATCTGAATTAGTTCACCCAGGGCAGTTCATGAATGTTAATGGCAGTGTTGACGGGGTGAAAGACCATTTACTAACACCTCCCTCAGGACAAGGGAAGGAAAATCAGGTGTTGTCATAACTCTTGACAGAAAGATTAGGCAATTCCATTTTACACAACGTTCCTAACCTTATCAACATCCACAACAGAAATAAGAATAACAAATATAATTTAAGCAATTATCTTGTAAGAGAGTTAGAGGACTACTGAACTATATTTTTGTTTCTGCAAAGAAGTATAAAATACTCAATGCTATTTCAAATGAACGTACCTAAGCAAGAATTGTGTTTATGTAAGATTTGATTTTACATAATAAAAACATTTTTGTTGTGAATATTTGTCCCTCAGAGGCATAATGATTATAAAAGCAAAATTTGCATTTTCAGTCATAACAGTTAGTTTTCATTAGAAGTGAGAAGTTAAACAAGATGTGTTGAAAGTAGATAGAATAAGTTGGGAAAGTCAATAGCCCCTCAGTAAGTGAATTTTGTTCAGTTCATGCTCAAATGTGATCATATGCGGTAATGTCAGTACCCTTCTTAACACTTGTTCCTTTGAACTTAATGATATTTTTAGACTTTTAAATTCTTTGTTACTTTCTCTAAAATGACTTTCTACCTGACCAGACAAATTTAGTCTGCACCAAGAAAAAAAAAAATTTTTTGGAAAGTGAAAAAAATGAACATTGGAAGAGTTCAGTTAGAAGTCATAGACAATAGATAGATAAATAATCTGTAAAATGAGATAAATTCTAGGAATAATAAAGAAATAAAACTTTTTTATTTTATAAAATAAAACTTTGTTTTTATAGTTTTATAAACTTCAAATAGTATTGGTAGCTGTGTAATTGAATATTTCTAAAATACAGCTTTGAAAAGAAATTGATAGTAAATTATAAAATTAAGCTATGTTTTCTGCATTAGTAGAGATAAATGAATTCCAATTACCTCCAATATAATTAGCATGACTGGATTTCACTGTACAATTACTCAACAAGCAATGGAGTGACTACAAGCAAGCAAACAACACATAATGCGAGCACAAAATTGGATTCCAAACATTTGCTGGTGAATCTATTACTTAAGAATAAAAATAGGTCTATTTTCCTCAGGAGAGATCTTTCTAAAACAGGGGTCACATACTGTCATTCCAGGGATGAAACCTAGCTGTAGAAAGATGTTTTTTGTTTGTACTTTGTTGCTATTGGTCTGGGCTCACAGATTGGGCAAGTCACATAAAAACTCAGGTTTTTAATTTATTATGAAAATCTTGAGATTTAGAAGTGGGACATGATGGCAGTGGTCATTTGGAGCCTATAAGCTTCTGGTGCACATGATTCAGTTCAACCCACGGTTTCCTGTGCATCTCAAAGAGTAGTTGCTGGCCCGGTGTGGCCGTCCTACCCCTGGTACCTCTCACCATGGATAGAACAAGAGCAATCCCAGTACTTCTGAATGACGAAAGCTGCGACTGAGACTTTTTAAAAAGGTAGCTGGGGAGGAAGATCAGTTGGAGGTAGATTTAGATGAGATGAATCAAGTCAAGCATAAAAATATGAGAACTCTACACCTGAAACTAATGTTTCAACTATACTCAAACAAAAATAAATAAAGAAATAAAAATGAAAACTCTATGTACTGGAAAATTTCAGTGTATTGAAGAGTATATTATAGTTTTCAATAAGAAAACACACACACACAAAACCTCTCTCAACACGTACAGAACTCCTTTAACTGGCTCTTTTTTACTATTTGTTTTTAAGGTAGACTGCTAAGCAAGATCACTCAAATGTAAGCCCATCCTTCTTCCCACACATACGGTCACAAAATAATTAGCAAAATATACAAATAGGTATAAAAGAAAAATGAAGTGAGGCAACTCCTGAAAATTTTAGAAATGGAACGTAAAAACAGCAAACAAAAAGATGTTCCTTTTAATTGTTTTGGTTAAAGAAATGCCATAAACCATTGCCCTTTATTTGATTTTATATTTTGATAAATTTTAGTTCCATTTTATAATAAAGATTAAGGGGAAAAAATTGTCATGGTATCAGAAATGTTTGTTAGTGAGTCAAAACATTGATCCCTTTCAGCTAAAAATTCATCTTGCAACATGTATTCAGAGTTTGAGTGCGGAAACGGAGAGTGTATTGACTATCAGCTCACCTGTGATGGAGCGCCTCACTGTAAGGATAAGTCAGACGAAAAACTGCTCTACTGTGGTAAGTGTCTCATATGTGATGTATGTCTTCACTTCAGAGAGAAGTTTGTAATTATTTTCATAGTTTTTGGTTTGGTTGTCTCCATTTGGTTCACATGTATGATTTCCTTAATGTCTCTCATTAACATGTAAGTCTAAGGTAATGGATTTTGGCTTTGTGTTTTCTTTTTCTTTTTTTTTTTTTTTTTAAGATTTCATTTATTTATTTGACAGAGACAGAGATAGCGAGAGCAGGAACACAAGCAGCGGGAGTGGGAGAGGGAGAGCAGGCTTCCCGCCGAGGAGGGAACCCGATGTGGGACTCGATCCCAGAACCCTGGGATCATGACCTGAGCCAAAGGCAGACGCTTAACCAACTGAGCCACCCAGGCGCCCCTTGGCTTTGTGTTTTCAAATGGGACTCCTTATGTCCTTTTTGGGACCCACCATATTCAGTGAAGAATTTCCTCATGGCTTTCCATCGACAAAGTTCAAGTTTAAATACAACAGGGGCCTTTCTTTTAAGCTGTCTAGCCATGTAGCGATAGGTTTTAGGATTACATTCCTAAAAATGTAAGGCAGAAATATTAGTTACTGGTGGATATTGTAAGTTTACTCGGCAGCAAAGTTCTGCTATCGGTCAACAATAGCATGCTGTTGAGTTAATACCAAAGAGTTGTCCTTATTCTTGCCTCCAGGATTGGCCCAGGGTTAGTGTCTTTGGGCACAAAGGCTGATTGCATTAACCATCCTCCTCATCAAGCATGGAATTCCTCCAGCTGTGCCTTGTAGGTGACACTAAGTGATAGTCAACCTTTCACTCTCTCTTGGGGGTAGAGATTGGCTTTTGGAACCCAGTAAGCAACTGATATTTGCCTTCATCACAACATTATTTTTCCTGGAAAGTTGTATATGTGTAATCATTAATAGTTACTGTAGAATTGTTCCAGATTATTTCTAAATTGGTATGATTTATTTTTGCACTATAATATTAGAGTATTGGTATCGTATGCTCTATAAAATTCAGGAATCTGTATGTGGAGTTGCTATATTTGATTTCTACTTTTCTCCTTTGTTCTATTAGATAATAATTATACCTAGATAATCAAAGAGCAGTTAAAATAAGAGGAAGGTAGAGTTTGGGAAATTTGCAGGCAGTTCTCGCATTCTTTTATGTTGCAGGATCACACACTCTCAGTTAAAATGATAGTCAGATGTAATTTGCCCATGACTGATCCGTAACTAAAATTTTAGTGAATTTACCTCAAATGGCATATTCATTTGAATGAATGGTTAAACTCTATACACTATGAAAATATTAAAGGATATAAAAATATAATAATAATAGCTTGCAAATTTGCTTTTATTATGAATTGTCTTGAAAATACATTTCACATTATTTTTACCTTCTGAGAAGCAAGATAATATTCACATGAGCAGGGGTTGGCAACTTTTAACTGCAAAGGGTTAGCTAGTTAAGTATTTTAGGTTTTGTGGGCCAAAAATGCTCTCTGTGAAATATCCTTTATTTAAAAAATTTTGGTTTACAACTATTTCAAAATATAAAAACCATTCTTAGTGTCAGAGCTATACAAAAACAGGCTCCAGGCTGCATTTGGCCTGTGGGCTGTAGTTTGACAACCCTAGGTAGATTCTAGGCTTTGTAATCACACCTGAGGTTAAACCTTTGTTCCTAACCCTACTAGTGAATGACTAGTAAGAGCAAGGGTACTTCTCCATATTTTAGTTTCTCACTACAAAACAAACCTAGTTTGAATGTTGGTTTAGAGCACGGAATAAACAAATGTATGTTTACATTTGCTCCATATAGAGCCAGGCACAAAATTAGTGTTCAGTAAATGGCAGCTATTATTATTCTAAGTGGTACCTTCTGCCAGAAACTGGAAAATGTCAGGAGACTTTCTTCAAGGTAAATAGAATTCAGAACGCAATTATTCTTCTCCTTAGGAAATTCAGGTAGACATTTTTAGATGATGTTTAAGAGAAATTTATGGATATTTAGGTAACCCTCTGATTCACTGATTCAGGAATACATATTTTACCCCTTTTTTTGTCTTGTTATGAAAGCCTTATGAAATGCAGAGGAGATAGGAGATAGGTGTTGAGAGTGTCTTAGGACTTTTGAGTTACAGACTTGTATCTTGAGAGTTGAATATATGTTTGTTTCTGTGCTGACACAAATATCAGAAACAATAATGTGGTATAATTTGAAGATGTCTCCAAATGTGCATCACTGAAGTTAAAGCACTCAGTCAAAAGGTCTTTTAATGAATGAATCACTTGATAATGCATGACTATTCTAATCCAGAGCTTTGATACTGCATAGCACTTTTTTTTATAGATCCACAATCCAATCATTATGACATGAGAACTCATCTATGATTTTCTATTTGTAAAAATATCTCTATAAGACCCCCAATTATGTTTCTACTTTTCTTTATAAGAAAACAGAAGCTGTAGAAGAGGTTTCAAGTCCTGCTACAATCGGCGTTGCATTCCTCACAGCAAGTTATGTGATGGTGAAAATGACTGTGGGGACAATTCTGATGAACTGGACTGTAAAGGTAAATGTATGTGGCATCAGCCTAGGAATATTATTATGCTAAGTGTTTCCTGAACTTTTCCACTGTGTGTTCCTGAGACCACAGTGGTTTCACCTTTTTGGTATACAGCACCTGCTAATATAGATGGACCACACTTTGGTAATTGCTGTTGGAAGGGAGTTAGTAGAGTTCATTGAAATTATGACTATATTCTCTTTTCTGGTTTCTATCCCTTTGCTCACTTCAAAACTCTGGTCATTTCTCACCTCTTCAGTTCTACCACCTTGTTTATTGGACATTTCTACCAGAATGTGTAATACTGAATGTACTACTCCAAAAAATACTCTCCTTCACTTCCCAATTCTCTGTTTTTCACATGACCTCATCATTTTCCTAACAACTGGACAGGAAAACTTAGTGTTATCCTTGATTCCTCTTTCTACCATATTTTATCACCCACATGTCCATATATCAGTAAATCATGCAATTCTTTGAAATATCTTTTTCAGTCTGCCTTGAGCCTGGATTAACACAATAGTCCTTTTTTTTTTTTTTTCCACTGTGTAATTCCTTTATTTTCTGCTTATTAGTGCTTTACCAACACTACAACCATAAAGAACACAATTCCAAGTACTGTACTTTTTAGTTTGGGGAGATCACAGTCTACAGACTCATTTACTTATATTAGACAAGATCAACCTCATTCAAAACTTTCTGCAGTTTATAAATTCACATAAATACAGAAATTGATGCAATTAAACATAAACTTCAGGATCTAATTTTTTAAATTCCCAGATTATAACTTCTTCTGCAGGCTCCAATTACCTGCCCCATGATCACCAATGGTTATGGTTCAATTTAACTACATCAATTATCAACCTTTTATGTCCTTAAAGAAAATGGAAATGGAAATTACAATTCCTTACCAAAAAGTTTAGGGTTTTCCACATTTCAAATATTTGCTCCTCCCCGCCCCCTTTCAATTAGATATTTCAAATAAACTAAAAATAACCACATCTCACCTGCAACATTCAATAGCAGTCACTTGATGTATAAAATTTTAACTATGCTCCCAGTTATTTTAAAACACACACAAAAATGGCTGCCTATCCGTCTGTCTGTCACAAGTTAGCAATACTACATTTAGGAATTAAGATGAGGGTTTCAAGTTTCCTCCAGTTTAGGCATTTATACCTTTGTGCTTGTCTTGTCTAAAGATGTTACTATAACACCGGTATTTGTATAACCCAGGTTTATGTACCTTAAAATGCAATCATTTAAAACACTAAGAATTAAATTTATGGTGGAGCTTTGGGAATTGTAAAAGCAACTAAAATGTTCTCGGATGTTTCTGTCAGCTTCATTTCTAGAGATCCTTCTAAAGCAAAACTGAGAACTTTATACCTTAGCTGCATTTTGAATTCAGAAATCCCTCTGCACCATCAGGAGCCTACAACATAGCACCTTTTCTCATCGGCTTTAAGTAAAATGTGTCAAGAGTTTTACTTTCAATAGTTAACTTTTTATTTATTTATTTATTTATTTATTTTTAAGATTTTATTTATTTATTTGAGACAGAGAGAATGAGAGGGAGGAGGGTCAGACGGAGAAGCAGACTCCCTGCCGAGCAGGGAGCCCGATGCGGGACTTGATCCTGGGACTCCAGGATCATGACCTGAGCCGAAGGCAGTCGCTTAACGAACTGAGCCACCCAGGCGCCCCAATAGTTAACTTTTTATAGCCTTATGCTTCTCATACATCTTTGGTAAATCTCCATTACACAATATGGCCAAAGCACGAAGGACCAATACTGTCCAACTACGTACCATGATATCCCACTCCATTTTAGTTTTCAGACACCCTCATGAATAAAACCCACTCCACGTTTTCCTGTATACTGCCTTTGCAGTCTACGTCTCTTAAATTCCCTATGTTTAATTCCTTGAGGATCTCTAAAATTAATCCTTAAGGCTATATGAGAACCAGATGCTGCTCACAATTCTGTACCAAGCATTAACATTTGGTTCAAAGTATCATCATAGTACACAATAGTCCTTTAACTGGTCTCCCTGCCTCTACTCTTCCCAGTTAATCCCAAGGTTGTAGTCATACTATAATATATCATTGAATGTGTTCTCAGAGTGAGTACTGGCATCAATCAGCAAGCCAGGTGACTTAGGTCAGAATCTCGGCCCCAACACTGACTCTGTGTCTTTGGGTAAAATATTTAATGATTCTGTGCCTCAGTTTCCCAAGCTGTAAGAAAAGAGGCAATAATTAAATGAGTATATTAATATTAAATAAACTCAGAACAGAACTTGGCATATAGTAAATGCCATGTAAGCATTCACCTTGTTTTTTAAATCATGGCCCTGATAAAGAATCACAAATGGAGGGGCGCTTGGGTGGCTCAGTTGGTTAAGCGGCTGCCTTCGGCTCAGGTCATGATCCCAGGGTCCTGGGATCGAGCCCCGCATTGGGCTCCTTGCTCCGTGGGAAGCCTGCTTCTCCCTCTCCCACTCTCCCTGCTTGTGTTCCCTCTCTTGCTGTGTCTCTCTCTGTCAAATAAATAAATAAAATCTTAAAAAAATTTTAAAAAAAGAATCACAAATGGAGTCTTGATGTTTGCAGAATAAAGAAGTTTTTTAGTCTGATATTCAGGGCCTCTTAAAATCTGGACCCAACAGATTTTTCTTTTCTTTTCTTTTCTTTTTTAAGATTTTATTTATTTATTAGAGAGAGTGTGAGAATGAGCAGAGGGAAGGGCAGTGGGAGATGGAGAGGCAGACTTCCTGCTGAGCAGGAAGCCCGATGATGTTGGGGCTTGATCCCAGAACCCTGAGATCATGACCTGAACCAAAGGCAGATGCTTAACTGACTGAGCCACCGAGGTGACCCCAAACAGATTTTCCTAAACCAATATCCCTTTAAAAATTTTCATTCACTGAACACATTTCATTGCGTAAAATGCATTAAGGACTGAGACATAAAATTAATAGGTCATCTCCCTGCCCTTAAGGAGTTAAAACTCCAAATAAAGGTAGTTATTTAAAGAGATGAAGGTATATATCAGGTTTTATGATTATAAGTTTTTTTAGGGGGATGCAATCATGTATAAATAAAGTAGAATGATCAAAATAGAAGGCAATTCCAAGTAGAGAAACTACTATCGAAAGCTGCAAATAAATTTGATATTGTTAGAGCCAGATTGTATATTGGCAAGTGGTTTAAAAAAAAAAAAAAATGAGGCAAGTTAGAGGAAGGAGCCAGGACTTGAAGGTGTTTTTTGATGCCATTTTAAGGAACATGAGCGTCACCTTGTAGTCACCAAAAAGCCACTGAAGGTCCAAAAGAGAACCAATGCAATCAAATTTACATTTCAAAAACAGGGGGAAAAACTATGCTTGTGCAAATGAAAACTATAATGCTGAGATGAGAAAGATAAAACAGGAGGCTATCAAAGCAGCCACAGCTAAGAATAAAAAGGAGACAGATACAACAGAGTTTTAAAAGGTGGCATAACAGGTCTTCTCAGGTAATAAACAGAGAAAACGTGGAAAAGAATAGACAAGTTTTCTGAACTTTCCCCCCTCTTTTTACATTGTTATTTGTCTTTCATTAATTTTTAAATTTATTTTTGTGGGTCTTTTGTTCATGTGGGATCAAGGATAAGGTAATAAAGATGTTTTACATTCTGAGAGTAGAGCACCTGTAGACATTCAGAAGGAACTGTTCCAGAGACATTTAGATAGATAGAGATCTGGGGCTCAGGTAGTGGATTTAGAAGAGAAGTGTTAATTTTGGACTTAATACAGAGAGAAAGCTCATAGGATGTATAGAGTAATAGTCATAGGGGAGTACATCAGAATTACCTATTGAAATAAAAAATTAAAGACACTAATAATATAAGAAAAGGAGAAATGGACCACAGGACTAATAGAAAGATTTTAATAAGAAATTTATTATTATCATTATTATTTTTAAGAAGGGAGAATCAGTTAGCATTGTAAGGTGTTAAGGGAAGGCAAGAGGGCAGGTATAGACTAGACGGTCACTGAACTTGGCAAATAGGAGATAATCTCTTGGTTACCTTCATGAGAGTCAATTCAGCAGAATGGTAAAGAAAAGCCAGATCTCCTTGGGTTGGTGCAGAAAATGGATGGTGAAGGAGTAAATACAGTGAATAAGACTATTTTTAGGAAAGACTGATGGTCAAGGAAATATGTGAGGTACAGATGGTAGGAGAAGGCGATGCAAAGTTGTGGAAGAGGATAGAATGTGCACAGATCATTTTGTAGGTAGAGAAAGGTTCGGAAGTCACTCTGTCATTTTAGACTATAGGATGTTGGCCAAACATTTGAGTAGCTTACTATCTAAGTTTGAGACTAGTTTAGGAAGAGCCAAATACTTGTGCAGATTAAATCAGCTGTTATTTTATATTGCCTATAAAAGATTAAAAATGATAAAATATAGTAAGATACTGGGAATAAGTAAAGGGAAATGGATAAGTATTTGGAAGAAAGAAGGAAAGAAAACTAGAAGTAGACCCCCCAAAAGGGCATGTTTTATCAGTTATTTGCAAGCAGGAAAGGAGAATATAATAAAGGCATTAAACTAGGATAAAGATAAAAATATCAAGCTAGAATGTGAAGGAACACACATGTGCACACATGCACACACACAAACCACCTATTACTTCTTTTTAAATGTGACTAAAGTAAGACATGAAGAATTTGAATTAGTACAATAAAAAGTCAATATATACAGAGAGAGTTTGATAGGCTATGGAGAGAGGTGACAGTGAAAACATCTGTAAATTGAAGTACTATTACACTTTTATTTCTTTAGTTTAGATGTTCATAGTAATTAATATTATCATTATCTTTATTCCACAAGGCAGAGTGAAAATGGATGTTCCAAGGAATCAGTTTTGGTTTCTTCTCTTTTTGAAGGGAAGCAAAACCCTAAATCCTTGTAAATCTTTTATTACTGCCCTGAGAGTTTTAGACACCAGGCTATCTGGCGGGGTGGAGGGGGGTAACCTGAAGAGTTGTTCAGAAAGTTTGTCACGCTGATTTCCTCTTCTGGTGTGTGAAAGGTTGAGCGAACAGGTTGGAGAGAGTACATGGTATCCCTCCTTCTCTCCCTATTGAGATGGGTCTAATTACTCTCCTTGGGAAGTACAGGAACTTGCCTGGGTCATCTGGATACCTTTAGGTGACTGAAAAGCTAAGTAGTTCTAATGGAAAGGAAACTGGTATTAGCTTTTTTTTTTTTTTTTTCTTAAGTTCATAGCAAAACTTTGATGATTCTACAAACAATAAACTGAGGGAAAAGGATAAGCATTCCTATAGATGAAATCATCATTCCTTCTGGGTTTGCATACCTTTAGAGCCTAAGCAATAAATTGAATAAAAGATGTAGTTTGAAAGTAAACAGAAGAGATATGACAGAAAATTTAGTTTTCTTTTTCTTTCTTTCTTTCTTTCTTTCTTTCTTTCTTTCTTTCTTTCTTTCTTTCTTTCTTTTCTTTCTTTCTTTCTTTCTTTCTTTCTTTCTTTCTTTCTTTCTTTCTTTCTTTCCTCCTTCCTTTCTTTCTTTCTTTCTTTCTTTCTTTCTTTCTTTCTTTCTTTCTTTCTTTCTTTCTTTCATTTGTTTCTTTCTCTTTCATTCTTTGTTTGTTTCTTTCTTTTTCTTCTTTCTTTCTTTCTCTCTTTCTTTCTCTCTCTCTCTCTTTCTTTCTTTCTTTCTTTCTTTCTTTCTTTCTTTCTTTCTTTCTTTCTTTTTTTCTTCTTTCTTTCTTCTTTCCTTCTTTCTTTCATCATGTGCTGCAGGCTGGGCAGGGAAGTTGGAAGAGAAAACATAAGTTACTTATAAGAAATGTCCTAAAAACCACAGAAAGACCAATGTTATATCTTTCCTATCTCAGTAAATATTTTAACTGACATGGAATAAAGAAAGTGGATGAAATAGGAAAATTAAGAAAGTATGTGAAGGGGAAGAATGGTTTTACTTTCTCTCTTAGTGCTGCTTTGACCCACAATCCCTGTCAGATCTTCCTTTGTAGTATCTCATTGCTATTCCCGGGGTGGCTGCAGTATGTTTTCACTCACATTTTGTAGGCTTATTTTTACTTTTGGACTATCTGGAGGGAAAAGTCTAGTATTTCTCACTTGGCTTATCTTTATTCGGACTACATTATTTTCTTTTCTCTCTTTTTCAGGACTTTTAGCCTGAGGAAAAATTGTCAGAAAGCTTTCATATTCACTTGACAAATTAGAGATTCCAACATATTTCTCCCTCAAAAGTCACCCTAAGGGTGAAACAAATTTCAATACTTGACTGACCAAAGTGAGGAAGAAATATAGTTGAAGGAACATAGAGGAAGAGGTTTTGGCAAAAGAGGTATTTGCTTAACTATTTAATAAAGTTCCTGAATTCCCATGGATTTCTCCCACCTCCCTCTCCTTCCTTGCCTACAGATGCTGGAGATGTTCATCCCCCCAACCATCTTGCCTCTGCTGCATATGAAATTCTGCAACCACGTAGTGTGTCCAATTCCAGTGCTACTTAACACCCTGCTTAACCCTCTGGTGGTTCTCAAACTTTATACCAAGTCATGGACTCTGTGAAGAGAGGATTTGAAGTAAAGGGACAGTCTTCCTATTTGCACATTGCACATACTCTAATAGGCCTGCCTGTCCTCCTTGCCAAGATTCATTAGCCCTATTTTTTATTGGAAAATGGGAGAAAAAGGCATCCTGCAAATATTCTATTCTATACCCAGTTCTTCTGACCCCCTACCTCATCCTTTCCCCCATTTCTTTCTTTTAAATACTATCTCCTAACCCTTCTTTTTAACTTCAACGTTAGTTTCTTTTCATCTAGTCAGAGTTCTTCTCCTTTCTTTCTTCTTCTCAGAATTCCATTTAAAATTGGTTCTACTTGCTCCACATCTCTACTCTTCTCACAAGGTATTCTTTACGTTCACTTTCACCTGAGAGCCCCAATACAGTTTTTAAAACTCCATTACTGTAATATTGCCAGATCTTCAGCCCTCATCACTATGTGAGATGCTATCCTCATGTTAATGGAGTCATAATTTGCCTCTTCATCCTATCTGCCACCAATCTCCACTCAGATGGACTCCCTGCCATGTACACAGAAGATTCTCTGTGGAAGTTGGGGAGAGATGGAGATGATGTGGTGAATTGTGATTGCTCCCATTGGGATTCTTCTGGTATCCTTAAACTCTGTGAGTGTAAGATAGAAACTCAAGGGTATTATGAGATAAATCTTTGTAGACTGTCTAGGAACATTACCACTATCTAGAATGTTGTTTCATGGAGAAATTAATCCTGTCTTCTAAATAAAGGGATTATAAGGAATCTTTTGGAACACAATCTCTTAATAGGAGATTGCTGACAGAGAGCAAAGTAAGAAACAGAATGTAAATGCTTGTCATGATTACTTTATATGTTATGTATTCCATTCACTGTTTCTATTGAAAAAAATATTAAATATAAAATGTAATAAAAAGGTATATGTAAGAGACTTTGCTTTTTAGACATAAAAGAAGAACATTAGTTTTTTTCTTCTTTGGAACAGGTTATTTATCTCTACTCATAATAGCATTATCTGTTTCATATGATGAGATGTCATTTTTAATGAAGAAAACACTGAAGCAATTATAATTGCAAATTATAAATAAAACATTTATTCTAATCATCATTTAAGCACAAATAAGGATACAATTGCAAGATACACTTAAATATAATAAGAACAGTGCAATATGAAATACAAATGACATACACACCCTTGAGTAAAATTTACATATTTTAAGGTAGCATTTTAACCATTTACAATTGATATAATTTCTATTTATAATTAAATAGGCTCTTTAAAATATCAACACTAGTGAAAGTGGCATAATCGAAGAGCCCTTCAGGTTGTATATTTACATAATCAACCTGTGGAAATTTGAATTTGGAATAAAAATCTCACGTAAGTTAATCTAATGTACATAGCATGTCATGCACCTGTTCACAACATATTGCTGGAAACCATTATATGGAAATGAATGTGTGAGCAAAGTGGAAAGGAATATGATTAAGCACAAGCTATTCTGTATATGGTATATATAATGACAGTAGCATTTTGAAACTGATTTTCATCTAAGCATAGCAGGGAATTGGAAAGTCATACTTTCTAACAATAGAGACAAGTCGTACCACATTTAGGTTTCTTGGCATGAGGGTTCATCTTTCCTATACCAAATGTTAGTGATATGGCCATGTAAAGGAGTATGGCATAGCATGGAAGACTTTCTAACATTGTTGAGCTATTTCCTCTGAGTAATAAAGCAGATGCTCAGCAGTTTCTCCATCTCAGTTCCTGTCTCTGACTGCCTGTTTTTTTATCAAAGCAGGGAATGTTCCACTATTTGCAACCCGATTGGGATTTCCCTGTACTTCCTCACTCAGACATTTGCTTAGTGCTATAACCTTGTACTTTGGAAGTTGGAAGGAGAAAGAATTTTCAGCAACATTGGATTTTTTTGTATGTTGGCTTAGTGCTGGACTGATACTATAATGGGAACCAGGCACAATCCCTTCTTTCATGGATCTTACAACTTAGTGGGGGAGCAGATACATAAACAGGCAATTGCAATGAAGTATTATAAGTACTACAACAGGGGAAGACATATGAGGCATCTAACCCAAGCTTGGGGGTGCGGGTGGAAGCCATGGGTCAAGTTTGACTTCCCCGAGTTAAAAAAGCAAAACCAAACAAAATTATATGAATTAGGTAAACTATAGATCTTCCTCACCTTACAGTGCAGTTATGTGCTGATAAACCGATCCTTAAGTTGAAAATACTGTAAATCGAAAATGCATTTACTACACCTAACCTACCAATGTCATAGCTTAGCCTAGCCTATCTTAAATATGCTCAGAAGGGATGGGCGCCTGGGTGGCTCAGTTGGTTAAGCGACTGCCTTCGGCTCAGGTCATGATCCTGGAGTCCTGGGATTGAGTCCCGCATCGGGCTCCCTGCTCGGCGCGGGGCCTGCTTCTCCCTCTGACCCTCCTCCCTCTCATGCTCTCTGTCTCTCATTCTCTCTCTCTCAAATAAATAAATAAAATCTTTAAAAAAAAAAAAAGTGCTCAGAACACTTACATTAGGCTATAGTTGGACAAAATCATCTAACACAAAGCCCATGTTATAATAAAGGATCGCATGTATCGTGTAATTTAGTGACTACTGAAAGTGAAAAACAGGATGGTGTCTGGGTACGGAAAAGTTGTAAGGGTACTGATTGTCGACCCTCGTGATCACGGGGCTGACTGGGAGCTGTGGCCCACTGTTGCTGCCCAGCATCAAGAGGGAGTATCTTACTGCATATCTCTAGCCCAGGAAAAGATCAAAATTCAAAATTTGAAGCACAGATTCTACTGAAAGCATATGGCTTTCACGCTACCACAAAGCTGAAAAATCGTGTCGAACCGTGGTAAGTCGGGGACCGTCGGTACTGAAAATGTTAGAGCAAGGAATAGCTTTTGTCTCATCCATCCATTTATTTATTTACCTGTTTTTCCAGTTTCAACCTGTGCTGCTGTTGAGTTCCGTTGTGCAGATGGGACATGCATTCCAAGATCAGCCCGATGCAACCAGAACATAGATTGTGCAGATGCTTCAGATGAAAAGAACTGCAGTAAGATAACCCACTACCTTTTGTTCGTTCATCCCTGGGTACCTTTGGCATTCCATCTAACATAGCCCGGTGTTTCACTGAACCTTGTCCAGAATTGATATGTAATTAACCCCTGTTGTGTAGGATAATTGCATTCTTATTTCTTCAAATGAGGTTAACTTTTCTTGTTTCTGTGACCTGCCTAGAAGGCTTGTAATCTTTGCAGATGAGGTGTTTCTCATTTTTCTGTTTACCTCTTTGTAGATAATACAGATTGTACACATTTCTATAAACTTGGAGTGAAAACCACAGGGTTTATAAGATGTAATTCGACCTCACTGTGTGTCCTGCCAAGCTGGATATGTGACGGGTCTAATGACTGTGGGGACTACTCAGATGAATTAAAATGCCCAGGTAATTTATTTATATCTGACTTGTAACCATCTTTATATACCTAAGCTCTGAAAGTGTCATCTGTATTCTTAGCAGAAGGCGTTCCATTAAAAAGTCATGATCCTGTTCCTATCTAACTATTTCAGAGAACAAATTTTTAAAAAAATACAGGGAGTAAAGGTGTTAAATTACTATAACGAAGTAGGTATGATTTATAGGAAACTATTAAATGTGTCCTCATACTGTATTTCTCTCTCCTTATCCTGCCGCCACACCCATTTTTCCATGCTTAGTTGACAAATAATAATTTTTTGAAATATTTTAAGAAATTATATCTGTAGGTGTTCTATACAGCACACACACACAATCCACTGTGAAGAACCGATATTCTTAATAATTCATAATCTATCACTTAATTGGGCAATAGCAGATTCCTTTGTTTTCTTGCTCAACAATGTGTAACATTCTATGATATAATTTTTGTTCCTCTGGGTTTGAAAGGCTAGCTGCATCCTAGGAGGAACTGGAGAACTTTTCTGGTTCTGTGGAGAGCTTTTACATGTGCTGGTGACTGCGGCTCACCATAACTCTTCCACATTTTATTTTTAATCACATAAAGCATTTTAAAAGAAATATAGTAACATTGATCTAGACTCATGGAGCCTGGGTGTCTAGATTCTTAATCCATTGTTCTTTCTACAACAGTTATGTATCTCATTGTAGCTGTGGTTAATTTTAATTTTAATTTTAATTTTTTTAAAGACTTTATTTATTTGAGAGAGAGAGAGAGAGAGCACATGAGAGGGGGGAGGGTCAGAGGGAGAAGCAGACTCCCTGCTGAGCAGGGAGCCCGATGCGGGACTCGATCTTGGGACTCCAGGATCATGACCTAAGCTGAAGGCAGTTGCTTAACCAACTGAGCCACCCAGGTGCCCAGTAGCTGTGGTTAATTTTTAAAATTAATATGAAGGCAACATATAATAGATACCCATTAAACTTACATATATATATATATATATATATATAAACATATTACATATATATGTAAAACTTTGTGATCTTTATATATTTCTAATATTAATAAATTATTTTAAAAGTTAACTTTTAACATTAGTGTAGAATTGTGATTATAATGGGGAAGAAAGAAAGGGGAGCTTGTGTAGACTGATGAGACAGATAGACAGACGGACAGGAAGCCAGTAATAGGTCAGTCTAAATACCTTAGCTTGTATCTAGGCTAGTCCTAAGAAAAAGTAAGACATAAATCACACTCAGGACTTTTTGGTTTAGTGGTGAATTCTGTCAAAAATGTTATTTTCATCTTCAATCTATGAAGTTGACATTTGAAAAAATAAAATGGAATTGTTATCTTAATACAGTTACAATGGATTATTGTAGTGTGATTATTACCATGTGACTAGATTATTACAGTGTGACATATACTCTAAGATTTGCTTCCAAATTGGCTATGGGCCAGTCAGTCTAAAACTGTGTGAACTTGAAGGTGCAAGGGGACCAATGACATTCAGTAGAGAAAAATCTAATATTTTATATGCAGTTTTGGAAGTTATAATTATAGCAATACTCCCCAATCTAAAAATATATATAATTTACAAATAATTTTACATACAAATACTTACTATTCTTGTGATATTTCTGTAAGGTGTAACGATTTTAGAGATTCTATTGTAAGTTGTCTTTCTTTATAGAGAATACTTTTATAAACCTTGTCAAAGTGTACTCAGAATATAGGACAGTAGGAACACCATGCCCACTTTCTCAGTAAAAATCCACTAATGTTTTTATAATGTTATTCATATTGATGAATATGGAATTACAGATATTTTCCACCAAAAATGTTTCTTTGGCCTTAGGCTTATTCACTTTATAATTATCTCAGCTATTTTATTTTATTTCTATTAATAGGACTCCACATTATTTGGATTTAACAAGTTTTTCCTTTAGTATCTTCTTTCCAATGCAGGATCCAGTCCTGGATTGGATTTGCTTATCATGTCTTCCTAGTCTCCTCTGTTCTGTGTCACGTTTTTGTTTTTTTTTTTTAATTGTTCTTTGTTTGTTTGTTTTGGGCTTTTTTTTTTTTTTTTTTTAGCTTTTTCTTGGTTTTCATGACCTTGACATTCTTTTTTTTTTTTTTTTTTAAAGATTTTATTTATTTATTTGACACAGAGAGAGAGATCACAAGTAGGCAGACAGGCAGGCAGAGGGAGAGGGAGAAGCAGGCTCCCTGCTGAGCACAGAGCCCAATGTGGGGCTCGATCCCAGGACCCTGGGATCATGACCCGAGCCGAAGGCAGATGCTTAACCATCTGAGCCACCCAGGCATCCTGACCTTGACATTCTTGAAGAGACCATCTCAGCTCTTCTTTATTTAAGTTTTCTTGTTATTTATCTCTTCCAGTTCAAGTAGTACTACTGTTTTATTATCTACCTGTATTGTGGAAGTCTAAGATTAATTTAAATTATTTGACATTACATTCTGTATTTTATCACAGTTCAAAACAAACACAAATGTGAAGACAATTATTTTGGTTGTCCTAGTGGAAGATGCATTTTGAATTCCTGGATATGTGATGGTCAGAAGGATTGTGAGGATGGACTTGATGAATTCCACTGTGGTGAGATATTGTATTTTGTTCTATGTGCCACATTATTGTTTATATGCCAATGTTCTCTTACATAGGGATTTTATACAAAATATCGCTAGTTGATTTTAACAATTTTTATTTTTATCAAATAACACAAAATGGTAAAAATTAAAATAGAACAGAAGAACTTGTAATTAAGAGTAACAATCTCCTGCCCCAGCCTTTTCTTTTAACTTTTTCTGCTTTTGTTAGTGGTTATCTTCGTCAATCTAAATGATATACCTTTATTTTCTGACTTATTAAGTCCTAATATATTTACTTTCTGCAATGAAAAATAGGTATTTAGCTCACATTACTCATTATCTTCTCCCTATTTGTTATTGACTATTATTATTCTAAATGTTTCTATTAATTACATGTATAGCTTTAAATAGTACTTAAACTTGTATTTCCTCAAACTCTCATCTTTCACCACTTACCTCCTAATTTCTCATGTGTACATTTCGTCTTACTTGGCAAAGCAAGACAGCATTTTTAAAATTTATTTTATAGAATTTATGGATTTTATAACTTCTAGGCCAAAGAAATTCCCTACAGGAAAACAAAGCATATATTCACTATTTTCATTTAACACAAATAACATACACTATGGTGTATAGACAAAGTAGAAGAAAAGATTAAAAATGGATCTTCTATGAAATGTCAAACTCCTCTAAAAGTAAATGTCATCATGAAATATGAAGGTGCATTTTGTTTGATTAAGATGCTATATATCTTCACAGTAGAGCCAGATTGTGAACAGGATTAACAGAGAACTTTACAAATAGTTTATGTAGATTCATAGTTTCTGTACAGGAAGCCATTATATGGTTGTATTTTCTTTAGTTTCATTTTTGTCCAGTCTGCAGTTTTTCTAAATTTCTTTTTCACAGGTCATCTAAGTGAATATTTTAAATAGAGATGCAAGGTTTTAAAATAGTTTATAGGATTGAAACCAAAGTGTTTATTTTTTTATAATTTATGTTTGGAACACTTGAATTTGGAAGGGTTTTATTTTGGATGTTGCCTTTTGGATGCTGAGTGGAGGGATAGGCTGAGGGTGGAGGAGCACAAACCTAACTTTGGAATTAAATAGAATACACTATGATAAGTGCATAATTTGGTAATAAAATTCAAGCCATCATGCCCATGAATTTAGATGTTACTAGTCAGACTTAAGTGTCCTCAAGAGAAGTAAAACCTCTAAGTGTTTAGTATGTATGGGTATGAAACTGGGGGCTTGTCATCAAGGTAAAACCCCCTTAGTCACCTCATCATTAAAAACAAATATATATGCTCGTGAATATATCATATTATAATCTTGCCTAGGATGCATTTTTTTCTCTGGTTGTTCAAAAATCAATTGAAATTTAGAAGGGATGACTAGACCACACTTCAAATATTTGTTTTGTATCCATGCACAAGATGTTGTGGGTTTTTTTGTTTTGTTTTGTTTTGTTTTGTTTTTAAATGACACCCAGGAATATACTTTGGGGAGAGTGGCTAGCATAATGAGTAGCTCAAAGTCAAGCCCTCTGAGAATTCTCAGAGAGAATACGTAGGCTGTTGTCAAAGCTTTATAGAGCTGTCATAGAGAAGAGGAATTCGACTCGTTTTATTATAGGGCAGTTTATTTTAGCAAAGTCTAAGGAAGGACTTTCTCACTGTCAGACCTGTCCTAAGATGGTCTCAAATGATTTTTTTTTTCTTTTGCACCTGAAGCAAAATTTTTGTTTGTCTTCTAGATTCTTCTTGTTCTTGGAACCAATTTGCTTGTTCTGCACAAAAATGTATATCTAAACATTGGATCTGTGATGGAGAGGATGATTGCGGGGATGGATTAGATGAAAGTGATAGCATTTGTGGTGAGTTGTTTCTCCTGTGTTCTCATTCAGTTTTTAGGCATATGATATATACCCACTATCATTTTAGAGCATACATAAAAACTGTTAAATTTAACATTAAATTTATATATACACTTCTGTGTAGCTGGTTTTGTATTTTAATGACAACCTATTATTCTACTATTTTTATATACACAGTCATTCAGTTTTTAGGATTTTTCCTGAATATCCACACAATGAATGTATTTGTAAATTTTATTTTTTTAGTCTTCAATTACATCTTTGGACTAGATCTCAGTGACTAGGGTTACTTGCATCAAAAGATCAAACATTTTTCATGGCCTTTGATAGGCATTGCTATTTTGCCCTTCAAAATACACTGATGCTATTTGTGTTTGTATATATGTATTACAGTGGTTATTGTTATTGAATTATTTTAAATGGGAAGTAAAAAAAGAGGGCTATTGTATATAATTTTAAAATGTACTTCAAAAAACAACTTTATAGGATTAGAGGTTGAGTGTCCTACTATATATCAGCAACAAAGCCAATGTAATTGCTTTTAAATAATCACAAACATTTAACGAATAGATGGAATTATTAACTTACTTTTTTAAGGGGTAAAAGAAGGAATTGATTTAATCTGTATAAATTTATTATAAAAAACCAGGCATTCTACTCATGTTTTTAGATGCCTCTTTGTCTTTCTTTCTGATTTGTTTCTATATGTGTGTTTGTATTTATAGGCATAAAATCTTTACTCATTATATCAGTACTGTTTCATAGCTGGTTACTGTCCTATTTTAGAGAGAAAAGGACCTGAGTCATAGAATAAGGTGCATGTACCGAGTTAAGTGTATGTAACACCACTTTTAAATTTCGGTAATGGTGGCCTGCTTTTTAGGTCAGTACCATGGAGATAGGTAGATAGGATTTGATACTACTCAAGCTAAACTGAAGTTCTCTCTAAATAATATAAAACTGGAGTTGCCCTCTGAAAGCAGGCAATTTATTTTCTGGTATTTTAGCCACCCCAAGTCTACTTTTTATTTACACCGCTGAAACAACTTAGTTTTACAACAAATAAATATAGAAAGATCACTATCAAAAAGCCCTGAAAGGAAAAAGAATCAGTAATCAATCAGATGCCTGGCTAGTCACTTTTAACTACTTTGTTTCTCGTTGCTATTAAATCTTTCTTTAATTTTAACAAAAGAGTTACCTACTCACAATGGGTTGGGCATGTTGCCACTTTTTAAAAGCATCTTGCTTTTTGACCCTCTGTTTAACCCTACACTAAATGGCTCAATTGATACCTCTGTCCTTCCTGAGTGGGCACAATATAGTAGAAGGTATAAAGACTCTGAAACTAGAGTTGAATTCTCCCACATCTGTATTTTCCTTACCTATTAGAAGGCTACAAAAAGATCTCCCTTATGTAACTCTTGTGATCATCTAACATGACCAATGTATACAATATAAATGAATTTATTTCCATGCCCTTTTGTTCCATTTCTCCTGCTCTCTCCCTTATTTTTCAGAGTTATTGCCACATCTACATCTACCAGTGCCCTGATAATTTGTTTAAAAGAATTAAAGTGGTAATGGACATGTTTACCTGTTGTCAAAACACCCAGTCTCTATTTAATTTAAATACAGGCTGCATTTCATATGCTAACTACCAAGTTGGTGACACATAAAAAAGACTGCTTTAGACCAAATATCATTCAATAAACTGAACCTGATATACTAGGATTGGGAAGGGACTTTATAAATAATTTATCTCAGTGGTTATCATCTTTAGCGCACAAAAGAGCCTTCTTAGAAGTTTGCTAAAAATGAAGATTCTTAATCTTCACCTTCAAATATTCTAATGTGAGCTGTAAGTATAAGCTTTTTTAATAAGCACAATAGTGGTTTTGACTTGGGATCTGAGGGTCCCATTTTGAAAATTGTAGTCTAGTACACCTGCATCATTTGACAGATGAGAAAAGAGAAACTCATAGAAGTTAATAAATTGCCCGAGGAAACTCAGTGAATCAGTGATGACAGATCTAAGACCTGAATTCAGATTTCTTGAATCCTTCCTAATGGGGTAGTGACTCTTACAATCAAATATTGTATCTGGGCAGGTGCACAAGATGGATCTGGTAGAAATCTTTCAGCTTGTCTTCTTCCTTTCTTGGGATTCATTTCCTTTAGGAAGGTAATGTGTCTCCAGATGGCTGGGGTAAGCATGGAACAAAGCCATGCGTTTTTCCTTTGGCCCATTTTCTTTCTGATTGACTATGATGTTTTGGCATGCTCTTAATACAGAAGCTGTTGAATATTATCAAGGGAGCCAGAAAATTAGCCGCAAAGAGCTTTATGCCATCTTATAGCTTAAGGTATCTTAGTAATTATCTAGTCATACCCCTCATTTTACAAATAGTGAAACTCAGACACTTAAGTCTTCTCCAAGGTCATACAGAATTAAATTTCTCAACAGCCAAATTGATGTTATATCTGTTATGCCTACCTTGAGAATAAATTGGGATGATAATAAGAAAGTAGACAAGGAGTTTTACATGTATCAAAACATCCTTACTAAAGAGAATGCAATTTTTAAAAATCTCAAGCTAAATAACAAAAATATTATGGAAATTAAGGCACTAATTGAGAGTATAATAATGAAAGTGACACTTTATATTCTTATGGCAAGCTTAAAAAGATAGATCATAATAAGGAATAGTGTAAAAATAAGTTCTGTAGGAAGATGATTTTATTATAGAAGGTATTAAAAACATAATAGCAGGTAAATTCATTTTTAAATGAAAGCAACTTTTATTTAATAGATTTTTTATTATTTCTTCCACTAATAGATATCCTATTAAACCCCATTCTATTAACACTGATCCTCAATTAGATGAGCAAATCTGAATTACCTGGAGGACTTTTCTATATTCACTTGCCATCCTATCCTCCAAGCTAAAGTATATGTCAAGGACAGTCATGTTTAAGATGGAAAAAATCCTCAAAGGGTTTTTATTTTGGCACCCTGCTGCCCCCCATATTGAAAGCATTACATTGAAAATCATTATCTGCTCATAACAACTCTATAGCTGAAAAGAAAGATGATAATGGTTCTATAATTAAAGCATTTTGGTCACTGCTTTAAATGTTTGAAACCAAATATCTCTCATCATTCTATTCAGTCATATTTTCTTCCTGCAGATATTAACATTTTTTTTAAAAAATAATTCTAACAATACATCTTTTAGCATCTCTTCTTTTTTTTTTTATAATTTTTATTTATTTATTTGCGAGAGAGAATGAGATAGAGAGAGCATGAGAGGGGGTAGGGTCAGAGGGAGAAGCAGACTCCCTGCTGAGCAGGGAGCCTGATGTGGGACTCGATCCCAGGACTCCAGGATCATGACCTGAGCCGAAGGCAATCGCTTAACCAACTGAGCCACCCAGGCGCCCTTTTAGCATCTCTTCTATAGGCAGTTTTTGCTCACAGGAAAATGAAGTTAAAGAAAAGTTAGAACATGATCTGAGGGTCATGTAACTGATTGACTCAACAAGTATTTCATATAAATAAATAAAGCTTTTAATATGTGTGTGTGTATATATATGTATATATGTATGTATAACTGTATTAGGTGCTAGGAAAACATCATGAGAAATAATTATGTTCTATTTCATATGATTGCCCTATACCCATAGAAGGAGAAACAAAGAAACCACCTATGACCCTTTGAATTTATAATCAAAGCCAGCAAGCATTTTTTTTCTGTATACATTTGAAAAAGTCATGCATCTAAAGGGACATTGAATTGACAGAGCAGAGAAAAAGTAGATTTTATTTATTAAGTGTGTACAAACAAAAAAGACATGGGTATATTTATTCTTTTCAACAGCACAAGGTGGGGAGTAACAGTCATGACATTAGCGGTTAAGAGAAGGTGCTTAGCAATCAGAAGGGTTTTGGACTCCCAGTTCAATATGTGGCATCCTGTGCAACTTGTGATGTTCTGCAAGCTTTTCAACTTCTCTGAGCCTCAGTTTCCTTTCAGTGAAATGAGACCAATAATAGTTCTACTGGTTGGAATTCTTGCAAGAATTAAATGAGTTAATATATTAAGTGCCTAGCATATATTAAGCAATAAAAATGCCATTATTATTATTATTATTATTATTATTATTATTACTGGTTCAGTCTTCTAGAAATTTTATCATAGTTTATTCACAATTCTATGGCATTTCTATGCTTTGCTACATTGTATAAGGAGAAAAGATGTTTATTATTTTCTGCCCTGTAGCCTTAAGAAATATAATAGGTGCACAGGAAGGAATGGGTTCTGAGAGGAAAATGTGTAAACATCTATAGGAAGGATACTATGTGATGATTCCAAATAGCAACACTCTCTTCCTTGTCAGCAACATTCTTCTGTTTCCTTCCTTTCTAAGGGGAACAGAAAGGTTAGCTCTTTCCCAGCAGGCGTGCAGTGATCTTAATGGCATTCTCTCCTTGGGTTTCAGGTGCGGCCACCTGTGCGGTGGACATGTTCAGCTGCCAGGGCTCACATGCCTGTGTGCCACGACACTGGCTCTGTGATGGCGAAAGGGACTGTCCAAATGGAAGTGATGAGCTCTCCACAGCAGGCTGCGGTAGGACACGTAGGGCTTTGTGTGAAGGAAAGCTGAGTCAGCTGCCTCAGACTCTTGCTTTTGCAGTACTTACCACATCGCATTTTCTCTCACTTTCCCAATCCCTGGACTCATAGGTAGTACCAGAATTAATCAGGGGGGATGTTGTGATCATAGTAGTTCAGCAACCCCTCTAACCACCTGCTGTTTAGAGATTTTCAAACATGCACAGTGAGACCACCCATTTCAAAACCGTTCTGATGAACACAGATTCATCCTTTCACTTCTGAAATTATGTAGCTACCTGATCTGTGTCTGACTGTGGTAGATTTGTTATTTTCTTTTTAGAACCCCATCCCCACCCCCACAAAGGCTTTTAGATTACCTATTACAGACACTCTTATAAATGGCTGATGTGATCCCAAATAACCACTCATCAGAAGGTCAGTAAACACCTATTAGTCCTACAGAGAGGGTATTAACCCTTAGGTCAGATAAAAATAGTATGGATATAGCTGAATGAAGCTGGGGGATCAGGGGAACACCTTTGGAGGTCAGATGATTTATTAAGTTTCTGACTCTTGGTCACCTCAGGAAATTTTCACAGAATTGCTAATAGTAAAAGTTTAGATAAATTCCTCTGCATGATCAAGAGAATGAAGGGGCTGAATATTTGAATGCAGGTCCCAAGGTCACTTAGGGGATCTGTTGAGCTGAGCAATTTATCAGAAATAGTGCTATGAATTCTGCTCATTAAAGTGAATTCTGCCAATCATCTCTCCAATGACCTGTCTTCAGGTCTTTAAAACTCTATTTGAAGCCATAAGGTGTGTGTGTATGTATGTGGGTATGTGTATATGGGGGTGAGGGGAATAGTTAACGTGGAGAAGGAAAAAGAAAACTTTGAGGCAGGCCTATGTGCACAGAACTCATGCTATTGTAGAATAATTCACTTTGATCTTGAAACTGATATATGTGTCTGTAAAGGTCAATGGGGCTACTGAGGGCTACATAATAAAGGATTATGCATCAATTCGGGGATCCAGATGGTCCCAGTATACTGTTGCTATTGTATCAAGTTAACACCCTGGGAGACATATTAACACTGGACCACATGGGTGCTATTAAGTAAATTATGCTAAAATACAACAAACTGTACTCAAGTGACCTGAAAGTGTTAATGCCAAATAAGCCTCTGTTGCTTATGTTTTAAAAAATAATTCATCTATTAGAATTGGCATAATTCACTTGAGTTATATAAGCTGTCATACAGTTCAAAGTTAGAGGAGTTATTAGTAACTGCATTTTACTTTGATGATAATGGGAAGTTTATAAAGCTGCTCCTATGTGGCTTCCACACCACTTTTGAAAATAAATTTGTGGAAAATAAATTACACTTGATTAAATCCAAGGAATCCTTTCTGTTTTACTGACTCATGTCTCTATTTTCGTTATTATTGACTTGAAAGCAGAGATTTCCTTTTTGGAATATGGAGAAGTCTGGGGCTAGGGAGCCGATAGACTTGTAAAAGAATCATTATGCCTTAAGTGTCAGAGTGAAATATAGAGAAGATACTGGATCATGACAAAGAAATAATATATAAAAAAGAGTAGGAGTATCATGGAAGGATTTCAAGAAAAAGTAATAACCTTATCTGAGTCATAAAGCACAAAGAGAAGAAATAGAGAGGTGTTCTAGGTAGAGGGAAGTCCATATTAAGACATGGAAGGAGGAGGTTAGAAGGTATGTAAATTTTTTCAAGTGCCCATTCTACGCCAATTATATTGGTAGGTGTTTTTATTTACAGTATTGAATTCCCCCGGTATCTCAGTGAAATGTTTTTGAGGATCTGCCAAAAATAATTGTTACACAGATAGGAATTTAAATAGCACCTAGGAATTTATTGAGTACCCAAAATGAGCTGATCTGCTTCATATACCTCACCTAGTTCTTAGAAGAAGTTTATCAGAAAGATTTTATTATCCCACTAAACAGATGAAGAAACAGATGCAGCAAGAAGGTAAATACCTTCCTCATAATACAAATCAAAAGTAGTAGAGTAACTTTTTGCAAAACTTTCCTCTTTCTGGTATACTATAATGGCATATATCAGATTCTTTTTTTATTTTACTTAAAAATGAGATATAATTGGGGCACCTGCGTGGCTCAGTCGTTAAGCGTATGCCTTTGGCTCAGGTCATGATCCCAGGTTCCTGGGATCGAGCCCCGTGTTGGGCTACCTGCTCAGCGGGAAGCCTACTTCTCCCTCTCCCACTCCCCCTGCTTGTGTTCTCTCTCTCGCTATGTCTCTCTCTGTCAAATAAATAAATAAAATCTTTAAAAAATAATAATAAAATAAAAATGAGATATAATTGACATATAACATTGAATTAGTTTTAGGTGTATGACATAATGACTTGGTATATGTAATATTGCACAGTGATTACCACAATAAGTTTAGTTAACATCTATTACATAGCAGATTATTTTTACATTCGAAATATCCCAAATCTTGAGTCCTAACATAGCATTTATCCCTTAAATATAAGACAAAGTAATTGAAAATTTTTAAGTGATCTCCTCAAACTGCTATGATTCTATGCATATTGTTCCATTATTCACTCTGCACAAGTTACCAGCTTTTGAACTTTTGCTGAGGTTATTGTACTTTTTGGTCAACCATTTTCCCCCTTGGTTAGGATCCTTGCTACGGCACTACAGTCATAGATCAGGATTCCGAAAAAATCAATATTCCATTTTGTGGCTAGATATTCCTAATTTGATATGGTACTTAATGCTTGGGTTTACCACACCATAGATCTTAATTTAACCCAAAAGTTTTATTTTCATCTTAGAGATAATAACTTTCTTAGCTCTTTTGATGTTTTCTTTTCACTTCCATCAGGAGCATTACTAGCACTTGGTAGTCTTTTCAGTTCCATTTTTCACAAAGAAGCAAGGTTTTTTTTATCACTATACTAGTATTACTACAGGCATGAAGAGAGAAGAAAACCCAACCACATTATTGCAGTTGAGTGATTTTTTTTTTTTAATCATGTATAAACCTTTGAATTCATCCTTCAACAAACTTACAAATTGCTAAGTGGCCTGAAATTTCAGGGTCACTCTGGAATTGTTGAATGTATTACTACTGAAAGTTTGAATTACATTCATATATTTGATATATAAATATATGGATGTTAATATATATTATGAATTTATATGTATGTTCATATATATTATGAATGGAATATTGCACAAACTTTTCTTTTTCTAAATAACTATTAATTATTGAGAATAAGAGCATACATCCCCTAAGCTCTTCAGGTGGGGGAAGATAAAATAGGTACTCATCTAACTTTATTCTTTATGATCTCTTTCTTAGCCCCCAATAATACATGTGATGAAAATGCTTTCATGTGTCATAATGAAGTGTGCATCCCCAAGCAATTTGTTTGTGACCATGATGATGACTGTGGGGATGGCTCTGATGAGTCACCGCAGTGTGGTACGTATATCCAGACTTTTCATGCAAGAGGTTCTCAGGCTGACAAATGGTCTTTTAAGATGACTCAAGAAATATAGAATCGGGGGCGCCTGGGTGGCTCAGTAGGTTAAGCATCAGGCTCTCTGCTCAGCAGGGAGTCTGCTTCTCACTGTCACTCTCCCTCTGTTCTCTGTCTCTCTCAAATAAATAAATAAAAGCTTAAAAAAAAGAGATATAGAAATAAGTGATGAAAACAACACTTTTCTTAATGTCACTAAGACATGTAAATTCAGCTATACATAGAAGTACTGCAATAACCTCTCTAAGTTCTAGCATAATTACACATTGATTTGGAGATCATGCCTACTTGTAGTATGTTCTTATTAGGAACCACATGGGGAAATGGTCATAAAAATGTCTTTGGTTGAAAGTACTTTCAACTTTAAAGACAACATGTGGCTAGCTAGTTCAATCTTATAGCCAAATCAAGTATTTGAGTGAGAAAAAAATAATAAAATTCCCAATTATCGGAGAAACTGGATACTTGACATCTTCCTTTCACCTTAACTTTTTACATGTGCACTTATTTGTTAAAATTTAATTTTATTATGATGAAATGTATCTTGTCATTGCATATATATTTATTTGACCATCACATATATAATGTATATACAAATACATATATGTGTAACTTTTGTAGTGAAAATCATTAAAAATTCCTAGTTGAAATTGAAGTCTTAACGTGAACCTAGTATTTTTTGTAAAAAAAAAAAAAAAAAAAAACTTAAATGCACACATGAATAAATATAAAATGAAAAGCCATAAAATCCACATGTAATCATGAAAGGCAGTCGATTTAGTGCCCTCTTTTGTCCTCCCTGTGTTGTGTCTATAGCCTTGGTCTTTGATAGCAATCTCTTTGAAATCAGTGGATACCAGTTTTTATGATCACTTCACCATTAAGTCTTGGATTCAATGTGATATTTTAAAAGGTACATCATAACTCAAGATGTAAATCTGAAGGAGAGTTATGCTGATTGAATATCTTCCCTCTGCTAGACACTTACTCAGTTGATATGGAGATGAATGAGACAGAGATCCCACTAGAAGAAATTGCAGACAAACAGGAAAATCACAAATACAAGATAGAATAATAGCACACATTGTCAGATGGGAGTAAGAATCACAATACATGGGATCAGAGCTGAGAGAATAATTTTTGAAGCACTAAAGAACAGAAGCAGGGAATGTTAAAGAAAGTCATATTTAGATGGTAGATAAAATAACACAGTGGTTAAAAGCATGGACCTTGGAGCCAGATGACCTGGGTCCAGATCCTGGCTTTGCTGCTTACTATCTGTGTGACCTTTGAAGTTATTGCACCTTTCTGTCCCTAAATTCCTCATCTGTAAAAAATATATAATAACATTTTTAACTCTTCCAGCTGTTAAGAGAATTAAATGAGTTAATATTTGTAAAGTGCTTAGAATATTTCTGGACACATAGAAAGTTCTATGTATGTTTACAAATGCCTAGCAATTGACATGGTTGAAGAATAGCAATTAGTCTTTTGTGAGGTAAATTGAAGTTAGAAAGTTGAAGCTGCATTCTAAAAAGTCTGAAATACAGTGTTTGTATTTAATTATTTTGGCTCTCACATGCCAGCATGCATTTCAAACAGGGAATGCCCCAGTCAAAATATATTTCAGACCCATCTTTTTCAGCAGAGTGGATGAAATATTGCCCTGGGAGAGGAGAGCCATTAGGTGAAAAGTAAGCTAGCTAGAAGATTATTGCAATAGTTCTGATGATTAATGAGGTGATAATAAGCCAGGGCCGAAATGTTGGAATGGAAAGAACAGAATGGGTCAGAATTCATTTACAGTCAGATATGGAGGATAAAGGAGAATTTCTAGCTTGGATGACTTGGTGGATGGTGTTACCATCATTAATGAGATTTGGAACACAGGAGGTGAAGGGCCAAGTTTTGCTGGTGTAGGAGAAGAAAAATGTAAAAAAGAATTAATTTTGGATGTTTTCAATCCGAAGTGTTAATCAGACAATCACATAAAGCTGTACAGTGAGTATTTGAAAATTTAGTTCCAGAGACCAGAAGTATGATCAGGTCAAATAAGATTAATTTGGTGGCCATCAACATTAAGGTGATATTCAAAATAGGACAAAGAATGAGGACACCCTACACAGCAGAAAGGGAAAGAGGAGAACAATAGGCTGAAGACTGAAGTTAGGGCTTCACCTACGATATTTTAGGATGGAACAGGAGATGAAAATGAAAGGATACAAGGGAACAACAAAAGCAAAATAAGAAAGATGCCAAGGGAGTGGATTGTAAATATTAAACCAGGAAATTATTTACAAGCTAGTGTGCTCAACAACATCAAATGCTGCAGGAAAGTGAAATAGGAGTCTGAGACACCTTTGAATTTGACACCTGTCACTTGGTATTTCTTAGCTCTGAGAGGAATTTCAGAAGGTAGATGTTGTAGAAATGGATGTCAATGAATCGAGGATGAACTGGAGATAAGTAAGGGAATTCTGGATAAGGTAGTAAGGAAGAAGAGTGATGTGTAGTTAAGAGTTATGTGGATGGATTTTTTTATAAAAAGATTTTTATTTATTTGAGAGAGAGCAAGATAGAGTGCATGAGCAGGGGCAGGGGCAGAGAGAGAGAGAGAATCTTCAAGCAGACTCCCCGCTGAGCATGGAGGCCTGGGGGGGGTGGGGTGGTGCTTGATCCCAGAACTCTGAAATCATGACGTGACCTGAAATCAAGAGTAGGCTGCTTAACTGACTGAGCCACCCAGGCACCCCGGATGGATTTTTATTGTTACTGGGCTGGGAGAGACTTGAATGTAATGTACCTATTGACTGAGGAGAATGAACTAGTGAAGGGAGGGAGGAAGAAAGACCAGGGAAATTGGAGGTATTTTAGAACACTGTAGTTTTGCCATTCAGTACTATAAACATCTCAATTATATAATCATTCTTGAATTATTTTTCCATTGGAATTTTGTTTATTAATAAACATACAGATCTTATTCCCTCTCTTCAAAAGTAGAATATTTACCAGAAAGTTTCTAATAGAAATGTTAGTTTTTATTGTTAACAAACTTAGGAAAAATTCAATCTAAAACTCGTAATAGTCAAGATCAAATGAGTTTTACTTACAAACAGGCATAGATATGATCATTAAAAATTGACAGGTTGATACTGTGATTTGAATAAAGCTTTTTAATGCCTCTAAGTATCAATATATAGGATAATTACAATAGTTTTGTGCTTATTGCTTTATAAACTACCTTTTTTTTTTTTTTTTTTCATTTTAACAATGTCTTTACACTTTTAATGCTGCTTCCCAAACATAAACATGGCATTATGGCTTCTGAGAATTATCATTATAACTTGGAATCACTTCATCCATATGTTCTGGTACTGTGCCTAACCAAGCTTAGTCTTGAAAAAAAATTAATAGCTTTATTCTTGTTTTCCATTCAAAAGGAAATCTTTAGGATATAGATAATAGGTGAACAGAGATAGTATCCTTGGGTATTGCATTTTTGTTTCCTAGCCTAGAAACAGTAAGATTGCCTTGTTTTTGATTTTATTTCCTGGCTCTTAATCCTACTTCTCAACCACAAATATCTCTTGCAAGTATGACCACTGTCCCAAAAAGGGACAAATAAGAAACATTTCCCATAGGAGACATGGGTAACCCCCATGGTTAACTAGGTATAGTGTACATTAGGGAATGGAGATTTAATATTTGTTATATGAATTAGAATGTTTATTTCTTTGTCTGTAGGATACCGAAAGTGTAATGCCGAAGAATTTAGTTGTGCTGATGGACGATGTCTTTTAAATACTCAATGGCAATGTGATGGAGACTTTGACTGCCCTGATCATTCGGATGAAGCACCTTTAAACCCAAAGTGCAGAAGTGCAGGTACAGAAAATATATAATATTATAATTATTCCCAAATTTGCTTTTCAATGGCAAACTGTGACTCTGATTTTCCCTTCAGTCTAGTATGATATTCATTGAAAAGAAATGCAAATGATTAAGTGCGTGATGTTTCAACTGATACCATGCAGGATCCTAGTAATCAACTCTGTTTTGCAGCTAGTTTTAGAAATTTAAATCTGTGCTAAAATATGAAGATTTGGGGCAGTGAACCTAATGAATCCATCACGTTGACCCCTTCAAAAAAAGTCATTTTTTTCTTAATACATGATTTTATGTGAAAATAATTTCCTTGTATGGACTTATTTGAAAACTCAAACAAAATAAGTTGAGATTTACTGAGAGAAAGTCTGCATTAGTGATACTTAGGCAAAATGAAGTAAATTGCATATCATTTGAACAAAAATATATACAGAGCCAAACCTGGTCTATTTATCATTTCACTATTTCAAAGACTGAATACATAGTCATATATTTCAGGTAAACACAATTACTTTTTTCTCATGTACTTTACATGCTAATAGGCTTTCTTTTATCATGTATGATAATGAGTAATGTTCAAATCATCAGGTTATGAGTACCTGCAAAACCCAAACTCCTTTTCCATAGCTATTTTTGGAACAACTATTATTCACCGCAAATGTCCTTTTTATGCCCTGACTTAAAAATGTTAGTGTTGTATTTCCAAGAAGAAAAAGAATTTAGGAATATCTACCTATTCTAGATTCTTAATTTTTAGTGACATATAATTTCTCAGAGACCTATGGCTTGAGGGAAATGTCAAACTATCATTATACTTTTGAATTAATTCTTCACAATATAGGTGAAGACAGAAATATTCCATTAATTTTAGTATAAGTGCTTATTTTGATTGCTAATTTTCATGACAAAGAAAGATTGTCAGTAAGTGTTGAACATGAAGGTGCAGTTTGCCCTTGATTTTTTTTTTATTTTGTGTATAAAATACTACACTATAGAGGATTTTATATATTTATATATTATTTTATATATTTATGATAATTTTTGAGATAAGTTTATCATATTTGTGAATGTTTTCAGCAATTGTAGGATAAAACAATGGCATGCCCTTTATGTTCCATTTGTTTTATTTTCTTTTTCCAGAACAGTCATGCAACAGTTCATTTTTTATGTGCAAAAATGGCAGGTGCATTCCCAGGGGTGGACTTTGTGACAATAAGGATGACTGTGGCGATGGCTCAGATGAGAGAAACTGCCATATAAATGAATGTTTGAGTAAGAAAATCAGTGGATGTTCTCAAGATTGTCAGGACCTTCCAGTCAGTTACAAGGTGGGTACTCATCAAAAATAGTAAATCACATGATATATTGGAATTTGAGGTAATGAATACCATTCAATCTAATATAGCTATAAAACCTAAAATGCCTTATAATATTGTTAGGTAAAACTATTTAAATGAAGAGAGTCTATATAAGCAATTCATGATAATAATGTGGTATAAAAATTGTAAAAATATGCTCAGAAAGACAAAAATGTCAACGTGTTCTTTAATATATGCTGAACATAAAGGAAAAAAAAAAAAAAGCAAGGGAAGACCAGGATTTAGGGAGATACTGCTATGTTAATAGCACATAAATATGTATGCAACTCTTTAAGTTCCCATTTCTTCCCTCATTCTTCCTCCCATCTTTGAAGTGAAATGGGCTAATCATTTATTTACCACAACACTGGATAATACAATATTATTCATATAAACAGGAAGAAAAAAAAAATAGAATGCATGAATTATTAGGACTGAGTGCAGGTACACTAAAAATAAATCATGCCCAATATCCTAACTGGTTTTTGTTAGTACCATTTCCTGAAGAGCATGATTCACTGACAAAATTGATTGACAGGAATAGCTTTTGAAAACATTTCTGTTTCTCTCATGTTGGAATGGAGGATGCAAATGAGCATAATATTAAAATTAAAGCTGTACATTAGGTTAAAACTGGTTCTGTAAGTGCTGGAAAATCTCAGGAAAAGCAATTCATTTGAAAGTCAGTGTTTTTAACTGAGCAATAGCTCTGTATGAATCAGAAATAGGACAGGCTCCTACAAAGCACAGAGATAGTCTAATGCCAGTTAAGACCATTACAGAGGATAGATTTTATTCTACTGAGTTCTGCACTGGGCAAAACATACCTGGGATACTATGCGCATTAATGGACACGGCATTTTAAGAGGAACCTTGACAAATTGTAGTGTATACAAATTTATACATCCAGAACCATAAGGAGTCTGGAACACACAGCACTGGAAGAAATTTTGCCTGGAGCAAAGATATATTAGCTATATTCAAATATATGAAATACTGGATTAGGGAATGGACCTAGTCTGAGTTGTTTCCGAGGTTGGAATTATGAGCTGGGAAGCAGATTCTGTTCAATATGAGGAAAAGTGTTCTAAAGTACCATCTTTACGGGCGCCTGGGTGGCTCAGTTGGTTAAGCGACTGCCTTCGGCTCAGGTCAGGATCCTGGAGTCCCGGGATCGAGTCCCGCATCGGGCTCCCTGCTCGGCGGGGAGTCTGCTTCTCCCTCTGACCCTCCTCCCTCTCATGCTCTCTGTCTCTCATTCTCTCTCTCACAAAAAAAAAAAAAAAAAAAAAGTACCATCTTTACATTGAAATGAGCTGCCTCATTTCTCACTACTAAAGGGGTTAAATTGTAGCTAAATGTCTTTTTTTATTATTATTATTATTATGTTCAGTTAGCCAACATGTAGTATACCATTAGTTTTTGATGTAGTGTTCAACAGCTAAATCTCTTTCTTTAAAGCATGCTAGAGAAAATATTTGTGTATTGCAGAGATGTTGTACTTTTTTTCCTGCCAACTTTGACATTCTATGACAAGCCAGTTCTATCTAATGGTAAATTTAGCCAAACAACCACTTTGCCATTTCTGAATTTCTGGTATTATGATTAATTTAACTACATTGATAGGATTTTATTATATATAAATATAACCAGAGAACTACAATAATCATTTATCCCTGTGCAAAAACAGAGATGAAAAATGAAACACTAAGAAAGCTAGATTTGTTTAAAAAAATCAGTCCAAATACTGTATTAAGAAGACTTGGTTAAATTTACAGACTTAAAACACACGTTACTCACAAGTGTTGTATTGTAGGTAAAATGAAACAAGACAACTGAGCCAAAATAACTCTAAATGCGATGAATATGTATCAAATAATTAATTTTGGCAGTAAATATTTTGAAACCCAATGAAGCAGAAAAAATATTACCAGTGACTTAGGCACAATCAATATAGATGTGTTTCCTGAAAAATTAGGGAATGTTTCATAGAATTATTACAGATAATCAGTTAAAATTTCAAATAACAGTTTAGAAATGTTCTTTAGTTCTGTCTATAATATATACATCCCATATTCCTATATAGAATCTATATATCATAGAATCTATATCTACCTATCTAAAAACAGTAATTTCAAAGTAGATCTCCTTGTGCTTATCCTTCATGTATTTAAATCTGTCACAACAATGTTGGTGAAATCTAAAAATTATAGAATATAAGATGGTCATTTTTTTGACATAACATTCAGAATGAAGCTTAATATTTTTTAGAGAGAGACACAGCGAGAGAGGGAACACAAGCTGGGGGAGTGGGAGAGGGAGAAGCAGGCTTCCCACAAGCAGGAAGCCCGATGCGGGGCTCGATCCCAGGACCCTGGGATCATGACCTGAGCCGAAGGCAGACGCTTAACGACTGAGCCACCCAGGTGCCCCAAGTTTAATATTTTTTAAATGCCTGGATATGAGGTGCCTGGGTGGTTCAGTCGGTTAAGCGTCCAACTCTTGATTTTAGCTCAGGTCATGATCTCAGGGAACTGGGATGGAACCCCACGTTGGGCTCTGTGCTCAGTGGGGAGACTGCTCAAGGATTCTCTCTCCCTCTCCCTCTGCTCCTTCCCCCATTCACTCTCTCTTTCTCTCTAAAATAAATAAATAGATCTTTAAAAAAATAAAAATTAAAAAATAAAATAGAATGCCTGCATATAAGAGGTACTTAGTGCTCAGAAATGCCATGTTTAGAAAACCACTATGGTAGAAATAGGTATCATCCAGAGCACCATGTTAAATCTATTTTAATTACTTTATAAGACATATCATACAGAAATATTTATTAATAATTTTTTAAAAATTAGTATTTTCACCTTGACTTCTCAGATGGAGTCATAGAATGAAGTGAGAATTCTAGTTAAGATAGACAACATATTTAATCATTCAGAAAGTCTACATGTATACCTGACAGAATTGCTATGAATAGTGTTCTTGAATATTGTACACATGTCAAAACTAATGAATAAAATAAAACATCTTTCGGGGAAACAAGAGCAATATAAAAATTCAAGCAAATAAGACTAGAATCATAAATGAGAGATTTAAATAAAGTTTCAAAGCAAATATTTTACATATTGTGCTGAGATTTTATACACACACACACTTATATTTATATTCATGATAATTTGTTGATAAGAAATTGAGTAAAAAGCCTTCTATACAACAAAAGGCTTCTATATTTTTGGGGGAAAAAATCAGTTTATGAGTTTCTCTCTTCCAGTGAACGGGAAAAACCATCCAATAACCTATTTCTCATGACAATATCTGTAGAACATCACAAGAAATCCTCCTCCAAAATCTGCAATAAAATGAAAATTGCTTACAAAAGCAAAATTTAGACCTTATGGACTGTGAACAATTCACATGTTTGTTATAAAACAAATACAATGTATCTAACTATTCAAAAGGGAATAATAACATTTCCTAAAAGCAAGGATCTTATTTTGATGGGAAGTATAATTTACCATGTAAAAATAAGTGTACTTCTGGGAGAGAAATAAGTTTTAATGTATATATTAGAAATAGAACAATATTTGCCAAATATCACTTAAAATCTGCAAGGAAACTTCTCTGAATGTAATAGGAAAAGTTTGAGTAGCTATATTTCTTTCTGGTAGCTGTATGATCCTATATAAAAATTAATACAAATAAGGAAAATTTGAAGTCATTCTCAATGTTGAGAAAAATTAAGATGGTATTGAATATATATGAATCTCCTTTCATGAGTTGTTTTTCTTTGTAAATGAAGGTGAAAAATTTTTAACTTATTTTCTATTAAATATAGATGAATCTCTCTTTTTATCTTTGAAGATGCAAATAGCTATTAGTTTCTTCCATTCAATTTATAAAAGTTAGACTAGTAGAATTTCCCATTGATACCATTGGGTTATTTGGGAGCAAAAATGTTTTGGGGGGAGGGGGAAAGATGGCGGAGGAGTAGGGGACCCTATTTCAACTGGTCCCCGGAATTGAGCTGGGTATCTATCAGACCACTCTGAGCACCCACAAAACCAGCCTGAGATGTAAGAAGATCTGGATCTCTACAAACAATATCGCAGGCGGTTGGTTTGGAGGTACGAAGGGGAGAGCCGTGATTCTGCGGGCAGATATCGGAGGATAAACGGCACCGGGATGGTGCCTGGCCGTGGGGATCCTACACCGCCGGTGAGTGACAGCCTCGCGCGCTTCAGCCGGGGCACAGACTCGCAGACCGGTAGCATCGGGAAAGGACTTTAGGGCAGCCCCCGGGGTGGAAAACCAGACCTTTGGGGTCACGTGCACGCGAACCGCAGCCACCCGGACAGAAACCCGGTGCGCCAGCGTGCCGCCGATGAACTGCAACCCCCGGGGGTGGAATCTCCGAGCGGCGGAGTCACGCGCATGCGAACTGCAGTCCCCGGGACAGGACCCCAAGCAGTGGAGTCGCGCATGCGCGAACTGGGAGCGGCTGGCAATTTTAGAAGCACAAAGGGCAGAGACGGGCCTTGACCTGGAGGCAGGACTGGGAGCGCTGCGGAGGGGCGCACAACCCAGGACGCTGCAATTTATAGCAGCACGGACAGAAACGAGACGGTGTGGCCTGGAGAGCTCACTGAAGAACAGACCGCGGTCTCTCTGCTCTGAGGCAAAGGGTTGGAAACGGTCTCTTCTGCTCTGACTCGTGGAAGAGACGCGGAAAGCCGCCAGGGAAAGGCGCCAGAGAACAAAAGCCCCAAAGACTGATTCCCACTGAGCCCATCCCCCGCCACAGGGGCGCAGGGCAACTCCGCCCAAACAGGGTTGCCTGAGTAACAGTGTGGCAGGCCCCTCCCGCAGAAGACAGGCTGGGAAAACAAGAGGCCAGCAACACTAAGGTCCCAAGAAAACAGGTGCATCTTGCTTGGGTTCTGGTCGATAATTTGGACTCTATACATTCCCTCAAACACCCATCAACAGAATGACTAGGAGGAGGAGCCCCCAAAATAGAAAAGACTCAGAGATCATGACTTATGCTGTGTATTTACAAATGGATGCAGATATAACCAAGATGTCGGAGATGGAATTCAGGCTAGCAATTGTGAAGCCAATGGCTAGAATGGAGAAATCAATTAATGGAAACATAGAGTCTCTAAGGGCAGAAATGAAAGCTGAATTGGCAGAACTTAAAAATGCTATCAATGAGATCCAATCCAATCTAGATAATCTAACAGCTAGGGTAACTGAGACAGAAGAGAGAATAAGCGATCTGGAAGACAGTATAATAGATAAAAAGGGAAAAGAGGAGGCCAGGGAAAAACAACTCAGAACCCATGAAAATAGAATCAGAGAAATAAGTGACATCATGAAACGTTCCAATGTCAGAATCATTGGAATCCCGGAGGGAGTGGAGAGAGAGAGAGGACTGGAAGATGTATTTGAGCAAATCGTAGCTGAGAACTTCCCTAATCTGGGGAATGAAACAAACATTCGAGTCCTAGAGGCAGAGAGGACCCCTCCTAAGATCAAGGAAAACAGGCCAACACCCTGGCATGTAATAGTAAAACTTGCAAATCTTAGAACCAAGGAAACCATCTTAAGGGCAGTTAGGGGGAAGAGATTCCTTACGTACAGAGGGAGGAACATCAGAATAACGTCAGACCTATCCACAGAGACCTGGCAAGCCAGAAAGGCCTGGCAATACATATTCAGGATATTACGTGAGAAGAACATACAGCCAAGAATACTTTATCCATCAAGGCTTTCATTTAGAATGGATGGAGAGATGCAGAGCTTCCACAATCGGCAGAAACTGAAAGAATATGTGACCACTAAGCCGGCCCTGCAAGAAATATTAAGGGGGGGTTCTATAAAAGGAGAAAGACCCCAAGAGTGATCTACAACAGAAATTTACAGGGACAATCTATAAAAACAACGTCTTCACAGGCAACATGATGACAATTAATTCATATCTTTCAATAATCACTCTCAACGTGAATGGCCTAAACGCTCCCATAAAACGGCACAGGGTTGCAGATTGCATAAAAAGACAGGACCCATCCATATGCTATCTACAAGAGCCTCATTTTGAACCTAAAGAGACATCCAGACTGAAAGTGAAGGGATGGAGATCCATCTTCCATGCCAGCGGACCTCAAAAGAAAGCTGGGGTAGCAATCCTTATATCAGACAAATTAGATTTTAAACTAAAGTCTGTAATAAGAGACATAGAAGGACACTATATCATTCTTAAAGGGTCTATCCAACAAGAAGATCTAACAATTGTAAATATCTATGCCCCCAACATGGGAGCAGCCATCTATATAAGCCAACTGTTAACCAAAATAAAGAGTCATATTGATAACAATACGTTAATTGTAGGAGACCTCAATACTCCACTCTCAGCAATGGACAGATCATCTAAGCAGAAAATCAACAAGGAAACAAGAGCTTTGAATGATACATTGGAACAGATGGACCTCATAGATATTTACAGAACATTCCACCCTAAAACAACAGAAAACTCATTCTTCTCGAGCACACATGGAACTTTCTCCAGAGTAGACCATATACTGGGTCACAAATCAGGTCTCAACCGATACCAAAAGACTGAGATTATTCCCTGCATATTCTCAGACCACAGTGCTCTAAAACTGGAACTCAATCACAAGAAAAAATTTGGCAGAAATTCAAACACTTGGAAGCTAAAGACCACTCTGCTCAAGAATGTTTGGGTCAACCAAGAAATCAAAGAAGAACTTAAACAATTCATGAAAATCAATGAGAATGAAAACACATCGGTCCAAAACCTATGGGATACTGCAAAGGCAGTCCTAAGGGGGAAATACATAGCCATCCAAGCCTCACTCAAAAAAACAGAAAAATCCCGAATTCACCAACTAACTCTACACCTTAAAGAACTAGAGAAAAAGCAACAAATGACGCCTAAGCCACGCATTAGAAGAGAAATAATTAAAATTAGAGCAGAAATCAGTGAATTAGAAACCAGAAACACAGTAGATCAGATCAATGAAACTAGAAGTTAGTTCTTTGAAAGAATTAATAAGATTGATAAACCACTGGCCAGACTTATCCAAAAGAAGAGAGAAAGGACCCAAATTAATAAAATTATGAATGAAAGGGGAGAGATCACGACTAACACCAAGGAAATAGAAACAATTATTAGAAATTATTATCAACAACTATATGCCAATAAACTGAGCAATCTGGATGAAATGGAGGCCTTCCTAGATACCTATAAACTGCCAAGACTGAAACAGGAAGAAATTGACAACCTGAATAGGCCAATAACCAGTAACAAGACTGAAACAGTGATCAAAAACCTCGCAAAAAACAAGAGTCCAGGGCCTGATGGATTCCCTGGGGAATTCTACCAAACATTCAAAGAAGAAGTGATACCTGTTCTCCTGAACCTGTTTCAAAAAATAGAAACAGAAGGAAAGCTTCCAAACTCCTTCTATGAGGCCAGCATTACCTTAATCCCCAAACCAGGCAAAGACCCCATTAAAAAGGAGAATTTCAGACATATCGCTGATGAGTATGGATTCCAAAATCCTCAACAAAATCCTAGCTAATAGGATCCGACAATACATTAAAAGGATCATCCACCACGACCAAGTGGGATTTATCCCCGGGATGCAAGGGTGGTTCAACATTCGCAAATCAATCAATGTGATAGAACACATTAATAAGAGGAGGGAGAAGAACCATATGGTCCTCTCAATTGATGCAGAAAAAGCATTTGACAAAATACAACATCCTTTCCTGATTAAAACTCTCCAGAGTATAGGGATAGAGGGAACATTCCTCAAGCTCATAAAATCCATCTATGAAAAACCCACAGCGAATATCATCCTCAATGGGGAAAAGCTGAGAGCCTTTCCCTTAAGATTAGGAACACGTCAAGGGTGCCCACTCTCACCACTGTTGTTCAACATAATACTAGAAGTCCTAGCAACATCAATCAGACAACAAAAAGAAATAAAATGTATTCAAATTGGCAAAGAAGTCAAACTCTCTCTTTTCGCAGATGACATGCTACTTTATGTGGAAAACCCAAAAGACTCCACCCCCAAATTACTAGAACTCATCCAGCAATTCAGTAATGTGGCCGGATACAAAATCAACGCACAGAAATTAGTTGCTTTCTTATACACTAACAACACAACTGTAGAAAGAGAAATTAAAGAAACGATTCTATTTACAATAGCACCAAAAACCATAAGATACTCGGAATAAACCTAACCAAAGAGGTAAAGGATCTATACTCTAGGAACTACAAAACACTCATGAAAGAAATTGAAGAAGACACAAAAAGATGGAAAAAGATTCCATGCTCATGGATCGGAAGAATAAACATTGTTAAAATGTCTATGCTACCCAGAGCAATCTATACCTTCAATGCCATCCCGATCAAAATTCCAATGACATTTTTCAAAGTGCTGGAACAAACAATCCTAAAATTTGTATGGAATCAGAAAAGACCCTGAATCGCCAAGGAGATGTTGAAAAAGAAAAACAAAGCTGGGGGCATCACATTGCCCGATTTCAAGCTATATTACAAAGCTGTGATCACCAAGACAGCATGGTACTGGCACAAAAACAGACACAGAGACCAATGGAACAGAATAGAGAACCCAAATATGGACGCTCAACTCTGTGGTCAACTAATCTTTGACAAAGCAGGAAAAAACATGCAATGGAAAAAAGCCAGTCTCTTCAATAAATGGTGCTGGGAAAATTGGACAGCCACATGCAGAAGAATGAAACTCGACCATTCTCTAACACCATTCACAAAGACAAACTCAAAGTGGATGAAAGATCTCAATGTTAAGACAGGAATCCATCAAAATCCTAGAGGAGAACATAGGCAGTAACCTCTTTGACATTGGCCACAGCAACTTCTTTCAAGATACATCTCCCAAACCTAGTGAAACAAAAGCAAAAATGAGCTTTTGGGAGTTCATCAAGATAAAAAGCTTCTGCACAGCAAAAGAAACAGTCAACAAAACAAAGAGGGAACCCACAGAATGGGAGAAGATATTTGCAAATGACACTACAGATAAAGGGCTGGTATCCAAAATCTATAAAGAACTTCTCAAACTCAACACCCAAAAAACAAATAATCAAGTCAAAAAGTGGGCAGAAGAGATGAACAGACACTTCTCTGAAGAAGACATACAAATGGCTAACAGGCACATGAAAAAATATTCATCATCATTAGCCATCAGGGAAATCCAAATCAAAACCACACTGAGATACCACCTTACACCAGTTAGAATGGCAAAAATGGACAGGGAAAGAAACAACAAATGTTGGAGAGGTTGTGGAGAAAGGGCAACCCTCTTACACTGTTGGTGGGAATCCAAGTTGGTACAGCCACTTTGGAAAACTGTGGAGGTTCCTCAAAAAGTTAAAAATAGAGCTACCCTATGACCCAGCAATTGCACTCCTGGGTATTTACTCCAAAGACACAGATGTAGTGAAAAGAAGGGCCACATGCACCCCAATGTTCATAGCAGCAATGTCCGCAATAGCCGAACTGTGGAAAGAGCCGAGATGCCCTTCAACAGATGAATGGATAAAGAAGATGTGGTCCATATATACAATGGAATATTACTCAGCCATCAGAAAAGATGAATACCCAACTTTTACATCAACATGGATGGGACTGGAGGAGATTATGCTAAGTGAAATAAGTCAAGCAGAGAAAGTCAATTATCATATGGTTTCACTTATTTGTGGAACATAAGGAATAACATGGAGGACATTAGGAGAAAGAAGGGAAAAATGGGCGGGGGGAATTGAAGGGAGAGATGAACCATGAGAGACTATGGACCTGAGAAACGAACGGGGTTTTAGAGGGGAGGGGGGAGGGGGGATTGGTTAGCCCGGTGATGGGTATTAAGGAGGGCACATACTGCATGGAGCACTGGGTGTTATACGAAAACAATGGATCGTGGATCACTACATCAAAAACTAATGATGTATTGTATGGTGGCTAAGATAACATAATAAAATTTAAAAAAATAAAAAAATAAAAAATAAAAAAAAAACTGAAAAAAAAATGTTTTTGTAAAACAAGGTTAGGAGTGCCTGAGTGGCTCAGTTGGTTGAGCATCTGCCTTTTCGGCTCAGGGTCCTAGGATCAAGCCCTATTATCAGGCTCCCTGCTCAGTGGGGAGTCTGCTTCTCCCTCTTACCCTTGCTTTTGCAAGCTCTCTCTCTCTCAAATAAATACATAAAATCTTTAAAAAATAAAACAAGGTTAATGGATTGGTGGAAATTATCTTTTAAAAAATCTCTTTCAATGAACAATTTTTAAAAAAGTAACTGATAACCTTAAACATACTAATTTCATTTGTTTATAGAAACGTATATTACACTTAGTAACTTTTACCAATTTTACTTTAAGAAATTGATTTTCCATAAATGTATTTTTATCTAAGCTGTCTCTTTGATTTAATAGTTCTATATTCCTGACATTAGCCATTCAAAGTGATTTTCAGAAATCCCATTAAAACTGGGACACTGTTTATTTCCTTTTCTAATATTCTTTGAGAGGAATTCAGTACATTCTATGAAAATTCCTTTCACTTGTCCTAAAGTGCCCCTTGATTTCAGCACGATCCTATGTCAGACTATGGCTCTCTGGTTTCCCAACCCCATGGCCACATGGTCTATTTTCCAGTGCTTTTCAGTGATAACTTTTTGTATCCTGTCATTTTCTCACTTTCTTTTAAAAAAATTATTTCTTTTAAAAATTGGGGTAAAATATACCTGACATAAAATTTACCACTTTAACCATTTTTAAGTGTACACTTAGGTGACATTAAGCATCTCACTTTCTTTTGCCAGAGCAAAGCACCAATTGCCTTGACTTCCTAAATCAGGTAGCAAGATGAGTGTTCTCAAAGAAAGTAAGAGTTGTGTGAGGAGAGTATTGGAAATCAAGCTGTGGCTTTTGCTTTCATTTGCTGGCTTGCTAGTGGGTCCCAGGGATTAAATAACAAAACAAAACAGCATGTAATTGCTGAGGATTATTAGCTAATTATTGATGTAAATTATTAATGATGAAAGTGCTAAGAGCTTAAAGAGATCCATTCCTGGTAAAAGAACTTAATAAAAGGTATTTAATTCTCCTTAGAGCCCTTTCAGGTGAAAATGATGCTGCCTGTCCCCCAAATAATGAATGCTTTTTTTGGTACTTAAAAAACTCAGTTGTTTGCTGACTATTTAATAATATGCACATGTATCTCTAATATTTTTCCCAATAGATACAAAGCTCTGCCATCACTTTTACCTTCAGATAAGTGACTGAGGTTATTAAATGTTTGCTCTGAGTAACTCTTGAATACTAATTACTCTTAACAATGTAGGGTTTCTTTTTAACTCACTGTCTTACTCGATATTTGCACATTCCTTTATTCAAAGAGTGCTAAATAGTGTTTGTAAAGGTTAATATGATTGTAATCATTTGGCCAGTTATAGGTTCATTTTGTGTAATTACAATTCTCATATGCTCCTTGGCAGGAACTGAGTATAGACCTGAAAGGCAGTGACTGATCACAGGATCACAGTATGCCATTTTTTTAGGACTGCAAAGACATATATGATGTGACATTGTATTCAGAATTTACATGAAAGTTTGTAATATTGCATATCATCATCGGAGGTTCATATAGTACATGATAGAGATGCTAAAGAAAAGATTTGACAATACAGGTTGATTATAGTGGGGAAATTGTTACTATTATTTTATTTCTCCAGACAACATCAACATGGTTTATGGAATCAGACCCAGTCAACAAATACGAATTGAGTCTTACTGTATGTTACGGACAGTCTCAGCTCTCTGACTGGCTTTATCCAGGCAACTTCATCTTTGTGCCTCTAGGTTTCTCATCAGTTAACTAAAAATAATAATATCTACATCATAGATTTCTGTAAGGCTCTGATAAAATAACATATGCAACAAGTTTTGTGATCTTCAAAGCTCCACTTAATGGTTAATTGTTATGACTGCTAAAGTCCTCTAAAAAGACAATGTAATGTGATAGAAAAAGAATAAAACCAGTTGGCTAGTGTTGTGGTCATTGTCATGCTATCACCACATGGCTTTGATGATGTCAGTTAACCTTTATAATTTTGCCAGCCTCAGATGATCAAAGGAAGATACTTGGGAGAGTTATTTTTTTAGCTTTAGCTTTACTTAATATACGTGATTCTTATTAATATCACTGGAGACAGAAAGACTTGCCATTATCTATTCTTACATGATTTTCTTTCTTGAATCATGCTAAAGGGATATCCAATAGGAAAAGACAGTGACAATGATATGAATTGATTATGCTTGTTTTTCATTCTTTAGTGCAAATGCTGGCCTGGATTCCAACTGAAGGATGATGGTAAAACGTGTGTAGACATTGATGAATGCTCCTTGGGATTTCCGTGTAGCCAGCAATGCATCAATACATATGGGACCTACAAGTGCCTCTGTACAGATGGCTATGAAATACAACCTGATAACCCAAATGGCTGCAAATCACTCTCAGGTATCGAACTGAACTTGTCCACCGATCCAACCTCAGTTACACGTATGGATTCTGAGTTTTATAGCCATTCTTATTGAATTCACTCCTCCTTGCTGTTTCTGAGAAATCAAAATTCTTCCCTACTTACCTTGATATAGGAATCTGTCCCTCTAATTTTGTGTGCTCTCCACAAACTGTTCTGTTTGTAATAAGATTGCATTATGGTCTTGTGAATTATTAAATGCTTTCTAGATTTTGAGAGTGCTCAGAAATAAAAAGAACTATTTCTAGCAGTTTTTCCTGCTGCATCATAGGTTCTTAGGAGCAGGTTTGGCCAAGACAATTAAAGAGCCTATTGTGACTGGGTTATAATAGTTTTTCCTTCTTCCCTACCCCATACGCACTCATATATGCATGCCAAGGACAAGAGGTTAATAATGATAATGGTAATGATGATGACAGCAACAGCAATAAATCAGCTATACAGGACTATTTGAATTCTTCCAGTGATTCAGCAAACATTATTAAACTTCTGTTTGTTCCAAGTAGCATGTTTGATTCTGTAGATTAGAAAATTCAGTAGAACATGGACCATAATTTTTAAAATACTGTAATTCATTAGGGGAGAAAATTGCACATATTAAAATAATACAAAGCAATATATAATAAATAATGACTGTTTAAATGAGCAAAAACTGGTACATAATATGTCTCTTACCCCTTTACTTTGAGTATAGTGAATCCAATTAGCATTGCTAGTTTCTTATATATATGCATGTCATATATACATGACAACATTTAAAACATTAGATATTTTATTTATTTACATAAAATAAATACCAGTGACAGATATTCTTAAAATTAGTTTTCGACTGGTTAAACCTTTGCACATTATGGAGAAAAAAAATAGGCCTTTCAAATTTTTTATTTCATTTTAGCTTATTCTTGGAATATTCATCACTGAATCAATTTGTGTATTATTTGGAGCCTGTTTTTTTTTTTTTTTTTAATTTTACCAACCTACTTGCTACATCATGCATTCAGTGACATAAGATAAGAAGAGAGAAAATCTCAAAACCAGTCAATGTTTTTATTACTCTAAGCTTTTTGCTAAGGTTGGTATAAAGGAGATGAATGCTAATGATTACAATTTTGGTCTTATTATATCATGTGTCCATGCTGTAGTTGTTTCTCATTAACAGTAATTATTAGAAACTAATAATAATTTTAATACAAAAACAAAGTGTTCCTGAAACATAAATCTTTTGCTAAAGAGAGGATAGATTTTTTCCAACTTTACTGAGATATAGTTGACATAAACTATGTAACTTTATTTTTAAAATTTTAAATAACTGTGTAACTTTAAAGTGTATAATGTGTTGATTTGATACACTTATATACTGCAATAAGATTGCCACCACAGTGTTAGGAACACCTCCATCACTTCACCTAATTACCATTTCTTTTTTCTGGCAAAAACATTTAAGCTCTACTCTCTTAGCAACTTTCAAGTATATAGTATTATTATCTATAATCAGCATGCTGTGCCTTTTATTCTCAGAACTAAGTTGTCCTCTAACTGGAAGTTTGTACTCTTTAACCAGTATCTTCCCATTTCCCTTACCCCTCATACCTGGTAACCACCATTCTACTGTCTGTTTCTATGAATTTGCCTTTTTTGAGATTCTACGTATAAGTGATCTCACATAGTATTTGTTTTTCTCTGACTTATTTCACTTGGTGTAATGTCCTCAAGGACCATCCATGTTGTTGTAAATGGCAGGATTTTATTCTTTGTCATGACTGAAAAATATTCCATATTGTGTGTGTGTATGTATAATATTACATATGTATGTGATAAAATATATAATATATACTATATTTAACATACATATACATTACATACTATATAATATACGTATGTGTAAATACAAATATATAAGTTAATACATGTGTTTGAATACAGATATCTATACATATAAATATATATTTACATCTATGTATATCCATGTCACATCCTCTTTATTCATCTGTTGATGGACAATTAGGTTGTTTCCATGTCTTGACTGTTGTGAATAATGCTGCCATAAACATGGGAGTGCAGATGTATCTTTGGTACTCTGTTTTCATTTCCTTTGGATAAATATCCAGAGGCGAGATTGTCGGTTCATATGTTAGTTCTATTTTTAACTTTTTTAGAATCTCCATACTGTTTTCCATAGTGTATTTACATTCCTACCAACAATGAACAAAGGTTCCCTTTTCTCACATCCTTGCCAACACTTGTTATCTCAGGTCTTTTTGACAATAGTCATTCTAATAGGTATAAGGTGATATCTCTTTGTGGTTTTAATTTGCGTCTCCCTGATGATTACTGATGTTGAGCAGCTTTTCATGTACTTGTTGGCCATTTGTATGTCTTCTTTGGAAAAATGTCTACTCAGTTCCTCTGATGATTTTTATTTATTTATTTGTTTATTTATTTATTTAGTCATAGAGAGTGGGGAGGGTTGGGGAGAGAGGGAGAGAGAGAATCTTAAGCAGATTCCATGCCCAGCACAGAGCTCTATCTCACAACCCTGAGATCATGACCTGAGCCAAAATCAAGAGTCAGACGCTTAACTGACTGAGCCACCCAGGAGGCCCTCCTCTGCCCATTTTTAAATCAATTTTATTTTGTTACTGATTTATATGAATTCTATATATTTCCAATATTAACCCTAATATTAACACCTTATCAGATACATAATTTACAAATATTTTCTCCCATTCCATAGGTTGCCTTCTAATTATGTTGTTTCTTTTGCTGTGCAAAAGCTTTTTAGTTTGGTATAGTTCTGCTTACTTTTGCCCTTATTACTTGCGCTTTTTTATGTTATATCTAAAACAATCATTACCAAGACCTTAATGGAGACTTTTCTAAATGTTTTCTTCTAAGAGTTTTAGAATTTCAGGTATTACATTAAGCTGTAAAGAACATAACTGCCTGGGGCGCCTGGGTGGCTCAGTCGGTTAAGCGTCTGCCTTTGGCTCGGGTCATGATCCCAGGGTCCTGGGATCGAGCCCCGCATCGGGCTCCCTGCTGAGTGGAGAGCCTGCTTCTCCCTCCCCTACTCGCCCTGCTTGTGTTCCCTCTCTTGCTGTGTCTCTCGCTCTGTCAAATAAATAAATAAATAAATAAATAAATAAATAAATAAATATTAAAAAAAAAAAGAACATAATTGCCTAAGTATTAAGGTAGACCATGACTAACTAATTTCATATTTATAAATATAGTTGACAAGAAATGGCAAGGTACCTTCAACTGCAGAGCCACCTCTCTTTAGTAAGGTTCTGAGTCTCAGTTTAGCGTCAACATGAAGACTGAATGATTGGTTGGGGGTGCTGCACTTGCTAATGGAAGGAGATGTTCAGCACGTATGGCACACATTTCTAATCCCTGACATAAAGTATGCTAATATATAATATAACACCTATGTACTATATATATTTACTGTGAAACTAAAACATACGAAGAGGGAAATAATAATTTTTAACATAAGCAATAACTCTGTAACAATAAATGATTTATAATTAAATCCACATTAAATTACATAAAGTGACTACCTTTTTCATTGCTTTTTTCTTTTTTTTTCTAATTTCTACTGACATTAAATTTGTTTATCAGGCAACTAAGTATATGACTTCATCTTAGAAACAAAGCTCTTTATATTTTTTTTTTTAAAGATTTTATTTATTTATTTGAGAGAGAGAGAATGAGAGACAGAGAGCACGAGAGGGAAGAGGGCAGAGGGGGAAGCAGACCCCCCGCTGAGCAGGGAGCCCGATGTGGGACTCGATCCCGGGACTCCAGGATCATGACCTGAGCCGAAGGCAGTCGCCTAACCGACTGAGCCACCCAGGCGCCCCACAAAGCTCTTTAAAAAAAGAGTTTGAACAAAACTTGTAACAACCAAGAATGTGGTCAATTTGAATTTAAATTATTCAGATACATATTCAAATAAATGTGCTATGCAAAACTTTCTGAATATTTTTTATTTACAAATCCAATTTGTGGGGCACTTGGGTGATGCACTCAGTTAAGCATCTGACTCTTGGTTTTGGCTCAGATTTTCATCTCGAGGTGCTTAGATCAAGCCCCCTGTCAGGCTTCACCCTCTGTGAAGACTCTCTCTCCTTCTCTCTCTCTCTAAAATAATTAAATAAATCTTTAAAAAAATAAAAATAAAAATCCATTTTGGTTCCAAAAAAAATTCTGAAGAGAAAACCAATCTAAAGGTTTAGAGGATCTTCATATATTTGGAGCATGGTCAGATTCTTCTTATTTTTCATAGATTCTAGAACAAATGAGATACTACAACATATTATACAGACTATAAGAAGGAAATAAAGACCATTAACAACCATTAAAGTATTAAAAAAGCCAGATTATGGGGAAAGATGAAATTAATAAACAAAATTTATAGAACCTGGAGTTCCAAAGTTATTTAAGAAAAGTCTCCGGGTAGATAAAAGATAGATATGTAGGCAGTGATACTCGTGATTTTCACCAAAGTCATTCTGGCAGCATAAGACTGGTTATTTGGTTTTCAAGAAAGAATTTTCTGATTATATGAATTAGCTAAGATAGGTGTAGTTTATTCTTTCCTGAAACTCATTTAAAAATATCAGATTATGATAGCAGATATTTTCCACCAATTCCAAATAAATTAGGTAACCTGCTGTTCATGAAAACTGAGGGAAAGAGAGGGATGCATTTAGAATTATCTAGATTTCCCATACTGCCTGGGTATCTGCTGCCTTTTCATTTTATTATCAATTGAAATGCTCAGTGTGAATTTTTTAACCATTAATCTACCAGAGGGCACTGCATTTAAATTTATAATGCTGTTGAAACCAAGCAAAGTTGAAAACCGTACATATAAAATTCTAATTATGTTTTTTTGTCTTGGTATTTAGATGAAGAGCCTTTTCTAATTCTTGCTGATCATCATGAAATAAGGAAAATTAGCACTGATGGCTCCAACTATACACTTTTGAAACAGGTACGACATTGTCTTGATGATTTCATACTTAATATGGGTACTCCAGATATGCATGAGAACTATAGAAATATTTCACAACTAGAATTTATGAAGCACTTACTCATGGACACATGCATGTATATATATAAGATTACCATACATTTTATTTTGTTTGAATTGTCCGGGTGATGTTCCCAACATGTCACATCACATCATATCTAAGAAAGTAAAAAAAAAAAAAGTAAGGTATAATTAATGGAGGGAAAAACTGTCTCAAGAAAAGGTAGATTAGAGAAAGCATAAAATTATCTTTTAAAGTATTTCTTATATTACCCAAATTGGTTTTTCCCCCTTGGGATTTAAAAATTAATGCTTTTTGAAGAATTTTAAGTTTCTGTTTATAGAACTAGAAAATAAAACAGGAATGGTAATCTCTAGCCTTTAAAATTTAGAATGAGCGAGTGAGCAAAAGTGTAACGGTAATCCAGCCATGGTTCAAAGGTTGTGAGGCGCATATTTTCAATCCTACCCTCTTCATCCCTCAATGTGTCCACTTCAAGAGAATCTGGGTTGCTCCATTTTGATGTTTAAGTTCTATTGTCAGAGTTTGCTTGTATCTGTTATGTGAGATAAAAAGGTATGATTTGCACTTCATGACAGGATAGAAAACTGAATTGCTCACCTCAACTTTTTATTTCTCCCAGTCTGCAGTGAAAATAGCATAAAATCAAGTCATTAAAATGACAGTGATTACTACATGGACTAGAGAAATCGCATGCAGTTAGGTATAGCATAGTTTTAGTTGTCAGGAGAAATAGCTTCTTTGGGAAGATTCAGTTGGTATCTGTTCTGCTACAAATGTCGTTTTGCACCAAACCATATAATAGTAACATAAATACGTGAAAGCACAGTCTAGAACAAGTGTGCCAAAAATAAGGACATTTCTTGTTCTTGTAGTATGTTTGTGCTAGCATTAGGCATAGGCTTAGGAGGCCATTCATGTGATGATTTTTCAGCAGCATAAAGAATACCTACTTAACTAAAACTATTTTTGCCACCTACTGATGGATTCCTCCATTGCCATTGTCAGTTTCATTCATTTTTCTTAAGAATTTAGTTTCGGGCGCCTGGGTGGCTCAGTTGGTTAAGCGACTGCCTTCAGCTCAGGTCATGATCCTGGAGTCCCGGGATCGAGTCCCGCATCGGGCTCCCTGCTCGGCAGGGAGTCTGCTTCTCCCTCTGACCCTCCTCCCTCTCATGCTGTCTCTCATTCTCTCTGTCTCAAATAAATAAATAAAATCTTTAAAAAAAAAAAAAGAATTTAGTTTCATTTTAAGTGTAAATATTCATTAGCAAGGGGGATACTGACTGTCCCTGACAGATTTTTCAGTTTTCCTCTAAGTCACAGATTGAAAATGAAAAGTTCCCATGAAAATCCAGATTTCAGGCTATTCCTGAAAAAAAAAAAAAATAGGAAGGTACAGCACTGTTGGGCTCACATCCTTGAATGCCCACAATCCAAACTGTGTAGCAGTTGACACTTTGACATAGAGGTCAAGGCTCTCAGATTCACTGGAGTCCTCAGACTTCCCGTGTGCTCACCACACGTATACTTGTTCATGAATGTCTGTGAGGTTTAGATTCTTGCTCTTGAGATTAGAGTGTGCCACCAACATTCACTGTATCATTAGAGAGAGGCATCTCTTATTGTGAACCCTGGAGAGATTGGGAAAAAATGTAAAATATTTTCATGCTGTTTATAAAAACTAAACAGAAATCGATTTAAAATATAAGAATTAGACCATTATCTCTTTAAGAGATGAATAAAAATAATAATGAGTAATAATATAAGAGAAATAACTCCAGGGAAAAAGTTTTAGCATATATAGATGTGAAAAATGTTTGCGGCCCAAATGGTTTTCTACATTATTTAACTTAATTCTTTTTTTTCTGTGTAGTCTAATTTTAAGCTTATAAACAAAGTTACAAAATTTTGAAAATTGTCTTTTTCTTTTGGAGTAGGTCTCCATACCCTCTCTAGGCCTCTCTATATGTTCAAAGTTGAATGTGCCAGCCATTGATTTCCTCGTATGGTATCTGGAAAAGGGACATGCTTATTTTCTCTTTACTAGGTTGTATTTGTTTATTTGTTTAGCATTTCTTCCTTTTAGACTCTACTATCAGAAAGGGAGAAAGTTCTCTCTTTAGGACACTCTGTGTATAAGCTCAGTTGAACTAATAACTAAAATAGCAACAATATTTATTGACTTCGTGAAGACCATAACAGAGCTTCAGTGACATCTCCTTGCTTTATTTTCCAACTCTGTGACTCAGGACATTTCTGCTGGTATCCCTTTTGTTGTTTTCATGGCTAATATGTTAGCAGAGATTGTTCTTAATGGAGGAAAATGATTTTTTCCTGTATGCATCATTTAAGTCTATTTCATGTATCCAGACCTCTTTAATGCACACGTTCAGATAGCACTTCTTTCCTGGTATCATTTTTGACTATTACCAATCACTAATAATACCTAAGTGGGGGATGACTTTCAGATAGTTTTCTTAGTGTAGTGTTTATGAAAATGAAGAGGGAGTGAGAAAAAAGAGGAAGCTCATGAGGACTGTGAACATCTGTGTCATTGGAAAGCATTTATTAATGTGACCAGTGAGTAAGGAAATAGACACCCATAAAACTAGACACAACCCTTACATCCAGTTTTGCCTGCAGTCTGTTTGGAATATATCATTTCTGTCAGGGAAGATATTTTTAACTACATTTCATTATAGCATTATAGGAATTTTCAAGGAGTTCTAGGCAGAGAAACAGTTTCTGGTTTTTTTTTTTTTTTTCCTCAGAGATTTCTGTCTACATGTGCAGAATGAAGTAAAAAACGGAAGTAATTATCTCCCCATATTTTCTCTGAGTCAAAATAAGTGAAAAGACATCCTCGCCTTAAACTTGGGAGGAATTTTTTCGTGTAGGGGATTAGGAAGAACAATTTACCATAATATCTTGAATTTTATTCTCTTTGTTGAAGTCTGTACAATCTCATGAAGCATTACAGTGAAAAAGTATAACAACTGGTAGATTATTTTTTGCCCTATGTATTCTAAAACAGAGTGGTAACTACGCCAGCTGTAACTTAAATTCTTACGCCACATGCACAAAGGAAATGTACTTTAATAACATGGACTTGGGATGCGAAATGCATTAATCAAGTATTAATTTTATTAATTTAGGTGCATTAATCAAGTGGCTTTCCAATGTTACCCAATTCAATCCTAGCAGTGCCTTTTATTCCAGTAAAATTGCATAGAGAAACAAAACACAATTTCCTAAATTAATCATTTTGAACCAAAGGGTGCAAATCTTCAGCTATAGAAATGAAAGAAACAAATAGGATTTTGATGAAACCAATTTTCAGCTCTAAAACCACTGGGATGACTCTATTGTTTAGACATTATTTTGACCATGCCCTTGGCTGTTTTAATGTTCCTTGCATATGATTCTGCAAAGAGAGAATTGCAAAGTTTTCTGTGGGGATTAAGGGTAAAGTTGTAGAAAAATGACCAGCTTGGTTAGATAGAAATGTCAGAATTCAGAGCTTCCATTCCTCTGCATTTATAGTTTTAATTTATTATAGTTGAATTGCTAAATTTGGAATTGGGTTTTCATTATCTAAATTGATTATTGTAAAGAAAGGAATCAGATAATTCTGCCATGATTGGGTAAATCTTTCCTAAAGTTAGTGACAAGATTCTCTCCAGCTTTTCTCTATAAAGCTCTAATTCATCCATCTGAATTACAGGCCATCACAGAACCCTAACACATTTACCTTACTCCTCTGCTGTTAAAAGCATTTGAACAGAAACGATATTACAAACTACTATTGGAGTGAATTTATTAAACTCTCTACAGAACTTGGACTATACTCAATTTGTATTTTAAAACTTTGATTGATTTTGCATAGACAATTTCCTAGATATGTATGATGAAGTACATTTAGTTAAGGAGTCCTCCAGTTTTTAGCTTGTGAATGAATATTTAACAAATCTTTTGAATCTGTGACTGATTTTTTTAAGCATTTATGGTCATTATTTTTGATTAGTAATGTCAGTAAGAAGTATACTTGTGTTTATTCATCCGGGTGTAGTGAGGAATTTACACACAGTCGTGTTTACTTATGTCTCTTATTTATGACCAATGGCAGGAAGTTCCAAGGGGTCAGGCTATTTCAGGTTAACTTAATAGTCTGGGGCTGAGAAAAGAGATTGCTCACATTAAGCCAACTAAAAACATAAGATTTGAACCTATGGTTTTAATGCATCACCATTAGAATTTAGCCCTGCTGAGAGAAGAAAAAAAATCAGTATTTGCCAGAACCTTCTTTGAATTGCTTCTATAACTAGGCCATCCTTAGTCTTCTAGATCATTGGAAAGAAATAAAATATGAACAGTAATAATTTAGCCTCATCCTGAGTCTTATAAAAGAGTTTATAAATCTAATGCAGAGTCATTCTATCTAATTTTAAATTTGGGGAATAGATCTGGAAACTGAACCCAGATGTGGTAATTATCATCCTTCCTTTCCCTCCCCCTCTAACCAAACAAAACAGCCCATCTCCCTGAAGGTGCTAATCCTTACCCATAGGACTATAGCTACTCATAAATGACCCCTAAAACAATCTGAGACTTACTACAATTTTAGGTTAAATATAGATATAAGCAAGTTTACAACAGATATAAAGATATGGCGACGATCTCTTAGGACTTTGCCAAATGTCTATAGTGTCAATTATTTTTTAATACATAAAATTTATATATTGATAAATTATCCAATCCTTAAAATGAGTTAACACAATTAAAATCCTAATTCAAGTTTTGTTAGTCCACTGGGGTAGTAAATCTATGAGTCCTAATGAAACGTCAGAATTAAATTAACCCCTCAGCAATCATTTGAACAATTTAGCACTTAAAGAGATTCCCAGATCCTGATGTACAATTCTTAAATCAAATCTGTCAAAACACATACCTATCAAACCAAAGAACTGTGGTATTCAGAAACCTATCAGTTGGATTCATGTTCAGTTTTGTTACCTTCTTAAAAAGACATGAGTCTGAAGGCAGGCATTTCCTCATGTTTCCTTGTGGAATGAAAAGATGTTGCCCACCGAGTTCCTCTTTGGTCAAATACTCACCTAAGATCATAAATTTTAAATTCTAATATGGCACTATTTTGGCTGGAGGGCCCTTCGAAGCAAGAAGAAACAAAACAAGACAGCCTCATTTATGTTGTTGAGGCAAGTGATTTTGGCCAAAGTAGATTCTATACCTTCTTTTCTGACTTTCATCAGATGGCTCTCCAGGGCTCATCTTCAATCTTCAGGGATCTTCAGCCTTTCCAGTTTAGGTATATGCTCTTTTCTGGTTACTCTACAGAACAGATAATAATGACAGTAAATTTGTACTTTTTAACATTAACCTAAAGTGAGAGTCTTTCACTTTATCTCCCTAAAAGCAGATTTTTTTTTCACCCACGATACTGGCTATTTACTTACATCTTTATCTATAAGCAGTCCAAAATTTTTGTGACCAACATGGGAAAATATTTTCAAATAAATTATGCAACATCTTAGGTATATGGTATAGAGAAAATGTAAACATAAAATGCTTTTAAAAGAATTGGTCACAAATGCTCTTCGTTGTAATAACTATAACTATTTAGGCTCAAAAGGAGATAGTGATTCTTATGAATTCCCAAAACATTTTAAAATAATTTCTATTAACTCTTATTCATACTTTTCCTTTTTTTATTTTTAGGGATTAAACAATGTTATTGCTATAGATTTTGATTACAGAGAAGAATTTATCTATTGGATTGATTCTAGCCGACCTAATGGCAGCCGCATAAATAGAATGTGTTTAAATGGAAGTGATATTAAGGTAACTACCTGTTACAATGATGGGATTATTGGATATTTTATTGGTGTAGCTGACTTGAATAGAAAATGTTATTTGATGGTAATGATACAACTCATAGAATGTACTAGGTTGATTTGAATTTCACATTTGTACAGTGTTAATACATACTTTAAATATGAAATATGAGGCTTTTTAATCCATATGTTTCATTATAACACTATTACTTGCAATAAGATAAGAATCAAATTGGGTAAATAAAATTCAGAATTTTATTCACAACCCTAGAAAACGTGAGAGATGCTTTTGACTTGAATGATTAGTGCCTGACTTGCAATTGTGTTAATTTATATAAAAGGGAAAGTTGAGTCTGAGAATCTATAATTGAAAAAATTAATTACTGGACTCTAGATTGAAATTATAGCACTATTAAAATTAACCTCCTATACATGGAAATAATTGAATGCATTTCTGTAAAATCATGAATGTTCCAATCAGACAGCATCATAATTAAATACATGTCACATTCTAGATATGAGCTACTTGGCACTATTTCTGAGTTATCTTGAGTTTTATGTTCTGCTGAAGTGAGCACTGTGTTATCTTGAGTTTTAAAATAAAATTATTTGAAAAATAAAATAAAATAACTTGCTCTGCATATATGCAATAAAATATAAAGACATTTAAATTCAAGTACATGGAAACTTCAATTACTTTAACTTTTTTTGTAACCTTCTATAATATCATACAGAAATTTTTAGTGGGAACAGTCAATTTTGAAAATATTAATAAAATCTTGAAATGTGTATATGCAACACCAAGATGACCAGTGTGATTGTATTTATGTATAAACTTTATATATTTATGTATGAGCTGATAATTTATAAATGAAATATCAGTATATTTATAGAACAAAGAAGCAGATGAATTCTGTCTTTTTTAATTCTTTGGCTATTTATATAAAAACTATAAAAGTAGCATTACCAAACTTGGTCATTTTTTTTTTACAAGACATTTAAATTTTTGGTTACTTTTATATTTTTGAATATATTTTAATATTTTTAAAGGATTAATTATCTACCACCTTGGGACTACTAGCCTGTTACTACTTTAAATCATGTCATAACATAGGGTGACAAAATGAATCATATTTCTATTGAGATCACTAATTCACTGATTTTCACATAAATTGTCAGCCATGCCAACTTTTTAAAAGTGGAAGTTAGGAGAAAGAAGAAAATGTATCTTGCAATTCAATACAGTAGATTGATACTATTAGTTGCTGAAAATGCTCATATAGTCATATATATATATGGTATCTTTACTATTGATAACATTAGGGAAAGGATAACTATAAACTTTCATTATTGTTTTCTTGTCTCTAACTATTGGGTTCTATACAGCCCCAAGTTTCAGTTTCTCCTTTCACATAATCCTCAAAGCACTGAGAACTCAGAAATAGCAGTCATATAGAATCTTTGGTTATTTTATATGCTTCATATTTGTACGTAAAGTGTTTATATCCTTATTATAGCTGATATTGACATGGGTTAGAATCAAGTGCAGGAGTTGTGTGAATTTCACTTCCTTTGGTTAGATAAAATAATGTATGTTCTCACTTGTATTTTTTTCTCTTGTTGTAGTAGATAATTTAAATAGGGCAAGAGCAGCTGGGAGAGTGGAGAATGCTATCTCCCCCAAAACCTGTTAAAGATAAATAATATCAATAATTCTGTGTGTTTTTGTGTGTGATAGAATTTCTGCCCCCAATTTTTAGAAGACAGGTAAGCTATAACAAAAATGCCATCAACAACTTTGTAGCTGCCCAACAGCTTTTTGTTTTGGTGTTTACTTCTTAAGCCCATATGTCATTTTTAGGGACCTGATTACAGATGTGGTAATTTCTCACATCACAAACAAGTAATTTTATTAGGATAGATTTGTTCTATGTTTTATGCTTATCTAGATTCCATTTCTAATGTTTAAGTAGAATTCTATAATCTCTGTAAAAAATCAAGAAGCAATTGCTGAGTTCTTAAACTAGGTATTTATACTGTTAACTTTTTAAATTCTTATTTTGTTAGGTAGTGCATAACACAGCTGTCCCCAATGCACTTGCTGTCGATTGGATTGGAAAAAACCTCTATTGGTCTGACACAGAAAAAAGGATCATTGAAGTATCCAAACTCAGTGGCTTATACCCTACTATACTTGTTAGCAAAAGGCTGAAGTTCCCCCGGGACCTGTCTTTGGATCCTCGAGCTGGGTTTGTAACAAACATTGAAAATCTTAAATTAGAGATTGAAACTGTGGATTATATTCAGTGTGGTAATTCCCATTCTGTAGGTTTTAACATGAAAACCAATATAAAGTGTAATGTGTAGACATTCTTATTGGGAAGTCAAAAATAGAAATGTGACTATCACGGTGAAAAAGAAAAACGTTTAAAATGATGAGATTTTGTGGGCGCCTGGGTGGCTCAGTTGGTTAAGCGACTGCCTTCGGCTCAGGTCATGATCCTGGAGTCCCGGGATCGAGTCCCACATTGGGCTCCCTGCTCGGCGGGGAGCCTGCTTCTCCCTCTGACCCTCCCCCCTCTCATGTGCTCTCTCTCTCTCTCATTCTCTCTGTCTCAAATAAATAAATAAAATCTTTAAAAAAAAAAAAAGAGATTTTGCAGCAAGTATTTTTGAAAGTTTTAAGTGCAACTGTTTTTCTAACTAATCTATAAATGTAGAGGAAATAAATAAAATGTACAGATTTCTCTAATTTTAATGCCTTTAAATCTTGGAGGAAAGGTAGCGATTGTGGTGGGTCACAAATACGGATGATGTAATCCCCCTATCACTTTAGGGCAAGAGACATAAGTAGTATCCATGGATAATAAATAACAAGGTGCATTATCCATGCATTCCAAAGGGATAGCAAAGTGGAAATATTGAGAAAGATTCATATTGGAGCTGTGTTTTGTTGCATTTCGTTGTAAGAAAGGAGAACAAGTCATGGTAAGGATTAAGGACAGCAGCCTGGAAATTCCAGATGAGGGAAGAACACACAATAAGGTGTCAGTGCTTAGGTGTCAAAGTCAGATATATGGCTGCTAAAGTTCTATAGATTATGACCGTTACCATTAACTTTTAATTATGTTGTTTTGGTAGAGAGGCATGCCTTTCTTTCTTTTTTTTTTCAGTATAATTTAGCATGATTGCATACTCCAAAATGATCTCTGTAGAAGTTCAACCTACTCAACATGCTTGTTAAAATAACAAATTTAGAGAAAATTTGATTTTTTAAAATAAGACACATTCACAGTAACAAGTATTATAATAACAGCAGTGCTCTAAATTTTCTGCTGTATAAATTAATTTCACTAAATATATTTCATGAAATCACTGCTTTTATCTTATCATATACAACAGTTAGACTTTGCTTCTTGCTAATATGTTGTATCTGTTTTTTTGGTCCCTTATGTTTATAATTGGCAATGTGATCATATCACTGTATATTTTATAGCTTAATTTTAAACATTACTTCGGGTAAAAGCAGTATCTAATAGGAGAAGACTTGTACTATAAATACTTTTCTGTTTCCAAGGTAATGTGCAACTTTTAACTTTTATATGTTCATATAATTATGTAACCATTTTGTTACCTTTTAAAGTATTTTCTTTCCCATAGTAACAAAAGATTCAAAAGAGTGTCAATTCCATTTTAATTGAAACAGAGTTACCAGAGAGTTTGTTTTTAATATGTTTCAGGAAATAACGGCCAGATGTACTAAGTTTGACTATTATCATCATGCATTCATAAGAATGTGAATATTTTAATTCCTTCAGTATTTTATCAGAAGATACTTATTTTAGTGTGTTCAAACCATTGTCCTTTTCTTTGAAACCCAATATGGCTGGCTTAGCTTCTCATTTTATACTCTTCAGGATGCTTTGTACTAAACAGACAAACGTTACCTATAGATCATAATAGTCTTGTGAAATTTACTAGTTATAAAACAAAAACTGTGTCCTTGCCTAGTGAACACAGCTGAGTCTAACTTTAAGTTTTATTTCTCCTGGGTTATAGTTATTATTACCCTGTAAACTGAAAGCAGCCTTAAGTTATCATTAATATAAACCCATCCATCAAAAGTGTCAGTTAAAATAGTGAAGTACTAAATTATTGTAAATGTTATGAAAGACTCCCTTGATTTTAATTTTGAATAATATTTTATGATATAGATCTGCCATATTATAACCAAAAAAAAACAGATAAAAATTGGATCTTTTTATGTAACAATTAAAGCCACCTATTTTAGCAGATAAAATTTAATGACACCTTTTTGTACATGTTTTTTTTGTTCCCCAGAGTGAGACAATAGGGCAACCTGGATTTTAGTTTTTATGAGATGAGCTTCAGGGTGAAAATTCCATGACTGTTTACAATATTGTTTAATCCTGCTTTAAAAAATCAGCTTAAATTATAAGATTATGTGATAAAAATGTCCTTGAATCCTTCCACATCAGATTAACATTGCAGTTTACTTAAGTTTTGAATTTGCCAATATGACTGACCCCCCATTTCCTTAAGGAGTGTGATTTCTGTCCTGATATTTAGTGAGGGATAAGGCAAGGGTTTGTTTAAAGGAGGATAAAGATCACTGGACTAATATAATGAAGCAGCTAAACTTTTAGGAGGTAGCTTAGAGGTCCTTTCTGTCTTTTAATAATAGTATCCCAGTTGTCACAGTATCAATTTCATATGGTGGTTACTAAGAATGGTAAAGAAGATACAAGTAGACTGATCATCTTCCTGTCTGTTACATTTAAATTCAGCTGAGATTCAATTATCCTAATCATTCTGTTATCTGGTTTAGTTTGGGAAATACTGTTCTAATTTATCATAAGTTTTGGGCAGTTAATATTATTTGCATCAATGTTTATAAAAATTGCCGTTTATGCAGAATATATATATGTATATATCTATGCATTTTAAAGTAGAATAGAAACTATAATGTTAAAGCCAGACTGAGCATAATTTTATCTTTTTTTGGATGATTAATATGTTATTTCAAGTAATCACATAACAAAAGACCATTATGAGAGACAATAAAGTAAATGTGTGCTATGACTGGTTAATAGAAAATTATTCATTTATTCAGCTCGTATTTCTTTAGCGTTTAGTGTCTATCAGTCACTGTTCTAGGTAGGAGCATAAAAATAAAAGGCACAGTCCAATCTCTAGGTATTTCACAGTTCAGTGGGTAGGCAGATGAGTAAATAATTACAATACAATGCAATAACTTATTAAAGTAGAAGTCAATCAGAGGAAGACACGTATCATATGACCTCACTGATATGAGGAATTCTTAATCTTAGGAAACAAACTGAAGGTTGTTGGAGTGGTGGGGGTGGGAGGAATGGGGTGGCTGGGTGATAGACATGGGGAGGGTATGTGCTACGGTGAGCACTGTGAATTGTGTAAGACTATTGAATCACAGACCTGTACCTCTGAAACAAATAATACATATATGCTAAAAAAAAAAAAAAAGGAAGAAGTAGAAGATAGCAGGAGGGGAAGAATGAAGGGGGGTGTTGGATGGGAAGATGACCATGAGAGACTATGGACTCTGAAAAACAAACTGGGTTCTAGAGGGGAGGGGGGTGGGGGGATGGGTTAGCCTGGTGATGGGTATTAAGGAGGGCACGTTCTGTATGGAGCACTGGGTGTTATACACAATGAATCATGGAACACTACATTAAAAACTAATGATGTAATGTATGGTGATTAACATAATAAAAAAAGTCAAAAAAAGAAAAAAAAGAAATAAAAAGGAAAATAGAAAATGTTTCTATCTCAACTAGAATCAGAGTCAGCTTCCTGGACAAGACTGGTAGAGTAAGAATTAGCCAGGTGATGCAGTGCTCTTCAGAGCAGGAGGTATTTCAGGCAAAAGGAACAAGCTCTGTGGGAAAGCAAAGATGTGTAGAAGAGCACGGCATATTCAAGGAATTGAAAGAACTCATGATTGGAACAATTTAAGTATACACATTTGTGAATCTTTGATGCCAGACTTCTTTGCAGAACAAAAAATAACGTAGGGATAAAAATGCAACACACCACAACAATAACAACAGCAAACCAAACCTTATTAAGACTTCTGGCTCAGGCAAACAGGTAAATAGAGGAATGTTTCCCTAGAATATGAGGAATACAGGAAAGGGGCAGAGATAAGAAAGGGAGATGATCAGTTTGTAAACCTATTGGGATTGGAGTTCCCATGTTATAATAATGATAATGAAGATAACTAACCGCTTCTCTAGAATTCCATGTATTTGAAAACTGTGTCTGAATTTTATCACTTTAGTTGCTTGTACTGTTTTCCGAGTCTGTGACAAAGATACTATTTTTTTCACTATTATCCTTAAAGTACAGAAAGAACATTCAGCCTCAAAATGGCCAAGTAATTTTCTCAGGATCATTTATGTAGTAAGATATTAAGTTGGGGATTTAACCCAATTTTCAAGCTTTGGTCATACTTTTCCTATTATATCACATTAGAATTTTCAGTAACAAAATAATCTCGGATCATGAGCATGTTTTTCAAGAGCTATACAAACAGGAATAAGAAAACAAACATAAAGATAAAACTATAGTTTCTTCCATTTTAATAGCCTTTTTACAAAATTTTAAATGTAGATATGAGTTTTTTTGGAAACAAAATCATTACAAGCATGCCTTATTATTAAGAATATTTTTGTTTGGATTCCTTTTCTAATAGTATGTTAACAATACCGCAAGAAAATAATACTAGGTGCGATTTTGAATTATAAATATATTTTAATGAAAGTATATTGAAGGACTCATATAAAGCTCAGTATCTGTATCCATTATTGCCAATATGGATAATGATAATGCAAATAAATTTGAAAGAGACAAATTTTATATTTCTGTATTTTCCTTATGTCATTCTTTCTTCCTAGAATGCCCTTCTGATTTTCCTCTAGTCGCAACAACTTCCCATTTTTCCAACAACAGCAGAAGATATCACTTCTTCTGTGAAACATTCCCCAGCTGTGCCTAAGAAGTCCCCATATATTGAACACACATCATTACATGACTTTTTAATTTTTTTAAATTTTTATTTTTCGAGGTGACATAAAACATTAGATTAGTTTCAGGTGTACATATGACTATTATTGGTGTAAATGTCTTTCTCTCCATCTAGAAAGTAAGTTCTTTAGCAAAAAGGCCGTGTCTTGATCACTGGTTGTGCCGAACACAGGGATTGTTAACTTCACTGCAAAAGGAAATAATAAATGGGCAACTGGATGTACACAGCAAATGGGGTTATAGTTACAGGGACATTGTACCTGCATCATCGCCCAAACCAATACATCAGTATGTAAATAACCTGCATGTTTCAAGGAGAAAAGTCATAAGGGAACTTTTGTTGTGAGGGAATGAAAGGCATACCAGGAATGAAAACTCAGTTTCTGATTTCTGTGGGAAAATAGAAATATTTTATTAAAATAAACAGTCATGTAAAAAATCCTTTCTCTATCAATTTTTAAACCTATATTCCCATACTTAGTCAAAAACATATAGGAAATGAATATGAAAAATTTATTTATAATTCAAAATCAGAAATAATTGCCGTTGGGAGAAATGTCGCTGAGTATATTTCCTGAATTCAGAAAAAAAAATAGTAAAAACTGAGAGCAGATTTCTATTTTAATTTTTTTAAAGAAATATAGTATATTATACTAAACTATAAAAGACATTCTCAGGAACCACAGAAGCCTATTGTTATGGTTACAGTAAATATTGTTTTCTATGTTCACACTTTGTTATAACTTACAGAATAGATATTATTCGGAGCTGAAGTTTTTCAGATGTGATCTTAGGTAAACATTACATATTATATGGATGAAATTTAGAACTCTGCTTTTGACATTTTCACTGAAGTTTTCATTTTTCAGCTTTAATTATTTACAGCAAATTTTGTACTTAGGTAGTTTTTAAGAAGTTGAATTTCAGATGTTAAAATTACCAGGATGTCTGGTACAGACTTATTGAAAAATTTGGAAAAAATGTATGGTAATGGGGCTTAAATATGGAAAAGGAAATTAAATTTAGCCATCAAAATGTGGGTACCCATAAGGAGAGAGAAATCTGGTGTCTATGAAAATTCATTCATACCTGAAAAGAGTTAAACTATACTTTTCTTCAAAGCAATAGAATATTTTCATAATATTCTTTTGGTTGATGAGTACTTAAATAGACAAATCATGTAATAAAACACAAAATCCAGACAAATTAGGGATGCCTGGGTGGCTCAGTTGGTTAAGCGTCTGCCTTCGGCTCAGGTCATGATCCTGGGGTCCTGGGATCAAGCCCCGCATCAGGCTCCCTTCTCAGCGGGAGGCCTACTTCTCCCTCTGCCACTCCCCCTGCTTGTGCTCACTCTCTCTCTCTCTGTCAAATAAATAAATAAAATCTGAAAAAAAAATCCAGACAAATTATATAATACTATACACACAATCCAGATGTAACAGGTCACCTATTAAGTGGATATTATTAAACCAATATATAGAGAGAGGGAGTGTACACATATATATGAAATGTGTATTACATCTAGTACAGATAAAAAGTAATAGCTGATATTTGCTAAACTCTTACTCCATGTTTATCAACGTTCTAAATTTGTTCCCTATATTCTATCATTTAATCCTCATGGTGATCTTATGAGGAGGAACTATTATTATTCTTTCAACATGTGAGTAAACACAGGCTCAAAGAAGCTAACTGGCCAGATTCACACAGCTAGTTATAGGTGGACCCGAAATTTGAACCTGATTAATCTGTTTCTAGAGCTCATTTCCTTAAGGCTCTACATAGTGTGGCTTAAAGAAAAAGGTAGTCTATAAATCTAGAGACCTGAGCCCTTGTTCCAACTGTATCACTATCATAATAGATTATGACAACACACATAATCTTATATGGTCTCAGTTTATCAGTAAAATGAAGGTCTTAGGCCACATGATCTTTATGACCTGTTACACATTAAAATCTTCAATTAAATTATATTCTGTTGTAAAATCTGAAGGAGATAAGGATTATTCTTACCTTTATAAGGTAGCTATGAAGATAAGATTTATGTTGAAAGAACTATTAGTGAGCACAATATTTCTTTCACGCTTTCTTCCATCTAGTAAAATTATCATTTCTTCTTTTGTGCCTCCGTAGTAAAGTAGTTTTATCATAATACTTTTTTTTTTCATTTGTTTTACATCCACCTCTATTGCATTCACTGAGAGATCTTTAAAGGAAAAAATCATATCTGTTTACCTCTGTGTTCCCTGTTCTAAGTAGTATCTGGTATATGGCCTCAAAAAATTATTGTTTCAAAATATGGTTCTCAATCTACTTAAGAATGGCTCTGGGGCTTATTAGAGTTGTTATACCAGCTGAGTGAATCAAGGTAGGTTCTTTGATTATGAGGCCTGAGAATCTACATCATTAGTGCTTTTGGGTTCCTCTGTTCACAACATATGTGTTGTTCAGTTACACATGCAATAAAGAAAAGTAATTCTGTAGACCAGAAAGAGCTAAAGCACAGTTTCCCAAAGTGTGTTTCCTAGGAACTATCCTAGGAAAATAAATGCTATCACCCAAGATTATGTGATAAAAGGACAGCATACCTCCCTCTGAGAGAAACACCGTGTCATATTAAAGCATATTAAAGGCTTTTATAATAATAATAAAAAAAAAGATGATGCTTATTTTGTTAAAGAAAGCATTTCTCAAATATGTTTAATCTTGAAACCTCTCTGGAAAAATGTGGTCAGGGAAGAATTTGTGGAGAATGGAGAGGCAAAGTGAATTATGTCTATATGAAAAGATCTATGTAATTGAAGAGGAATGATCTCTTCCAGTGATTCATGGAAGTGCAGAAGTGAAAATGTGGGACTGTAAATACTGCAACTAGAGCTGAAGTGACACATTTTTTAATGGTGGGGAGTAATTGGGAGAAGTATATTTGTGCCTTTTTTTAAGGAGAGCTTGTATGGCAGGGACAGGATTTCAAAACTCTTAGTGAGCTTTCTGGAATGATGTAACAGATGTCAGACTCCATGAAATATGCTCTTCCTGTTCTTGATATCTTGGCTCAAGATGGTGATAGGACCAGCCAAAAAAAAAAGTTCAGATTATAGATAAAAATTTTAAATTACTGTTATATGGATGTCAGACCATTTGGAATTCATAATTTACTTAATGACTCCAGAAACATTATTATTCACATCCAATAATTTGCAATATTTTATTGATAACATTTGATGGAGAAAACTTTTTTTTTACTTTTGGGATGTTTGAATTGCAAGTGCAAGTGCATGTATAGAAATATGAATACTACCTCTAACTAAGCCAAATTGGACATATACTTTGTAATGGTACAGAATGTTATTGAAATACTACTTTAAATTTTTATTTGTTTATATTCACTTGTCAAAAACGTTGTGGTTGTATAGAAGCCCAAATATATTTGGTCATATCTGACCCGTGTGAGAGAAGCTAGCATATATATGATATCAGCTATTAGGGGAAAACATTGCTATGTTAGTGTTCCCAAGATTCAGAGACAGTAAGCCAAGGAGGAATGTTCTGATTTCAGTGAGATAAACTATCTTTGCATTCTTACTTCTTTCTGATTCATTTTCTTCCTTTTTATCTATACTGCCATTATCTCTAGTATAGACAGCAAGATGCACCCCCATAAATTTACTAGAAAGGAATAGATTGTGTTTTTCTAGATGTATTTTGTTGACATATGTTTGCTTTCAAAATAAAAATATAATAATTCAAGATTTAAATAACTTAAAATAATTCAGGATTTAAAGAAACAGTACATTTAATCAATTTCTAAAAGGCTTGGTATCTATTATTATATGCTGATGTGAAATTTTTAAATTTGCTCAGAACTACCATAGATATACATAAGCACTGGATAGCAAGTCCAATATTGCTCTATGCAAACTTGACTGTTGTATTTCCAGACTCAAATTTGTTTTTAAATTCTCACTCTCGGAGCTCTCTTTGAATCTCTGCTTGCAATAGTCTACCTTTTGTTTAAACCTTATCAGATACATATTTCTTACTTTAAGTGCCATGCTTAATTAGGACTCAATGATATTTTGGCTAGTAAAGAACTTTTAAAAATATCTTTAGAGGGGCGCCTGGGTGGCTCAGTTGGTTAAGCGACTGCCTTCGGCTCAGGTCATGATCCTGGAGTCCTGGGATCGAGTCCCGCATCGGGCTTCCTGCTCGGCAGGGAGTCTGCTTCTCCCTCGGACCCTATCCCCTCTCATGCTCTCTCTATCTCATTGTCTCTCTCAAATAAATAAATAAAATCTTTGAAAAAAAAATCTTTATAATCTGCTATCCCCTGCCTTTGTTGCAGAACCCCAAAAAATGATTGTCAACACAAAAATGCACATATTTCTTACAATGATTATTTATGTTAGCCCAGTATTTGATAAATGGTTTTCCTCAAATCTTTTATTTCTCTTATAGTGTGTGATTAAAATGTCTAAACATAATTATCACTGTCAGAATGTATGAGGAAAATTTTTCTTTAAGGAACATTTTGATTTTAAACCAAATGTGCCAGTTATAAACCATATAGAATAATCTCCATACCATATTATTTTAATTACACATCTTCCAACTATGAAGAACTAATTGCCAGTGATTTTATACTTACTAAAAAGAAAAGAATGGATCTGGGGAAACAAATTGGGTTCATAAGTTTCAGTTTTAGTGTTGGACTGTGAAAAGGACATTAACGATCCTCTAATTCAAATCTTGAATTATATAGAGAAATAAACATATTCAACAAGATAAAGTGACTTTTTCTACTATGAGAAAAAAATAAATGGTTTAATTAAATAGAAATATCTCAGTAATTTCTGTCACTTATACATTATTTATATTTTACCAGGGCGCAATATTTATGTTTAACTCAGTTAGTTTTAGTACCAATATAACTTTCTTCCTTTTATTGTTTTTTTTTAACTACTGTCTGAAATACCTTACTCTAGAACTTCTAATAACATAATTGAAATCAGTACCGTCCAATAGAACTTTCTGTGGTGATGGAAGTACTCTGTATCTATGCTGTTGGATATGGTAGCCAAGTGACATATGGTTATTGGGTACTTGAAATGTGGCTAGTATGACTGAGGAACAATCCAGTTCACTTAATTTTATATGATTTTAATTAATTTAAATGTTAAGAGTCACAGTTGGCTAAAGGCTACCACGTTGAACAATGCAGATTCAGGCAAATATAATGTACTCCTCCATGAATCATTTTGAAATTTTCTTTTTTTTTTTTTTTAAAGATTTTTTATTTATCTGAAAGAGAGAATGGGAGACAGAGAGCATGAGAGGGGGAGGATCAGAGGGAGAAGCAGACTCCCCGCCGAGCAGGGAGTCCGATGCGGGACTCGATCCCGGGACTCCAGGATCATGACCTGAGCCAAAGGCAGTTGCTTAACCAACTGAGCCACCCAGGCGCCCCCATTTTGAAATTTTCATTGGTAATGAACCCAAAAGAAAAAATATATATATGTGGATAGTTTTATTCCTCCAACATTACAGATGCAGCTTGAAGGTTTGCCTCTGTTAGTTTTAGGGATCTGTAATTTGTGAATGGTTGTAGAAATAATATATGTTCTATATATGGGTTTGTGTGCTAAAGGAAACATATTTAAAATTATATGGATATTTCAAAGTGTGCTGTATGTTTAATAAAAATCATAAGAAAAGCTTGCATTTAAAATATGCTTCTTAGAAGTTATAATTCAGAGAGATACAATGAATTAATTTGGGGAATAGCTGAGTAAATAAGTGAAATATTGTGTGATGTTTCACTCCCTGAGTGTAAACAAATGGCTATTGATTTTCTTTCCTAGGTATTTGTATTGGATTGACTGCTGTGAGTATCCTCACATTGGACGTGTTGGAATGGATGGAACCAATCAGAGTGTTGTCATAGAAACCAAGATTTCTAGACCCATGGCACTAACAATAGATTATGTCAACCATAGACTCTACTGGGCTGATGAAAATCACATTGAATTTAGCAACATGGATGGATCTCATAGACACAAAGGTTGGTCCAGCAGCACCAATGACTCAGTATTTTAACAGTGCATAAATTATTCATTTAGAAAATATGCACATGCTTAAAAAAAGAAATTATGTACACCCTTATATGTATTCGTCATATATAATTTCTCTCAAATACATTTTATAATTTAAGATTACACTATTATACTCCTTTATAACAATATTGGTAAATAAGAATTAGGCATATTTATTCAGAACTTCTGTAATCATGTATAAAAATCATTTTCACATTATTTTCTCTAATTGTATGTTTCTAAATAGTTTTTATGGTAATTGAACAATGTTTTTCTTAGTTACATCCTAACTGAATTGAAACAGAAGGTTACATGCTTATAAACATAAGGTTATTATTGCACTGGTACGGCTTATTTAAAAAACAAATACTAAGTGGAGTGCCTGGGTGGCTTAGCCGTTAAGCGTCTGCCTTCAGCTCAGGTCATGATCCCAGGGTCCTGGAATCGAGCCCCACATCGGGCTCCATGCTCAGCAGGAAGCCTGCTTCTCCCTCTCCCACTCCCCCTGCTTGTGTTCCCTCTCTTGCTGTGTCTTTCTCTGTCAAATAAATAAATAAAATCTTTAAAAAAATAAAAAATAAAAAAATGCTAAGTAAAAGTACAGTTCTTTAAAGACAGTGACGTAATAGTATTCAAAAATTATCAATTATACTGCACACATGATTAAATTTATTGTTATCTAATCAACAGTGGCCACCAAAGTAAACATGGAAAACAGCTTTCAAATTACGGTAACATTCAGGAGATTATTTGAATATCAACAAATGTAAAATTCTACAGATACTTTAATTTTCTATTTTTTATAACTCTGAGTAGATTAAAAAACTCTAAATATAAAACGAATGAAGCAACTGGATATGAGGGAAGTGACACTACAATTAGGGAGGAGGGAGAAGTCTGAGAGGAGAAGAGCTGAGGATGAGGGATTTCAAAAAAGCAATGGAGAAGGACATGCCGAAGGAGAATGGGGTGCAGCTGGAGATGACAGGGATATAAAGGAAACCACAAATGATTCCAGTGAACACTCAAAATATTTCAGATGTGTAAAGATAAGATTTTTCCTAGAATGAAGATAAATGATTTTTTTTTTTATATTGATCCTTATTGACCTAATGTCACCTTTGTTAATAGGTGTTTTTATCTTCAAATAGTAAAATAGCACAAGTTTCACAGAGAGGTCCCAAAGAAAGCCCACACAGTAGCCTGGTTCAGCTTCTCAGGCTGCTTTCTTCCCTGGCAGTAAGCTTAGAACAAAACCCTGGCAGGAGGAAAACGGGGGAGAGGATAAGAGAGGATTATCAATAATCTCACTGTGAGGTAAGGCCATGCAAAAGTGTGCCAGTGTGGAGTCCTGAGAAGGATGAAGCCATTGCCTTAAAAAATAAATAGATAAATAAAAATGAAGGAGATCAAAGTCACTGAAGTCACACCACGTAATGATTTTGCCTAAGTCCCCCTCAGCTGATATTTAAACAAATAGATCATTCTAACTAAAATTGCTGGCAGAAAGCTTTTAGAGGTGCTCATTTCAGGGCAAGAACATGCAGTTGGAGGAGTCACTTATTTAGGTGTTGGCAATCCAATTATAGAGATAAAGAAACTCATCAGGATGCAATTTGAGTGAAGAATTATTTAAAGATGACTTTAGGATTTTAATTAAAGGAAAAGTAATGTTGACAAATCAAAATCACACTTAGCATTCAGCAATTATATCTTCTCCAAAGAATCAATAATGAAATGTTCAGCAACATTCTTAGATGATATAATTGAAAGTTTTATTGTGGCAGTCAGTATTTTCCCCATGTAACTATGAACCCATCTATTTTTAGCATCTATATAAAGTGCTAGGTTGTTGTGAATACATTACTTTCCGCCAAAAACTTTCACTGTACAATAGAATTTAAACCATTTTTGGTTAGATAAATGAATATTAAAAATATATTTGCAGCATCAAATATTTGCCTATTTTCACTCGAGACTTTGTGTTTGAACACAAATTGTAGTTAAAAATGTTGTCTATTAGAAACTATTGTTTCCATTCCCTATTCATTATTTAGAAATTATGTCAGATAACTGTGACTAATGCTTTGAAAACTTAATACAAAAATAAATTTGTATAAATGAAGTGTCTTGCACCAGTACTGGTGGTGACTTTGGGGAGAGGGACATACAGAGCAGGGAGAAATAGCACTAAATTTATTAGAGTAAAATATTTGGCTGGAAGATAACCTAGGTATGATGTCATTAATATTTTAAAATTTGATTTTGAAAATACTCGGAGGCTCAAGGGGGAAGCAAAAGAAACCAAAAGAGCTGCTGCCATCAGAAGTATTTTTTCTCCTGAAGGCTTTCTCAGAAAGACTAATGAAAAATTCATTAAGTGTCTTATCAGGCATCTGCCAATATCTGAATGCAAGCCAACAATTACCTAGTAGTTACTAATGAGCTACTAATTGTAGGCAGCCTAAATTATGTCAGTTCCACAGCCAATGAGAAGAGAGCCATTCATTTGCCATGGGTTTGTTGTTGTTGTTGTTGTTGTTGTTGTTGTTTTTGTTTAAGATTTTATTTATTTGCCAGAGAGAGAGCGAGCACAAGCAGGGGCAGCAGAGGCAGAGGGAGAAGCAGGCTCCCTGCTGAGCAGGGAGATTTGCCTTGTTTGTGAAGAGGAGTACCATTTTCTACTTCTCATACTTTCCCCATAAAGACATAGAGAATGCTTTCGTCTCTTAATTACATATGTGGAGGTGGAAAATGAGACTTTGACATTAATGATAAGTTTTGCATTAGTTTGGTCACTGATTTCTTTTTTTCTGTTAACCAGACTGGTGTTATTGTTCTTTTTTATTCTGCTTGTTGAAAGTAAAACCAAAACTTAACAAAAGAGTGGGCTATGCCATTCATGACAAAGTAATTGGAGAACATGAAAGGTATCTGAGAAGTTTCAGAATTATGGCTCTTTTTGATAAGCCAAACCTTAATAATGGGGAAAAATAAACCCTGACAGTTTTTTTTTTTCCCTTCCAAACATACTGGGATTTAACCATGCAGTAACTTCATAAATGAAGCATTAATTTATTGTTACTGATCCAGCCTAAGAACTTCTAAAAATTCAGAATTCTATGCCCTAAACAAGAGGTCAGATTGCCTCCAAGGTGCATGTGACTTAGAGTTTGCTTAAGAATTTCCATCCATCTTTCTCTGCTACCTCCTCTACCCCAAACCATCTTCCTACCTAGTCTAAACACCACATTGCAAAATTAAATAAACAAATAAACAGTCGATTTGCCAGCTTTGGAGCATCTACATGCAATCTTAGCCATGTGAACCTCTTCCGAATGCCTGTGTATATCATTCTTCTGGTTTTTACTATAATAATTTTATAATAATATGATTTACTATAATGATGCCATAGAATATGATACATGCTACTGGATGACTGAGTCAAACAGTTTATTTTAAATCAAATTTTCATTAGTTCATTTTTTTTAGGTTTCTCTGATTTCTTCCCTTTAGATCTGCCCATTCATTCATTCATGTATTCATTCAACAAACACTTACCGATGTCTCTTTCAATGCCTTGCCTTATGCTAGGCTCTCAAGTTACAAAGATGACCAAGGTTGTGTTTTTAAAGGACTTAGAAGTTAATGGTAAAAAAAAAAACCAAAACAACAAACTGATATACAAGTAAAAACATAAATTAGATAGGGGTTAGAGGAATATACTTGCTGAAGTAAGGGAATCTTTGAGAAATCTGAGAGATTTAGTACAAGTTCTCCATATGGGGAAATGTATAGAGGATTCTTCACACAGAGGGAACAGCATGTGCAAAGATGTAATAGAGTCTCGAAACAGCATGGAGTTTACACAATTTGGCTATAATTGGAAGTTGTATAAGAGGGAGATAATGTCACTAGATGAAAAAGGGCAAATATCGGCCAGATTGTGACAGGTCTTATATGCTAAGTAATTTTGAATTTATCCTTTAGGTCATAGGGAGCCACTGATGGTGTTTAGTTGACAGAGTGCTATCATTAGACTTGACAACAGCATGGAAAATGAAAGACCCTAGAAGGGTAACTACTTTAGAGACTGTTAAAATATTTTAGGAGAAAATATTTGAAGTGATTAGAGCTGTGGGGATGGAGATAAATTATTACATTCAAAAGTTATTTGGTAAGAAAAAAAGAAAAGAAAATAGGAGAGATGCATCCGTAAGCTTAAAATAACAGAAATATTGGTGATTCAGTTGCAAATACTAAGTGAATGTTTTGTATTATCATCCACTTAGCTGGGAAAAAATAACATTATTTTGATGACTTAATAGTTCCACATATATTTGTACATTTTTAAAAGGAGTTTAAAAAGTACCAAACTAAGCATGACTTCGAGATTCTTCTTGAAAAGCTCTGTTTTGATGAGAGGTACATTAATTTTAACAAAAGGGTCAGCATAAGAGGAATTCTAAGGATATGATTAAACAACCTCCATTGTATCTTTCCCTAAAAAGCATTTCAGAATACCTGATAATTTATCTAGAATAAACAGGTTTTTCTAGTATTTTTTTTTCAGAATACTCTCCTTTTTCCCTGAATGATTTAACCTTGTGTTAAATCAGTTGGTCATGTACATATTTTATCCAGCATGCTGGAAAAATATATACTCATAACTGCTAATTTCTCTGAAGAGTAATCATTGGGTATGATTCCAAACTACAGTTTATCACTGAACTGTCTTTTAGTTTGTGGACAAATTGTTTAAAATTTCATGCAATTACATTGACAATGGCTCTTCATTTGTTTCTATACTCCTAGACCTGAAGGTCCTCACATTGAAGTGTCAATACCATAGTCCGCCTCAATTGTTTGTTTACTGCTCTGGGAATCCAGTTTGTGTCGTGAGGGGGCAGTTTTCTGTTTGGATTTAAAAATCCAAATCATAACCCATGCAGTGATCATCTAATTAATGTTGGAAAAGGAATCCAGATCTCAGCATGCTGCTGGTGAAATAGCATAAATATATATACGACGGGTTTTGTTCTGAAGGGGAAACACGTTGAAAAAGACAAAGGGAGCATGTTGCACTCATCTATTTTGAAACTCAGGAGCTCTTGCATTTGGGTCTTTAGAATATTTAAATATACACTGAAACTCACCAAAAAAGGGAAGGAATCTAATAAACACCACCCTCTGACTTTACAATATTCTAGAGTGTTTCTTTCTTGGTAGGATATTTCATTTCAGTACTTTTGAAAAAAAAAAAATCTCTATCATTCACAGTCCATTACGAACAGTAGAACTTCACAGGCTATTTTATGCCAACAGTGTTGATGTGCTGTTTACAATACAATAAAAGTTAATGGGAGGGAGCAAAATACAATTCAGTTACTATAGAAATGTTCCTGAAACAGTAAAATAAATTGAAATTAACTCCCATTTCTAAAAAGTCTTAGAATTTCAGTGTCAATCATGTCTTTCAGTTTTGTTCCTTTAATAGGACATGTTTTATTAAATTGTGTATATGCTTAAATAGATTATTATTTTGCAAATGCCACATATGATCCACATGCTTTTTTAAATGGGAAATTTTAAGTATTACCCTAGCATGAGTTTTCAGCCACTTTCAACAATCTGACCCATCTTAAATTGGAGGCAGAGGGGTACTGGGGATCGGTAGATCTGGCTTTGGTCCAGGTTGCTCTCTAATTTAAGCATGTTGTTTTGCCACAGTATGGTTCAATGTTTTTATCCAAAGAATGGGGCTTCTATTTAATCAGGGATTTTCTAATATTTCTTAGAGGAATTTAGCTGAGGTTGGAACTGGGACAGAAGACTGTTCTATCAATTCCCTCACCGACTCCTACTTATTCTTAGGACTACCTAGAATGTTTTAAAATGCTTGAAACATATTACACTCTTCTCTGTTTTTATTCTAGAACCATATTTATAATTGTAGGAATGTGGGAAGACCAGATACTAAATTCATGTAAATGGCCCTGTTGATATCTGTCCCAAAGGCAAAGTACTTTTTTTTTTTTTTTTAAGGCTCCACCTATCATTAGGACTCTCAAACACATTCCTAATGCATGTGTGTGTGGAATACCATAACTCCTGTATTTAGTATTGGTCATCGGCTCTGAAAACACATTGCCAAATGTCTATGAAGGTTTGTATCACCAGCAGAAAAACTCTGTTGCTTTGTTTAGAGACCGGAGAGCAGTGTCCTGGTCAAGAGCTAATACATATAGGCATAGTCTAGTTTTCAAAATAAATGTACGACGATTCACATTGTCTGTTTTATAAATTCTCACATTCATTAACAGAAATACTCTTTTCAGATGTTAAATATTGAAATGGCCATATTTGACCTCTACTATGAATAACTTTAAAAATATGTAGGTGAGACCAGGAAGTGGTTGAATTATATTAAACCACATATTCTTAATCTATATAGAGAGTACATATTATTTGAAGTGACAAGGTGGAGAAAAAAAAGCAAAAAATACAGAAAAGGATGGACAAAGGATGCCTTTAGCCTCTTACAAATGGCTTTAAAGAAGAACTTTAAGTATAGCATTAATTTCTATATTTGCCATCATACATTACATTTGTTTCAAAAAGTTATACATTTAAGTGTCCCAGTATAAACTAATACATTAAGGGGGGACATATAACTATTGTTTGGACATTTGCTCAGTGTCAGTATTTAAAAGACAGTCTCATATAATAGATTCCCAGGTAGTAGCAGCTCAAATCTGCTCTTCACTATGGCATATACTGAATAGAAGAAACTTATTTCTTATCCCATTTAAGGTTTCACTGATGGATGAACTTTTTGAAAGATTATGTTTATACTGGAAAAAATAAATCTGAAATTCTATCATAGTATTTGGAAATGTTGGATATCCTTAGTGTTCTTGCCATTTCTTAATGCCTTTATTCACTTTGAACAATGGACTTTGGATCCATTTGCCTGAAATTTTATTTATAATACTATTACCATTAAGCAGGTTTGCATTAAAGAGTAGGCAGGGAAAATGTTCATGGAGGCAAATATTAAATGAAATATTTTATATCTTTTTATAGATGGTTTTGAGGAAATACTTATTAAAAAAAGGACTCTACAATCAATAACACTGAAGGGGATGCATAATTACTGACAAAGAATAAATGTCCTTGGCCTTAAGGTTATATAAAGCACATTCTTTTTGATGGGGTGTTTGTAGCTACAGCTACTGTCTCAGCAGTCATTGTCCGGAAATTAGTATACTGGGGCCAATTTCCCACTCACTTTTCTCTGTCGTTCTTCATAAACTAAAAATCATTATCCACCCACTTACTGACTACTGCTTTGCATCTCCCACTTTTTTTGGCACATTAAACCATTTTCTTCCATCATCTAATTTTATCATGTGTTTATCAGCCTATATTCTTTCTGCAGCCTTCCTTTAATCTCACCTTATTTTTTCGATGCTATTTGTTTTTCTTTGTTTCATTTCTTCCATTTTTTTTTTTTTGTTTTCATGCTCTGCTCCATTGATTTATGCCCCAACTTCTCTACATAGCTTGTTGTACATTATTTTTCTAGAAGGATGTTAAGAAAAATGGTTAGTATCAGGGTCTCTCAGAATAGAGGATTGCTGAGCATCTTGATCCTCTCTTCTGAAGACAGTGTTTTCGTCAAGCTCAAATGTTTGCACCTGCCTACAGAATGGGTGTCATTGATGATTTTTGATTAGAGAAGAGATAGGTGAGAGTTTAAAAAATTGGAAATATTGACTGAATGGAGTTCTAGGTCATCCTACCTTTACTTCTTTGCCATGATCTAAATGCTAGAATGCAGTCTTCTGTGGACTGCATCACCCAGGCTCTGTCATCTTCTGACTTCAGGTTGAATTGTACCCATGGGGTTGACAGGAGATTGGATGGTGGTTGGAGGAAGATGTTGGAATATTTATTTATTTCCTTTCCCTCAGGCCCAACCACAGTGGTTTGGCAGTGGCTGAGCTCCTCCACTGAATGATCACTGTTCTTGTTGTGTGGTTCCTTCCCCTTAGCTATAGCTGTCACCAAGTTCTAATAACAGATGTAGGAAAAAACAATCCATCATCAGTCCATTGACCATGCCCACACCTCTGTAAATAATTCATTTATTAAAATCTTTTAAATTATCATTTAAAAATGTATTTTCTGTTTACTACAGGAAACCTGACTGACACAAAAGAGATTGGAAGAGATTAAAAACAATGAAAAAGTTAGAATAATTTTGCAATATTTCAGGTGTAAGGGAATGTGAGACTTTACTTAGGATAATGGCACCAAGAATAAGAAATGGGAGTCTTAAAATACATTTAAAAAGAAAAAGTTGACAAAATTTCAAGTTTTATTTGATATCCTTGTTTACTTTAAATTTTTAGATTAAATTTCCAAACCTAATCAGTCATACAGTGACAACCATTTGGGTATTTTCTTCCAAACAATACATAAATTCTTTATATTCAAAAAAAGAAAAAAATAGCAATGCTCAAGTTACTCTGTAATTTTGATTTACTTATAATAATAATTACTGAATTTGGTGGTTGTGTTCTATGAAATTTGTCTTACTTTAGAAAATATTGCTGAAGTTTTTATATTAATTTTAAAATAATGAATTGTAGGGATTGCTGCATATAAAATAATATTTTAAAATCACATTTAATTCTTAAAGTAAATCTTGGAGGAGATATAAGGAAAAAAAGAGAGAGAGAGAGAGAGAGAGCACCTGTAGTGAAATTTCTATTTTAACCCACCAGGCAAAGTCATGCTGAATCTGCCACTATCCCAATAGTATATCCTACCCGTAGGACCGATTACCACATTTTAACTCTACGAAAGATGGATATTGTGTAATTGGGGCATTTTGTTAAGTATTTAAACTAGATAAGTTGAAATGCAAAATGAGAATGATATTATCCAGGAATATACTTGTTTAGCATGATGAGTGCTATCAAAAAAAATCAATAATCAAGAGTATTATAATAGAATAACTCTAACTGTGAGGCAATGGTTAAGCCAAAAGCATATTCTGGATTGCCACCTTTTCTATTTGTTGTAATTAATAGGAATGTTAATAAGATATCATCCGACTTAACTAAAAAAAGAAAACTTCACAAAGAGTATTCTTTGATGTATTTTTTTGCCAAATACCAAGTTCTTTATTCTGATAGATATAGGCTATAAGATAAAAATTAAGAGCCTAGTACTTGAGTGAAATGCTGGAAATAGTAAAATAAATAATGCTGTTATCCAGAATAGAGACTTAACTGCAGAAAGCAGCTTTAAAATATATAATGAATACCTGTTACAGCCCATGCAATAGTTCTGTTTTTTTTCTGTCTTATTTTATATGTCTACTGAATACCTGTAAATGAAGTGTGCCTTAAGTTTATTTTTCATATTTTCTTTTAATTAAGCAAGTGCAGTCTTATATATGATAATCGGTCATATTATTTTTTTCTCTTAAAAAGGATAGCCATTATTATTTGGAGAAAACAGTGACTGCTTTTTCCATAAACACAGCCACATCTCAGTGAATTTGTTAAACGTTTTTCTCATGCCATCACATTCCATATTAATGTTTATATGACTTATTTATTGTTATGTACTTATTATGAATTATATATGAATATACATATATAACTATATGTATAATAGATATATTACAAATGTACACATATGTAATATATAAATGCATGTATACATATAAATGCACATATTTACAAAGTAAAAATAAGAAAATAAATAAGGAGACAGCCAAAAATAAGCAATTTTATTTTTCTCATTCTGAATCAGGGAAGTTTCTTATACCAAAATATATGATGATTTGGCTCAGAACATCTCATTTAGCTTCCATGTGGGCTGAATTCTTCATCTGGTGATGGGAAAACAAACATGGCACTCATTTATTTATACTTACCATTTAGCAGTTAATATGTGGCTTTTTTTTTTTTTTTCACAGAAGCTTAAGCAAATAGTCAAATAACTTGTTGGAGAGGTTTAAGTCCTCAAGAAGAAATAAGGTATACTGCCGAGTTGTGAGCTGAACTCCTAGAAAGACGATATAAAAAGATTTTGTTTGATTGTGTGTTTGTTTTGCTTTCTTTTGTTTGGCTTGATTTTCATTGGCATTGTTTGTGGTATGAAGTGAACTTTTTACCATCTCTTAGAGAATAGATTGTTGGAGCTACTATAGTGTTAGATATGTGGGACTAGATATCCCCTTGTTAACATAAGTTGGTGTTTTTACTTTGCTTTCTCTAGAAAAAAATACTCTGGTGGTTGTATTTGATGTGTTTGGGAAATAAACATGTTTGCCAATTGAGCAGTCCTGAGAGTGGGCTTATAAAGCTAAGAGTGACAGTCCTGTTCTTTACCCCAATATCAAACAAGGGATTAAATCAAACAGATGGTCACTTTGGACAAATGGACTAATTTTCTTCACCTTGACCTTTTCTACATTTTCTGTACTTTCAGCTGTGTGCCATCTTTCTTCTGAAGTAAGAGTTCACCTTTCTGATCTCCATAAATTTATACTGATTATCTGATAACAGAGATTTTCTGGTGGTTAATCATTACAAACTTAGAGATAGCAAACTTGTCCAGTACTTAAATTGCCCCATGTCTGAAAATATAATGTAATTTCAATCAAGTAATTAAATAAACTGACTTTCAGGGTGCCTGGGTGTCTCAGTTGGTTAAGTATCTGACTTGGTTTCAGCCCAGGTCATGAGGGTCCTGGGATAGAGCCCCTAGTCAGGCTCAGCGTGAGTCTACTTGTCCCTCTCCCTCCCCCCTCTGCCCCACCCACTTTCACATGGAGCTTACAAAATCGGTCTTATTGCTTTATATACTTGTATTACTTTGCTAAGGCTGCCATACAAAGTACCACAATCTGGGTGGCTTAAACAAAAGTTTATTTTCTCACAGTTCTAGAGGCTGGAAGTCCAAGACCAGGGTGGTGACAGACTTGGTTTCTCCTGAGGCCTCTTTCCTTGGCTTGTAGATGGCCATCTTCTTACTATGTCTTCACATGACTTTTTCTCTGTATGTGTACTTCCCTGGTGTCTCTGCTTCTCTCTTCTTATAAGGACACTGGTCATATTGGATTAGGACCCCACTCTTACCTGTTTCCAAATACAGTCATCCTGGGGACTAGGGCTTCAACATATGAATTCAGAGAAAGGAAACAATTCAATCTATAACAGTACTTTAGCCTACGAGGCTGGCTTTCTTTTTCTTTTTCTTTTTTTAAGATTTTATTTATTTATTTGACAGAGAGACACAGAACGAGAGAAGGAACACAGCAGGGTGAGTGGGAGAGGGAGAAGCTGGCTTCCTGCGGAGCAGGAAGCCTGATGCGGGGCTCGATCCCATGACCCTGGGATTACGACCTGAGCCGAAGGCAGATGCTTAACCAGCTGAGCCACCTGGGTGCCCCGCAAGGCTGGCTTTCTTGAAAACAGTGCTAGTAGGGAAAATGGCAAAGGACTCAGCAACCAGAATCTGATTTAGATTTAAATATCAGTACCTTCATTTACTAGTTTTTAATCGCCCTCTTTGGTCAAGATACTTAAATTTTCCAGATCTTAGCTTTCTCATCTGTGAAGTGAGATCTGTCTACTACTATACAATAAACTGATGCATATTAATTAAAATAAGGTGTATAAAGTAGATCTCCTACTGCAGGGTTTCATAACCTCAGAACTATTAATATTTGGGCCTCACCATTCTTTGCTGTGGGGCCAGAATTGCCTTCCCCACTCATTGAAAATCACTGCCAACTTCCTGGTACCTGAGTACTTAACAAATGTCAGCTATAAGTTACTTACTGAATAATGAAAAAGACTATGCAACGTTAGAGATGTTAATAGGTAATTTCATACAATAACTCCACTTTTTGTGTATAAATAATTGAATCTCTGGTGAACTGAAATTATTTAAAATGATGATTAACTTTTTAAGTCCATATTTAATGATCTAATTATTTCCTTTACATCTAAGGAAATAAGAATTGAGTCCCTCTCAACTTTTTTTTGCCAATTTTCGTTTTATTTTGAAGATTTCCAAACATACGTATATGTTGAAAGACTGTTACAATCACCTATCACCAAGATTCACCTGGTTGTTAAAATTTTGCCACATTTGTTTTATCTTTCTGGAATGAATTTATACAGCCAGAAAGGGAAAGTGGGAATAGTTTGTGTAAATAACTCAGATATGATTCATTCTGGTTAAGTATCCTCTTCATCTTTCTATGCAGTTCCACTTATTCTAGCAAGAGGCTCCATGTCTATAAGCAGTACACAGATAATTCAGTTTGAGTACTTGCATCAAAAGTGTACACATATGGGCGCCTGGGTGGCTCAGTTGGTTAAGCAACTGCCTTTGGCTCAGATCATGATCCTGGAGTCCCTGGATCGAGTCCCGCATCGGGCTCCCTGCTCGGCGAGGAGCCTGCTTCTCCCTCTGACCCTCCCCCCTCTCATGTACTCTCTCTCATTCTCGCTCTCTCAAATAAATAAATAAATCTTAAAAAAAAAAAAAAGTGTACACATATGGATTTTTTTTTTTTTTGAGTTTTACTTCCTTCATAGGCATAATACCTGTTTTGAGATGGATTTCTGGCCAGACCCTACAGTGATAGTCATCAGTGATTTAAAGTGTCACCTATTTGCTTTTATTTCTACTTTCTTTGTGTCATAGTGAATTCTCTGATCACATTTGACCCAGCTGAATAAAAATAACAAATTGTATTTGAAATCTTGATAGTGTCTCAGTTACTCCTGGATGAGGAATATGCCAAACATTAATTCTCAGTCATGAAAACCCAATTTACAAAAAAGTACTTATTACTGGACTTCCAGTACCTTTTTTCCATTAATGAACAGTTTCTCAGAGTTTCTAAAAGTAGATTTGAAAATAAATATGGAGAAACATTGTAATGTTCGTGCAAATTAAGGAATTTCCATTTTCTTTATTGATAGCTTTTGAAACTTTTTTTGAAGAAAACTCTACCACATTTTAAAGTTACTTAACCTTAAATCACCAAACAAATTTATCATATCTCATGTGCCTGATAGGACCCTGGAATCTCTTGAATGAAAAATTCACATTTGTGATGCTCAATCTACTATTTACATTTAAACCTAGTCCTATAATGAAAATATAATTATGAAATAATTTTAACCTGCAACTAAACAGTTTTATGACTGTTAAATCTGTCTGATACATTGTTGTCTGTCACACTTATTTTCCTCCATCCCTATCCCAGCTCATCTTGCATGTAAAAATACTCATAAAATCTCAGTGACTAAAATAGTTTATAGTAGTCTTATAGTCATTCTATCTCCAGGTAGATAAACATTTCATCCTGGATATATGATTTAATCAATTTGGAAGTGGGGGAAAGCAGTCAATGACCTGTAGATGTAAGGACTTAAGTTGGGAGCAACTGGATGGATATATATATGTATATATATATTTTAAATATTGGATGATATTTGTTTCTGGTGAAGCAGCCATTACTCGTGAGCAGGATTGCATTCACTTCTTCCCAGTGGCCGAATCAGGCAAACTCTGAGCAAAGTAAACTCCTGCACCAGATCCTGCATTCTCTTAACCGGTAATAAAGAACCTTGCTGGCCTGACAGTTGTCACAGCAATTATTCACATGAAGTTCTGTAGCAGTTGTATCTGTCAGCCCATGTAGTATTGAATATTTTAACTAGCAGTCTTCCAAGACTGAACATTAATCTTACCATCTCCTATTACAGTCCCTAATCAAGATATTCCAGGGGTGATTGCACTAACATTGTTTGAAGACTACATCTACTGGACTGATGGGAAAACCAAGTCACTCAGCCGTGCCCATAAAACCTCGGGAGCAGACAGACTCTCACTGATTAACTCATGGCATGCCATCACAGATATCCAGGTGTATCATTCTTATAGACAACCCGATGGTAATTATTCTTTCCATGATTTCCATAAGCTCATCAACATCTTTTAGTAACATTCCATTTTTGTTTCCTCCATGGTTAAGTGTAAATTTATTTCTGAGAAAAAGTACCAGATTTCATTATTTAGCATAACTGTATAGGATGAATTCAGCTGATTTGAAGTATGTCTATTAAGGAATATGATTAGAAGCTCAATAATAGTACAGAGAATTATTAATTTGTTGAAATATTGAGTTGAAATGACAGTAAATGTAGTTAGAGCAGTAGAGAATGCATTCTTGAAATGATTTCTTTACAAAATAGTTATAGGATCCTTACTTTCTGGAATGCTGGGTGAAAGGAATTATATTTAAGTATCTTTGGGGCTCTAAAAATGAGAAACATATCAAGCTTTTTAGGCATATGTCTAGTAAGAATTCTATCAGGGCTCATGGAATAAAAGTTTGATTATTTTGCTTACAAAACAAAGCCACTACACTATTAGTTGTAAATCATTGTTTCATTGTTTTATTTTACATTTATATTTCTAAACATATGTATGTCTTCATCCAAAATGCTTCTAGTCTATATTTTTCTGATGGACAATTTTTTTTCTACTAAAATGCTTGTTTTTGTGGAACTACATCCTTAAAATTATTTAATAGTAAAACGAATGCCATTGGGCAATGAATAGAATTTACAACAAAATACAATTACATTTATGAACTTGATGACTTCTTGATTACAAAATTCTACAAGTTATAAAGTTTAAATGCCCTGTCTCTAATCCCATATTATATCTTGGCCTTGATTTCTCTGTTTTGCTGTTTCTTTCTCATCTGTAGTCTCCAAACATGTCTGTATGATAAATAACGGCGGCTGCAGTCATCTGTGCCTTTTAGCCCCTGGAAAGACTCATACCTGTGCATGTCCCACCAACTTCTATCTTGCAGCCGACAATAGGACTTGCTTATCTAACTGCACAGCCAGTCAGGTGAGTAGAGGTCTTGAAATTATTTCATAAAATGTATTATCAAGCTGTTATAAAGGTTTTGCCTGCATTTTATTTATTGGCTTAAGCCATTTTGAAACATTTTTGTTGTTGTTGTTTAGCATAGCATAGCATGATGACCATTCCATACATCATATAGAGGGTCATAGAGTAAGGGAAAAGCAATTGATGTGCATCCTGAGAACGAGACCTTAGGAAACAGGAGGTACAAATAGAGGTCAAAAAGAGAAACAAAAACAACCCTGAAAATCATTTTTACACAGCTCCATAGAGAGTAATGGTTCAAATCAAGAATGGACCTAGAAGAATCATCAGAAGAGATCTGATCTATTTCAAGAAGCCAGGGTGATTGTGGCATAGGGTGAAGACAAAGATATATACAGTTTAAACAAATAAACAAATCTTCCTAGATAATCTACTGTGTCACCATCTCTTCCCCTCTCCCATTCCTCAGAGCAGGTGGTAATGGAAAAGATGAATTGGACAAAAGTAATTTTCTAGACTTTTTAATTGAAAAATTATATGATCTAAATAGTTTCCTCCCAAAACCTCTTTTTCTTCAACATGTAATTATTTCTAGTAAAGATATTAAAATGTGCACTCAATGATAAGTTACATGGGCTTGATATTACTACTTTCAAATTTTGGATAATAGTCATATGACATTATAAGATTTGACTTTTTTTATATTTGAGTCACTCTGTTGTGTAAGATAAAATTGTCAAGGAAACTATGATTTGTTTTGAACATAGCTAAAATTTCTTCTTAGAATTCTGTGTTTTGAATCTGCTGGTTTTCCACTTCTAGCAGTGGCATCCTGGTAAAACACTGAATTCCTCTTTGGGTGTGCTTATTTTCAGAATGGAGAAGCTAATACTAGCTCACCCAGCTTCTCAAGTTATCACTCTGAGTATCACCATTAAAGAACTGTACAATGCCAACCATCAAACCGCTTTGAGGTAGCTGGTATGTGTAGTAGTTAAGGGCACAGACTCTGAAGCCAGATTCGCTGGGACTGTGACCCTGACTCTGCTTGAAATTGGCTGAATAATCCTGGGTTTTTTACTTACTCTCATGATGCTTTAGTTTTCTCATCTTTAAAATGGAAATACTGGGCGCCTGGGTGGCTCAGTTGGTTAAGCGACTGCCTTCAGCTCAGGTCATGATCCTGGAGTCCCAGGATCGAGTCCCGCATCGGGCTCCCTGCTGAGCAGAGGGTCTGCTTCTCCCTCTGCCCTCTTCCCTCTCGTGCTCTCTGTCTCTCATTCTCTCTCTCTCAAATAAATAAATAAAATCTTTAAAAAATAAAAAATAAAAAATAAATAAAAAAATGGAAATACTAATATTTCCAGGCCACTCTTATGGAGATTAAATGGGAGAAGTTTCTGGCACATAGTAAGTGTTGTTACTGCCCTTGTCCTGGGGTGTGACTAGAACACACTTAAGGACATGTGTGCAATTAGTGTGAGCTGCCATCAGGAGATTCTGATGTGTAATTGGAAGCACAGGCCACAATTTCTTCTTTCTTTACAAAGTGTATTGTTTGTTTGTTTGTTTGTTTTTTTAAAGATTTTATTTATTTATTTGACAGAGAGATAGACAGAAGAGCACAAGCAGAGGGAGTGGCAGAGGGAGAGGGAGAAGCAGGCTCTGCACTGAGCAGGGAACCCGATGCGGGACTCGATCCCAGGACCCTGGGATCATGACCTGAGCCGAAGGCAGACGCTTAACCATCTGAGCCACCCAGGCGCCCCGAAAGTGTACTGTTTTAATTATAATCCCCTAAGTATTTGTGTAGACAAAATACATTATCTTGAGAGAACTAGAGATTTAAGTCACTGTGAGAGGCAAAATAAACAACCTAATTATTCCTAGAGAGAAAATTTAAGGGAGAAATCCCAGGTTCTTAAAACTTTTAAAATATAATTCCTGTTTGTACTATTTAGTTTAGACAAATTTCCAGCTTAAAGTCGAGGTTAGGGGTACCTGGGTGGCTCAGTCGGTTAAGCTTCTGCCTTCGGCTCAGGTCATAATCTCAGGGCCCTGGGATCGAGCCCCACATCGGGCTCCTTGCTCTGCTGGGAGCATGCTTCTCCCTCTCCTTCCCACTGGTACTCTCTCACTGTCTCTCCTTCTCTCTCTCTCAACTAAATAAATAAAATCTTTTAAAAAAAACCCTCAAGGTTATTCTGAAATAACCTCAGTCCCTTGTTGGCAGAGGGGTGTGCGGGGTGGGGTCCAAGAGTCCCTCTGTTGGTGCCTAACACTGTGGCCTTAGGTGAATTAGTAGGAACAATGATGCCTGCCTAAGCCACTTACAGTGTGGTGAGCCTCTGTAGCCAACCAGAAACAGAGCAAAGCCAAAGGATGCTTGACACACAGATGAACATCTCAAAGCATCAGCCTTCCTGTAATCATAAAGGGAATAAAATATTTCAAATTATTATATAAGAAAACCTATAATTATGTTTATTCAATGCCAAAAAAAATCAGATCAATTAAATGAATACCTAAATCAACCCAGAAAAATATTATTCATATAATTAAATTATCTCCTAATTTGGTATCATTGATGATATGATTAAGCATTTGCCTTCGGCTCAGGTCATGGTCCCAGGGTCCTGGGATCGAGCCCCGCATCGGGCTGCCTGCTCGGTGGGAAGCCTGCTTTTCCCTCTCCCACTCCTCCTGCTTGTGTTCCCTCTCTCGCTGTGTCTCTGTCAAATAAATAAAATCTTTAAAATATACATATATATATAGATATATAGATATAACTTTTAAATACCCCAATAGTGTTTTTACATAAGTTTTTTTTTAATTAAAAAAATTCAACAATAGTGAGACAGAACACTAACAATAACAACACAAATTGTTGCTATCTTTGCTGTCAGCAGTACTTCCTGAAGAAAAGAGATATCAGTTCATTTGTTTCATTTTTACGAAAAAGTTAATGAAGAACAGTTAATGCAATCCATCAGTGGTTATCCCAGTAAGTCTTAGGGTTTATGCAGCCATTTACTGATGATTTTTTTTTTTTTTTCTGATGTAGTAAGAGAGAAAAAACTATCTACTATACACTTCTTGGAGAAAAGTCAGTTCATAGAAACACAATTTTAAGTGAGGTTTGAAATTGAAATGAAGCAAATAATCCAAGTATTTCAGAATCATACCATTTAGCATTCTGATAAAAAATGTTACCTTTTAAATTTATCTTACTACAGGATTTTTTATTTTTTAACATCTTATGAACGCAACCAAAGATATATCCCCTGACTAGCATTGATTTTTAGAAAAATAAAATAGGCAAATCATACCAGTAAGAATTCTATTAGAATTGAAAATAAACATGAAAATCTGGTAAAAATCAAGATTAAATACAGTATTAGAGCACTTATCACTTCAGATATTAAATTTAAATCATTTTTATATTCCAATAAAAAGTAAATTAAAAAATAGCTTTACTTAGTTTTTAAATGGAGACTTTTTCTATTGCAAGTAAACCTCACTTGTGTGTGCAGGATTTGTATTTTATACTTGTATTCATTTTAATAGACATGTGTTTAGTAGTTTCTTTATAGCTTCTTCTTGTGGGTGATAATTGCAGTTTGCAATTTATTTTATGAAGATATTAGTCTTGGAGAACATTTACCATGAAGAATGTTTTATATTTATATTTAGCATTTATCTTTTTTAAGTTACTGTATTTAAGTATGAAAAAATGAAGCCCAGACACAAAATAGAAGAAATCTTCCTTTGAGAGTAATGAATAAAATGTTGATTAACATAAAAAGTAATGTAATAAGTATATTTTACCCTGGCCATCTCTTAGCTCAAAACCTTTTTATGGTCTTATTAAAAATGAAATGGCAAGCACAATCGTCATGTCATATGTAATTCCAACAGTTGGTGTTTATTTAAATCAGGCATATGTAGTGAGTTTTAAAATATGTATTTTAGATATTTTTCAAATCTTGATTGGGAAGGTTTTGAATATACTCAGGAGATATGAAATTCTCTTGTTAATGTACTTTGATATATTGTAATGACTGGAAATGTTTAATGTTCAGGGCAATTGCTTTCAGAGTTAGCCTTATATCCCCAGACAGTCACTATCCATAAAGGTAATATTTTTCCTGTGGTCATTTATAAAACCACCACAGACACGACCACAGGCTAAGCAAGTACAGGAAAATCAGTTGAACAGTCAAATCTTCCCTGGATTCACAGTGATCTATTCCCTCCCATATTGCTACTGGGAAAAAAAAAAAAAATCACACTCTTATTTAATAAAATAATGTAGCTCTGCCTTGAATCAACTTTATGGTATCCAGAGAGGTTCAGCAAAAGCTCAAATTTTCTCTTACTTGAAGAAAGTAAGAGTACTTTAAGTGAACAAACCTTTAGCTTGCTAATCCATTTCATTAGACAAAATTGAACCTAAGTATATTTTTCTATGTATTTTTCTATGTATTTTCTGTCTGGCATATAGCATGTTAAGTAAATGTCATCTTGCTTTCAGGTCACTCCCATGGGAATTACAACAGGAACATTTCAAAAAGAAAATTAATAAATTTTAGAATATTATCAAACATTTTCAGTTCCAGATGAATTTTGTCATACATGCTTTTCACTGAATTTCTGTTGAAATAAAGAAGAAAACAATTTGGTAGTGCTAGAAGAAACTTACTAAACTTTATTGCTTGGTTTTAATATTTTAAAGTAAATTTTTAATGGCAACTATTTTAGATGTAATGTACTCTCTCTATGTAAAGTGTGATTTTCTTTAGTTTCTTTTATTTATGAGAATAAGCTTAAAACTGAAAGGGGTTAGTTTGTGGTCCGAGATCACTAGGGAATAAATTTACTGAGTTTTCTTGGTCTCTGTACATTTGGCCAATTGTGAAGTTTAGTAGGAACAATATTTCTGTGCTCTGTTTCAGGAGAAGAATTTGAATTCAGATCACCTTTCTTATAAAAAATCCAATAATAACCTGAAATATTTTTCTAGCAACATGTTGCATGTGTGCTAAGTAGTTTATATGTAAATACTACCATATAACATATTCAACTAGTTTTTCTGTTATTAATCTTCCATTTGATGGTTTATTTCAAAAGAAAGGAGTTAAAAAACTTCCTACTTCTGTAAGTAATAGAATTTTTTTTCTTATAATTTTTAACTATTTTAAATGGAAAGGCTGATAGAACAAATAAAACACATTAATAGGGGTGCCTAGGTGCCAGTTGGTTAGACTTCTGACTCTTGGTTTAGGCTCAGGTCATGATATCGGGGTCCTGGGATTGAGCCCCATGTTGGGCTCTCCACTCAGCAGGGAGTCTTCTTCTCTGCTTCTCTTTTTCTCCCACTACCCCTACCCAGCTTGCGTGTGTGCTCTCTCTCTCTCTCTCTCTCTCAAATAAATAAATAAATCTTTGAAAAAAACACACTAGTAAATATGTCAGTGAATAGTTTTGATAATCTTAAGAATGAGTTTTATTACAGTAGTTTTCTTTAGTGTTTTATCTAAAAATATATAATAGTCAAAAAAATAATATTCAGCAAAAAATCTGTCGCAGCCTTATTTTTTTACCTTTTTTTGATATGCAAATGTTCATTTTAAATTAGAGATACCTATTATTTGCTAGGTTCTTTGCCGGGCCTTATAGGGGAGGATGTAGCATAAGGTGGTAAGTCATTGACCAAGATAGCGTTGACATTCCTCAGCTTGACTAAACTTTAGACAGTTTCTTCCTGGCTGTAGGCCCCTGAATTCCTTTTCTTAGAACACTTACTTTAGAAAACTTGCAATTGTGAATTATTTCTCTGCCCCTTTGAGATGTAAATTTTCTCCCAGCCTCTTACCAGTTTTACAGCCTAGGAATGTCTTCCTCAAGGACTAGGAACCATCCCCTAGAGATTTAATCATCAAGAAAGATAGTCCAGACCTGTCTCAGTCTCTATGGGAAGGTAGGAGCCCAGCTTTGATAAGTAACACCTAGCAAATACAGACAGCCCAATCATGCTGACCAATATCCTCCATACTTTTCCATTAGTTTACCCCTGAGCTTAAACCCACCCCCTGCCTTTTGTTTCAGTGGAGTTGTTTGCTCTTTCTCCCCTATTGCGATAGTTTTAAATAAAGTCTATCTAGTGCAATTTTTGTACCTGTTTTCTAGTTATGACACTTATCTTATTTATCCTCAAAGATCATGTATATTTATTAGGAATTCTGAAAACTAAAAATCACTGTGCTTGTTTTAACTGCTTTATAGAAATATTCTTAAAATTTATTTGGGCAGACACTCATTATGGCTAAAGGCAGTATGTTCAGAAAGTTCCATGGAATAACAGCATGACAGTGCCAGAAAGGATCATCCAGATTATCTTTAACTCCTCATTTGGTGGCTAAGGAATAGAGATAGAGAGACATTCATCAAATTGTCTAAGATTCCTAAGGAAATGCAATTCAATTAACTTAATTCAACTTTTCAATGAATTCAGGATACCTTTTCCTGATATTTCTGGTGATTTTTTTTAGCCCTATTCAGCATTTGGCAAGCGTTCTGTAAAGGCTCAGATAATAAATATTTTAAATTTGCTGGCCACATGGTCTCTACAGCAACTACATAACTCTGTTGTTGTGGTGCGAAAGCAGCCACAGATCATATGTAAATGGGTAAGCTTGTCTGTGCTCCAGAAATCCCAGGAGGTTTTCCTGAACAATGTGCTTTCCTGGCAGATCATTTTGCTGCTTGTTGTGCATTTATTCCCTATTGTGGAATGCTCTAAGACCACCACAGTTCACATTTGCAGCAAGAGAGTAGGCTAGGCTGCTCTGCCCTGGTGAGTTTTTAAATATCCATTTAATACTGGGGTAGGTCCTTCAACCCTTTTTTCTTTCTTTTTTTTTAAGTTTCGATGCAAAACTGATAAATGTATTCCATTCTGGTGGAAATGTGACACTGTGGATGACTGTGGCGATGGATCTGACGAACCTGATGACTGTCGTGAGTACATTGGTGAATGTGGGGATTTAGAATTTAGAGCTCCTTAAATCCCAGACCTTGAAAACTGAAGTGAGACCTTAAGGATTACGTTCTGATACTTTTACAAAATCTTTAAAAATACAACAAAAATTGTTACATTGTCTTGAGTATGTCTCTATTGACTGTTAAATTTAGAATGACATTATCAGCAATTTGTGTTAGTGTTTTGTTTTAAATTTTCTTACCTGCAGAAAAATTACACTCCTCATGTAATGATCAGTATAAATAACAATCAGCATGATTTTGCCTGGATATATCACCAAATTAAAAGCAAAAGTGGGCAAGTTTGCAGAATGTCAATCAATAACTAAAATCTTACCTGTAAGGGATTAATCTTTGTCAGTATTATAATACTGAACTTTCCTTAAAAGTGAGATTTTTCCAGTATAAATCATTAGTTTGTTCTACTAATCATTTAGTATGCTTTTAGATATTGCCTTAAAATGACTACTAATTATACTTTGACTCAAACTGTGATTGTCATGGTTAGGTGCCAGATACATACATATATACATACATACATATAGGTATGTATATCCATATAGGAATATACATGTATATGTGTACATATATGGCATATGTGTGTACATATGTGTATAAACGTGTGTATGTATATGGCATATGTGTGTGTACATATATGTGTATATACATTTAGCTATCTTTGGTAACTTTGGTTGTAATGGACAATCAGTAAACTATTTCTTGATAGTCTTTTATAGTTCATTCCATGGGTCACTTCAATATTGTCCTGTCAAGTTGAAGATGCTTATAGTCAGTCATGATAATTCCCTCAAATCTCAGTGGATAGTTGCCATGATTTGGCCTTAACAATTGAGTTCAAGATCCTTAGGCTTGCACTAAAGAAAGACAGTATACTAAGTAAAAAGGTAGTTACTTTCTGCTGTAGAACTTTCCGCCACATAATTACAAAGCTGTTCTAAACTTAGGGTCTCTAGATAGTTACTTAAATGAGTTGTATTCCATCTCTCTGGTCATGATCAAGTGTATAAAACATTTGAAGTTGTTTCACATAGTTCATTTATATCTTTGAAAGCAGCTAATAATATATTCAAGGAAAAGGAAAAAAAAGAGAGAAGTCATTGCTTTTCTAATATTCTTTTTATGTTCTTGAAAGGTCCATCGATCTTTGATTTTTTAATATAGTTTTTGTTTTCACTGTGATAGACAATATATATAAGTAGTTTTTGTATGAAGTATTATCTGTTATGCCTGAATTATATTTGAATTAAAGGGACTATCAAAGGAACAGGAAATTATATTGGTGACCAACTGAGATTTTCTCATTAAAAGAAAGATATTGATTTCCCTGCAATAAAGTAAACTTTCAACAATATAATAAATAAAATATATACAACATATTTTGTAATTTATAGAAATAAAGAAGAATGAATATGTTAAATGAATCCTCATATTAAAATGACTTTTCCTAGGGGCGCCTGGGTGGCACAGTCGGTTAAGCATCTGCCTTCAGCTCAGGTCATGATCCCAGAGCCCCGAGATCAAGTCCCACATAGAGCTCCCTGCTCAGCGGGTGTCTGCTTCTCCCTCTGCCCTTCACCCTGCTTGTGCTGTTTGCTCGCTCGCTCTCTCTGAAATAAATAAAATATTAAAAACAAAAAGATGACTTTTCCCGCCCAGATTCACTAAAGTGTTCTCTGTGGAAAAACCACCATAATGACCTACAGACACGGTCAGTGGTTCCCAATTCTTTCCCCTCTAAACTATTTGAGGCTCCTGAGTTCTAACTTTAATCCTGACTAGACTATCATGCGGTAACTGTACTGATATAAAAAATTAACCAAAGATTTACTATAATAAGTTTTTCATATTTACACATTTTTATTATTTTTTATTATGTTAATCACCATACATTACATCATTACTTTTTGATGTACTGTTCCATGATTCATTGTTTGTGTATAACACACAGTGCTCCATGCAGAACGTGCCCACTTTAATACACATCACCAGGTTAACCCATCCTCCCACCCTCCCTCCCCTTTGGAACCCTCAGTTTGTTTGAGTCCATAGTCTCTCATGGTTCATCTCCCCCTTCGATCTCGCCCCCTTCATTCTTCCCTTCCTGTTATCTTCTTCTTTTTTTTTAACATATAATATATTACTTGTTTCAGAGGAACAGGTCTGTGATTCAACAGTCTTACACAATTCATAACAATCACCATAACACGTACACTCCCCACTGTCTATCACCAAGCTACCCCATCCCTCCCACTTCCCACCACTCCAGCAACTCTCAGTTTCTTTCCTGAGATTAAGAATTCCTCATATCAGTGAGATCATATGATACATGTCTTTCTCTGATTGACTTATTTCGCTCAGCATAATACCCTCCAGTTCCATCCACATCATTGCAAATGGCAAGATTTCATTCCTTTTGATGGCTGCATAATATTCCATTGTGTGTGTGTGTGTGTGTGTGTGTGTATATACCACCTCTTCTTTATCCATTCATCTGTCAGTGGACATCTTGGCTCTTTACATAGTTAGGCTATTGTGGAAATTGCTGCTATAAACATTGGGGTGCAGGTACCACTTCGGATCCCTACATTTGTATCTTTGAGGTAAATACACAGTAGTGCAATTGCGGGCGTAAGGTAGCTCTATTTTCAACTTTTTGAGGAACCTCCATACTGTTTTCCAGAGTGGCTGCACCAGCTTGCATTCCCACCAACAGTGTAGGAAGGTTCCCCTTTCTCCGCATCCCCGCCAATATCTGTCGTTTCCTGACTTGTTAATTTTAGCCATTCTGACTGGTGTGAGGTGGTATCTCATTGAAGTTTTGATTTGGATTTCCCTGATGCCAAGCGATGTTGAGCACTTTTTCATGTGTCTGTTGGCCATTTGGATGTCTTCTTTGGAAAAATGTCTGTTCATGTCTTCTGCCCATTTCTTGACTGGATCCTTTGTTCTTTGGGTGTTGAGTTTGATAAGTTCTTTATAGATTTTGGATACTAGCCCTTTATCTGATATGTCATTTGCAAACATCTTCTCCCATTCTGTCAGTTGTCTTTTGGTTTTGTTGACTGTTTCTTTTGCTGTGCAAAAGCTTTTTATCTTGATGAAGTCCCAAGAGTTCATTTTTGCCCTTGCTTCCCTTGCCTTTGGCGATGTGTCTAGGAAGAAGTTGCTGCCTATGTTCTCCTTTAGGATTTTGATGGACTCCTGTCTCACATTGAGGTCTTTCAACCATTTGGAGTCTATTTTTGTGTGTGGTGTAAGGAAATGGTCCAGTTTCATTCTTCTGCATGTGGCTGTCCAATTTTCCCAACACCATTTGTTGAAGAGACTGTCTTTTTTCCATTGGACATTCTTTCCTGCTTTGTCGAAGATGAATTCACCATAGAGTTGAGGGTCCATTTCTGGGCTCTCTGTTCTGTTCCATTGATCTCTGTATCTGTTTTTGTGCCAGTACCATACTGTCTTGATGATGACAGCTTTGTAATAGAGCTTGAAGTCTGGAATTGTGATGCCGCCAGCTTTGCTTTTCTTTTTCAACATTCCTCTGGCTATGCGGGGTCTTTTCTGGTTCCATACAAATTTTAGGATTATTCGTTCCATTTCTTTGAAAAAAGTGGATGGTATTTTGATAGGGATTGCACTGAATGTGTACATTGCTCTAGGTAGCATTGACATCTTCACAATATTTGTTCTTCCAATCCATGAGCATGGAACGTTTTTCCATTTCTTTGTGTCTTCCTCCATTTCTTTCATGAGTATTTTATAGTTTTCTGAGTACAGATTCTTTGCCTCTTTAGTTAGATTTATTCCTAAGTATCTCATGGTTTTGGGTGCAATTGTAAATGGGATCGACTCCTTATTTTCTCTTTCTTCTGTCTTGTTTTGTTGTATAGGAGTGCCACTGATTTCTGTGCATTGATTTTCTATCCTGCCACTTTACTGAATTCCTGTATGAGTTCTAGCAGTTTTGGGGTGGAGTCTTTTGGGTTTTCCACATAAAGTATCATGTCATCTGCAAAGAGAGAGAGTTTGACTTCTTTGCTGATTCGGACGCCTTTTATTTCTTTTTGTTGTCTGATTGCGGTGGCTAGGTCTTCTACTACTATGTTGAATAGCAGTGGTGATAGTGGACATCCCTGCCATGTTCCTGACCTTAGGGGGAAAGCTCTCAGTTTTTCCCCATTGAGAATGATATTCCCTGTGGGTTTTTCATAGATGGCTTTTATGATATTGAGGTATGTACCCTCTATGCCTATACTCTGAAGAGTTTTGATCAAGAAAGGATGCTGTCCTTTGTCAAATGCTTTTTCTGCATCTGTTGAGAGGATCATATGGTTCTTGTTCTTTCTTTTATTAATGTATTGTATCACATTGATTGATTTGCGGATGTTGAACCAACCTTGCAGCCCAGGGATAAATCCCACTTGGTCGTGGTGAATAATCCTTTTAATGTACTGTTGGATCCTATTGGCTAGTATTTTGGTGAGAATTTTTGCATCCATGTTCATCAGGGATATTGGTCTGTAATTCTCCTTTTTGATGGGATCTTTGTCTGGTTTGGGGATCAAGGTAATGCTGGCCTCATAAAACGAGTTTGGAAGTTTTCCTTCCATTTCTATTTTTTGGAACAGTTTCAGAAGAATAGGTATTAATTCTTCTTTAAATGTTTGGTAGAATTCCCCTGGGAAGCCATCTGGCCCTGGGCTCTTGTTTGTTGGGAGATTTTAGATGACTGCTTCAATTTCCTTAGTGGTTATAGGTCTGTTCAGGTTTTCTATTTCATCCTGGTTCAGTTTTGGTAGTTGATACATCTCTAGGAATGCACCCATTTCTTCCAGGTTATCTAATTTGCTGGCCTAGAGTTGCTCATAATATGTTCTTATAATTGTTTGTATTTCTTTGGTGTTGGTTGTGATCTCTCCTCTTTCATTCATGATTTTGTTGATTTGGGTCATTTCTCTTTTCTTTTTGATAAGTCTGGCCAGGGGTTTATCAATCTTGTTAATTCTTTCAAAGAACCGGCTCCTAGTTTCGTTGATCTGTTCTACTGTTCTTTTGGTTTCTATTTCATTGATTTCTGCTCTGATCTTTCTTATTTCTCTTCTCCTGCTGGGTTTACACTTTATTTGCTGTTCTTTCTCCAGCTCCTTCAGTGTAGGGTTAGGTTGTGTATTTGAGACCTTTCTTGTTTCTTGAGAAAGGCTTGTATTGCTATATACTTTCCTCTTGGACTGCCTTTGCTGCATCCCAAAGATTTTGAACAGTTGTGTTTTCATTTTCATTGGTTTCCATGAATTTTTTTAATTCTTCTTTAATTTCCTGGTTGACCCATTCATTCTTCAGTAGGATGCTCTTTAGCCTCCATGTATTTGAGTTCTTTCGACTTTCCTCTTGTGATTGATTTCTATTTTCAAAGCACTGTGGTCTGAAAATAGGCAGGGAATGATCCCAATCTTTTGGTACTGGTTGAGACCTGATTTGTGACCTAGGATGTGATCTATTCTGGAGAATGTTCCATGGGCACTAGAGAAGAATGTGTATTCTGTTGCTTTGGGATGGAATATTCTGAATATATCTGTGAAGTCCATTTGGTTCGGTGTGTCATTTAAAGTCTTTATTTCCTTGTTGATCTTTTGCTTAGATGATCTGTCCATTTCAGTGAGGGGCGTGTTAAAGTCCCCCACTATTATTGTATTGTTGTCAATGTGTTTCTTTGCTTTTGTTATTAATTGGCTTATGTGACTGGCTGCTCCCATGTTAGGGACATAGATATTTACAATTGTTATATCTTCTTGTTGGATAGACCCTTTAATTAGGATATAGTGACCTTCCTCATCTCTAATTATAGTCTTTGGTTTAAAATCTAATTTGTCTGATATAAGGATTGCCACCCCAGCTTTCTTTTGGTGTCCATTAGCATGGTAAATGGTTTTCCACCCCCTCACTTTCAATCCGGGGGTGTCTTTGGGTCTAAAGTGAGTCTCTTGCAGACAGCATATTGATGGGTCTTGTTTTTTTATCCAATCTGATAGCCTGTGTCTTTTGATTGGAGCATTTAGCCCATTTACATTCATGGTAACTATTTAAAGATATGAATTTAGTGCCATTGTATTGCCTGTAAGGTGACTGTTACTGTATATTATCTGTGTTCCTTTCTGGTCTATGTTACTTTTAGGCTGTCTCTTTGCTTAGAGGTCTCCTTTCAATAGTTCTTGTAGGGCTGGTTTTGTGTTTGCAAATTCCTTTAGTTTTTGTTTTTCCTGGAAGCTTTTTATCTCTACTTCTATATTCAATGACAGCCTAGTTGAGTATAGTATTCTTGGCTGCATATTTTTCTCATTTAGTGCTCTGAATATATCATGCAGTCCTTTCAGGCCTGCCAGGTCTCTCTGGATAGGTCTGTTGCCAATCTAATGTTTCTATCATTGTAGGTTACAGATCCCTTCTCCCGAGCTGCTTTCAGGATTTTCTCTTTGTCTCTGAGTCTCGTAAGTTTTACTATTAGATGTCAGAGTGTTGACCTATTTTTATTGATTTTGAGGGGGGTTCTCTGTGCCTCCTGGATTTTGATGCCTGTTTCCTTCCCTAAATTAGGGAAGTTCTCTGCTATAATTTACTCCAATATACCTTCTACCCCTCTCTCTCTTTCTTCTTCTTCTGGGATCCCAAATATTCTAATATTCTTTCTTCTTATGGTATCAGTTATCTCTGGAATTCTTCCCTCATGATCCAGTAGTTGTTTATCTCTCTTTTTCTCAGCTTCTTTATTTTCCATCATTTGGGTTTCTATATCACTGATTCTCTCTTCTGCCTCATTTAACCGAGCAGTTAGAGCCTCCATTTTTGAGTGTACCTCATTAATAGCCTTTTTGATATTGACTTGGTTAGATTTTAGTTCTTTTATTTCTCCAGAAAGAGTTTCTCTAATATCTTCCATGCTTTTTTCAAGCCCAGCTAGTATCTTGAAAATGATCATTCTGAACTCTAGTTCCAACATCTTACTAATGTCTGTATTGATTAGGTCTCTGGCAGTCAGTACTGCCTCTTGTTCTTTTTTTCTGAGGTGATTTTTTCTGTCTTGTCATTTTGTCCAATGGACAATAGATGAATGAGAGAACAAAATGCTAACAGGGTAACAATGACCCCAGTAAAAGATACACTAAACAAATCAGAAGAGACCTGATATCAGGGAAAAAGAAAGGGAAGGAAAGAAAAAAGAAAAAAAAAGAAAGAGAAAAAGATTAAAAAAAAAGAATATGATCAAATATGATCAGGTTGGTGAATAGATCAGTGCCACACACTAGATTTTGGGCGTATTTTGGTCTGTTAGAAGAAACTGCCTTCCAAATTTTAAAGAAAGAAAAGCTTATATATGTACAAAATAAGGGTAAATACCGTGAAGGGATGGAATATGACTGTAAAGATGAAAATTATAAAAGATTTTATAAAAGGAATTGATAAGATATAAAGTTGGTTGAAAAATGAAATAAGAGAAATTAAAAAAAAAAAAAAAAAAGAAGAAAAGGGGGAGAATGTGACCAGGCAGGAGACTAGAATGAAACCATACACTAGAGATTTAGGGTATATTTTGGTTTGTTAGAAGAAACTGTATCCCAAAATTTTAAAGAGAAAACAACTTATATATATACCAAAAATAATGTTAACTACTCTGAAGGGAATGAATATGACTCTAAAAATGAAAAATAAAAAAGATTTTAAAAAAAGGGATGGATAAGATGTTGGTTGAAAAAGGGAAAAAGAAAAATTAAAAAAAAAAGAAAATTAAAAAAATTAACCTTGAAAGACTAAAGAATCAGGGGGAAAAAAATGCCATGAATTCTATGTGCTGTATTCCCCTAGTGCTGGCGTTCTGCCATTGTCATTGATGGGTAAACTTGGTCTTGGCTGCCTGTTCTTGCTGATCTTCTCGGGGAGGGGCCTGTTGCAGTGATTCTCAGATGTCTTTGTGGGAGGTGGAATTGCCCTGCCCTTCCAGGGGCCAGGCTAAGTAATCTGCTAGGGTTTGCTCTAGGGAGCTTTTGTTCCCTACAAGCCCTCGGTACAGCTTTGGAGAATAAGAGTGAAAATGGCGGCCTCCCAATCTCCGCCCCCAGGAGCCAAGACCTCGGGGCCCTGCGCCTCAGTGAGCTCCCAGAGAAAAGCAGTCAATCACTCCGGTCTCCCTGGTCTCCGGCCGCACTCCCTGCTCACCCAGCCTGTGACCGAGCTTTTCTCGCTCTGGCACATGACCCCATGTGGAGTCTCCAAACCCAGCAGATTCCTGCAGTGCGCTCCTGCACCTCTCCTCCCAGGGGAGGAAGGGGAGTCTCCCCGGATCTGCCACTTGTTGGGTCCCTGCTGGAGGAGCGGTGGCCTGACTGTGCCGCGGATCATGGTCTATGGCAACCTGGAGCTGAGAGCCCGCTCTGGCTCTATCTCTGCAGCCGACTTATCTGCTCTGATACCTGGGAGCTCTGCCACACTCAGGTACCCCCAGTCTTTCTATGACCCTGACGGTCCTGAGACTACACTGTCCCAGCGAGTGTTCCACCCCCCCTTTAGCCACTAGAGTGACATCTATCAGAGGTGCAGACTTCTAAAATTTCTGATTTTGTGCTCCGCTGCTCTATCACTTGCCAGTAGTGGCTGATGGAGGCCCCCTCCCCCGAATATCTATCTTCCCGAATATCACCTCGGATTCGCTTCTCTGCACGTCCTACCTTCCAGAAAGTGGTCGCTTTTCTGTTCAGAGAGTTGCTGCTATTCTTTTCTTCGATCTCCTGTTGAGTTTGTAGGCGTTCAGAATGGTTTGATCCCTATCCAGCTGAATTCCTGGGACCAGATGAAATTTAGGTCTCCTACTCCTCCACCATCTTGCTCCTCCCCCCCATATTTACACACTTTCAAAATATATGGTGAACAAATATAACTTTAAAGTCTTTTGAGGGGAAGCAAAGAGACATCTGGTATCTAAGAGTCTCTGTGTCATCTTTATCCTGCTTAAATACCAATACTACATGTTTTTATTGGTGACATTATCTCTGTGATCTTTTAGTAAATGATCTTTTAGTTGGAGTTGACGGGTTAACAGCACTGAACATCTGTAGGCATGAAGCTTTATTTTGAGAGTTATGGTGAGGTGGAAAGTGATGTACATGAGTCTGTGGAGTGTTTAGAATTCATTTTTGAGTAGCTGTATCTTCAAAATTTGCAGGTACTAGGTTACTGACAATACTTATAATTTCATCTGAAAAGACAAGAAAGCTTAAATCCTGTTTCACATAACTTGCAAACTTCAATAATGTTATTTAAATGCATGTGGTTAAGAGTGATGCATCACGAATTCTCTGGCACCCTAAGTTCTTGATTGCATTTTCTATGATGCTTTAGTACACCAAGGATCATCTTAGAGACACATTTAAAGGTCAGATAGGCTTCCCATCTATTTTCCAGGCATTGAAACTCCTCTGATAGTTAGAACTCATCTTATGGGAAGGTTGTTTTGGTAGCAAAGGAGCATTCAAGAAAATCATATATGAAGCAAAAGGAAATAGAGGAAATGTACATGTTTAGAATATGAGAAATTAAGTATCACACAGTTTCAACACTTAGTGTGATTAAGAAATGTTATAGATTGAAGTTAAATGACTTTCAACATTTTAGAACTCACTTATATGGAAGTTGAGTGTATATTGAGTTATTTTTTTAATGTTAAGGAAATTTTTACTTAATATTATAAATATAAAAGCATAATTAATTTCCCAAAGAAACTTTAAAATATCACTTATTAATATTTGGTTAACTTATCAGAACTACATACATTAGGATCATCATTCAAAAGGTAAGTGTTTTATTACAAGCAACATGGTTTGTGAGAAGACTCAGAGTCAGATCTAGATCTAATTTCCATATCTGGCACTTGAAACTTGTACATACTTGGGTGAGTTATTAATATCCATGAGACCTAGTTTCCTCATTTATAAAATGGTCATGGTGATATTGAGGTGAGAAGGTTATGATGAGATTCAATTAGTAGCTCTATGTGAAAGGGTCTCACCCAGTGTCTGATACAGAGTAGATATTCAATAGATCCTACTTTATTATGATGATTATTCTTATCATTTCATATATAAACTAAAAAATATGGCAAAATGCATTATCATCTGGGATTTCTTACTGTCAATTTGTGAAATGTAATCTGGAGGGCATCTGAGTTGCTCATAGTCTGGTCGTACCATATATCTGAACCCAATAGCTATCCATGTATAGGACATTCACGCTGTGCTCTAGGGTATGTTTAATATAATGAAATGATAAATATCTGTAATGTCAGGAAAGCTCTATTTAAGAGGTCATGAGTGAAGCTTGGCATTCGATGATACCAGTCTGTTTTCTCCCATAGCTGAATTTAAATGTCAGCCAGGCCGGTTTCAGTGTGGCACTGGGCTCTGTGCTCTGCCTGCTTTCATCTGTGATGGAGAGAATGACTGTGGAGACAATTCTGATGAACTCAACTGTGGTAGGTGATGAAATTCTTAACCGAGGAACAGAATTTCTAATTCTTACCTGATTTTGTCTGCGCTGATTTAAATGCAGACACAGTTTCAGCTTCTTTCTCTCTTTTAGACACACATGTCTGCCTGTCAGGTCAGTTCAAGTGTACAAAGAACCAAAAATGTATCCCAGTAAACCTCAGGTGTAATGGACTAGACGACTGTGGGGATGAGGAAGATGAAAGGGACTGTCGTAAGTCACCTCAGAATGTTCCGTCTTGTCTTACTCGAGTCTCAACTGACATTGGTCTAAAATTTTTTATTGTGTACCATACATCCACACAGTGTAGAAAAACATAACAGCAATTATGGGCATATACTTCCAAATCAGCACCTTTGGGGATGGGTTACTTAAGAAGCTCTCTATAAAGGATATAGAGAAAGTTAAAACATGGGTGGTCTTTACTTAAATAGCTACCTGGAGGTTACGGCAAGCATGAAACAACATGCATTCATTCACATCATCCTTAATGGAAGCAGCAAAATCAACATTACAGGTGACTATGGTGTTTTATTCGTAAATTGATTCTTTTTGCCCATATTAAGCAGCTATAGGCAATTTTCTTCTATTGATTAATCAGTTACTTGAAATCAATTCCATTAATTAGATTGTTTTTCCCCCATAAAATACATGTTGAATATATGATGAGAAAATCTGAGCAAAAGAATCTACAAAATAATTTGTTAAAAACTGTAGATAATACTCTATGTAATGTATCTTTGCAAGCTACTTCAAAGAACAACAGTAAAATATCTTCTACTCTTTTCACCTCTTATTCATATCCCCCACCAAAAATCAAACTAGATTACATGGAAAGCAAAACAATTTCCATCGTATACATATATGCACAGAGGCAGACAAACATGCACACACACACACACACACAGAATCAGAACAATAAAGTACTTGTCAAATTTCAGGGTTTCAACAGAACTGCTGTCAATGTTTCTGTCTTGCTGGAGTTTTATTTTATTCCCCTAAAACTTTTATCAGTAAATAATGAGCAGTCACCCAGCAATTTGATTAAGATGGTGCATTCGGAATAAAGTCACTACCAGTTCTTTATGGTTAGTCATTCTAGGAGCTGATCCATTAAACTGACTAGAATTTGTGATGCAGTTTACACTCTAATTCCCATGTTCGCCTCTTCCCTCAAAAACCCAACACAACTAGAGATTTTGAGGAGTTTGATGGTTTTTATTTCCTTATTCACCAATATCTTCTGATTTTATTCTTTTTCTATTTATAGAAATGCATATGTATAAATTCTTCCATTTATTTGTCTGGTAAAATTATTCTGAAAGGCTCTGAATTCTTTATTTTTAAAATTAATTTTGAAATATAGCTAATCAAGGTGGGCTTGTTTTGAGAACTCTGATTTTTATCAAAGAAATAGGTTTTATTTATTTCTACCAGAAAGAATATTTGGAATATATCATGGATAATGAAAGTTAAAACTCTTCACCTTCAGAGCTTTATTAATTAAAAGATAATACATTTCTAGTTGAGTGTCTTAAGCAGTTGTTTCTCTACTTGTTTTTTAGATAAAATGTCTGTTCTTGTTCAAAGCTACATTTTAATAGATGTTTTCCTCTTAAGCTGAAAACAGCTGTTCTCCAGACTATTTCCAATGTAAAACTACTAAACATTGCATTTCCAAGCTGTGGGTTTGTGATGAGGATCCAGACTGTGCAGACGCATCAGATGAGGCCAACTGTGGTGAGTGTTTTGTGACCCTGGATCGTACCTACTGTATTTGTGTCATCATCTGACATAGCCACAGTGAAAGGAATTTGAACACAATTCTGGTGAAACTAAGGTCTCACGTGAGAAGGTTTTGTCTCTGCGTTCACAGAGTTGTAGTAACCTCAGATTAGCTATTTTATAAAAAACAATCTCAGGTTAGCTATTTTTACCCATAGAGGGGTAAGACAGAAGAGTAATATTGCTGAAAATGACTCAACACTACTTCTAAAAAGATGGATTGAAAAGGTAGTCTAAACTATCACCTTCTTGTATTAGAGTATGCACATGGTATTAGTATTTAATTAATAGAAACAATGAGACATTATCTTTGCATTGTTCCAGACTTTTTTTTTTGCTTAAATACATATGATTTTCCATTCATTCAAAGATTACTGGTTATTCTTAAACATGGTGAAAGGAAGGGAAAAGATAATAAAAGTATCTATTCTGTCTTAATAGATGACAATGATTACTTAAGTTAGCATTTGTTTCTGAAACATTTATCTTTTCACTTAAAATCAATACTTTTATTTACAAAAATTATTCCTTAATTAACATTGCAGAAATGGAGAACATATTTGTTTTGTTTAATGCATTTCATTCTGTCTTGAAAATGTCAACAGGAAGACAGAAATGAAGAGTAGTTGTCATCTGTAGTTCATTTTATCAACATTTATTAAACACTAATAGAAGCTATTTTGTAGGTGAATACACCAAACTTGGCATTGTTGGGGAAGCAACAAAATATGTAATCTAGTAATTGATTAATAAAAGCAAAGTTTGGGACACCCAGGTGGCTCAGTCGGTTAAGAATCCAACTCTTGATTTCGGCTCAGATCATGAAAACCCTGAGGCTCTGCACTGGCCGTGGAGCCTGCTTGGAATTCTCTCTCTGCTTCTCCCTCTGCCCCTCCCCAACCTTCTAAAAAAAAGAAAGAAAGGAAGGAAGGAAGGAAGGAAGGAAGGAAGGAAGGAAGGAAGGAAGGAAGGAAGGAAAGGAAGAAAGAAAGAAGGAAAGAAAGAAAGAGAGGTAAATTTTATTCAAACTGAATATAGGACTTCCAGGTTTCGTAGACAAAATTGTGTTAAATGCATCTGCTATATTCCACACTGCTCTTAGTTAACTCTTCTGAGAAAAAAAGGAAATAATGAAAAACCTTTATGTTCTCTGAAATTCCATTTTTACTGAACAACATTCATGAGTTATATGTGTAATAATTGACATTCATGTGTCTCTAAGTGTTTTTCCTGATGTTTTCCATATGACTATGTCTTCAGAACATGAAACCAAAACAACTTATCACAGTATCTTGAAACCCCATTTACCACTTTGTGAAACTGGTGCTCATAATCAGTTCATAGACCCTCAAAGTACAGTCATCAGTGATTTGTTTGTAACAATTATTAAGGACTTTTGCAGACTAGTTTAGATTATTGGCAAGTTTGCTCTGTTGTCTTTAGTATTTTTTGTTTACCAAAGCAAAAGTGGAATAATGACTTATGTTAGCTATATGAATATTTTTTTCTGGAATATCTATAATTTTTTCTTTAATTTGATGTGATTTAACTGTTGTGGTAGATTATATTATTTCAAACTGATCATTATTGATCATTATAATAACAGTAATTCCTAATATTTATTTGTGTTTGCCATATGGCCCAGGAAATGTGTTTAAGGCTTTATATTCATTATCTCACGTAATCTCTTTACTATCCTTATTTTATTGATGTGGTAAAAGAAACCCAGGGAGGTTATATAACTTACCCAAACTTTCATGGCTAGCAGGTGGTGGAACTGGGAATCCAGAGTTATTTCACACTATTTCACATACTCCGTGAACATAGTATAAAGCCACCTCATTCTTTTTTTTAAAGATTTTATTTAGGGGCACCTGGGTAGCTCAGTCAGTTAAACGTCTGCCTTCAGCTCAGGTCATGATCCCGGGGTCCTGGGATCAAGTCCTGCATCAGGCTCTCTGCTCAGTGGGGAGCCTGCTTCTTTCTCTCCCTCTGCCACTCCCCCTGTTCGTGCTCTCTCTCACACACACACAAAAATAAATAAATAAAATCTTTAAAAAAATAAAGAGTTTATATATTTATTAGAGAGAGGGAGAGAGAGAGGGCTCACATGTGCACACTCATGTGTACCAATGGGAGAGTATGGGGGAGGGGAGTGGGGTGGGAGAGGGACAAGCAGACTCTGTGCCCAGTGCAGAGCCCCACACGGGATCCCAAGATCATGACTCCTGCTGAAACCAAGAGTCAGACACTTAACTGACTGAGCCACCCAGGTGCCCCTAAAGCCACCTCATTCTTTAAGTGTAAAGAGAAAAATACTTAAATGTTTTCTGTTATAAAGTTATATAGAATTCTCCTGGCCATAGTCATTGTTATAAGTTCCTGACCAGTATACAAACACATACATACCTACAGTAAGAGGGAGAGAAGAGGCAGGAAGGTTGCATCTGATTTGCTTAGACCCACTGTAAAATTTTATTGTGGGCAGACACTAATTTAGTTAAAAAAAACTTTTTAAAAAAGATTTTGTTTATTTGTTTGTGTATTTATTTATTTATCTAGAGTGAGAGAAAGAGAGTGTGCCAGCTGGGGGGTGGGGTGGGGAGAGGCAGAGAGAGAGAGAGAATCCCAAGCAGACTCTGCATTAAGCCCAATGCATCTGCACTAACCATGGAGCCTGATCTGGGCTCGATCTCCTGGCCCTGAGATCATGACCTGAGGCGAAATCAAGAGTCAAACACTTGACGGAATGAGTCACTCAGGTGTCCCAATTTAAAAAAACTTCTACATTACATTTTAGTATAGCATTTCTCAATCTTTATTCTTGATGGGCTAAAAAACTACCTCCTTCCCCTTTCTTTTGTCTTCAATAAATGTAGAAATGCCATGTATTTTTACTAAGTCTGTTAACACCTTTGTGGGATAGTTCACCTTTTGATACTTCCACTGAGTGGGAAAAAACAAAAAACAAACACTTCTTAAAGATGAAGCCTATCAAACTAAGGCCTTATTATTTGAATCTGAGTTATATGTGTCTTTGTGGGAATGGACCTTGCCTAGAATAGGAGGTAAATTTCACCATTTCTCATGTTGAGTGTCCTCGGGGCCTCACAAGATGTAGAGTAGATTTGCATGAAGTGCTATTGAGTGACTGCCCTATTCTCTATTACAAAACCTCAATATGCAACTCATTTTCATTGTAGTCGCCATACACTTCTACAGTTTCTTAATCTGCTGTTAAACTTAGGGGCAAATTCTGTTTTACTCTTGGAGGTCACTTAGCTCTTAAATCTTATTTCTCAGCAGTAATTTACCTACAGCAATTTATCTACAATTTTAGATCTAATTGGCTTCTGTCAATTCTAAAGTTCTAAAATTGTAATTTGTTCTACTTTGACATATCCTTAACGAAATATTTTTTTTCTTTAAATTGTATAAATAACACCAATATAGGAGGTGGGGGTCACTGAGACACTATGGAAAAACCTAACAAAATAGAGCAGAATAACTTGCAAACAAACAAAATACACATGTAGTACAGGGGATTAAAAAACGCTTTAATGTGTAAATATTTTTTAAATTATTTAACTTTTATATTTACTGGAATACCATGTTTATTGAATCCTGTCCAGTGTAATTCTTGAGTTCTTGCAGTTCTTGCAGATTTAGCAACTAACATTTAATATGTGTAAACATTTTATGTTAATCTAGAATTTAAGGAGGCCTCAAAACCACTTTGAATAGATGTAAATTAAAGGTACTTTAGGAGTCTTTCTCCAATAGTTTAGTCTTTGGTGAGCGTGGATACAAATTTTAAAATTAAATTACATATTTTCCCATGTTACTACACATAGTTTTTGAAATGGCTAAATTTATGAATCTGTAAAAGCTGCATTTGGCACATTTGAATTTAAATTCATAAATATTTTTAAAACATCTTTTAGCTCTATTTCTGTGCAAGTAAAGATTTAAATCTATGCTATACTCATATTTATGACAATATAGGTTCAACTTTGTTTTGTGAGTTGTTAATAGTTGTTATAAAATTACTTATTTTTGCTTGAAGGTGTTTACTCTTTCTTTACCAGATGCCCAGAGGGAAATAAGCTTTATAAAATGTAGATCTTACCTTTTATTAAATTATAGGTGTTGACTCTTCTTGGAAGGCTGTTTCACTACTTCCTACAATGTTGGACAAACACCAGATTTGAATGCCTGACCAAAATATATGCAGTACCTCAACTGTAGTACCTCCAGGATTTTCACTCCACATTTCAAATTTCTCTACCTTCTGCCTGCCATTTTCCATTTTAGGAAGGAAGTGCAGATTTGGGATTTGACAAATCTGTACTGGATTCTTGCTTCTACTTTGTAATCAGAGTTGGAACTTATCTATAATTTGACTCTTATAAGATGATATCAGAATCCATGTCTTTCTATTACATCCTCTGTCCCCAGTTTATAGTTTACCTTCTCTGTTCCCTAGGTGTATGTGTCACATTCTGTTCATCAGTTGTTCTCCTCGGGCTCTCCTGGTCAGCTCTACACTCACATCACAGTTCTCTGGAATCCACTGTCTGCTCTACCAATTGCTCTTTCCTGTGGCCATGTTTCTGGCTTTCTTTTCCGCCGTCCCTTCACCTTATCTAGAATCCTTGATAATTCTTGGTTCAGCATCATTTGCTGCCTTTGAGCAGTCTTGGTTTATCACCTGCTGCTTGGCGAATTATCTCAAAATAAGGTGCTAGCTATAATCTCACCAGCTAGAGCTTATGAGAGGATCTTGAGTTTCCTACAGTAGCTTTGTAGTTTCTGCAGCCTGGTTTTCCAACATGATACTGAACACATTCAAACTAAAAGATAGAAGTGATCAATGTGTGCTTTAATTTTCCTCTAAATCTCTGATGAGGAAATTTGAATTAGTCTACCTAATCTATAAGAATATAAGAAACAGATGTTTTAGAGTTAGAGCAAGTGCATATATAATTATAAAATACTTCTACCATACAGACTTGTACAGGAAGTTATATAGTAAGCAATTACCATTTTTAATAGATTTTAATATTTGGCCTAAGGTATCTCTTTTAAAACATTCAGACCCCTACAATAACATATAAAGCCCACCTCTATCTTCTCCCCTTCCCTTCTTCTGAAGTGGTTGTGTATCATTCACATGTTTGTTTGTTTGTTTTTCACATGTACAAATATTTGTATGTATTCATTAATATATACATAATAGTTAATAGTATCTTAAAAGTTTACATAAATACTGTTGTATTTTCAATACTAAATTGAAGCTTGACATTTTCTAGTATTCTAGTGTATAAATGGAATAACACATTTTCATACTGAAGGTTATTTTTACATGTTGCAATTATTACATATTCATGGGCAAATAAAGCACAAAACATTTCATACAATCTGAGCTATAGACACAATGAAGTCTCAGTTCCCTGCTCAGATGTTCTAATTGTCAACTTGCCTGAAAGTTTATTTAAAGCTGTTGTGACAACATCCAGAGGCAGGAATCTGTTAACGCTGCAGTCAATATCAGGCTAAATTATACGCAGCATGGAGGGCCTGGAATGAGCCTGAACAGGGAAACTCCAATATTGATGTCTATAACTACAGTAGAATAATTCATATTTCAAGTTAGTTATTTTCAAAATATTTATTTACTTGCACTTAGAATAGCATTCAGCAAATGTTAGTTCCCTGATTTCAAGACCATCCACGGGAGAAAGTTCTGTGCTTCTCATATACGAAGGAGAAGATGATGTCCTAAATTCTGTACCTTGGAAAACAATTCATTTACATGCATTTAGTTAAGGTATCTGATTAGTGTTTTTAATCAATGTTTCCTAAATTTAAATGTAGGTTAGAAATTGCTGTATTGCATTTTGATTAGCAAACAAATTATGGGAATGTCCTAAATCACCTCTTCTCTGCTGTGTGTCTGTCCCTTTTGTGTGGGGGCAGAAGGAAGGGTCTCTTGTTGAGGGAGGCTGCTGGGAGCCAGGTTTTAAATTTTCTAACACATGGTAGGTATCTCAGCTACTTAGAATGGTGGGATTATATACCTTTACGTTAGTGGGTGGGGAGGAGAAAGGGCCTCCTTTCTGATTGGTCTGACCTCTGATTGGTCTCTGCTGCCTGATTGGTCAGATCTGCACCTCAACCGTGCCCTACCTATGCTGTGGCCGCCCACGGCCACAGCGTAGGCTTGGCTGTGTCCCTCCAAGCCTCCGTTTCTGGGGAGCTGCAAACTGATCTTAAGTTTCTACTGTTACATGAAAGCTCTTGAGCTAAGATGTACAGGGACACGTTATCCTGAAAATCTGCAGGTCTTGTGAGGAGCCAGAAATACGGTCTCACGCTTATCTCTCTAGCTAGTACTCACTTTTAATGTCATAGAGTCGCCCCTGAGTGTTATTGACGGTGTTATGTACCTGATACTAGATGTTTCTCCTGGAAGCTCGGCATCTTTTTGAGATATATTTGGGGCATGGTAACACTTATCTTCTCAGTAGTCTTGGCCTGTCCCATATCAATCTGGATACCTCTCCTATGTTCTGAGGATGTATACAGCTGCACTCTCCGCACAATCTATGTGTGTGTGTGTGTGTGTGTGTTGTATTTTGCATTTTTAGAGAATCAAATATACTTGGTGAAGGATGAGAGGAGCAGTATAACAAAAATGAATTTTTTCTTCTCACAATCTCTCAGGATCCAGAAGTGGGCATTTTACTTTCTCTACCTACCTAAAAGAAACTTCTTCTACATCATATCTTATCATTGTTGAGGTGGCACTTGCCTACTCCACTCATTACCCTGGCAAAACAGCTGTGGAACAATACAATTCATGAGGGAGAGAAATGAAAACCACATTGCTTTACAGTTTTTGAAGATGTTTTAATCTTACACTAATTTGACCCCAGATGATTTGTAAAATAACACCTAACAACAATCTCATAGAATCACTATCTCTCAGAATATATTTTAGACATACTGCTTGTTATGTGTTACTGGAGTCTGTGTAGTTTATACTCAATCTATTGCTAATACATTTTATTTTATAATCGTGTAGCTCTGTATTGCTACATTAGAAACACAATGCGGACAAATGTCATCACCTTTCTTTTTAAATAGAAGCTTTTTAAATATGATTCAACTCCTGGTACATTTCTGAACTTTTAAAGTATTTGCCATGAAAATAAATGTATTTTTTGAAAAAGTGTGGTAATCTGGAGAGCTTATTTTCTGAGCAAAGAAGCTTCTGTTAATTCAGTAGGATGTATTTTTATACTAGTATTATATTTTATGGTAAATTTTTTGATGTATCATATGTCTTGCTGTCATCCATCTATTTGTTTGTTTTGCAAAATTCAATCTTTTCTCCATTTTCAGTCAATGATATTTGTGTTTGACTATCTCTCTCTCTCTCTTTCTTTGTATGTGTATGAGAAAGATAAAGAAAGGGAAATATAGCCTCATTGGCACTGAAATATTTTGGTTCTTATACAGCCCTCGAAGGAAAGCCTATTTGTATGAATAGGACCAGGAAATGGCCATCTAGTATTTATATGAAGAAATGAATGACCTACATGTGTATACTTTAAAAGTCTAAGTAGAAAACATTTAGTCTTTTTATAACTTGTGTTCAGTAATTTCCATGCATTGACTATCTCTCTATCAAAGGGATGTGCAATTATTTGGTGATGTTATTTTATTTTGTTTGTCCTTCTTAGTAATAAGAGGAAATTGTGAGATTTAACTTTTGTTCCACAAAGCTAAAAAGGAGTCCACACAATGAGTCAGGAGGCATGCCAAATATTCTAGATTCTAGATTGATCTGTAGTAAAAGCCATGAAAGGAAATAGCTTTTTGCCTAGTGAGGTTTATAACTGAGTTTGTAAAGGAAAGAACTATATATTTGTTTTAATAAAAATTGTGTTGATGCAGTTGATATTTTTTAAGGAAATTGAGTCAGTAATTTAGCATTCTGTGATACTTTTGTTTGAAAAACTTCATCTTTGTTATACTGCTCCTCTCATCCTTCACCAACTATATTTGATTCTCTAAAAATGCAAAATAACATAACACACACACACACACACACACAAAGCTAGTTGGGGATTTATAGCAGAACGTGGGAAAAATAAGTATTATACACTTTATAAAAATACTTAAGAAATATAGGACTTTAAAACAGTAAGTTTTTGTCTACCCTTAGAAGAAAATTATTTGTATTTGTTTTGGTTTATAAGATTCTGTTCAAATATCATTTGGGCTGGTGATTTCCATAAAGAACATTGTTACCATTTTATCTTCAGGGGTTATTCAATGTGGCTTAGTACCATGTTTATATGATTATATTATATATTAGTGAGTGAAAATAAATAGAATGAAAGACTGTAGTGCTTTTTCTCAACACCAATAATATAGGTAACACATCTATGTATAGAAAATATTACTGTTTACACTTTAAGAAATAGGTTTCCTGAGTGCCTCACTCAGTTAAGCATCTGAGTTTTGGTTTCCACCTAGTTATGATCTCTGGGTCCTGAGATTAAGCCTGGCATAGGGCTCTGTGATCAGCAGGGAGTCTGCTTGACATCCTCTCCCTCTCCCTCTGCCCCTCCCCTTGCTTGTGTGCTCTCTTTCTCTCAAATAAATAAATAAATAAATAACAGCAAAGTGCTGATAGCTTCTTTCAACTGGGTAGAGGATTAATCATCTTATTCAAATAGCCAGCCTGGGGCTCCTGGGTGGCTCAGTTATTAAGCATCTGCCTTTGGCTCAGGTCATGATCTCAGGGTCCTGGGGTCGAGCCCGGCACTGGGCTCCCTGCTCTGTGGGAGACCTGCTTTTCTCTCTCCCACTCCCCTGCTTGTGTTCCTGCTCTTGCTATATCTCTTTCTCTGCCAATGAATAAATAAAATCTTAAAAAGAAAAAAAAAAAATAACCAGCCTATGAAAACATGATGTGTATATTCAAAGCAATTAGGTTGTCACTTCAGTTTCTGTTCTGTATTCATAAATTGTAGTAAGAAACCCTGAAACATCATTTTTGATCTTTTTATTGGACATCTAATTAGTAGAATTTATAGAAGATTTTATAAGAATATATATTACATATACATAGTGCTATACATTATATATTAGAAATGTTATAAAGCTTGATATCTTAGTTTCTTGATACTTAATTTCTGAGAACAGATTCAAAATATATAGATTTTTAAATGACTATTTTAAAAAACAATGTCATTTCAGAATTCTTAATCTCAGGAGACAAACTGAGGGTTGCTGGATTGGTGGGGGGGTGGGAAGGTGGCTGGGTAATAGACATTGGGGAGGATATGTGGTATGGTGAGTGCTGTGAAGTGTGTAAGACTGTTGAATCACAGACCTGTACCTCTGAAACAAATAATACATTATATGTTTTAAAAAAAGAAGATAGTAGGAAGGGAAAAATGAAGGTGGGGACATTGGAGGGGAAGAGGAACCATGGCAGACTATGGACTCAGAAATAAACTGAGGGTTCTAGAGGGGAGGGGGGTGGGAGGATGGGTTAGCCTGGTGATGGGTATTAAAGAGGACACGTACTGAATGGAGCACTGGGTGTTATATGCAAACAATGAATCATGGAACATTACATCAAAAACTAATGTTGTAATGTATTGTGATTAACATAACATAATAAAATAAACAAAAAGTAAAAAACAAAACAAAACAAACAAAACAAGAAAAAAAGAAAAAAGGAACATAATAGATAATAAAAATAAAATGACCAGGGGTGCCCAGATGGCTCAATCGGATAAGATTCTGACTCTTAATTTCTGCTCAGGTAATGATCTCAGGGTCCTGCAATCAAGTCCCACATCAGGCTATGTGCTTAGCAGGGAGTCTGCTTGTCTCCCTCTCCCTCTGCCCTTCCCCCCACTCATGCATGAGCTCTCTCTCTCTCTCTCTCTAAAATAAAAAAAATAAATCTTTCAGAAAATATATTAAAAAAAATAGATAGGAGGGAGTGAGATGGCGGAGGAGTAGGAGACCTAGATTTCGTCTGGTCCCAGGAATGCAGCTGAATAGGGATCAAACCATTCTAAACACCTACGAACTCAACAGGAGGTCAAAGAAAAGAATAGCAACATCTCTCTGAACAAAAAAGTGACCACCGTCTGAAAGACAAAATGACAAGATGGAAAAAAATCACCTCAAAAAAAAAGAACAAGAGGCAGTACCAACTGCCAGGGACCTGATCAATACGGACATTAGTAAGATGTCGGAACTAGAGTTCAGAATGATGATTTTAAAGATACTAGCTGGGCTTGAAAAAAGCATGGAATATATTAGAGAAACCCTTTCTGGAGAAATAAAAGAACTAAAATCTAACCAAGTTGAAATCAAAAAGGCTATTAATGAGGTGCAATCCAAAATGGAGGCTCTAACTGCTAGGATAAATGAGGCAGAAGAGAGAATCAGTGATATAGAAAACCAAATGATGGAAAATAAAGAACCTGAGAACAAGAAAGATAAACAACTATTAGATCACAAGGGCAGAATTAGAGAGATATGTGATACCATAAGATGGAACAATATTAGAATAATTGGGATCCCAGAAGAAGAAGAAAGAGAGAGAGGGGCAGAAGGTATATTGGAGCAAATAATAGCAGAGAACTTCACTAATCTGGAGAAGGAAACAGGCATCAAAATCCAGAAAGCACAGAGAACCCCCCTCAAAATCAATAAAAATAGGTCAACACCTCGACATCTAATAGTAAAACTTACGAGTCTCAGAGACAAAGAGAAAATCCTGAGAGCAGCTCGGGAGAAGAGATCTGTAACCTACAATGGTAGAAACGATAGATTGGCAACAGACTTATCCACAGAGACTTGGCAGGGCAGAACGGACTGGCATGGTAAATTCAGAGCACTAAATGAGAAAAATATGCAGCCAAGAATACTATATCCAGCTAGGCTGTCATTGAAAATAGAAGGAGAGATAAAAAACTTCCAGGACAAACAAAAACTAAAGGAATTTGCAAACACAAAACCAGCCCTACAAGAAATATTGAGAGGGGTCCATAAAGCAAAGAGAGAGCCTAAAAGTAACATAGACCAGAAAGGAACACAGGCAATATACAGTAACAGGAACCTTAGAGGCAATACAATGGCACTAAATTCCTATCTTTCAATAGTTACCCTGAATGTAAATGGGCTAAATGCCCCAATCAAAAGACACAGGCTATCAGATTGGATAAAAAAACAAGACCCATTGATATGCTGTCTGCAAGAGACTCATTTTAGACCCAAAGACGCCCCCAGATTGAAAGTGAGGGGTGGAAAACCATTTACCATGCTAATGGACACCAAAAGAAAGCTGGGGTGGCAATCCTTATATCAGACAAATTAGATTTTAAACCAAAGACTATAATTAGAGATGAGGAAGGACACTATATCCTAATTAAAGAGTCTATCCAACAAGAAGATATAACAATTATAAATATCTATGTCCTTAACATGGGAGCAGCCAGTTACATAAGCCAATTAATAACAAAAGCAAAGAAACACATCAACAATACAATAATAGTGGGGGACTTTAACACCCCCCTCACTGAAATGGACAGATCATCTAAGCAAAAGATCAACAAGGAAATAAAGACTTTAAATGACACACCAGACCAAATGGACTTCACAGATATATTCAGAATATTCCATCCCAAAGCAACAGAATACACATTCTTCTCTAGTGCCCATGGAACATTCTCCAGAATAGATCACATCCTAGGTCACAAATCAGGTCTCAACCAGTACCAAAAGATTGGGATCATTCCCTGCCTATTTTCAGACCACAGTGCTTTGAAAATAGAACTCAATCACAAGAGGAAAGTCAGAAAGAACTCAAATACATGGAGGCTAAAGAGCATCCTACTGAAGAATGAATGCGTCAACCAGGAAATTAAAGAAGAATTAAAAAAATTCATGGAAACCAATGAAAATGAAAACACAACTGTTCAAAATCTTTGGGATGCAGCAAAGGCAGTCCAAGAGGAAAGTATATAGCAATACAAGCCTTTCTCAAGAAACAAGAAAGGTCTCAAATACACAACCTAACCCTACACTGAAGGAGCTGGAGAAAGAACAGCAAATAAAGTGTAAACCCAGCAGGAGAAGAGAAATAAGAAAGATCAGAGCAGAAATCAATGAAATAGAAACCAAAAGAACAGTAGAACAGATCAACGAAACTAGGAGCCGGTTCTTTGAAAGAATTAACAAGATTGATAAACCCCTGGCCAGACTTATCAAAAAGAAAAGAGAAATGACCCAAATCAACAAAATCATGAATGAAAGAGGAGAGATCACAACCAACACCAAAGAAATACAAACAATTATAAGAACATATTATGAGCAACTCTATGCCAGAAAATTAGATAACCTGGAAGAAATGGGTGCATTCCTAGAGATGTATCAACTACCAAAACTGAACCAGGATGAAATAGAAAACCTGAACAGACCTATAACCACTAAGGAAATTGAAGCAGTCATCAAAAATCTCCCAACAAACAAGAGCCCAGGGCCAGATGGCTTCCCAGGGGAATTCTACCAAACATTTAAAGAAGAATTAATACCTATTCTTCTGAAACTGTTCCAAAAAATAGAAATGGAAGGAAAACTTCCAAACTCGTTTTATGAGGCCACCATTACCTTGATCCCCAAACCAAAGACCCCATCAAAAAAGAGAATTACAGACCAATATCCTTGATGAACATGGATGCAAAAATTCTCACCAGAATACTAGCCAATAGGATCCAACAGTACATTAAAAGGATTATTCACCACGACCAAGTGGGATTTATCCCTGGGCTGCAAGTTTGGTTCAACATCTGCAAATCAATGTGATACAATACATTAATAAAAGAAAGAACAAGAACCATATGATCCTCTCAACAGATGCAGAAAAAGCATTTGACAAAGGACAGCATCCTTTCTTGATCAAAACTCTTCAGAGTATAGGCATAGAGGGTACATACCTCAATATCATAAAAGCCATCTATGAAAAACCCACAGCGAATATCATTCTCAATGGGGAAAAACTGAGAGCTTTCCCCCTAAGGTCAGGAACATGGCAGGGATGTCTACTATCACCACTGCTATTCAACATAGTAGTAGAAGTCCTGGCCACTGCAATCAGACAACAAAAAGAAATAAAAGGCATCCGAATTGGCAAAGAAGTCAAACTCTCTCTCTTTGCAGATGACATGATACTTTATGTGGAAAACCCAAAAGACTCCACCCCAAAACTGCTAGAACTCATACAGGAATTCAGTAAAGTGGCAGGATAGAAAATCAATGCACAGAAATCAGTGGCATTCCTATACACCAAAACAAGACAGAAGAAAGAGAAAATAAGGAGTCAATCCCATTTACAATTGCATCCAAAACCATGAGATACTTAGGAATAAATCTAACCAAGGAGGCAAAGAATCTGTACTCAGAAAACTATAAAATACTCATGAAAGAAATGGAGGAAGACACAAAGAAATGGAAAAACGTTCCATGCTCATGGATTGGAAGAACAAATATTGTGAAGATGTCAATGCTACCTAGAGCAATGTACACATTCAGTGCAATCCCTATCAAAATACCATCCACTTTTTTCAAAGAAATGGAACAAATAATCCTAAGATTTGTATGGCACCAGAAAAGACCCCAAATAGCCAGAGGAATGTTGAAAAAGAAAAGCAAAGCTGGCGGCATCACAATTCCAGACTTCAAGCTCTATTACAAAGCTGTCATCATCAAGACAGTATGGTACTGGCACAAAAACAGACACAGAGATCAATGGAACAGAATAGAGAGCCCAGAAATGGACCCTCAACTCTATGGTGAACTCATCTTTGACAAAGCAGGAAAGAATGTCCAATGGAAAAAAGACAGTCTCTTCAACAAATGGTGTTGGGAAAATTGGACAGCCACATGCAGAAGAATGAAACTGGACCATTTCCTTACACCACACACAAATTTGAACAAAGCATAACTTTCATGCCAGCCAGTATGAAATCATAGTATCTAACACCATATTTATACATTGTTTGAACTCTGTGGTGCTTACCATCTTTGTCATGTGAGCCACACATTTGAAAACATTGTCCTCCTCTTGATTAACTGAAGGAATAAACATGAGTATAGTTTTATTTTTTGATCATGCCTTTGTTCCTTTCTGCAGCTTTTCCAGTAACTATATATAAATTGTACTATATATATAGTTTGTTAATATATTATATATAATGTATATAATATACTATATATAATATGTGCTACATATAATTATATATAAACTATGTGTAGTTTATATATCTTAAATTGGTTAAAACACAAGAAGCTATTGAAAAGAAAATAATTATCCATGCTAATATTACTTACTCTTAGTATGCTTTCAAATATTTTTACTATGCCGAAGTGAAGGTCATTAACACTGCTTCGTTCCAATTTTTTTTTAAACTTTAATAACAAGAAAGCATTCTCTTCTTTTTTCTAATTTTATGAAAGTTTATAATTGACCATGGGCATAAATTGTTTAAATTCTTTTTTGGAAGATACAGTTAAGTCTTGGCACTAAATGCTGTGTTTCTTGGCACCGAAACAGTTGCAAGAAATGAACATGTTAAAATCTCTAGCTTGCAATAGTTAATCAAATGTGATTATATGTGAGTCTATTGACTAAAGGGATGATTGTCATCCAAGACTTAGCCATATGGGGTATGGGGGTGACAATGCCAACCTTAAATTTCAGAGCTTTATTCATGCTATTTGGTTTTCACAGCTGGAATTTACTTCTTCATAGTGCAAAATTATCCATCCATTTGGTTTCATTTCTTGGCTCAATGTTGTGACTTAGTAATTTTCAGCATCTTATTGACAGATGGAAAGTGTTCCCTAAACATGTTGCTAAATTAACACGGAATGTACTTCTAAACCACAATAAAGAATGGAGCTGAAAATGTGAAGTCCACTCAGTTCCATCTAAAGCCCATGTATTGTTATAATGGAATCTTTGGATGGAAATGGTTCATTAGAGGTCATGTGGTTAAAGTACCATCCTTAATCTAAACAAATAAACAGAATACTCCTTTATGTCTAGATAAAATCCATGTACTATAAATTAAGCCTGCTTTTTTTTTCTTTTTATCCTTTCCAATAGAAATTTTGAATAACCTAACACTATCCTTTGTGTAAAATCCTTTTGTTTATATACTCTCAGATTAAATTCTTTCACATCCTTCTTCAGGCCAAATAATTCCATTTTCTTTTATCTTTCTACTTGGGTTCTATTTTCCATTCTATTAATCAGCTGTTTATTTCTCCCCTGAAACCTTCCCACTTTCTATGCTTTGGTTATGATCTATGAAACAGAATATGGCATTTTTAAGTGCTGTGTATGTCTTGTTCCCCATAATATATGCCTGCTTTTGTATTCTAATATTGTGTTTGATTAAGAACAAATAAAACCACAGTATTTACACTGTTGATCTGTGGCCAATTTATACGAACGCCTAATATTAGAGATTTCACATACATTCTACCAGATTTTCAGTGTCATATATTTATGAACCGCTTCCATGTTGTTGCTTTTTGAAAAGCTATAATGAAGTCTACTGTCTCTCTTGCCAAATTATAAATTCCAAGAGGGCTGGATCTACATTATCTTCTAACTTTCTAATATATACCCAGTACATAGTACAGAATCTGGCACAAATAAATATTTGAAGAATGAGTGAAGAAAGGAAATTAAAAAAAAAACAAACAGGCTTTATCTGGGTTCAGCCAAATATATTTCTCTTTTAACTCTGGATATTGGGACTCTGGTTTACTTTATAAGTATTTTATTGCATTTTTCTGTAAGTACTGCTTTCTCTCCTGATCACTTCAATAGTTTGGGCTTGATTTATATGCAAAATTGACTTAAATCATAAGGAAGTTTCAATATATAAAACCACTGCAGGTTCTGTCAAACTTGGGCAATGAGATGTGCCTCCCCATCTCTAGGAAGAAAGGTGGGCTATGGCAGTACATTTGACAGCTGCATGAAAAGAACCCATATACTCTGGACAACTAGGAGCAGAACTCCCTTTTTGATTTCAACATTTATTAATTGGGTAGGTTTCTTCAGGTCTCTATTATTTCCTAATTTGTAAATGGATATAATAATTTGTCCCTAGAAAACTGATAAGAGGATTTAAAGAAGTAAAGATATAACTAGTAGATATATAAGTAGGTATATACCTATATCTTTACTTCTTTAAACCTTTACCTAGTAGGTATATAAGTACCTGTAGGCCCTAAAAAAGATATTTTATGCCCTTTTTTTCCAGCACTTTTTTCTAAATATTTAGCATTGACATGGGTTAAAACACTCAAATTATTTATTATGTAATGGAGACAGAAGGAAACAAACAAAAGATTTAAATAAGTACTATAAAGTTTTATGACAGAATGAAATGGTTCTACGCATTCTTGCATTTCTTCAGGAGAGAGGAAAAATAAAACATCATTAAAGTTAACAAAGAGTTTGTGATGTAACAGATTAATGGGAAATGTAATAACAAATGTTCAAGAGAGTGTGACTAGTATGAATCTTCCGGTCTGTGTTATGTCATTTCCACAAAATGTTAGAGTCAAAATTCTGTATATGCACTACACTCCTCTGTGAGTCCTGTTTGATTCTCTAACAGCTTTAGTCAAGTATAATTGGCAGAATAAGCTGTATATATTTAAAATGTGCAATCTGATATGTTTTAACCGGTGTGTACATCATGAAACCATCATCACATTTAAGATAATGAACATACTTACCACTCTTGGAAATTTGTTTTCCTTTGCAATGTCTCTCCCTCTCAGGACTTCCTGTAGCTTTGTCTCTACAGACAATCACTTATCTTTCATTCACTATAAATTAGTATGCATTTAGATAAACCTAGTCATCCAGTATACATACATTTTTGTCTGGCTTTTTTCACTCAGCTTATTTACTTTGAGATTATCCATGTTGATGGTGGTATCAAACATTTATATCTTTATATTGCTTGGAAGCATTCTACTGTATGGATATACCACAATTATTTTGTATTCATTTACCCATTTATGATCACTTGGGTTGACTCAAGTTTTAGACTATTACAAATCAAGCTGCTATGAACATTCATGTAATTAGTCTTTATATGAACACACACTTTTTCTTCTCTAGGAATTGAAGGCTAGATCATATAAGTATGTGTTTAACTGTTTAAGTATCGAACTCTTCTCCAAAGTGGTTGTACCATTTCACATCCTGCTAGCAGTGTTGGGGAATTCCAATTCCTTCACATTCTTACCAATACTTGATACTTTTAAATTTTAGACATTTTAATAGATGTGTAGTAGTATTTCATTCTGGTTTTAATTTGTATTTCATTTATGACTAATAATATTGAATGTCATTGCATATGCTTATTTGCTCTGTATCTTCCTTAGTGAAGAATCTACTTAAATCATGCTCCCATTTTTTTATTGGATGGTTTATTTTATATTTTTGGATTTTGCAAGTTCTTATACATTGTGGATCCAAGTTATTTTTTCAGATAAATATTTTGCAAATATTTTCATTCTCTTATTCCCTTTACTTTTGGTTCAATTTGCTCTCCTTATTCTAGTTCATTGGAAGTTGAGGTCACTGATTTGAAATCTGTCTCCTTTCCTTTTCTTTCTTTTTAAATTTTATTTTATTATGTTATGTTAATCACCATACATTACATCATTAGTTTTTGATGTAGTGTTCCATGATTCATTGTTCTGCCTACTTTTCTAATGTAAATGTTTTATACAGATACTTTCATTGTCCAGGATTTGGTCTATTTTGATAAGGATTCCGTAAGCCTCTGAAAAGAAAGTATATTTTTCTTTTGTTTGGTGAAGTGCTCTATACATTACCTTAGATCAAGTTGGTTGATAGTGCTGTTTAGGTCTCCTGTATCCTTACTGATTTTTTGTGTATTTATTCTATCAGTTATTTTGAGATCAGTATAAAAATTTCTATTATTGTGCATTTGTTTCTCTTTGCAAATTTACCAGTTTAGCTTGATGTATTTTGAAGTTTTGTTATTAGGGATTTAAAACTGTTAGGTTTCTCTTAATAAACTAATCTATATGTCATCAGGAAATAGCCTGTTTTATCCCTAGTAATATTCTTTGAGGTGAAACCTACTTTGATATTACAGCCTCTCTAGGTTTCTCTGGTTTTAATATTAGCATGCTTTATCTCTCCCCATCCTTTTAGTTCTAATCTACTTGTGACTTTATACTTAAAGTTTATTTCTTACAGTTTGCGTAGAGTTGGTAATACATACAGATGAAATTTTTCCAAGCTGATAATTTCGGTCTTTTTAATTGGAGTTTTAAGACCATTTACATTTATATTATGACTATTTCTAAGTTTGAGTCTTTTTTTGTTTTGTTCTTTATTGTACAATGTAATTCTGAATACTCTACCCAGTGTTCTGTGCATTATAAGATTGTCCAGTCTGACTAGTGGGAACAGGCACTATTCCAGGTCCTGTCTGAGTTTCAGGTACTGTTCCCTATAATCTTTTCAGATGGCTTTTTTTTGGTAGTATGTGGCAGTTTCTTAGTATGTGTATCCTGATTGATTTTCTACTGTATGTGCAGGGAAGATCCTCTGCAAATCTGTGGAGTTCACATTCTATGCAACATTCTCTTCTCCATTAGTGCCCTGAGAACTGCAATGGTCTTCTTGGACTCTCATTTCATTCTTGTTAACTCATGGAGTCCACTGGACTTCGCCTAACTTTCCCCAATCCGTGTTGCAGCCTGGAAACTCTCTCAAATGTTAGGGCTCAGCAGTGTTAGGGCTCACCTCACCTCATTTGTTTCTTGTCTCTCAGAGATGACTGTTTTTTGTTGCCTGACGTCTCATATGTGGATAAAACATATTTTATCTTTTGGGGGATCTTTTTTTTTTTTTGGTTGTTTCAAGTGGGAGGGTAAATCTGGCACCTGTTACTCAAATCAAACCATCTATTTGTTTCTATATGAAGCCCTACCTCTTTGATAAATATTCAGTGCTTTGCTTTAGTTGCCCTCCCTTGACTTCTCTACCCCAATGTCTCCTTGAGTCATAATCTACCATTTTAATCAGATTTTATTTCCCCAGGGCTTTACCACCTTGTTAAGGCTTAGTTCAAGTACTACCACAAATATAGAGAAGTTGGCATCGGTAATAATTTTGGAATAACAGAGACATTGAATATAGTCCTAAACAGGGACAGAATTCTTAACACATTGTGACTTTATTCCAATGAAACTTTAATAGTATCTTGCCTTTTTGGTCTACAAGAAGGAGTACACATTTTGTTCATCAGATGTAGGTACTTAGAGAGCAGGCGTTGTAAGCTCTTGCTTTGCAGTCCTCATTGGAGTAACATACATGTGGCTGGGGAGTTTTCAAAGAGACTTTTGGAACTATTTAGAAGGGAAAGTGTAGATGAGAAGCTGACTATGGCACTCACTGTGGATTCCGTGGGGTGATAACTTTTCTAAGCATGTGCCACCATGACCCTATACTATATTTGGGCTAAGTTATAAAGCTTGTAGGTGAAGCTACATCACCAGTGACTTGAGCACTTTCTCCTTTCACATTATTTTTGAAGATAGTCATTCTATACTCTTTTGCCCCATATTTAGTGCCCAGAAATGTCTCTCAGAGTAGCAGGGATGTGAAATAACGTTGAGTTGCTAACCATGTCTATATTTTATATTCATTTGGCCCACAGGCAAGGTCAGGTTGGGATGACTTATTTCAAAATCTAGAGATTTATCTACATGAGGAAGATACTAAGAGAGGTGATTCTCTACACAAAAGGAGACAAATTCAGTCCTGGTGCACATGTGTCACATAGGAGTCCACAGGCTATTCAGGGCCAATGAATCAGTGTCTATGGCGAAGGGCCACCAGCCAAACCTGAATTTGCAACTACTGTGACTGTACCAGGACGTGCTGCAGCAATTTATTGTCTCAGTGCAGCTGCTACCGCAGTCCCTTAAAGACTCAAGGGGAGTGTGGTCAAAGACAAGAGAGTTACAAATGGGTGGGTCCAGAATCTGGGGGAATCTGGACATAGGTAGGATCTCAGCTTCTGTTCAGGACTCAGGCCAGGCTTTAGGAAAGAAGACAGAGAACCTGTGGTAAGGGAGGTATGGAAGTATCTCCCTTCTCTTCGTTGGTGTGAGTCCATCCCTTTTCCACATAGGCATTGCCTTACCCAGGGCACATTTTAATGCCACTGCTATATGCCGTTGACTTTTTGAAAATGTTGGTTACTTAAACTGACAAGAACAAGAAGGATAATAATAATATTATTATTATTTTTTAAAGATTTTATTTATTTATTTGAGAGAGAGACAGAATGAGAGACAGAGAGCACAAGAGGGAAGAGGGTCAGAGGGAGAAGCAGACCCCCTGCAGAGCAAGGAGCCCGATGCGGGGCTCGATCCTGGGACTCCAGGATCATGACCTGAGCTGAAGGCAGTCGCTTAACCAACTGAGCCACCCAGGCGCCCAATAATATTATTTTTTAAATTTTAATTTTATTATGTAAGGCCCCTGGCCAGGAATTTAGTTTGGGAAATAAAAGAGGAAGCCAAAACTAAATCAGGATGATTTAACTGTCTTTAGGGATAAAAGCAAAATACTCCAAATCTTGAGTACAGAAGTAATATGGGTTTCTACAGTTAATAACGAAAGAAAGATGGACATTGGAGAGTACTTTGGGAAAAATACAAGCTATCTTTTTAAGGGATTAAAAAACTCACTCGACTTAAATCCCATTAGAAATGGGATTCTCTTTTTTATCAATAAACAGAGGACAGCATTGCAAACTTTCTGCAAAAGATCAATTTAATTATGCGCCAAGATCGCCTGCTGAGGTGGAGATGATATTTTGCTTAATGTGGAAGAAATAGTTCTGCAAATGACACCATAATTAACGTGGTCCCTGGGATGTGACTATCTGCCAAGTGAATACAAAGAGTTTTAAGAAATGTCATTTTCCTTTAAAAATATTTCTTTAAGGGTATATGCTATTTTAGTTTAAAATGGCAAGTGCCTTCTTATTTAGGTGCTTTTAGTTTAGAGTAAAAATTAGTACCTTTGCCTCTCTAGCCACATGTCAGTGAGGGAGAGGTAAACTTTTTGAACTAATGCCTTCCCAGGTAAGTGTCGCAGACTTAGCAGGTGACGACAGAGGTTCGCAATGACAGATTTCCTATTGAAAACCTCAGTTCAGATCTGTCCATTGAAGGATTTTCTCTAAAGCAAACACTCTTACACATTGACCAGAGGAAGGAAAACCAATGTTAATACATCTGGACTATATAAGAAATTTAAGACTGAAGATAAAGGATTAAGATGGCTTTACTTTCTCCTTAAGCCTCCAAATATAACCTTGGGGATGTCAACCCAATATTTTAGGTCCAATGACCTAAAGGACAGAATGTGTGTTTGTGTTTGTGTGTGTAAGTGCATTACATTTATCTTTCTTTAAAGCTGAAATCGATGCAACCAGTATACCATTATACTTTCTGCCAGTATAACCTATCTTTATTTTTTACTTTTTTATTTTTATTTTTTTCACGTTTTTATTTAAATTCTAATTAGCTAACATATAGTGTAATATTGGTTGCAGGAGTAGAATTTAGTGATTCATCACTCACACATAACACCCAGTGCTCAAGACAGCAAGTGCTGTAGGGCTTCTTTAAAACCCATTCTTATTACAGTTTTTCCCAGTATATTGTATATATTTAAAAACTCATGCTTTCTAATATTCTGTTAAATGTTTGTACTCTGTTAAAATGTAAGATAACATATTTTTCAGACTTTAAATATTCTGCCATTGTTCTATATCATAAGCATGCTTCATAAAAGCTTTTGAAAATCATCTACTTAATTAAATTTACAAAACCTAAAATGATGAGAAATTATCAGAATACTCATTTGAATAATTATGTAGATAGCACACTAGTAGCATTATAGAATGCAAAGAACAGCAAAGAATTTGGCCTCACAGTTTACTGGCCATGAGATATTAAGTGTATAAACCTCTATAAGCATCAGTTTTCTTAGCTGTAAAATGAACAATATCTATCATAAGGTTATTAAAAAGATTAAGTAAAAATATCTTCTCAAGATGAGTTACATTATATCTGATACATGATGGGTACTCTTAAGTGAAATTTCTTCTCCTCCTGAAGACAAATCTGTTCTCTGCTACTGAGTCAATAGAGCACACATGACAACTTAGATATAGGGAGAGGAATACTGTTTTCATCTAATATATTTAGATTAGATTTGGTATATTTACTTGCATTTGGAAACAGATTTTCTACAATATATCTTTTTCATTTGCATATGTGTATCTGTTTTCATTTTCTTGGATAAGCAATAGCCCACTTGAGAGTACCCCATGAGAGGCTTCTGTATAAAATATTTTAAGTCTAAAACATTGTGAACTGACTCAAAAGTTAGCTATAACCAGTGCAATTAGAGGTGTAAAGTGAAGAAACCATTGAGAAACTTTTACAGTTAAATTTTCTTTGATGGATTTTGTGAAGAATTTCCAGTGCAGATCATTCCTGAAGAAGACAGGATGAAATCTTGTGGAAGAACCTAATGATACTGTTTTCCTTTCATTTTGTCATCAGACCTCAGTGCTTGGGTAGAAGGGCTGTACTGAAGGAAGGTCTTAGCTAAAGATGTGAGCTAAAGGAAGATGAGGTTTTGTTATCAGATTAATCAAGAGTGACCAAAAACCAGCAACAGATTTGTGGGATTCTGATGCCTGAGAAGCTTTCCTAAATGTATCCTTTTTTTTTTTTTGTATTGTGTAAACTTTATTTACAGCTAATTGCTATCTTTATGAACTTTGACCTTCTTTTTTTAAATTTTTTTTATAAACATATAATGTATTATTTGTTTCAGGAATACAGGTCTGCCTAAATGTATTCTTATTAAACTTCCAGGTTCTTTATCTATATTCAGGTTTGCTTTTTCATCATTTGAACTGGGAACATATAGTCTTGAATTAACTTACAAGATTCATTCCTGGCCATTATCAGAAATGACAGAAAGGCAGAAGCTGGTATAACAGAAAGAGAAGATGAGATAATTAAATTTAACTGAGGCCCTAAGATGTATCAATCACTTTCTTAAAATCCTCAGAGAAACTTTTATGTTAGGTGGCATTGATATTATTATTATGGTTTTATTATTCCCATTTAATAAATGAGGAAACAGAGAATCAGAAAGGTAAGGTCAATGCCAAGCTAATAAGTTAGTAAGCATGTATTTGAACACTAGTGTGTCTGGCCCCAGGGAACATCATATCTCCACATCATTCCAATACAGAAAGCATGTGCCTACTCATAGTTTTGTCTTTAACTAGCACTGTGGCTTAAGTCACATTAGACGTCTGAGGCTGTTTCTATACTTGAAATTAATGGCTTGGATAATTTTATAAGACTTCTTTTCTCCCTGACAAGAACTTTATCATCTGCAAATGGCAAGAATCTGAATATAGTCTATATAATAATATCAATGAAGCATAATTTTGATTACAGAATTTGCAATCTAAACTGTTATTTTTTCATAATGATCAGTTTCTGTCCAAGTTTCATTGCCTAAAAGGAGAGAAATTATATAATACCAAGAATGTGTATATAATTCACAAAGATTTCAGTTTACTGTTAATTGAGATTGTCTCAAATTAGTAGTTTCAATTAAAATAATGAATTCAATAAAATATTTTGTTCTATAGATATAGAAATCTTGTAGAAAATTGATTTCTTTATTATACAAAATTAGTTTCATTAAGATACAAGAAAGGAAGTTTACTCAGATATCTGGTGGAAGAAAATTTGGTTCACTGTTGCTGATTTAGCCAGTCTGTTAATTTGCACTTGAAAAGAAGAAAACTTCAGTTTTTTGTGTATTCATTTTCACCCCAACAGATTTTACTATATAGTACAAAACATATTTATATAGTGATTCATAAATTTCTTAATTCATAGACCTACAAAGCTCAATTTTCTTTATCAACATTTTGAGGATCCCTCAGTCTGAACAGAGTAAGATAAATTTTTCTTTACTTTTTTCAGGAAATTTAATTTCAGTTTATGTCTTCTCCTTCCTTCATCACCCTTCCCATCCTTCCTCTCATCTCTTCATTTTTCATCTTTTCTCTTAGCTTTCCTTTCCAGCTTATTCCTGCTTTATTTTCACCCTTTCCCTGCCAAATTTCAAGATGAACTCAGTAAATGTGGTGTCAAGTCTAGGTATTTTGTTTTCTTATCTCAAACATGGTATCTAGATGAATGAATTTGGAATCTCTTCTACCTTCATTTGAGATCCACATGCATAATCTATATACCAAAAGGAAATTATTTATCCAGTATTGGGGGGAAAGCACAGAATTATGGTGATTATGCATTTTATCATCTTTCCTATATTGGTGACAATTTTAATGACTTTTTTCATAGCCATTGTCCAGTTGAATGTTTATATCACCTAAATTTATTCTTAATATGTAATGAAGAATTATTACTACACTTCAAATTCTTTCCAAAAACCAGAACCTTGATATGTGTTGTCTAATAATGGTCAACAGACCAATTTGAGAAATGATATCAAAGTCTTTCTTGACCTTTGCCTTAGTAATTTGTCATTCATTTCTGTGAGAGACATAATATATAAATTATATCATTTTATATGATACTTATTGCATCCCTGTAAAGATGATGTTGGGATTATTATTTCAAAAAAAACCCCAGGGGCACCAGGGTGGCTCAGTCAGTTAAGCGTCTGCCTTCTGCTCAGGTTATTGTGATCCCAGGGCCCAGGGTCCTGGGATTGAGCCCTGCCTCAAGCCCCTTCTCAGTACCTCCCCACCCATGGAGCCCCATGGAGCCCAGCTTTCCTTCTGCATCAGACTCCCTGCTCACTTCCTCTCAGCAGGGAGCCTGCTTGCCTCCCTTTCTCTGTCCCTCCTCCCCTCTCACAGCTTGTGCATTCTCTTGCTATCTCTCTCTCAAATAAATAAATAAAATCTTAAAAAAAAAAAAAAAAAAAAGAGGACGCCTGGGTGGCTCATTTGGTTAAGCGACTGCCTTCAGCTCAGGTCATGATCCTGGAGTCCCTGGATCGAGTCCCGCATCGGGCTCCCTGCTCCGCAGGGAGCCTGCTTCTCTCTCTGACCCTCCCCCCTCTCATGTGCTCTCTCTCTCTCATTCTCTCTGTCTCAAATAAATAAATAAAATCTTTAAAAAAAAAAAAAAGAAAGAAAACTCCCAGAACAATTTTCTCTCAAGTCTTAGAAAGAATACTGTTCTCTTTGGTGGGAAAGAGCTGATATATTTAATCTCCGGTATATCATACACTTTGTTATTTCCTTTTATATTTATTAAAGTCCATTCTCTATCCAGCCCTTACCCCAGAAAATGAGAATACCTGCCTCATAATCACATCATAACATATTTCTCCCAGATTTGTGCCATCTGCAAGTTTACCAACAGTGCGTATTATATCTTATATAATTTCTTAATAAGATGTTTAATAAAGTTGTGTCAAGGATGGGGTTTGTTGGCATGACATCAGAATGATCCCTCCAAGTTGCCATCAAATATTATTCTTTGGGTGTAGTTTTTCAGCAGTTTAGAATTGACCTTCAAACTATGATTTGAAATAAATTTACCATCTCCTCAAAGACATAAGTGACTTTTGGTTTCAAGATACAGAATTCCCACAATGTTATACTGAGATGTCATAGTTGGTGTGACTCCTTTTGTTGTCATATCCATTTTTCTCTGTAACATTTGGTTTTCCATTTTTCCTGGACACTTTTCTTTCTTCCTGATTTTTTCTTAAGGGGGTCTAGATCAAATTCTAAGTCTTATGTTCAATATTCTTTGTAAACTTTGTGAAATATATTCATTCATTGTTAAGCATCCATCTTTGAGCTCTCCTTGGCTCCTTGGCTTATTTTTGTTTTCTTAAATTTCTTATACAAGAGAGACATGTCAGTGTTCTGGAAGAAAAGTTTTAAGTTTGGAACTAGAACACTTAACTATTATTATAAGGACTCTGACTTCACAGTAGGGCCATAAGTATTAAGAATAGAATAATTAAAACCACAGGTACTATCAGGAGGATGCCTCCAATTCATGTGTCTATCTATGAGTGTGTGCTTGTATGTATATTTTACTCTTGAAAATATTTGGGGAAAACTGCCATCGAGTAATCATTCCTGATGTATAGTAAGTATATGTAAACAAGAAATGATTTACATACTGCATAGAATAATTATGTATTTTAAATATGTAATTAAAATATATAAACCAGCATATCAGATCATGATATCAAGAATCTTTTGGCTCGTAATGAAGCTAAGTTTTAAAAAGTTAAGCAGTTTAAAGAAAAATACTAACTAAATACCGGCAGAGGTGATATTAACAAATAGCAGATTTGTAAAGGTGGTACATCAGTGAGTGAATTGGGAAAGATAGCTCTAGTGAGGTAGACTAGGCACCAGTTCGGTGGGTTCCTCCTGCTTCCTTTTTTACTTAGTAGCTGTTCCCAGTCAGAAGAGTCAAACTGGTCTTGTAACAACACTTGCAACCAACTTTCACTATGGATAATTAATTTTATTAATTTGATAATACATCCCATGTATCATAGGATCTATGATTTAAAGTGCCAATTATTTTCCTTCTTATACCCAATAGACTATGATGTGAAGGACAATTCTGCTTCTTCATTGTTTATATTGAGACATTTAGAACTTGAAGGAATAGTTGAGTAGCTAAATTAATGCAAATTTAATGATGATTTATATTATCCATTGAGATACTTTGCTTTCTGCATGCGTCTAATGGCTGTATGAAAATGTGAATTTTATTGGCACCTTTATTTGAATTCTCATATTAAATTCAGCTCAAGCACTGGTTTTTAAAATTTCTTTCATAGCCTGCTGTCTCTCTAATAAATATCGTTCTACAGCAGATGCAGTATTATTATAGGAGGCAAGCAGGCTTATTAAAAGGTGAATAAAGACATCTCACAGGGAAGTGCACTACTAAGGTTTTTAAAGATGTTTGGGAGTAAAGCCAAGCAAACCATCATGGACTGTAAGCAGAATCTTAAAAAAAAAATCAATACCTTGCTGACTAGGCAGCCAATGAGGAAATGATAAGATAAAGGCTAATGTGATCATTTATTGATATGTAGCACCTAGTTGAACTGTAAGTCAAGTAAGGGGCAATTTCTGTATTGAGAGAGAGTGAGACTGCCTTTTTTTTAATGAGCTAACTTGTTTCCCTCAAAGTATAAAGTACGCCAGATTATGAGAAACAACAATAACAACAATACATAGTTCAGGAATAATAAATCTTGTCACTGAAGGCTTTGTAATACTGTCCATATTTATCTGAGTGTATATTTATAATCACTATGTGAATATAATTTTTCCTCTCTCTTGTAGACCTACTGCAGCTTTATGGTTTTATGGTGAAGACAGCTGTATTCTTCTTGAACTACCTTTGACACAACTTTTGACATATATGCAATTTTAGTCAGCTCTTAGAGTCCATAGAACTGAGAACTTGGTGTAAAACAGCACAAAAAAAGAAGCAATGAAGAACTTTGTTTTGGGGAATTATTTGTGTTCCAGTTGCAGAATAGTTTCTAGTGCAGATATTGGATCAAATGATATGGATCCAAGTCCTGGTTCCAGATTTTAAGAGCTGTGGATTTTGAGACAAGTAATTTACTGTAACCTCTGTTTTAGTATCCTCACCTATCCAATATACTTTCCTTGTTGAATTGCTAGGAGGACTCCATGAGTCAGGCTTAGCCTTAAAACCTAGCAAAGAGAAAATGCTCAAAAAATATAAGCTGTTATTAGTGTCTTCAAACCAAGATGTAAAAATTTAACCTGGAAACTAGAAATGCTAATACCAGTTTTAAAAGATGGCCCATAATATTTACTTATGAATTGCTTCAGATATACAGATTTTATTGTATCAATTATAATGAAATAAAAAATATCCATGTTTTTAAAAAATAAAATATAATTCTAGTTGCAATAATAGACCTGTTTGTTACTTCTAGTCAATAAATCTAGTCAAGAAGTCAAATTATTGACCTGTAATCAATATATACTGTTATTAGACACATTTTATATTTAGTTTAAGATTCTTTCAAAATTGAGTTTGGCTTTTTACTACCTATTGTATACTTTGTCAACATATGCCACCCTGCTAGCTTTGTAGGTAAGAATAAACACCAAAGCTGAGGAAAAGGTAATTATCCAGAATGTGTATAGGCCAAAGAATTCATCATGGCAGTTCCAAGACCTGGATTAATATATTGCTGCAGTCATCTAGCAATCTTTCAAATCTTCATCTTTATTTTGGCATAAATCTAAAAAAGTATGATATTCATTTGTCAGAAAAGAAAGATGTCATAAAAAAAAAAAAAGAAAAGAAAAGAAAGAGGTCAAATTTATATGCTCTCTTTCAAGGAGGGGAAATAGCAAGAGAAGTTACACACAAAGCCTTGTCTGCTGTAGTGCCCTTCCTTGACAATGGATAGTCTTCCTGACTTCTCTTACCACTCTTGACTGTCTCTCTCTACTTCAGATATCTCATCTCCCTACTGTTCCTTGGACACTCCAGGCCTGGTTATTCCTCCACGGTCATGTTTCTTCCTGGAATGCTCTTTCTCCCAGATAATGCAATGTCTTAATCGTTTTCTCTCTTAGTCTTCAAGGTCACTCTCTTAATACAGCAATTTGTTTAAAGATTTTATTTATTTTGACAGAGAGAGACAGCGAGAGGGGGAACACAAGCAGGGGGAGCTGGAGAGGGAGAAGCAGGCTTCCCGTGGAGCTCGGAGCTTGATGCGGGGCTTGATCCCAGGACCCTGGGACCATGACCTGAGCAGAAGGCAGACGCCTAACGACTGAGCCACCCAGGAGCCCCTTAATACGGCATTTTCAAACTCTCTTAGTTGAAATTCCTCCTTCACACTTAATTCCCTATTTCCTGCTCTTTTTTATTTCTCACTATAGCACTCCATACACAATAGAGACTAAGTAGGTTAGCAGAAAGTGAGATTGGCCATCAGAAACTGGTATTACTAAAACATGCTTTTTCTTCATATACCATACTGGAAGCATTATTTCTCCTAAGCCTTGTAAACCATATAAACTTTGGTTTCTCTAAGGTATTTGGGGTATGGATAAATAATAAAAGAAAATTGCATTCTAGATGTAAACTAAATATTCTTATCTATGATGGAAAACAAAGGAATAATTAAATGCTTTACAAGTTTTGGAATAAAATTTAAAATGATTCAGTGTAAAAGAGGTATAAGGGAAAAAATTACACTACTCAATGCAAACAATACAAAAAAAAGAACAATACTGGAATGTTAAAAATTTATGCACAAAAATGAATGTATTTTAATGAGAAAATTTGACAAAATCAAAATCCTAAAAAAACTGAGTGTATATTGAATAAGTGAAGTGATGTGTGTTTACGTATATAAAAATGTGTGCATACATACATCACATGTGTGTATACACATACATATATGTACATTTATATGCATGTGTACATATACATATATGTATATATAAAATATATGTACATATGTGTATTTATCTTGACCTTAACTTTTCAAAGTGTTGAGGCACTAAATTTTAGATCAAATGTAAACCTCCAAAGAAGTGTTAAAAAAGAAAAAAATAGTAAGTATTTGAATGGTTTGTTACTCAGTTAAATTTATTAACACATTTTTGACTCTGGCATTCCTAGCTGAGTTCATTATACATGTTCCAAAGCATATTGGTTAGATAAATGATTTAAAGCAGTTGCTCAAAAACAAGGAAATTTCTTTAATAAAACCTAACACTGCTCCTAATGTTCCTCCATATACAATACCACAACAAAGATACACCATTCATTATAATTGATAGTTAGAAATATTTTGCTACAGAGATGAGTCTAGCAACAAAGTAATAACAAAGGAAAAGTTTTCTTCAGTTGTAGTATCAGTTCCTCCAAGATTTCAAATGGACACACAGCTTATTATTCAATGACAAACGTAACTACATATAAATCTTGTTTCTTGTCAGAATCTGACCTACAGCTATCTTTCTCTTATTCTCTCTCTTTCTAAAGTAAGTACACACGAACACACACACGTGTGTGTGTGTGTGTGCACAATTGTATATATGGTTTCAGAGATAACTAGCAGTATCCTTTGTATGCATTTATAACTGGTATCTACATACTGACTGAAGGGGTGTGTGTATGTATGCATGTATCTTTTTTTTACTTGGTTTTAAGAGTCAGGTATCTCTCACCCCACCCCAGATTTTTATTTATTAATGTATATCTAATTGTATGTTTCTAAGTAAATGAAATTTTCTCTCAGTTGCCCTCCTTCTTCACCTCCCACTGAGTTTTATAATCCTAAAGAAAGGTTTGCTATTTTACATTAAAAATAAGTTTTTTTATGTTCATAATTACTGATTGATATAATCACAAAAACTCTAAACATGAATGATAAATTTATAAATACATCTTAGGTGAGAAAGACTTTCAGAATATCAAGCAGAAAGAATATGTCACTTTGTTAAGTAAGTAGCAAATATGTCACATTCAATCTAAGAATGTTAGTTCCTGTGCAAGGAACCTTAGAATGTATGCTAAGAACAAGATAAAGATATAAAGATTATCAAGTATAAAATGATGTGAATATCACCAACGAAGACTTTGAAACATGTATCCACATACATAACTGTAGAATAAGGTATTTTTATTGCAAATGTTATCTTCCTTATTCAAATTGGGAAAAAAGTTAAACCTTAAATACCAAACTCTATAGAACTATTTAGCCAAACTAAAGTATCTCCACTAGATAAATATTATACATCCATAAAAATGGCATTTGTAAGAATTTTTAATGACTTAGAGAAATTATTTCTATGTAAGTTTTAGTGAAATATACAGTGTACAATATTTTATTCATTTTCGTAGTCAGAAAAACATAATGGAGTTTCTGTTATGTGGCTATGAGCTATTTGTTTCTACTTCTCTGTGTTATAGTCTTATATTTCCATAAAGAATACTGTATGTATTACTTATAAAATTCAGAAAAATACTGTTTTCCAGGAAATAAGAATAATACAAGCTGAAAATATTTTATATATCTGATAATTAAACAGATATGCAGATAATAAAATTAGAGCATCGTTTTGTTTAAACAACCCCAGGGGTCTTGTAACCTTTTATATTTGCAGATTAGGAATGTGATTTCCCACAGGATTTAAGAGTCTTATGTGACTCTAATATTTATGACCTTGAGCAAGTTACCTGGTCTTTGCTTATAAAATAAATAAGATGCCTTACAAAGTTATAGTAAAATCATTTGTTCACTTAAAATAATAACATTATCAATGTAAAGGACAAAGCAGTGCCTGCAACATAGCAGTCTTTTAAATAAATGTCACTTTTTTCCTCCTAAATGCACATTGTTTGTTGATGATAAAGTTGGTATTGAAATCCGCATCTTCTGTTTTTATTTGCTATTTGCTTACTTTTACATATTATTTTTCTATTTATTTATTTACTATCATTACTATTTAAGTAGATAGTTAATTATTACTATTACTTAATTTTCACTAGTTACTCTTCATTAAGCCAGGTGTTCATTTCAATACTGTGTATTTCACTTTAATTCTTAGCCTTTGGGAAATTGAAGCACAAAAAAGATAATTACTTTAAATTGTACATGAATAGGAGCCAGAATTAGCATTCAAGTCAAATTCTGACTTTAGTGCTCAGGTTCTTTTCACTCTGCTTCACTATCTCCCACCAAATCAGAGTTTGATGTTCATCCAAAAATGTAAAGCGAATCGAGCCATTGTCTGGTGACTCTGACTTAACTGTGTCAGACCAACTTGACAAATGTAGTCAAATGTATATTTGCTAATATTTTGGTAGACTCACTATTCAGTGGCCTCAAATTGCTTTTACTTTGTTTTTAAAATAAAACATAGAATCAATATTTAGAAAAAAAGGCAGGAAGAGGCTTTTTTTGTTTTTCTGTAAGCTAGATGAGGAAACATGAGTAGAATTGCTAGAATATGACTACCAGAATCGGTAATGGGGACTTAAGAATGACTCGGAAGAGTGGTGCCCTACCTACATCTTCATTTATGGAGATTTGAGCCCTTCTTCATCTGTGGTTCACGAATGCAAATTTGTTTGTACAATATTACCATACAAGCTGTCAAGACAACAGGCTGTTGAAAAGAGAATGATAAATGGAATAGAAGGGGTTTAGCAGATGATGTACAGTGTGTTGGCCAAGATGAAATAATAACTACTTCCCCCCAGTTCACAACCATAAAGTTACAATATAAATTTATAAATAAGAAAAAAAATCACAAATTCTTGTCAAGTGCGATAGATGGCATTACAGGATGTAATATGACACTTTCTAAAACTGCATAATGTGAATTCAAAAAATTTCCACTGAAAATTACATTGCATTGACATGCAATTTATAAAATGTCATTATTGGAGCTTCCTGAGAGCTAGCTTATTATAGATTCACCTCTTTATAAAGAAAATATGTCGTTGGTAGTTTGTTTTACTTTATAAGCATTTCTCTTCTCTACCTAGAAGAATAATGTAAAAGTTCAAAAATAAATAAAAATTCAAAAGTGAAACAGAAGTAGTAGAATCCCACTGGGACAAGCCACATCTGGCATTGTTATTCTCAACTGCTGTTCCATCCACATATTCTTTCCACTTCCCCTAGAAGAACAGGCCGAGGAATATTACCCTGATTGATGAGAAGTAACATGAAATTAATTTTCAGATCCACCAAAACATTTTACAATGCAAGGCAACCTGCAGCTTTCCAAATAATCAATATCACTAGAGGCTATAATAGCATATGCCACATAGAGAATATGCTAAAAAAGGGTGTTTGTACCATCTCCCATCTTCATGGAAGCCTGGATTTGCAAATTACTTTAAAATAGAGACTAATTCTGAGGCTTCTTGTAGAAAGAGACTGCATTTCCCAGGTAATTATAAACCAATGAAATAGCCTAGGAATTATGTAAATCAGTACATATAGATAAGAACATTAATATGAGAAGTCCCTCATTTTTTAAGCAATAAAATAGAATAATGTTTGCATTAGTCAGGACTCTTGTCTGTAAATGACAGAAACCCAATGCAAACCAGTGTCAAAATAATTTTCTGCTTCAATTCCAAGGAGTGGATGGAGTTGACTTCAGGAACAATTTGGATACAGGTATTTACACAGAGTCATAAGAGCCGTATCATCTTTTTTTTCAATTTCTAAGCTGTTCCTTACTTTGTTGGTGTCTTCTGAGAATGGTGCTTCCTATGTGGTTTTTAAATGACCCATGGCAACTTGGGCTATAGTACTTGCAATCTCAGAAGGAAAGAAATACTCTCTTCCAGTAACCATGGAAATCACCTTCAATGGTTTTAATTGGCCTTGGTAGGTTTTTAACAGAGACTCCGAAAATGCCAATCCTTATACCCAGTTTTTATTTCCCCCTGAGAAACAGAACTGTAAATCTTAGGTTGACACATTGCTATTCAGAATAAGTGATCACATTTCCCATCTCCCCTTACAGCGATGTTTTATCACGTGACTAAGTTCAGACCATTGAAACATAAGCAGAGGTGTTATATAGGACTTCCAGGAAGACTGTTTTTAGAGTTTTTTTTTTTTTTTTTTTTTTTTTTCCCTCAGAGTAGAAGGGCTTCTTCTTTTACTTTTTTTTCTTTCCTTAGAGAGTGAGAGTATGTGCCTGCAAGGCGGGGAGTTGCATGGGGCAGGCAGAAGAAGAGGGAGAGAGAGAGAATCTTAAGCAGGCTCCACGCTCAGTGCAGAGCCCGATGTGGGGCTTGATCTAAGGACCCTGAGAGCATGACCTAGGTTGAAATCAAGAGTCTGACACTTAACTTTACTGAGCCACCCAGGAGCCCCTCTTCTTTTGCTTTTTTGCTCTTTCTTCTTCAGGCCTGGAAGGTAATGACTCAAGTACTAGTGATCATCTTGGGCCATGAGTGACTAAGGACAGTGGAAGCCATTAATTAAGGTGGTAGAGCAGATTGATAAAAATGTGTTCCTGAGGCTATTGTCTAGCCGCCATGCAATCTTTGCACTGCCTTCCTCTGTATATTTAATATTAAAGAAGAAAAATCATCTATTAGGTTTAAGCTGTTAAATCTTTCTTTCTTTCTTTTGTTTTCTTTCTTTCTCTTTCTTTCTTTCTTTCTTTCTTTCTTTCTTTCTTTCTTTCTTTCTTTCTTTCTTTCTTTCTTTCTTTCTTTCTTTCTTTCTTTCCCTCTCTCTCTCTTTTTCTTTCTTTCTTTCAAACATGAATAACATGATCATTGCAAACTAATTGTGGTCTAGGGTAAGAGGCCATCTGGGTCATATGATCCTCTCCTGCGACAGAAGAGGTAGTGAGCCATGTATAACAGCTTCACCAGCTACAGCTTGGAACAGTAATTTCAAAAAGACCAAAAAGACCCAATAATAATGGCATATATCTACTATATTCATATTACCAAAAAGTAGGTGTCAGTGATCCTACCTGCTATAGAAAATAAGGAAAAGAATATGATCCCTTGTATCATCACTGTTGAAGAGTTCAAAATGTCAAGAAGTTTTGAAACAGTTGTGAAGCAGCATATATAGGTATTTGTTTCCATACAATGCTAACAGAGACATAGAGGAGAATTTAGACTGAGAGATCAGAATTATATGCGGTTGATTAAAAAAAAGAATGACTGTACATAGAGAGACTATGCTTTGATAGCTAACAGATGGTTATCCTGCCCCCAATGGAAGACAATGTTTTCTGCAAGAGAAGGTACTCTGTTCTAACCCCATACTTCTGAGACTCTATGATGTTATAATCTGGAACAAAATAAACAAGCAGCTATGATGATAGAGACTCAAGATTATTGTTCTCATAGTTCTTTTTGCCTCAGTGTTTCTATGACTACATTTACTTTTTTTTGTAACAACAGTTGTTGCATGTTACTTAACTGTTTGAAATCATATTTCCTGAAATGGAAGATGGAAAGTGTGATTACAAAAAAAATTAGCAAGGGGGCGCCTGAGTGGCTCAGTTGGTTAAGCGACTGCCTTCGGCTCAGGTCATGATCCTGGAGTCCCAGGATCGAGTCCCACATTGGGCTCCCCACTCAGTGGGGAGTCTGCTTCTCCCTCTGACCCTCTTCCCCTCTCATGCTCTCTCTCACTCTCTCTCTCTCAAATAAATAAAATCTTAAAAAAAAAAAAAATTAGCAAGAACAACAAAACCCCCACATTCCCTTTTTTTTTTTTTTTTTTGCTGGGGGAGGAAATGCCAACATTTCTTAAATCATAAGCTAAAGTCTTCCTACCAGCTTTGCTCTAAAATTATTTTATACATTATATTTTAAAACTGATGGCCAACTGAGTCCTATACCTCAAAATGTAAATTTTTCCAAGCTATTTTATTCTGATCAGCTGTTGAATAAAACACATGGCAAATTTACAAGTGACATTTTATTTTCTAAAGCAATAGTAAAATATTATTAGTGAAACAGTGTATAATTTCAGTTTGGTTAGATATCTATTGGGTCATTAAAATATTTTTTAGAATATTTAATATAAAAGGGCACCTGGGTGGCCGAATTAAGTGTCCAACTCTTGATTTCAGCTCAGGTCATGATCTCAGGGTTGTGAGATCAAGCCCTACATTGGGCTCCTCACTGGGTGTGGAGCCTGCTTAAGATTCTCTCTCCCCCTTTCCCTTTGCCCCTCCCCCCCCACTCGTGCACATGCAGTCCCTCTCTCTAAAAAAACAATTAAAAAAGAATAATATACAAAAATGCATGTGTATATAATATATATTATATACATTACATACATTATATATACTACATATAATATGCATGTGTAATAATATATATATAATATATATTATATATATATGCACATCCAATAGGCATCATTTCACATATTCATTGAGGGATTGAATGTTTTCCCTAATAATATAATGTGTTATTTTGTCTTATGCTGCAGAGCGAACCAGAAAAAAAGACATGTGTTATATATGAAATGCCTACATATAATCCCTACACATAAGACCTATACGTATTTTCACTACTGAACATCACTGGAAACATTTTAGTGTCATACATTTTTTTAGGATGTTCTCAAGAGGAAAAAAAAAGTGATATAGACAGCCTGAAGCATCATTATTTCACAGATTAAAATAAAACCTTTGGCACCTCCAAAAAGGATGCAATTTTTGACAACAGTATTGTTTATATTCTATATTCTAAATGACATATATTGTAGTTGAGGTCTATAAGAAAATACTGGTTTATTTGTATTTTTTGAATGCCATCTAAAATTTTCAAAAGGTATGCTTTTCAGGGAAGGCAAAGCTAACTGTACTTTTGGGTCAGAGTGATATCAGACGATAACAGATTGCATTTTATGTCTTAGGAAATCCAGTGCTCTTATTACTACTGAAATCCTCATCCCAAAAATGAAGACAGATAATTACAAACTGATACTACAAATGTCTGGGGCAGAATGAATACATGGTTGCTTCAAATGCCAAATAAAAAAATCTCTGGAGACATATAAATGTGAGATATACATGCTGTTGCTTATACTTAGTGTGGAACATTTACATTTTGAGACCTTAAATCAGTTTTTTGGTTTTTTTTTTAACAGAATTCTCTTTCAGACTACCCTTCTGTTTTGAATATACCTGAGCATTCAGGGACTAAATGAATAATTCTTTACCATAGTATAATTGTTTGGATTTTCCAAATGCCTTGCAATTCTAATAGTGAAGTCATTTTTAATTCAAATATAATTAAAATAAAATTATATGCTCAGATCTGAAATGTTCAGTTCAGTTTGATGAGTTTTGGCAATTTTAGACAGCATGCAAAATATGATCCAGAACATTTCCATCCCCCCAGAAAATTCCCTCATGCACCTTTTAGTCAATTCCCCTAACATTCCCCTCCACAACTTCCAACTCCTCTCTATCACCATAGATTACTTTTGCTTGTATTTGGATGTCATATACATAGGTGCATATGGTATTTACCCTTTTGCCTGTGAATTTTTCATTTGCATGAAGTTTTAAAAACATTTCTAAGTTATGTCTTAAGAATTCATAATTTTTTTTTTATACCCAAGTAGTTTTCAGTTGAATGGATATATTCTCACTGGGTATATCTTAGAAGGTGATTACTATAAATAAGGCTGCTGTAACAATTCTTATACAAATTTATTTTGTGAACATTTGTTTCCATTTTTCATGAACACTTAGATGTAAATTTGCTGGGTTATAGGGTAATTATATGTTTACCTTTTTAAGAACCAGAAGAGAGAGTTTCAAGTCCTTTGTATTCTCATGAAAATTTAGTGTGGATTTTTTGATTTGAGCAATTTCACTAAGTATGTAGTGGATTCTCATGGTTTGAATTTGCAGTACATTTGTGATTGATGATTTTGAGAACCTTTGTCATTCAAATATCTTTTTTGGTTTTTTTGTAAAGTATCTTCTCAAGTCTTTTGTCTGTTAATGTATAAGATATGTAGGAATTTCTATATATTCTGGATCTAAGTAATTTCCCAGATATATATGGTGCAAATATTTTTTTTAATATGTTGCTTGCCTATTCATTTTCTTAATATTTTTAAAGAATAAAATATTTTAATTTTCTGAAGTCCAATTTACCAATTTGTTGTGTACTATTAATGCTTTTTGTGTTCTGCCCAAGAAATATTTGCCTCCTCCAAGATTATGAAAATATTTTTCCATGTCCATTATGTTTATGATCGTATCAGATTAATTTTTGGTATGGAGTATGATGGGTTAAGATTTATGTTTTTCTTATGGATAGCCACTTGTTTCAGCAATATTTGCTAAAAAGGACTTTCTGTGCCCATTAAATTGACTTGAGGCCTTTGTTGAAAATGAGCTGACCACATATGTATGTTTATATTTCTGTATCATTTTTGTTTAGTACTATATTTTCTCAATTACTATAGCTTTATAGTAACTCTTGAAATCAGACACTGTAGATTCTCCAACTTTTTCTTCTTTTTCAGTTTTGGTTTATTATTCTAAATCCTTTACATTTCAATATAATTTTAGGATAATCTATTTCTTTAACAGTAACGAGCTAGATTTTGATAGGAGTTGCATTAATTATATTAATTTGTAGAAAATTTTAACAATTTTGAGTTTTCTACTCCATGAGCATGATACATTGTTGCATTTTCCTAAGCATTATTCAGTTTTTCTCAGTAGTGTTTTACAGCTTTTAGTGTGAAGATATTACACAAATTTCACTAGTTTTATTCCTAGGTACTTGTTATTTTATTGATACCATTGTAAAAGTTTTCTTTTTTTTCAAATTTCATTTCTGGTTATTGCTAATATAGAGAAATATAATTAAATATATATATTTTTTCCTTGTATCCTATAGCCTTACCAAATTCATTTATTGGGGACACCTGGGTGGCTCAGTTGGTTAAGCGTCTGCCTTTGGCTCAGGTCATGATCCCAGGGTCCTGGGACTGAGTCCCGCGTCGGGCTCCCTGCTCCGTGGGGAGCCTGCTTCTCCCTCTGCCTCTGCCTCTCTCTCTCTCTATCTCTCATGAATAAATAAATAAAATCTTTAAAAAAAATTAATTTATTGCTTCCAGTAGTTTGTACATTTTCTTGGATTTCTTTTGGCATAATGAGAAACTTAAATTTCTCTTCCACTCCTGTATCCCAGTCCACTTTCCCAGTTCTTGCTCAAAAAACATCATAGACACCAGATTTTTTTTTTTTTTTTCAGAAGTAGCTCATGTATGTACAAGAGTCAATAGTTACCGCAGTATACACCATATACAGTTTTACATTTTGGTAGTCCCTCTGGGAGGATCAAATTTGTAATAGTATCTGTAATTTATGTGAAAACATATTAAACTTAAAAAAAAAAACAAGTTTTCAGATACTCCATTTGTTTTCTCCATATTTATAATACCCCCCAAAAATACTGCATTGTTCTAAAGCTATTTACAATTTGAATAGAAAAGTATACATATTGTGAGCATTTTATATTAATTACTCTAGAGTATTATAAGTGGAATTACATATGTTCTGTTCTACAATTAGTTTTTTGGGCCAGTGATTTTCAATCTTGGCTGCTCATTGGAATCAGTCAGCTAGCTTTAATAAGAATACTGATGTCTGGGTTCCACCCCAGAGAGTCTGATTTTATTGATGTGGGATATTGACTGGGCAAAGGGATTTTTAAATTTCCCAGGTGATTCTCATGTGTAGCCAATTTGAGAACTGCTGTTTTACCTTGCTCATAGTTTCCTATTAAAAATATATTTATATTTATATTTATATTTACATTAATCTCCTCAAGGGAGACTTTAAATACAGAACAAGCCTATACGGGTTGTATAGTTTGTATTTGTAATTTTTATAAGCAATGTCATGGATCAAAAAGTTAAATAATTTGGAAACATAAAATTTGAATAACCTTGCATAAGGCAATTAACCTTTCAATGTTACTGTTTCTGCATGCCCCAAATGGAAATCTTTGCAATGAACTGTAACTTGTTTTTGTTAAGAAATAAATGTAGATCTCTTTCAAACATAAAATATGATACAAATATTTAAACATAGAAAAAAGAAAGTACAAATAGGATTTAGGAGAAAAAAAAAACCCTCAAAAACACTTATTGTATCCATCCTCAAGTACCTATTGTGTACGTTTTGTAGCCATGGGAAATTGCTTGGGGCTAATGTTCTAACACTAGGTCCTATAGTCTATTTGTCTGATCCAGTCTGATCTTTCTTACTTTTTTATATTCTAAAATTTTAAAACAATATTTAAAAATAATGCAAGAAACATGTAGAGAGGAATAAATAGAGCTAATGTTAAACAAAAATAGAGTAGTGGTTTCAGAGAAGTTTGTTTTAATTGCCAAAATGAAACAACCATCTACATAGTTCTGTACCAAATCCCCTATTTTCAATGGTCATTATTTAAGTTCCAATCATCCTAACACAGTTCTTGATTGAGTGAAATGTGCAAAATGCTATGTTAAAACTTCTACAGATTTTAAGCCAATTTTAAAATCTAAATTTAGGTGTAAATAGGCAAAAAAGATATATCACAAAACACAGCACTCAACACAATGACACAAATTGGGGTCTGAGTAATCATTGGCAGGCTGGTAGGCTGCAAGGAAGAAAGGGAGGGAAGGAGGAAGGGAAATACAGGCTCTTATATGTAGACATATGTAAAGATATCTATCTATCTATAGACAAATTTGAAGTCTGTCATGAGAATTTCTACAGAAATGTTAAATTTTTCTGGAGCAACATCTGGATATAAATTTCTCCATTGCCATTTAATACTTTTTGTAAAATTGAAAAAATTAAACTCTTTCAGACTTATTTTTTCTCATTCATTTAAATGCATATAATAATACTTCTGAGGGATGTTATGAGGATTGAATATGATCATGTTTATGAAAATGCTTAGCCAAGAGGTGGGTTGGATCCTCAATAGATGTTCATTATTTAATTTTCTAATTATATCTAAATCACTTTTGCTTTCATAATCTTATTTGAGTTTGAATTTTATAGACACATTTTAAAGGAAAGAGTAGCAACCAGCAACAAATAGCTTATCCTCTCCTTTAGTTATTTTTTTTTTACTAGTGTGAGTTGTTAAACTCACTGTGCATCTCTAAAAGAGCTGAGAATAAGGAGTTGATCTAAGTATATGAAAGGAGAATGTGTCCTAAATTGTACATTGACATTTATAATTTTATTATCATTATATTATTGAATCTATCCCATCTTTATGTTTCAGACCCTTGCTACTCAGTATGTTTCATAGACCTAAGAACAATGTCATCACTAGAGAGCTTCTTAGAAATTCAGATCAACTCAATCACAATCTCCATTTTAGCAAATTTCCCAAGTAATTTATATATATACATTGAAGTTTAAGATGCACTGCTTTAAACTATATACAGTTAGCTATTACTCCTATAGAAACTTAAGAATATGTAACCTAAACTTTAAATAAATTCTTATTGCATGCATTCTGCGTCTGTCTCAGTTTGAACACAGATTTGTTGTAAAGAGCACTAAAGCAAGAGTAAAAACACACAAATATATATAATGACTGTGCCATTTAATGGTAGTAAAAATTCATCAAGCTTCTAAACTCTAAGTCTGCCTTTTGTCATTTGTAAAATGAAAGGCTAGTTAATACCTGTCCTTGCACTCAGTGGGGAATTGTTTAGAAGTTCAAGTGAGATGGCACTTTATTAATTTTCAAGGTCCTTACGGGTGTTAAGTTTTATTATAATCTATAAGTTTAGATCAGTTGATAAGTAGATTATGAGTAAGAAATTCTTAGGGAGAAAGACAAGATGACAGTCTCAGGATCTGATTAATACCATTTTTTTTCTGCCTTAAAGAAGATATAGAAGGTGGCTTAGGGAGGGAGTGTCCTAAAGAGAATGGTAGTTCTTAATAATTTTTTTTTATTGATTTGTGTTAACTTTATGTGGGTGGGCCAATCAATTGCTTTGTAATTAGCTGGTGATGAAAGCATGATTGATAACAACATAAGACAGTAGGGTGAATTTTATTTAGCACTTGCCTTCAGCTTTTCCTAGAGATGCTTCTCAATTAGTAACTGATTTAAGGTCTGAAGAAATGTCATATGCCCTGGATTTGGCATGGCAGTAAGGGTATCATGAGGGATATCTTCATGGAAGTCAAGGACAAAAACTGTGGCTCTTTTTATTACAGATAAAAAGACTTGCGGACCTCACGAATTCCAGTGTAGAAACAACAACTGTATTCCAGATCACTGGCGGTGTGATAGCCAAAATGACTGCAGTGATAATTCAGATGAAGAAAACTGTAGTAAGTAACTCCAGCTTGAGAACATTGTGAGCTTTACAGCATATTTAATAAGCAGGATAGCAATTTTTAGCACAGTTAAGGTATGAATTTGAACCTATCTGTCCTGCAGCTCACATTTTTATACATATATTCACATTGGACAAGAATATTCAGACTAAATTGACCTGAATCTCAAATGGTAGAATTATTGAAATGCTCATACTGGGAGTTATTATCTTATAGTTATCAGAATTGGTATGAAAGTATCATGAGGTTTAATGCAACCGATTAGTATGCAATGAAGTGAGCCCTTGATGCAAGTTCATACAAAGAGCTGAATGATGTGGAGACGTACAAAACACATCATTCTTTAGTGGATGGTATTCATTTCATTTCAGTCTCAAATCCTTTTACACTACAAATTTACCCATGAGCATCTTTCAGCGAAATATCATTTATTCTCTCTGGAGTGGTGAACACCATATGTATTCAGGATGCTTTTCTCTGAAAATAGAATAACACTATTATCATCATCTGCCTCCTGCATTTTTATGTAATAAATTTAACAGACAATAATTGTCCAACAATTTTATTTTCTAAAAAGTATGGCAGTATGTAAAATTGTGACAGCATCTTTATATTCTAGCATTAATTTCTGAATATATTTCTTACCAGCACTTTCTCACAGTGCTGTTTAAACAAAGAAAGCAATATAGTCATGTTTTAAAATAAGATACTAATCAAATTCTATTTATTAAATATTTATATTCTGCTACTTCCAGAAAGGATTTGATGATAACAATAGTGTCTACTCTTATACATTGGACCAAGAGCATTCATTTCCCAAGACACAGGAGATGAAATAGAAATTGTTACATTAAAGCATTGGAATATGTTATATGAAGGTACATAATTAGTAGAGTCACAGCCTTACTAAACCACTTGGATATTCAGTTTGCAAAATATCAACTTTTTAAAAATGACTTTTGAAACTTAATCTGACTGGTGTTTAAGCATCAGGTACATTAAGTATGAAATCTCTGGATCATTAGGATTATGGATTACTCTGATTTGGGACCTTTTATTACTCCTTCTGCACATATAGATCTCTCAACTGATCTTACCCTTTAAAAAGGTAAAAAAAACCCTGCAAAGAGCTGTTAGAGTGTTCCAGATTCTTTTGTATAGCAGGTTTTCAGATTCTATCCAGTGATTAAAAGAAAAATCTAATGAAGTAAGAGTGGCAGGAATAGAAGAGCAAATACAAAAAAGAAGCAATTACATATATACTTTCTATTTAATTCACTTCTGTTTCAGAGCTTAAACATACAGAAAACTACTTAGCTTAATTTTGGATACCTTGAGTGTTCGTTATCAATAAACTACCTGAGAAGAAGTGCCCTATGACTGAAGGATGTTGAGAACAGGAGAGGGGAAGTGAGAAGGCCACGTTGGAAACTTACATCTTTGAAAACCCTTTATTCAAGGGGTGGTTGAAATTGTGTGAGAAGTTAGGCTACTGCTATAACTGGTGAAGAAGGGGAAGAAGAATGAAGGGTGGAGATAACCTGTTTCTGGTCTGCGGGGGTTTCCGAAGTGGTTGACTATGGTTTTGCTGGCATCTCCTAAAAGTCAGTTTTTCATACGAGAACACAAGGAGAAGGAACACGCCTCTCATTTGTCACTGGGAAAACTTATAAATCACTATAGCCACAGAATCCTTAAGAAAAAGCAAGAGAGTGGCTGCAATGCCAAGCATTTCAGTATAAAATACCCAATTATGTGTGATCTTCTTTTAGTGCCCATTCATCCTGAGCATGTGGCCTAAGATAGCAACATTGATGAATTTGCAGGGAACAGGTGACAGTGAGCAGGAAGGAAGCATATTACAGTTGTGACATGGTAGGAGAAAGGGCATACACAGGACCAGTATCAGAGAATTGGTAACATGGTAGACATGTAAGAATGTGTAAGAGGAAGGATTGAGGGATCTCGATAATTGGGTGGTGTTTGAAGATACCATCTGAATAGAGATGAGAAAGTTCAAACATTGAAAATGCCAGAAGTTCTACATAGACAGAAGCTGAGTCTATGAAGAGAGAGAAAAGAATACATTATAGCTATATCAAGCATCTGGAGATTGGTCATATAGAAGTCAGCTTTAGAAAAAATACTGCTCCCATATAAAATGCTATCAAGATATTTGCAATTTCTCATTATTTTTGAAACTATTATAACTTCATGTATATGATTATAATAAAAGTATTATTATATATACATATAAATTACTATTTATATATATATTTATATATATGACTCTATGTATATCACATCACATGTATAAATTTAATTTTAATATGTATAGATGGTAACAATATACCCCAAAATATAGCGGTATACTGTTACCACTTTTTCTAAATATCATTAGTCAATGGTATGCATTTTGTTTCACCCCTGGCAATTATTGTCAGCAATTATTAAGTAGAGAAGTCAGGCATAGATAATAAATTAGCCTTAGAGTTAAAAAACAACAGCGGCATTTTTTTTTTTTTAATTTGACCACATTCCATTAACCAACACTCCCCTGCATTCCATTACACCGCTCATTTCTTTATCGCATGTATCTGAGTTCCTCCTTAAATATCTGGAAATAGTGTAGGAAGCAGGGCTATTTTTCAGGGTCCAGCACAGGGCCTGACACATTTATAATATTAGCAATGTATTGTTAAAATCACTTTTGGACTTACTTGTTTATGAATCTGATATAGAATTTACTCTTTAAATTGTGTTGGAAATACTCCAGGCATAGATCTGGGAAGTGTCTGAATCACAGTGGAGCAATTAACTGCGACGATGTTTTAAATCTATTATGCTTTCTACTTTTTTATATTTATATGGGATAATTAGTCCATTGTCATTTCTTTATCATCTGCTGATGATTTCCCTTGCTGAGTGTTCAGCAGGGATACTGGGCTCCAACAATGATTTAGGCTTTTAAAAACAAGAACATTTTATTGTTATTGGAGTTATTTTGTCATCTGTATCAAAGGTTTGGAAATATCTGACAAATCTCAGCATCTATACTATCTTTATCAGCAACAAATATAAAATATATGGCATGTCTGCCTTCTAAGTAATTGTGTGCAAAATAAATTATTTCCCATCTTTGCATTATTAAGAAGTAACTAACAATCCAATAGATTCAAAAGCACCAAATAACTTGATCAACCAAATGAAGGTTTTTGTAGAGAGATGAGCTGTGTCTGCCTTATTTGAATTTCTAGTTCTTTCACACTGAATTTATATCAGAAGATTATTTGTATAGCATGTCAGTTACACTAATTGTATTCTAAAAATTCTCCTCAGATGCTTACACCCACATTCATATAACTTTTGAACTTAGCACCAAGGCTTTATGATAATATACCCAGCAGAGAAATTGAAGTCTGGAAGCCTTTCTGCTCTGCCGCTAACTCTGTGGCATTGAAAGTCACTTTTATGTTCTAAACTTAGTTTCCTCAATTTTGTGCAAGATGGCTTCCAAAGCTCTTTTCAGTTCTGAGCCTGTATGTTTTTGCCTTCTTTAGCATTGAGGGAAGTGACTTTTCCACACAATGTCCCTATTTTTTATTCTTACTATAGAATCCAGATCAGCCTTCCGAAACATGCCGTGTCAAGGCTTCTTTTTGTTGATTTGGCATGTTTAGATGAGATTTATGGAATTATTCATGTGTGGGGTTCCCTATCTACTTTAGATCTGGGGACATAGGTAGTATCAGAGAAAGTTAAGGTGATAAAAACATGTTGGAAATACTGGGGAAAATTTCACACTCAAATTTTCTTTCCAAATGGGTTATCTTCCAGGTATGATTGTTTTATTTTGTTGTTCTTTTTAACAAGAAAAATGCTAACTCTCATGCCAAGGTCTAAAAATTGGTCTTTTACTTTATCCAGAAAAGATCAAAGGTAAGAAACAATAAGAGAATATAATCCCTCAGGACCTTCTTTCATAACTAAGTTACATTTTCCTCGAGAGAATTTCCTTTTGAGATACCCAGTGGCAAAAGATTCTGAGGCATATAGGTGAGAGTTAAAAACAGACTGGCTATCCCATTCCTTGATGACACTTGTTTATGTATAAATAATTAATGATTATTATTCAGAAGTGGTTTTGCTGGCATCCTTAAAAGCATACTAGAATCTTACAGAATTTCATATGCACTGAAAAAATTTTTTCCAACAAATCACTCAGTTCCTCTGTGCCCATATTAGAACAGAGTAATTAATAATGTTAGCAAAGTCTCTATAGAACAACCATTCTGTGGAATTACTAAGCAAATGCTTTTTGAAATACTTTATAACCTTGTAACTTGTTATCATCTTAGATCAACAACATCCAACCCTATAGCAAAGTGTGTCAAAGTTTGTGAAGTCATTGTTTGGCATATGATGAACAAACTTGTGTTTAATTAGGATAAAGGCAAGTTAAAATATTAAAGGAAAAAAAAATCTCATTCAGATACCTCCAAGTCCATGAAATTCGATATTTCTACTGCTGTTACTTTTAAACACCTAAATACAATGTGTTTAAAAAATACTCTCTAATTCTTTAATGAAAATCATTTTGATTGTTATTTTCCATTATCAAATAGATTGAGCACTTCTTTATTAATTAATTTATTAATTTCACTATAATTTCTTTTCCCTGAGAAGAAAACTGCATGTCTGCAAACAGGAGGGTGGGATGGCTTCAGTATGGAAGAATGAGAAGAGAAAAAGGATTCTCTTTTATTTTTAAGTGAAGTAGACATTGCTAGCCATATGCCTTCAATAAGTAACTTGACTTCTCAGGACTTTATTGTTAATCTCTGTAATATGTGAGCACTTATTATTTCCTCAATAGTAAGGGGGACCGTGATATGGCCTAGTAGTAAATAGTACAGACCCTAGTAGCAGATTGTGTAGGTTCAAGTTCAATACTAGCTCTTCTGCTTGCAGGGTGATTGGGAGAAAGTTCTTTATCCTCTCTGTGCCTCAATTTACTCATTGACAAAAGGGTCCTTTAATGGCGCCTACCTTATACAGTTGTTAGGATTAATTGTTGAGTTAATTCACGTACTTAGCATTAACTTCACCTAGTGCTTAACAACAAATAAGCAATCACTAGCTGGTAGTAACTACTATTGTTATAAATAGTGATATTAGTATTAATACAGTTGTTTTTAAGATTAAAACATGGCACATGTAAATATAATGCAAAGACAAAAAGAGAAACTGCTATTGTCATGCTCACTGAACAAAGGAGTGTTGAGAAATGAGGGGGATCCTCCTGTTAAGTGGCTTTTTCTTATCCCACTGAATAGCATTTTGTCTTATTCATAGCCTGAAGTTCACACTGTAGAAAAAAGCAAGTCCCAAAGCAGAACAAAATGCTGATACACATTACACTTTCCATAGTTCTTCCAGTGGTCTCAGGAGAGATCTTTACATAGAAATGTAAGAGCCTTTACAATACCAAACATTCATGATGTTACCCTATAGCTAGAAACTGAGTGATTGTGTAGAGCAATAGTCAAATGCAGGCTGAAATAGCCACAATCTTTTTGCAGAAAATTAGGCTTCATATGGATACTCCTTAAATTAAATTTCTGTTATTCCCTCTTCACTTGAGTAAGAGTATTGCGTGTGAGGCAGCTGCAAATACAGTTAATGAGTAGAGAAAACAAAAAGGGGTCTTTCATCCTGCCGGATATCAGTTCTATTTAGAGAACAAAAACTAAACAAGAGGTGATCTCGAGCAGTCATATCGATTACCTGCAGGAAAAAATTCCTAAAATCCTACTTCATTGTTCAGATGAAACATACTCCGTATGAGTTAAGCCAAGTAGCAAGTCATACTTCTTGGCTTATATCCTATGGGGAAGATGGCGAAGCATAATTAAATCAATAACTGGCAAATTATCTAAAATGGCAAGTAAATGATACAGGGCATAAGCAAACAATTGCATAAACAAAGAGGCAGTACTTAAAAAGAGAGCCTCCTTCTGTCCCTTCCACTCTTACCCACCCAGTCATGTCCAATAATATCCCCATGTGCCCCTCTTTTTTTAATGAATTCTTGATTTTCTGGAGGCAAAACTGAAGAATTAGAAAGTCATTAGAATGCAAAGTAGAAGTCAAGAGCCAAAGGCTAGACTTACTACTCAATTAATAAATAGCCCCATGGGTACAGTCACAAAATGTCTTACTTTAACGAAAGGCATAAAATGAGAGAATTCCAACAACTGGAAAAGATTTATTATGCAATATGTAGATTTTTATGTCTTTTATTTTACTTTGATGTTGTATTTTTACTAAATGGTAGGCTATCTTTTGTCTCTTTTTCAATTTGTTTCTGTAATACCACTTTCTATTCAGGACTTTAGAATAAATTTGAAAAACCATTATATTATGTCCCAAAGATGCTTCATGAAACACTTTTTCTAAACAATTTATTGGTTCTGCTTGGCTAACCTCTTTTTTCTTAATGCTACCTCATGCTATATGTCATATAAATTTAGAATGCAGTTGCATATAATAGAATGAACCTGTGCTATTTTTCTGTCCCTAGAGCCACAGACCTGCACAATAAAAGATTTTCTCTGTGCCAACGGGGACTGCGTTTCTTCAAGGTTCTGGTGTGATGGAGATTTTGACTGTGCAGATGGCTCTGATGAGGTAGGCAACTTTGCAAACCAAGCAAAAAAGAAAGTGCTTTAGAGTCACATTTATAATTATTGTTATTCAATCCAGTAAGTGTGACATGGACAGTTCTGCAATGCACTTTACTCCTGACACAATGAGATAAGTAGCATCATGTCTAAGTGCTGTGCCACACACACCCAGCACAGGGAATAGCTCTTGTGCTACTATTGACAGTCAATTTTATAATCTGTTTTACCTCAAGTGGTGAATGGCTGGGTTGGGAATAGGATGTTTGGAAACCTTATTCCCTATAGCTGATGCCTTTGCCATCTGTGAATTTGTGCATAAATTTGCTACAGTATTTATAGTCAGGACTAATATTTGTATGCATTTTGAACAGTTTCTTCTCCCCAGTCTCTTTCTTCAGTAGATACAGTCTCGTAGACTTCGATGTGGGTCATCAATTTTCATGAAACCACAGGTTCAGCTTTGCTTAGATGATGAATCACAATCCATTTCTAATAAGGTCTATGTACACACAGCTTAAGTGAAAAAGTTTAGTATATCTCAGGATAATTCTGTAAACTTAGATTGTGTTAATGCTTATAATATTTCACACAATTTATTATTTATGCACCTATGTATTTGTGGCTCAGCTGTTATTTACTCCATAAAGCTTTTAAAAAAAAGCATATGACACAGAGTTAATATTTTTTTCTCAGTCAAATCTAAAGTGAACTGTAATCCTTTACTTTCCAATATCAGAGAAAAGTCCAGTAATAGTCACTTTTCATGATTTTCTCTGTTAATGATTTTCCATATTAATATCAGGAACACAGCACTGGTGAAATCAAGCCTAGTCAGAGATAAAGGAAAAATGAGGTGTCTGGTCTCAGTGGCCACCATGGTTCCTTCTATGGTACAATGACTTCTGAGAGCTCTGCTGCTCTGGAAGGTCTCACATATGGACCTTCCCCTCATGAAGGTCCTCCCACTGACTATAGGTTTGCCTAGAGAGAATCTTCTCGGCTGCTGTAGAGGTTCTGTGTTTCAGGTCAAACTTCCTTAGTCATCCACTGATTTCCTGCATCTTTGGGAGACACTGTAAGTCTCTAGTATTTATAGAACCCACACAGACTTGTTCTTTCCCAGTCTTGAGGTATTCTTCTTAAGATTGGACAATTCTCCATTCTCACACTGTGTTGTAAAAGTCCCCAGTCACATTCAGGAGCCTAGATTTTGAAAACAAATGTATTTAACTTCTCACCTAAAGGCCAGAAAACCTAAACCTTGAAGTTGCAAGGGTTTCTTAGGAGAAGTTGAAAAATACCACTTATATTCATGGGGCTATTCACAAACAAGTCAAAATAAAATAAAATAAAAATTCATAGGGGAGCTAAATTCTTACATTGCCCAGCTACATATTTACTTAGTATCCATTTATTTAAAAATTACCTTAAATGGGGATGCCTGGGTGGCTCAGTCGGTTAAGCGTCTGCCTTCGGCTCAGGTCATGATCCCAGGATCCTGGGATCATGTCCTGCATCAGGCTCCTTGCTTAGCAGGGAGTCTGCTTCTCCCTCTCCCTCTGCTGCTACCCCGGCTTGTGCTCTCTCTCTCTCTGTCAAATAAATAAATAAAATCTTTAAAAAAATTATCTTAAATGTTTCACTTTTTCACATAAACTCATCCATACCATGAGAGTTTGTTTTTTTCTTTAAAAAATATGTTTCAACAGCCGTGTGTAATCTCTGAAACATCAAGAGGTGGGGATATACTGCTTAAAGCTTATGATTTCATCTTCCATGTTATTCACTAGCTATCCAAGGCACATAAACAGACTCAAACACTTCTTTTTCAAAATCTTATTCAAGTGAAAGTAGATATTCTTACCATTTATCTCATTCTACCATTTATCTCATGCCCTAAGTTCATGGACTTAGTAGTTCTTTGATGGCTGAATGGAACTCCATTACCCAGACATTTTCATGATAATTCCCCTAGGGAATCAAAATAACTTTCTTAAAAGTGGTCTTTCTCTACATTTAACAGCCATTTAGTATAGTCTATAAGTAATGAAGTGTCTAACACTATGGGCAGTTGATTCCTCTTTTCTTTGTAAGGGTTAGAATGACAGGTTGCATTGACAAAGAAGCTAACAAAACGGTGAACTGAACAAAAGGCTAGAAAGCCAAATTACATACAGGATACTCTCATCTTGGGAACAAAAGATAAAATTGTGAATTTTTGTAAGTATGTTAACTGATAATGTAATTAGCTTGTTAATATCCAGCCAAAACAATAATAATAATAATAATAATAATAATAATAATAATAAAAACTTGGATCAACATCATTGTGTATCACATTAGGGGCAGAAAAGAATTATTTAAAGTGACTTAAAAAAAAGTATTTGGCCTCTGCATCAAGTATACTGCATTGTATGGACAAAAAAAAATGCAAAGGAATCTTAAACTGTGTTCATACACTTGTTTTTAATCATATTGGTTTTGCTAATTTGAAACTTGTATATATTGAGAGCAGGATAGATCAAATGCTTAGTTATTTTCATATTATTCACACTCAGAATTTTTAAGTAAAAGAAAGGAGATACAAATGTAGGAACAAAAAAAAGTAAATAAAAGTTCTGAATATCAAATTCATAAGTATCAATAAGAGGCTTTGATTAATCTTTCTCTGTCTAAAAATATATAATTCCCAGCTAAACTGATGACAGTCTAAAACTGATGACATCTCAGCATTATTAACTATCCCTAACATTCACATAGTGGCCTCTAAATACCATTTTCCAATTAAAGGAGACAAAACTCCTTTGAGTAATGTCCAGTTCTAGATCTGAGAAAGGAAATTGACTAATATCTTGTTAAGCCAGAACAAGACTATTAGCATAGTGTCTAGAATATATAAGAGCTAATTGAAGGGGTTTCTACTAATCAAAGGGACAACTTGGATATCAGAAAAAAGAAAAATGACTGTAATGGATTGAAATGCAATAAATGTACAAAAATACATGTGTTTACAATAATGCTTTTAAAAAACAAAAAGCTCATTAGTCACATTAGATGTCACAAAGGTATCCTTTTTTAGGATCCAATCAGCCAAATTCAGAATGTGGGGCATTCAATAGAACAAATGACCTAGTGTCTTCAAGTAGTAAATGACATTAAAACAAAAAAAACCAAACAAATAAACAAACAAAAACCTAGGAGAATGGGAAATATTCATTTAAAGAAACTCAAGCCAAATTCAAAGTGTAAACTTCTTTTAGATCTTTATTTTACCAAATAATGTCTTAATATAGTTTAAAAAATGAGAACTTTTTGGATATTGATCGGGAATGACTTTATACTAAGGAATTTTTGCAAATTTTGTGATATTGTTAATGTTCTAATACTATTGTTTTTATGTTAAATAATCCAGACTATAAGTGTGGTGGAGGAGGATATATGAAACATGAATAGTGAAGTGCTGATCATTGTTAAACAAGCATGATGGGCCCATGGGGTTCATTATTCTATTCTTTCTTTCTGTATGCTCTTAAGAGTCTAAAATAATAATTGAATAACCTGCAAATGTAGACATATACACTCATCAACAATACTGTGATTTATTTTAGATTAAAATCTTCTGATAGAAAAAGTATTTAGAAGTGCAATCTTCTATATTGCTGATAGTACAGATACACCAGTATGACTCATTATAGAACTGTTTTACTTAAATTGCTTTATTACTGAGATAATCATTCATTAATTCTACAAATACATACTGAGCAGTTATTTAAATCATGGCACAGTATTAGATATTTGACTCACAAGCACACATGATCCCCATCCATATAGACATGATCCCTATTCTACTGTAACTGAATTACATGTAATTTTAATTTATATTCCTTGTTTTCTACATTTGTTACCTCATTCATTCATTCATTCATTCATTCCATTGGCAGTTTTTATTAAGTGCTTACTATGTCCCAGCTACCATACTGAACACGGCAGATAAAATGGTGAACAAAACATATGAAATCCCTTTCTCATGACCAGTGCGTGGATATTTCTCCAATCTCTTCTACAACAGTTACCATTACATAGTTTACACCTCAGATATACCACATTTCTAATTATCCTTACACATGGAAAACCTTTCCTTAGATACTTCCATTTCTGTTTAAACTTCCTCTATGAAGCTTTTCCTAAAAACCTTGAGAATCCATACATTTAAAATTATATTCATTTATTTTGACAGATAATGCATTTTATTACAAGTGTTGGTTTAGGTGCTGGTCTTTCCTGTTAGTCTATGAGTTTATGAGATACAGGGAATAAATCTTAGTTTTCTTTGGATTTTTATTTAAGAAACTCTGGTAACTGGCAAACCCTCAATACTTGAGAAAAGAAGGGAAAAAGAAAAGCAGAAAGAAAAAAATCAATTATATAGCAGGCAGTCTAATTAAACTACCACCAGCAAAGAGAAAATTACAGGAATTTAGAAAGTAAACTCCCTTTCTTTACTTGGGATGACACTGGGAAGAAGCAGAGAGGTATAGTTTAACATGTTTCACTTACTGAGAGTTTTATAAACTGTGAGTGCTATACCTTTTGTGAAAAGAACAGACAAGTACATTTTGGCAAGAATAGAAATTATTTAACAACAGAAAAAAGTCATCCCAGCAAGACATTTCACTGGAGCATTCTGTATCAACCAGACTGGTCAGACCCAAAGAAGGTAAAATTTTAGCGGATCCCTTTTTTTGATCTCATAGAAAGAATTGAAAGGTCCCCAAAGACGTATCTACTACTGTCTTGTTTGACTTCCACATAAAATCTCTATGCAAGCTAGCAGAAGTGACAACTGTGACAGTTCATTTCACAGTTCTTTAGCAACAAATGCTGAAAGTGAGGTGAAGGATTATAAACAGCAACTAATCTGTGAAGGGACAGGTAGTGAGGAAAAGGCATGGGAAGAAGGGGAAAGGAAGGACACGCGGGGAAGTTTTGCCAACACAAAACAGATTTGGCTTTGGGTTCTTTGTTTCACAGTCATCCTGTCACTCCATTCCCAATGAACTGGATGTACTTGCTTAGACATAATTCTAAGCATCTTCATTGTCACCTATAATTATTAAAATTAAATTACCCCATAACTGTCTATTGGAAAATGATCGCCTCAGAGCAATTAATATGATGGAACCATGGGATCTATGCTCTTTTCTTATTTTTCTGTTTTATTATGACTCACAGAGACAAATGAAAACATAAAATTGTTATAGTTGTGCTATATAACCATGGATTTAAATGACCATGTGAGCTTCTTGTATGTGGTAGTCATGGTTTCTACACTTCTAGGTTTCTATTGATAAGGTTTCTAGCTGTCTTTTGGGCTTGTAGATGTTTGTCTAAAAGCTTTGTTATCTGCATTGTGTGGCTTTTGACAGAGAAATTGTGAAGCAAGTTGTTCCAAAGATCAGTTCCAGTGTTCCAATGGTCAGTGTATATCAGCAAAATGGAAATGTGATGGCCACGAAGACTGTAAATATGGAGAAGATGAGAAACACTGTGAATCAGGTAAAATGACTGAGCTGATAGTTAATTCAGATGATATTTTAACTAAGTATAATTTCAGTTTAGGCAATCATGAACAGAAAACGGTGGCAAATGCACACACACATTTACTATTTCAGAAATAAAATTCTAGAAATATTTGTAGGTGAATTCATTGGTGTGCCCTTTCTGTGTTTTGAAAGTGTTTTGGCAGGTAAGATCATTACTATGTTGGGGATCCAAGCACTACTCCTCAAAATTTGATTTTCCAATTTCTCTATCTTTCCACACCATTTGGAATTGTTTTTTCAAGATGGCAAAATGAAATATGTTGGAACTGTAAGTGCAATAAAAGGCAGGTTTTCAGTTATGGAAATGAAGGTTATGAAACAGAATGTAGTAGTTTCAACATGATACCAACTGAGAAATTTCTATTTCCATCTTGGTCCAAAATCAAAATAAAATTAGGAAGCAAGACCAGAGTACAGGAAAAGAACACCTAATTTATGATATATTCTTATCCCTTAAATATGGCTTTGTAAATATGCTCATTAAAAGTTAAATTTTTATACCTTAGGTATTTTAATAACATTATTTTACAGAAAAAAGAATTACTGGGAGAAAATTATGTTATAATCTATGTATAACCACAAAAGCATTACTTTGAGAGCCCAGGTGGGAGTAGCTGATGCAGGACACACACACATGTTGCTATGTCCCTGTACAATGCACATGGTCCATATTGCTAATTGATCACATCTTTTTTCTTACTGAATTTAGTCTTCAGACTCCATATGAATACAGATCCCTATGCAAACACTGCCAATTAAAGGAATTAAAACTCTAGGAAAAAGCTTTTTATCATCCTTGGAATAAGCAATTCAGACCACAAAGATCCTCATAGAAGTACATATGGCTACCTAGTGGTCCAACGTAAGGCCAAGAACCCTGGAGGTTTGAATGCAAGCCTAACAAATTCAAACCTGTAGACAAAGGCAACAATCATAATTACTATGTCAATTAATTAGATTTGGTACTGATAGTAATTTAAATATCTACATGTTATTTTTATTTTCTATGTCATAAAGGAATACTTCAGATTCTATAGATTCAGTTAATTATGTATATATTCATGTTTAAGACCCCCAAACAAAAATACTTGTCAGAACTTATGCAAATATGACATTTTATGTCAACATAGCCAGCTAGATTTATCATGGGGTCTATGAGACCATGCCAAGATGTCTACTTTTAGCTTTATATGGTGCGTATATAAATTAACATTCCCAAAGGTCACTAAATCCCATTACAATTTTAAAAATAATTTGAGGCCTTTATTTTTTGAATAACTTAATTTAAAATTATGGAAAATTCATTTAATTCTTCAAAACTAAAGAGATGGAAAATATCTAGATTTTTTTTCCTTCTTTCTTTAGTCTGGTGAGTTGAACACTTACTGAACAGGCTATTACATCATTTTTTTAGGTATATTTAATGAAATACAATAATATTGTGAAACATGTTTTAAATAAATGTTTAATATCAGATATTGAATATAGTTTAAATAATATAAAGTATTTTCATTACTGTCTATGAATTTCTTACATGCTTACATGTTTTATCTATCAAAACAATCATTCAGTTTACCGATTCTAAATCTTAACTTTATAATTATATTCAGCTTCTCCTACTTGCTCATCAAGTGAATATATATGTGCCAGCAGAGGATGTATTTCAGCATCTTTGAAATGTAATGGAGAATATGATTGTGCTGATGGTTCTGATGAGGTAAAATCTATCATTTGATTAAAATCTCTGAATTACATGAATTAGGTTTGGGAAAGCAAATGTAATAAAAATATAGTAAAGAGACAGATTCTTGATTCTTACACTGTCTAAAATGTTAGGACAAGTACACTGAACACAGTAATTGCAGCAAATACCTGAGTCTGCATGCTGTCCATATACTAAACCCATTATCATTTGTAGAGGTTATATTCATTAAGTCAAAATAAAAGAAAGCCCATGGTGTAATAAATCTCCAGTATTGTCAGCTGCATGTTTATTTTGCCTGTGACTATATCATTATCATTAATGAAAACTGCAGTGCCCATTTGTATTTGAACAGATGGACTGTGTGACTGAATGTAAGGAAGATCAGTTTCGATGCAGAAATAAAGCCCACTGTATTCCAATTAGATGGCTCTGTGATGGTATTCACGACTGTGTGGATGGCAGTGATGAAGAGAACTGTGACAGAGGTAAGGTCTGTGTGTGTGTATGTGTGTGTGTGTGTGCACGCGCGTGCTTGCCTGGAAATAAGAGAATGACAATTAAAATGTTGTGCAGAATCAATAGTGTGCTAGAGGCAGAGGATGGGATCATCAAAGGATTCTCTTTACCCATTCTTGTTTTGTTATGAAACATCCTGTTCTGAGTAAGCAAAATCTGGAAAATTTTCAGACAGAGTAAGTGTCAATCTTCATATGACAAAAGCAACCAAAGTACAGGTGTTTATTTTGTCCTGCCCTGAGCCTGTCCTCAGATTAGATGCTGGGTCAGGGATAGAGACAGGAGAAGGATGCAGGGAACATAACCTCTATAACCATTACTATAAAAGTATTTTTGGTATACTTTTCTCTTCCACATTGCTTGCCTTACTATGAAAAAATAATAACATATGGCATACTATATTACACATACTAATTTGCTAGATCGTATATAGGTTGCAGGTTGTGCCCCAAATTTCCTTTTTTGCCATATGGTTGAGAAAATGACCTACATTTTTTGTCAGTCTGGAAGACAGCTTTCAATTTTGTAGTGCATTATTTTCTAGCTATGTGAAAATATTTCCTAACAAATAACAACTTTTTTATTGTAATTCACTACATTAAAAGCAGCATTTGTTATTACTTTAAAGTTAATGAGATGAAAGCAAAGAAATTGTGGGGCGAAGCTTAAAATAATCACAAATTCTATAATTCTTATTATTTTCATAATGTTAAATATGTTGTTTAAATGCAACATTTTTTTAAGCTGCTTACAAAAGTCTCTCAATGGACTTTACATTTCAGAATATTTGGAATATCATCGACAGAGATGATACTAGATATTGACGTATGTTGCAAGGCATTTGAACATGTACTCAGGTTTTATACAGTTTAAATATACCTTCTCAACCACATGGTTGGAGCTAGAGAGCATAGTGAAATAAGTCACTCAGAGAAAGACAAATACCATATGATTTCACTTATATGTGGAATTTAAGAAACAAAACAAATGAACAAAGAGAAAAAAAGAGGCAAATCAAGAAACAGACTCTTAACTAGAGAGAACAAACTGATAGTTACAGAGGGGAGGCGGGTGGAGGGATGGGTGAAATAGGCAATGGGGATTAAGGAGTGCACTTGTAATGAGCACTGGGTGTTGTATGGAAGTAATGAATCACTATATTGTACAACTGGAATTAATATTACACTATCTGTTAACTAACTGGAATGTAAATAAAAGCTTTAGGGGTGCCTGGGTGGCTCAGTCAGTAGAGCGTCTGCCTTTGGCTTGGGTCATGATCCCAGGGACCTGGGACTGAGATCGTGTCGGGCTCCCTGCTCAGCCGGGAATTTGCTTCTCCCTCTCCTCCCTGCTTGTGTTCTTGATCTCTGTCTCTGTCTCTCTCAAATAAATAAATAAATAAAATATTTTAAAGAATCTTTAAAAAAAAAGAAAAAATAAATAAAATATTTACTTCTATAAAAATCTAGTCACTCAAAGAAAAATACCCTCTGTTTTTTTTTAATATTAGAGCAAACCTTTATGATTTGCTAAGATCTCCATCCCAAACCTGACAAAGTGTTGTAATATTCAGCAGAAGAAATCCTAGTTCTCATTTGGAATCTGCAGTGCCTTATATAGAGCCATAAAAGGTTACACTTCCCAAATAGCTGTTTCTACTTTGGTTAAGTTCTCACATTCACATTCTATCATTGGTCACTTTAGAGACAGCAAACTTTGTAGACATTCTGACACCAAAACTCTTAAATACAGCTATATTCTAAGACTTAAGGACAGTTAAGTTACTCATCTTTTTCCATTTTCTAGCTAATAAGCCCCAGCCCCTCAATTTCAGTCTCTGTCACCAGTCTGGCTCTTTTCTCATTGCTTCTTGCCTGGGCTCATGTAATACCATGTAATTGGACTCTAATACATTCTATTCACTGCTGCCAGGTTCATCTTACTGAAGTATAACTCTGATTATGTCAATGTTTGCTCAAAGTTCTTCCTTCCTGGTCATATACAAATATGGCAGTCAGGGTCACAAGAGAATGATTTTACTTTCCTACCCTTATACTCTATTACTTCTCTTTATGTATAATATATCCTAGCCAAACTGAAGAATAAATCTAGCAACATTTTCCATGCTTTTCAACATCTTTCCTGATTCCTCTGCTATTTCCACCATCTCAATACCTTTGCCAATAAAAATTATATCTATCCTTTCAGGTCCATTCAGTTGCTACTGTCTTCAACCAAATTGCAGGCTCTTATGGAATTTCCCTAGCAACCCTTTGATTACATTCCTGTTATCATATTCTTCCTTCTAGTATAATTACTTCTGTATTAGTTGACTAAGTTTCCCCTGTTAGAATGTGAGTTTCTTGATGTAAAAAATTAGGTATGCAAACAGAATGAGGAAATGCATTACAGGCAGTGGGATCATTATACACAAAGTCTCAGAGGTGAGAGAAAGTTTAAGTGTTTAGGAACTTTGAGTAATTGAAGATTCATGATATAGAATTTGGTTTTACTATTAAGCATAATGAGAAGTTTTCCAAGGCTTTTAAAGAGTCTTCAAATATTTTTTCAAAAGGAGAGAGTGGTAGAATTTGTACTGTATAATAGCACAAAGAATTTCCTGAAATGAGATTCAAGAGATCTAGCTTCTTGTCTTACTTCTAGGAGCCTTTCTATGCTCATTTTTCATACTATCAAATCCAACCACAGTGAAATGTCACCAAGGGCTGTAGGAATATCTAGAAAGTGAGTGTGTGTGTGTGTGTGTGTGTGTGTATGTGTAAGGGCAATCCTGTCAGGATTTATATATTTTTTAAATTTCATAAGAAATTTCATAAGAAATGTTTGTTTGAACAGAAATTCCAGGTTAAAAATCAAACATTACAGTAAAAAAAAAGAAAGAAAGAAACAAAGAAAGAACATTATAACATTTGAAATCTGAGTTGTCTTTTAGATTTAAAATGACTCTACTAAAAGTTTAAGCTTACTGATTAAAAAAGAGTTGAGAGACTTTAATTCAATCATTTACAAATGTGTCAAAGCTCCCCTTCCATCAATACTCATGTTTCTAACTTTCCTTGGATTTCTTTGCTGCCAGGTACATTCCAATGAATTATCTTGGTGGTTAAAGTATTTGATCCTGTATGGATGTACCTTAAGGTATGATTGAGTTCAGATTTCTAGTATTTAACTTACCTCCAGCAAGTGGTTTAGGTACTAGATAAATGTACTTCAAGACATTGAGGAAATGGAATGCCAGAGTAAACATTTGTCCTGTTAAATCTTACTTCATTCATCCTAGATCTGGACACATGAACTAAGTATCGGGGGCTGGAAGGCAATAGGGACACAGGAATATTTTCCAAGTGAATCAACTTTACTAGTTTACTTTAAAAAGGTGAACCCCCAAATACTGTGGAAATAAAAGCAGCATTCATATTTTTAAAGGTAAAACATGTTGCCTCAAGGAAACTTGGTGTTTGTTTTGGTCTGAGCTCCCAAACTTTATTCTTCTTAGCAATTTTGTTGGGCAAGATTGAGAATTATTCTTTTTAGTAATCATCAGCTCAAAAATGTGTTAACTCTTTTTGAAAATTGTAAAATATTATCATATATTAAACTCTCTTCACCTAAATGAAAATGGGAACTCTAGATGCTTATTTTCAGTGATGATGGCCTGTCCAGATTTCTATGAACCTGCCAAAAGCTCAGTTATATTTAGATGTAGGTTATTGTTTATATATGTATACACACACTTTTATATTTTTCTAATAATCTTCTGTTGAGCTTATTAAGAACATGACTAATGACTAGGAAACTGAAATTTTGATCCACCTAATCTGTTTATACCTTTCTTGTTGCTTATGTGTGCCTTATGCCATTTTAAAATAAGCATTTTATGTAGACTCAAGATGTCATGGTAGCCCCATGATGCATTTTTTTAAATGCAAATTCATTTACACAATAGGAAGCCTTTAGTGAGTTATCACAAAACATTTGCCTTGTTCTACATTGTGATTTCATTTATATTTCTCTTCTTCTTAATAAAAATAGTAATATGCCCAACACTCTTACGGGGAAAATTATGTTATCTAATGTGATACCTTTGGGAACTCATTTTTTTTTTCCTTTTAAAAAGACTGATGTGCTACAAATAGAATTCTCTAAAATAATCAGAGAATGTCAAGAGTTCACAAATTTTGTTTGAATATAATCCATTGTAAAATGGAACATGCAATGAGATTTAGTCATGAGAGAATCTTTATTCTGAAAGAATATAACTTTCATATTCCATGGATTTTGATACTGAATTAAGCAAATATTCACCTCCTATCAATATTCATATCTTAAGTTTCTTTAATACTAAAGACTGTACATGTGTATCTTTTTATTGTTTTCAGACAGAGTTGTTAAGTGGTAATATATTTTCTTGCATGGGTTTTGGTAATTGAAATTATTGTTAGAATTAGGACATTTTAAAACTGAACATTGCAGAAGTTGAAAGAAAGGGGCACCCTAATGCCAGATATTATATTGTCAGTCTTACATGGTGATACTCACCCTGGTGGACTCACCAAGGACTTGCCTTTTTCCATATTTTAGAGTTTGCTGATCTTCAGAGATGCCAATGTAGGATGTGCCAGTTCTGTTAAGCATTTTTGCAGGAACTCTTAGAACTGTTCAGATTGATATCACTGTAACATCTTGGCCTCAGCTTCAACTATTACTTAAGATTCTAAGCAATCGACCTATACTTCCCTAATCATCTCTCTCTACCATGAACCCTATCAAGTTTTTAAAATGTTGAATTTCTTCCTCACCTTATACTTCACAGAAATAATTAAAAATCTTGAGCTTTATTCAATATCTGGTCACCAAATTAACAAATCTATCTATTGCTGTGCCTAGCCTAACCTTTCCCCCATTCCTCCCTCTTGAAATGGGAGACTTGTTTCACCTCCAGTCGAAGGATGATCTTTTTAATTTAGTTTAGATCTCAAATCCTTCACAATTTCTGGATTCTCAAGGAATTCATTGTATCAATTAGATTTCCTTTCTTTTTTTTTTAAGATTTTATTTATTTATTTGAGAGAGCGAGAATGAGAGAGAGTACATGAGATGGGGAAGGGTCAGAGGGAGAAGCAGGCTCCTCGCTGAGCAGGGAGCCCGATGCGGGACTCGATCCCGGGACTCCAGGATCATGACCTGAACCGAAGGCAGTTGCTTAACCAACTGAGCCACCCAGGCACCCTAGATTTTCTTTCTTCTGTATCTTCAAGCTTAGTTTGTCTACTGAATTATTCTCAGAAGGACTTAACATATATCAGATACCTGTTTTACTCCGTACAAGCTACCAGGCTCTCTTATTCACCTAACTTCCTCCTTTCTTCCTCGCCTTTAAGGCCAAAGTCCTGAAAGGGATGGATGATTACAGTAACTACTACTCTTTCATCTAATAATAATCAACTACAAACACTTCACTAAATCCACCACCAGTTCACTGAACCTCCTCTCTTAGCATTATATAAATGTGCTAACTACTACCTTGTTGTTGGAACATTTCTCAGGTATTTCTCCAACAACTCTGGTGACTTTTTCTGTCTCTTTGGCAGACTCCTCCTGATTTCTTCTGTTTTGTTCTAAATTTCAAATAACAACTATATTCTGATTGTTCCCAGCTATATATTTACAGCTAAGAATCTATCTTATATTTTAGATATATTTATCCACTATCCTATTAAATATCACTACATGGTTGTCTTCCTAGTATCTTAAATGAATTGTGTCATTATTTCTATTAAGCTTGCCCCTCCTGCTCTATTCCTTTATTTTTGGACAATACCAACATTCACTAAATGGTCCAAATAAATAAAAAATGGAGTACTATGTTTGACTGCTCATTCTCCTTGCCACTTTCATCTTTTTAGCCATCAGGTCCTGAGGATTCCATTTCCTGAAGCACTTTCAAACACAGCTACTCTAAATCAAGTACCAACAGTTCTCTTCTGCATTGCTGTAACCCCTCTTCAAATTGGCCTTTTTTCCTCCAGCCTTGGCTTTACTCTTGCTACCTTCATTTCCAAGTTCTCCACATTCTAGCTATTGTTAGCATGCTAAAATCCAAATCTCATTCTGTCATTTGCTAAATTAAATCTTTGCTACTGTCAGTGAATTATTAAAGATTTGTATAAAAGTCAAAACTCAACAAGATGAGCTGTTTGACCCTCATAAGCCTAGGCTTATTATTCCCTCCAGAGTGCACCCACAAAATGAACAATGCTTCCTTCCAGGATTTTCTAGTCTCGCAAAGATGAACACTATCACTCCCCAGCCCCATGTTTTAATAAACATATCTACTTTTAAATATGTTAATACCTTCAGTCATCAAATCTATCTAATATAGAAACCATATTTATTATCTTATGTATGAGGTTCAAATAGGTAGTGAAATTCTCTGAGAGCAATCTTATTTATCTTAATTCTGAATTCCCATCAAGTTACTTTCCCCAACGATTGCAGTTTCCACTATATATTATTACATATCTAGACAAACAACCAGAGCTTACTAGTATTTTGGTTCCTTTGCATATGATAGATATACTTAATTTTGAGTGAGCATATCTTTGTATTATTGGTGCTTTGTATTTAATTGTGAAAAGAGAAAAATGCAAACATTAACAAAATACACAAAAAATCAGGTACACTACTGTACAATTTTTATAAGTATAACTGTAATATTTCACCACATCACCAACTTCTAATTCTGTTATAAAATTAACTGATTATCTGTGATTGCAAAAACTTTTTATTGGTTATTCTGTCCTCAGCAATTCAGTTTGTTAGTTTCCAGATATAACTGAATTGAACTATCTAATAATTTTGAAAGTGTTTTTCTTTCCAGAACAATACAATTTTTACATTGAAAATTAATACTATTTAAAATCTAAGTTTCTTTACAGTACAATGAAAAGTATGTGAAATGGAAGATAATTTATATTTGAAATCAAATTTATATTTGAAAACACTTTCTTCTAACATCTTACCCGTATTTTCTAAAGGAAATATAATATACTTGGGTAATATCAGATTGTTTTGAAAAGTAAATCATGAGTAACTTAAAAAAAAAAAAAGTTTGGATACTGCTTGTCCCTAGTACTGTACAGGAAAAAAATATAAGGAAGTGAAAAACTAGATACTGTGCTAAGATAACTAGAGGAATATGTGTCCTGTTGACTGGCATTAATTATGCTACATCTCTATGTCTCTTTTTCTGTTTTGTTTTAAAATAAAGGAGGAAATATATGTAGAGCAGATGAGTTTCTCTGCAATAATTCCCTTTGCAAACTACATTTCTGGGTGTGTGATGGAGAAGACGACTGTGGAGACAACTCTGATGAAGCCCCTGATATGTGTGGTATGGCATTTTATGTGGGTCTAGATTATACTCTCACCTCCAGATCTAATGTACTGGTGTGAATCAATGAAGTGGTGAGGTAAACCACAAAGTCTGCCATCCTGGGGTTAGGTAGAGACAGATACAGCTTTTGTTCAGGTAATAAGAGATTATCCCGTCCAAAGTTGATGACTTTACAGAGACGCCCCCTAAATCTGAACTTGCACATGTCAACACTATTCAAAAGATAGTTTATGGTCTGTAGAGTAGTTGAACTTTTGAATTGTGTAAGGTTCATATAAGGACTTTGGCTTTGTACCAAATTGGTTATTTAGGCTAAAACATTTTTTTCTTGGACAGAGAAGTACATGGAAAAAAATGTGAATAATAAAATCATGTAGTTCCACAAATTACCCACTACTGAGACCAATGTTGTTCAGAGAAGGGAGATACATACGGAGATAATATGTAAATATATTGATATATTTTAATATGCAAGCATATTGATATATTTTGTTATGTAAATATATTAATACATTTAAATATATTATGTTATTTCTTCATATCTATATTATAAATATAAATATATTAATATATATTTAATATATATTTAGACCTAGGCAGAGAACTGAAGTTAGGAGTTATATAACATTTCAATCTGAAAATCTTAACAAAAGTTATTGCTTCTTCAAATTCAAGTTACTCCTGACTCTTGAAAATTGTCAGGGGTGTACTTATGCAATCAGCAACTATAAATATCTAATTTCATATCACCAAAGTAAAGGATTTCTTATAGGTAGCAAACATTTTTAGTCTCTTCTTATTCTATCTAATCTCAGTAAAAAAGTATTTTACCTCTAACTTAAAGAAAAATACTACTACTTTGGATATAATTAAGTAGCACATCAGGTGAATTAAAGAAAACATAGCATGAGTGCATATACTTAAATTCCTTGTTCTATTTGGTGCACTAAGTTAAACCAATATTTTTTGATAGATGATGACATTGACTATTGATGTTACAATTGAATAAAAAATCCAAAACACAGAGGCAGCTTTATTTTTAAAAAGATTTAAAACTTGGGCACCTGGGTGGCTCAGATCGTTAAGCGTCTGCCTTTGGCTCAGGTCATGATCCCAGGGTCCTGGGATCGAGTCCCACATCGGGCTCCCTGCTCCTTGGGAGCCTGCTTCTCCCTCTACCTCTCTCTCTCTCTCTCTGTCTCTCATGAATAAATAAATAAAATGTTTAAAAAAAAAAAGATTTAAAACTTAAAAATGACAGTCTTTGGGAAGTGTTCTCTATAGACAAAACTAATGAGAGACATAACTAAGTTTCAGTTTTAGTTCTACATAATCTTACACAATAGATTCTAGAGAATCACCAGAGATTATATTATTTCTGAATTATAATCCATGGAAAAATATGAGTTTTTATACCAATATCAAGCCAGAACCAATTATTTTTATAAAGTGTGTATATATAGATATAGATATAGATAGATAGATAGATAGATAGATAGATAGATAGATAGATAGATAGATATGCACATATATATATTATTTTTTCTAACCTTCATTCCACTTCAGCACACAACTAGTGAGTGGAGTAGGAAATGGTTGCTAACTAATTAACCATGTGAGGCTCCAGGGTCACATCCCCAGGACTATTTCTAGGGCCAGGAAGTGATTCTCAGTGACATGCCACACAGCTGCTGGAAAACCTAAAATACAACCAGCTTGATTCTGTGCATGTTTTTACATTCCCCTAGGTCATCAGTATAAACATTGAGTCAAGCTGTTATGTACCAGGGACTGTGCTAAGTAATTGGGATTTAAAAAAAAAAAAAAAAAAAGACAACACATGGTTCTCTTTGACAAGATCCTTTTTTTTTTAAGATTTTATTTATTCATTTGAGACACAGAGATACAGAGACAGAGAGAGAGCATGAGCAGGGAGAGAGGCAGAGGGAGAGGGAGAAGCAGTCTCCTCGCTCAGCCAGGAGCACGATGTGGGGCTCAATCCCAGGACCCTGGGATCATGACCTGAGCCTAAGGCAGATGCTTAACCGTCTGAGCCACTCAGGCGCCCCTCTTTGACAAGATCTTATTCTGATTATACAAATCAGATTTTCATACATTATATTTCAAGCAATGGTGGAATTAAGTAAAAGGTACAGATAAGATGGAGAGGAATAAGATGAACTCTGCCTAAGGAGGAATTCAGAAAGCTACAGTTTGAAGAACCCAAATGAAAAGATAGCATAGCCATTATGAACAGCATAGGGAAAAGTATCATTCATTCATTTAATAAATATTTGTTAGGATAGATACTGTTATTATTTTGGGGAATATAATGATGAGAGAAACAGGCATGGACCCTGATGTCAGAGAACTGAGAATCTAGTGGAATAGGGATTCAAATGATTTCAAAAATATATGGTTACAAATTATGATATGTGCATTGAAGAAAAAGTAGAGTAAGTTATAAAAGTATAGAACAGAGAGATTTTATTCAATCTTGGGTTATGGTAAATAATATTTGAGTTTGAGTCTGAGAGATATATGACTGCCAAGTAGGTGAAAGGGATGGGGTGGAGGGAAGGTGGATGACATAATGTTGTAGGCAAAGGAACCAAGATGCAGACAAACCTGAGGCAGAGCAAACCATAGCTTATTGGAGGAACTGAAAGATCCATGTGCTTGGAGAGTACAGAACAGGGTAGATACTGGTTTAGGATGAAACTGAAAACACAGAAGAGTCTGGAATCTTGTGAGTCTTCATAAGGATTTTTAGATTTAGCCTAAAAGTAATTAAAAATACTAAAAGGTTTTGGGGCACCTGGGTGGCTCAGTTGGTTAAGCATCCGACTCTTGATTTTGGCTTACGTAGTGATTTCAGGGTTATAAGATCGAGCCCTGTGTTGGTCTTTGAGCTGGGCATGCAGCCTGCTTACGATATAAATAAATAAATAAATAAATAAATAAATAAATAAATAAATAAATAAATAAATATTTTTTTTAAAGAATATGAAAAAGCTTTAAGTACAACAGACATATAGTCATATTTATATTTCACATATACTGGATAAAAAGGGGCAAGGCTAGGTAAGATAATTGATTGCTAAACTCTAAGCAAGCCATGCTACTAGCTTGGGTTAAGATAATGATAGCACGTGATGGCAAATATACACAGACTTGAAGGTGATTTGAAAAGCAAAATAAATTGGATTAAATAATAGATTAGATATATGGGGCAAGGGAGAGGAAGTTACTAAGTATAATTTGTAGGGTGTTTGTGCTTGTTCAGTTGAATACATGGGTAACATTCGAAGAGGAACAGTATTGCAAGTAAAGATTAAAAGCCTGGTTTGAGATACGTTTGAGGAGACATTCACGTATAGATTTTATGTAGGCTCTAGGTATTTGGTTCTAAAGCTTAAAAAGCTGGTCTAGAATTATAAATTTGAGAGAATAAAATGGGGTAATGAATACTATGGACTTTGTAAGACTTAGGATTGGGGGGGAGTAAGGCATAAGAGAGGAAGGAACTTAGGATAGAATATCGAGGGCCACCAAACCTCTAAATAAATATGAGCAGCTGGAAGAGACTCAGGTGAATTACCACAAAATAATTTGAAAAAAAAAAAAAAAGTATGGCAAAAAAATACCAAGGTAATGAAATGTATCAAGAAAGATGGAATGGTTCCTGAAAAGATAGGAAAAAATGAGTTTCAGAGCAGAGGAAAACTTAGTTTTATTTATTTATTTATTTATTTATTTATTTATTTATTTATTTTTTGGGAAAACTTAGTTTTAGATATAAGTAGTCACCCCTTCTCTGTTATTAAAAATATTGACATGAATTGATAGACTATTTATAGATGCAGGTGGATGTCCAATTATATAATGTGATAACAAATTCCCCATCATTTTATTTCTACTTTTTAATATATGCCATAGGAAGTATATTCATATATAGAATATGGAAGGTTGTTATTATAAGAAATTTTGAAAGGAATGCAGATTTGAATCATTATTGCAAAGGGTAAGAGAGTGACATACTATCTTTTTCTGTATCTATATCCATATCTATCCATTCATATATACATATATATCTGTATTTATATCTATATGCAGATATAGATATATATGATTTCCAAGTAATATTTAGGGCCCATCTGGCATTAATAAATATTCATATTTGTGATATCAGTTGGTCTTGTGGCATGATCATCTGCAACATTCCTGGTTTTCCCAGAATGCAGACATTTGAATAGCAGATGGTTTTATTCATCTAAGCTTAAGGTTTTGTTAGATAACTAAATGAAAAAGAGAAAAAGGACAGATAATCCAGATTATTTGTACTAAAATAAGTTTCTGAATAAATTCTTAGAACAGTGTCCAACATATAATAAGTTACCAATAAATATTTGTCAAATGAGTAAATTAAAAGATGGAGCATGGGATCTAATGTCAATGGAGAGGGAAATAAAGACAAAAACACTGGAGAATAGGAAAAGGTAGATCTATCAATGGGCTAAAGTTTCACCTAAGACAGAAAAAGGATTTAATGAGACTGGTTGAATTAAAAATTTGGGAAAATAAGAAATACTGGGCAGAATTTGTAGCATTCAAATTAGTGACTTTGTATATGAAGCAATTGTAGGAAATGGTATATCCAGCTGCACTTACATCAGTTAATGTTCTTATCTGCAAGCAACACAAAATATCATTGGCTAAATTAAAAAGATAAATTTATTGAAATCTACCAATATTCACAACTTTCTAGGATAGTTGGTGGCTTAGGTGAATTAGAGTAAAAGGTCATTGGGTATGAAAAACTCAAGGAGCTAAGAGGTACAGCTATTAGTTCGTTTGTTCATGTGGATGTTGAAGTCATCTAGGATGTTGAAATGAGTTTGGATGGAGAGCAATAATGATGAAAGAAGGTGCTACAGTCATTAGTAAACTGGGGAGGGGATGATGTTTACAAGTTTGATGAGAAAATAGCAATAAGAAAAATGAATAATCAAATGACTGGCCATCAAAATAATAGTTTTTGTTTTTAGTTTATTTTTAAAAATAGAATGTGAAAAAATTCTGAAAGCTAAAGTAGGAAATTAAGGGATATTTAAACATAAGATAATATGGGGTTTGAGAAATGGAAGAGATATTCCTAAAAGACCTAAAGGGGAGGAACTATGCTTGGAGTGGGAACTGGATTTGAATTAAACCAAGGAGGTCAGGCAAGAAGAAGTATGGCATATTTAAGGAGCTAATAAAGTAGTATTGCTAGAATATTAAGAGTGACAAGGGATTTGTCAGTAAGAGTGGCATGGACAAAGTAATGATTAGTCTATTATGCCATGTGAAGTATCTTAAATTTTATTCTGAAAATGCTGGATAACTATGGAAGAGATGATCAGATTAATGTGGGTTGTTCTAAGGTGGGTTGTTCTGGTGCCTTTTGGAAGATCTTAGGTTGGGCAATGAAACAGAGACATTTAGGATTCTCTTGAGGTTTTCTCTGAAAGAGATAGTGAAGAGCTGAGCTATTGTAACTGGTATGTATGGAGAGAAAACAAGTTTGGGGACTGTATTACCCGGATTTGTTGACTAGTAAGAGTTGAAGGTCAATAAGAGGAATGCATTTAGAATAACCCCAGATGTGCAGCTCTGATGTGCTACTAACTCAACCATGGAAATAACACAAAGCTTATGTTTGGGGAGAAGGAAGTCACGGGAATATGATAAAGAATGGAGCTTTGGACTTACTGAATTTGAAATTCCTGAGGAGATAACCTATAATCAATTGTGAGACACTAGAATTAGTGAATTGAAAGTCTTAAGGGTATAGTGTCCAGTAAATCCATGAGAATGAATGAGAATATTAGCAGAGAATTCAAGAGTGAGAAGATCAGGAAACCAATGAAAGCGCCCTGGAATATTCCACATGTAAGGATAAAGTGTCATGAGAGATGTTTCCTACTCTAGGGGTGGAAGTCTTCAGATTAGATAATGATAGAAAGGACAAAGGTAAAATTCTCTGGCTTTCACTGTTGTCTCTTTAAGACACACACACACACACACACAGATACATATACCCACAAAAATTAAACATAAATAACAAAGATCACCTATGTGACTTAAATACATATTTACACATTTGTTTACAGAGATACAGAGTAGGAAATACAGTTATAGTATTGTTGGGACATTTTTTTCACTGGATGACCTATTTTCAGATTTGGACCTGTAACATATGCTTTCTCAAGCTCTATCCTGTGTGAAATTGCTCTTTCAAATAGCTAAGTGTCCTGCCATGTTGTATAAACCACAGGCATAAATTAATTTTGTACACCAAGTGAAGTCAGCTAAGATAAGGCATCTGGAAATGAGACCATGAAGTTTGTCTCTTTTTCTTACTTTATTTCATTTCAGCTGTGCACTCTTTTCTGTAGTTAATATAAATAACGAGGATCATAGCTTCTATTATCACATATTTTCTAGTACGTACATGGAGGCAATTTCCACAACAAAAGATATTCAGAAAAGCCAGATTATGGATTTGAAAAGAAGGAAACAAAAAAACAAAACAAAACAAAAAAAGGAAGACAAAAAAGGGGGGCATGGTTCCACATAAGTCAGTGTACCCAAAGGAGCTGCTTTGCTTTTTTCTTTTTTTTCAGTCAAATTTCTTTGCCCACCCACAAGACCTCACAGATGCAGAAATAACAGAATATGCCTGCAGCCTGAGCAAATGTGCAATGGGATTGATGACTGTGGGGACAACTCAGATGAAGATCACTGTGGTGGTAAATCCATTTAATGTGAAATAATTGATTCAGTTACAGCTATAAGATAATATAATGGTTTGGGGGCTCAAAAAATTAAAAAGAAATATTTTCCATGTGGCATGTCTGAGGGTAATTTTTTTTAGACCCTTGCTCCTCTGACAAGGTATGAAAATAATCTGCTAGCATTCATTTGAATAGTAGAGCTGTGTAGCTTTATCCAAAGTCTCTACTAGTCTGTAAATCTCCATTGATTATACAAACTTTTTTCAGAAAATACTGCATGAGAGAAAAAACATAGTGGTTTAAAAATGTTCTCTGTTAAACAGCTCCTTGAGGGGAGAGTGTTAATAAAGAATGTGTGTCTGTATACACAATCCCTTCTTCACAATTCTGAAATTAACAAAACTCTTAAAACCAAATGCTTTACTAATGTAGGTGGCAAAATCATTTGGTGACAAACCCTGACGTGAACTGGTCTGAAGCAGTTTGTATTACTTTAAAAACAAAGTCCCACTTAGGGTGAATATTCAAACATTTTCCTGTGGAAATACAGTGTTACTTATTATAGGGTAAATACACTGTTACTTTTCTAAAAGTCCAGAATTTCAGAATTTTTTCATTTGGCCCAAGAGCTTCAAAGAAAGGATTGTGGAGCCATATTTCTGATAGTGTTTAGTAAAATCTTGAATGTGTTAATGTACTCAATAATTTGTTTTGATTCTATGAAGCATTAATCATTTTTTAATGACTTTATAGGTAAGCTTGCATATAAAGCAAGACCATGTAAAAAAGATGAGTTTGCTTGCAGCAATAAAAAATGTATCCCCATGGGCCTGCAGTGTGATCAACTTGATGACTGTGGAGACGGTTCAGATGAACAAGGCTGCAGAATAAGTGAGTTTATTTTCTGTTAAAGTGTAGCAACATGCAAGTTCAATTTCTGCTTCAACATGACTAAAATTTGTCTACTGATGTGAGAAAATATTGTTCTTCAAAAACGACTTAAGTATACTTTCTTTTTGGTAAGCCCTTGCCAATGCAGTCTTAGAATGCCACTTAAATTAATATCAGAAAGTATGAGGTGGGAAAGTTCGATTTCACAGTGAGTACCCTTCTTAGAGCTGAACCTGAGATCCCAATACCCAATTACAGACTTTGTTGTCAGCAAAGAAGTCTATATCCCTTAATATTTTATTTTATAAAATATAAATTTAATATTTTTGATTCTTACAAAGGTCTTAGTAATTTATTCAGCGTTTTAAGATTTTAATCCATTGCCAAGTTATTCTTAAAGAAGACATTATTGTTTTATTCAATTGGAGTGTGATGATATTTGAGTTATTAGACCTTGGTTATTTTTGTGTTTAATGTTTGATATCTCATTTTTCGTATTAAGAAAAATAACCAAACTTATGACTCTAAATTTGGATTGCTTATAAAAGTCATAAAATGTGTCCTATTATGGGGTCTTTCACTTTTTCTCATTTATGCATCCCAATTGTTCCTAACTGGGTTGATGAAACATTACCCACCTTAATATGGCCACATATATCTCAACTGAGGTATAATTCCATTGGTGTGCTTTAATTAATTATAAGATATTCAAGAGTCAGTGGGGATTAATAACAGTTACAATTCTGATAATTAAAGTTTTCATATTTCAAAATAATTTGATGTATGTAAGTAAAATAGAGCTAATTCAACATCATTTTTATAATAATTGTCCCTCTCATTTTTTTGTGCATTCTAAAATGTTTTCTGGAATAGGAAATAAATTATGAAATTGCAACTACTATGCTGGGAATGGCAAATAACACATAACACTAACTTGTGTAACAGCCTGTGACCACTGGAGCATGTTGCTCCTCATATATATTTCCAGGCTAAAAATATTTAAGAACTAATGATTTAACCTACTTGTTTGAGTAACAGGTAGTACCCTTGGTTGAATTCCTGAATACTAAATTTAGGTTAGCATTTGATGCCTACATTTCTAGTTAGCATCTAGGAAACCTTTTGGTTCCTAGAGAAGAATGTAGTACTCATACATCGTACCATTGTAATGATAGCTTGTCATTAGAAACATTGACTCTTGACTTCCTTTTACAAAGTAATATACTTCAATACAGCTGTAAATATCAGCTATTGGCAGTTTGGTCTAAACTACATTCAATGTAAATAAGCTCATTTTTTTTTATCTGCTTCTATACCTTTATAAGAAATGATGACATATAGAGAGAAGATCATAATCTTATAAATTCAAAAAAAGTTATCTATGGAATAATAAATATAATTTTAAATTAAGAAAAAAGGTAAACTCCCACTTCAGGAATTAGAATTATAGTAGTTTTGATGGCATTTTTAAATCCTAGCTCCTGCTGAATATACCTGTGAAGATAATGTGAATCCATGTGGAGATGATGCATATTGTAATCAAATAAAAACATCTGTTTTTTGTCGCTGTAAGCCTGGATTTCAGAGAAACATGAAAAGCAGACAGTGTGAAGGTATAGTACATTTCCTCAACAGCTTGCTCTTAAATCTTTAGGTTATAAAAGACTCACAAGGCTGTTAAATTGTGAGATGACATGGGATTGATTTTCATCAGATTGGTGTGTATCTACGGGATACCGATTTACCTACAAGAGTGACAGTCCCTGGGGTCAAGAGCCTGTTTGTTTGTATGGCTAAACTAACCAGCTCTGAGGCTACAAAGCCTTTTCTATAGCAGATTCAGACCTGCAGGAATTTCAATTGTACTGTTACAACTCTGTTTTGAAATGCAAATAACAACATCGCTGGTTCAGGAACTACTGGAGAATTAGAGGCACTTCAGGAAAGAACGTGTTTATGATGACCCATTTCTCTTGAGCTGTGGTATTGGGGCATTGCCCTAGGTAATTCACTTTTAGAGAATGGTGGCTTTTGTCCTAACACCACGTCTCAAACAGTGCTTTATATTATCAAGAGTGCCTTCTAAAATTCAAAGACAGGATCTAAATAAATCTCTGTCAACTTATTTGAGATCAGGATCTCATAGTAAATTATAGGTAAATATAATATACATCGAGGCTTTAGCTAGAGAGCCATGAAATATAGACCTCTATGTGCTTACTGCCAGTTTCTCCATTAAAGTTGATATTATTGTGATTAGAGCCAAACCTAAATTGTCTAAGTCTGGCTTATCTAGGGTAAATTCAAGTTGTAAAATGCTTTCACCTACCAGCTTCCTTCTCTACTGTCCATGTTATTCTTGGATAAAGAAAAGTGATTTTGCATTGTGTCAATCAAAATGAGATTATTGAAATGAATTAATTATATTCACCAAACAGGGAAAGAAGTGTGGCCATGTCATATTCATGTACATTTTGAATTATATACTTGTTTGAATTATGCATGGCATTTTATTTTTACATTAACATGGAACACTGGAAACTGACAGCCTAGGTTTCCCTACTTTTTTTAAGATTTATTTATCTGTTTTAGAGAGAGCAAGAGGGGAGGGGCAGAGGGAGAGGGATAGAGAGAATCTTAAGCAGACTCCCTGCTGTGTGTGGAGCCCAATCTCACAACCCTGAGATCATGACCTGAGCCGAAATCAAGTGTCAGACGCTCAACCCACTAAGCCACCCGGGCGCCCTTATTTTAATTTAAAAAGTAAATTATTTCTCAAGGCTAGATTATTTCTTTTTTCCCCAGAAACTTTCTATCAATTGTATATAAACACACACACACACACACACACACACACAACCTCTTCAAAATTTTAATTTCAAATAACATTAAATTTCTAACATTTATTTGTGAATAATGGGCTCTATTTCCTGTATATACTTACAAAATTTAAAACTCCCATTCTCAAAGTTTTCTGTATTTTTAATTATATTCTATGGCAAATAAAAGCTGCAACTTCACTCTTCATTTTAAGTTGCTACAAATCCAGTATTTTTTTTGTGCAAATTAATAACTTCTGCACTCCAATAAAATTTGTATCCTTATTAAAGGAAGTTTTGATAGTAAGGAAAAGCAATTTGATTTGGTATGGAGGAAGGGAAAGACATTACTTTGACTCATAATTCAAATAATTCAAATGTGTTTGTGCCTTTCTTATATATAGCTCAAATAGAGAATAAGAAATCACTATGTGATGTTAGAGCCAAAATACTTTAATTAGAATATGTAAAGGGAAGACAAATGACAGAACATAGCAGCAGAGAAGTAGCAATGGATTAATAGTTGCTGTGTGCCAGGCACTGTTCTAGGTATTGGACATGTGTGAGATTCTTCCGCCCCCTACGAAAGCTCACGGTATCAACATTAGTGTGTGTGTGTGTGTGTGTGTATGCATATGGGTGTGTTTTAGGTAATCTCTCCCAACGTGGGACTGAGATTAAGAGTCACATACTCTGCAAACAAAGTGAGCCAGGCCCCCTGACATTAGTATAGAGATGAAGAGAAAATGGTGATTCTGGCCAATATGGGGCCATGTGAAGGAGGCGAAATTTTATCAAGTCACGTAGATTTTTATTTTGATTCCACATCAAAGGGAAAGAAACGAAAGAATCAAATAGCATACTGTTCAAAGTTACAGGTGTCAAACAAATCAAATATTATTTATTGCAATACTTTATTATGTTAATCACCATACATTACCTCATTAGTTTTTGATTAGTGTTCCATGACTCATTGTTTGCGTATAACACCCAGTGCTCCAATATTGTAATACTTTTTTGATGGCCAAGTGCAGATAAGATATATTTTGCTCTGTCCCTGGTATAGTATTCGCTAACAATACAGTTTTCTTTATCTTTTTGTCCTATATTTCAATCAAACATAGAAACGAATTATCGTGAGAGTGCCTAAGTTCAGCTTGGGTGAAGTATCTTGGTAGAGACAACAGAATCAGAAAGCCTGAATTTGAGCCTTGCCACTCATTCCAAGTGTCCCTGGGAAATTCCTGATCTCTACCACTGAGGCTTTGGAACACCGTTGAGAACTAAATGAAAGATAATTATTATTGCTGTGCTTATCCTTGAATTTTCCAACTCAAAAGAAGGATGTATCTCACAGATTTATTACATAATGAGGGCAACGTGATAAAAAGAGCGGAAGAATTAAGCTGACTGAAAATAGAGAAAGTAGTAATTCACCAGAATCACCTGACGTCACTGCTGGCTCTGCTTAAGCCATTAAAATTAGAGGCATGTGCTAAGCCACAGAATATTGCCTGTGATTTATTTATTACATATGATGTACACGGATTTATTTATTTGCAGATATTCAGGGTTTTGTTGCTTTTATTTCACATAGCCCTTCTTGTAACATCGTCACTTCATATATATGAAGCCAGACGTGTGTTACATGTATATCTGTATCTTCATTTTTTTTGCCAGGAATTGTGTAACATGCAGGCAATAAAAAATTAATTATAATTTAAGCCCTAAAGGGGCTGAAAGTCAAGTAGGGGATATGAATCTATGGCTACATACGTGAAATATAGTAGGTACAGTGCTATCAGAGAGAAACAACCAGACAGTGGAGAAACTATGGGATGAGTATATATTGGTGGAAAACAAGAAAGGTTTCACTTCAGGTGGATTTTGAGAGATTAGTAAAAATTCTCTACGTCAAGGTGGGCAAGGGGATTATAGGACATTATATGATAGTACAAAGGTATGGAGGTAGGTCATCAGAAACAGTCTTAAAAGGAAACCTCAAGAAGTGTTTGTTTGAGTGAATGAAAATACTAGGGAAGTTTGAAAGGGCTATTTGAATGTGTTAAGTGGGTTAAAAAGCAATGTACAAACAACTGATGAATTATTATAGTGAAACTCTTGTAAAAAAATTGTTATGGCCAGAAAATATGACACAGCAAATCACACACTTGAGAGTTTTAAAAAGACAATAAAAGAAATAGAAATAAGAAGTTGAGGGAAGAAAAATTTGTCTTTCTTTAAATGTGGAAAGAATGGAAGCGCTAATTGAGGGTATGGTGATGCTATATTAAGCTCTTCTCTTCTAGATCTTAATGAATGTTTGGTGTTTGGCACATGTTCCCACCAATGTATAAATATGGAAGGGTCATATAAATGTGTGTGTGACCAGAATTTTCAGGAAAGGAATAACACCTGCATAGCAAAAGGTAAGGTTATAACAATGATTTTAAATGCTATTATAACTGCTATAAATATCTTATGGGGGAAAATGATGCTTCGTATTATATTTTAGCAATAGCTCCATGCCTGAAAATATAAATAAATCTCTTTTTAATATTGGCTAATTTGCCAAGTTGGTTTGTTATCATTCTTAATCTAATCTGGGATGGTTTATAGATATGATTGCCAAATACATGGTTACTGTTCAAATCACTTTTGTGCTTGAAAAATCTGTCAGGAGGAGGGAAAAGTTTATAAGCCAATGTGATAGAATATAAAGTATCTTTCCTTATGGCCTGCTCTCAGTGTATTTGAGAAATATTATTATACCGATGGATAAAAATAACAGGTTAAACGTTAGCATAATAAGGAGAATGGAATTTTGAGTTGGAATTTAAAAGGTTTTAAAATAAAATCATGCTTTAATTCAGACCTCATTTACTTAAGAATATGATTTTTAAAACTTAAAAAAACTGGGCATTTGGGACTTTTTTAGGTATGAATTTTCATGCTCTAGTTTTTACTAAATAATATTGTAACAGATATTGTTAGTTACAGGGCATGATTGGACAATGTTAATAAGACAGTTATTACAGGTGGAAAATAACATGATATAGTGGATTAAGGATGGGCGGAGAGGTAAATGTACTTGAATTTGAATCCTAGCATTGCCTCTTTCTGATCTGTGGCCTTGGGGAAGTTATTAAACTCTCTGAGCCTCAGTTCCTTATCTGTAAAATGGAAATATGAATCCCTACTTTCCATAAGAGGAGGAGATAAATTATGAAAGTTTTAACACAGTGCCTGCCATAGAGTAGACAAACATAACCATGTAAGAACTATTAAACCTGTAGGGCTGAACTTTACTTCACAATTTTTTTTTTTTAATTTGCAGATAGAGTATATGCAATTCAATCTTTATGGTTTTATTAATATTTTAATTAGTATATTCAGAATTCACTTTAGGTTTTTACTTGTCTCAATATGCAAATGACATTAGTTTTGTATTGTAGGTTTCAAAACTTCAGGTTACAGGGATCTACTAGCAAGATCCTAAATGATATTGACATTATGATATTTTAATGTAGTAAATATTGACATCTTTTTATAATAAAAATAAAAGAATATTTGAGATATATGAATATTAGAAGAAGACTCTCCCCCCTTAATTTTCATTTCTTTTTTTTTTAAGATTTTATTTATTTATTTGAGAGAGAGAATGAGAGAGAGAGAGCATGAGAGGGGGGAGGGTCAGAGGGAGAAGCAGACTCCCCGCTGAGCAGGGAGCCAGATGCGGGACTCCATCCAGGGACTCCAGGATCATGACCTGAGCCGAAGGGAGTTGCTTAACCAACTGAGCCACCCAGGCGCCCTTAATTTTCATTTCTTAACCTAAGAAAATGATGACTCGATGCATAAACTAAATGCTCAGGAATGTTTGAGGCTTAATGAGTACACAATATACCATCTGAATATTGAGGATCGAAGCATTAGAACATACATAGAACATGTATTGCAATTTATCAAATAGAGATCCCTCTTTATGAAAAGGATATCTACTACAAATACCTAATTTCTAGTCATAAGGTAAGCTTTGCCCTGGGAAAACCTACATCAATACTATTAGAAATGTTTAGGTAAGTGTGTATTAGAAATAAGTCATAGAGACTATAACATGATATAAAATTGGTTGATTTTTACTGAGCAAGAAACTGTGTTAAGAATAATAATTCAAAATAATTTAAGTGCAATTATTGCTTTTACATTAGTTGAAATTTACTTTATTTTTGTATTTTATTATAATAACCTCCAGGCTCTGAAGATCAAGTTCTCTACATTGCTAATGACACTGATATCCTGGGTTTTATATATCCATTCAACTACAGTGGCGATCATCAACAAATTTCTCATATTGAACATAATTCAAGGATAACAGGGATGGATGTATATTATCAAAGAGATATGATTATTTGGAGTACTCAGTTTAATCCAGGCGGAATTTTCTACAAAAGGATCCATGGCAGAGAAAAAAGGCAAGCAAACAGTGGCTTGATTGTAAGTAAATAACATTGACTATTTGAAGGCTCATACTTTTCCACCTCCCAATTTTTTTAATCTATCAATCGCAATATCTGATTATAGGAGGTAATTAGTATATTCAATTATTTCTCCCAATATTCTCCCTATACAGAAATCAAACATTTCCCTACTCATTTATTCTCACAGCTGCATATAATTTAATTATATATTATGGTTTTCTTTAAGTACATTTGCTTTAGCTATGTAAGAATGGTAATGAATAATACCTAATATTTCTAGCACATTTTATATTTTGTATTATTTAGCATTATATTATGAACATGAGTTTTTTTCATCATGAGATAAGATCAGGAATCATTACTTTGTTTTTATGTTAGAAAATAAACTATCAAAATATGCAGGGAATATTATTTCATTTTTAACAATATGAGAAATATACCTCTCTTCTAGGGCAAGAGATCAACTAAATTGTGTAACCATTTCTTCTGACTCCTGGTAACTCTATTTCAGGGAACATCCAAAACAGAGCAATATTGTTTGCTGGTGTATGATGGACATGTTGATTATCATGGTTATTCCTTTTGAGAAAAATAAACTAGAGCATTTGTTTAGATTTGTGGTTGTAGACTGTCCTTTTTTGTTTTAGGGCATGTCGATTTATTGTGCATTTTATATTTTGAGGTAACCTGGGAGAAAAATGACAGATAAATACTTATTTTTATGAGACCTGGCCCATTCCCATACAACCAAAAAGTCAAGTGCTATCACAGTAGGATATAATTGAAGCTTTGTATTCGAAAAGAATCAGAGGTACCTATCTGGAAGTCCTTACTACCTTTTGCGGTGGTATCTACCGTAAAGATTCGAATTGCATGAATACCATTTGATAGAAAGCTGGAATACATTTTTATCAGGTAGATAGCAATAATCTGGTTTTAATGAGGTTATATTACCTTTCTAATTCAGGTTAGATTAAATTAATTGTGAGTAAAAATCCATATATATCAGAGTTGTTTCTTCAACTCCTCCTCCGCCAAATAGAGTTTTACAAAATACCTTTAAGTTCTATTAAGAACAGTTCTAGGGAAGAGGCAAAAAATCTAATAGATCCCTCTGCCTTCCTTCACTTACTCACTTGCTATCAGACCAAAAAGCTGGTTTAGTCTTGGCTAGCTTTAGCTTTCTTTATCTGTAACACACAGTCTGCTTTGCAAAAACATTGCTCTGATGGTAACTAATTAATGAAGTGATAAGGAGTATGTACTGTGGAGTTACATTGCCTGGGTTTTAATATTGTTCCTATTGCTTACTAGCCTCTTAGTTGCTCTGCCCTCTCTATTTCGTGAGGTTTTAGTGAGGAATATATATATATATATATATATATATATTTACATGCATATACAGATTGTATGTTAGTGTTAATAGTTCTTGGCACATAATAAGTACTCTATAGACGCTTGCTATTAACAGGATGATGATGATGCTTCTGATGATGACAATGATGGTATTGATGATGATTGACAAGATGTTCTTCTCTGAGATGCATGTAATCACATGAAAAATTTTGCAACTTACTCTTTTCTGAATTTTTTTTCTAAAAATACATCTTTGACATTTTTTCAGTGAAAATTATTTGATAATTATTTTAGTTTTGTCTGGGGAGATTAATAATTAATATATAACCAGTTTCTTCTAGTGAACAGAGTTTATTATAGACCTAAAGCCAAATTTGCTTATAGTTTGATAACTAAGTTTTTATCCTTATGCATAGAAATATATAAATGTGTATATTTTGCTTATATATTATATATTTATTTACTTGTATATATCTTATATATTTTAAAGATTTTTTTATTTGAGAGAGACAGAGCGAGCACGGTGGGGGGGTAGAGAGAGAGGGAGTTACCAGTGAACCAAATGGAAGATGTTAGCCATGGGATAACAGGATGTCTTGAAAGCATGTTCAGAGATACTGAAAATACTAGAATATTTCCATCTCAGTAAAGTGTAGGAAATATGTTGTATCAGAAATTAGAAGAATATTACTCAGACAACTAAATGTTAACCAAAGTCCATTCTAAAGGAAGGTAATTTTCAATATGATCTTTTTTTGGAAGTCGTGAAGGGAATACTCTTCTATAATCTGTGAAAATGGCTTGAATACTAATTATGATGATAAATTTAAATTTCAAATGCAGTCTAAGTTATTTATAGATAGAAATGCTTATGATTTTCTAGCCCCCTGGGCTATACAAAATGAATGGATTTTTTTTTTCCTTTAAGAAAATTAAATAATTTAAAACATAAAAGGCGACATGATTCAATCTATATGTAAAGCATAATGAGATTTCTGAATTTGAATTTTAGTAGTCAGAACAGAATATGATAGCATTATGCAACAATTATACATACTTTCTGGCAATTTATCATTTTTAGTATGAAGTACATGATGACAAGCACTGTAAAGTAGGTCAATGCTTAGAGAAATGCAAATGATTTTAAAAATACAGATTAGATTTTTACCATTAAATAGCTAAATATTCCTGAGCAAAACAAATGGTTTATCTGATCTACCTAATTTTGAGAAGTGAATATGAGATACCATTTTTGGCATATTCTCTATTATGCAAAAGAGCATTTCAGAATGAAAATGCTTATAGTTTTATTCATTAATAATCATATCTTTTCTTCAGTAAGTTGATTAGGCAATTATTTTTCCCTGAGAGCTTTTAAGAAAATATCCAACTAAGTTTTATTTAATAGGTTTCCATCTCTAATTGGGGACCTAGTTATAAACCTCAAACCCCAATATATGGGTTTGTGTACATCACACACACACACACACACACACACACCCATACACACACACACAAGTGCATAGGTATGCTTTGTGCTCACAAATAAGTTCATGTGTGTACACAAGTTTTAGCAAAAAACAAAGTCTTGGGGGGCGCCTGGGTGGCTCAGTTGGTTAAGCGACTGCCTTCGGCTCAGGTCATGATCCTGGAGTCCCGGGATCGAGTCCCACATCGGGCTCCCTGCTCGGCGGGGAGTCTGCTTCTCCCTCTGACCCTCCCCCCTCTCATGTACTCTCTCTCTCTCATTCTCTCTGTCTCAAATAAATAAATAAAATCTTTAAAAAAATAAATAAAAAATAAATAAAAAAAAATAAAAAACAAAAACAAAAACAAAAACAAAGTCTTGTTTTAGGACATTGGAATACTAGTAGAAATTGATAGTTTCTTTTTCCATTTTTTAAATTAATTTTCTTAATTACTATAAATTTATGGTAATCATTATAACTTTACCTTGAAATTGTCTACATTTGCTTCTGAAGAATACTTTTCAAACCATCTGAGTTTATTCAAACCATTTAACAACTACAATCATTTATTATGATTTCTTTGGAGGAAATCTAAAACTGTCAAATCATTAAGTTATTTCCATTATGTGACTCATTGCTGATTGCATAAGACAGGCATTCAACAATGTATGCTTTTTGGCATTAAATGGTTCTGTAACAGTTGTGATCAATATTCAAAATTTTATTGAACATAAATCTTATAGGAATATATAAAACATGTGATTCCACAATTAATAATTCTAAGGATATTATTGAACATATTGTATAGCATTTTAAGGTGAACCAGTCAGATTTTTTCATTCATACCCAAAGCTTTATTTAAGGAGTTCTGTTTGTTAGGTTTAGTGTTGGGTTCCTAGGATACAAAATAATAACAAAGTCTTATTCTCCTGAAGCTTATATTCTGGGGAACAAAGACGAAGTCAAGTAAATTCATAAATAAATAAATACCAAAAATCCTAATTTTGAAAATTATATTGAAGGAAATACATAATGGACCAAGAAAGAAAAAACTCAAGTGTTGTAAGACTTCTTTGAATAGGATGCTCCATAAAGGCCCATTTAAAGAGATTTGAGTGAAGACCTAAAAGATGAGGAGGAAGTAATGTCGTTTATGTCTAAGACAACTATTTTACTTTTATGTAGAGAATGGATTTGGTGGGGGAAAAGCTGGAACAGAAAGAGACCACATAGGAGGCCTGTGCTCCAAGTTGGTGCACAAATGGTGGTAGGTTGTGGTATTATAGTCTCAATGAAATGGAAGGGAGTGAGTATAAGTTTAACAAAGTTTGCAAATAGAATGAATGTAGAAGATGAGTATAGGGAGGACTCAAGACGTAGATTTTACAACTTGATGGGTAGTGAAAATGGTAAATTGTGGGTTTGGTTTCAGTCATGTTAAGTCTGAGATCTAAGTGAGGGGTTGTAAGAGTGAATTGTCAAATAGTGGTGTATTCAAGGCTTGATCTAAGTCTCTGGATTGGAGATATGTTTTAAGGAATAGAAGAATGGACAAAATATCCAGGACCATGAAGCCTGGTTAGATTACCAAGAAGAGAGTACAGGTGAAGTAAAGAAGCCTGGAACCAAGCTCTGAAGCCAGGTTAAAATGACGACAGTGAGTGGGAAGTGAATTAGGAGAATAGAAGAGAATGTAGTGTCACAGAAACTAAGACAGGAGACTATTTTGAGAAAGAGATTGAGGTTATATTTCTAGCACTGCCAAAAGATCAAGTAAATGAGGACAAAGAAGCGTTCAGTAAGTTTCGTTACAGATGTTAATTAAGGACCTTGACAAATGCTGAAAATTGCAGAGGAAGCAGACATCAGAGAACACTCAGTAGTTCTACATCAGTGGTGCTCAACTGAGGATGATCTCCCACCACGGGGGACATTTGGCAATGTCGAGATACTTTTTTATTGTCACAACGGAGGAGTGCTGCTGGCATTCGGTGAGCATAGTAGAGGCCAGGGAGGCTACTTAAAACTCTACAGTACATAGGCTAGTTCCTCATAACAAGAAATGATCCTGACTGAAATGTCAATAGCTGAGAAACTATTTTCTACATAGTAATATCAGTCTCTCCAACCAAACTTTAAGTAGATCTTTTGTGTTTGTTACATCATTTTATGTAATAATAACCCTGAAATAGAAAATGATTCTAAGATGAATCACCAATATAGTTATTATTTTATTGGTCTCTTACTTCATTTTTTCTCACCTGAGTCTTTCTTGCTACATCTTTTTCTCCTTCCCTCTGAATATTAGAATGCCTGTAGGCCCCGACCTTGATCCTCTTTATTCTACCTTTTCTCACTTCCTTACAGAGTTTATATAGTTTAATGGTTTAATACATACCCACATGCTCACAGCTACCAAATTGCTATCAGGCTCTGTTCAACTGCTTACTTTGCTTTTTCTTTTGGAATTTTTAAAGATTTATTTATATATTTTAGAGATAGAGAGTGCACTTGAGTAGGGGGAGGGGCAGAGGGAGAAAATCTTCAAGCAGACTCCCCGAGGACAGGGAGCTGGAGGATTTTAAAAAATGTTCCCAAAATAGCATGCCTAAAAATAAACATCTCATGATTCACAAAATCTACTTCCCCAATCTCATTTAATGGCAAATCCATTTTCCAGGGGCTCAAAGTAAAAATCTTGGAGTTACGAGGTACCCGGGTGGCTCAGTTGGTTAAGTGGTTGACTCTTGGTTTTGGTTCAGGTCATGATCTCAGGGTGGTGAGATCAAGCCCCATGTTGGCCTCTGCACTCAGTGGGGAATCTGCTTCAGGATTCTCTCTCCCTTTGCCCCTCCATTCTCAAAATAAATAAATAAATCTTAAAAAAAAAATCTTAGGAGTTACTATTGATCCTTCTTCTTTCATAATTCCCAAATCAGGTGATCCTATTGAATGTACCTTCAACATATGCTAGGAGTTAACTACCTTACATCAGCTTGACTTTAAATACCTACTTTTAAATCACCATCATCTTTCTTCTGACTTAGTGCAGTAGCCTCCTAACTGGTCTTTTTGCTTTCCTTCTTACTTACCACACAATCACCAGAATGTACCTTCTAAGACATAAATTAGATCCCATGACATCTCTGATCAAAGATATCTAGTGGTTCCCCATTCAAAAGACAAATTTCTCATCCTTACAAGGGTTTAAAAGATCTGGTCTCCTCTCTGACTTCATCTCCTATTAATTTCTCCCTTATGCTTCTCCAAGGATGCTTTGGTATTTGTAAAACCTATCAGTACCTACTAATGTAAGGCCTTTCCTGAAATGTTCTCTTAGCCTAAGTGTTCTTCAGCTGGATATCCATCATGGCTCAATTCCTAAACTTCTTCAAGAATTTCCTCAAATGCCATCTTATGGATACATAATGTATTGATAATTGCAATCTATTGTCCCACTCCCACCCTGGATCCTCAACACACTACTCTTTTTTTTTTTTCACTCTTACAGTACATATCTTTATTAAACTAGTATATAATTTACTTACCTACTACATTTATTATTTTCTCTGAACCTTACCTTGCTGTAAGTAAATTTTCCCATGGCAGGTATTTTTGCTGTTTTGCCCACTTCTATATGTAATCCTAACATCTAGAACAGGATTTGTCATAAAGTAGGTACATAGTATTTTTTAAGGGTTACAAGCAATAAATTAATTGAAAATCTTTGGTATACATGGCAATAGTATATTGATCTTGAAAAATTATACTTTACAAGTTATTCTTCTCATCCTTGTTTTCAATTCATTATAAGATCAAATATTTTTATCTCCAGATATATCCCATTTTTATCCACTTTTCTCTCACAAAAATTCAGATTACAATTCCACATTTTCCTTTCTAAGGTCCATTCAGTAAGCCTCCTCTGATTATCCTGTATCCACTTCTTGTCCCCAGTCCTAAGCTATTTTCCACATTATAGCCAACATAATTTTAAAACATTAATATAATCATCATATCTCCCCCACTTAAATCCTTCCAGTGGTTTTCCATTGAAAACTCATTGGTTTATAAGCCCCTCCGTGATATCAGTCTCATCTTACACCATACCCTTCCCATTTCCTTACACACCTGTGAACATACACATATATACCCACAAACACACTTTTTTTTTTCCTAGCCATAAATACACTATATTTAATTTCCAGGAATGCAACTTCATTTCAGAATCTTCAAGCATGCTCTTTCCTTTGCCTCTCTTAATTATCCCGGTGAACAGAAGCTCCTTTATTAAGAAGACATCATTTTCATTATTATTACTATCATTAACATTGGTCTTGCTTAGGCATTATAGATCTTAGCCCAAATAACATGTTTTCGAGTCTTTCAAAATTGAACCAACTGTTACTGTTTGAAGGGACAGGCTCACAGAAAGATGGACTATTATCTAAAGAAAGTCAATTGAATGCCCAAGAAGTGTCATTCAAGGTGACTTCATTATTATTCCACGTTCTGTTTAGACTTATGAACTGGAATGTTAGTTTGTTTAAGGAATAATAAGACAGTAGGAAACTAACTTTAATGAAGCTAGCCAGAAAATGATGTATAAAACTTAGCATTGTTGCACACACACACACACACACACGCACATATTTATAATCTGAATATATTTGATGTATGAGATACACTGAACTACAAGAGCCTAATGTATTTATTCAAGTATATAACATACAGGGTTATGTAAGTTTCAGGTGTACAATATAATGAATGATTCAACAATTCCATACATTAGTCAGTGCTCATCACATAAGTAAGCTCTTAATCCTTTTCACCTATTTCACCCATCCCTCCCCACCCCCATTTCTCCTCTAGCAACCACCACTTTGTTTTCTATATTTAAGAATTGGGTTTTTCTCCTCCTTTTTTCTTTGTTCAATCCTTTTGTTTCTTAAATTTTACATATGAGTGGAAATCATATGGCATTTTTTTCTCTGACTTATTTCACTTAGCATTATATCCTCTAGATCCATCCACATTGTTGCAAATGGCAAGATTTCATTCTTTTTTATCTAGTAATATTCCATTGCATATATACGCCACATCTTCTTTATCCATTCATCCATGGATGGACATTTAGGTTGCTTCCATATCTTGGTTATTGTAATAATGCTTCAATAAGCATAGGGGAGCATTTTTGAATTAGTGTTTTAGTTTTATTTCAGTAAATGCCCACTAGTGGAATTACTGGATCATATGGTAATTCTATTTTTAATTTTTTAAGGAAACTCCATACTGTTTTATGCAGTGGCTGCACCAGTTTGCATTCCCACCAATAGTGCAAGAGGGTTCCTTTTTCTCCCCATTCTCACCAACACTTACTGTTTCTTGTGTTTTTTATCTTAACCATTCTGACAGGTGTGAGGTGATATTGTGCTTTTGATTTGCACTTTACTGATGATTAGTGATGTTGAGCATCTTTTCATGTATCTATTGATCATCTGTATGTCTTTTTTGGAAACGTGTCTTCCCATGTCCTCTGCCCATTTTTTAATTGGATTATTTGGGGTTTTGGTGTTGAGCTGTATAAGTTCTTTATATAAAAGCTCTTTATAAGAGCCAAATTTGTACATAATTATATACATATACATATGTACACACACACACATATATATCTGCTCCATATACTGAATATTTCTGTCATCCACAAGATGCTTACTTAATGATTCTGGAGACAGTATCAACATTTGCTTCTGTGACTCTTTTTCTATGTGTTTATTGCTGTCTTAACTCCCTTTCTTATTGATACATGATTTATCCAATAAGGTCAACTTCTTTTGTCTCTTTAAGGCATGGGCTGCAAACCAGCTATATGGGTAAGATAAATGAGTGAAACAGATTTGACATAACATTAGGGACCCAGGTAAGAGAGGCAAACTCAATACATGTTCCATTAAATCAGGGGGCAGCAGCTGATTGACTCTGTTTTTCTGTAATGTTGCCCTGCTTTTTATATACTATCTTATATATCCTCAATTTTTAAGAAAAAAACAACTTGATTCTTTTTTTTACATCATTAGTTTTTGATATAATGTTCAATGATTCATTAGTAAATGCTAAAAGAAAAAGAAAACTTGATTTTAAGGTGATATCTTAATTTTAAAGTTAAAATATACCTAAAAGTTTTGTTTACTTGAACTTAAATTTAATCCTCAATCTACCACTTTGCAATCTCCACTTTCAGATAGCTCTGCTTTCCATCTCAAGTGTTATGCTTGTTTAAATTGTAAATGTCAGAAGACACCTTTATTCCTTAATTCTGGGGGATGATATCAAAATTGCTCCCATAAGTACCAACAAATTTTTCACATACTAATGCATGAAAATTCACTATTAGCATTAGATACACACTTAAAGCTATGTAAAATGCAGGCTTACATAGAATGGATAATATTAAACTGCTATATAATTTAATGTTTACAGTCTGAAGAATTTTACAGATCATCTAATCCAAAACCTTTATTTTATATATCACATAATTTATGGAGAAACTAGGATTATTTTATGCCAAGTTTCTGATTCCAAATTTAATGTGCTTTTTAATCTTCCATATCTTTTTTTTTTTACCCTAATAGTGTGAAGAAGGTTTTGAGAGCCAGTTTTGCTCTTTTCTCTCTCTCTTTTTTTTTTTTTTTATTTTTGGAGGGAGGGTGGTAAATGACGGATAAGTTTAAAGAATACTGAGTGTGCTAAAAAAAAAAAAAAGACAAAGTCACATACAATATTGAGTCTATAATCCAAAGACAAATGTGGTCTTTTTGGAAATTGTCCAAGAATTACATACTTTTATTTAGTTTCTTTTTCCCCCTAAGAGGAGTTTGTGCCAGATAGACATGGTCTTAATGTAGATAAATAAAGGTTTAAAATTACTCAAATTGAAATAATCTGTTCTTCAGAATAAATTGTAGATAGAAGGCAGGGATTCCCTTCCTGAAGTGTTTTTGGAACTCTTACACATTCTGACTCCAAATATAACTTTTTCTTGGTTCTTTTGGATTTCCCCATTGCTATATGAGCTTCTAGATTGAAATAATATTTATCCACATATCTTATAATATTATTAAGCCATATAAATTAGTAATGTTCAGAATTTGCATAGTCGTTATTTTACTTCTATTTCCTGGTTTATGAGAATTTAATCTGATTCATATATTATAGGCCAAAAGTGTAAATAGCCTTTTCATTTAGTGTGATATACACCATACACACACACACACACACACACACTTTAGAGTGGCTTTACAGCTTTGTTTTAATAGCTTTACATTACAGGATAATTAACTTTAGTAAAATGAGCCAAATTTTCTTTTCTTACATGAAAAAAATAGCACATAGATAAAATATGTGACTACTTCAATCTACCCTTGTGTTAACTGTATTTTCTTAAAGTATATTGCTAACTATAGGAATTTTTTTTTTAAAGATTTTATTTATTTATTCATGACAGACAGAGAGAGAGAAGCAGAGGGAGAAGCAGGCTCCTAAGGAGCAGGGAGCCTGATGCGGGACTCGATCCCAGGACCCTGAGATCATGACCTGAGCCGTAGGCAGACGCTTAACCATCTGAGCCACCCAGGCGCCCAGGAATTTTTTTTTTTTTAAGATTTTATTTATTTATTTGAGAGAGAGAATGAGAGAGAGAGTGAGAGAGCACATGAGAGGGGGGAGGGTCAGAGGGAGAAGCAGACTCCCTGCTGAGCAGGGAGCCCCATGTGGGACTCGATCCCGGGACTCTCAGGATCATGACCTGAGCCGAAGGCAGTCGCTCAACCAACTGAGCCACCCAGGTGCCCTATAGGAATTGTTTTTTAAAAGAGGACAGTATTTCCACGGTTCAAATGCTTGAAGTCCCACTGCATAGATTTTCCTCTTTCCTTGATTTAAATCAAATGTCTCCAGTGACTTATAGCTTTAGTTTCCTGAAGCTGGAATTGTGACAGATACCTTACAATCCAGAGCTGTAAAGGATTAGTAGTTTAAAGTAATAACCTGTAATTTTGTTACAAGTCTGCCAATTTTTCTGTAAGATTTAAGTGTTTCATTCATTGGACTAATATATCTCCACAAAGAAGAATCCCTCAGGCGTCAAAACTTTGGCTGTGTATTTAGAGAGCTTATTAGGAAAGAAATCATCTGCCTGGAGAAAGCAGTCAAAATGTGTCTTCCACTTTGTGCAACAATATGAGCAACGCTTTTTGTTGTCAGGGTAACTGCTTGCCTCTACACTCTCTTCAACATGACATATTTCATTAGTGACTCTAGCTCATAGGCCTGTCTGTCTAGTGAGCTAACCAAAGGGGCAATGAGAGTTTTATATTTTCTTCTTCTTTTGAATCTGATGTGTCTGTTTGTTTTGTTTTGTTTTTCACCTCTTTAGAAGCAAATGGCTTAGCTTTCCTGTTTTCTGTTGTCCCATGTCAGACTCCATTCCTCTCCCAGAACCTGTTTATTTTACTGTGTTTGCCCACTTTTTGTATTCACCTGTTTGATTTTGAACCTCTCCACAAATTGTTTTTTTTTATTATATCAAGATCCAACAGGAATTTCCACCTTCCACTCCCCCGCCAACATCCATTTAATACTAGAGTCCCTTTTATATGCTAATACTATTCACAATCCTGATCAAACTGTGGGCAATAGAGAGGGATTATTTCATTCCTATGGAACTCATTATAAAGGGTGATTTCCTAATTTGGCCATAGTTTCCTTGACAATGGGAGCATCCTGTTGCTTTCTTGTTATTGTTCTTTTTCTGTTCAGTTCCTCTCTCTTCAGTGTTGAGAATCATTGAGCATTCAGTATGTTGTGAAGTCAGTGAAGATGAACATCTGGGAACATCTTCACCCTGATGCCATTATTCTCTGAGAATCATCTTGTCACCGATGATTTATGACCATAGGTTGAATTTATTGGGTGTGATGTCCTTTACCCCATATTCTAACTACTTTAGTTGATACTGGAGTGACATTAGGGATTCCTTGATCAGGGAACCAGAGAATAAATGTATAGATTTAAATGACTCCATCAGTATCTCTTTGTGATTAGCAGTGGAAAGTAACATTTTTCCCTTCCCCTAAGCCATATTTTTTACCCTAGTAATGTGACATAAATTTGATTTATCCTTCTAGAATTTGCCATTAGTAGAATTTTCACCAGTCTGCTTACCTGATCACTTAATCAAACTTCTGAATGTTCTATGAAAATAAAGAATTCAGGTTTTTAATTGTCTGCAGTCCAGGTGTAGAAGTATAGATTGGAAAGATAATCAGACTTTTTTTTTAGAAAAAATAATGAGTAAAACAAAATGAAAATCCTAAATTCAAAAAAGTGGAACTTTGCATGGAATGTGTCCTATTTTAGCAAGGATACTCTTAGGATAGGAAATCATGTGTATATATTTACATCTGATAAAGGGAAACTAGATATTTTTCTATGCTCATGCTAGATAACCAATATATTTTTTTGCATGCTGAGGGTTCGCTTCACTAGTGTTAGAAAATGATAAATATGCTCCAACAGACCCTAACCAGCTTATAATGGTTATTTTCTTCATTGTCTGTCATATTTATAAATCTATGACTTACCGTGACATACCCATGCCATTGTTCATATATTTACTTTTAGACACTGCCAAAACAGGAAAAAAATTACCGTTAATTTAAATGATACTGGAACATTTGAAAATAATCTTGTGGTTTGGCTAGGACAAATATTTATATTCTACCCACCTATGACTATTATTTATACTGTTTCTAAAGCATATTGTATTGCAGAGTGCTTTTTGTTACACATCACTGAGCTATCACTGGGTAGATGGATAGTATTTATTGTTAGAGTTGAGGAATATGTTACTATAAATTTCATAATTTCAATTTTTAAATCAGTAGGTGAAAAGACTGATAATAAAGGTCGTTAGAAATTTCTATGGGTTCTGTGTTTAGTTCAGGCCATATTTTCCTTCCTTGAGAGCCCAGTAATCTCACAGCAGGCAGTGGCTAGCAATTCCTGTTTATTGATATCTCATGTTCTTTTTTTGAGTTTAGTTTCTCTTCTTTTAATCCAAGTCCACTCACTCGTTCAATAGAATTCGTTCTCTAGTAATCCACACAAGAAACTGTCATGTGTTAAAAACCCATATTTCCACTGGTTGCCAGGTCCTAATGATGTTCTTACACATTGACCACATGTCTAGTTATAATCACCTTCAAATAATTGTTTCCATTCTTGATATAATACCCTGGGAATCCTTTCTCACTTTTGGTTATGCACAATAAACCTGACTATGTCAAATTAATTATGACACTATTTCCTACTGGAAGTGATCAAATTAATTGAAGGGCACAGAGCATACATTATTTTTTTTGCTGTCTATTTGCAAAGAACTCCCTTACTTTTCTGTCTCACAATAATTCAATAATACAATATAAAGCAGAAAATCCAAGCTAGTAAATTTAATATAAATGACAGATATTGTACCTTTCCTTAAAATATGTTTGAATACAGTATCTCTCTAAATGTGTCCATCTGTACTAATACTTTTTTGCAATTTTTAAATCAAATTCTATATGGTGAGGATGCAGAACAACTGGGACTTCCTTAAATTGCTGAAAAGAGTGAATATTTGTACAAACTCTGAAAAAAAAATGCTAGCAATATCTATCCAAGCTAAGTATATGTATACCTTAAGACTCAACAATTCTATTCCTTGCTAAATACTCAACAGAAATGAATGTTTGTGTCCAGCAAAAGGCATGTACAAGAACATTCATGACTTTGGTTTAGTGGCCTAAAATTATAAATAATCCAAATAGATATCATCAGTAAAATGGTGAAAAATTGTGGCATATTCATAAAATGAAATACTACCCATCAATAAAAAAGTATTAGTAACTGGCATGTACAACAACATGAATGAATTTCATAGATACAATGTTGAGTAAAAGAAGTCAGGAATAGAACAGTATAATACTATTTATATGAATTTGTTTATTCTATTTTGTTAGACATCGGAAGTATGGTTAATCTATTTTGTTAGACATCGGAAGTATGGTTAATCTATTTTGTTAGACATCGGAAGTATGGTTAATCTCGAGGAATACTGACTAGGAGAAGTTATAGGCGAAGCTTCTATAATTCTAGAAATATTCTAGCAGGGTGGTGGTTATACAAAGACAGTGCTAGGTTAAACTCCAATGAGTTGTGCACTTAAGATTTGTGAAATTAATAATATCTATAAAAATTAAGAATAAAATGGAGCATTTTTGATATTTAAAAAACCCGTGTAACAATTAACACCTGACCATGTTGATATTATTCCCATAAAATATCAATGTATACAGACCTCCCCTCTACCGCTTTGCTTTTGAAAATACTGTGGTGTTGTTTTGTTTTCTTTTAGTGTCCTGAATTTAAAAGGCCCAGGGACATTGCAGTTGACTGGGTTGCTGGAAATATTTATTGGACTGATCATTCTAGAATGCACTGGTTCAGTTACTACACCACTCACTGGACCAGTCTGAGGTACTCTATCAACGTGGGGCAGCTGAATGGCCCCAACTGCACCAGACTCTTAACAAACATGGCTGGAGAACCCTATGCTATTGCTGTAAATCCTAAAAGAGGGTAGGTTAATGAGCTGGCTATTTATATTTCTTGATATGCATATCCATTTTTAGATATTTTTCCCACCTGTGCTCTGTAGTTTTCTTTCTATAGTAAGTGTTCAACATATAATAGATTCACAAGACTTCTAAAACTCCCTCTACTTCTATACAAAAGCATGTCCTCTTCACACCAAATGGTGACACAATATATATGTTTTCCTGAAAGGCTGCTACATTATACATTCTATGTAGGTATGTGTATGTGTCTTATATGGACATTGCAATGAACGCATAACCTGTATTGTTAACCTAAGATTGAATTTTCAAGACATTAACCATAATATTGAACATATGAAGTGTAGAGTATTAGTATTTTGGCTATTTGTGATAATAAAAGATGTAGGTGTATGGATGAACAAATTTAAACAATTTTAACACAAATCTTTCCTTTCCTTTGCTTGAATTGTTCCTTTTTTACTCTTACTTTTTCATTTATAGGCAAAGACCAAAAAGGAAAATAGAGAAATGTTAAATAAAACTCCTAATCACCCGCCCTTAGTGGAGGCTCCCAGTCTGTAGGTTTAGAGTAGGATCCAGGAATCTGCTTTTTCAGGGACTCTGGGGTGATTCTGATGCACACAGTCTGAAGAGAAACTGTTTTGGGGAGCAAGTTGAGTTATAACAGCAGTATCTGCAAGCTAACCAACTTGACCTGTCTCGTCAGGATGATGTACTGGACTGTCGTTGGGGACCACTCCCACATAGAAGAAGCAGGAATGGACGGTACTCTGAGAAGGATTTTAGTACAAAAGAATTTGCAAAGACCCACAGGTATGATGTATTTCTGACACAGTCTAGAATGTGGAGCAATATGATCAGCATATTAGCGTTACAATTCTTTCTAGGTTTGTTGGCAATATAATCATTTTTACAAGCAGATAAAATAACTTATAGTATGACTTTATGAAAGTCATTAACATTTCATGTTGTATTTTTCCAACTTGAAAGTCAAGGGCTTATCATACTGCCAGTGATATTATGGGGATATTATTTGAAAATTGCTTAAGTTGCAAGGCCATTTGTAGGATTTCACATGCATGGAATTTTGACAGTTTATAATGTATTAGGGTATTTTTACTTATATATGTTAATGATGCTGGGATAGATGATAATATCCTACAGGATCATAAACTAAATGGGCAAAGAGGTGGGAAAACAAATAATTTCTGTAAAAGGCAGACATCATGGTTCTTGCCCTTTCATTCACAGCTCTTTTTAATTGGGCTTTAATATCCTTCCCAGCTATATCTTCCAAACTACCACTCCAAACTCTCTATACCCCCAGGACTGTTCAGGAGCTTGTGTGGTTTTTTGTTTTGTTTTGTTCTGTTTTGCCTGCCTGTTTTTTCCCATTGCATTTGCCTCCCAGGCTCCCCATCTAGAATGCCCTTCTGAATTTTGTGCACCCAGCTGAATGAATCGTACCCACCTTATAAGGTCTAACTTTAACAATTCTTCAACAATAAAACATTTTCAGAACTGCAGGAGCCACAAGGAGTTCATGCCACACAGAACATCCCTGCCCACTATACCCCAAAGGAGAGAATACATTTCTGGAACACATATTATTAAATAATTATGCTTATGTAGTTGCAATTTTATTTCTATTTGGCACTTACATTCTTAACTGTTAATGTGTCGTAGGATTTTCCTTCAACTACATTGTTTTTACTCTTTATGGGAAGGAGCAGTCTTTGGGAATTAGTTCATTTACATAAGTTTGTCTCCAGTCACTGATTTAACAAGTACTAATTGAACACCCACCTGGTATGAGGAATTGTTCCAGATGCTGAAGACAAGTTCTAACTCTAGTGAAGAGATTACCAACTCTCATGAAACTTGCCTTCCTCCAGAGGATAGAATATTTAATATACATCATGTCAGATACTAATAAGTGCTATATACAAAAGAATGGGTGCTATGTGGGGTGTAGAATTATGGATTATCAAAAAAGTCATCTCTAGAAAGGTGATATTTGAGAAGAGAACATCATAGAGGTGGCAATCTATGTGAATATGTGAGCAAAGAGCTTTCCAAACAGAGGAAACAGCATGTTATGAGTTAGGAATGAGCTTAGCATGTGTCAAGAACAGCAAGAATGTTAGTACACCTAGGAACATATTAGCAACTCAGGAAAATGGGAGAAGTGAGGGTGCCCAGATGGCTAGGCGTAGATCATCTGGGGGACATCAAACACACTGTTAAGGAATGAATTTTATTCTCCTTCAAGAGGAGAGACATGGGAGGCAACTGAAGAGGCAAGTGGCGTAATATGCTCAAACATTATTTTCATTTTTTTAAAGAGCTTTAACTTTTTATTTTTTTTAATTTTTAATTAATTCTGGACCTACAGAAAAGTTGCAAAATTAATTTTTTATTATTATGTTATGTTAATCACCTACAATTAATTTTTTAAAAAGATTAACAACTTACATGATGTTAACTTACATAATCACAGTATATGTAACATAATTTTCATTTTAAAGAAGGATTCTGGCAGCAATTTATAGAATTGCCTGTCAGAAGGTTCTTAGGAAGGCCTGAGACAGGAATTCTTGTAAAGGTTATTTATGAGGGGAGTGTTATTCAGGAGAAATCTGTAAAAGATGGAGAGAGAAAGGGAAAGATGCCAGAAAGACTGTGTCTCAGGTAAACTCTCATTTTGGCTTGAGCCACAGGGGATGTGCTTTGGAGCATAAATCCCATGGCAGGGAAGGGGTCCTGTTTTATATGCTCCATCAGTCATTGGTTGACCTTTGGGCTCTAACTTCCCAATCGAGGCTGCTGCAGTCAGTTGAGGACAATTCTCTGGGGAAGGAGGGCAAGTATGATTCCTTAGCTCTGAACCAAGCAGGTAGTAGATAGGTATTTGGTATTCTCTCCAAGACTGGAAAACTGTGTGAAAGGTGTCACTTGAACAAGTACTTGAAGGATAGGTAGGCGTATGAAAGGTTGGCAGATAACCTATCATGGTGTAGATGTTATAAAAGTGCTCTTTGAAGTCAAATATACCTGGTTTTGAATCCCAAGGGATTACTTACTAGCTATGAGATCTCAGAAAGGAACTTATTATTTTCAAACTTTGATTTTTATCATTAGCAAACCAAGGGATAATAATAACTAACTTAAGATGTTGTTGTATATATTAAATGACATAGCACTCTGAGCCAGGGGCTGCAATGTAAAGCTACATGGCACATTCTATGATATTAGGAATCATGACACACCTAGAAGGGGACAGGATAGGTAATGTAACATGAACTGAGAATAGAGAACTTTGCATGCCAAGGTGTTTTTACATGATTTCTTGGTCAATAATGAACCTGTACAATTTTGATTCAAGGGGTGTTGTGAATAAGGTAGGTCTCCAGACTTATTGCTTTGGTAGCATTATGCCAATGAAATGAATAGATACAGAGCTAAGAGACCAGCTAACAATCCATTGTATGGTCCTGACAAGAGCAGAGAATAACATAACTAGAATAGTAACAGCAGAAAAGGGGAGAATGTATATGGGAGGCAAGGCAGAGTTAGCATGGTAGAATTTATCAAACGCATATGAGAATAGTGGAAGAGATAAGAAATGTGTCAAAGAGGGATAAAAAGTCAATAAATTTAACCATTCATATAATTATCTTATTTCCTTCATTTATCCATCCCTCCTTTCATTAAAAAATATTGGATGCTCACTATATGCCAGGTACTATTGGTCATCAGAAGTATGGATCCCTGCACTCACAGAGCTTAAATTCTAATGTGGGGGACCATAAAAAGAAAAAACAAAGAAGTGTGTTTGTATATGTGTGTGTAAATGGCTCTGATAGAGAGGAGTGGGTGCAGCATGCAGCAGGTGTCACATTAATTATAGTGGGGAGGAAAGGCTTTTTGAGGTATTGATGGTTAAGGTTAATTGCTAAACTGTGTGAAGACATAGACATGGGGGATGATGGTGCAACGCAGAGTGAAGAATGGGACCAAAGGCCCTGAGGTAGAGAAACCAAAGAGCATGGTAAATGAATTGGAAACAAATTGGAAAACAGCATGAGACAAGGCTTTGGGAGGTGGGTAGGGGTCAGCCCATGCAGGATCTCAGAGACCATGACAAGTACAATTGCTTTACGTTAAGTAGATAACAGGATCTGATCAGACATCCACAGGGACATGTCAAGAAAGGAGTTGGTGTGAGGCTCTCTACCCCATGTGACTGGGCATATGTGAGTTTTCTTCTCAGCAACTCTGCTTTGAAAACTTCTGCCTCACTTATAGGCAGTAGACTCTTAGGAGCCATTTATTCACTCTTTCAACAATATTTTCTGTGTGCCTACTATATGTCAGGGATAATGTTAGGCATTTGGAATACAGGAGTGAACACACAGATCCCTCTTCTTCTAGTGGTTATATAGTAAAAATATAATATTTTTAAAAGTAAATTATAAAGTAAGTTATGAGTGTTTTATGCTATGGAAAAGAGAGTGAAAATAGAGCAGGAAGAAGGGTCAGAAATGGGGGTGTGTGACTCAGTCAGTTAAGCATCTGCCTTCAACTCAGGTCATGATCCCAGGGTCCTGGGATCAAGCCCCACGTGGGGCTCCCTGCTCAGCGGGGAGCCTGCTTCTCCCTTCTCTCTGCCCCTCCCTCCCCACCCTGCTCATGCTCTTGTGCTCTCGTGCTCTCTATCAAACAAATAAAATCTTAAAAAAAAAAAAAAAGAAGAAGAAGAAGAAGAAGAAGAGTCAGAAATGGTGGAGAGGAGTTTGCCATGTGACATTATTAGGTATGGAGAGTAGAACCTTGAGAAGGTGCACTTGAGTAGACTGTGTGGTGCTGTCAGTCACAGGCAAATGTTGCAGGTGTGGATGAGACCCAGCTGTCAGTCAGATGGAGATATCACACAGGTAATTGAAAATTTTAGTTCTTGAGCTTAAAGCTTAGGGTTTAAGCTTAAAGCTTGGGGAATTAGCAAAGAAAGCTGATATTTAAAGCTGCTGGAGTTGTTAAGATGGACAACGGAGGGGAAGACAAAGAGGCTTCTTAGGGTAGAATTTTGTGACATGCTTATATTTAGAAGAGACCCAGTTGGCACTGAAGACTGTAAGGGTGTTTGAACAGTTGGAACGAAGCAATAGAATTCAGTGTCACAATCGCTGAAGGAAGAGCTTCAAAAGAAAGATGTAGACCTTATTGGGTATACTATAGTGACTTACACAGAGAAAATATAAATTAGCAGAAAGAGCATAAGCCCTCCATTTATATAGGCTTGAGTTAAAACTGAGCAACCTGTATAAACTTTGGAGCATCAAATTTCTTATTTATAAAATATATATGATATATTTACCTTATAGAGAATTTGTAAAAATTTATTTACTTTTTAAAAGATTTTATTTATTTATTTGAGAGAGAGGGATAGAGCACAAGTGGAGGGTCAGAGGGAGAGAGAAGCAGATTGCCCACTAAACGGGGAACCCGACACCCCAGACCCTGGGATCATGACCTGAGCTAAAGGCAGATGCTTAAACGACTGAGCCACCCAGGCGGCCCTGTAACAATTAATTTAAATCAGATGTTAAAACTAATATAAATTGATTAACATAATTCCTTTAATATCTAACAGGCTAAGAATAATTGTTAAAAACAATGTGCTGTGTACAATGTTAAAGCCTCGTATTATTCCATATAATGTCCACCATAACTCCCTAGCACTGATAATTATTTCTATTCATATTTTAAAATGTCATTTAGTATATTTTGTTAATTTGATTCATTTTTTCATTGTATATCAGTTAGAATTCTGCAAGATTTTTAAAAATCCACAAGCCATATATAAAAATCTATTACTTCACTTCATGCCTCCCTGCTTAATAAGTGACTTTCTTAATATTGGAAATGCTGGTTTTGTATTCCTAAGCAGGATTTTATTCCATCAGGCAAAACATCTCCCAATGTTATCTTTACAGTGATTAATAACTCCTGAGTATTGTCATGCTACATGTTATTGATATAAAAATGAGTCAAGAACAAATCTCATGCAAGCTTTAGGAAATAATAAATAATTTAGATTTTGTAAATAGCCTATTCCTAGAGCATGATAATGAACAGCTGGAAATAAGTTAGTCATAGTTCTGCATCTGTATGTATATGTACATATTATATGTAGAGAGACATGTGTACTTATACATATGTATCCTTGAGATATCCTTCTATGGAAATACGTTAATTACTTCTGTCTTCCCAGAAACATGACCTGTTTGTACCTATTTTTTTTCTCTCTTTTTTCTTGGTATATGTTTATAAATATTTGCCCTGACTCCAAGGTTATTATATTGAAATCAGTAACTATAATAACACTTCTGTTTCCTGCCAAGTGTAATATGTTATTCTTTACATTTTGGGTTCATTGGAAATGCTATCTTTCATTTCTGAATTCATGAATGAATATGTGCACAGAGATGCTGCACATCTGATTATACTCTGTACTTTAATAGGGTATAGATGATATCCACAGGAATGAACAGCAATAGGAATAGATGTGAACTTATCTATCCCTTTATGTAACCCCTAAGTATTTCAAGGTTAGAATTGTACTATCCAGCTGAATAGTCAGTCTACCCCTTTGCTAGCCTTATGTTTCCTCCCTACCAGCACTGCCATTACATACTTTCCAAAATCATGATGGGAATACCTCGATTCTCTGGGCTTTCATAGCACTCATTATCTCCATAGTTGATACTTCATCATCTACTGCTTTAATGATATAGTAGAACATGAACTCTTTAATGTATATTCTATGTATCCAATAAGACCACGAACAACTTAAATCAAAACCATTACCGGTATTCATATGTACCTTGAAGAATATTATAGTGCCCATAATTGGTGTGGGCTTAAGAATAATTATGTACTGAATGAATGAAGAGATGAATGCCCACAATTTTTAACACTCTAACTCATGGTGCAGTTTTATAACTTCTTTTGACAAATGGCACACTTGTTTATTTTATTAGACACTATGTTAAAAATGAAAAGCATAATTTATCTTCTGATTCAATCAATTGTGTGGTGGTTGAGAAGCATGCACCATGAGATTAGGAACATGATCTATTTTGTTCTTTGCTACGTACCTAGTACCTTACAGTGTATAGTACAAGGGAAGTGTCTTGTGAATACATTTGGGTTAATGAATGATGTGTCAGGTAAGGACAATTTCCAGTTTCTCTCCAGTAAGAGAGCATGTAAGATTACGAGTTTGATTTAAATAACATATTATTTGATACCTAGAAGCTTACCAAATCCTGGCAATTTCTGAGAGATTAAAGAAGTACACATTGGCCCTGCACCATTTATAATTATTGATTGCAAATTCTTTTTTCCTTAGACAACAAAGGTCTCTAATTAAATGAAATCGATAAAACCCAGAGGATCATAGGGGAAGGGAGGGAAAAATAAAATAAGATGAAATCAGAGAGGGAGACAACCCCTAAGAGACTCTTAACTATAGGAAATAAACTGAGAGCTGCTGGAGGGGAGGTAGGTTGGGTGTGGGTAACTGGGTGATGGGCCTTAAGGAAGGCGTGTGATATAATGAGCACTGGGTGTTCTATGCACCGAAATCTATCTCTGAAACTAATAATACACTATATGTTAGCTAATTGAATTTAAATAAAACCAAATTAAAAGAAAAAAAAAACCTTAGGACTGTTTTGGAACTCCTTGATGCATTTGTTTTACTAACACTCAAATAAGGGTGTGTGTGTGTGTGTGTGTGTGTGTGTGTATGTATAACTTTAGTTTGGAATCTAAGACTGTAGGTAGGCAACCTGTCGCAAAAAAAAAATACTTTTTTAAAAGATTTTATTTATTTATTTGAGAGAGAGAGGGAAAGCACAGAAGGAGAGTGAAAGGGAGAAGCAGACTCCCCGCTGAGCAGGGAGCCTGAAGTGGGGCTCGATCCCAGGACCCTGAAATCATGATCTGAGCCAAAGGCAGATGCTTAACCAACTAAGCCACCCAGTCACCCCTCAAAAAATACTTCTAACAATTTTTTAAAAATAAATTTGACACAGCCGTAAACACTTTCAGTTTTTGGACCTTTTTTATCACCTTTTAAATCAAGAATAGGGTAGTGCACACTTGCTGGTTAATACTACCTTACAAATCTTGGCTTTCCTTTAACACAGAATGTATGTAATCTTTTTCTCTATTTCTGAAAATACAGTGATTTTAATTTATTACTCTCTCCAAGTGTTCTCTCTTAAAAACCATATTGGTATTATGGTCATTTCTTATAAGATTTTGCTTTAACATTTTCTTTTTCATTCCTTCCTTTTCTTTTCTTTTCTTTTCTTTCTTTTCTTTTCTTTTCTTTTTTTTTTTTCTTTTCTTTTCTTTTCTCTCTCTGTCTTTTTTTTTTAAGACCATAGTGGAAATTGGAGGACTAGTGGGAGGATCTTGAAAATTTTCAGAGTTCAACTAAAGTGAGATTCAAAAAATCCCTAAAATGTAATAATAGCCTTGATATCATGGGAGATGTTAAATAAATGACTATATGACTAGGGTCATTATTATACATTCCTAAAACTTAGTGAGCCTGTGTCTTTATCTTTTAAAAGCCATCCAAATTGTGATTCCATAATGCTTGATTAGCACAAATGGCATTTATTTAAAATTTTCTGTACTTACACAGACTTGGTTCCAGATATCCATCATTCCCAGTTCAGCTAAAAATGACTTTCTTGAGAATTGATTTTTTTTTCCATTTTATTATTGGTACTTTATTAAAGACAAAAAGGAGATGTGATATTTTAAAGATAGAAATGAATTTCTTCTTTCATATAAACTTCACTCTCATCTCTATAACAAGAAAAGTTAGTTGATTCCTTTATTAACTTTTTAATTTAAAAGACTGTCTCTTTTATTAAAGGGCTTAAGGAAAAATCAAAATCATCGATTTGTGGATTTTTTGGAATATAAACTCCACTCATCTGAAAGCTTTGTTATATAATTTTTATCTAGCTGTAATTCTATCCAATAGTAAAATATGTGACCAGAGCTGATAAAGATGGGTATGTCTTAGACAAGCCTAGACTAATAAGGCAATATATGAAACTTTTGAGAACTATTTTACTGCTGCTGAATCTAAAGCAACAATATTTAATGAGACTGTATGACACACCCTTTGTTTTCTTTTAACAAATTTAATATCCAAATGTAAAGACCAATTTTGGAGACAGCTTATTTTAATCTACTTCTTTATTATATTGCATCTGTGAAAGAGAAAGGAAAGTGTTTCCAACCCTGCTTAGACAACTGTTTTGAAATATAATGGAGGGCAGCAGGAAACTGGTTCATTTTATGTTTCATGTTACCAATAATTATACATGAAGAAGCAAAATCATAACTCCCAACATGACTCCAAATAGCAAATTAATCATTGAGCAGAAACTAGTAAAACATGGGCCACTCATTTTAACTGTTAAGTCATTTTCAGAGACTGATTGGGCATAGTACATCTTTATATTTTACTTGAGAAGCAATTTTTTTATTTAGTTTGATTACATTTGGGCTAGATCTACATCCTTAACTAAAAAATGATTCTTAAACGATCTTCACTGTGAGTTGGGGTTTTTTGTGTGTTTTGTTTTTCATTCTGATTGTTAAATCCTGGACCCACCTACACAGGAATCCAATTAGCACAAATTCAAAAACACTTCCCAATCAGTTGCCTTGCCATGGAGGTGTATCTGTTATTTTATTTTATTTTATTTTGTTATGTTAGTCACCATACAGTACATCATTAGTTTTTGATGTAGTGTTCCATGATTCATTGTTTGCGTATAACACCCAGTGCTCCATGCAATATGTGCCCTCATTGAATGTTCCAGTTGGGAAAGCTATTTAACTTTCAGCTGCCAAAAGTATTTTAATTTCATTATACTGTTTTTATTATGTAATACATCATATATAAAGACTAGCTATGTCACAAAAATTAGACATCTACAGCAGTGAAGACTTACTGTAGAATTCATGTGTTGTAGATCTTACTTAAGATATCTTTTATGTCAATGATATTTTTGTGAGAAGATACTGTCTAGACTCCAATCACATTATGAAATTAAAAATTAAAAAATTGAATGAGTAGAAAACCATGATTTTTTTTACCACATCTTATTTTAGCCCATTGTTATTCACTAACAGGTAACTGATGATAAAAAATAAAGACAAGCAGTCCCGGAGAAAATTAATGATTAGAGTGAAAAATTTAAGCACAACTAGAACCTTAATTAAAGAATTTGCCATTCATTCTTCCCTACTATAAACATCAATCTTTAGTCAATTTAGACTTCAGCATGCACACAGGTGGCTCACAACACCATAGTCCAATTCCAAATGGGCAAAAATGTCTTGAGTACGCTTTTTATATTCTGAGATATGTACCTTTATGAAGATACTCAAAATATAACTAATTACACTGAATTATTTTAAATAAAGGTTGGATAAATTATTTAAATGATGAATTAATTCTGTATGTACTATAAACATAAAAACTAAAATATCATGTAAAAGTATTTTAGAAAATAGCTATAGTTAAGAGACCAGTAAGTGTGGAGAGGAAGGATATTTAGGGTAGCTTTTCCTATGTGAAGTAAAGTTTTTACCACAGCTTATTAAATTCTATGTAAGCTATAAATATGTATTGCACGTAAGGAGTAATTATTTCATTATTTTTCTAATTTTTTACAGTACCATGATGTAGACTGGGTAATTTCTTTGATACTTGAAGAAAAACTATCAATCATAATTATACATTAAGAAGCAGAAACATAATTTTAATTAATTTCAACTTTATTTTTGTTGTTGTTTTTATTTTGTTGTTTATTTTTGTCCTCATGTATTGATATTGCAGGTCTGGCTGTGGATCATTTTAGTGAACGGATATACTGGGCTGACCTTGAGCTTTCTATTATTGGCAGTGTTCTGTATGATGGCTCTGATTCAGTAATCTCTGTCAGTAGCAAACAAGGTTTGTGAAGTGCTTTTGTTTCATCTTTTAATTATTATTGAGAGTGTTGAGTAATGGTACGTAAGTATAAATATGAAAGCTTCACATTCTGAATTTCCTCAAATTCTTTTTCCTTCCAACTTGTTGCTCTTACTAGAGATTATAATTTTCATTCCTACTAGAATAACGAAAGGCCAGGCCAGAATTTCCTTAGCATAGAATGAACATGGCCCATTGCTTCCCAGATTCAGAAAATATTCATTCTGTTCCTTCTGTAGATATTACATTCTGAGCTGAGCACTTCAAGTAGTCAAGATTAGTGCCTCTGAACACAAGTTTTATTTCAAATTGCAGTGATAGCAAACAGAAATGAATTACTGTATATAATAAAACATCATTGTAACAATTGTACATCCAAGTGAAAAGCAGTGTGTAAAAATAACTTACCTCTACCTCCAGTGAGTGCAGAGTCTACCTGTGCTCTTCTTCCGTGGTGCCCTTTTGTATCCCCACCTCTATGCCCATCTCCTGTTTTTTATTCTCAGTCTCTACCGTCTGTACCTCACACTTGCTTTGCCTGCAACCTCAGTTCTTTCTGCTGAATCTAATTTCTTTCCCTTCGGTATTTCCTGCCCTTCCCTACCACAACCTCTTCGTTTATTAACCACAAATTCTTTATAATATGTACTTGAAGTTTTTATATTTACATATTATAAATACTGAATATAGCTTTGCTTCTTGTTTTTTAACAGAAGCAGAGGAATTTAAAGAAAAATAATTAAAGTGAACTTTCATTGTGCCTTTACCCAATGTGTGTTTTTTGTATAATGACCCAAATGGCAAAAAAAAAATTACACATTGCTATAACAATAAAGCTAACCTGTTTCAGATTAAGTACATTGAAGAAACATATACAAGTTTTAAAAAAGCACTTTATGTTTTACAATCTCTAGATAATAACTAAACTATAAATGTCATTTTGCATGTTATACATTTCAATGTCCAGGGTTAGATTAATTATTCTTATCATAAAAATATCTTAAAATAAGTTGTTTCTTAAAATGTGAAAAACAATAGCCTCTATTATTGTTAGCCAAACTAGTCGTATGCAACATTACCATTTGCTAGTTTGTTTTCTTTATCCCATTTCTAAAAGAGACAATGGTAATGCCTTTTTTTCTGTTCTTTTTGTCATTCAGGCCATCTAATTTGATCATTAATTTGATCTAGAACACAAATTCAGAATTTTGTGAACTGCCTGTCTGTGTGCAATGGATAAATCTGGCCTGTAGCTTTCTTTTGTCTGAAAACTATGCAGCATAGTACTCTGCATACAGTAAGCCCCCAGCAAATGCTTTGTGGTGGTGCAGATGGTTAAAGTGATGATGGAAACGTTTTTTATGTTGTGAGTGATATGTTTAGTATTTCACATATTCCTACTGCAAAAAAATTAATTCTAACAACTTTACAGCTACAATTAAAAATATTATAATTCTGAAAGTTTTTTTAAACAACAGTGGTAAGACTTTCTACATGATCTTGAATAAACCTGGTTTTAAGTCCGAGCACCTATTTACATTGCAACTTTTATAACTCCACTTTTTAAAAATTCTAGGCTTGTTACATCCACATAGGATTGATGTCTTTGAAGATTATATATATGGAGCAGGATCTAAAAATGGTGTATTTCGAGTACAAAAATTTGGCCATGGTTCAGTAGAATACCTAGCTTTAAATATTGATAAAACAAAAGGTGTTTTGATATCTCATCGCTATAAACAACTAGACTGTAAGTATATTTTATATTGTTTTTGACAAAAGACAGTATTTTAAAGTATTTTAACTATTTCAATGTCTTAATGCTGTGAGTTAAGTAACTTTAATGTTGCTATTACTAGATTTTTTTATCACCAAAGTCAAGATGTAAATCATGCAAAAGTTAATTTTGCATTTGATTGTGTTTTCTTGGAATTAGAATTGACTTGGTTATAAAAAAGTCTCATTCTGTTTTTCAATAAAACCTGTGAGTCTATACATAAACCATGCAAGTATTGAAGTTCATCATTAGCCATTTTGACTCTTGTTACTGATAACAAGTAATAATCATAGCATCAACATTCCATCTTTAAAAGCAACTGAGGAGTACTGTTTTCAAGGGCTATATTTTCTCTGTTTATGATTTTTATTGTTACTTTCCCTACTAGAAAGGAATAAATTATTAATGCAATTCTCTTGAAAGATCTGCTTCAAACACAACTATCAAAAATATTGAAGAACAAAGTAAAAAAAACAATGTGACTGAAATTCTAATGATCTGTCTTTATGTATGAGTTTATGCTTCAAGAAACTTTAAGATTTATTGATAATCTTTTATGGCAAATGAAAAGAGACTTAACCTCATTTGGTGCAATTGTCTGGAAAGGTAACACTTGATATTTATCCAAATCAGTTTTGGAAACAGATTAAAACTACAGATAGTCCCCTAAGAACTTCTGGAAATCCTCTCCAAACTTTTGTTGCTCTTTACCAGTGATCTGACACATTTAGTTCCAAGGTTAATATGAGGACACACTATCATCCTCTAGTTGTGTTTGATTCTTATTCATAGTCAAATATTACCACCTTCATAAAAACTACATAAATAAATAAAACTTTGCCCTGAATATAATAGGTGTTTGAGTGGTGGTCCTAACTGAGTCAAAGCCATTCTCACAGTTACCATTTCACTACCTAGGTGCCATTTCTGTTTCATTCTAAGGACAGACTCACTAAGGAGAGTCGCGGAGCAGTTATGACTGCAGAGGATGCTAATTGGGTAGAAATTTAGACAAAAATAAATGTGGCAGACATTTACATGCACAAAAACTGTAACCTGATGGAAACCATGTTAAATCTAGTTTTTAGAAAAAAGGAGTCCTCTCTTTTGTTTGTGTCTCAAACAGACAAATTCCTACGGATTTTAAGCCTTTGTAAATACAAGGGGAAGTTGTTTCTGTCTGTTCAACAGTTCTGAAACTACCTAAAATGAGGAGTAGGTCCCCCAAAGACTTCAGTTGGCTTTACTTTTTTTACATAAACCCAAACTCTACTTCGGTATCCCAGACCAACTTTTTTACCGAAAAGAAGTCAAATGGAAGAGTGACAAAGTATATGTTTGAATAATTCCTTCTCTCTTGTGGGAAGTGTAAATCAGGATAAACTTCCTGTTAATGATGGGCGTTGGGTAAGAATTTCTCTTTACCGATAAATGGGAACGGTAACATTGAAATGAGATCTACCCAGTAGAGATTTGATATGATTTCTTTTCAGTGTTGCTAATGCATCCTTTCACCTTGTTGAATTTTATGTTTCTGAAAACTATGGTACTTACAGTCACGCACTCCTTTGTTTCCTTTTGTTTTAATCAGTGCCCAATCCATGCTTGGACTTAGTATGTGAATTCCTGTGTTTGCTGAATCCTTTTGGAGCTACGTGTGTGTGCCCAGAAGGCAAATATGTGATTAATGGTACTTGCAGTGATGACAGCCTATTAGGTAGGTAAACGTCATTATTCTGTAAACAATGAATTAATTTGTATGATAAATTTTCACACCTCTTGAAACTGAACAGAATTAGCTACACAATCGTCAATGCAGTTGCCTTGATATCACTGGTTTTTGAATGCCTGCATAAACTGTTCTCTCTGAGGATGACTTCCTAATTGATTTATTCTACATTTATTCACAGAGCTGCACTGAACATTTACTATGCATCTAAGATTAGATTAAGACCTTTGCAGTCACACACCAAATCAAGATACTTTTATATAGCTCTTTATCAGTGAAGATAATGGTATTTCTGAGGATGCCATTTCCTTACATGTTTAAACCCAACCTTAAAATCCCTTATTCATTCATCAAGTTCATAGTGAACAACTTTCTTGCACCAAATACTAGTTTCGAGACCGAGGACAAGGGGCTCCTGGGTGGCTCAGTTGGTTAAGCGGCTGCCTTCGGCTCAGGTCATGATCCCCAGGGTCCTGGGATCGAGCCCCGCATCGGGCTCCCTGCTCAGCGGAGAGCCTGCTTCTCCCTCTCTCTCTGCCTACCACTCTGCCTATTTGTACTCTCTCTCTGTCAAATAAATAAAATATTTTTTTTAAAAAAAAGAAAGAAACAGGATAAGAAACTAAGTTGTACTTTCTTCTGCATAAAATTTGATTCACAATACATACTACTAAATAAATATTTTGAGGGCTTCTGAGCAAAACATAGCAGTAATTTAGAAGCTAAGGACTAATTTAGAAACAAAACTGACAAGATTGCTTCACTCGTAGAGCTCATATTTTAGAAGCTACATAAACATTGAACAAACATTTAAAAAAGTAAAATGTTATTTCAGATGCTTATTATAAGTATTAAATAGCAGAAAGTCAAAAAATAAAATAATGAAAATCAAAAACCAAAATAGTACAATGAGAAAAGACAAAAAAGAGACATCTCTCAATTATCCAGGTAGACTGATGAGAAGTTCCCTCATAATCAAGACATTAGCCATAATGGAAAAACAAATTACTATTAAGCGAAAATAAAATCAGCACTTACTAAATTTTATGACACAGACAAAAACACAGTGCTGTAAAATCCCTTGAGGATCACAACATTTTTCCAGTGAGATACACTTAGGATCTCTTCACAGCAGGACTTTCTACCTATTGTATTTTTCTCTGTTAGAATGAACTCCTCACATGAAGACTGTGTCTTTGCCCTCAGTCAGCCTCTCCACCCCCTTATCATTTTCTCATTGTTCTCTACTGGGAGTTATAGGCAATCTGAAGACTTCTACCTTTCCAAGACTCTAGGTGTCTAAAACTATCATAACTCCTTCATTTAATATATATTCTTTAAGCATTGGATATGCAAAGCTGAAAAGTTTGCAAAGATGATATGATGAATGACATAAACACCAATAGATATTTGTGTGGATAGTGATACATGGCCCAGAAGAGACAAGAGTTAAAACCATTAGAAGAATTCAGATGATCATCCAATTAGAGAATTGATTACAATTTTCTATAGAATATGACCCTAGGACAGGGTCTGCCAAAACAGAGGGGATTCAGATTAAGTGGGAATGAGGGATCAGAACCCTGAGACAGAGGAACTGAAAAGGCGTGAAAATAAGGCATGTAAAGAAAATAGTGAGTCATTTATTTGAGTTAGTCTGTAGCACGTGTGAAACAGTGTTGTGGGTGACGAGGTTAGAAATTTCTTAACAGAGAGCTAATTGTGAATCATGATTGGTATTTGGGATGAGTCCTTTAGTGCCAGTTCTTGAAAAGGTAGCTGTCACTGGCACTAGAATGCACCCTTTCTCTTCATTGATTATCTTTCCAACCAGAGTAGCTGTGATCTCAACTGTGATGATCAAATAGAATTAAATGGATGTTTTCAAATGTTATTAGGCACATTTTTTACTAGATGCTCTGACATGTTCATGTAGGTAAGCTATGTTTGGCCACATATTCTCCTTAACCTCTCAGAAGGAGATTCTTTAAAACAAGTCTTTCCCTGTAGAAGATATGCCACATTTTTATTAGTTCCACACACACTCATAACCAGTGATCTCACAGGTGTCCCTCTGCCCCTATGTACTGTGTCTACTTATACTATTGTTTGGGTGGGAGAGACCCCTGAGAGAGAGATGAGAATTCTGCACAGAAGTATTCTACTAATGCCACCAATGTGACTTTTCCATTGACTCTGATGTTGTCAATGTTGTTTTTATGGTCAAGTTGCCTACAGTTTTTGTTGTTTTTGCATTATAACTAGACATTAATATCTCTTCTACATACTCTCCCTTTTTTCTTCTTTGCTTAGTATAAATGATTTATCTAAAACTCAGATTAATTTATCCCATAATCCCAGCAAATACACAGGAAGAAGTTGGCCTGGGGTGGATCTGAGGCAGAGTTTTGGTTTAGGCCAAGATCTATCAATTAACTAATTTGTCTGGCCCTGTCCTCCCTTAGTCTCAGTTTCTTTTTTGTAAAATTAGATTAACAATAAATATCACTACTACTTGTAATAATAATAATAAATATTTTGAAGGCTTATGAACAAGGCATAATGTAAGTATATGTATATTATTGTTTTTAATTCCCCCAAATCCCCAATAATAATATGATCATTGCCCCCGTTTTCTCGGATTAGAAAATTGAAGCAAGGCTCAATTGATTGTCTAACATTACTTAATAATGGTGGTCCCCCAAGGTGAACCTCGGCATTCTACACTCTTCACCATCCCCTAGTACACCCCAGTGCCTCTATAGTGCCCGCATCACCCATGTCCAGAGTCACTGAAAAGAGCAGAAATGACATAGATAAACTGCCTAGCACAATGCTTTGCAAAAAGTAGACACACAGCACTGTAAGATAAATCTATCATTAAGTAAGCAAGCAAATGAAATAGATTTTTTGCTATATTAATTCATCAAATTTTATAGTTTTATGTTTGAAATGAGAAAGCATTTTTTTCTAAGTGTACACTTACTGAGATCTAAAACTTTTTTTTAATTTAAATTCAATTAGCCAACATCATAATGTTCAATGATACATTAGTTGCATATAACACTCAGTGCTCATCACATCATGTGCCCTCCTTAAACTCTGTGAGAAATTTCAGTTTTACTATTTCAGATTTGACTGGAAGGCATGATTATAGAAACCTCCTAAAAGTTCATTTTTTTAATTTAAAAGAAAGTCTTATATTTTAAATAATCAGAGTGTTAAAAAATATTCACATTGGCCACTATGCATATGAGCCTTGGTAGCAGACAGTTTGGACCACCTCAGTGAGGAATATAAATAAATAGATTTCAGAATTACTGATTGGTGTAGATAAATGCCAATTGATTTTTTCCTGACATTAACATTTGATATAGCCAAGTTTTTCTGCTCTTTATAATTACTTGCCTTTCTCTAGCTGCTATTGTTAAATGATGAGACACTGAATATTTTTAATCTTCATGTAAGAAATTTGAAATTCAAATGTTACTCATTCTTGGAGAAGTATTTACCTGCTCTTTCCTATAGTTGATTATAATTGCTGGACTTGGCTTCTGGGGGTGATTTAGTTATTGGCAAAAGCAGCCTTCCTTTTCATTATAGAACTATTACAGTTAGGTTTTGAAACTCCACTTCTATTTCATCAAGCAGTGTTATATTTTAAAATTTCTGGTGCCTGATGAGGCACATTACAGAAGTGCACGTGTCCTAACATGTAGAGATTTTGAGTCTCTATGTAGTTTACATAGAACATTTACAGATGAAAATGAACTCCCCCACAATAATCTTAACTGTGATCATAATGCCTTAAATATTTATCTTCACTGTTTACATTCACAACTCCAATCAGGGATATTTTATGCTGAACGAATTAGAAATGCTTGGTTGAATTTTAAACTAAGGAAGTATATATTTCCATTCTAGATCTTTCTTGAGAATTCAACCTCTGTGTTCAACTCTTTGCTTTGCAATGAGGCAAGTCTCAGAATTGCCTGGTACTGCTGATAAATAGTCTCTATTTATGATAGTGGATGTGATATTTGAGTCATTTTTTTTTTTTTATTTGAAGTCACTGAGGCTCTTTAAAGTGCTCTTGTGATTATTGCAGTGATATATTAAAGCTTTTGCTATTTTGGGGCCAATGGATCTTGAATAAAGAATACAGGCTCTTTTGATTTTACCTTACTTTGATATAAAAGAGGCATGGCTTTAGTAGAAGGCATATTCTAGAACAGAATGCTTCTTACAATATTCTCAATCATTTGTGTTCTATTGGGCATCATATATCCTGCCCTAAGTAAAGCAGTATTTCTAATGGAGTAAGGTCATGTCAACACACATAACCTGAAAAATTATTCAAACCAATTCTTATCATAAATAAGACTCATCATATTTTTAAAAATAATTTTGCAACCCCAAGGAATAACCATCCTTTTCTTATTCTCAGCCAAAATGTATTAAGTAGACAGATTGTGCCTAAATATTTTCCATATGAAAATTTTACATATGGAAATGTTTCTGACACTGTTTTATCAACATCTTGTACCAAACCTAAGTGACTTTTAGTTTTGAGTTGTTTATACATAGTTAATAAGGATGTATATCAAAGAATGTATTTTCATTTAAATGTTTTTCTATACTGTAAGTTATATGTGTGTTTACATATATATATATATCTGGTATATATCCATATTCCATTAAATATTCCATATCTGATATATATATATATATATATATACACTATATATACACAATATATGTGTAAATCCAATATATATATACTATATATATACATACTATATATACTATATATACACTATTACATTTATCTTACATATTTCAGTTTGGTTTAATATCAAATAGTCCTAAAAATATGCTATGTTTGCTTATGTCATAAAGAAAATGTATTGATTGGAAAATATTTCATTTTTAGGAAGCTTCAGTTGGTTTTGTTATTTAATGCTTTAATAAATACAAGAAATGGTTAATAATTCTTTAAGCCTAAAGAAGAATAAAAATTAAGTATTTGTATTCCCCATTCAACAGTGGTTAAAGTTGATTTCTCTGTTTTCAGATAGTATTTATAGTATTTTGCTTCTTCCACTTTTATATCAGGGGTATTTATTTGAGAAATTTTATGAAAAAAAAGTAAATCTGAATATTTAATTTTTGTATATGTGAATTGTTCTTATTCTACCATCCAATGAATAGCCTGCTAATTTGTACATTTCTTCTTATAACCAGATGATTCATGCAAATTGACTTGTGAAAATGGAGGAAAATGCATTTTAAATGAGAAGGGTGACTTGAGGTGTCACTGTTGGCCTAGTTATTCAGGAGACAGGTGTGAAGTCAATCACTGTAGCAATTACTGCCGAAATGGAGGCACCTGTATACCATCAGCTCTGGGTAAGTGTTTGAATTTCATTGTGCATTCAAGTAATTTACATTTTTCCTTATATGTGAAAAATATAAAGAGGGTACGTAATGTTAGAAATTTAATTCCTGGTATCTTTATAAAAAATAAATTAACACAAATTAAATTTAATTATTAATTCAACATAATAGTATTTGTTCCAAGCTCAGTATATTGAAGTTCAAGTCACAAAATCTAACAATAGTAATGATCCTTATCCTGTGTTGAGTGCATACCATGTGACAGGGCTCAGTGCTTACAGGTATTCTGATGCTGGCTTAGAATGATTAAGTGAAATCAGTTTTATAAGCTTTATATGTTTGATTTATCTGTTTTTATTCTTTATTTTAATTTATTTTATTTTGACATTTCATGGTTGAGCTTTTTTTTTTTTTTTAAAGATTTTATTTATTTATTTGAGAGAGAGAGAATGAGAGAGAGAGAACACATGAGAGGGGATAGGGTCAGAGGACCAAGCAGACTCCCTGCCGAGCAGGGAGCCTGATGCGGGACTCGATCCCGGGACTCCAGGATCATGACCTGAGCCGAAGGCAGTCGCTTAACCAACTGAGCCACCCAGGCGCCCAATGGTTGAGCTTTTTAAAAAATATTTATCTAAATTCCAGTTAGTTAACATTCAGGTGTACAATATAGTGATTCAGCACCTCCATACAACACCCAGTGCTTATCACAAGTGCACTTCTTAATCCCCATCACCGATTTAACCAACCCTTCCCCACCCACCTCCCTCTGGTAACCATCAGTTTGTTCTCTATAATTAAGAGTCTGTTTCTTGGCTTGACTCTCTCTCTTTTTTTTCCTCCTTTGCTCATTTATTTTGTTTCTTAAATTCCACATACAGGATCATATGGTATTTGTCTTTCTCTGGCTGACTTATTTCACTTAGCATAATAGTCTCTGGCTCTGTCCATGTTGTAGCAAATGACAAGATTTTGTTCTTTTTTATGGCTGAGTAATATTCCATTATATTAGATATAGATATAGATATAGATATAGATATAGATATAGATATATAGATACCACAACTTCTTTGATTTGGGCTGTTTCCATAATATGACTCTTATAGATAATGCTTCTATTAACATTGGGGTGCATCTGTCCCTTTAAATTAGTATTTTGTATTCTTTGGGTAAATACCTAGTAGTTCAACTGCTGGATCATAGGGTAGTTCTATTTTTAACTTCTTGAGGAACCTCCATACTATTTTCCTGAGTGGCTGCACCAGTTTGCATCCCCCCCCAACAGTGCAAGAGGGTTCCCCTTTCTCCACATCCTCGCCAACACTTGTTTCCTGACTTGTTAATTTTAGCCATTCTGACTGGTGTGAGGTGGTATCTGTAGTTTTGATTTGCGTTTCCCTGTTGATCAGTGATGCTGAGCATCTTTTCATGTGTCTGTGGGCCATCTGTGTATATTCTTTGGAAAAATGTCTATCCATGTCTTCTGCACATTTTTTAATTGGATTAGTCTTTTTTGGATGTTGAGTTTTCTAAGTTCTTTATATATTTTGGATACTATCTCTTTCTCAGATATGTCATTTGCAAATATCTTCTCCCATTCCGTTGGTTGCCTTCTAGTTTTGTTGATTGTTTCCTTCACTGTGCAGAAGCTTTTTATTTTGATGAAGTCACAACAGTGTACTTTTGCTTTTGTTTTCCTTGTCTCAGGAGACATATCTAGAAAGAAGATGCTATGGTCAATGTCAAATAGGTTATTGCCTATGTTCTCCTCTAGGATTTTTACAGTTTCCTGTCTCACATTTAGGTCTTTAATCCATTTTGAATTTATTTTTCTGTATGGTATAAGAAAGTGGTCCAGTTTCGTTCTTTTGCATGTCCTTTTTTAATTGAACAGTTAGCCTAATGCTAAACCTCATTTGCTATTGAAAATTAAGTTAAATTTTAAAATTAAGTTAAATATAAATACACTATATCAGTACATCTGATAGCATCATAATTCCTATCTAAAATCATAACTACTTTGTGGGCATTGCAATATAGTATATAATATGCTTTGAAAATATCAGGTTACTACATGTTAAGATATACTTGGAATTCTTATTAATTTATGCAATAGCTCTGTTTGTAAAAAGTGTTTGCTACAGTGCATAAGTGAATAGTAAAATGTATTTTTCTACTTAGTGCTATTATATTTAAAATATGTTCCCACGGGAAAAATTAACCCCAATGCATAATAAAAATATAATTTGTAAATTCCAAAATTCAGTGCAAAGGACACTATGCAACTATTAAAGTGCAATTTATGCACATTTAATTCTACTACAATAAATGCAAATTTAGGGGCGCCTGGGTGGCTCAGTTGGTTAAGCAACTGCCTTCGGCTCAGGTCATGATCCTGGAGTCCCTGGATCGAGTCCCGCATCGGGCTCCCTGCTCGGCAGGGAGTCTGCTTCGTCCTCTGACCCTATCCCCTCTCATGTGTTCTCTCTCTCTCAAATAAATAAAATCTTTAAAAAAAAAAATGCAAATTTAGTGAAATGGAAAATTAATCCATATGATCTTCACATCCCTTACACGGTTAATTTCTGTCTTACTGGGAGTTCTCATTGCTTCTATTGCTTGTGCTATTCTTTGAAGTATTTAGCATAATGCTAACTGAAAGAGCCACATGAAGAAGCATTTTCAGTGGAGTTCAGAGGAACCAAACTGTTTCTGATTTGCATTCTAATAGTAAAAGCATTACTATTTCTTTGAATTTGATAATATTAAGTCTATAAATATTTTTGACTTATGATTAATTGATAATTAAGGTATTCTAGCTACTTAATAGAGTTCTGAAAACATATGCAGCAAGTTGACTGAAATAAAAAGACACTAGGTCTTACTATATATTTTCATTCTGCCTAAGAGAAGCTACTCCTTACAGTAGAGTATATTCTATCGTTGTGGGAGAAATTATAGTACTGGGACCATGCAAATAAAAACTGAATGAATGTTTGGTAAAAGGGTATGACCTGTAATTGTATTTTAGTAACACAGATACCATTTCCTTTAGGGGAGAAGCTTTTCTTACACACATGAGTCATTTAAGAATTTTATTACTTGATTGTTAATTTTCTCATTAAGATAATAAATTTTGGGGGGGTTACAACCAGATGCTTTTCTTATATTTGCCTTTAGAAATATTTAAATGGAAAAGAGTTTGGTACTCCAAACTATAAATATCTTTCCAACCTGCAGTGGATCCACAAGGACAAATCTCTATGAAACATTGAATTTTCTGCCCTGTCATGGATCCTGAACTATATGTGGATACAGCACAACTTTTAATGTTTTGTTCAAATCATTTGTCGAGATCTTGCTGTATTCTTAAAATCTGTATCGATTTTATCTTTGCACCCAGATAGATTATTAGATCTTGATTTACATAGATAACATGTTCAGAAAAAAATTATATTTCAAATTAGTAATATAAACGAGTCCTTATATGAATTTAACTTGAGATATGGCCATGTAGTTTATTGTCATAGAGCACCTAAATATTAATAATAATATCATATCCAATTAAGTCATCTACAAAGCATTTTTTACTTTTAAAAATATGGTTTTATAAAAACATTGTTTGGTTTTTATAGACTGTAAAACCTCATTATCTCCACACAAATGTTAATTTGTTAAACAAATCCCAGTGGGCAATTCATGGATTTATTCACTGTTGGTTTACGTACGTTTAAGCCTTTTGGCAAATTCCTATGTGGACACTCTATGACTAGGGTCTGGGGCAGCCTTAATTAAAATTTATAAGTTTATAACAGTTGTATAGAACTATAATAATTGAACAAAGGAAATGTCAGCAGTTAATTAAAAGCACACATCTGAGAGGCATAATTAAAATTTTGCATTGAGTGTTTCCTCATTCCTTAAGTTTTTTTTTTATAATAGAGAAAACTAAAAATAAAATATATGAACTGTATTCATATAGGAAAGTACTACAAAATGAAATAGTTTGACATTGATTATATCGACAAGGGTGCATGTAGTTCATTTCTATGACCTGCTCATAGGAGGATATTAAGATAAAGTTTGCTTTGGGCAAGATAATGGAAATGAGAGTAAGCATTGAATTATTCAATCATTCTATTATAGAAAATAGAGAATAATTGAAGAATTTTTCTCATCATGAATATAATGAGGATATTTACGTGATTAACTCTATATATTTACAATTAATCTTCACTTCTATAAATATTTATTCTCTAAAGTATGTTGATGGGGCGCCTGGGTGGCTCAGATGGTTAAGCGTCTGCCTTCGGCTCAGGTCATGATCCCAAGGTGCTGGGATCGAGTCCCACATCGGGCTCCCTGCTCCTTGGGAGCCTGCTTCTCCCTCTGCCTCTCTCTCTCTCTCTGTCTCTCATGAATAAATAAATAAAATCTTTAAAAAAAAAAGTATGTTGATACTGTTTGGTATTTCCCTTACTCTTAGAGTTCTGTTATTTAGACTTTTAATGTTCATATCAAAAAGAATCAAGGTTTTCTACACAGCTGATTTAGAGTAATAGAGCAAGAGAGTTTGTAAATTTGGGGCAATATACCCAAATACTCCCACACGTAAAGTTTGGAGTTATGCAGAAGGGAAGGCAACTTTTAATTTAGGGAGTTTGAAAGTGCACAAAAGCAGGACTGCCTAGGTAAAGGAGTGACAGTGCAATTTTTTATAGTAGATAATACATTTGTATTGAATGTCTTAAGTGAAAGTCTTTAGTGAAAATGTCTTAAGTGAAAGAAGAAAGCAGAAACTCTCACTGTAATTCTCCCTGTTACCATATCAATGGACTTCGCCAGTGAAAGGTTTTTCCCCAGAACTAAAACAGAAAGTGGCCCCTGTTAAGGAAAGGAAACAAACAAACAAACAAAAAACCGATTCTTTTCATTACTTTTCAGTGCAACAGAAAGGGCTTTTAAAATAATAAGTTGATGCTAAGACTTTTCTTTTTCGTTCATTCTGGCTCTTTCTGCCCAGGACACTGGCCCAAATATGAGGGGGGCATATATGGCTGCCATCAGATATGATCAAATATGGCTGCCCTAAAAATGTTTGCTCAAAGGCAAAACTAGGAACTTTTGGATACCCTCAAAACATCATGGGACTAATGACAAAAACGTAAATCCTGATGTCTCTTAAGTCCCATCTCTACCTAGGACATTAAGTACACAATCACCTGATTAACATCTTGATAAAGGGTGAACATGCATTCAAACTGCCCATCTTTGTTTTTCTTTCACTTTTTATTTAAATGAGAGCTGTTTTTAATTTAAATTAAGCTTGATGTCCTAGCTTCCTTAACATAGATACTGTTTATATTTAGGGAGTGCTAAAAGCTGGCTATTTGGTCCTACTGGCTTTTTGAGGATCTCAGAGAATATTTTGTTGAAAATATAAAATTATAAAAACATTAAATAGGGCACATAATTTTAACAAATAAGTGACATAGAAATACATAGCCGTGACAAATCAAGTAGAAAAAAATACAGAAAGCAAAATGAGCAAATGGCAAAAGAAAAGTCTCACACACACATGCACACAAACATACAAAAAGAGGAGAAAAGAGGAAAAAGAGGAAGGAGGATTTTGGAGAGGAGAAGTACAGCAGGAGCCCCGTCACACACCGATGAAACCAGCATCCTTCAATCACTATCAGAAGAAAATGTTCATGGTACAAATCTTGAAGCAAGCAATTTTGAAATACTCACCAAGAGTTTAAAAAGTTTCTGTGTCCTTTAAATAAAATTTTTAGAAACATATCCTAAGGATTACATAATGATAAAAACCAAAATATTTAGAAGTAAAGATGTTCATTATAGTGTTACTTGGAATATAAAATTGGAGATAGAAACCTGAATCCAAATAGTTAATATGTAAGATACAGCATATCTAAAAGATGAATGTTATATGATAAATACAACCAGACTTGTAGAATAGGATAATATAGTAAAATAGTCACATTGTATTTCATTTTATTTTTATTGAAGTATAGTTGATACACAATGTTGTATTAGGTTCAGGTGGACAATTGAGTGATTTGACAGCTCTGTAAGTTATGCTATGCTCATCACAAGTGTAGCTACCATCTGTCACCATACAATGCTATTACAGTATCATTGACTATATTCCCTGAGCTGGTACCTTTCATCCCCGTGGTTTATTCATTCCATAATTGATAGGCTGTACCTCCCACTCCCCTTCATCCATTTTGCCCATCCCCACTGCCTCCCCTGTGGCAGCCACCAGGTTGTTCTGTGTATTTATGGGTCAGTTCTTTATTATTTGTTTTGTTTTTCAAATTCCATATATAAGTGGAATCATATGGAATTTGTCTTTTTTTTTTAAAGATTTTATTTATTTATTTGACAGAAAGCACAAGCAGGGGGAGGGGCAGGCAGAGGGAGAAGCAGACTCCCCGCTGAACAGGGAGCCAGACATGGGCTCAATCCCAGGACTCTGGGATCATGACCTGAGCCTAAGGCAGATGCTTAACTGACTGAGCCACCCAGGCGTCCTGGAATTTGTCTTTAAATACCAACACAACTACTAATAATAACACTACCAATTAAGTATTTGCTATGTGGCAGACATTGTGCCATGTGTTTTACGAACACATAGTAGGCATTACTAGCACCATTTTACATAATGAGATGCAAAATGAGATCTAGTGAAGAAATGTAAGTTTTGCAAAGCCACATAATTAATAAATATCTAATAAGATTTGATTCCCAGGTCTGTCTAATACCAAAAAACAAATAATTTAACTTTGCACTAAATTTATTATTTAGTTCCCTGTTAAATATTCTTATGAAATATTTCAGGATGACCCATTTTTACTGAGACTAGTTTTGGTATGTAAGGGCCATGTAAGACTAGCGAAATTTCAAGAACTCTGTGAGAATCCAAGGCATTTCCATTTTTCTTATGAGCAATACAATCTTTAGTTGTGTCAATGAATATTCCTTAATAATATGTATTATTGATTATAGATGATCAACACCTTTAGTTATATTTTCACCATATTTGACATTAGCTACTATTGATTATCCAGTTACATCTCAACATTTATTATTTATTTACCTTGTTGCATGAAAATTTGCTGGCACATTTTTGAAGATATGTGCAAAGAGTTTCCATTTGTCTATGAACAGAAGCAGATCAATTAATAATAAATTAATGGAGCAATTAAACTAAGCTCCATTTGTTGTGTACAGCTAGTAAGGCACTTTGCTAAAATATAATGTCCAACTTAAATATGCAACAGACCTAGCACTGGCAGAACCTAGTCTTCAGAAATCGTGTATGCTACCATACACGACACCAATGTTTATGAGAAGAATTTTCTCTCTTGTGGGTCATGGGAGAGTTGAACCTACTGAGCAGGCAGAGACACACTGAGGCATATGACAAAGACTGAGAATGAATGTCTGTCATTTTGGAAGGAGAATGAGCCCAGAGTCAGAAAATTGAGACTGAACTATTTGGATAGAGAGACAATTGTTGAACCCATGAAACTGTATCACCAAAAAGAAGTTTAGAGAATATATTTTAAGAGACAGAAAGAGAAAACACAAAGGCAACTGAAAAGGACAGTCAGAAAAAAAAGGAAATCAACAATGGTAGTGTCTTAGAAACCAAGCAGAGATAGAATTTTTTAAGAGTAGATGTGTAATAAATGTGTAATAAAAAATAAATAAATAAATTTCAAGGATAAAATGTGTAAAATTATGGAGAACATTTGAGGAGGAGGATGATTGAAAAGGAATCCGTGGATTTAGGGATTAAGAGATCAGAGATAATCTTTTCAAGAGTACATAAATACACAGTAAAGAAAACACACACTAACTTCTCCATCCCTAAACCTTTTTTACCACAAGGGAATCAGAATTGATTTATGTGAACAATACCTTCGTATTGAGGGATCTGTCCTCTCCTCTGAAAAAGCAAAGAGAAGTAACAGATTAAGATACATCGTTTTGTATATTGAAAAAATAAAAACTGTAAACCCAGTAAAGGATTGGGATATGACTTTATGATCAAAGATTTTGTCATATATTTGGTAGAACTGGAAGCTGTGCATGTAGACTCTTTCTTTAAAAAGCTCAAGTATATATCAAAATTTGAAGTTATACAAGTAAATGGACTTGATAAAAATACTAGGTGTGCTTTTTTTGTTTGTGTTTGTTGTGTGTTCTTTCTTTTTAAAGTGTAGAATTAAGCATGTTGAGAAAGTAAAGAGAGAAAAAGACCTATCCTTCAAAGTTAAAGATGCTGAAGTCTGAGACTTGATAGAGAATTTCTGCTTTATCCCATTGCTGCCATACAAATTCAAATTTAATTTTATCTTAAATAAATAATGGAGACAAAATGTGTAATTTAAGACAATTTTCCAAAAGATTTTCTTAGAATGTTACAGTGTCTCTTTAGGACACAGTTACAAAGTGATAAATGGTGAATCTCAGTAGAAATAACAACAACAATAATAATACTAAACAATTAGAGCTAAAGTGTCACTGAGTGCCTTCTATGTGCCTAGTACCTTTAGAAATGTTTTGCATGTATAATCTCATTTACTTTATTTGATTCTACACAACAACCCCATATTATTATCCCCATTGTTTTGCATAGGGGGAAAGAAGCAGAGAAGTGATGTCCATGGTCCCCCCACAGGTAATTGGCACAGATAGTCTATATCCAGGCAGTCTGACAACCCACACTTTAAAGGTCTGAATGCTATAGAAGGCGGACTGATTAGAGGCAACAAACTGATCCTCCCCCTCCTTCCTCCGGTTAATTGATGCTCTTCCTGATTATACTACTCTTGTAGGCTGTCAACTCCCAAACTCCCTGGATGCTTCACTGCTATAAATCTATACCTTAGTCATCGTAACAGTATTGTTACCTTTTCAAATGCCAAAATCAAATTGAGCTACCTAAAAAATCTTTATAAATAAATCCAATGCAACTTGTTAGGGTACACCCAGAGAGATTCGTGAAAATATTAGATGGAGCCCATTATAAAATTCTGTGACAGGTGGTTCATTTCCCATCAGCAAACAAAAGATCTGCTGTATCAACACACAGCTTCAAGTTGGTAATGTTCCCCTGAATATGAAGATTTCTACTTGTCAAAAAGAAATCTTTTAAAAGGAAGAGAAAGAAGCCTTTTGAAAATAATTCATCCAGAATCTAAATGATGTGAGGCATAGGCTGGTGGTGGGGAGAGGTGGGGGACAACCTGATCACTCCGCCCTAGTTTCAAAACAGCTGTAGATGAGATAAAAGCATGGTGTCATTCTCTCAGTGACTGGGATAGTTTTCAAGTGCCCTAGTGGGTTGCATTTGTTTCTTTCAGACTTCTATCACTTCAATGTTTTTCACTCCTAATTTTAAAAAACCTGGAAAATAATGGAGAAAAACATAAATCTACGGTGCTTAAGTCCTACCACCATATGGCACTTTTTGTGATTATTCTAATGCATTTTGATTTCTCCTGTACTTTCTGTTCTGTTTGTTTCACATTTAGCTCATGTTAATTTGTGTTCCTGTTTATATGTTCTATTTCTTTGTAAGGCATTCACTGTTTCTTGTTGATGAAGAGGAATTACTTCTTTTGTTCGGAGCTTTCGTTTTCCTTGGTAACTGTGTTCCAACAATTCTCTGTCCTCTTCATCTTCTACCACTATTCATTCTCTTGTTTGTGTCTTTGTTTTTCACCCATTATTGTTCCCGTGAAGATATTTTGTCTATATGTAAGCAACAACTAGAAAATTCACTACCATTATAAGAAAAATAATTAGCTAAAAGTTTTAAAGCCATTTTCTGGGAGTGGAAAACATGATGTGACTCAGCTTTTAATGTACGTAAAATTTACCTTGCTTCTCAACCTATTAATAGGCATTTATCTGCTGCCAAACTAATAACATTTATACATAAGTTATAAAGCAATGCTACTCACCATAAAAATGTATGTAACTTTGTTCACTGAGAAGCAATAGCTTCAACTATGTTTAAGTACGTGGAGAGCTTTCAAGGCAAAATAAATAAATAGATTGTGGAACCTCCACTTATTTATTCCCTTGGAAATACAGGTGGATTTTATTTGGAGGCACTTTATTCACTTATGAGTGCTTTTCAAAAAAATATAGAATGTAGAATCTATGGCAATAGAGAAAACATATCATTTTCACACTTCAAATCTAAGCCTTATACTCATACATTTTTGTGACCATTCTAATTATGCTTCATGTCTACAAAGGTGAGAGAGGAGATGGTTGGATATTCTCTGATGCTTTCACCTGAGTGACATTTCCAAGTTCTAGTTAATTCAGATCTATAACTAAATTTCTTCTTTATTCTCTTTCATGTTATTTCTTTACATTTGCACAACCTCTAAGCTTCACTTTTCCCCATTACAAATGATGGCCATTATTTCATTTTGTTTTCCTTAATCTCTCTTACAGAGCTAGTTCTGTACTCCATTTTCCACCCAGCCCTTGACATTCCAGGCAGTTAGAGAGACTCATTCCTGATATAACAGTTAACTGTGTTGTGTTCCAAACACCTTAAAGGATTGTTCACCTTTACTTGTGATGTTATTTTCCACAGAGCAAATAAAGAAAAATATCCACAAATGATCCATTAGATTTGCTCTTGGGTGCTGTTAACATTAGACTTTAAATCATCTTACTAGTCTACAAGTGACAGTCCTTTCCCATGAATAAAAAATCTCAAAATGAAATAAAATAGGACTTACTAAGTGCTTATATACTAAATGGAGTATGTATATTTACATCAACTAAAATAAATAATTGCATAAGTATTATAGATGCCATACCCACTTTAAACATATTAAAATATTTATAAGTCTAAACTCATGCTTTAGCAGTGGTGGTACATGATAATTCAACACAGAAATATGATTGTCTGAGGGGATTATACTAAGTGAAATAAGTCAAGCAGAGAGAGACAATTATCATATGGTATGTGGAACATAAGGAATAGCACGGAGGACCATAGGGGAAGGGAGGGAAAACTGAAGGGGAAGAAATCAGTGAGGGAGACAAACCATGAGAGACTCTGGGCTCCGCAAAACAAACTGAGGGTTTCAGAGGAGAGGGCGTTGGGGGGATGGGGAAACCAGGTGATGGGTATTAAGGAGGGCAAGTGGGTGTTATACGCAACTAATGAATCGTTGAACACAAGAAAGAAAGAAGAAAGAAAGAAAGAAAGAAAGAAAGAAAGAAAGAAAGAAAGAAAGAAAGAAAGAAAGAAAGAGAAAAAAGAATAAAAAAGCAATATGATTGTCTCTATTTTATATTCTAATGGCTAATACAATCTGCATTACTATATGAATAGAATAAAAATAATTGAAAAAGCAAAATGGACATGAACAGAGAAGTACAAAGAATAAAATAAGCATTTCAGAGCATAACACACCTGCATAAATATGTAATTGTTCATAAAATGAGCTCCGGTTATTTTACCTGATGTGAATCTGAGTTATCTTCTAATCCAGGCTTCACTGGAACATGGGAAGACTAAGACCCACAGAGGTCAAGTTACTGCCTAAAATCACAGATTAAGTAGTGGACAAACCTTGACCAGAATCTTGGCTTCCTGTTTCTTATCCAGTGAGGATGCCATGGAAATAAACAATTCTAGTCAAATAATTTCTTTTTGTTCCTTTTTCTTTTCCAATAGGGAGACCCACCTGCAGCTGTGCCCTGGGGTTCACTGGACCAAACTGTGGTAAGACAGTCTGTGAGGACTTTTGTCAAAATGGAGGGACCTGCAGTGTGACTGCTGGGAACCAACCTTACTGCCACTGCCAGCCTGAACACACTGGGGACAGATGTCAGTACTGTAAGTGAAAGCAAGTCTCACGAGATGATCTCACAGCAGACTTTGATGTTTACCATTAGTAACTCTCTTATCTCGATGTTCCCTCCATTACCTCAATTTCAGCAACCCCTTATTTTTCAGGCTCACTCCCTCCATCACCCCAATTCCAACTATTTTTTACATTTGTCCTCATCCTTCTCGTTTTAAAGATTCGATGTTTCTTCCTTCCCCAGCTTAGATTCTCGAATCCATCGTTGTAATCATGTCCTCGTATATACCCTCAGTTCCCATGCTCTTTCTTCCCTTCTGTTGCACTTTCCTAGAAAACTGTAACCATGGTTAAATCCAGTTCTCCATCTGCTCTGAACTGGTGCCCCACTGCTGGATGCCACTGAAGAAGAGTACATAATCGTACAGACAGGTCTCTCTTGAGTTTTTATCACCAATGTCAAATGGGCACTTACTATGGCTTCTACTGTGTTTTGCTAATCTATTGACTCTCCTATATGTCTATGTCAGATCTTCTCTTTTCTCCTCAAACCTCCGATCCCTGCTCCCCAAATTCATCCTGAGCTCAAGAACTTGCTTTCTATTTCATTGGTCAAAATAGAAGCTATCTGAAGAGAACTGCCATGAGCTGCCACTATCACATCTCTCAAACTACTTTATCTTATATCCATAGACTCTGTCTTTGTAGGAGTAGGAACCTTGTGTGCTATACTCTCCACTCATACATTCCATCCCTCTTAGCTACTCGTGGACACATCTCTTACAACTGTCCCCATCTTTCTCCTTTATCAATATTTTCCTCTCTCCCCAGTTCTTTGTTGAACAACCTTGCCTTGTGCCCATATCTCTTTCTACCCACAACTTTATTTCCCTGCTTATTTTTTTTACTTGTAACATTATTCTAAAGAGTTATATGCTACAGTTCCTCTCATTTTTCTTTTGACCTCACCTCTGGCAGATTTTTATCTTCACTATTTTGCTGAAATAGCTTTCATCAAAGTCAAGTTAATTTATTTTATTGTCATCCATGTTCTCATATTCAATGGCCAATTATCAATTCTTATTCTATCCCACCGTCCGAAGTTAATCACTACCCCCTTAAAACACCTTCATTTGTCTTTACCACTCTCGTGTTTTCATTCCAAGTTTACTGGCTGTTTCTTTTCACCATCTTTTGCTGGTTCCTCCTCATCTCCCTGACCTCTAAACATTGGAGTGGCTCATGACTGTACTCATATCTCTTTTTTCTCAAAAACACTCACTCTTCAAGCCTGTGATTTCCGTACAAATCGGAACATTAGAATAAACAGTTTTATAAACAGTTTTGTGAGATACAGTTTCCCAAACACCACCTTCAAAGATTCTGATTCTGTTAGGCTGCAATAGTATTTAAGGTTTCCCACGTGTTTCACATATGTGACTGAGATTGAGACCTGCTGCCTAGATGATTTCAACTGATCACATGACCTTCAATACTATCCAAATACAAATGATTCCGAATGTTTATCTCTAGCTGAAACTTCCACCTGAATTCCAGATTTTTATACCTAATTGTCTATTTGACAGTTTGAGTTGGCTCTAAATTAACTTGATTTTCTCACCCAAAATCGCTTCTACCACTGTTTACCCTGTATCTATAAAAAGAAGCACTCATCTCGGGGCGCCTGGGTGGCTCAGTTGGTTAAGCGACTGCCTTCGGCTCAGGTCATGATCCTGGAGTCCCAGGATCGAGTCCCGCATCGGGCTCCCTGCTCGGCAGGGAGTCTGCTTCTCCCTCTGACCCTCCTCCCTCTCATGCTCTCTGTCTTTCATTCTCTCTCTCTCAAATAAATAAAATAAAATCTTTAAAAAAAAAAAAAAAAAAGAAGCACTCATCTCTTAGGTCCAAGTATCTTGGATTCATCCTTTTTTTTTTTTTTTTTTAATCTAACCCACTTCATTATTTTTTAAAAGATTTCTCATATCCATTTTTTGTTTTAATTCCACTATAGTTACAAACAGCGTTATATTAGTTTCGGGTATATAATCCAGCGATTCAACAATCCCATACCTCACCCAGTGCTCATCACCACAAGTGTACTCTTTAATCCCCATTCATCTATTTTGGATTCATCCTTGACTCTTCTCTTTCTTTTACACCCCAACTTCTTTCTCACTTTTTCCTTTAAAACATACCGAGAATCTGAACACTTCTCACCAGCTCCATCCCCACTATCTTCATTGAAGTTTCCAGTATTTCTTACCTGCATAATTACTAACTGATCTCCATGTTTTCTCTCAGCACCCTCTGTACCGATTCTCAAAAGAGTAGCCACAGCTGTATGTTGTATTCATAATGAGAAGAATGGTTTTCTGTCTCAATCATATTTACTGAGATCTTTCTATATCCAGGCATTCTTGTGTTTACTTCTTTTTTTGCCTTAATTCTATTAATCCATTTAATCCCACTAATGAGCTAGGTGTTGCTTTTATTCTCATTTTGCAGAGGATGCTACTGAGGAGACACAAAGAGCCTCCTGAAGATCACACAGTTAGTAAAGGGGAGAGTCAGGACTCTGCCTGGGTAATCCAACTCCAGATCCCATACCCTTAAAAGTTACTCAATGTTCTGGCCCCCAGATGGTTTGATGTCATTGAGGTCCTCACAGAGAGTAGCCTCGGTCTCTGTTCACTGCAGGAAGTACGTGGAACAGCATCGAATCAAGCAATATGCACTGACTTAATTTGAGAGTCAAGAGCAATATTAAATATTTCCCTTCTGATGTTACAGCAGGGGGCCACTTCTGCTGTAGCAGAGATTCGGTTACAGATTGGTGTTTCCTTTTCTAAGTGTATGTTCTGCTCATGTAGGCCAGCCCCTTGACATATATGAATGCCACTACCCTCAGCCAGTGCTCTTTTCACATTGCTTTCCTAAGTTATCTCTTAAATATGTGTCATAGGCCCGCAGAGTTTATCTAGCAAAGATAATCCAGTCATGTGCAGGTGTCACACCGTGCTTACGTCCTCATGGCTCTCCCCTCCTCCTCCTTCCTCTCAACACAGCAGAATATTCCAGAACAACTTCCACCTACTAACTCATGGGCTTTTTCTTTTTGGCTCCAATATTCTCACAACCCTGAATGACTTCAAGCAAATCAGGGACAACACCAGCTCTTCCCCTGTGTATTGCAGACCCTCATTACTATCCGGACTACTTTTTCTCTTATTCTAGTAAAACCACACTTACCCTGCTTCTCCACATGTCAATTTCCCTAGCATTGCGACTTTCTCCTGTTAGTCTCTTCCTCTGGAATGCACTTTCTTTGGATTCTTCCTCACCTTCGTCTCTCCATGCCAAATCCTATCTGTCCCTGTCTAGTTTAAAGGATGTTCCCTTTGTGAGGTTCTTCACATCTGCCCAAGAGAATGAATCTTTCTCTTTGAATTTTCAAGTCACTGCTTCTTTACCTCTGTTTCTATTCACTTTAATCTGGTATTATTGTTAATTGTGTGCTTTCCTCCTATTTGTCTGGGATGACCTCTTTGACATTACACCCAACAATGGCATTTGTCAAATAAATAAATAATCATAGATAAATAAATGAAAGCAGTTTGGAGACAAGTTAATAAAGAACAATCAACTCAATGTACAAGAGCTACATTTAATCGGGTACAGCCATCTGGTATTTTTCTGTGCAGCTTTTCTCTGTTCCCAATTGGTCTATCATCATAGAATGTTGATCTTTTTTTCTTTAACTTCAAAAAATTTTTTTTAAGTTGAAGCATTGCCATTTTTTATTCTTTTTGATCTAAGTTAAAAAAAATACCATGTGGCCATCATTATAGCGATTTGGTTTCTTAAAAAGAATAAATGCAGTTAACATATATTTTAATTGGCAACTTAATAGAATCACAGTCTGAGGTAGCCTGATGCATTATAAAAGGCTGCATTATCATTTTATTATCACTATTAGCAGTCATAGCACTTCCCACGTTTTACTGCAAAGCACTTATTAAAATTAACCAATTAATTCTTAGACAGAGGTTAAATAACTTGCCTAAGGTCCTGAAGTAGTAATACTACAGTCAGAATTGGACCCCTGGAATTGTTGATCAAGATGTCAACAAACATAGTGATGCTGTTCTTTGGCAGCAAAATAAGTCTGTGGACAGTGTCATTAAAATGATAAATCCAACAGCTGACAAAAAAGCATAATAAATTTAGGATCTATTATATGTGAGTCGGCAAGGTTCAGTGGACCTGGTGTTCTGTCAAAATTGTATCTTGCATATACAAAATCTTCTCTCCATAAATGAAGGAATGGCAGAATGGTTCATTACAGTGCCTAATTAAAGGTCCATTAGTGGGAGGTAAAACATCAGTTCTTAGTTGTGCTGAGTAAAAACATTTCACGATTCTAATGGCAATTTAAAATCCTGAGGTCTAAATGCAAATTAATTTTAACAGAAGCACCCAGGGAGGAGAGACAGAGATAAATAATAGCAAAGTAAAATTGAGTATTCTTTAAGTAAGTTGTTTAAGAACAAATATAGCTCCATTTTGTGCAGATCTGGAGCAAGGATTTCTAGTAGAAATAAAAAATAATAATAAGCATGGCATTTCACATTTAAATCTGGATGTTAAATATGAGGTCAATAATATCTGAGGGGGGCGCCTGGGTGATTCAGTCGGTTAAGCTTCTGCCTTTGGCTCAGGTCATGATCCTGGAGTCCGGGGATGGAGTGCCACATCGGGCTTCCTGCTCAGTGGGGAGTCTGCTTCTCCCTCTGACCCTTCCCCCTCTCATGCTTTCTCTCTCTTTCACTCTCTCTCTCAAATAAATAAATAAAATCTTTAAAAAATAATAATAATATCTGTGGTTATTAGTAGTTAGTAACATTAGGGCAAAAGGGCCAATGAGGACCAACTCAGTCTGTGTCTAAGAGCCCGGTGTTAAAATCAAATGGCAATCTGTTTGTACTCTCATTGATATTTTTAAAGTTCTTTAGTAATCTGCTTGAGAAGCCATTATAATTTAAATTAGAACATAGTTTATTAGATATACACCTGTATGATTTAGTCCCACTGGTTGCAATAAGTGCCAACATGAAGTAATATTTCAAGTTTATAAAATTAGGAGTACTTGACAGTAATCCAAACATTTCATCTATTGTAACTGGTAGTAGAACCATCGTCTATCAAGTAATTATAAAAGTTATGAAACATAGATGTGTGTCTACCATATGTGATGACATGATGGGATTACTTTTACTTTGCAGAGCAATTTTGTTTCATTAGTCAATTGGTCAGTAAACAAATTTGGTATTTACAATGGACCTGTCACTATTAGGCATTGAGAAAACAGCGATGTCAGAGATATTTCTTGCCCTCAATGCGTTTGCAATCTAATGTGTGATTCTGAAAAAGATACAAGTTACATTAAAGGCAGTCTAATGAAATACAGTGGTTAGCACAGAAAGAAAATTCAGCCTATAGGAAAGATTTCTTGAAGGAAGTGACATGAGAACTGAGTCCAGAAGGAAGAAGCAGCTAACTAGATGAAGAGAAGCAGTGAGTGGAACAGAATTTGCAAAAGCCCAGAAGGGAAAGACTGTTGAAGTTTACCTTTTCTGTTTCTTTTTTTTTTTTTTTTTAGATTTTATTTATTTATTTGACAGAGAGAGAGAGAGAACAAGTAGGCAGAGAGGCAGGCAGAGGGAACAGGAGAAGCAGACTCCCCGCTGAGCAGGGAGCCCGATGCAGGGCTCGATCCCAGGACCCTGGGATCATGACCTGAGCTGAAGGCAGCAGCTTAACCGACTGAGCCACCCAGGTGCCCCTACCTTTTCTGTTTCTATTTGATTTTCCTACGGGAAAGTTGGCAAGAGAAATAACAAATCACTAAAAGTGTATAATGTCTTGGTCACAGAGAAATATGCTGTTAAACATTATTTTCTCTGAACATATATTCTCACACAACCCTGTGAAGTATTATTAATCCAATTTTACAATTGTGAAAAATGAGATTAAGACATTCTCCTTAATCTGTTCCATTAGTGAACATAGGAGCCACAATTTATAGCCTTGTGGGTCTGACTCCAAAAGTAGCTTCTCCTGGTGTATTTTCCTGTCATTTGATATCCTGCCCATTCTGCTGCATCTTTTTAGGCTCACTATGGGAACACTCAAAGTTCAGGTCATGCACTGGTTCAACCTGATGGTTGCCAGTTTCTACTCCATTGAATAGAGGTGTTAATAAGAATTTTAACCTTGATGAAGCCAATGACAGGCCCACGCAGAAGAGACCAAAGGATTTTAATAATGACCAGGAAAATAGAATAAAATGTTTTCAATTGTCACTGTTAGTATGAAGGCCAATTAGAACTGAACCTAGAACCTCAGGAAAGGAGCATGAGTTAAAAAGTGAAATTATCAGAACTAGCTATTTCCTAAGTATGCAAATATTCAAGATTCTTAGAGCATTCACGTCTAGAGTGACGGTCTTTTGGGGCCCTGGCTACTGAGGGTCCTCCATTTCTTCTTCTCTTGGTGAGAAGACAAGCACTGCTTTTATTCAGGCTTCTTGCCTGCATCACTACAACACATTCACTGTGTATCTTTTTTTTTTCCAGCCGTGGAAACCTGTTCATGGTCTTTCATGGTCTCTAAAATGTGTCCCTTTAAATTGTTCATACGTCTTTGTCTTTACATGTGGGCTCCTCGATGTCTGCTAACCCTCTCTAATCCTCCCACTTTGTCTTCTGAAGCTGCCTTTGCCGTAGGACATCCCACACTTCTCTTTGGCATTTTCACACTGTGTTTATATCATCATACGTGTTCTTGACTTTCTACCCTCTTAGAATATGAAATAGGCCATGATGTTTTGCATACCTTAGCAATCTTGGAGGGGCTTAACTCAGTGCTTGGACTTAGGAGAAAGTATTAGGTATGTAAGCGAATGTAAACAAAGTAGAAAGGTCTTGTTTCCAACCAGCGAGGCCAATTTTTTGTCTGTGCTCTGACAGGATACCACTTAAAACAGTTCTGGGCCACCTTTACTCAGCAGCTCATGAAGACCTACATTCCCTGAGAAACTCTGTGCTTGTATTTTCAGTTTGGAGAAAAAAATGATGTAAAAATAGAATTAGGTTTGAATTAATGTGTGTAAAGAAAAATAAATACATTTCTTTTCTCATGTGACTATGATGGAGAATGGTAGGCTAACGATAAGGTAATATATTATTTTTATTTATCTTAGTCTGAGTAGTTGTGAGGAAAATTGTCAGAATTATAGAAATATTATTGAAGGCAATTTTGATCTAGTATAAATCTAGAACTATTATGCTATCATTTGGAAATGTAAAAATAGTAAGAGGGAAAAGATTTAGGGGAAATGTGTTCATATAAAAAGAATTTATTGGAGGGGCGCCTGGGTGGCTCAGTTGGCTAAGCAGCTGCCTTTGGCTCAGGTCATGATCCCGGGGTCCTGGGATCGAGCCCCGCATTGGGCTCCCTGCTCGGCAGAGAGCCTGCTTCTCTTTCTACCTCTGTCTGCCACTCTGCCTACTTGTGCTCTCTCTCTGTCAAATAAATAAATAAAATCTTAAAAAAAAAAAGAATTTATTGGAAACTGAGGCATTTTTTTCCAAGCAGAGAATATGTCATATGTGAGTCAAAGTACTTATTGTGATTATTAAAATTTATTTATTCAACTGATATATATGAACACTTGTGCGGTATTATTTATTGTTCTAGGCATTGGAGATATATCAGTATAAAAGCTCTTTGAAGATACTTGTCCCCATAATTTTTGGTGAATAAAAAAACAGTGGCATATCTTTGCAGATTAAAAGCTAGACAAAGCTGCAACTTAGATTTACATTGCCAAAAAGGATCAAAGGTCAGAAATGGACTTTATTCCATACTATTTAGGAGCATTACCATTATTTTTTATGCAATTGTTTAAAATGCCAGCAATGTGTTTATAAAGTTAATTTTATAAAAGATAAACTTTTATCTCTATGTCATGTAACTTACACTTGAAATATTAGTAATTATGTTTAATAATTTCAGTCACTACTATTGGAAAAAAATCTTTAAGAATGCTTAATTACTTCTTCTGGCATCAGAGCAGTAACTTTTTTCCATGCCAGGTTCATTTGATTTTGAGACAAGTCTAGTCTCACAACATTCTTGAAACAGTGCTTCATTCAGTAATCATGCCAAGTTTATATGGTTTAATCCTCTACTTTTATGCCACACTAGGGCTACCAATAAGTATTTGCCCCTCTTTTTCAACTTAAGGAAGAATGAGTTTACAAAATAATATGAAAAATAATGAAAGCCTTAAAGCTGCTTATTTAAAGGTTGAAAATAACTTGTCACACAAGTAATGGTTACTAACTGTCTGAAGAGGGATTTGTATTGAAATAAACTGGAGATGTCCAGTGGGAGGCCCTCGGAAGGAAGGAAGGAAGGGAGGGAGGGAGGGAAAGAGAAAGGGAAGAAGGGAGAGAGGGAGGAAGGAGAGAAGGTTAAGGAGGGAGGCAGGCTTTGCATGAATAGAAACCATCCATGATTGTGATTCTGCTGTACTTGGTGTTAAGTAAACTGAATGGATTCATAAATAATTATCTGCAAATAGAATTGTGTATTTGAAAATAATATATTACACAAATCATGCACAGATAGAGATACAGATTGAACAAAAATATTTACTTGAGGCTTACCTCAAGCCAAGCAAATTGTTTCTAGTTAAATGCATCTATCTGCTAACATCACTTTTAAAACAATTAATTTAAATGTAAATTTAGGAGTAATTTTAAAATACATTCTTTATATCAGATTTGAAATGTCAACTGACATGTTTTGAAAAAAATATCATGAGTCAGGAATCTTTAAATCTTTTAAATAGAAAACAAAATAAGATTCCTATCTTATAGTTAATGTGGTAATCTTCATGGTTTTCATTATTAAAGATTTTGTCACTATAAACTGGTATTATTACTCTCTTTTATGCAATAGGTAGACCTCTTTTGATAGGAAATATTATGTTAGAAAAAATTGTATTCATCCTGATTATTGATAAAAATGGCAAGAGAATCAGGATGCCATCATTGGTTCTCAAGATAAAAAAAAAAAAAAAAAAAAAAAAAACGAACTCTTAAACTCATAGCCTTTGAGTCCCAGAGTGCAAAAGGCCAACGAAAGATGGGAAGACTTATAATTTACCCTATGATTATGGAACCCATCAGATGAAGAAGAGCAGATCTTTGCTTAAATCAAAAGAATGTATTAATAATTGTATTTATTTGTTCAGTTTAATTCTCATGAATGCAAAAATATAATTATAAGTTTGATTTCAATAAATGAATATATTTTAAAATCCATTGTTTTCCAATAGATGAGGTTAACATTGAAAAGAGCAAAAGTTAAATAGAAAGGATATAGCCAATAATTTTTCACTATATAAGTGTTTAATTATATGACAATTAACTATTAGGAGAAAAAAAAAAAAACACATTTATTGAGGGTTGCGACCAGAGAATCAGATACATCTTAAGTATAAGACATTTTGAGAAACAGAAAGTCACTTGGTTCAAATAGTACTAGAAGATGAATCGAAAGGTCAGGTATCTGCATTTGAATTTTTATATTTGCCTTACCACTTGAAGATCCATCATTAAATCCATGGTAATTATATGATTTTATTTTCAATTTGATGAAATAATTTGTACTTTATTCCTTTTGAGAAATGAGAAAAATCTATATTTTAATGTGAGAGTAAGCTTTTCTTGAAAATCAATTGATAAAAATTGATATAAAAATAAATCAATAAATATAAATCAACATAGTGGCAGAAACAAACAAATTGGTTTATGACCATGTAATGAAAGACACCTTATTTAACTCCATCAATTATTGTCTGAGTCCAAGAACTCATGTCCCTTCCATGGTACCTTTCATACCACAAATAGCTAGAATAAGCTAGAGTTTTTCAAATCCTGATTTCTTCTTACATTGGAAGGTAGTACGGGTTTCTAATCCTTTTAAGAATCTCTTGCCCAAACAAAACAAATAAATAAAATGTGATATAGTTTCAGTGGGTTTCTGGATCTTCACTGAACATACTCTCTAAGTTCGCTCTTCTGGAATCTCTCAAGCTGGAATCCAGATGTGAGAAAGAAATACTGAGTTTTACAGGTGATGATATGAGAAGCCCCAGTAGCCTAATGGATAAGGCATTGGCCTCCTAGAGGTGATGATATGGAATTCAAACATTTTTTAGATCATTTAAAACTAGTAAAGTAGAAAATTGTGGACTAACAAATAGTATTCTACAACTTTGGATTTCAAATTATTTTCATCATCATAGGTGACAGGTGATTTGTAAAATAAATAATGATAATAGTTAAAACCTTATCTGCTTCTCAGAGTTAGAAGTTTCAGGTGAGATAATTTATAAGAAAAGTCCTCTGTAAATTTTTTAATCAAATGCTTTTTTCAAAAAATTTTCTTTTTTTTTTAAAGATTTTATTTATTTATTTGACAGAGAGAGACACAGTGAGAGAGGAGCACAGGCAGGGGGAGTGGAGGGGGGAGAGGCAGGCTTCCCGCCGAGCGGGGAGCCCGATGTGGGGCTCGATCCCAGGACCCTGGGATCATGACCTGAGCTGAAGGCAGACGCTTAACAACTGAGCCACCCAGGCGCCCCCCCCAAAATTTTCATTTTAATAGATATTTCAAGTACCTATCATTTATAATATGTAATTAAAATAAGTTACATATTTAAAGGTTATATATATTTAGGTAATATATAATTTGGATAACAAAAATAGATTTATTCCAATTTGCTCAGATAAGCAAGCCACCATATAAAAAAGATTTATTATTTTTATGGCATTTATGAATATGATCTGAGCTGCTTTTTAAAAATAATTTCTGAAATGATCCATAAATTTAGAATGGAATTACACATTGAGTCACATGAAAGGAAGTAGGACAAGCCTCTGAAGAAAATAATTTCTTGCATAGGTGTACTTCTACACACAGATTAGACTATGACTATAAAGTGGAAATGTATTAGAAGCTGAAAAGTTTATCTAATTCTGTAGAATGCCCCATTTCTGAGAATTTGGCAAGTCACATCCTTCCTTCACATGGCAGTCTAGAATGTCTAGTAGTTGGTTTATTGGTGCAGCAGCTAAGTGTATGTTTAATGCAAGGACCAAATTTCCAAGGGCCTGTTTACTGGGACTTGCTGACGTCTATCTCTGCTTGCCATCTAATTCTCCTTTTTCATCTCCCACCTTCCTTTTCCCACCTGAACACACACAGACACATCCTGACAAACCTCAGTTAGTTTTAGGAGTGGTTGACTGATTCCATATTTTCATGTATTTATAAATAACTGCCTTTGGGGTTTTAAAACTAAAACATCAGCTCTTGTTCTCTGTCTTCTGAAGTGCCCTGCTTTCCAATGGCCATTCATTAATTCAACAAAAAATAATAAAACATCTAATGCATGCCAGCCACTGAAGCTTGGGATTTAGTCATGAATAAACCAAAAACTGCTTTCATGGTACACTTTAGTATTTATAAATAATACACAAACATGTTAGATGTCAGGTGGTGAGAAATGAGATGCTGAAAAAAACACAGTAAATTAAGAACCTACCTACTGTCTGAATGGAGAGAAGAGTCAGTGTGTTTTGGAAAGAAAACACATTAGTTACTATATCAAAGTTTCTTGGTACAGTATCTTTTAGTATACTGTGTGCATAAAAGAGTAATGACTTTATCTCATTGCCTTAAGGATGTTTTCCAAGAACAATAATCTTTCTAAATAAAAAGGATCTTGGATTAAATTACTTTACTGACTAGTTACAGCAATTCAATGCATACTTCCAAGCATGTTAAAAGTTAAATGCTACTACTAATAAAATTAAAGTGATTCTCTATCATCTTGGAATTATTATAAGTCTTAGTAAAGTGGAAAGCTGGTTATTATATATCAATAATCTGTTTAATTCCTGCATATCTGACCTAAAGGAAACTTGCACATTTGACCAGTGAAAGTCTTTTATAGCATACTATATATTACTTTTGCCAGGTGACCTTTTCAAGGTGACTTTCTCAGTGTTTTAGTGAAGTCTGATTAAACAGTAATCACTTCAATATAATCCATTATTTTTCTTCTTTCTATCACACTAGTGTAGAAACCTCTATCTATCTAAATATATCTATACTGATCAGTATATTGATATAGAAAGATACATATATATATTATGCATTCTGCAAAGTAACATATTAAAGGAAAACTAGAAAGGAGGTCACATTTAAGTATATCAGAAATCCTTACTTTGACATTTGTATTTGAAGTGAGTAGCTTAGAAGAAGGAAGGAAATAAGGATGGAAGAATGAAAAGGAGAAGAAAGAGAATTATGCACAAAGGAACTACATATATTTTTCTAGGATGGCCTCATCTTCTCCCAGTATGATGATGTGGGACATTCCCTGCCCTCTAGTTAGTCTACAACATGAGGACAATAACTTTGTTAATGGTACTTCCATCGGAGAAGATCTTTTCCATGATTTCTCCATGAGACTCATTCCAGTTTTCTAAAATGAGTTATTACTTTGTGCTCTCAATTGTCTTTAAAAAAAATATTTCTGGGGCGCCTGAGTGGCGCCCAGAAACCAATGACATCATTGGTTAAATGTCTGCCTTCGGCTCAGGTCATGATTCCAGGGTCCTAGGATTTAGCCCCATGTAGGACTCCCTGCTCAGTGAGGAGCCTGCTTCTCCCTGTCCTCACCCCCACCCCCACTCATGTTCTCTCTCGCTCTCTCTCTCTCAAATAAATAAATAAAATCTTTAAAAATAAACAAATAAATAAAATACTTCCATGTTCTGATTATCTAAAATTTTTTATTGATCTTGATTTTTTTTTTTTCAACCTTGTTAGCCTTGAGAGTTCTATCAAAGTATGGGCATTCTGAGGGCATGAGCAATATTAACCCGATATTATTAACACTGTAGATGTTGGCAAATTTTGGTAGGTTGAAATTAAGTAAACCTTAATATATACTCCATGCCCTGACAGAAATTAGGGACTAAATATGGCAGATGACTTGTTTATGGTCAGAAAGGTACCACCTTGTATGAGCCCACTTCATTCTCATTGTTTTTTAAGCCATCTTCTGCTTATTCACTTATTTGGTTTTCAGTTAGCCTCATCTTATAAAACCATATTTAGCTGTCATCTGCAAGTCAGCTCACTTTCAAGTCTCAAGTGACTCTCTACCACTTTATAAATAGTTACTTGCTAAAACCTTTTATAGCTGTATTCCTTTAAAAATAGAAGAACACTCAACCCAGAAATAATTACTTGCTAAAACCTTTTATGGCTGGATTGCTTTAAAAATAGAGGACACTCAACCCAGAACATGATTTATAAACAAATATTTGTTATTTGATATTTGATATGATATATGATATGTTATTTGATATTTGATATGATATTTGAAAAAATATTGCCATGATAGTTTTATGAGTTAATTTTTGACTATTACTAAAATGATTGATGCTATCATTCTAATGCACATTTTGAAAGATAAATCTGTCAGAGATTTAATGCTGGTACTTTCAAAATCTCACCCCACATGTCGCATTTAAATAAACGCTTTGATAACTTGGCCTTCTAAATTTTAGAATTTGCTCCAAATGGATTTCATTATTTTAAATTTTTCAGTGTTCTCTATAGAAATATTTGGGATATATTTCTATTTTTAGTAATAAATTAGAAAATGCTAATTTTCTTAGACACGCTTTCCTGATGAAAATTTATCAGCTCTAATCAGAGTTTTGCACACATTTTTTCCCCAGTGACTATTTAATTGGCATACCTGGATTCAATGTTTGCCTACTTTATTAAACTCAGCTCTGAAATTGGAAGATATATTTAGGACTATGCAATAAGTTTAATTATTAAAATATCTTGGATTGTATAAAACATTTGAGGACTGTGAAAAAGAATAATTTTAATATTTCTTATTTCTGTTTTCCCATTTCCTTATATAAGCCTTCAAAGAAAACAATCATAAAATTCTAAGCAAATTTATACAAGTTACTTTATCTCTTCTGCCTCCTAAACCATGCAAGATGAAAAACTGACTCCAGGGAAGGAAAGGCCACAATCACTCCTGTCAACATATTTAAGAATCTTAGAGCTTTTCCAGAATCCTCCTAAATGTTTTCATCCTAAATTAGATGTCGGTAAATGATAACACTCCAGACATGCCTCACTTTGTCATTTCTTGGCTGTTGTTTTGGTTTCTTATTTGTATGGAGGGACCCAGAGTTGATCCTGCTTGATAATGAAGAGATTGCCATGGATAGTTAGCAGTTTCCTTCTAATAAGAGAATCCAGGGCTGTAAACCAATTATCTGTGGCTAGAGAGGCAAATATCCAATTTCGGTTGGGATGGGAGACTGAGAATGACATGTGAAATGTGAACGTGTGGATGAGGTGTGGGGTGTGGGAGTCCAGCTTGAGCTCCTGAGCTCTGATATTGCAGACTGTGGTGGCATCCAAGTAAGATCGCCTGGGCCTGCTGCTCCTGAGCGACAGGGCCATTTAACATTCTGGCTGGTGGTGAGACCCTCAGGTATCTTCGTAGATGGGGGTGCATTCAGTTTTAGATACACATTAAAAAAAAGAGAACACCAAAGATATTTAAAATTACTTTGTAGAGGTTTATTTTGTTTGGCTTGGTTTGGGGTTTTTTTGAACAAATGTATGACTTGTTAAATAAGAAAAGTAAGAGTTTATTCTCTAGAGTTAGGGTTATTTGAGTTTGAATTTCTGTTCTTCCACTTACTGCTGTGTTATCTTTGGCAAAGTGCTTAACCTCCTTGTGCCTCAGTTTACTCATCCATAAAATGAGAATAATGCCATATAATGCATGAGACTATAACCAACAAATGAGCCCGACATGAAGAAGACAGCTAAAATCGAATATTTATCGTCATCATCATCATCATTATCATCATCATCATCATTTTCATCATTTTACTTAAAACAGGCCCTAGTTGGTCTTGATGATATAAAGGGCACTGTTGAGGATAGGTGGGGGAGGAAGGCCTGGTGAGATAATCTTAGGCATGTTTAGTAATACTGCCTCTGTTCAAAGATGATCAATGGGTATATTGGATAAATTAGTCAAGTAACTCAGAGAAGGTCACATTGTTAGGCAGAGTAAGAACTGAATTTAACCTCCAAATCCTTCATATTCTAGCCAATGATTTTGTTTCTTTCTTTTCCTTATTATGTCACCTTAGCATGAGTATTCATCAAAAGTTTATAAAATACCATCATTGGCTGTCTTCCACATTTTATACCTTCATGGAAGCTGCCATAAACCTCCCTGTAGGGAGGATATTAGTAAAATTCATAGAACCTACTGCTCCTGGGACACAATTAAATATCAGTGAAGGTGGAGTATGAATTGCACTGAGACTGGAGCTGAGTTCTAGAATGCCTGGGGATATGCACTGTGGATAATTCTACCTCATCTTCTTTGTGAAAGTAATACAGTCCTACTTCTGGTTGGTTGTGTGGTTGTGTGTAGTTCTAAATTACCAAATGCTTACTTAAATCATGAATCTTAGGGCGCCTGGGTGGCTCAGTTGGTTAAGCGACTGCCTTCGGCTCAGGTCATGATCCTGTAGTCCCGGGATCAAGTCCCACATCGGGCTCCCTGCTCGGCAGGGAGTCTACTTCTCCCTCTGACCCTCTCATGCTCTATCTCATTCTCTGTCTCAAATAAATAAATAAAATCTTAAAAAAAAAAATCATGAATCTTAAAGCGAATTCACATAACTTTTTTTTTTTTTAAACCAGGTCAAAATTTAGTGAAGTAGAACAATTGGTATATATACATGTAATTGTATAATTTAGTCTCCCCTATATGACCATCTGTATTACCCATTAAAGACTCATTAAAGATTCTTACTGAATATCTTCAGCTCCTGCTTAGGTGGTATTATTTTAGTTTGGTTTTATTCTCTTTAAATAAATTTCACACTTCACTAACTATTAAAATGTGAATAGCCCAGTTGCAAATATGAGTTAATAGCTAAATAGTATTGGCAATTACTTTTCAATAGAAAGAAATATTTGGGAAAGAAGTTAAATGCAGCTAGAGATTTTATAGACATCTGGCTCTCCATGAATATTCATAAACCTGTATATATACCCATACAACCCATATTTTTGTGGAGCCTATTAAAATTCTCTAAAAAAGATTAAAGGAAGAAGTATTTCCTTATATTTCTGGTTGCTTGAAAAGGAAAGATAGAGAAAGAGAGAAAGACAGAGTACAATGATGGCATCCCTTGAAAATTATTTTATTTCTGTTGCAGAAAATAGCCATTCACTTATTCTCCAGTTACTATTCACCTAATTACCATATGAATACTCTGTAATTATATATCCATCGTTGTCCTTTAGATTACATGATTGTGTTTAGTGCAACTATGCAGTTCTTAGTGTAATTACTGCACAGAGGTTATAACAATTTTTATATTGTGAATATAAAGTGTTATTACATAATTTCATGGTAATCTCTAGTTTCTTAGCACAGATTAATTACATTTCATTATTGCTCCTTCTTATTGTATGTGGAACATCTCAATTGTCATGCCATTCAGGTCAATAAAATGCTTAAAACTTAGGGGGTGGAATGTTTCATAAGAAGGAAGATTTTGTTGGTAGTAATATTTGTAGGCTCTTGCCACGGTGGATATTTTTCAGATCAGTTCTGGTTCTTTTTCCTTCTTGTCTTAAACTTTCAATTGGGTTGTCAGCTCTCTGAGAGCTGGTGGCCTTTCTCATATTTCTGTCCTCTTCCTACAGCTCCCAGGATATAATTAGGCAGATGCATGTTCCTCAGCAAATAATCAATTATAGATCCACCCTTCCATTTTATTGTCATGGTTAAATTACTCAAATTGTTCAAAACAGTACCAACCATATTGTTTTACCAGCTTTCCTTTCCATAAATTCAAACTGTTTTTTCTGAACGCTTACTGGTTGATCTGGCTAAACTCCTTCATCTTCGACATTCAGTCCCTTCCCCATGTAATGCCCTCTAACAAAGAATGTCCTATCACTTATGTTTTCTTTTAACTTGTCTTCTTTTAGTGTGCCACATTTTTTTTTACTTTATTTCAATTCCAATAACTATTAAGCCAAATTTAAAATTTTGGGGAAAACAGGTAATTGGGGTGTGTGTCTGGTGTCTCTGTGTCTGTGTCTGTGTCAGAAATTAGAAGACAATCCCTTTGCTACACACTTTGGTGTTAACCAACCACCAACATCCCTAACTCTGTTTTCTTTGGGAGGGATTATTAAGTTTTTTTTTTTTCAGTAACCTGTCACTTAGTCAAAGATGAAAATGAAAACACAAAAAGCAGAAGGCTATAAAACTTCTGCAAAGGTAAGTTCTTAGAAATAATTAAGAATCATAGTGTTACAGGAGCGATTAAAAATATTGGTATTTATGGGGTGCCTGGCTGGCTCAGTTGGTAGAGCATGTGACTCTTGATTTCAGGGTTGCAAGTTTGAGTCCCATGTTGGGTACAGAGATTACCTAAAAATAAGATCTTTAAAAAATATATATATTTTACTTAAGAAAATGGATATCTATCTTACAGAAAGATTACCTTCAAAATGGTTTTAAAGCTTTTTTGGTGCTTAAAGTGGTAAGCTGTATGTGGTAACTATTTTTTAGCATTCTGGGATAAGAAAAGTGTTCTTTCAGTGAGTGCTAAACTTTTCTGTTTATCTCAGAGCTTATTAGGTCACGGTGGAATCCTTAGAACCAAAGTGAGCACTTACATACCAAAGGAGCCTTCTCATATACCATTCTTCTTCATTCTTTGCTAAATTTCTGCTGGATTTGGAAGTGCTAATGAAGTATTCTTTTTATTAGATAAACAGCTGAAGAGAGACTTAGAATTTAAATATGAATGTGTAGTAATTATTTGGGAGTATATAGAGAGATGACACTGGTAAAAATATTGCATATATTTATACAAGTTTTACCTAGATGCTTATAATTCAAAGTGGATTAGAGCTGAGAATTGAATGAGAGAAAAGTTAGGTTGCTCTCCAGTGACTTACTGCACATTGTTGTCCTGATACTGAGACAATTGCAGCGAATGTGAACTTTGGTTGAATCGTCCATTTTAGAAATAGCACCATCAGATGTACCAAATTTTTTTCATGATATGTGTCATGATTAAAATAGAAATAACAGAGAACACTTGAAGGAATTATTTTGCTTTCCAATTTACAAGTATTCAATGCTTACCTGGTAGTTTATTTCTTTTAAAGATTTTATTTATTTATTTGAGAGAGAGAGAGAGTACAGTCAGGGGGAGAGGCAGAGGGAGAGGAAGAAGCAGATCCCCTGCTCAGCAGGGAGCCTGATGCGGGACTCAATCTCAGGACCCTGAGATCATGACCTGAGCAGAAGGCAGACGCTTAACCAACTGAGCCACCCAGGCACTCCACTTATGTGGTAGTTTAAATAGCAGATGACAAAGTCTCCTATTAAATAAGGTTACTTTCTCTTGCGTTCAGGAATCTTGGAGTGAGAATTGAGTAAATAGGGAAGTCTTGAAGACAGAGAGAGACAAACAGAGAGGGAGAGAGACAAAGAGAAAGAGAGAGAGGGAGAGAGAGACTATGCATACAAAGTGTTGGGCCCTAAAATCCTAATAGGGGTGCAGAAAACAATCCAGCTGAACATACATAAGTCAAGCAACTTCTACATACTCCATATCCGAAGCCTAATAGTGGGAGATCATCAGAACATTTTCGAAGAAAGACACTGGGAAGCAACCCTCACAGGGTCGGAGTATAGTGAGCAACTCTCTATGCCTGAATTTCAACATAGCATCAAGTGTGAAGCATATGAACTGGGGAAAATGAAATGTCTTCCATTTGAATATCTGTAGAGAAAGCATTCTGAGTCTAAAATGATTTCTGCCTTTTTTAGAAGGAAAGAGTGGCATGGCTTAACAGCATGCAATTTAGAATTATTTATTAAAGTGCAAATTCTAATATCTGCTTATTTCACAATTTCATCTTAAGCAAACATTTCTTTTACATTCTTTGGATTCCACTTTTATACCGTGAGGCCAATCAACTGCATTAAATAATGTGCATCTGACATGCTAGGAAAAAATATTGAAAGCATTAAAGGGTAGAGAATTTTCTTTAAAGCATAAAAAGTAGACATGAATTCCTTTTAATAGAAGTGTCTATAAAGAGAAAACCTATTTAACCTAGTTAGCAAATTAACTAGAATTTCTAAAATATTGTAATTGTAGTTTATTTGCCATTAGGTTAGAAAATCTTTTTATTGAAACATAATATAAATAGGAAAGTTTAAAATCACAAGTTTACAGTTCAATAAATTATCACCAGGTAAACCAACATCCAGGTCAAGAATAAATATTATTGGTACCTCCGATGTTCCTTGATGGTCTTTCTCACTATCCCTTCCCTTTTCCCCAAAGATAAGTCCTTTTTAACTTCTAAAACCCTAGATTACTTTTGCCTTTTGAACTTTATATAAATAAAAAAAAATAGTATATATATTTTTGTGTCCAGCTTTTTTTCTCATTACTTTTGTGAGATTCATCCATGTTGTTACTTATTAGCTGTACTTCTTTCATTATTTATTTATTTTAAAGATTTTATTTTATTTATTTGACAGAGAGAGAGAGAGAGACAGCTAGAGAGGGAACACAAGCAGGCGGAGTGGGAGAGGGAGAAGCAGGCCCCTGGCCAAGCAGGGAACTCAGTGTGGGGCTCGAATCCAAGACCCTGGGATCATGACCTGAGCCGAAGGCAGACGCTTAACGACTGAGCCACCCAGGGGCCCCACATTTTTTATTTATTTATGATATCAATGTTTGTGTATATATACATATATTTGTATGTATATTTCTTTGTGTGAATGAACCACAGTTTATCCTTTCTTCTTGCAATGAACATTTGGATTATTTTTAGTTCGGGGCTATTTCTATGCATTGGTTGCTGTGCATATTACATACATATTTTTGTACACATATGCATGCTTTCCTCTTGGATATATATTAAGAGTGGAAATGCTAGGTCATAAAGTGTGGGTATGTTCAAATAGAGTAGATACTGTCAATTGTTTTCCAAATCAGTTGAACCAATTTGTATTTCTACTAGCAGTGTATGAGAGTTTTTGTTATTTGCTGTCAATTAGGTGGAAATGCAATGGTATTTCTTTGTGGTGTTAATTTGCATTTCCTTTTTTTAAGATTTTATTCATTTATTTGAAAGAGAGAGATCAAGCATGAGTGGAGGGAAAGGGAGAAGCAGATTTCCCGCTGGTGCAGAGCCCAATGGGGGACCCAATACCAGGACCCGGAGATCATGACCTGAGCCGATGTCAGACGCTTAACCGACTGAGCCACCCAGGCACCCCTAATTTGTATTTCTTTGAACACCAATAAGTTGTATATATTCTCACATCTTTTTAATCATAGTCTAAAGCAGATTTATTTCATGCACCAAAATTACTTATAGTTAGTATACTGTAGGTGAGTATTTAACTTTACCCTTTAGCACTTTAGGCAAATGAGAACTATTCCTTGCTACAGTGTGTTATAGGGCAATCATAAACCCAATTTTTTCCAGTTTCTCAGGTCTTCTCAGTGATGTGGTTATAAAAATAAAATGGTCCAAAATTTTGGATTAAAAATTGCATTTTAATTGAGGCCCACAGTTAGTTAAGAAATAAGTTATTTTAGGGGTGCTTGGGTGGCTCAGTTAGTTGTCAGCTCTTGATTGAGGCTCAGGTCATGATCTCAGGGTCATGAGATTGAGCCCCATATCTGGCTCTGTAGTGGACATGGAGCCTACTTAAGATTCTGTCCCTCTCCCTCTGCCTCCCCCACCCCTGCTCACATGCACTTTCTCTCTCAAAAAAAAAAGAAAGAGAGAAGAGAGAGAAAGAAAGAAAGAAAGAAAGAAAGAAAGAAAGAAAGAAAGAAAGAAAGAAAGAAAGAAAAGAAAGAAAGAAAAGAAGGAAAGAAGGAAGGAAGAAAGGAGCTATTTTAGTTAAATCAAATCCTTTGACAACTATTGAACAATGTAGTCCCTATGTTATTCAGTAAAATGTGTTTCCGGGTCATCATTTCTTACATTCTCCAGTTCCCAAATTCTAGTTCCTCAACCAGTCCCATGTAAATCACCTGGGCCCCATTTCAGATTTATGAATTAGAATCTAGGCATGAGTGGGCAGTGGTGACAGGGATGAGCACTGGAATTTACATTTGCAAATAAGTCACCTACATGATTTTGATGAGTTATCCACTATAGATGAGGACATACTATGAAGATCCTGGAAGGATACATAAGCCAATTTCTATGCCCCATCAGACAACTGGACCAGGATCAGAGGATGACATTTAAAGTAATTGGGAGGCAATAGGAAAAGAGCACTTTGTCAGTAAAAGGTACTGAGCTCCTGAACTAATGAGAGTTGTTCTCTAGAGATTTCTGCACTGAATAGGAGAGAAGCTCATATAGGCAGCTGATCATACATTCTTCATAAATAAAACAGCATCTGTAATGTGTACTCTCTAACCACCAAGCCTGGGGCAACTGCAGACAGACACCATCATGGATAGCTGCTAACACTGCATTAGTTTTCAGATCTTCAAGTCTCTCACCTTTTGAAAGTGCTACTTTTCTTAAATATAGCCAAAACCATGCTAATAGACTGAAGCACTGAATCTCAATGAGGGTACTTGGCATAATGCAAGAGCAAGCATAAGAATGCTTGAAATAAATTTCCATAAATATGAAGCAAGCCTGTCAATAAATTTAATTTCTGTCTGATTTAATAAAGGGCTAGATAAATATACAAATATGAGAATTATAAATTATGTTTTAATTTTCCTCACCTGCTATAACTGTCTTACAGCAGGTTAAAGTTTATAAGTTGAGATTTTTATCTCAGCTAATCTCATTTAACATTGCTTCATAATTAGTTAGCTAAAAGGAAATTGCAGCTTCTAAACACAAAATCTGATACTGATCTAATCAGTTCTTTTGCTTAAGATTATTGTATTATGAATTTCAATATTTTGAATATGATAAATTATAGTATGTTGATATACAAACACATATACTTGTCTGCTTTTCAAAAGACTGAATCAGAATGTCTAATTATAAAGATAGTGTGGTTATTGTATTATTACATGGTCTTTGTTTTATTATTCCCATTCAAGAGGTATAGAAATATTTGAGGAAATCTTCTGTAGTTGAGAAAATTGTTTATAATGTTCAATAAGAAACATCTTCCCAAACAAAAGACTCACACCACATGGAGGTTTTCCCTCTGACTGGGATGTTAGGCTCTCACCTAGAAGGGGGAACAGTAGCGTAGACTTCTGTTCACTTCCTACCCATGACGGATCAGTTTCCCAGTTCACTTCTCTCTTGGTGTTCCATGAGAGGCACATCTCCTTGTTTGCTCAACTGTCCAGGTGTTCAGAAATAGCGGGCCTGTTCTGCTCTGTGTAGAGGAAAGCTTCTTTGTACCACAAAGGGCTGATGCAGAGGTAGGAGTCCTCCACTCACTACATACTACCCTGTCCTCTGGATGAAAACAGTGCAAGGAGAGGAAACAATAAATGATATCCAAAGAAATCTGGAGTATTTCTGCTCATATCAGAATAATAGCAATATTGCCCATGAAAAGGAAACTAAGGAATCTGGTTAACTTAAACTTTAAAATTCAGAACGAAAAGACTTCCTCAGCTAGCATTATATCAATATAACTTATCTTTTTTAGCATATGAGATGATGCCTGACTGGCAAAAAGAGGAATCAATAGCATTATTAAAGAATTCTAGTTACATGTAATTACAAGCTGATTTTGTAAATTAATCTACTTATCGATTGGCTCTTTTTAAATGTTTAGATGTTTTAATTAATTTACTTATTTTTATATTTGCTTAACGATTCACCATCTTTAAATATTAAATGAAATGGTAACATGTATTGTGACTGAAGAAAGACATCCTGAAGTATAATTTCTTTTTCTCTGTTGTGCGTTCTTCCTAGATGTGTGTCACCACTACTGTGTGAATTCTGAATCCTGTACTGTTGGGGATGACGGAAGTGTTGAATGTGTCTGTCCAACACGCTATGAAGGTCCAAAATGTGAGGTTGACAAATGTATAAGGTGCCATGGGGGGCACTGCATTATAAATAAAGACAGTGAAGATATATTTTGCAAGTAAGTGGACACCCAGCTTAATTTATAAAAGCTTTCGAGCCCAAAAGGATCTAGCAGTTCATCAATAAACGTGAAGATAATGTAAATTATTTTTGTCCTAAGATTCTATACAGTGACCAGTGCATCCTTGTTTGTTTGTTTGCTTTTCTCTTTTTGGTTGTAGATGAAATTCAGTTCATTTCAATTAAATGAACTTATTCAACACCTATTATGTGCAATTGGGGAACATGAAAATTTATCATATAGTCATGTAATGATGTGGTCAGATCATTCCCTATGTAGAATATTCCTAATAGTAAGTAAGAAATAGTGAAATGAAACATACCTTCAAAAAGCTATTTGTAATATTCCTAAATTTGAATAGCCCAGGCTTTTAAATGTTTCATCATTATCATTGACAGTGAGTGTTTACTTTTCTGTTGTGGGGGAGGAGCAAAAGACCTGTCTAATGGAAATACATTTTAATCTTTGTGTTTTTATCTGATTTTAAGCACAATGGTCCAAAATGAGGAGAAGGAATCATGTGTCCTAGGAGGCAACTACAATAAAAACGTCCAAGTTAGACTTTGGTTACGTTGCCTCTGGCCCTTTGGCTTTAAGATCAAGTGACTGGAAAACAGAGCATTGCAGCTAAAGGGTAACGCCGTTTGGTTTCTGTCGTGAAACAAGTTTATGCCACTGAGGTTAGAGTTCAGTCCTCACTCTGAACTTCTTTTAACAACCTTTCAAAAGAAGGGCTTATAAAGCACTGGACTCCTTGCTTAGGAGTATAATAAATGAGAATATGAGGTAGAAAAGCATGCTGTCAAGTGCTCATGCCAATGGCTTCCACTGAGACAGCTCTGTGAGGGTACCAGCCCTGAGTTATGTTCTCTCCCAAAGAGGGCCCAATAAAATTTTATTACAGACAGCATCAACAGTTTTTTCTTTTTTATTTACTACTCTCATTTTAGAATTTACTCTGAGTATGATTTGTGTTGTCATTATGAATGACAGACACTCAAACCCTCAAATTGGGTCACTTGAAAGTACATTATTTTTTAAGTAAAGTAATTGAAAATATGACTAATTATAAATATGTGCCTTTGATAAGTATATAAAAGCAAATGCATTTTCATGTAAATGACCAAAATCATGTCTGCTCATTAAGCTTATCAGTTCTTTGTGACGAAATATGATCAAGACAGAACTTTGTTTCCGTGAGTGAACATATATTTTTCTCTCCGTCCAGTGCACCATATCAGAAATGCACTGTAGTCTCTTGCTTACGACTCCATTCCATTCACACAGGAAATAATAGACTATCATCTAAGACAGGCTATAAACTGCAATTTCCTTCCCAGTTTACCTTGGAAAAGCTCATGCAGAGACACACACCATGTTTTCATTACAAGGGGAAGTTCCAGATGAAGAAAGAAGGGCGAGACTCTTTGGGCTCTCAGGACTGCCTGCTACAGAGAAAACTGGCTTCAGCATCCTAGAAACACCAGAACCTCATAACCCTAGTAGGCCATGAAGATCCCAACATTGTAGTTCTTGACTCTTAAAAGATCCTTTTTGAAAAATAATATGTCAGATAGATAGATAACAGTTGCTAACAAAGGAGTAGATAGTGGAAGCTTAAAAATAGTATAATCCTTGATCAAATAGACTATATAACATATGAGCATGACAATACAAACAAGACTCTGGGTATTCTGAAACTTGTTAGACAAGTTTGTCTTCATGTCTATGGTACTTTCCATCTTAGCATTAAATGACGTTCACAGTGATAGTAGAATTTCTGTCCCATAGGTAAATAACTGGTACTAAAACAACCATGACTGAGTTACAGTAAATCTTTTACATAAATAGGAAAATTCAAGCCTTCACGTATACGTGTGATTCCAAATAGTCAGGTGTGTTTCTAATGCATAGTCTATGAGCTGTCAACTAGAATAGATACTCTGTCAAGTACAGTAAATTTAATCTTTAAAAATGGAGGTAATTGTATATTTTTCTCTTTTGTGGAAATCTGAGTAAATATTGATGAAGAGTGACTTGATCATAATTTGGAATAGCCTAAGTAATACCTTTGCAATGTCAGTTGTTATAGGATTTCTTAGTGCGAACGGGACAACTGGTAATTAACTTGTGGAAAGTGATACATCACAAACTGTGTGTGTGTGTGTGTGTGTGTGTGTGTGTGAGAGAGAGAGAGAGATATGCCCCTAAGAAATGAAATTATGATGAAAACCGGCATTAAAATGTGAGCTGAACTCTTTGATGCATTATAATGATTTGAGCAATTTGTATTTCACATTTGAAATATATACAAATGTCTGTCTTCAATTTAGAATTCAAACAAAACCTTTAGAAGGAGAAAGAGGCAACATCTTTTATAACTCTTGAAAGCAAGTGTTAAAAGCAGCCAATACTTAGAACTTTTTTTCTCTTTTAAAAGCTGATATTTGGTGTATTTTGTAGGAAATACCTTAATGTATAATGAGCTATTTTTTTCTCTTTGACGTTGTCTTTTTGATAGAACAAGAAACCATAACTTGCTGCTCTTTGATTTTCAGGGAGGCTGGGATGGAGGGCAAGGAAAAGTCTCCCAGATCCATTTAACAGATCAAACACCAATACCGCTAAATGTATACTTGTCTCACTTTGCATCCATATTCAGATACCTCTAGATTTAAGGCATTGTCTGTTAAATCTTGGAAACTTTAAACTACTGCTTCCTTTTCCATGTTGGTTCTACATTCATATATCTCCAGCCAGTACATAGTTGACTCATTACTTCTGTTCATCTTGAAAAGAAATGCGATTTTAATATCAAGGCTTTTAAAAAATATCTTTAAATTAAACACCTGGAAAAATGATAAGCCTTTTGTTGTATTTCCAGCAGGCTTACCACCTACAGGAGCTGAAATAAATATGCACAGAATAAATTAATCAGGATCACCAACTGATCATTTCAGGCATCTAACCGATCATTGGGAATTATCTTTTGATGGATGTAACACAATAGAATCCATCATGGAGAGGATCAAAGTGATCAATGATATTGCAACCTGATTTATGTGTCAAGCTTGTGACACCACTGATTGCTTCATAACACCTAGTGCCAACATGACCTCATAATCAGAATAGTGGTATGATCTGTTGTAATTCTGATTTGGGCCAAGGCTTGTATTATTCTGTCAACCTACTTCTCATACAAGAGATCTCTTGATAGTTTAGAATGTCGATGCACTTTTGTCTGTTCCCCCAACAATTTTCAATATCCAATCTAAGAGTATTTATTTATATCAAAATATAGCACGGCAAATAAGAAATTGCTGTATTTTTCCTATTATTGTTATGCTTGTTTTTTTCCATGCAGCAGTAGCCATAGTGTTTATTCTTATCTCAGACATGTAATGTGTTATAAATTAGAATTGTTTCCATAAGTTTTCCATGAGAAAGCCTACCTCATTACCTTGTTGCCAGACTACATATTGTTCGGATAACACTACTGTTTATTTTTGCAGTGAACTTCCCATGATTTTTTTAAGTGTTAAAGTCAAAAAAAAAAAAAAAATGACATTAATTACAGTACATAATCAAAGAGAAGCAGTGGGATAAAAAGACTGCCAGATATTCCTATACTTTCTTACAAAACCTGGAATCTAAAACTCATAACAGTTTTTTTGGACCAGATTTTCCAGTTTACAAGAAATAGCTGAAGCATTTTCTTCCAGAATATTTGACCATGTGTTTTATAATTCACACTGATCTCACCAAGCCCTGGTTGTATGAAAAGGGAATAAGATCCTGATGCTAATGTTTCCCTGCAGTGTAAGTGACAGACATTAGAGCATATTTTTTCACATATATATATATACATATATAGCTATATTAAAATTTTATATTAAGTAAATGGGTTGAAAATTTGAAAACCACCAAAAGAAAACATTTGTCTGTCATCATTTTGTTAAAAAAAAAAAAAAAAAATCTTTGCCTCCAGGAAGTCTGTCTTTCTGAAAACTTACTTTTAGCCAGGCACTCCATTGTTCCTCTATGATGAATCTTCTCATCTGCAGAGTTTATGTCCACTTGCAACAATAATGATGCCAGTGACAATGAGCTTTCTTTCTTCTTTGTTGCTGCAGCTGCACTAATGGAAAGATTGCCTCTAGCTGTCAGTTATGTGATGGCTACTGCTATAATGGTGGCACGTGCCAACTGGACCCTGAGACAAATGTACCTGTGTGTCTGTGAGTATTGCACAATGCAGTGGGCATTTTGTGGCATGACTTCGTATGGACATGGAATCCCTCCTCCATTGTTCTCCCTTCTTGGGGTAATACATTTTATCTCGGGGCGGGGGGTGGGGTAATACATTTTAAATGAATGTTTCATGGACACCTCTGATCAAGTATTGTCCCTCAGTGGCTCATATGCTACAGAATCTCCTCCCTCATCAGTGTGCTAGTGATTTCATAAGGAAGAGCTCATTTAATTCTTAGCATCATACCCATTAAAGACATTCACAGATCTTTGAACTTGGAAATGCCAGGGAGAATTACTCTAATTTCATTGACCGTATTCAGATATGGGAAACCCAGGCATAATCATATTTACGAACACTTGGTACTTACATCCATTCCTCTCAAAAGACCTTGTGGGATCTTTTCAAATGTATAATGCTATTTGATGTCTGTATCAGGTTTAGAGTGTGGTATTATGTAAGCCTATTAAGCCCCCATCTCCTTTGGAATTCATTAACTTGAATCTGGGTTTCTAAACATTTGGAAAGTACTGGAGATTCTCTGCTCGTGAGAAAATCTAGAATTTAATGTTTTCCCCTCTGTCCAGAATGGACAACTTGAAATAAAGCCATTCCACTTACGTGGTTTCTATTTTGAGTTTTCTTTTATCACTGTTTGACTAGAAGGATGACGTCCACATAGGATCCATTTCCACGTTGTGTCCCCGTCTTGTCAGAGTAGCATGTGATGAGTGTGAATGAGAGAGAAATGAGCATACCTGACGAAGTGATATTCATATGTTACTATCTCTGTATGAAATAAATTTGAAACGTATTTAGAAAAAAAAAAGTCAGACGCTTTATTTAGCTGTATTTTACTGAAATTCTGCAGATGCTCTGTGGGGTTTAAAAGTCAGCGCTGTGACCAGAAAGAGAACCCTTGTGATCACTACTGTCAGAATGAGGGGATTTGCACTTTAACTGCGTTTAATGAGCCGAGATGCAAGTAGGTTTAACCTTCCACTTACCACTGCGCTTCGTGTGACATCATTTCAGGCCACAGTTCATTGGTTTAAATCATGAACATCCACATGCATTTCACAGTGTAAACTTAATCTCGGGGCTCATCTGTGTCACACACACTTAACCTTTGCTTCGCTCACCGACAAGTGTATGCAACACAGTCAGTGAGAGTGTCTAGAAATATAATGGAGGGAATAAAAAAGCTCATGGAACTGTCCAATAAAAATACATTTGCAAGAATAGTGGCTTTTAATAAAAGAAGTACAGAAGCAGGTGTTTTTAGGCTATTGCTGTAGTTTATACTGTATATGGAATAGTGGCTTTTATTTAGTAACTGACTTTTCATTTCAAGTGCTGATGAAATAATGCATTATTATGTTTCCCAGATTTTTACTGAGAACACTCTTACTTTAACCAGAAAGATTTCTTTACAGATGAAATAGGTACATGGTAAAAATTTGGTTTCCTAATAGTTTAAATCTTTCTTTCCTGATTCGATTTGTCCATAACAAATAAACTCATTTCCTCTGAGAAATTTCAGGGACCACCTTTGGGGTAACTATCCATCACAATGGAAGTAATTTTTGCACTTTGCATTTGAACTTTAGAGATGGATCATATGTGACATCCCCCATAATACCCAATGTCATAAACAGAGGCCATGATTGGCACCTGATAACAGCCCCAGGGTGGTGTCACAGTGTACTTATGAATGGTCTTTAAGCACAATTGTATTGAAATTCACATGTTTCATTATCAAAACTCTACAGTTTTGTTCACTAATGATCTATATTGTTATTCAAGAAAATGTCATTCTTTAGATAATTGTCCAAAATAATATGGGAAGTGATTAAAGTAATTACATAGGAAAAAAAAATGGCATTCTTTATTTTTTTTTTCCTGGAAGATATTTGAATATGTCAAACCAATATTCCTACATAAACTACATACAAAAATACCACTTTAAATATTAGTCTACAAAATGTATATAAACTGATCTGTTAAGGCATTGATTCAGTTCACACTCAGGTTTGTACCTTGTGCAAGTGAAGACAGAGGAGACTCTTCAGTTCTATTTGAACCTGGCTCCACCCTAAGTTACTGCAGCCATTCAGCAAATATTTATAGACCCTGAAAGTATGCTAAGTCCTAGACAAGTGAATATGGATGAAATTTAACTCCCAGCATCAAGGAGCTCATTAATTAATGGGGTGAAAAATTCATGAACAACTAATTAACCTATAATGATGTAGGTGTGAACACAGGAAAAAAGAGACGGCAGGGGAGTCTTAACAGGGCAAGTGATTTGTTCAGAATGGAAATGGAAGCTTTATAGAAAAGACAATTTTTCTTGGTTTGTGTAGTTCATGAAGTTCAGGGAGGTCAGGAAGAGCATTCTGAAAAGAAAGAGTAACATAAGCAAAGACATGGATGTGAGACTTAATGGCCTATTTGAGGAACTGTGAGTGGATGCATACAGCTAGGATGAAGGGTGACTGTAGTTGGGAGGGGGAGGGCTGTGAAGACACAAAACTGAAAAGGTAAATTAGAATCCTATTTAGGCCGAAGTTGGAGGATTGCATAGGATCCCAAAAGGAACAAATAGCCAAAGAGATTTGAGGCAGAGGCTTGAGCTGAAGGAGTTGGCTTTTGAAAGTGATGCTCATTGGCATGTGGGGGAGAGCCCTGGAGATCAGCTGCAGGGACCCCACATGAGAAGCTTTGGCACCACTTCAGGAGAAAAGGGGTGAGTGCTTGAACCTGCGCAGTGCAACTGGAGGGAAGAAGAGGAAGGGCAAGAGATTCATGGATATTTCAGAATTAATAAGTCCAGAGTGAAGCTTGGCCAAACAACGATCTAGGTACTCATGTTACTTCATGTTTAGGACACCAGTAATGCCTGCTCTGGGGCCCAGTCTTCTTAAATCTTGTCCCTCTTCATTATGTCCAGGCAACATACAAATAACATTTCAGACCCACCCTCCTTCCCCCCCATAAATAAGTCTAGGAACATGCCTGCCCAGAGAATGCCCCTGGGTCCCCAGAATAGGTATCTCTCATGGGCGTAGCAGCCCACAATAATGTTCTCTTCCACTTTTTACTCTTACCAAGTATCATCAGAGACACCTAGCCTTTAAAGGTGATAATCAGCCTATTTCATAAACTCAGCAAGGAAAAATACATTAATTGAAAAGGTTTAGAACAAAAATATTTTACTTTTGTGTATGTTTGTCTCTATGTGCATTTGGTTTTATGGAAATTTTGTCTGTGCCTTTGTTTTTTACAACCTAAAATTTATTCTGATGGTAGCAGTAATGCTTACTAGATCCCTCAAATAACTTAAGCTATAAAAGAAGCATAGAAGAGATAATGATATTCTGCTATCATTCATTCATTAATTCATTCATCAAATGTTTACTGATAATCTAAGATGAATGAAACCCTGTGTAAATTAGGAAGGATAGTTAATAAGAGCTAAAACTGACTTAGCAAAGACTTTCTGCAAAGCACTTTACATATTTTATGTAAGGTTATTATATTATGCTGTTGTTATCATCATCATCATCATCATCATCATCATGTAATTGTTATCCCCATTTCACAGATGATAACACTGAGGTTACATACTAGGAAGCGATGGATACCTAAGATTCAGATTGATACTTGTTTGATTCTAAAGTTCATGCCCCAGTTATAACTCTTATTCTGTCCTACTTCCTTTATGCTGTACTAACTCCAACATGGTTTTTACTTTGAAGAATTTAAAATTTATTTTGGTAGATGAATGGATTTTAAAACCTTAAAATTCCATTTGACAATTGTTATAATAGTTAAGTGGGTGATGTGTGTTAAGGAGGGCACTGGTTGTGATGAGCACTGGGTGTTTATGTAAGTGATGAATCACTGAATTCTACTCTTGAAGCTAATATTACACTATACGTTAACTAACTGGAAGTTAAATTAAAAATTTGAAACAAACAAACAAAGAAATATGACCAAAGTATTGTGGGAAGACATCTCAATAGAGATCAATTAATGAATACTTGTTGGAGAGAGAAAAACTTATAGATGAAGTGATAGTTTCATAGTATTTTGAAAAAAAATGTGTAGTATTTGTACAGATGGGAAATGGCTAAAAGCCTTTCTTGAAAGAGGAAGAGAATAGGTCTGAAAGTAAGGTGACGGTTGTTGAGAACAGAACATAGCCTACATGGCAAACTGGGAAGAGAGAAGACTAGAGAGACATGTTAGGGCCAGTTGATGAGGTACATTTTATGCCATGACACAAGAGTGGGTTTACAGAAAGAAGAGTAGAGGATTAAGCATCTAGGAAATACCACTGTTTGATACTGTGTTATAAAGGAATCAACAAAAGTAAATGAGAAAAAATAGAAATTGGAGGGAACTTTTCAAAGAGTAGATTCCTCCAAGTCAAAGGAGTAGAGAGTTTAAAAAAATATGAACTCGAAAGAAAGAAAGAAAGAAAGGGAAGAAAGAAAGAAAGAAAGAAAGAAAGAAAGAAAGAAAGAAAGAAAGAAAGAAAGAAAGAAAGAAAGAAAGAAAGAAAGAAGGAAAGAAGAAAGAAAGGAAGGAAGGAAGGAAGGAAGGAAGGAAGGAAGGAAGGAAGGAAGGAAGGAAGAAAGAGAAAGAAAGAAAGAAAGAAAGGAAGGAAGGAAGGAAGGAAGGAAGGAAGGAAGGAAGGAAGGAAGGAAGGAAGAAAGAAAGAAAGAAAGAAAGAAAGAAAGAAAGAAAGAAAGAAAGAAAGAAAGAAAGAAAGAAAGAAAGATATATCAACTCCAGACAGTTTAAGGAGGATAAGAATTATAAATGGTTTATTGGATTTTGCCATTGGATGGCCATTAAGGGAGATGTTTTGAAAGCTCTATATGACACGAGAATATTAAGCCCTCGGGATATCTTTCTAGTGGTTGATTCTCCTTATAAGGGGAGCTTTTTGGAAACATGAATTTCAGCCTCAGATTTCAATTGGTAGTGGTCATGTATCTTTAATGAAAAGCTAGTATGTACTAGTTCATCTAAAAGCCTTACAGGAAACAAAAAATTGCTTTAAGAGATAAGATCTAGTGCTTGCTTTAGTTTGTTGGTAGTACATTTTTCTTTTTTTCATAGAGTTGAAAACTATTTGTGCAGAACTTATACACATTTGGAAAGTCTATAAAGTATTCAGATCTATGAAGGTTACAGATATTTTTTTCCCACATAGAAATTTTATTACTGTATCCTTCAATTTAAGGAATAGATTTGTTCTTTGAAAGCCTTCACTTTTGTCTCTTGATGGCCATTTTCATTTATTACTATATGTGGAGGAAAAAGAAAACTCCACAGAAAAAGCCTAGGCAAAAATAAAATCTAGGATTTTTTTATGCTTATTTAGCAGGAGTTTTGATATTTTTTAAAGTAAGTACAGTGCATTATGTTAAAACCAAATTTTTAAAAAATCTAATGGGTGCTATTTTGACAATATTTGGGCTGTTTTGTAATTTTTGTTGTGAGGGTTAGAAATTATTAATACTGAAAAGAACTATTCAACTCAGTATCAAGTTAACTGTGTATCCTTACTTCTAAGATATCTTGCTAGGGTCAGACTTTTATTTATATTGGATTTAACTTTCCTTAAAACATAGACTCACTTCCACAGCATTATCTCCCAGCAATATTTACAGTACATTTCATCTTCCAATAATAAAATCATGTTTGTAGCTACCCGACTTCTCCTACCACTGCTAGCGTACTTACACGGACACAGACACACACACGACCTTGTCACATTACCACAGGACCATTCATTCCACTCTTAGGTAGTTTGCTCAAACAGTTCATTGAACTGAAATGCTTCTCCTAACTTTTTTCCACTTACCTCTTATTAGCCCCCTAGTCTCAACTCAGAAATCATCTCTTTGTATGTGGCACCTGGCAAGTGAATAATGAATCTTAAATGGCTTGGCCTTAGCCAGATTTCTCAAAAGTGAAGAATCAAAATTTAGTGAGGAAGAAAGTATTTTATAATATGTAATATATATTTATATATTGTATATTATGCATATTTATATACAATAACTATATATATATCACATTAGTCAGAAACAGAACCACTAGGATGGATGGATATATATATTAATTATGCATCCTCCAAATTCATATGTTGAGCCCTAAGACTCAATACCTCAAAAAGTGACTTTATTTGGCCTTTAAATAGGTAATTAAGTTAAAAAGGCATTGTTAGGATGGGCCTATATCCTAACACGACTGGTGTCTTTATGAGAGGATATAGGATACAGGCACATGGTGAGTGGGGGGACCATGTGAAGACAGAAAGAAAATGCTCATCTATAAGCTTAGAAGATGGGGCACCTGGGTGACAAAAGTCGGTTAAATGTCCAACTCTTGGTTTCGGCTCAGGTCAGGGTCTCAGGGTCGTGAGATTGAGCCCTTGTGTCCACCTCCACACCCAACATGGAGTCTGCTTAAGTTTCTCTCTCCATCTCCCTTTGCCCCTCCCCCCCATGCACACACTCTGTCTCTCTCTTTCTCTGTCTCCCTCCCTCTCTCTCAAATAAATAAATAAATATTTAAAAAATAAATTTAATAAATAAATAAATAAAATAAAATAAAATTTTTAAAAATAAGCTTAGGAGAGGGGCCTCAGAAGAAACCAAACCTGCTGACACCTTGATCTCAGGCTTCTAGCCTCCAGAGGTAGGCTCCACAGCAGACCCATCCCACTAAAGACTAGGAAGATACTCAAATGTACTTAAAAAAAAAAATTTCTCCTGTGTATAAATAACCAGTGTTTAAGGATTCATGAAAAAATATCATATACGATAATGAAGATGTCAAGGATTCCTCCCTTTAGAACTCTCCTTTCTGTTGTCTGGATTTTGAATGCATATTCAAATCCTTATTCTGCTCACATGGGTGTCTTGTATTAACAGTACCAGAGAGATCCACTTATTGGCTGGTACTATCATCATCAAAGTGAGACAGACGGTAAGGAAAATCTGTTGATTCTGCAAGATACAAGTGGAAAGAGCATGGGTTTGGGATCATGCTTCCCTGGATTCATATACTCATTCCTCCAGTTATTTTTGGTGTGGCCTATTGGCTTCTCTAAGCCTTAGATTTTTCTTTTTTAGAAAAATAATTCTAGTATGTATATATAAAATCCTCCATAGGAAAGAGATGTTGTATGAACACACATAAGATGAGTCTGAAAATGTGGGTTTAGAGCCATTAGATCCTTTATTTCTGCTTGGGTTTAACCATGACTATGGATCCAGACTTACAAGTAGCTTTTATTTTTAAATCTTGGTGGTGTAACACTGTGTGTATGATTTTATTTTAGGTAACTTCCTGAAGTTTTCTTGTGTATCCCAAACTCTAGTTCCTGCCTTTGGCAAGTGGTTCTTGGCTAAGATCTTAACATTGAAGTTAGAGCAGCAAAGATTTGAGAATTCCATGTATGTTTTTTGTACACACTACATTTTTTATTTGACTTTTCTTCATACTATGATTTTTTTTTGAGAAATCATTCAAGGTTTTCTATATTCCTAAAGACAACAAAGTCAATACTTCCTCCATTTGGACAGACTTTGGCAGAAAATTATCTGAAGTATTCCTTCTCAGAGTAGAATAAAAGAGCTCAAAGTAGATATTAAATACATTTTCCTTCTGTATTATTTTTATTAGACCATAAATTTTAATTTTAGAAATAAAAGCAATACTTTTTTATTTAATTTTTTTTGATGTAGTATTCCATGATTCATTGTTTGCGTATAACACCCAGTGCTCCATTCAATACGTGCCCTCTTTAATACCCATCACCAGGCTAACCCATCCCCCCACCCCCTCCCCTCTAGAACCCTCAGTTTGTTTCTCAGAGTCCACAGTCTCTCATGGTTCGTCTCCCCCTCCGATTCCCCCCCTTCATTTTTCCCTTCCTATTATCTTCTTTTTTTTTTTACATATAATATATTATTTGTTTCAGCAATCCTGATCATTTTTCCTGCTATTTTTTTCAAAATATCCATATTTCCTAATAATAACCACTATTGTATTTGGTTTCTGTTCATTCAGTTTCTTAATACAAATATACACTTGCAGATTATTAGGTACTAAAATGAAATCATATGATAGACACTCTCTTATGTTTATCTACTTTGCAATACATTCTGAACAGCATTCCATGTCAACGTATATAATTAGATGCTTTTATTCTTAGTGGTTGCCCAGTGTTCCATTGTCTGCCTTTTCCCTACTTTATTTAATCAAGAGTCGGAAAAAAATAGAAAAGTGATTGATTTTATCATGATTTCCATCAAATGCTACCTTGGGGTGTTTCCTGAGTGCTCTGGAACTCAGGTTAAATAGCTCTCTATAAAGAACTAAATGGACTTAATTCACCATCTTAACTTCTTAGAAGAACATAATTTTATTTGTTTTTGTTCTCTTCTTGCCTTTGTTTGTTTATTGTTTTTAGTCTGGATATCTCTATCAAAAATGGACAGGGAAGAAGAGGAAAGTCAGGTATAGCCCCTGCCATTGAGGGACTCTGAGTCTATTTGAGGAAAGAGATGAGGGAAGAAGGAATATGGCAGGGGCCCTGGGGATTTGAGTGGTGTAAATAAATGATGCCTATAAAGGAGGATTGGACAATAATATTAGACAGTGAAATAATTCTGAGGAACATAGAATGCTTAGCTAGAAATTTGTTATCCATTCCATAAGCAATCGGGGAACACTGATAATGTTTGAAATATGGAGTATCACAGTCATCTGAATGTTTCAGAAAGGTCTTGATGACATGGTACTCTGCCGGATCAAGAAGCCACGGGTTTGAAAAAAAAAAATAGATTTTAAAAATGAATCCCAATTTGCAATGAAAAAGAGGACGAAGATATATTTCAATTAAAAAACAGCTTTTAAAAGTGGTTTGTGGTAGACAAGGCACACAAGAGCCAAGTGATAGAGGACATCCTATCTTGGGATTGCAGTCTGTTTTGCTTGTTTCGTTTTTTCTCCTCTGGTTCCTTTGTCATCTTAATATGGAAATGCTAATAGCATGCACTTTCTAAAATTGTTCTGAGGATTAAGAAATGTAATATATGTAAAGAACATAGGTATTTTTCTGCAACATAAACATTAAAAAAAACTGAAAAGGAAAATCCTAAAGCCGTTGTAACACACCAGATATAAATGATCAGAACCTGGTATAATTGGGGCTTCTAGGAGTCTGAATATGAAAAATAAAGGTTTTGTTTTGTTTTGTTTTTTTAAGTGCTTGCTATTGAAAATAAGGTGCTATGTGGTATCAAGAAAAGACGAGCAGTGCAAGTATAGTCACTGGGAGGGGAGCTGCAGTAAGTAACGCCCAACTCAAGTCATACTGAGAAAGAAAGGACAGTGGGTCTGCCCTAAATTACCCTTAGAAAACACACAGGGGAATTCGCTTCATAAACACTTGTGCGGTAGAGGTTTTAAATGCAGGAGGCTGCAAGACGAATATATAAATACCAAAGGGACATTCATTAAGAGAGAGATCTGCATTAGGCTTTTTGTCATTTTCTTTGGTTTTGTGATTGTTCCAATCTAATTATTTTATTAAAAGTTCAGCATTATTTTCCAAGTCCTGAGGGTGAGAGAAACACATAAGGAAATGCATAAGTACTAGAGAAGCCTTTGTTGGGACTTTTGGGAAGAGGCTAATGAGTTCTGCTTCTGTCACAAATTTGAAAGAGGTAGGAATTATTCTCTACCTTCCAGCTAATTAAGGCCTTAGTTTCTCAAAATACTGGCCTTGCAGAAAGGAAACTACACGTTTTGCTCTTCCCCAGTCTTGTTGTCAGGCTGAGCAGCGCTCCTCCATGTGGACCAGCGACCTTGTGGCCCCATAGAGAATATTTGAGAAGAGCCCAAGGAACTTGTCATGAGTGATTTCAAACAGATCACAGCTTTTCAGCAGGGGTATTGAGCAATTCAACTTCAGCGCCCTGTGTTGTCCACAATTCAAGAGTCAGGTCATTGCACCTTCCTTATTTGCTTTCCTGCCCCTTGGCATATTTTCAAAGCAGAAAATATGAGATGTGCATGTCTTTTGGAGTACTAAAGGCCAAGAGAAGCTGTCACATCAATATCTATCCTTTATGATCCCAGGTAACAAGCTGTAACTCGTCCTAGCTTTCACATGCTAGCCACGCCATGGGGAAAGCACACAATACAGATATCACATCTTTCTGTACAGTTTTAAGTCCGCTTTTTGCTTTGAGAGTATAGTAGCACTGCTTAACAAAGAACATTTATTACAGAGTTACATATATGGGGCAACTGTGATAAAGCTTTGATGTTGTCACATTCTCGTCCCTTGATTTGGGGACATATAATCATATATATGATTTCGTATAATCAGCAAATCAGAATAAACAAAGAAACCAAATACAATATAACTACATAATATTTTCATTTGTTAATGTTACCTCTTTAACAATTTAAATTTTTTTTCCTTTCTATTTAGACTGGTTTCCCCAGATTTTACTGCTATAGAAAATAACCACAATTTCAGGTGCTTTTAACAACAGAGATTTATTTCTTGCTCATATTCCATGCTGGAACAAGTCAAGAAAACTAGAGCAGTCAATCTTCGACCTAGTACCTGATCCCAGACTAATTTTATACGCTTCTAAGAAAAGGATCAGGCACATATGGTTTAACTAGCAACATTGATTTAAGATGAAAAAGTAAATTAAAGATTCTTTATATTATCATTATTCAAGAAAATATGTTCTTTCTCCTTTTTTTATAGTAAGATAGTAACAGAAAGACGTCATTATGTTAAAGGAGTACAAAACCTTAAGCCTAATACTTCTTCAGGGGGCATACAAATCAGAAATTTCAGTTATATAGATATTGGCATGATACATACAGTCTTTAAATTTAATAATTTAATATTCACAATATCATCATTTGAGTTAAATTAAGTTAAACGATGTGTAAATTTTATATACATCATTATGTCATTTAATCTCTCAGGGAAGCTTTTATTTATTTTTTTTAGCTTTTATAATAATCAACTTACCTTCCCCCCTCCAAAAAAAAGGAGGAAAGAAGGAGGAAAAATCTTTTGAGGCAGTAAAAGGAAAACATAAAAAATAGAAAGGTAACATATAAAGTAAAAAATGAAGTGGATTTAAGAGGAAAACAAAGGTGACGTCATGAGAGGCAAAGCAGGAAGTATCGCTCTCTCACTCTCTCTGTTATTATAAACTAAAAACTGAAATGGGTGAATTGCCTAAGGATACATCCTGTGTGAGGAGAGGAGAATAGATTACAATACAGGTCTGTCTGATTCCAAAATTCATGCATGCCGTTTGTGTCCCAGCATGCCAGCACTTTAGTTTCAGACAACAGTTTAAATTAATTGATTGAATTAAATTACATTGAATTTGATACCAATAACTGGTTTCCGTGCCAAAGTATTCATCAGGCAGGTACTTTTAGAATTTTTGTCATGGAAGGAAAAACATTTCTTTGTTGGCTGCATCCTGGGACAAGAACTGAATTATCACACAATTTGTATCATTGAATAAGTAAAATTTTTACATGCCCAGGTTGCTAGAATGTGGTCATCTGATTTTATAAAGGGAAGAATTAATAAATGAAAGGGGGAAGGCAGAGAAAAGGGAAGCAAAGAAAGAAGGAAAGAAGGAAGAACATATTTGCCTATTACTGTGGTTCTTAACATATGAAGTGTTTCCCATGGTGGATCAATATTCCTGTCAGCTAGAAAAGACTGATTGGTAACCAGCTGAAAGCATGTTCTTATGAATGGTGCTGTATATTCTTCATAGAATGAGTACAGCACATGTATATGAAACTTCTCTAATATGCATATTCGTATGTGCTCAACCATGCATCCTCCATGCCTCATGGATTCATTCATTCATTTTGTCAAATGGCTGATACTGATTGACCAGATACACACATTGACTATGTGCCAGATACTGTTCAAGAAATGAGAGAATACAAAGATGAATAATAGATAATCTTCACCTTAATTTAATCATAGTCTAGCATAATTATAGGCAAATGCATATTTAGATATTCATGAATGCATATATAAATAGAGAATACAAATAGACTATACCATACTTATGATTGTATGTTGATCAAATGCATAAAAATATTTATAACTACCCCCAAATTGCCATTTTCTCCATAATGTAAAATACTACCATAATATTGTATAGCATTTTAGATTTATTGAAGACATTTGTCTCTACTTTCTGAATCAATTTTTAGCCCATTGCCTGCATAAACCTCATCTTGAGTCAGAAAAGTAATCTAACACTTGGATTAGGAAAGAAATGTGTGTTAATGGGTATCTTTGGTCCTAAAGCCTATGTTTCTACCTGCAACATGTTCCTATAAATGTTGAACAAATCTGATGACTGTTGTATGACTAATTAACATTTATACAGGATACACAAATTTGTTAATTCATACTGAAGCTTGACTTTAGCAATTAATCTCTCTTATGTCTTTTTTTTTTTAATTACTTGTTTTGTTTTTTTTAAAAAAAAATTCAATGTAAAAAAATCTTTTGAAAGTTCAGGCAGGTACTTTTAGAATTAAGGAAGCCTGAAAGGCTGCAATTGGGAAGTTGATATCAATACTAATACAAGGTCGCTTAACAACAAATGGTTGGTGGGAAGCTTTGGTGATACCTTTTGGTAGATATGTAGTAATCTTGTAAGTAGAACAAAGAGTAAACTTTGTACCAGAAAGCAGAAGTTCATTTTTATGTCAGAATCATTTTTCAATGATTTAGGCTATAAATTAGCATGACTAACATCAATATGCCAGCACATGAACACTGCAATATAAAGTAAATTAAATATTTTTTTAGAGAATTAAAGTTATATTGGACTTAAAGACATTCACACACTCAAAACCTTGTGATGACACTTCCTGATCTTCCTACCATTGCCCCAGATTTGCATGGGATTAATATACCTTGAACAATACTTAATAGGTGCAGTTGGATATGCCAGACAGCCTCATAATAATTGGTTTCAGATTTCACCATCCTGTACCACAGAAGCCCTAAGAATTAGGAAGGGCCTTCATGAGGTTTTTTGTTGTTGTTGTTTTAATAGAAAAATTCTTTGTGTACCGTTATTTTGTGCTAAATCGCAAAATATTCAGGTGGCAAACTAGTTACTTTGCGTGCATGGCACGAAGCATAGAGAATTCCCCACACACACACACGGTTTGCTATCTTTTTAAGAAATTGTGGGATTGGCCTTTCATCTTGGCTATGTGTAGAGAGAGCTCTCTGCTGGTGTTACAGCATGCATTATGTTTTTTCTCCCACCTTTAGCTATAGCATTGTAACCACTGTTTCTAACATCTGCTTTTATGTCTTCAGTTACATCCACCATATTACTTAATACTAATTTTATGATTATTCCTTTTCCCTTTCATTTGGTGCATGTAATGTATTCACTGAAGTAGAAATTGTCTACTCACTCTAAAAAACACCTCATGCTTTTCAGATCTGCTTTCAATAAAATTTTCTGGAGAATATCTAGATCATAATAACTTTCCATTAATAGAGATTTCTTTTTTTTTTAAATATATTTATTCAGTCATCATTTCATACTTTGGTGCCATTTCTGCTCAAGTGGCCTGTGCAGAATTTTATGTTTAAACATTTCTAACTTAAACTGCCCAATCCTAACGAACTTCCTTTTATGGGTAATTACTTGGCAAACTAGATTTCATTTTTTGTTTTATAGTCCTCATTACTTCTTAAAATAAATCATTTTAAATAATCCATTCTGTTAATTTTATTTCTTCCATGGCCACCTCTTCAATTTCTTATCAATTTTAACTTTTCCTAAAATAATTGTTGGTCAGAGTTTGTTTAATATCCTTTTTTTTTTTTTTACTTTATCACATTAACACTTCGCAGAAACCAAAACTCTTTCTGACCAAATTCTCTTAATATTAAAGAAAGATTATTTTTGTCTTACTAATTTTATCAGTACTAGATAATACAATGATTTAATGTAATATTTTTAAACTATGCATTATAATATGTTCTTATAGAGTAGAATCAAGTATACTTATAAAAATAAACATAAATTTAAGCTACTACCTTAAGCTTTCTGAAGAAAACTGAACAAGGTAATACCTAGCTGTTGCCATGTAAGAAGTAACAGTTAAATTCACATAGAGAATAGTACTGCATAAATAGAAATTGGAGTACAAAATTGTATGTAAAACATGCCAAGTCACTGAAATATAGAGTGAATAGTTTTGGAAGTTCGAAACCATACTGAGTAATAATATAGATGAATTTATAGGTGATGAATATTTAAAGATATATGAAACATATTTACAATATTTTGGAACCAACATAAAAATGTGAAGTTGATATCAAGAAGGATATAAACACTCTTTAATAATATGTTCCTCATTGTCACTGATAGAGACAGAATGTTAAACATTACTGACCACAGTTCTGAGCCCATGTGGTAATTCCTACCATTTTACTACTCAAAACTATTTCCTTCTGTTCAGACAACACTTTGACTTTCTTATTGAGGGACCAGTGATCTCCTGGGCATGAGGGACTAAAGAAAAGCATTTCTTCCTACTCCTGCACTGAATTAGAAGGATTGTCATTGAATGGCATTGTTGCAGAAAACAATGAAGAAATAATAACACCACATTTTATTTCTACCACCTATTAGCTATTTTTTTTCCTGACAAGTTATTTGAACATGCACTTCCTCATTTCACACAGTGAATAATTCCAACTCCTAGGTTATTATAGAAGTGAATAAGAGTGGTTTTCATATGAATATATTTATTCTAAGAGATGGCACAAAGTTCAGCAAATGTTAATTGGACCTTATGCAAAATTTCCCATTAAAGTCAGGGTAGGAAATTTTGGGGGCGTGTTACAAAAAATATGAATGGTTGTGAATATATGAAATAATTTTAGCTCAGAAAGTTGTGAAACAATAAGATATTAAAAAGTGCTTTATGGTAAAATTAACAAATAAGTGAATAAATATCTAGATATCTGTCTAAATATATAACATTTTGCAATACTACTGTCTGCAAGGAGAAGGGTACAAAAGGTACTGGGAGCTACATAAAGTAGGGAGATTCAAAGTTAGGAACACCATGCAAATGTAGTCATGTTGTCAATACCAAAAGACTAAAATTTGCAAAATTAACTGGAAAAAAATATTTTGCTAATGACTTTTATTTTTTTTAATTTTCTTTACATAAATATGGAAATACTACTATACAAATCTGGTGCACAAAATTTAATATTTTTCATTTTTTTATTGAAGTTCTTGGAGCACTAAAGGATGCATGACACTATGCACAAGTTTTCTAAGTTTTCCTTAATCCCTTTGTGCCATTTTCCCCCCTGTGAGATTTTTTTTTTTCTTTCTGAATGTCTCCATCTTCATGGTTAATAAGGGCAGCCTATATAGAAGAGGAGAAATTCAATTCCAAATTGCTTGAAGGTTCACCTTTGAATTTTACTTTGATCAGAAGAGTCCCATGACCTTTAAATTTGATGAAAAGAGGGAGTGGATATTAATCTCATTATTTTATTTTGAAGTTCTCCCAAAGCTGGTGACTCTAAACCACATTTCTGCAAAATGACATTTGTGGTCCATGTAAGTTGATCATTGTTACATGGTGAAAGGCAATATATCAGATTTTAATACACCTTTAGTATTTTATACCTGATATTCTCAATCCTCAATCACTGTACTACTTCAGAACTAGCACTATTTTGGACAGTTTAATTATATGTCTTATATCTATGCTTAAATGTAAAGATTATTTTTTATCGCCCTTATATATGCCAAACTGATTTTGATATTCTAAAAATGTTTACTCTTCTTGCTAGTAATATCTGCTATACTGTTGCCTTTACACAAAGATATTCCCTTGTGCTTCAGAATATTACAATTGAAGCAGAGTATATAGTAAATGTATAATAATTTCACAAACTTTTAAAGGACACAGTAAATCAACTAACTACACATTTCATATGGTAACATTCAGATGAGAATTAGTTACCGAAATCAAAAACCCATTCAGCTTTCTAGTACTCTATGTAAAGAACTTCTACCAATATAATTTAATTTTTTGAACAATCATTCTGGGCATGCATATTATTATTTTCATCATAAAAACTTTTTAAAAAATCAAATAATGTTTGATATAAGAACAAGGTCTGTGGGACTATAATAATAATTTGTCTCAAATATTTCTTGAAGTGTGATTTGTGAATTACTTGCATCAGAATCACTTCACTAAAATAAAGATTTCTGGCCCAAACTTCAAGCTGCTTAATGAAAATCTCTGGTATTTGGGACTCTAAAATTTCAATTTTAGCATTTTTTTCAGTTTGCTAATCATACTAATGTAGAACATAAATGAAATATAAAATGTCATAATTAAGACTTTTATACATATAGCTATAATGAAAGGGGAAGAATAAGATTAAGAAAACAATGCAGCAGTAAATAATCTTTTTTTTTTTTTTTTTTTTTTTTTTAATGCCAATAGCCTTAGAGAGAAGGGAAGAAGTCAAAAACAGTGTGAAATCTGTAAAGCTTTACCAGGCAGCTATTGACTTCAAGAAACTGTTAGGAGCCATAAAAAAAAGAATGAAATCTTGCCATTTGCAACAACATAGACAGTATAATGCTAAGTGAAAGAAGTCAGTCAGAGCAAGACAGATACCATATGATCTCACTCGTGTGGTATTTAAGAAACAAAACAAATGAGCAAAGAAAAAAAGAGAGGAGACAAACCAAGAAACAGACTCTTAATGACAGAGAACAAACTGATGGTTACCAGAGGGCAGGTTGGTGGGACGATGGGAGAAATAGAGGATGGGCATTTAACAGTACATTTATCATGATGGGAAAAAAAATAAAATGATAAAAAAAAAAAAACCTGCCTGACACAATATCTTTATATGATGATGGGAAAAAAGAAGGATAAAAGATAGTTTAAATAAATAAGTCTCTCTCTACCTCTTTCTCTCTTTCTGTATCCGTATTCCAACAATACCTAGTTAAAATTCACCAAAGTATTTAAAAAGTTAGATAATTCAGACTGTCATAGTGATAAACATATAAGAAAAAGAAGGTGGGCGCCTGGGTGGCTCAGTTGGTTAAGCGACTGCCTTCGGCTCAGGTCATGATCCTGGAGTCCCGGGATCGAGTCCCGCATCGGGCTCCCTGCTCGGCAGGGAGTCTGCTTCTCCCTCTGACCCTCCTCCCTCTCATGCTCTCTGTCTCTCATTCTCTGTCTTAAATAAATAAACAAAATCTTTAAAAAAAAAAATAAGAAAAAGAAGGTGATTTTTATTGTCCTAAGGTTAAGGATAGTAAGAAATACCCTATAGAATAAGTGTAAAAGGAATGACATAGAGGTGTTTGTGCTGGTAAGAAATAAAAGGGGGGGGGGGGTTGCTGAGTGGCTCAGTCAGTTAAACATCCAAATCTTGGTTTCTGCTCAGACCATAATATCATGCCTTGTGAGATAGGGCCTCGTGCTGGGCTCTGCATTCAGCAGGAGTCTGCTTGGATATTCCCTCCCTCTGCACCACACAATTGTCTGAGGATGACTAGCAGGAAGCAGTGGATTGCACCAGTACAGATTAAAAATGACCAGGGCATGGACTGTGGATTTTGCTTGAGGAATAATGAAAAAGAGACAGATGCCAGGGATATTATAGTCAGCATGATAATGCAAATGATTCAGTGAGGAATTGGACAGGAAATTTTGATGATCTTCAGACATTCTGATTCCTAAATGCCCTGCCATTAATGGCTTTGACCACTGTAGTCTACTCAGAGTATGAAGATTTATGAATTCCTATAAAGATGGTAAAAATACTTGGTCTTAAATCAACCACTGGAAGAAGAACTCATGGAGCAGCAAATGCCTTAAGTAGTCATTTTGTAAGGTAGTAAGGTAGGCAACAAGAATAACGATTTCTATTTGATTTAATATCTCAAAAGAGATTATTTTTTAAAACTATAACAAATGTAGAACAGTGGAACATATTTTATCTTTGGCCATAAAACATTGCTTTATAAGGAGTATAGGGAAAATTGCAAGGTGATCATCAGGCGATTAAGATGTATAACTGTTAAAATTAATTATTTCTCCTGCACAGTCGTTGAGAGCTATTTCTAGTATGTAATAAGTAAAATATTCCCTGAAGATTAAGAATTTAAATGTGGTTCCACAATTTAAAAGAAGAGAGCTTTATTACCATGAGCAGGTGATTTCTTTTATCCATCATAAATACTGGGTTCCAAGCTATGGATAAAATAGATACTCGGTACTGTTAACAAATACCACCTGTCCTACCTAAATAATTCCAGAGTTTGGAATTAAGAATCACACTATCCTTATCTTCTTTGTTTAAATATCTCTCTTTCCTCTTCTGGAGTTATAAAGCCGTATTTTTCATAACTTCCTAAAGTACTCAGGATACATGATGTTCATGTCAGAACATAATCTGGTCAATTAGCATTTAATCCTCCCAACTCTGAGCAGTTCCATTTTTTGACTTCTCAGCATCTCAGTGTAATGATGAGCCCAGAGGTTCTTATCTCTAGTAATAACATAATAAAGTGTATCTCAGGTCATTCCTCTTATTTAAAATGAGCCCTGATTTAGGTGTCTTTTGGTTTGGTTTGGTTTGTTTATCAAAGTAGGTAATGTAAAGAGCCAATTTTTATATTTTAATCAGTAATTCAATATGCCAGCACAAAAATAGCCTTCTATACATAAGCACTATAATAAAATTATTAAGCAATCAGTATTGTTTTTTTTTCCCCATTGGAATATGTAAAACATCCTCAGGAAGATTTGACAAACGTAAAGCTATATATAAAAAAAAAGAATTTTGCAATAATCAGAATTCACTCCAACAACATATTTACTAGATCATCCTAAACACCTTATTTTTGAATTATCGGTGGACTGTGTCAAGAATTAGAAACTGTAAAGAATTGGAACAATTTTCTAGATCATTCATCTGCAAAACCACAACTGAGGGAAAATTGTTTTTAAAAATCAGTGATTTTATCCATTGTCCACTTTATTATAATTATGTGAAAATGTGCTCATTCCATTACCTCACTTCAGGAATGTAGACAGAGTCACTGACCTGGTCTTAAAATTTATTTATCTATTTTAGTGATTTATTGCATTATGGTATATAGTAAATGTGTATAGGAAATACATATGTAAGCTTTTTATAAAGAATCTAAAAAAAAGGTAAGACGATGCATAAATAATGCCCTAATAATATATTAATTTTCATTTAAACCATAATCCATACTCATACTTTTACAATATCATTATTAATCAAATACCTATATTCTTGAATTATAACATTATTGTCAATTATGCTGACATTAATATATGCTTTAATGAAATAAATTTTTGTTTTCATGATTTGAGTTTTTCAGTAATGATGATTTTATAAGATTTCGCCCATGTGTTAGGAGAGCCAACACTGTCCTCACGAGTATCCCAGATAATTCACATGGCATCACCAAAGCCTAGTTCCAACAACAGCTTCAGCTATCTGAATTGGCTATGACAGAACTGGCAGAAACCTAGAAATTGCAGTTATTTAGTTTGGCCACCATGCCCAGAGAAATCTATTTGGAATGGTTCTGGAAGCTGTTCTTTTATTGTGTGCAACTATTCTTAATATGGTGGCATTTGACAATCATTTTAAATAAGAACTGAAGCCAATTAAATGGTCTCTCTGTGGATTTCCTCTGACAGATGCACAGAGGCATCTTGTGTTAGCCAATAGGCATTATTTAAACATAGCTAAAGCCATTCCAGCATTTATTTTGATGTATCCAGCTAATTATATGGCTGAGATTTATGTTTAAATAAAAGATTTTAATCAGATCTATTGTTTTCATCCTCTGCTAGACTTCTCATCATAGTGTCATGGTACCTACATGGGGAAGACAACTTCTCCCACTAAAAACTTGGGCACATTGTCTTGATTCCATAGGAATAAAAGTATGATTTTAAATGGGAATTGACTGCATTTCCCTATCTGTGATTAGAAGAGTAAAAATTCTGCAGCTCGATGAGACAGATGACCATTTGCTGTTCAATGGTTAATTACACCTTGGACATAGAGCAAGACAGGGGGAAAAATCCCAGAAACTTAATAAGGATGGATTTGCTTGACAGGCAAACTCAGTTTTTATCATGGCTACTTATAATTTTCAGTACTTCTTAATTCCCAAGTCTTAATTAAGATTTCAGTTTTGCTATAAAATAAGCTAAATTTAAGATTTAACATAGGATAAGGAAAATTACTATAAACCTAAATTTTAAAAAAGTATTTCAACAAGTTAAGTCCAGTTGAAGTTACCCTCAGCATACTGGCAATACACAGAACATTGGCAGAACTCTCTACCTAATAGTTATGAATCTGTGATGGCTGGCTTCTCCATTTCATTTGGTTGAAGTTACTACATTAGCAGATTTGTGAGTTTTGTTATGAACCCAATTTTTCTTTCTTTTTTTTTTTTCTTTTTTTTTTTTTCTTTTTTTTTTTTTCTAGATGCTCCACCAACTGGTCAGGTACACAATGTGAGAGACCAGCCCCAAAGAGCAGCAAGTCTGATCATATTAACACAAGTAAGTAACTCAGGTGAACATCTTGGGTGTTCTATATGGTACAGAAATGATTTTTTATGCCATTACTAGGGGACTTGAGTCTTGGAAAATCTCCTTCGTAGAATTTTGCAGGAAATGCACTGCAATCCAGGTGTTTTAGAAAAGCTGGAGCACTGAGCTCACCTGGTGACAGGATCCAGCATTCACGTGCTCTTTCAGGCAGCAAGAGTTCAAACTCTGGCAGTTTTCAGAATGCACATCTGCAAACCTAGCATAACCTTTTCTGGGGAAATGTACATCAGCTACCAAGACTGCAAATATCACAATGGATATGAAAATGCTCCAGGAAAAAAATGTTTTAATTAGAGCAAAGTGTATTTTCTTAAATTGCATTTCAGTATGTTGTTGTAAAGCAGACTTGACTGTTAGTCTTAAAGAAAAGTATATTAACAAGCAAATCTTAATAAGGATCATGGTTGATTTATTGCTTCTTTGTCTTCAAAGTATTGGTTTTGAAGTGTATTAAAATATAGCTCAAAGATTTTGCAAATCTTTTTTTGTGCAGCTGTAGTCTTAGGACAGGTCACTGATAGGAAAGTCCATCTACATCATCATTGTTTGTCTATGTGTATATTTTTAACAAGTTTAAAGGATTTTATAAAGATTTTCAAAATGAAAGTCAAAAATAAAGTTTCCCAATTCACACATATTGTCATTAATATTATTATGAATGGAGAACTTTTGAAGTATGTAATATCTATCAAGTGGGTAAATATATCCTTGAAGAACAAAAATAATATCACTGATGGATAACTGTTTACCTTAGCAATTTTCCTCTAGTCCATCACTGCTGGTGAAAAACATTTTCATGAAAACAAAAAAACATACTATGGAGTTTGTGAAAAAGGAAAGGCACTCTCGAAGTCAAAGTATGCAATTTTTTGTACCCTACATACCGGATCTCAGTGTTTGCTGATCTACTTGTTTGTTGCTCCTGCCCAAATAGTTTCTCTGTCACTGCTTAAGATCCTTCAAGCAACACTGTCCAAAGTCCCACCATTTAGAGATTAATTTGGGCCAATAAGCATGAGCGTTTTGAAAAATGGCAAATAGATCTAGAGTAAATAGCCTAGATGTACAGAGATGAGATGAGTAATCTTTGATCATAGAGTGTTTGGGGCTTACCCTGGAATTTGTGTGTTGTCCTTAGGGAAGGAAAGGGAAAAGGCCTTAGGAAAACTATGCGCACATTGTTGTAGGAATAGAGCACTAGGATTTGAGGAATTGGTTCATAAAAGTTAGTAGAAGAGGCAAAATATACCTTGCCTAATTTGATATTGCAAAAGGAGAAGAAGAAAAAAAAAAAAACAAACTTCTTATTCTCTCTTCCCAGGATCTAGGGCTCATATCCACACTACCTATAATTGTTCTGGAGGCACACTAATTTACATATGATTTTGTGAACCAGTTCCAAACTCAACAGTCATTAATAGCATTGTTTTTAAATGAAAAATGCATTTCAGGTTACCAACCTATAGAACACACTGAATTTATAAGTTGACAATTGTGGAGACTTAGCCTTTTATTTTGGTGATTTCTCCATTATCTAAGATAAATGAGATATATAGCTTTTTAAAGAGTCAAAAACAATTTTAAGTATTGATAAACTCCGTGAAAAAACAAAGTAGCACATCAATTGAATTTTCAAATTTTATGTAAGTTCCACTCTCAAGGGAAAGTTTGGTGTTTGGAAATGGTTTGGGGGACGGGAACAACAGATGTTTTTATTGGAGGGTGGTGTCTCCAATTATTTGCAGGGGCAAAAAGCTCCATTATAAGGCAAATGCCTCTAATTACATACAGCAGTTCTAAAATAAAGACTATCAAACAGAAGAGTTGCAAGTATTTGTAACCTTTTTCCCAAAGATTCTGATGTCCTTCCTCCCATCACTAATTTAAAGTCATTAAGTTTAATGGAAGTATCGATGCACACTGAAAGGGCTATTAGCTATGTAAATGTCAAATTTTCTTAAATTTGAGCAAAGTTGACCACATAATGATACTATTAAAAGGCACTTATCATCAGACATTTATGCTTAGAGCAACTTGCCTCAATAACTCTGGAAGAAGGAAAAAAGGTAGTTAAACTAATCCTACCTAAGGTAAAGCCCAGTAGTTTTGAATGGTTGTCAAATGTTCCCCAAACTTGGAGAGAAATCATCTGCCCAGTGAGAAAGATAGATACTTTAGCAATGTTCAGATCTGCATTTCCATTAACAATGAAGCATTCCTTGATCATCAGACCTTGGAATAATAAAGAATACACTGCTTCTGTTGGCCTGACTACTGTCAGCTGGCATGGAGATTTACCTTTCTAATTGATGCACAACTTTCTTAATCATCTCTGAGTACTCATACTGATGTTTTCTGGTCGTTGCTGTTTAAAGTATCCAAGAGATCAGCCTGTGGAATTAAACAGATCTATTATCCTAGCATGTTCTCTGAGGTTCCACTTAAAAAAAAGCTAGTCTGACTCTTCTGAAGTTATTTTGAACAGTTTTAAATTAAATATGATAAAATATTCCTTGGGTACTTCTATTTAAATTTTACCTAAAGTTCTAAGGGAGTGAATGCTCAATGTTTGAATTATGCTGTTCATATTTGCTAAAATTAAAGAGGATAAGAATATACTCAGCATTTGTGAGGCAGTAATATTGAGATGCTATATTTTAGTACAGTGACAACAGAGATGTGATATCTGTTAGGGAGTTGTTTCCTCTTCTCCTATTTTGCCCTTATCTCTTTTATGCCATCTTGTTTTAAAATAGAAAAAAAACACTAATTATGTGATACCAAGGAACCAATAATTTGCAAATACAGAGAGATAACTGAAACATGCAACAAAATAATGCTTTTGTCCTAATTCTCCCAAAGCAAATATTTATCAAGCCTCAACTAAGTGTCAAGTACTGAATGAGATCCCAGAGACAAGTCAGTGAGTGAGACAGTGCCTCTTGTTTGAAGCTGAGGTTATAGAAGGGTAAACAGCAATAAAGCAAGGAAGCAAACAAATGAGTAAACGTGCAGATTTATAAAATAAGTTTTGATTGGTTCTGTGAAGTAGGCAAAAAAACAAAAAGAAGCAAAAATAGAGAATAGCAGGTGAGAACTGAGGTCAGGAGTGATTTCTCTGAGTGATGATACAGAAGCTGAGATTTGAAGGATTAGAAAGAGAAGAGGCTGAAGGTATTTCAAACACAAGGGACAGTAGGTACAAAAACGCTGGAACAGGAAAGAGTTCGAGATGCTCAAGGTCTTGAAAGGCCAGTGTGCTGGCATCAGGGGACAAGAGGGAGAGTGACACAAAGTGAGGATATTTTCTTGATGACTTTTAAAATTACAGTTCATCACAATGCTTAAGAGAAAACATCCTAATCACAAAAACATATCTACATTCACATTTATGCATATATGTGAACATGAATTTAAGAGCAGAATACATAGCAACATATCAAAAGAGATTCATTGTAATGGCATGTTTAATATTTATATTTTTCCACTATAAATTCAACCAATAAACAAAGGTCCTCTTCCTCTGACTTCCATGACACTGAATTTTTCTTTTTTTTTTTTTTTTAAGATTTTATTTATTTATCTGAGAGAGAGAATGGGAGACAGAGAGCATGAGAGGGGGAGGGTCAGAGGGAGAAGCAGACTCCCCACCGAGCAGGGAGCCCGATGTGGGACTCGATCCGGGGATTCCGGGATCATGACCTGAGCCGAAGGCAGTCACTTAACCAACTGAGCCACCCAGGCGCCCGACACTGAATTTTTCTGGTTCCTTTCTTACCTCTTGAAGCAACTTTCTTCTTTGTGAGATATGTTTTCCCTGTCTCTTCTGGGCAACGCATTCTCCACTTACACTATACACACTCTTCATGGTGGTCCATAATTCTTGACCTCACTTACCAACTCTATGTTGATTACCCCTACATTTCTATTCTGATCCTGGTTTGTCTCCTGAGTTTGAGACATAGATCCCATTGCACAATTGCTATATCCATATCTATGGCAATGTCTATATCATCTGTATTCCATGGGAAGCTCAAGTTCAGCATGTCCCAAAATGATCTCACCACCTTCCCCTACTCAAGCATAGTGCTATGGCAATATATATTTTTAAGTATTTAATAAACATGTATGTTATATTTTCTACATGATAAACAATCCTATTTACATTACTATGAGGTCATATTAATGATGACTCTCATTTTATGGATGTGTGAACTGAGACAAAGATAATTAATTTGCCCAAGGATACGTTGCTAGTAAGCTGAGGTTTGGACAAAGACAGCCTGGCTCCACAGTCTATAATCTCAACTGCTGAGCTTTCCTGCCTCTCCCAGCGGAAGGGTCTCTTCAACCTAACAATTTGATAACACCGTCCCTTCTAACAGAAAAGTATTGTGTAATGAGGCTTCAGAACAATGTTGCAAAGAAAGACTTGGATTTTATGTGACAAGTTTATCAAGATGTCAAGATATCCTCTCCATCTTTAGTAAGTACAGAACGTGCTTTTTTAAATATCAGTTTAGGGGCACCTGGGTGGCTCAGTCAGTTAAGCGTCTTCCTTTGGCTCAAGTCATGATCCCAGGTCCTGGGATTGAGTCTAGCATCGGGCTCCTTGCTCAGCGGGAAGCCTGCTTCTCCCTCTGCCTGCTGCTTCCCCTGCTTGTGCTCACTCTCTCTCTCTGTCAAATAATAAATAAAATCTTTTTAAAAAATCAGTTTAAACAATCCACCAATAAGTTAAAGCTAAAAAAAAATCACCTGCAGTAACCTTTGATTGATATATGTTAAAATATATTTACTGCTATATATTCTACTTATTTTGATAAATATCTGTCTTCTAATTCTTTTAAAAATATATGTTGTTACCAATTGTTCCATTTGATATAAAAATTTTATAAAATCCAATTTTAAAAACTTGCCCAATTGCCACCTGCATTATTTATTGGCTATCCTAAGCATTATTGCAGTTACCTTAATTGGTTATATAAACAATTTAGAAGTCTAGGCTCTTAAAGTGCTGCAATGTAAGGAACTGGAATTGCCATTACAGATGGGAGAAAGAAAAAGATGGAGATTGGTAAGTTTTTTAGCATGTATACATAACAGCATTTCTACCTTATATAAGAATAAAAGAAACTATATAGAACAAATAAAATCTTTTTTTTTTAATAATATACAATTGGCAGTGAAGGGAAAGTAACTATATACCCTAAGACCAGAATTGGTATTTTATATCTATCAATTTACCACAAATTTTCGGGGAAAAAAGAAAAATAATGAAGTAGGGGTATTTATAAAGTCATGATCAGTCAGTTGAAGTCATAGTTTATGAAGAGACCAAGCTGTTCACTGGTATTTAAAAATTTGTGAATAAATGTTAATTACTATCCAAGGTGCCAGATTCTCTACTTTCTTTAATTACTAATAAATTACACATTCATATAAGGTTCACTTTCCCCAAACCAAGAAGGTAATATAATATCAAACTCGCTAAGTTGTATAGTCCTGGTAAAAACACGAAATAATAGAATGAGCTTTACATTTTAGAAACTGACTAAATAAGGCAAGTCCCTTTTTTTTTTCTTGCATGGAAAAGGTAGTTATTTGGTTATTTTAAACAAATGATTTTTAAAGTTCCAAATTAGAAGATTATTTTATACATGATATTTCCTTAATAAAGGCTTTTTGGTATTTTGGTAAGCAATCTCCAGTATGGACTATGTCACACAGATATCTTCTGTCTAAACTTCTGTCAAAACTGATCTGTATTACTATTTTGTAACCCTTAGGAGCTGCTTATTATGCTAAATATTACCATTCATTTCTACCACAGTATTTTTACATGCATGTGTATTTGCAGAGGAAAGTTTATATACTTACTAATTCCTAATATTTCATTCTTGAGCCATTCAAGATCCCCACAAAATATTTCAATTAGTTTTGAGGTTCACTTGCTTTAGTTTTTTGCTGACTCAACAGAATCAACCAGATGCTTATTCTAAAGGGACAAAAGTCTTTGTGTCATAGGCACTAGATATTTATCTGTTGGAAAAGTTAACATTAGGGACTTGATAGAACTACTTAATACTCTCTTGTTATTAAGCAACCTTCTCAGTTCTCTTCCTGCATGACATAACTGTAGGTGTATTCTCCTGTAGATCACATTACCAGCAAAGGGGTATTCTCTCCTTCCTCTGCGGGGGCCGGGGGGAGGTGGTGGAATGGATGCTCTTATTGCCAAGGCAGAAATACAGGTTCTCCTCCATTTTGTTTCTCCCCTATGCTCAGATGCATAAAAACTAAGACCCAGTTTCTCTGACCACTCTTGGAGATCTCTTCCATAGATCTTCTATTCCATTTTGAAGATAAGTGATACAACCTAAGATAATTTTTGTAAATACATGGAAAAATGTGAAAATGGACATTTATAATATAAGCCAAACCCTCAGGTTTATTTTGCTGAAATTATTCTGGAATGGAACTTAAGAAAGAGAATCCCCTTTGCCTCCCCACCCCCCTATTCTGTTGAACCAAATTAATAGCCCTGTGTAGTAGGTCTCCTTGTCTCTGTTTTATTGGTGAGGAGCATGAGCCTCATGTTTGAAATAACCTATCCAAGGGCTTATTCTAAGTAAGTCGTGGAAGTGATATTCAGGCTCTGTCTATCTGAATCCAACTCTGATGTCCTTCTATTTGACCAGGCTGCATTTGCCACAATTACTCACTGACAGAGAATATTTATAGCTAAAGGAACAAAAGTAAAGGTGGGATTGTAGCCAGTGGAACTATGTAAATGTGTGTTCAGTCACCATTGATTTACAATAAGTTACCAACATGTACTTACTTACATCATTGCAAGTAAATGTGTATAGTGAGAATCAGACTCAGACTGACAAAGAAATCAGCATTTCTAACCTCAAGGTATTTAACTGCAACACATAAATGAAAGATATCTAAAGAAACATTTCCAGCAGATCAAGTATTTAATAGGAGAGTGATTTTTCAGTAACAGAGTTATGAACTAAGAATATAGACATTTGGCCTGAGCCTTACTTTTCATTACATCAATGGTCAAATGATTTGGTATAGTAAAGTATTCAGTTATATCACTCTTTAAATCACTTTATTTATGTGTTCACCTATTCATGCATTTCTTTTTCAGGAAGCATCGCTATCATTGTGCCGCTAGTCCTCCTGGTGATTTTGATAACCACCTTAGTAATTGGTTTAGTGCTTTGTAAAAGAAAAAGAAGGTAAGATTCAATGGTTTAGACAAAAGGTCGGTAAATAAATTACATACAGAGTTACAAAAACGTAGTGTTTTTCCTTTTAATTTTTTTAATTCTTTTTTTTTTTAAAAGATTTTATTTATTTATTTGAGAGAGAGAATGAGAGATAGCACCAGAGGGAAGAGGGTCAGAGGGAAAAGCAGACTCCCTGCTGAGCAGGGAGCCCGATGTGGGACTCGATCCTGGGACTCCAGGATCATGACCTGAGCTGAAGGCAGTCGCTTAACCAACTGAGCCACCCAGGCGCCCTTAATTTTTTTAATTCTTAAAAACATGATTTAGTTATTCCAACTGCAAAATCTTGTTTTCGAACTATTTTATCCTTCTATTTCATTTTAAAGTGAGTATAATTCAGAACTCTTGTCTCCCTTGTTATGTTGATGGAATGGCTCCGTTTATATATTCTAACAAAACTAACAAGGGCACATATTAATTAAAATTTCAGTAGAATTTTACATTTTTGGTAGTTTTTCCATGAAACAGCAAGAGTCTCTGAAGTGCATCCTATTATCTTAATGTGTAAGATTAGTAATATCAGTACAATGATACTGAATATGTATTATGTATCACAACTTGTGCATTTCATTCACAAATTCTGCATTGGTTTATGTTATATATTCCTGGAAGTGTGATTTTTCAATTTATGTGAATATGCAGTTATAGAGATCTGGAAGGAGTAGGTTGTCTGTAGGGTTATTATCTGGAACCAAGTGTCTGTGAGTCAGTTTTTTAAAAAAGGATGACTTGGGGATTGAAAACAATCTATTTCATGGGTGCCTGGGTGGCTCAGTTGGTTAAGCATCTGCCTTCAGCTCAGGTCATGATCCTGGGGTCCTGGGATTGAGTCCCTGCTCAGTGGGAAGCCTGCTTCTCCCTCTCCCTCTGCCCCTCCCCCCGTTTCTGCTCTCTCTCTCTCTCTTTCTGTCAAATAAATAAATTAAACAAAAAAAAAAGAAAACAATTTATTTCAAAGATTCTTTATCACTACTTTTTAGTCATAGTTTTCAGAAATAAAGGGTAAAGGTTAATTTAAGAAATAACGAATTAGTGAATATTCAGTTTCAACTAACGTATCAGCTATTTAAGAGGAATATGTTCCAAGTGCATTTTTTGCTGTCAAATCTAAGTAATTTGGGGAAATAACTAACTTATCACATTAAGACTTTTTTGGTTCTTCTATGACTTGATAAATATTTTTAATGCACTTTTATTTATGAACTCTGTGAGTTATGTTAAAGTAAGTCAGTAAACCTACAAATATGATAGCTCTATGTATCATGATTGGAATATTGAGACAGTTTACACTTACACTAACGTAAGTGTTAATGTTCACATATCCTAGGACAAAAACTATTAGAAGACAGCCTATTATCAACGGAGGAATCAATGTAGAAATTGGGAATCCATCTTATAACATGTATGAGGTGGATCATGATCACAACGATGGAGGTCTTTTAGATCCTGGTTTTATGATAGATGCAACAAAGGTAATATGTTTTAAGATGATGGACAGTAAGCACTAACATTCCTGAGTCATTTATCTGTAATATAGTCCTGAATTTTATCAGCATTTCTTTTTATCTGAAGTTACAGTGAAGAACTTTAGGATGCATTGAATGTTATAGTCTCTTTTAAAGAAAAAAATAAAATTATGGCTTGCATTCACTTAAAGCATGAAGTTAAGATAACATGTTTTGGAAAATACATACGTATTCATTCATTGAGTTTATAAACATGTATAGTTTACTTAAAATAATGTTTTACTCAAATGTGTTGAAATGTTGGCATATCTAAATATACAGCCTAGCATAAAAATACTGTCTGATTTATTTTTTAATAATAAAAAGAGTGCAGTACTTCATTGTCAAAATAAGTATTTTATTTCCAGTAGTGTTTCATTGATTCAGCTAAGCTGTGCCCTTGGATTTGTTTGTAATCAAATTACTTTTGAAAAATATTTTTCTACTATAATAGCCTTCCTATCGATTTGAGTCATGTTGTTGATACACACAGCCTAAAAATCTAACTCTTTTGGTAAAGTTTCTATTCTTATCATTGTATGCTCAGGTTAGCAGCTTTTAAGAGAAATAGATAAATGATACAATTATCCAGATAAAGTAAACTTGCAAAGATTCACTACACTGTATTATCTTCATATTTTGTACGGTAATGATAGACTATTCTACTGTGAGTTAAGAACATCAATTTGCTATTACGGAATGATTTTTCTTAGCTTACTCATTCATTTATTGAATAGCTAATTTATTTTCTGATATACTAAAGATGCTTTGTCCAAAATGCACCTTTACATTGTAAATAATCACCATCTATGTCCAAATGGGTTTGCGCTCATAGCAACAGCTGTTCCCAAAGATGTTGAATAGGGTCCCATACATTCAGGCTAGTTCTGAATCCATGGCCAGACTATCTGAGCCTGAAATCGATGGTCAAATATTTATTTCTCTGAAAAGGAATCAATTATTAGTGTGTGTATAAATTTTTACACTATCAGAGGATATTGTAGTGACTTTTTTCCTAATTAGAAGTAAATTTATACTTATTATTAATCATTAATTCACTAATTAACTCCTACATTTGAAATTGTTCATGAAATAAATCCTAGAAACCTAAGTTTCAGTGTTTTCTACTTAAAAATGGAAGACTCTATATATTATGCACATTGTTATTTCATAATTTATCTATGAAGAAGATAAATAATAGACTTCTCATATTCTTTGAATTTTTCTTAGGAGAAAGTACATTGTAAGTATAATATGAACTGATGAGGACATACTTTATACACTTTTCATAAGGAGAGTTCTCATTTTCCTCATCATTTTTATTTCTAGTGATAGAATTAAGCCAATTTGGGTTACTTAAAGAAAATAGCTTTTTAGTACTCCATTTAAAATTTTTTCCACATTTACTCTAGGAAGATAAAACTATGCTTCAGTGCCCCTCAGATATACTTTTAATGTACTTTGCACATAACATTCAATAAATATTTATTTACCAATTTGCTGACTGATTGACCAAAATTACATTAATGTGACTTAGATGGCTGAGTCTAGCTTGCTTCTGATTTTTGAAATGTAAATATGAATTACTGCCTAAGAAGTAACTGCGAGAGACACAACTAGTCCTAATAGGTATAAACAATTTTAGAAAGAAGAGGACCACACCGAAGCAACCTTAATGACCAAATGTTTTTCATAGAGTATTTGCTGAGTTATGATGGTTTGATATAGTCATGATGTGATCAAATGAAAATTGCATCACACACGAAAAGGATTTTATAGAGCATTTTCATTATTTTCAAAATGGATAAAATTTATACTTCAATCATATCTTCTAGTCAAAATAACTGAAACAGTAAGTAAAGTTAATAAAAAAGATTTGACTATGGAGGCAATCACAGAACAGTTTGAAGATTTCAAAAAAAGGAAATTAGTATTTACTGGTTTTATCTCGAAATTCATCTCAAATTTTACTTAGATTATTTTCAATATTTTTTCAATGAGGTCCTTATGGGGGAAAATGAAGAGGCAATATTGACCTGATTTTATATTTAAAATCTTTTTCTAGGGGCGCCTGGGTGGCTCAGTTGGTTAAGCGACTGCCTTCAGCTCAGGTCATGATCCCAGGGTCCTGGGATCGAGTCCCGCATGGGGCTCCCTGCTTGGTGGGAAGCCTGCTTCTCCCTCTCCCATTCCCCCTGCTTGTGTTCCCTCTCTCGCTGTCTCTGTCAAATAAATAAATAAATAAAATCTTTAAAAAAAAAAAAAAAATCTTTTTCTGAGACCCTTGCCCTTATCCCCAACTTTGTGATTATTCATTGTTAAGAGTTGATAGTTATTTTTTTTTCAACTCACCTTTAATTTACTTCAAATTTGTACATTAATTTTTTATGGTCTTCAAATTTTTGCCTAGTTTTTTCCCCCATTTGGGGTCACTAATAAGTACTCTATCCCGAATATGACTGTACCAGATTGGCTAATTCTGCCCTTAAACCCAAGAAAATCTAAAGTCAGTGTTCTTGCACGGAGACTTAGTGAACTAGTTTAATTAGTAATTCATTTGGAGAGTCAAATTTCCAAAATACAGATTTTTTTTTTAAGATTTTATTTTATTTTATTTTTAAAGGTTTTATTTATCTATTTGACAGAGAGAGATACAGCGAGAGAGGGAACACATGCGGGGGAGTGGGAGAGGGAGAAGCAGGCTTCCCGCGGAGCAGGGAGCCCGATGCGGGGCTCGATCCCAGGACCCTGGGATCATGACCCGAGCCGAAGGCAGACGCTTAACGACTGAGCCACTCAGGCGCCCCCAGATTTTTTTTTTTTAATGTAACACTTTTAAATTTTTTTAAATATAGAGTGGTGATGAATCTTTAATTAGAAGCAGTCAGGGGCGCCTGGGTGGCTCAGATGGTTACGCGTCTGCCTTCGGCTCAGGTCATGATCCCGGGATCGTGGGATCGAGTCCCGCATCGGGCTCCCTGCTCTGCGGGAAGCCTGCTTCTCCCTCTGCCTCTGTCTCTCTCTCTCTCTCTCTCTGACTCTCATGAATAAATAAATAAATAAAAAGAAGCAGTCAGATATTTGAGTGTTCAAAATGGGCTACTGTCAGAACTTTTCAAAGGGACAAAACCTTAAGTGGGGGAGTCTAGTATATTTTTCACAGAGTAGTTAGCAAAGATAGGATTTCTTTGGGAAGGATGAAGTTAAATAAATGGAAATGTATGGAGGTGTCTTGATGCATGGCGTGTCTATCAGTAAGCTGTACATAACAGAAATGTCTACTTAAGAAGCACAGATCCAATATTTATATTTTTTTCTTAATCTATTAAAGCTACGATGAACACACTGTTTGTGCCCCAGGGCTAATGAGTATTTTTATGCTATTTTTATGCTATTTTTATGACTTAATATGAGTTTATGTCAATGAAAATCGTTCCATGATATTAGATCGGAAACTAAAATTCTCTGTTTACATACAGGCCAGGTATATAGGGGGAGGGTCCAGTGCTTTCAAGCTTCCGCACACAGCGCCTCCCATCTACCTAAACTCTGATTTGAAAGGACCACTAACTGCTGGGGTGAGAGAAGAAAATTCATTATTCCATATCCATTCCATCACAGAACCCCTCGCAATGAAAGATGATGGCTGGACTTAGATAAGGGATGTCTTGAATTGAGTTTTTAATTAACAAGAGATTTCAAAACAGTATTAAAACCTGAGGCTTATGTTAGATGTCCCGCTTATGCAAGATTACAAAGAAAACATGTTATCATTTTAGACAAGCTAGTAAGTAGAAATATCTCTTCTGCTGATTTTGAAAATGTCACAGCACTTTAACAATAAAAATGAGTTTTTGCTATTCTTAGAAATCTCTAGCCAAAAATTTAAACTGAAAAATTTAAACTTAAATTCATGTTTGGTTTTATTCATTTCCTATTAAGATATTTTGTTTAGTATTTACAAGTTTGATGTCCACTTAAATAAAAATATACTACAAAATGTGGCATCATATTGAGAAATTAGAAATGGTCTAATGAGACCCCTCTTAAAAATTTTTTTTTTATTAAGTAACTAGTTTCTAGAGGAAGGTACTCAGTCTTAAGTTACATGGTTTATGGTAGATGGAAGAGGGATAAAAATAAGGGTATAAAGATTCCTGGGGATGAGTATGTTCTCCTTTGTACCTCTCTCACATCAGCTGTTTTTCATTCTCATTTTTTATCATGTTTGTCTCATTTGCATGGCTCAAAGATTATATGTTTCTTTGTCAGAACTAAGATTTAGTGTTCTGCATTTGGGAAGACAAAAACAAAACTAAACAAAAACTAGGCAGTAACTTCTTGGGTTAAGTTACAATTAATAAAATGATAAACATTGCATGTTTTCAACTGGAAGAGATCACTTCTGCATGTCTCGATTCTACTTCAAAGTGCTCTAGGTATCTATGAAAATTACGCTAACTATGAACTTCAAATCCTTGGAAGAGTCCGAAAGTATTTACAATAATAAATACATATAACTTGTTTGAAGCAAAAATATTGTCTTTATTTTAAAGTCTATTCCACCAATGTATTTTACTATTATTTTCTTTGTTTTCCTGTTTTTAACTTCATATTGAAAAAATTATAAGCCTCAAGCAATTAGATGACTTTCTGTAAACACATATTTCCTGCCACTGCTCTGGCGATAAGGTGGCAAGCACACGGACTGGAAATAAGATGATTTGGTTTAATGTTTTATGCTTTTAAGTAATCTCAGTGAATACTGTCTTCACAAAGATATCCTCGGGCTTTTACTTTTATGTCAAAGCTCCACTTAGATTCACCAGTTACCTGAAAAACGTACAATTATGTTTTTATCCAATACCGCACAAAAGTCAACTAAAGCCTGTAAACAGAATTTCAATTACATTTATGTAATTACTATTTAGAAAATTAAATGTGTTGCATATAAATGTGGTTCACATTGAAAGATAGACATCCTAGAAAATAACTAATGTGGTCAGAATTGATGATAAAAATTGAATTTCTCTATTTTTTTTTTTTCTCCTTCAGCCAACAAATTACTCCAATCCGGTGTATGCAAAACTATATATGGATGGGCAAAACTGTCGAAACTCCTTAGGAAGTGTTGATGAAAGGAAAGAACTGCTTCCAAAGAAAATAGAAATTGGGATAAGAGAGACAGTGGCATAATCAGTGATACCTTTTATATGCTGTATAAATGTATAAAATATAAGGATTACTTTTGTATATTCCAACAGTATTATACTTGTTTTGGCATCAGCATTACCTCCTTCTTTATCTTTCTCCTGGTTAATCGTTTTCTGAGTTTTCTGGGTTTTACTTTTTGCTGATGACTATTGATTGACCATTTGTATGGTATTTTTATGAAAAAGAACTGCACTACAATACAATTTACAACAATGCTGCTGATATGATTCACCTTTGGATTTGTTAAAAATTAAAAACAACATATTCCTTTGTAGTGTGAATATGAGCAATCTATTTTATATGAACTTTTTTGGTTCTACTTAATCAACAAAGAGAATCTCTGCACTTTTTCATTATATGGTCTGAAAGCTGTAATACAATGTCATTTTACTTTTCCATTTAAACTGATGGAAGAATGATTGAATGGTCAACTCTCTTGTTTGTGCACATTAAGATTGATTCAGACTGCTGAAAATATCTAGCCCTCACAATTCCAGCATCACCTGCTTTGAAATTAGCCTTAGATTGCCAAGTGATAGATGAAAATTTTGAGGAAAAACTTTTAAAAATATATACAATTAATAATTTGCATGAATACCTACAACCACATTTGCCAAAATTTAGTGGACTCTATGTGATATACTAAACATATACACCCTGTAAACAATAGTTGTATTTAGGTGGTAGAACATAGCAAAAATATAACCATAAGTGGAAAGACCACACTTGCTATGGGATAAGACCTTTTGTTCTCCCTCAGTCCTGAGGTAAATAGCCAGCCTAGAGCACAACAGGGCATTGGGTACGTATGCCTTAGGAAGTTCTTCCTAGTCATGTGCATTTTGTGGAAGATTAACCCAACCCCTTACCACGCAGAACACTGAACAATAATACATAAGCACACAAATTGATGACAGAATTTCAATTATGTGAATGCATTCTCTTTGCTAGGTCAGGAGGAAGAGGCAAAACAACCGTTATAGTATAGAGTAGTTGGTAAAGAGTTTCAATATACAGTATGACTAATCCAATATTTGCCCTATTCAAAATATATTCTTAAAGGACTTTCCAGGATATAGAAGAACAATTATCTGTCCATAATCAAAGGTGGAGAGTATAAATGCTGACCAGTTACTCTGGTACTCTGGTTTCTTTTGGTTATGCAAAACACATGGACCCCATTCACTTGTTTGTTTGTTTGTTTTCAAATTTTGACTGAAATAAGTACGATTTATTTAAGTTGTATAAAAAAGGATAGCATTTTTATACAGATATCTTTAAAGGCACAAAAGATTTATTCACAAGGTATGGAGGGCTTTTTGTTCCTCTGATAGACATGACTGACTTTTAGCTGTCATAATGTATTAACCTAACAGATGAAATATGTTTGTGGTTGCTCTTTATCCCTTTGTACAAGCATTAAAAAAAAAAAAAAAAAAAACTGCTGTTTTATAAAGAGACTTTTTGTTGTACTATGTGCATGCATACTACCTATTTCTAAACTTTGCCATATTGAGGCCTTTATAAACTATTGATTTATGTAATACTAGTGCAATTTTGCTTGAACAATGTTATGCATATCATAAACTTTTTCAGGTTCTTGTTTAAGTACATTTTTTAAATTGAACAGTATTTTTCATTTGGTTATAATAATCATTTTGCCTATGTTTCTACAATGAAGTGTTAAATACTTTATAAAAAATTGTTGGCTGACTTATTTAAATGAAATTCTACATATTTAAGAACTTGTGTTGGGTAGTTTTTAAAACTAAGAAAATTCTTTTATTTGTGGACTGTAATATCCCTAGGAAACTATTTTAGTAAACATGAGACGTAATTTTTGTTATATCCTTAGAGCATATTTTCTGGGTTAGATTGATTTCATTGCATCACTTTTAAAAGCACAATAGAGAAAGCATTTTCTCTCTTCTTGGAGCAGAAACATTTTCCTTGCTTCATATTTTTCCCCCATCTTACATTGCTTATTATGGATTCTTATATTGCAGTAGAAAGAGAGGTAGGTTATAGACACAGTAGTGTGACAATTGTGTTGAAATAAACCAAAGCTCTTCCTGCCTTTCCCATTCTCAGAAAGTGTACTTTATGGAAAACTCAGATTGCATGAGATGCTATTTAGGCATTATTTTGTAAGTGGAATGGTTATCGGTATACCGACCTGGAGTATCAGCCTGGAGAAGGAAATACAGGAGGCTCTGATTTACTGGAGCTATCATTGAGTTATATTATGTAAAGTGGCCTTTTTATATCAGAGCTTTACAAATGTAACTGAAATTATTATTCGAAGGAAACAGAACCTACAGATTGAGATGATCTTGATACAGTTAACAGTGGTATAAATATCTAGCGTATCATTTATGATACACAGACAACTAACACCCAGAGTCTGGCACAATGGCCTATTTTTTCACTAGGGCTTTGATGAAAACCATACTTGAGAGAGTTCGGGATATACTTTTTAACCCTGAGGTCCCATCTACATTATCAGGGTCCTTATGTCCACAGTATGCTTCACCATCCCATGCTGGTGCACTCAAGTCCCCATCAGAGTTCATAGTCTTTCTTTTTGCAATTATTTTGCCTTCAGTCTTCACAGGACAAAGATATTTTTTCAACTACTTAAATTTATTTATATAGCTCTAGCTCTTTCTATTTCAATACTCTTATGCAAAAACTCATATAAATGCTAGAAATTCAGGTGTATAATTCTCCTCCACGGTGACCATCCTTTATAAATGCAATCACCAAAATACTTCCTAAAACTTTCCTTCAAGATTTGATGGAACATATTTTCTAAAAATGAATATTTCATGGTAAATTCTCCTTCCTACCCAAAAGACTATTCTTCTAAAGTAGGGGTTTTCTAGACATTTGGGCCCAGTTAGTTCTTTATTGTCCTTTTAGGGAAGGATATTTAGCAGGATCTCTGCCTTCTACCCATTAGATATTACTAATACCACCCAAAGTTGCAACAACCAAAATGTCTATAGACTGCCAAATTTCTTCTGGGGAAAAAATTGCACTTATTAAGGACAAATGATCTAGGGCTGTGTTCTGCCTTCCATTATTAAAAAACTCTCACCTGAAACAGCTAAGTCAAAAAAAGAAAAAAAAAAAGAAAGAAAGAAAAAAGCCCCTCAGCATCAAAATCATGGTGCTCCCTCCCAAGTCTTTAAGTTTTTAATACTGATGATGCATGAGGTATAGAAATTTGGTATTAGTAAAATGCCTATACAGTAAAAAAAACAAAACAAAACAAAAAAGGGAGAACCAACTAAGGGAGAAAAGTTTCATTTAGAAACAGTTTTGTGTAAATTTGGGCTATTTTAATTTATGTAAATGTTTTATTTGGCCATTTAATGTCATTTATGATTATGTTTTATTTTGTTTTGTGTTCGATTATATGCTTATTTCGTTGTTTCTTGAGGTTGAGATTTAAGCTTGTACTTTTCTTGTACAAATGTTACTTTCCGCTTTTATAACTCAGATATGAAGAAGTTCAATACTCAGTGTATATTATAGCTACTATAAATGAACTATAATATGCAGAGTACCCACAATTTCCAAACCCTAACTGAGAAAATTGGTGTATGTGGTGAAATGAATAGGAAAAAAAATACACTGCTTATTTTCCTTTAGCCCCTCACATGTCCATATCTTCAAACAAATACTCTTGATGTAAAATCTGATTCCTAAGAATACTATTACTATTTACAGAATCAACTCTTTCATGTAGTTTTACTTTAAAAATTAAAATATAGGGGCGCCTGGGTGGCTCAGTCGTTAAGCGTCTGCCTTCGGCTCAGGTCATGATCCCAGGGTCCTGGGATCGAGCCTGACATCAGGCTCCCTGCTCAGCGGGAAGCTTACTTCTCTCTCTCCCACTCCCCCTGCTTGTGTTCCCTCTCTGGCTGTGTCTCTCTTTGTCAAATAAATAAATAAAATCTTTAAAAATAAATAAATAAATAGAAATTAAAATATAAGAGGCTAAGAATCCCACAGAGTTGAGCAAAATAGAACTCACTATTTTTTGAAAGCTGTTTTCTTTACCTAATGCTCCATTCCAGTTTCCATCAGTTTATTTAATGAAAACTTTTTCAAAATTAGATGATATAATTTAATGCAAATTAAAATCATTGTTTAAATAGAAACCCTTGAATTGTAGCTTGTAAGAAAAGGAGAGACTCAAGCACTTCTTTGTGAAGGTGATTACCAGATAATATAGCACAAAAATTATTTTTTCCATGTATTTTTAATATGAGAAAAACAACAAAAAGAGCCAGAAAATGGTTCATTTTTCAGTTCTGTTACCAATTCCATTGCTAATATATCCAGAAAGTTAACACACCAAGAAAAAGATAAAGATAATTAACAATATACAGAAGTAGTTTTACTCAGAACAACATTTAGCTTTTGATGATATAATATCCACAGGTCCAGGAACATGTACTTCATAATGTGCTATGCATGTATCTAGTCTAAAAAAAAAAAATGAAATGAAATGAATTCTCTGGTTTAACTTTTCTCTAATGGTTATTATACTTAAATGGCTGTAACGTATTCTGAAAAATAGTTTACAGTGAATCCTATCATTTTTTGTACCCAAAGTGATCAAAAATCAAAAGAAAAATTGTTACTGAAGATGGCTTATTTGATAAATTCTATGCTTAAAATGTGTTCATTCTCTCTGATGGATAGTCTGTCCCTGTCGTTGGGGTTTGTAAGATAATGGTGAAATTAAGCAATATAGTACTGATGCTTTACTCATTTGTTTACTCTAAGATAATTTTTCAACTGTAATTTCTTCTGCAGTTTTAATACATAAAATATGAACCTCCTGATGCAATTGATTTCTAGCTATTTACGCCATAGTAACTTGGGAAACCAGTACTAAAACTGTTATAACCTTTCAAAAGGATAATGTCCATAGTGAAAACCATACACATCTTATTCAGGTCAGTAATTTAACTATAAATGGGAAAATACTTTTTCACCTACAGCATAAACTGTGAAATATGATTGAGAAAAAAATTAGGAGTTTGAAATATAAGGCTGTTTATGGAGATACTTAAAAAACAATACACAGAGTTGAAGTTTAGAGTAACTTTACTAATGAGCTACATTTCTCAGTGGGTAATGTCGAAAGTTAGGTAGGAAATAACTGAACAATGAGGTTTCTAAACAGGAGTAACCTCCGTCCTTGCAGTCAGCTAGCCTCAACGGTATATTTGTGGAAATCTATATAAATAAACAACAACAACATTAACACATACCTCACATATTTTCACACACTGGCTTGGATGTCCCATTAATTGTGAAGATGGCATTTCTCTCCTATTTTTGTAAAATTCAGTCATGTTTCGCTTCTTTGGCTTATAATTTTTAGAAATCACTACTCTTACCCAGAGGGATAACTGATCCCTAGTTTCTTATTCCTTAATGCAAAATCATCATATTTCTCTCCGTTTGCTTATCTTTTTTTCTATCCAAAGTGACAGTGCAGGAAGCCAGTATTCCTCTTTTGGACTATTTTGTCATAACCTGTATCCCGTATTGCTTATTCTCTAGTTTAAAAAAAAGTCATTTTAGAAAATGTAGAAAATAAATATAAAGAAAAAAGAAAAATTACCACTAAAACACTAGAAATAACCAGTTATCATTTTAAAGAATTTTCATTTGTTGTAGACTCATGCATAAATTTAAATTTTCTACCCCTCTTTTAAAATATAATAACATTAAAATATTTGTTTTTATGTCTTTCCTGAGCTTTCATTTAGTTATTTTTATTCAGCTTCTGTTTATCCTATGCAGACTTCATATGGCATGAATGCATTTATTTTAGTCTTTTGATTTGAAAGTTATTTATTTATTGTCTTACTGTTAAATATTTTTAACTTTAAAAAATGTACTAACAATTAAATCCAAAATTTAAAAATATCTTTTTTCCATCTAATATGAGAAGTTTAATATCATTTGATTCCCCAGTCTAACTTACCCTCATTGTCTTTGATACAGTTTGTGGTTTTATTTTGACAAATGTTAAAAGAAGTAGTATTTTTATATTTTTGTCTTCCCTTTATTAACTGGAATATTTTCAACTATATTTACATTTAATATTTCTCTTTTAAAACTCATCATTCCTTTTACTATATAATTTTTTCATTCTTAATTTCTTTATTTTTATTGGTATATTTCATTAAATATAAAAAAAGCCTTTATCTGTGGTTTATTTGCTGAGTTCTTATATTTATACAAACATCTCCCTAAGGTCTTCACAAACAAATGTCAACTCAACTCAACTCAATGAATGGAGATTTTCCATTTCCTGCAAAATTAGGTTGCACCTGCCTCACACTGCCTTCTGGTATTCAGTGTTGTTAAGGATAAGTCTGAGACCAAACAGATTTTTCTTTTTTTGTAACATTTATCCCCAGCCCTAAAAATACAAAACTAATTATAATAAATATATTTTGCCACATATGCACTTATGTTTTTATTGCTTTTTCTACTTACAACAATGTTTTTAGCTGAGATTCGCTTTCTTCAAGATATCTTTATTTACTTGTGTACAAATTGATTTCTTTAATACACAGAAGTTCTTAGGTTAAGTCTTTCTTTTTTCTCACACATGTATCATATTAATAATTTTTCTTTTTTATCTTTTATTCTAGAAGAGATTTTCAAGTTTCTGACCTGCATTTTTAGTTATTTTTTACCCTGCAGATTCAATTGATTTTTCATGTATGCTTGTACCTCAGGAACAAGTCCTTCCTTATTTTACTCAGCTTCCTTCTTAATTTAGTTTTTTATTGTCCTGTTTAGTGTATTTTCTTCTCATGGCTTTCTGGTGAGGTGTCATAGTATCTGTTTCCTGTTTCCTACTCACAATACCAACCCAATTTTCAAGAGCTCTCTTTTTCAACAATTCTGTAAGTCTAAGGAACGATGCCCTCATGTCCTTGTGCTATGAAATTAAAAAATAATAATAGTCCAAAGTGCTTTTTATGTTTTTCTTTCCCATTTACTGATGTTTAATTATGGAGAAGATACTGTACCTCCAGTGCTGTCCAGTACGTAGGGTATGCAATATTTACTTGTTCCCACTTTCCATCAGTTTTACGCCTCTTAAATATCTTTCTTAGGCCTATGGTTCCTGGACAATTTCTCCCTCATATATCCTAGTGGGTCTCTCCTAGAACCCAGTATGACTATTTCATTCTCATATCAGTATGTTTTTATTTACTTAAATACAAAGAAGTGCATAAAAATGTCATGTTCCTGTATACCATAGGACCAGGATTCTTTCTGTAATCCACACCCAGCTACATCCCCAAATATCATGTCCTATGTTTTGCTCTAACCTCTGTAAATTCACTGGGAGAGAGACAGGCTTCGTTAGTGCTTCCACACCCCTTCCCTTTCTTGGAAACAGTCCTAGGCGTCTGTCCTATTTTCTGGCAGCATTACCCTTTGAAAGCCTGTAGAATCTTGAATTGGGGGCAGTCACTCTACAGCAGAAGAATGGCTACCCACTTCCTTTTCGAATACAGATCCCAGGACTTTGCATCTTGATAAAGAATATGGGGAAAACAAATCCTCCCCAGAACATCCCAGAACCATGTTTCATATTTCCATCAGATTTATAATTTCCCTGGTTTCCCTTTTGCTGGTCCCTTCCCCCATCAACCAGAGAAAGCCCTTTGTGTTTAAGACTCATGGGATTAGATTGAATCAACCTGGATAATCTCTTCATTTTAAGGTCCACTACCTTAAATTAATCTGCAAAGTCCCTTGCAGTCAGGTTACCTATGCTCAGATTTCAGGGACTAGGGCATGCCCATATTTGAGAGGCATTATTTGGCCTATAATGCACTCTTGCTTTCTGCCCTGGGGCATCTCTGAGCTGGTGCAAAAGGCAAGCTCTAGATGTTCTTGCCATGAGGTTAAATAAATTCTCTTATATTCTCCCTCACTGGTCCAGCACCTTTATGATCCACTCTAGAATGTGCTCCCCCTCAAATCATCCAGGTTTACAGTCCTTCCTTACTCAAGCTTAACTCTTAGTTGACCTTGATTATTTGACGACAAATGATATAAGGACCAACCATGGGGAGAACAAGGAATTCTACAGGAACACACCTGGAACTTAGGCATGTGTGACCTGAGAATATGAAGGTGTTAATGCTCCATGGAGCAACCATTAGCCAATGGAGAAACCATTAACCATTAAAAAACGCCCCTTCCTTCTTTTAGACAGCTAATTCTGTGCTTCATTCTTCCTGTTTCTTCTGAAGTTCTCTGAGAAACCAGCCCAAGTTTAACATAGTGGTAATCAACTTGAAAATACCCATCTGTGGAGCTTTTGTACTATTCCCAGTTTCCCATACATAGTCTCCAGATCACTACCTAATATAAACTGCATAAAGCCTTTGTCTCAAGCTCTGCTTCAGGAAATATGAAGTGGCCTGTCAAAGCAAAGGAAGGAATTCTAAAAACAGATTCACCCACCAGTCAGATATAATAAAGACACCATTGTTGGTGATAAGTGGGGTGATGATTACCCAGACATGCAGTAACACCACAATTTCTAAGAGTCCCACTGGTAGTGACTGGGATGAATTATAGATAGATGATCAACATCCACCTGGTTGGCTCAGTTGGTTAAGCATCAGGCTCTTGATTTTGGCTCAGGTCATGGTCTCAGCATCGTGAGATCAAGCCCCGTGCCGGGCTCCATGCTCTGCAGGAAGTCTGCTTGAGATTCTTCCCCTCTCTCTCCCTCTGCCCCTCTCCCGCTCCCCCTCCCCCTGTTTGCACTCTCTCTCTCTCTCAAATAAATAAATATATCTTTAAAAGAAAAGAAGATCAAGCATTGGCTTATATGGTAGCTGTGGTTCTTAAACAATATGGAACAATAGTAATTATAAACATTGATTTGTTGGATGACTTATTTAAGGCTTAAAAAAGAAAATAAACTTAGGTTAGCTAATAATCAACTCAAGGCTTGTAGGTCAGAAGACCAAAGGGTTCTATGTCAATTACAAGTCTTAACCTTGCAATGAAAAAAGGAAATAGAATTTTTGAGGGTTGTTGGATATAGCATCCAGATGGATGAAGATAACAAGGTAACTTAAAATCATCATGCCCCCCCATTTAGTGGGAGCCTGTGGAATCCAAGTAATGAGTAAAGTTTTGGCCCAAGTTTATCGTATAGTGGATCTAGTACATCTAAGGATCTACCCAGAAGTTATTCTCTGTCCCCTCAGTACACAATTGGGATGCATATACTGAGCATCTGGCACAACTCTGACATGCATTTGTGGAGGAAAAGTGATTAAAATAAGGGCCAAGTGGAAGTTCTCCCAAACTGCCCTATCTTCTGGCCGAATAGTAAAAATAAAAGCAAGAACAAATTCCCAGAGAAATTTCAGAGATCTATGCCACAATTAAAGATTTGAAAGATGTGGTGGTGGTGATTCCCATCTTAAACTATTTGTCTAAATAATAAATAAACAAAACAAACAGACTGTGGCACTTTGTTTGCAGCTATTGATCTGGCAAAAGCATTTTTTTCAATCCCTATCAGAAGAAGGGTTAAAGATTTCTTTTATGCTTGAAGAAAAGCAATATACACTCACTTTTACCATAGAACTATGTTCACCTTCGTTTATTTTTTTTAAGATTTATTTATTTATTTTAGAGAAAGAGCGAGCATGTGTGCATGCGTAAGATGGGCAGAGGGAGAGAGAGAGAATCCTCAACAGACTTTTCACTGAGCACAGAGCTTGACACAGGGCTCAATCCCACAACCCTGAGATCATGACCTGAGCTGAAATCAAGAATCAGATGTTTAACCAACTGAGCGACCTAGGTGCCCCCAACCTTTTTCAGGATCCTGAATTTTCTCACATTTTGCAAAATCACACAGTGACACAGGTGAGGTCATTCAAATTTTAGTAAATATAGGCATGTCAGATGCAAACTTTCTAGGCTAACATTTATAGGTTTGTTGTTTTTTTTTTAGATTTTATTTATTTATTTGACAGAGAGAGACACAGTGAGAGAGGGAACACAAGCAGAGGGAGTGTGAGAGGGAGAAGCAGGCTTCCTACGGAGCAAGGAGCCCAATGCCGGGCTTGATCCCAGGACCCTGGGATCATGATCTGAGCCCAAGGCAGATGCTTAATGACTGAGCCACCCAGATGCCCCTAATATTTACAGTTTTATAAATTTTAAAATCACTGACATTATTGTGACCATTTTGGTAGTGCTATATAACTCCAGGCACAAGGTGAAGTTTAGAACTGAATTAATTTTTGCCTAAATGTTTTCATTTTAAGTAATTGAATGCAAAACACTACCTCATTTCTACTTTCCATTTATTTTCTATGGACTCCAAATTTGGAGTGATTTGCCCTTTATTTTTAATATAATTTTTGGTCAATTAAGATATAATCTTTGCCTATAGATTTCTCTTTCATTTGCTTAATGATATTTAAAATAATACACTTTTATTCACCTTAAAGACTGCAACAGAAAACATAAACCTTTTTGAATATTTACTTTGCCATCATTATGACTTGCAGCATGATGCCAGCACATTAATGAAAATGTTCCTTTTGGCCTATATTAGATTGTAAAATGAACTCTGAGTCCTATGGTTGTAAGTGGATGTATATAAATATTTGAAATGAATGTCTTCAATGGATTCTGCAAGACAAGATCCCGACCCTTGACTCTCAATTATTAGTACAAAGAAAGAAAATCTAGACAAACAACCTCCCTATTCATTTGATAGCTAATTAAAATACATCCTCTGTAGAAGTCACTTGACTCTCAATTACAATTAAATATGCAAGGTTATCAGAACACTGCAAGCAGAAAGCTGAAAGTAATCTTCCCTGTTAGAGTGAACACATCAAGGATGGTTCTGTGTGGTAAGGAAAGATTTCATGTATCACAGCTAGCTGTGTTTTTCATTGACTGTTCCCACAGGACAATAGAAACAGTAATGTCCCTGCCAATCCTAGGATCCCATCAGCTAGAGTAGACTCAAGGTTAAAACCTAGTGAACTGTTAAAATTGTTTGTGGACCCCTCCAATATCAACTAGAATGGTCTAAAAAAATAGTTGTCAAGATTTGCCTGTTGCTCTAATGGTGTTGGGTTAATTTTGTCATAAAATTAATGATGCACTTAAAATGAAGAGATTTATGATACCTGCAAGCACTTTTAATTGAGTTAACCCAATAGAGTAACTTCCAATTCAGACAACTCCAAAAAAGAATGATTAATAAAGTGCCCAAATTGTATCCTCCCTTTTTGACTGAAATCTTCAATAGGCTCTTAAAATAACTACCTCATTTTTACTTCAATTATTGTTTTTTTTTTAATCCAGAATCCATTTTTTAATAAGATGACAGTGTTTTTCATGAATTCCAAGCTCAGTTGTTTCCTTATACTAACCCATGAATAAAAGCCTTTTTGAGCCTTAGAAGAAAACCTTACCATCTATATGTAATCAAAACATGGTCCCTTTACTTGTTTAGTTTCTGTTCTTAAAATGTAGGATGATTTTATTTGGCATCACCAGATGAATTTTAAAAAGGTATTCATGCATTAAGTGATATACTGAAGAGACATTGATAAAAAGACCTATACCTAAAATACTAAATATCCTGCATATTTCAGTGGAACTATTAGGACTGGGATAAAGAACAACAGGGCCACTCTGCTCCCTTTGATGGTTGTATCTGAGATAGAAATGGCAGCTTGAAGATTGTAACAAGACCTGGTTAAATGTGTGTCATTTCTTCTTTACAAAAATCACTTTCATGCCACTAGATTTATGATGTGCCAGTTTCCCATTACAGACCATTTGGCTGAGATGGGACATGGTTATCACTATGTCCGGGTCACTGAGTGGCAAGAAGGAAGTGCCAAATTTGATTCATCTTCTAGTGCAGATTTCAACAAAAGAACAGTCAGTTTTGTATAAATGAAAAAATCTGGCAAATCACATTTAATATTTAAAATGATACATACTCTACATATCAAAACTTACACAAAAAGATGAAGAATTTCAGACTTCAGACCCTTATAATTGAATATAACTCCATAATTAAGCCAATAGCATCTGTTGACCATTAAGTACAAGGCTTTTGTGTTTTCTATCATTTTGAATTACTCATTTAAGTAACTATAATTTAATAAAGATAATTTCTGAATAATAGAACCTTTATTTTTAAAGTGCTATCTATATGGAATGAATCTTAAATCTACTATTATATTTTTCTGCATTTGTATTAATATTAAGGCATATTTATGATATATGTAATTTAACTAAATTTAAAATTGCTTTCTTTCATCTTGGCTCGGGAATTAAATCATGGGTGTTAAATCATGGGTTATCATTTCAATGATTCCTTGAAATCCTTATCTTTGAAGGTGGTATTGAAGCACTCCATGGACAAACATGGCAGTTGCTTGTCCTAAAATCAGCCCCAACCTATCTGAGCCATGCTCAAACAATGTAACACAATGCACGTGATAGTAAAAATAGCCCTTTGAGTACATATATATATTTTTTTTATCTATACAAACTCCCAGAGCATTTCATTTCATGGATTTCTTTTCACCACATGAGGTAACATATATACCAACTGTATGTTAACATGTATAAACTGGATATTAGCCAAACTGGCTCTTTCCAAGTATGCAGGCGACTATTTCAAGAATTCATTATTTCTGTGTATTTGGGAACACATTCTAGACATGATGTTCCAAATTTCAAGAGGCATGTCCAACATACCTAATCCATCTCCTTGCATTGAAATAAGGCCTAACTTACCATGGTTTCCAAAAGACATAAGCAATTTCTTTGGATGCTATTAAAAAAGTTGTGTGTGATGGGGCACCTTTTCCCTACTCTCTTCATATAAGCTCTGTGTTTAAATTTCTCTTAGTATTATAAGATTATCAGAGATTTCTTTTTTTCCAGTTTTTATGTAAATTCCAGTTAGTTAACATTCAGTGTAATATTAGTCTCAGGTATACAATATAGTCATTCCACCCTTCCATACAACAGCTGGTGCTCATCACAAGTGCCCTCCTTAATCCCCTATTTCATCCATTCCCCACCCACTTCCCCTCTGGGAGCCATCAGTTTCTTCTCCATAGTTAAGAGTCTGTTTCTTGGGGTCCTTGGGTGGCTCAGTCAGTTAAGTGTCTGCCTTCAGCTCAAGTCATGATCCCAGGGTCCTGGGATCAAGCCCCATGTTGGGCTCCTTGCTCAGTGGGGAGCCTGCTTCTCCCTCTCCCTCTGCCCCTGCTTGTGCTCTCTCTCTCTGTCAAATAAATAAATAAAATCTTTTAAAAAGAAAAAAAAAGAGAGAGAGAGAGAGCCTGTTTCTTGGTTTGCCTCTCTCTCTTTTTTTCCCCTTTGCCTGTTTGTTTTGTTTCTTAAATTCCACATATGAGTGAAATCATATGGTATTTGTCTTTCTCTGACTGAAAATGCTAATTCAAAGGGATACATGTACCCCATGCTTAAGGCAGCATTATCTACAGTAGCCAGATTATTATGGAAACAGCTCAAGTCTGAGATTTCCTAACAATATATTTCAGATGAAGTTTATAAAATCCTCCTTGATCATAAAGCTTTTCATATTTTTATATTTTCTTAGAGGATATTAAAAACAGAGTACAACATCGCTTTCATTTCAAGAACCTTAGTAAATCCCAGGAAAATCCATGTTGACATGAAAATCACAGGTATGGCCAGTTTTTTAGGCAAATTAAAATATAGATGTAACACTGAAAATATCTAATTCCCTGGAAGTTACATTAAGAACACCTGTGTATATAAGACCTGAAATACGTTGCACCTCAATGATGATTGACGAATATATGCAAATGTGATTGGATTGATGGATGAATAATTAGTCTTTCTAGATACACAGCATTGATAAGTAAAATCTTAGTTATTTAGAATGTTATAATTTAAGATTTCCTAGATTAGATTTCAATCTGTATATTAGATTACACCATAAAAGCCAGGATTTTAACCCTGCTCTGTGTAAAATATATATAAATATTGGAGGAGGACAAAGTTAAAAATTGTTCGTGTCTATGAAATTGAAAGATGATACTTATATTGACAGCATAATTTTAGTGAAAATTCACTTTTTATGAAAAAGAAACAAAGATACAATCCTGAGTTCTATCAGCTCTTGTAAATTTCAAACCTTGATCTGAATATAGATGGTTCCCAATTTATAATGGTTCGATTTACAATTTTTCAACTTTATGATGGTGCAAAAGCTATGTGCATTCCGTCGAAATCATACTTCAAATACTGAATTTTGATTTTTTTCTGGCCTACCAATATGTTGTATGATACTCTCTCATGAGGCTGGGCAGCAACGGTGAGCCACAGATTCCAGTCAGGCACGTGATCACAAGGGCAAACAATGGATGCATTTACAACCATTCTGTACCCATACAACCATTCTTTTTTTCACATTTAGTACAGTATTTGATCAATTACATCAGATATTCAACACCTTATTATAAAATAGGGTTTGTATTTGATTATTTTGCCCAATTGTAGGGTATTGTGAGCATTCTGCGCACTTTTGAAGTAAGCTAGCCTAAGATATGACGTTCAGTAGGTTAGGTATATTAAATACATTTTCAAATTATGATAGTTTCCACTTACGATGGGTTTATCAGGACATAAACCCATTGTAAGTTGAGGGAGATCTCTACTTGCTGTATACATTTCTCAAATTTTCTCCCCTGTCTTTGTGTTCCATTCCACCACACCACCATCATCAGTGCAATGAACATTCACACCTACTCTGTTTATTTCATTGAGGGATTATAGTATCTTTTTAAATTATTTAGCACTCAATCCATATTATCTTCCTTTGGGATTTTCTTTCATTTACCCTATCAGAGTAGTTATGTGTTCATCTACTGAAAAAGGAATGGAATAGGAGAGAAGTTTCAGTACATGCTAGGAAAGGATGATCTGAATGTGAAGATGGGACTTGGAAACAAGAGTAAAGACTTGCATTATCTTTGAGTTTCAGTGGTTGCAGTTCTCTAGTTATTATAGTTAATCAAGCATCCATAAAAATTAACTCTTCTACGCAGTTTTTCAAGTACACTCATAACCTTTACTCTTGCTTCCATTCTCCTATACCATTAGGAGACCAAATGAACCTCCTGGCTACCACAAAGAATCCACATCATAACATACGTTAAGTACCATAACCAGTCAGAATCTAAAGCAATTAGTAACATGGTGACTATAAAGTAATACAACATCTTCAACAAGGATTTCCTAAACAAAGATTATCTGCTGGATGAGTCCCAACTTGGGCAGAAACAGGTCTTTGTATCACTGCCTTGTTCAGTCATTATCTAGCTTCTCTAGAAAAGTTCCATCTTGACTCAAAAGCTGAGGCAGACTGATAGCTGAAGGCTTTCATACAACCATACATTTCCTGCTGAGCAGTGAGTCCTTTCTTGAAGCAGGATCAGGGTTGCAGATCTCCATTTCTGGAACACCAGCAATTTTGTGGTATTCACTAGATACTTACTGGGTATCCGATAGCTAAAACAGTATCTGCGATTTGTAAACAAACATGCTAAAACATGCTCAATACACTAAAAAAATTATAATTATATACTTAATTAGAACATATATATGGGGCACTTGGGTGGCACAGTCGATTAAGCATCCAACTCTTGGTTTAGGCTCAGGTCATGATCTCAGGGTCATGAGATCGAGTATTGCGTCAGGGTCTGCACTCAGTGTGGAGTCTGCTTAAGACTCTCTCTCCCTCTCCCTCTGCCCCTCCCCAGTGCCCCCCTCAAATAAATAATCTTTTTTAAATAGATGGATAGATAGATGATAGAGAGAGAGAGAGATGATAGAACAAATAACTAAATAATTTTCTCTACACTTCCCCCTGAATCGGTCTTTTCCACTGAAAGTCTCTATTTACAGTCATTGCTGCCAATCAGAGCTATCATTGTAAAATCAAGTGATTACCTCTGGGTTTCCATTTAGTGATCTGTTTTGTCTCCTATTACAGGATTGTGCTTCCATGTTCTTTCACCTTAATCCTGATCAGTTAGTAGTACGATATCCAGGAATATTTTCGTTCCCCTAGGAACAGCTATACTTGTCTGTACAACGGTCTTAATTACCCTGTTTTTCTCAGAACTCCTCTTCCCCACCCAGAACTAGAACCTTCTTCATACCACCTTTCACTTACCTATGCACTTTTCTAGACTCCCTAGAACTATTACTCCCCTTCTTAACTCCTAATTATTTAAGTGTTCCTCTGGATTCTTTCTTCCGTGACCTGCCCAACTAATGAATGCTTTCAAAATGACCACTTCAGAATGCAAGAAAGCTTCCTGGCTTCATGAACCCTGTGTCTGTAGTATTTGTTCTCTTTCCCAACTCAGCCTCTTAAGGCTCCCCAGACCCATCAATATGGAATTTCCTTTAAAAATATGGATTGCTAGGATTACGTATCTTGGGGAAGAAAAGAAAAAATACATTAAATATGTGTTAGTTGTTAATTATTTAATTAGATAAGGTACAGGTAATTTTAGACTCATCATCAAATGTTTTATTTCCTGTCATTTTAAAATTTTTTCCCCTAAATAAAACAGTTGGTTCATTAATAATTAAACCCCCATCTTTCTAAACGAGTGTAAGGAATAAACAAGCCAATTAAAGCAATTCCCTTTGCAATACTGATATAAAAACCCTGGAGAAGATGCGTCAGGGGAAAGCAGGTTCAGCTTCTAATAGTCAGGGCTGAGCCAGGGAATCTCTGTGAGAAGCCTGAACTCAGGGGATATGAATGTGGAAGGATGCCTCTTGTTTATTGGGAGCTGTTAAAAAAAATTTATTTGAGCACCCCATGTGGTAGCCTATACCCCTTTGTAGTGTGACTTTGTAGCTCTTCTTATAAATAGAGTGAGATATGAGTGCCTGGGTGGCTCAGTTGGTTAAGCGACTGCCTTCAGCTCAGGTCATGATCCCAGGGTCCTGGGATTGAGTCCCACATTGGACTCCTTGCTCAGCGGGGAGCTTGTTTCTCCCTCTCCCACTCCCCCTGCTTGTGTTCCCTCTCTTGCCTTGTCTCTCTCTGTCAAATAAATAAATAAAATCTTAAAAAAAAAATAAAATAAATAAATAAATAGAGTGAGATAGAAGCAATGGTGTAGCCATTCTGAGGCCAAGCCTTAAGAGGTATTGAATATTTCTGCTTATTTTCTTGGCATCCTGCTCATCTGCTGCATGAGGGCCTGATTGAACTTGACGAAAGATGGAACACTGTGAGGATAAGAGGTAAGTCATAGCTAAGGCTCCCTGGACCAGCCAACTCTCAGCTAAATTGGTGGGTGATGAGACCAGTCTACCCAGAACTACCCAGCTGAGCCCAGTCCAAGGTGCCATGCCATAGAGTTACATTAAGACACAAAATGTTAAGGTGGTTCCTTATGCAGAGAAAGTTCACTGATACACCCAATGACATCCAGAATAGTCTAAAAAAATGTCGCTAGCTATACGATTATTGCCAGTCACATTCATTCAAAGCAGGATGCCTGGGTCCATGACTATCTTGCCCCGACACTAGTGGTGGGAGAGTGTAGAGGACAGGAAATTTGGTTCCTTCCATTTTTTGTCCACTATAGTAAAATGCACAGATGTTTTCCTTTTGAATTAATGGTATTCTGGGTGCACAAGTCAATCAGTATAGTCTGACATACTCACATACTCATATACTATTCCACACATTATGGAATTCTCAGTTTCCATTTAGTTCAAAGCTATCTGCAGTATAATCCTGATTAATATAGTCTCCTCTCCACTGGCCAAGATATAGTTAGATCTGAAATCTAACTTATGTTAGGAAGTATCATGAAAGAGGTCAAAACACTATGGCTTAGAGAGTTAATGACTACAGGTGCTCAGTGATTATTTCATAAATAAAAGGAATCTGAGGCAATCCCAAAAACACGGATAGAATCTCTGCAGGGGAAAAAAAATGAGAGAAAAATATTCAAGACCGAAGCAATTATTTAAACCCAGAGCACACGTTTGAGATCCGGTGGAGGGAGAAAGAAGGATTTCATGAAGGCTGGCGGTGGTTGGAAAACATAAAACAGGTTAGGAGTCAAGGAATGGAATGCCTCTGTGGCAGACTGAATTTGTACCTTACTTTGACTGATGCAGAATAGGCTGCTCTTGGAAGTTTCTGAACAAGCAAAGGATATAAACAGAGTTGGTCTTTATAAAGTTGACCCATGTGGCAGATATAGAATAGATTTTAGGGGTTGGAGATGGAATGAGCTATTGCAATGTCCAGTGAAGAATAAATGGACTAGAGAAATAGCAACAAGTATTGTGAAGATAATCAGAAGGGATCTGTGCGTGATGTGATGTAGAGTTTAAGGACTCGAAAAATTTAAGTTCTGGTTCCTAATACATTAGTATGTTTCAGACAGAAATTAAAAAGTGAGATAAACAGTTGTTTGGAGACTAATTCTTTGTTCAGTTTGGAATATGATGAGTTTGTAAGTCTGAAAAAAAATGTCAGATAGTGGCAAGAAAGGTGATACTTAATCTTAGGAGATGGAACATATAATGTTCCTAATGGTTAGTTATTCCAAGGTAGACTAAACTTATTGGAAAATAATTGAGAAGCAGAACTTCAGGGAAAGGGGGGAAAAACGAAAAAAATATATAAAGAATGTCTTTGCAAAATTCTTTTCATAGCTATGAATTTTAATTTGCTTGCTTTTTGTTTTATCTTTTGGAAAGAAATCAAAGAAAGAGAGCAGTATAGAAGGAAGTATGAAAATGTGACAAATTTAAAACTGAACATCTGCATACCACAGAAAGGAAAGTGAGAGAAAATTTTGACAAACATTTCTTTTAGCTAGGGATTTATTATGAGGTGTTTGCAAATTATCTCTCCAATTTTGAATATAAATTACAGAATAACTAATGCACACTTGTTATTGTATAGTTTGTGTATCTTATAATTTGAGTCTTGGAGCTTATTAACTTTTCTTTCTTATAGAAGCTTATTCAAAGAGCAAAATAACTCCTGAAAAAAGAAATGTCAAGGGCGCCTGGGTGGCTCAGTTGGTTACGCGAATGCCTTCGGCTCAGGTCATGATCCTGGAGTCCCTGGATCGAGTCCCGCATCGGGCTTCCTGCTCGGCAGGGAGTCTGCTTCTCCCTCTGACCCTCCCCTCTCTCCTGTGCTCTCTCTCATTCTCTCTCTCTCAAATAAATAAATAAAATCTTTAAAAAAAAAAAAGAAATGTCAAAATATAAAAAGCATACTCAGTGCTTTGGATAGAGGAGGCTGATGATAAATACATGACTGATCTTTAAGTAGAATTCTTTCTATAAAATAATTGTAGATATTATATGTATTTATATATCTATACACCTTGCAAGAATTCATGCTCATATCTAGCAAATAATTTAGAAAATAGCTTAATACTGACTGAAAGGAAAATGGAATAAAAGTGTGAAGGAAAAAAAATAACAGCCTTCTTCTGCACTTTTTGAATATACTATTAAAGCCAAATGGTTTGGAAGAAACAAATCATAGGATGATGCATGCTATCGAGTTACATCAGAAAACCATAGAGTGAAGTGTCAAGCTGGAGAAAAAAAATAAAATCGGTGTTTAAATGTACCAGTTGTAACCAGAATTTGATGAATATGAATATATTCCTACTATTAAATCTTTATTTTCTTAATCAGTGGCCTATAAAATACTAAAATGATAGGTTCCAGGAAGAGTGTGGTGGGAAAAAACAAAACAAAACAAAAATATCTTACCATCCTTCAGAGCGCCAACTTGGAATTGCCAGTATATCAGACATGCTTATTTCAGATGTTGCACTGTTACAAAATAAAATACTAGAGAGTTCAAAGCAGGAAAAAAAAGGAGGGGGGAAGCTCTCTATCCAAAGAGAACACATTTTTATTATTTGTGAGTTTGTTAACTGTTTGTGGTATTCATGTGGTTTCTGTGGGGGTTTGGGAATGCTACATGGGATGAAACCACTCCTCACAGTTGATTCATTTCTGTAGTTATCCATTGAAAAGGCATTTTGTGGCTTGCTATAGTTACATTAGAGAAAAAATACTGATTTATTATCTGATCTGAAGGAAGTAGCCATAAAGACAATGAATGAGAAAACAAATACTTATGAATTGTGTTAAACACTATGAATGATATAAACAATGTATGTGATAGGTACAGAGGAAACGGGGGGGTGGGAGGAGGGGTGTCTGTATTTAAACATTTAGACACTGTGGTTTGAGAATGCGAGGCATAGGAAATGGTTAAGCTGAAACCTGAACGATGAGAAGGACCTGCAAGGAAATGCATGGGAAAGAAAATCCAGGCAGAGAGAAAAGCTTGACCAAGGGTCACAGAGTCAGAATAAATGTGGTGTGTTTAAAGACATGAAAGAAAGTCAAAATGCCTGGAACATTGAGAGTTACAAGGAGGTCTAAATAAGCTCAGAGAGAGACCAGACCTGCTATTTCTATTAGTCAACAGTATACCTTTGCTATGTAACAAATAGCCTCAGAAATCGTGGTGTCAAAATACAATGAGCATTTATTTCTAATAAATATTAGTTCAACTGAGGTACTTCTGCTTCAGGTTGGTGGTAGGTGATGACCGGCTCCTGTGTCCATTGGGAATATGTTCTCATGTCACAAGAAGGAAGTCCTTTGAACAAGCAAGTGTTAAGCCTTTGCTTGCATAATGATGGTAATATCACCTTGGCCAAAACAAGTCACAGGACAAACACAGAGGCAATCAATGAAGAAGAGAAACTCCTCTGGTAAGATTTGGTAAGAGAAACGTCAAAGATACATTGTGAAGAGTGTGAACCATGTCCCCTATATCTTTGTAATGTATATTTATAACATGTTACCTTATACCTAGTAGGTACTCAAAAAAAGTCTAAGACATTCAAAACTGTGGACACGTGCAGTGCAAGATATCAGTAGCATTGGTGTTTGTAGTCCCCTCACCAATGGGAAAATGTCTGGGACCTTCTTACTATAGGGAGGCTTACCAAGAGTTCTCACAGCTCAGAGTCTTGGTGTCAGTCATCTGCACAGCTCTCATCGAATATAAGCAAAGCAGAAATTTCAGTGCCTACTGGAAGTATAACAGTTACTTTCTGTAAGTAACTTACGTATCTGACATGATTTCATCTCTTTATTATTATCCTTCTGGCAAATATCCCTTTGTCTTTTTCTCCTTTTCCTTTTTTTCCTCCTCCTTGTCATCTTACCTCTCCTTCCTCATTATTCTATAAAGGGATTACGAAGGTTGATGTCCTGAATTTGGAACAGATTCTATCCTATGATTCATCACAGTTTAGGTCTCTGCTGTTAAGTGTTAGGCTGAGTAAATATGTACAAAGCACTTTCATCAGCGCCAGGCATATAGTATGTGCTATATTTATCCTACAAAACTTATCATTGTGATAACCATAAATACAGAGAAAGGAGAAACCAGAATAACTTTGAATAGAATGAAGCTATTGACTGAGAATAACACAGATTAGAATTTCTAAGTATCTATTTCATGAGTGTCATGAACTAAGCTAAGTGATGTTATTATAGTCTATGAAACATAACCTACTTGGCTAATTTCTATATATATAGCTTATATTCAAGGTGGTCCTCAAAGTGTCATGAAGAAGCTTTTTATATTTTAAATTTGCCATGGAGATTATCTGAAATGAGCAATCGGGGAGGACCCAGTCTTCAGGCTCTTCATTGCAAGGGAAATCCTTCTGTGTGGTATTAATGGGATTTATTAATAATGGAAGAAATATCCTTGGAGACTATTTTTACCAGAAGCTGTGAATTTTTTTTTTTTTTTAAGATTTTATTCATTCATTTGACAGAGAGAGACACAGCGAGAGAGGGAACACAAGCAGGGGGAGTGGGAGAGGGAGAAGCAGGGGGAGTGGGAGAGGGAGAAGCAGGCTTCCCGCTGAGCGGGGAGCCCGATGCAGGGCTCGATCCCAGGACCCCAGGATCATGACCTGAGCCGAAGGCAGACGCCTAACGACTGAGCCACCCAGGCGCCCCAGAAGCTATGAATTTTTAAAAATTTTGACCTAGATGCACAGGTGGCCAAATTAAAGCAGCAGACCTATATACCACTCTGATGAGAGGCTGTTCAAGATAACTAGTCAACTACTGTGAACTAAATGCATTTAAAAACAACAAGGAAACCGACTGAGTTTTGGTACTACTTTATCTCTGGGTGTTTGTGAAGCTGACTTCCCTTTCAGTGAAACTTCCGGTATAGAAAAAAACAACATGCATTTCTTTTTTTGTTTATTGACTATATTCCCTATGCTGTATTTTTCATTCCCATAACTTATTTATTTTGTAACTGAAAGTTTGTATCTCTTAATCTCCTTCACCTATTTCACCCATCTCCTACCCCCTGCCCTCTGGCAACCACTGGTTTGTTCTCTGTATTTATGAGTCTCTTTCTTTTGTTGTTGTTGTTATTTGTTTGTTTTACTTTTCAAATTCCACATGTAAGTCTGGCTTATTTCACTTAGCATAATACCTTCTAGGGCAACCCATGGATTTTATTCTTTTTAAAAAATGACTAATATTCACACACAAACACACACATACATAAACCCCGTATCTTCTCCATTCATTCACCAGTGGGCACTCAGGTTGCTTCCATATCTTAGCTATTGTAAATAATGCTGTAATAAACATAGGGGCACATATATTTTTTTTCAAATTGGTGTTTTTATTTTCTTTAGCTAATCACCCAGAAGCAAAATTACTGGATCATATGGTACTTCATTTTTTTTTTTTTCTGAGTAATCTCCATGCTCTTTTCCCCAGTGGTTGCACCAATTTACATGGCCACCAGCAGTATACAAGAGTTCCCTTTTCTCCACATCCTCGCCAACCCTGTTATTTCTTATGAAAAGAACATGTGTTGACAGTCTCCAGTAGTAAAGATGTCTCAAGAAGGTATAGGTGAAGGCACTGGCCAGGATGTAGGGCAAGATTAGAGAAAAAGGGAGGATTCGGGCCAGGAATTAGAGAAGGTTTTTTGGAAATGTTAACATAGCTGGAACTGCACGTACCTTTGAATGATGAGTCATGGCGCCTGCAAATAACGGATGTTTTTGTAGTTTTGGATAATCTATGATAGTCTCCCTTGTCATAGATTCATTTCTATTTTTGTTTTTGTTTTAATTGGTAGCAAAGTGGATAATGGTTTTCATCCAACTGTTGAGTCATTCATTTATGTTTAATTAATCCTGACAGGTCCAGTGTTACTCTAGAGTCAAACAATCAACAGTTACATATTTTCTTGGAAATAGGCAACTTTAAAGATTGGTGGTTTATATTTAGCCACCAAACCTGTAGGAAAAGTTATTAAGCTCAAAGAAGTTGGCATTTATTAATTTATATAAACTTATTACTGACCTAAACCTACTGCTTTATTCAGAGCATTTCTTTAAGGAATGCGTGTTTTGTGTACACAAGAGTCTGTTATTCATTTAAAAGTTTGTGGGCAACATTATTCTAAGAATGTTATTGAGCTATCTGCTGATAATCAAAGAATCCAACACATATTCTGCATTTCTACTTCCTAACATGAATAAATGCATTAGCTAGCAAATGTTAATGACCACTCACAATAAATAGAATTCACAGATAAAATCTGCATTAAAAGATCATTACCATTGGGGATTGAAAACACAAAACTATGAAAATGAGTTTCAAGAGCTTAATTTTCTCATTCTATCTTCTCATTCTATCTTCTCATTCTATCTTTCTCATTCTATCTTCTCTAATTTATAATTAGAGAAAGGGAGTTTAGGATCTCAGCCACAGTACTGGTTTAAGCCTCATGGACATTTTCTGAGCTTCCTCAATGATGGCACACCAGCTTTGGATAGGTAGGTCATATACCAGATGTCATATGAACACATCACACCATACCAACACCTTGCTTTCAGTTCACATCTGCCTTTGGGATGGGATGGGACGGTATAGTATTTCCAATTTTCTTTCCTTCTCTGGGTCATAGGCAGAATACCTGACTTCTCCTGGCGACTCCCTCACTGGTTTCTACCAAGCACTAGGGTCCTGTGAGCCTTCAGTGAGCTAACACATCAGAGTGCTCCACACCCTGAGCAGCCCGTGTTTCATTCGGCAAATATTTACTGAGCAGGTGCATTTGTCAGCACTGTTCCTTGTGCTGTGGGCACAGCACCAAACAAAACTCATTTCCCTCTTCTAGGTCTCCTGACATCCCAGTGAAGAGGAAAGGTAATAAAACTGGAAGAAAGGTAAAGCAGTGTGTGTAAATATTGATGGGGTATTAAATTAAATAAGGTGGCAAGGGAAGTCCTCCATAGAGAAATGACATTTGAAAAGAGATTTGAATCCAATGAGGCTGTGAGTCATGTGAACAAATGTGGGGGGGGGGTGTAGAAGGGGGGGTAGGATGCTCCAGGCTTAGTGACAGGACATGCAAAAGCAAGGTGGAGTGTGTGATTGTCCATTTGGCAACCACAAAAGGTCAGTGTGTCTGGGATGGAGTGAACAAGTGAGAGAGATGTGAGAATTGAGAAGGAGGCAGTCTGTGATCAGACCATGAAGACCCTGTGGGCACTGTGAAGGTTTCATTGTATCTTAAGACTAACAAATAATATGTCACAAATATGAAAAATAAATTTATTATGATTGTAGCATTAATAGTTTAGTGAAGCTGTCATGATTAAACATTGAAATTAGTTTTTTTATTTGTAATCAGTTCTAGATAATGATATGATTTTATATTATGTAATATAAATGAAAATCTTTCTGAACGGTCCTTGTGGGGTGATTTTCAACCATGAAGACCAGCAACCTGGACAGCAGTGAATGTGAATGCATAAACACAAAGAAAAGTCCTGGACTGAGGCATTTCTTAAGGTCACATAAAGCATTATTTTTGAATATGAAACGCATTTGAAATGCCCTTTAGAGATTGTCTCTTTAATCCAAAGAAAACAAAAAATAAATATTTGTGTTCGTATTTTTAGTGGGCATTAACCTTCAGGGAATTGAAAGAGGTTGGGGAATGAAGAGGCATTTTATATGAAATTAAATGTATTCAGCCCATTTGATGGTAGACATTTTACCTGTTCTTATTTTAGAATAACTTTTCTTATTTTAGAATAACTATTTTACCTTAAAATAGTCTGGCATAGAAACTCTGTAAACACAGGTAGATATCTTGGTCCCACAGAAACATAAAATAAATATGGATTTGCTCCCAAAATATATGCTGTTTTCTCCCCAAGTTATATTAACTAAAAAACAGCAGGCTTTGTGGTTACTGAAAAACTGCGTAAGTCATCTAAAATCAATACTCTTGGCCTTGCCTAGTCTAATAGCAGGTGATGTCAAACTTCGAGTTGAGAGAGAAATAACTCCACTAATTAAATGTCTCACAGAAAAATGACTTTTCTTGTCAAAGAGATGATACCTTACTCTGGATGGGGTACCTGCTAAATGCCAACCTTATATAAGGAAGAATTTCTTTAAGTTCTAACCTGCAGATTTTATGGGCATGAATTCTGCCAAAAATGTAGATATTATCCCAACTGTTCTGAACTTCTCTAGTGAAGGTATAAGCAATTCTGTCACTGCCTCCTCAGCACCTGCCAGAGCCAACTCCTCTCTCCCCTTTCCCCCTTTCCCCACACCCCCAATGCAGCTCCTTAGCTGGCTGCCACTAGAAGTTTTCTTTGAAGATCTTTTCATTTGAAACTTGCCTACATAAAGCAATTACAGCTAGTACAGTGTTAGCTATGACACAATTCAGTGCTACAAGTGACAGTATTTAATTTGCAGGATCAGAAAAGGAAGTCAGAGTGGATGCAAACTGTCAAGAAAAGTGGTTTGGGACTTGGGGGGGTTTCTTCAAGGCTGTAGAACCTATAAAAGGGAACTTCTGTTGTTAAAGGTGGACAGCATTTCTGTTCCAGTCTCTGGACATTAAAAAATGTCTTTCTATGAAATATCAATTACCTTAATACAGAAAAGCCTAAACATGGTCTGGAAAGCGCTTTCTAATGTCTATGTAAACATGGATCTTTTCAGACCTCCCACTGTTTCAGACCTGAATACTGGTTTGTGTATGGTTTGAATTTTGTTGAGTATAGAAAGGTTACCAGGTGCAAATACATGCCCATCGTGATGCTTAAGTAATTCTGATATTTTTTTTTTTCTTTGAAATGATCTCTGGAGTAGCATGCATGTGATAGGACAAACATTTAAATCAACCCAACTGAAGTGAGACTTTTCTGTAATTTTTCAAATCAGAAGTGCAGTTCTCAACTGCATAAAAATGTAAAATATTACTTCAAATTACAACCTTATTTTACTGTTACATAGCCCAAGTGCCACTCTGCACATAAAACAAAGTCCGTAATTATTATAATTGCTTGTCATCATCAGATGCTTTAGAACCATTAGTTGCTATATGAATTACAAACATGTTGATGAACAAAATAGTTACCATTAATATCATGGTCAATGGTAGGTTTCTCACAGTTAATGAAGTTTTAAAAAAGGAAATTCATTAATTTCCTCTTAGGAACTTGCTTTTTATTGGTCTCTTAAAATGTCTTGTAAATTCTATTATTTGAGGATAATGATGGTATGAGGGGGAGAAAAAGATAGTCTGAACAATGTGTACTGAAATCAGTAAAACCTGAGTAGTTGTGCCTAATGACAGGTTGTAAAATCGTCTTTGTATAGAATATTTCCTTCGATTATGTTGTTCTTCATCAGTTCACCAGAACAAAAAGGGAAAAAAAATCAACCTGGCATGACTAGAGCGGAGTTTTTAATATTCCTTATATAAAAATCCTGAGATGCTCAGGAAAAGTATTTTCTAATGTGCTGAAACCAAGGGCAAGTTTCCAGTGAAAAAACAATTGGAAGGTTGAATTCATATTACAAGATGTTCATGTCAGAGGACGAGGTATTTACAGAGGACTACTTATGTGCCAGGTGCTATGTTAGGTAATTTATATTAATTACCATATTCATAATTATAGAAGAGGACACTGGAGCTTAGAGAAGCAAGGCCAGTCTCTCAGAAGAAAGAGCTATGATTTGAACTCAGGCATTCCAACTCTGAAATGATACTCTAGTGCTTCTACTACATTATAAAAATATGGTGACAACATTTATTTAAACGTTTCCCATGCTAAACATCTATATGTTATTTAATTTTCATAAAAGGTAATATAATTTATAACTATGCATTAGAGTTTATTAGGTTTTCTATTTCCTGAGAGCAGGAATACTGTGTTAGACATACATGCCCCCCGTAATACCTTGCAATGACTTGTAGGTATTCAATAAATACACATGAAACACATAAACCATGTACATATTTACTCCATACCATGAAAGAAAAAGTGACTCTATGCATTTGGTAGCTTCATAGTTATAATTATACGGTAGACTCTGCCTTCCTTTTGTAATTTGCCTCTGGATTTTATTTGCATCTCTATTATTGCTTATTAAACCCTAAAGGTTTGTCATACAAACATTTCACTGCATCATTAAGCACACAGTCTCTGTTTTATGTAACGTATTAACTATATTTCGTGTATTTAATAAAACAGACAAGTATATTTCACTCCAAACAAATCCACAATAACAGAATTTATAAAATCATCTCAGTTCCCTTCTAATGATATGATCACAAACAGATTAAGAACAACAATAACAAAACAAAAACCTTTTAGGTTTGCCCACTTAATTCATTTTCTGAGAGGCCATGATAGTAATCAAAACAAAGTGAATGAAAAGTCTTCAGACTTTTGAGGAAAATAATTTAATTGCTATGGACAAAATATCCTTATGAACTGTAGTCTGTCACCATATGTTGATATGCTTTGAGAAAACAATGTCTCATTAACATTAAAAATTTATTGATTACTGAAATTCTTGTATATTCATTAATTTACTTTATCACCCACTTCTAAATAATTCCATGCATGTGTTCATCTTTAAAGTCTCTTAAATTCTGTTTCAAATTTTTTCTGATTTTATTTTTGTTTTTCATACTCCATTAAAAAAAATTCTTCATTTTACTTTCCATTTGACACATTTTCTTTATCTTAACTTTCATCATGTTCTCTGCCTGTTTCAGATTTTACTGTTGCAGTTCTCCATCTTAAATAGGAAACTTATTTAAATTCCCAGGATAGCCCTATGCAACATGCTGTTCTCACTGGATGCTAACGAAATAATTATATCTAAATGGCCACACTGATTTCTTTAAGCATTCACTATTGTCTTTTATATGCCAGGTATGTTCTAAGTGCTATTGCTAGAGCAGTGAAGAGAACAAGCTCTCTTTTTCTAGTGAACTAACTAATAATAACAAATACAATTTTACTGTTAATTAATGATACATGCTATAAAGAAAATCAAATGAGGTAGGGTGATAGAGATCAGTAAAGGAACAAGAAGCTATTTGACGATAAGAGAAGTCATATCTGAGGAAATAAAATATGAGCAGAAGAGTAAATTAAGAGAAGGATACAGCCATGCTAATATCAGAAAGAAAATATCCTAAAGAGGAAGCAAATGGTACAAAGGGCCTGAGGTAGGAATGAGCTCAGAAGGACACCGTAAATCTGATGGGATAACAAAGGAAGAGAGAAAAAAAAAATACAAAACAAGGGAAGAGAGGCAGAGATGTGAGGGAGAAGAAGAAGACATGGAAGTCTTTGGATTTTGTTCTGTGATGGAAGGGCATGGGAGATTTTGAACAGAGTAGTGATAAGAGCCACTAACCTTTTGAAAGGATTATGTTGGCTGTTAGATGCCAAAATGAGCTATCAAGGGGCAAAAATATACACAAGGAATAGTAGAGGAGATTGAATGTAGCTCGATATGGAATATATTTTTTTAAGAGAGCTGATAAAACTCCCCAACAATTGGAGGTGGGGTGTGGGAAATTTAAAGATGCCACAACCCAATCACACTGTCATATGGAAACCCAAAGAGTAAATGGTATTTGGCATTAGCAAAGATACTCTTTTAACAGCAGAAATTATTAGAAGCACTCATTAACTTGCAAATATTATTTTCAGTTGCGAATAGAAAAGTAACATGAGAAAAAGACCGAACATTTCCTGTGGCACTAGGTGCTGTTCCTGAAGTAAGCAAGATGTACAGGAACTTGAAGCTGGGGAATTAGAAAAAGAGGAAGTAATTCCAGGATCATGGTGCTTCTTCTCATCAAGCACCAGGCAACCAGGCAATAGGAAGGAAGGCAGACAGCAAGATGGAAAAGAGAGAAAAGTAATCTAACGACCCCGGCATTCATTCTCAACAAATATCGCCAACCATTCTTTGCTGTAATCCTGATGATATTAGCAATACTAATATTATTCCTCAGTTACCTAAGGCTTTTTTTTTTTAATTTATTTATTTGACAGAGAGATAGCACAAGTAGGCAGAGCAGCAGGCAGAGGGAAAGGGAGAAGCAGGCTCTCCGCTGAGCAGGGAGCCCGATGCGGGGCTCGATCCCAGGACCCTGGGATCATGACCTGAGCCGAAGGCAGCCGCTTAACCGACTGAGCCACCCAGGCGTCCCTACCTAAGGCTTTACTAAGTTCCATGGATTGGCCTGGGGATATGCTCACAACTATTAAACATTGTCTCTATGGGGAAATTCAAGCTGAGTTCTGAAAGACTGGCTTACAAACACTGTAAGCATGGTCTGTCTATAGAGTTGGAAACTGCATTCATTCAGCTCACTTTGTGAACTTCTTCCCTAGCACACTCATATTTACAGCTATCACAGCTAAGAGCCCTACCTTAGAAGTGCCCAACATAGGGGGAATCGGTTTCCCACACTGGGATAGGAGTTGAGCTTTCTTAAATGTGTGTTACCTATTTCTGTAATTGCAATTTTAGTCAAACTAGATGTTAAAAGGAATGATTTTGTAGAAGACTCTTTTGAAATTAGATTTGCTCATAATGTAGAAGTACCTAGTTCTCCACCGGATTTGGTATCCCACGCAGGTCTTCTGTCTCTAAACAGGGACCTTTTCCCACTATTCTCCACTATTTTTCTAGCAAATTGCTTTGGGGGTTATTTCAGAAGGAAATTGTAATGAAGGGCAAGGTCCAGAAAGAACAAAAATGAAAAGAGAATTACATAAGATGATCTCCCTCAATCACTCTATAAAAAGGCTCTCCTCTGCAAGAGGAAAGGATACATAGTGAATCCACCAGACTGGGTTGTCACGGGAGAGGGGTGGAGTGCAATGGGATACAAAGGCATGAGTGAATAAATAAATATATAAATTATAAAACCAAGTAAATGCCTTCGGTGGACAAATGACAATGATGCCTTGAACTGAGGCATCTGCTTCTGAACTTCAAAACAACCACTGCCACCACAAACAGCAATGAGACGAGTTGATACAAAACTTTGAAAGTTGAAATGCATTTTTCCAAAGAAACACATTTTTGTGACTCATTTAGAAAGCTCATGTTTGGCAATCTATTTTCCTGCCTATTTAGGCATCCTCTACCTGTCTGTTCCAAAGGAGATGCCAAAGGAATCTGCCTCATACACCACTGGGCTAACACAGCCTCCACCCTGCACTCCCATTTTTACAGCTTCCTAACTTAGAGCTGCTTCTTCCACATGTGTCCTCCCTCTATAGTTCCTGACTGCACACTGTTACCCATTTTATTTTAGGGTCGTATGTAAGAGAGCAATGGAAGTATGCTCAGAATGAGTCTAATTCGGACTTCAGCTTGGTTTTTGCAATGTTCTTAAAATAATATACACTGTTAATTTTCCTCAACAGAGAAGAGACCTTTCTGTGCAAGTTGGATATGTTGATTAGGAAGCAGGAAAGGGAAAGACAGAGATGCCAAGAAAAACATGCTATTTTAACATCAAGCAACACAAAGGAGGCATAGGGTTATTTCCAGCCTAAAGTTGGAGGCTGTATTTGGAGCAAAACTCTAAGATACCAGATGCTTAACTCAATCTTCCCTTTTCAGTTGAGGTGAAATACACATAACATAAAATGAACCATTTTAAAGTGAACAATCCAGTGACGTTTAGTACATTCACAATGTTATACAACTATTCTATCAAATTCCAAAACATTTTCATAACCCAAAAGTTAACCTGTACCCATTAAGCAGTCTCTCCCCATTTCCCTCTGCCTCAGTCCCTGGCAAACATCAAGCTACATTCTATCTCTATAGATTTATTGATTCTGGATATTATGTGTAAACAGAATAATATAACATGTAGCCTTTTGTGTCTGGTTTCTTGCACTTAGCATAATATTTTGGAGGTTCTTCCATGTCATATGAGTTGGATGAGCATCACTACATCATTCTGTTTGGGAGCTGCATAAATTTCATTTTATGTGTATACCAAAATTGGTTTATTCGTTAATCCATTAAAAATCAATATTGTCTTAAAAAACACCTAGAGATGAAAATGTATCCATTTATAGACTTAATAACAAGGGTTACTAATACTACAGTTTCTTAAATACAGCCAATCAATCAAGGTGATTTTTCTTCAACCCGCACAAAGGTTCTCAATCACTCCATATTTTGGGGGACTTTCACAGAGGTATCAAATATGATCTCTTCTAACTTCTCGTCGGTAGCTAATACTCAGTTACCATTTTTTTCTGCTAATTTCCACTGAGTGTTAATTACGTCTCAGAGAAATTTTTACATATCTAGAAGGTTTTTATTCCTTCCTGTTTTCTTATTTCTGTTATTTTTGGTATTGAAGAGAAGGCTGGCATTGAAATGCCAAAGAATAAAAATATCAGCAATAACTGAAATATTTTTGGATTCCCTTTTATTTTTTTAAAGATTTTATTTATTTATTTGAGAAAGAGAGAGAGAGAGAAGCTTGGGGAAGGGCAGAGGGAGAGGGAGAAGCAGACTCCCATTGAGTGCAGAGCCCAGCCCAGGGCTCGATCCCAGGACCCTGAGATCATGACCTGAGCCGAAGTCAAAGGTTTAACTGGCTGAGCCACCCAGGTGCCCCTAGGATTCCCCTTAAACCTCTTAAAAATTTAGTTTCTCTTTCCTCTTGTGGTTTTAAAATTACAGTCTTGGAACATGATAAGGAGAGGAATACTGAATTTTTTTAAGCCATATATATCTGTAATTTGTTTTACGCTTAATTCAATGTTGGAAATGATCCAGGAATTATTATTAAAAAAAACTTGTCTTTCTACTTTAGAATCAAGTTGAATTAGTGATAAATCATACCATAGTGTACTGGAGAGACCCCAGACCCAAGGAACCACAGCCTTGGCTTCATGTTCTAGCTCTATTACTTCCCTTGCTTTTCCTCCAGGGGAAACACTTTCCTTCTCATTAAAATAAACCAAGTTTAAGAGCTTTCCCCAAAGGATGCTAATCCATTTTAAATGTTAGAAAAAGAAGTTTTCACATTTAAATAATAGGAGAAAATATTGGTTTCAATGAGAAAACTTTGTATAACATTTTTTGCAACTTAATGAATGAACACTGCTGATTTTGAAAGAGGGTTAGGCTCTGTGACCTTTCTCAAACATATCTGATAATGAAAACATATTTTTTAAAGAAAAATCTAATAGGACTGCTATTCAGCAGAAATAAAATTAAGATAGTTTCTAAAATACTCTAAAAGTCTAAGAACTAATGAATATCAAAATATATCTGTCATAAATGAGAGTAAAAGCTACAAAATGGGAATGATTATTGTTTAAAAAGGATAAAAAGTATGACTATTCCTTTTTTAAATTCTGAATTTGGATTTTGGATTTTGTCTCCTTCTGATTAGTGAAGTGAAAGTTTAAGATCTTGTCAACAAAGAACAATATGGCCCTCTTGGCTGCTACGTAAGAGCAGAAAGTTCCGGGGGTAGTGAAATAAAAAGAGCTAAGCTAGGAAGACTAAATAACTGAATCTTTTTAGCAGCAAACATCATGACATTCAAAACTAAACAGACTCTCTCCCTCCCCCTCATTTTGCCTAGAATTAATCACATACATGTCTATTCATACATACACATGCATGACACACACAAACTCTGATCTGCTGACGTTACTGAATGGTGATGATACTGAAATCATTAAAATAGTCTATTTAGTGTCTCACTGCCCCTGAATTGAAGCTGTAAACTCCCCATCATCTTCCCCATTGATTAATGAAGATCATTATGTCCCAATTTATGGTTTTCATAAATCAGTATTTATTCAGTGCCAAGAGGCATGGCATGAGATGCCGGTGCTTTAGAAACACTGGCTTAACAAAGACAGCAATTCCTGCCCTCTGTAAATCTGCAATTTAGAAGAACACATAAGAGAGAGTGAGGATTTGATTTTAAAAAATTCAGTGAAGTTTAGCAATAAGAACAAAGGGTTGGTGTTTGTAAAAGACACACTTATATATCCTATTGTTAAATACACCCCAATTACTCTCAGAATTTCTAAGTAGCAGACTGCTAAATAAAATAGGACCCACACTTTTAATTTCTAATGAGAGTTAATAAATGAAACCAACTAGATAGAATACAGAAAGTATTCCTTATGGAACAAGAGAAGGTATTCTCTATTGCATTAATAGATGAAAATAACATAGACATTTTTACTATAATGTCTAGTATTAGAGTTTCAGGAAAACCATAGTCAAGAATTCAGGTAAATAATTTAACAAACACAAATAAATTAATGAAGAATTAATGAAGAAGGTCCATGTAGTAATCAAGCATAAATTCAAACAAAAGGACCACTGAGAAAGCAAGTTTCTTACATCCCCCTTCATCAGTAAGAGATCCATTTTATTCAAAGCGTTTTATGTATCTTCTGGCTGGGGAAAACTGATACTAATGTATGGCCAGAGAGTATCTGGGAGCTGAGCCAATAGTAATCTGGGGGTGGGGGCGGGAGATGGGGGAAATCCTCCATCTGACAGAGTTTTCTTCACCACTGTGCTTACTAGTAGTCAAAAGAGTAGAACATCTATTTTCTTTTGGGATGAAAAAGGTCAAAGAAAGGCAAAGAAGGTATTATTTTTGTTACCTTGTATTTTTAAAAGTTTTAAATACGAATTTAAATAATTTCAAACAGAATATGTTTTGCTTCTAGCAGGTATTTGGGAATCACTGATGAGTGTCCGTCCCAGATAATATTCTTTTCCTGCTAGAGTAAAATTGAGCAGTAGGGATAATCCACAGTAGTAACAGGATGTTCCAGTCCCACTTGTCAAATCTGGCTTTGCTTCCTGATTAGTGTAGCCTTTCAGACACCATGATACCTTGGATTAGAACAAACCATTTGCTGTTCCCCAAAGTCATGGAATCCCTAGCCCTTATATCTCCTTCTTCGCCCTAACCACTTCTAAGCAGTCCCTGTGCAGGGCAGGACTTTTCCTAGCCCTCTGACGACATGGCAAATGCTTCTGCAAGGTATTTCAGGCGCATATTATTTTCCAACATTTTACAGAAATCTGTAATCCTTGGGCACCAAAAGTTACCAGCAATGATTATTCTGTAACTAGTATTTTTTGAGCACCTACTGTGTGTTGAATATTGTTCTAGGAACTGAAGATCCCTTATTTTACAATAAGCAAAATAGACAAGAATTTATATTCTCATGAGGCTTAAATATAGTAGGAAAGGGCAAATGATAATCAAATGAATACAGGCATACCTCAGTTTTATTGCACTTTGCTTTATCACACTTCGCAGATATTGCATTTTTTACAAATTGAAGATTTAAGACTTCAGTGGAGGAAGTAACCGCAGGTGTGGTGGAAACAGCAAGAGAACTGGAATTGGAAGTGAGTCTGAAGATTTAACCGAATTGCTTCAATCTCATGATAAAACTTGAAAGGATGAGGAGTTACTTCTTGTGGATCAGCAATGAAAGTGGTTTATTGAGATGAAATCTAGTCCTGGTGCAGATGTTGTGAAGATTGTTGATACGACAACAAAGCATTTAGAATATTACAAAAACTTAGTTGACAAAGCAGTGTCAGGGTTTGAGAGGCTCGACTCCAATTTTGAAAGAAGTTCTACTGTGGGTGAAACGCTATCAAACAGCATCAATGCTACAGAGAAATCATTTATGAGAGGAAAAGTCATTTGATGTTGCAAACTTTGCTGTCTAATGTTAAGAAGTTGCCACAGCCACCCAATCGGCAGCAACCACCAACCACCCTGAGCAGTCAGCATCGATCAATACCGAGGCAAGACCCTCCACCAGCAAAAAGATTATGACTCACTGAAAGCTCAGATGATGGTTGGCATTTTTTAGTAATAAAATACGTTTTAATTAAGACATATACATTGTTTTTTAAGAAATAATGTTATTGCACACTTAAGAGATTACAATATAGTGTAAATATAACTTTCATAAGCACTGGGAAAACAAAAAACTCATTTGACTCACTTTACTGCAGTATTTGCTTTATTGCAGTGGTCTGGAACCAAACCCACAATATCTCCAAGGTATACCTGTACTTATATGTGTCATGGTAATCCGTTTTGTGGAAAAGAGGGCTAAAGCTGGAGAGAAAAGTATGGTGAGCTGTAGAAGATGCTATTTTAAAAAGAGTGATTGAGAAAGTTTCCTAAAGTGAGGGTCCTTAGAAAACAGGTGGTGATTGTGAAGGAGTGAGCCAAGCTGATTTCTGGGGGGAAGAGCTTATAGATACGGGACAAAGGACATAAATAAATTAGTTCTATTGATCTCCTGCCAGATAATGGTGACGGTAGGAGGGATGTAATTCTTGCTGGGAATACTCAGAACTGCTTCTCAAGAAACTCTAAACTGCAAGAACTGAACAGCTCAGTTGGCATGGCTCTCCCATAGTTCTTTGCTTTTAAACTCACAGGGGCTTCCTGAACCACTTTTGCTTCACTGCTCCCATCCGTATGTGCCTTTCTTACCTTCCTTTCATTTTCTAGCCTTGACCTATTTGTTCATCACCCCTATGATTCCCTCTAGCACCTTCCATTCTCCAAGCACTTCTCCTGCAGCACCACAGTGAACCTTGTGATCAGGACTGCAATTTGCCTCAACTACTGAAATGGCCTTCTGGACCGACAGCCTCAGCTTCCCCAAATCCTCCATAGGGCTTTCAGTGCGAAACCTCAGAAGCAAGCTGGACAATGTCACTCCTCTTCTTGAAATCCTCTAAGGATCCACAATTACTCAGGAAAGAGCAAAGACTCTTCAGTGTGATATTCAAAGTCCCCCATGATCTCATTTTACCAATATGTCAGCATGGTCTCTGAGTCGCTCTGCCTCGGACTTTATGCTATAGTTCCAGCAATCATCTTAGAGTCCCATATTCTTCGTGTCACTCCCATTGCCTCAAGTCCTGCCTTGCTTTCCCTTTCCTCCTCTACCCTATTCTGGAAATCTTCCTGACACTCTTCTCTCAGCCTTCATTGAGAACCCCTATACCATTCTCTTAGGATTCTTTGTGCTGACAATTATCATTAAACTTACTTATTTATATTAGCCTTATTATAGGTATATGTTTGTTCCTACCCCACAACTAAAGAAACAAACCTAAACAAATGAGCAAACAACAAGAATAAGACAATGAGGTTTTTACCCTCCATCTTTTAGCACTATTTTTGAACACTTTAAATCAAATAAATAAGTGCATGCATGAATGAATGATCAGTTTGCTAAGGGGAAAGTATACAACATTATGGATAATAAAAGAGATGAAATGGAAAGATAAATATTTGAGTTAGAAGCTGATATCATGGAGGAAGTTGATGTAATATCCTAAAGTGATCTGGATGATACAGACAAGATAGTGATCATCATGGTTTTTAATAAGCAGAGCTTCTTAAAAGATGATAAAGAATGGCCTACAAGTGACAGCATTCATTTGTTGATTGATTCTTTTTACTTCAAATATATTTGTGGAGTTCCTGATATGAGTCAAACAGCTTTTCAGGCATTAGGAATAAAATGGTGAGCAAGAAAATGAGCTGTTCTTGCTTTCATGGAGTTTAATATCACCGGAGTATAAAATACATAAAACAGACATATTCATTTTGACCCTGAATAAAAACAGTATGGCCCCTTGAAAATAAATAACCTAAGAATCTGACCTAGTTGAAAAGATCAGGGAAGACTCAGCTGAGAAGTGAAAATTGGGCCATGAGCTAAAAATGCTAGGAGATAACTGAACAGAAGCTGGAATTAGAGAAGAAAATGAAGTGGGAAAGGAGAAGTACAAACATAAGGTTGTTAGAAAACAACAGAAGAGAATAAAGGTAAGTAGAATATTATTAGTATGTCATAAGAGGGCAGAATGAGATACTGACTCAAGAGTAATGACAGTAACAGCTAACTTTATTGGCTTATCATGTGTCAGATATTGTGCTAAATGTTTTTACATTGTATTTTCACTTAATAATGGCAAAAACTACGGGGCAGTATAACAACTTTTCTCATTTTTCATATAGTGGAACTATGTGGAGTATTAAATTGTCTATAGTTTCAGCTAGTGAATAACAAAATCCCAGTGAGAAACTTTGGACCATGTGTTTAAAATCAATACTGCAGAGTGGACAGGAAGGGCTAGCATGTCAGACAGTCATGCGCTCCTTCACTCCTGGGGCTCCAGAAACTGAGTTTTTGCTTGAATGAAATTTTATATATTTATATATTATTATATTTATACTTGAGAGAAGTTTTCCACTTAATACTTGAGTCCCATCTCCTATAAAGGGCAAAATAGGAAGGATAAAATGTGGGAACTTCTGACGTATCAGTTCATAGTACAGTCTCCACTTTCTTGCTAAAGAGGGATTGCTGGTGGGCAGGAACAAGACCTATAGCATTGAATCCATTTTATAAAGTTCCTCTGAAAACTCTGGTTTCCGTGGATTTCAATGATAAGAAGAGAGACACTGCCAGCATCTTGTTCTCTAGTCTTTCCCCCACAGCACGTCCTCCATAACTGCTTTCCTGAAACAGCTGATTCCTGTCATCCGACACAGTAGCTGAGGCAGGAGTTTGAGAGGTGAAGAGGGAACAGAGGAGTAGGTGCTGGAGGTGGCTTCAGATTTCTCCCCTTCCAATGGCCAGCTGTGACCACGGCAGCTCCATAACAATAGCCAGTTTTCATGAACTTCCTTTGGAGAAGATAGGTCTTGAGATGGCCTCAGTTTGTCTTGGAAAGGTAAGACATTTTTAAATACGTTTAGGGTCTCAACACACCAAAGAAATGGAATACACTATATTCTCCAGGTAAGTAACCAGATTCATTACAGAAATGGTGGCTGGTGTTCATAACAGAATAGGGAGAAAGGAAAGCTTATGGGAGGCGTCTAAAATCTCCAGAAGTGATACACCCAACCTAAAGTGACAATGGCTACGACTAACCCATGTGGCAGCTCTTACAGACTTCTACCACATAGGACATCCTGCCACCCAGCGATGATGTGCTTACCAGGCAGAAGTACATGAGGACGTTGAGGCATGCTGTCAGTGAGCTGGCAAGCATTTCTCTTGCTGATCTCACCTTTCCTAACCATGCATTTTCTGTACTGAAGCAGTAGTTACATTAAACACTTATGTTTTCACACTGGCATTTCATTTTTAAGTATAAAAGGAAATGATCAGTGTTACATAACCTCCGTCATTTGGCAATGAGGAATAAGAAAACACTGATGGCTTTTAAAGCTTAGAGAAAAGAACTTAGGCGATTAAAATCACTTCAAATACCATCTTTGGTTAAAATATTTAAATGCGTGGTTTTTCACTTGGATAAATAAATGGTGTCAGGTAAAATACAAATCGTAGTGAAATAAGAAAAAATTACAATGTATTGTCTTTGGTTCAGGGATGAGGGAGGGGAGCGTACTTTCTCTTTTCAGTCACCAGAGGGAAAGGAAAAATTGGTGCTGTTATGGTTATATAGTATTTCAAATGCTGCATTTTCCAAGGATTACTCCAAATATAGTATATGAGAGCACATTTCTCCTTCAGATTCATTGTAAGTCAGTTTCACTGCATGGAAAGCGATGCTATTGGAGACAGAAAAGCTGCTTTACTGACACATTACTAAGCATTCTACAAAACAAAAGCAAAAAACAAACAAATTATAATGCATTCCTCTGAAGACCAATGTTAAAACATTTGCCACAGAACAGTGCATTTTTTATGACTTCTGGATTTCTTTTACTTATGGGTCCAATGTCTTAATTAAAAGTTAAGCCAGTTTTGTATGTATATGTTACAGTTACTAACTTAAAGCAAGTGACGTATTTTAGCACTTACCCAACCCACACAAATGGACAGAAATTTAGCTAAACTTTTTCCACTGAGCCTGGTGATAAAATACAAATTGTTACTATGGGTTTAGGGTTGAATACCATCACTTAACATTTGTTTCCAGTTCACTGAAGATATACAGAAAACACACACACACACACACACACACACAAAAACAACTTCAGGTTTCAGTGAGGAGGACTTAGTTGGAAATGGTCAATATCCCTGGCATAAGGGGAGCAAATGAAACAGACGCACTTCCTGTGAAAGGAGGTGTCTCTACTGCTCTTTTGCTCTGGTTCATCTTTCAAGAAGGGGGGAAGCTGTTTTTTTCTCCCCACACTTCAATAACTTTAATGCTGACTTTATTCCTGATACTTGATGGTCAGGGTGTTCCAAGATTTTGCAGTCCTCCAAACTCATTTCAGAAAGCCCCTTTGGGAGATATCCCGGCAGGGACTCTGGCCTGAGCATCAAAATATTGGTCATAAAATTCATATTTTATTGCTCTTATTCCTATAATGGGAAGCACTCTGACACTTATCCTGTACCCTACCGGGTAGGGAGTGTTTGAGATTGACAGAATCATGCCGGCAGCTTTTAATGACATGCTCAAAATAAGTGTTGGCTTCTGCACCACATCTCTTCTGGCCCTACTTCTGCCCGCTCGGGGTTCACTATCAAAGAATCTAGATTCATTTAGAAAAGATTGAGAAAGAATACCAACAAGAGAAACAAACAAATAAATAGTATCTAGGAGTGCTTTTATTTTGTTTTCTTTGAGTAGGAGTTGTTGTTCCTTTGTGTTTGTGGAATCCAACAAATAGAACCCTGGGTTATTGGTCCATAAGCAGAGGAATGTATTCATGCTCACACATGCCATGCTCCTCTTTATCTTTCTCTGAACTTCCCCGCTCCGGTGTCTGTTTTGAGGGATGGATGTTGACTTCGGCTATTTTTCTTTGTTCCACTAACCCAGGTGTTCGATTCTTGTGCCAGACCCAATTCCCAACCATTGTGTGTTATGCATTTAATACCTGGTGTTTAGTCTCCTTTGATGGTGAGGAGTAAATGGACAATGAAGAGTGAATGCACAGTGCATAAAACAGTTTACCCAGGGAGTCCCAGACAAAATTAGATTTTACAGTTAGGACTACCAGTCATCTTTTTATTGTAGAGTCCCTTCTCCTTTTGTGCTCCTTTTCTTAAATGACCTCCCCCTTAAACTCTTTAAACTTCTCCTCTGTATACTCAACCTAATCATAAAGATTTTCTAATTATGTATCAGCACATGAGAATAAATGGTGTGTACCATGTTTGGGGGTGTTTGTATTGAGAAGTATTCCATGTCAAGACCCCTTAAATCATAACATTATAGATCTATCTACTCCATCTACTCTAAAGGCTGATTTTGCTTCACACATAAAAGGATTTGACTACTTGGCCAGTAAATTCAGTTATGGTATATAGACAACCTTATAAAGAGTTCTGGCTGGAATTTATAGGTTGTTTTACTCTGTTGAGCAGTCATACTTTCAAAAGACACAAGATCGCAAGTCTCAAGGTTGAATAATCACTGGTGGTGTCCTGACGAGCCAAAATGTCACAATAAGGCTAAATAGCATATGCTTTTGACCCAGCTGTCAAGTGTTATTAATAGGCTGACTTAAAAAATGAAAGCAGTAGGGGTGTCATCGACATTTAGAGGCCCATATGCTTAATGCAGTAAAACACCTGCCAGGGCTAGTTTCTGGTTCCAAATGAAGTAAATCAGCCTGCTTTTCCCCCCACAGTTAAAAATACATCAACACCTACTCAGAATGTTACAATGTGCCATAACCCTCAGGCTATCACCTCTTCCACTCTGAACTGCTTGTGATTCAAGGTATAGAAACTGTTTCAATTCTTCTCGCCTTAGGAATAAACTTTTTAATATATATTCCTTTAGTGTGTGTGTGTGTGTGTGTGTGTGTGTGTTAACTGGGCTCATCTTCCTCATCTTTTATTATCTTCAAAGTTTATGAAGTTGAAGTGGAAAGTCTGTGCACTTACAACATAGAAACCAAGAAGGATTTGGAAAATCCTATCTCAAGATGCTAGTTGTATTGATGATTGGATATTATCAGAAAGTAACTCACACTTATAATAAACTATTATTTGTTGATCTATAGTAGTTTTTTCCAGAGGCCGATAATCTGGTTTTAAAATCATTTATTTTGTATGGCTTCATTTAAAAGAGAAAGAGTCAAGTTGTTGGTCATTCTGTGGGTGTAATTCATCGAGTGTCATTAGTCTAGAGCTGAGCAGATAGGAGTTTTTATTAACATTTGGCCAACCTGAACAATCTCAAATCACTTAGTTGGCTTTTCGATTAGAATAGGTTCTCCATACCTTTGTAACTATGACATTAGTAATTATCCCATTTTAGCAAGAATCTATTATTCCTTGTGTCTACTAGTCTAGGGAGTACTGGACTGTAGGGGAAGGAAGAAAAGCAGAATAGAGTGTTGGTGGTAATTCATGCTTTATCCCAAGCCCTTGCTTGAGGCTATTTGCTTTAGCAGCTTTTACTATTCTGCCTCATTTTCTTTGGCAATCTTTTAGTTTGAATTTTCTATTCATTCTCTTCATTTTCTTGGGTAGTTTAAAAACATCCTCAGGACAATTCCAAAATAGCAGCTCCCCAAATTTTTATCAATGATATATATATTCTATTACTGTACATTCTTCCAGAGTGACTATTTGATAAGGGAAGTTTCATTTGACTATTAATATATTTCCCTTTTTTTAAGTCTTATTATTTTCCCCATCTTATACTTGTTACTTTAAACACCAAATCTTTCACATCATTTAACAAAGGACTATCCAGTACTGACAACTGTCATTGAACTTTCCTATGCACTTGACATACTTCCAGCTGTTGACTACCAAGTTGAGAGAATCTGATTTGTTACTATCTACCTCATCTTCCCTCTTTCCTCTCCAGAGAAATAATCAATCCCATTTACAGTCATCATCTCTCCTGTTGCCTTACCCAACTATGCTTATAAGAGTCTTGAAACAGCCGTGAAAGTTCACACCAAATTCCTATAGCATTTCTAATGTTAGAGATGAACTGAGCTTACTTTTCCGTGCATTGTGGAAAAAAAAAATAAAGGTAGTGATAGGATGTCTCAGCAAAGATTGTTGGAAGATAATTTCATGAGTAAATGTCAAATCAATAGCATTATATTGTGCTGACATTTCCTCCCTTTGTGGTGCCTCCAGCTCAGTTGGAATCTAAACTAGAATCACCTAATAAGCATAACCAAAGAGGTATTGCCATTGATTGTTGGTCTAATTGAGTTATTTTTCAGGTATTCACACCACTTGAAAGGAAAAAAAAAGAAAGAATTTCCTTTACTTCTGTGATCTTAATGACACCTTCTTAATTCTACGTTCACTGTGCCTTCTATCCTTTTTTCTTCTCTGGCTTCACATTGCACCCATCGGATTGCTTTATTATAATCACTTTTACAGTCACACAAAGACACTTACAGCTCAAAAAAATGGTAGTGTCCTTGATGATTATTTTTATATCACTGTTCAATAGCCTTAGTTAAAACTCTAATTTTATACATGCATATTGGATAAAAAGAGCTCAAGGTCTTCTCAGGCAATAAACATGACAAGTCCTGTCTTTCACAGGCCATGAAAGTAGCTTCATTCTCCCAAGAATCACATCTGAGTTATTATGATTGATTCCTACTGCTAGTCATTTGAGGTCTCATTGGCACTGGATTAAAAAGTGAAAAAAAGTTCTCCTGATTGTAAATTTCCTTGAGACATGCTACACTCTCACTAAGTATAACAAGTACCAATACAAGTAATAAAATAAATTAAAGATAGAAGGAAGAATGTGATAATCATTTTTCTGAAATAGTAATTTTGACCACTTACATAACTTATCCCTAATATAGACTTCTTTTCAAATGATATGGAGATATCAAAATTGTATTACTATAAAGAAATAATGATAAAAGTGTATTAAATGTTTTCACATTTTATTGAATCTTACTGGACTTCCTTTTACATGTCCATTTTACATATTGAATCAAGAACCACAGTGATATTTTATATTTGACTCCTTTTTCTTTCACAAAATACATCTAATCCATACCAATTCTGTTTTCTATTTGAAATATATTCAGAATTTCTGCACTTTCACTACCTCCACTGCCACCTGATTTCAGCTACTTCAATCTCTGACATAGATTATTGAAATACCTTCTTAACTGGACTGTCTTTGGACCTTGCTGCCTTGAAGTTATTTTCTCAGGACAGTAGCCAGAGAGTTGTTTTCAAACCATATCAGACTGTGTCATTTTTCTGCTCTGTAATTTTCCAACCCATATGAGTCAAAGTCTAAGAGTGCCATCCAATGCCTTACCCTGTATGCACCTCCAACTCTCGCCCCTACCTCTTTGACTTCATCTCCCACTAACATTCCCTACCCTTCTCCCGTTCCTACTACATTAGCTTCCTGGTGGTCCACATGCCAGGCAGCACATGTTTCTTTCCAGTCCCAACTCAAATGTCACTGAGTAAGACCTTCGCTACCACCCTATTTACAAATGCAACCTTTCCACTTTCCCCCTGCACACCCTATATCCATTCAGACATCATCTTTCTCCATAGCTCTTGTCAACAAATTGATGTATTATGAATTTATCAATTTATTTTCTTCTCCTTTTCCTCTTAAATTGTAAATTCTGTAGAGGACAGGGACTTTTACCTGTTTTATTTATTGTTAATATTCCCAGTCACTAGAATATTCCTGGTTATAGCATGAGCTTAATAAATACTTGTTTGAATGAAAAGAATGAAAGAAATGTGCTTGGCATAATATGTTGGACATGGTAATTACAGCATAAATGGTAGTCATTGTTAAAACGATTCTTTTTCCAGGAAAGCTAGATCATACATAATATTTAGTGCTCTAACTGTGGAGTCAAAACTACATTTGAATTCCACTAATAATGAAAACTTGGAAAAGTTATTTAATTTCAATGAACATTTGTTTCCTTATCTATAAAATAGAACTGTTAACACCATGTAGATTCTACTTTTCACAAGTACTGGATGAAATGACAAGTTGAAATGTCTATTATAGTGTCAGGTCTAAATCAATACAGATTTGTTTGTTCTCGGCTTCTTACCCATCCCTTCTTAGTGCTCTTTGATAATTACTTTTTGAATGCGTACCTTGTGCCAATCACTAAGATTGCCACTGGATGTCAAAATATGAGATACAGTTCTTGCTCTTGAAATGCTTACAATCCATTGAGGAGACAAACACATGAACTAAAAATCTTTTTTTCTTTAAAATAATAGAGAAAGTAAAATAACAGAAGTTGTCTAGATTAGATAGTACCTAAACTAAATTTTGAAGGATGACTGACATTTACCCGAGCGTCCAAGCTCAGAAATGAGGGAAGCTTTTCCTGGGAAAGAGAATGGCTTAAGCAAATATGCAGAAGCACATGTGAAGAAACACAGCATGTAAGGGAATAGCTGTGTAAGACGAGGCCGCAAGGTGAAAACCAGGAGTGGCAAGAGACAAGGCCAGGGAATCTGGAAGACATCAGGCTCTTGAATGTCCTGTATGTCATACTAAAGGACTTAGTTTGTATCCTCTGTCCCCGGTGAGGGCGGGGATGAAGATGGGAGTAGGGCAGAGTCACATCTATGTTTTAGAAAGATAATTACGCCCAATATGTGAAAGATGACTTTCAGTGGCAGCAACAGTAGTGCTTTAAGAGTATGGAATTTGCAAACACACTTTTACATTCTAATCTCATTCACTCCACCATTTCCATTAGTTTCCAGCCTATTAACAGATTTGAATTCTGCCAGCAACTTCCACTTACAAGCTAGGTGTCCCTTAGAAAGTTATGCACCTGTCTCAATGTCCCTATCTGTAAAAACAGGATTAAAACTAGGATAGTTTTCTCCAAAGTGTTATTACAAATATTAAAGGCATTAAACTTATAAATTTAACTTGTAAAGTTTTTACAAGTTATTTAACTTGTAGAGTTAAATAATATATTTAACTAAATGCATTAATAATGGAGAAATTATATGTATAATTTTTATATAATTATATGTGTATAATTTATATATAATCATATATTATTATATATAAATTATACATATAGTTACAAATATAATTAATATATCAAATTATAATTTATATATAATTAATATATAACATATGTTTACATAAGAAATACAGGATGCTAATTAGAAGGTCATGATTTTATTTTATTAGTAAAATTAAAAATGATTATGGGAGTCTAATTGGTACAGTACTGTTTTCTGTTAAGGTATTAGCGGTAGTAGTGATGGAGAGGAGGTGGATTCAGAAGTATTTGTGAAATAAAACCAGCAGAGCCTGATTTGGCTTCTAGCCTCACACAATTGGTCACAAATTCCTACAAATTCCCATGCATACTATGTTTTTGCAGAACTTGTGAGTGACTGGCCAGGTTGGGAGCAGTGGTAGTTGAAGGAGCCTGAGACTTCTTACATAGAGTTAGGACTCTAGGGGTTTCCAGTTTAGGCAATTCTGGATGTCATTTAATGAAATATGGGATATGGGAGGAGATATTTTATATATCCCAGTTCTATCCACCTACTCTTTCACCAAATATTTATTTGGTACCTAATATGTATGTACCTGTATCATGCTAAGTACATATAATTTCTGCCTTCATTAAGCTTAAATTCTAATGAAAGAAAAAATATGGTTGATATAAGCATCTAATTAATGAAATAAATACCTAATTAAATAAACAATATTCAATTACAAAGATGTTATAAAAAAGTGTAATAAAGTAACTGTTACTTAAAAATGACAGAAAATGGGCTAACATAGGCACTGATCTAGTCTAGAGATCAGTGAGACTGTGACATTTAAAAAATCTCTGAGAGATAAGCAGCAGATAACAAGGGTGTATATAATACGAAGCTAATAAGACAAGCAAGGGTCAAATGTGTGGGGCTTCTCTTGGGCCAAATAAAGGCTTTTTTTTTTTTTTTTTAATAAAAGCAATAGAAATATATTGAAGTGTTTAAAGTAGGGAATACCCAGTCTGGTTTGTATATTTAAAATGTCCCTGTTAACAACAATTTACGTGAAATGGATTAGAGCAGGGATAAAGGGTGAGTCTAGGTAGAACTTTTGTAATTGTTCAGGCAGGATAGAGTGAAGTGGTTGGACCAGCATGGTAGTGATACAGATACAAAGAAACAGACAACCCTGGGAAATATTTAGAGGTGAGATTTTTTTGGTAACAGATCTTCACATCTTCTCAAAGGCGAGATCTCAAACTTGTCCCTTCTTAGGTATGTGTTTGGTAGAGCAGAAAGGGAGAGTGTTGCAGGGAAGAGAATGGAGAAAAGCAGAACCACTGCCTGTATCCTGTTGGTCTTCAGCTCAGGTGTCACAGGCTGCCTCCATATGCTCACCCTTAAATACCCGCCTCTACCAGTTAAGCTTGCTGCTCATGATCTCTGATATCCTTAGAGCTTCTTTTCACTCCTATTGTCACCCCCTTAAGATCGTTTCCGTTTCAAATTCCTTACAGCTCTCTTTAGCTATTGGCAAAGGATCCAATGTTTTTGTGATGGTTATTGCTCGAGTAACAAATTCTCCTAAAACTTAGCTTAAAGTAACATATACGCATTACCTTAGTTTCTGTGGGTCAGGAAACTGGGCACAGTTTAACGAGGTTCTCTGATTTGGGGTCTCCCATCAGGCTGCCATTAAGGTGCTAGGTGGGTCTCCAGTATCATCCAAAAACTCGGTTGGGAGAAAGAAGGATCCACTCCTAAACTTACTAGCATGGTTTGTTGGCAGATTTCAGTTCTTTGCTGGCTGTTGGCTGGAAGAAGTTGTTAGTTCCTTGTTATTTGGGTCTCTTCACAGGATAGTTCGAAACATAACTAGCATCATCAGAATAGGAATATGAAAACAGCCAGAATGAGAAGGTACAAAACATAGAGAAGTTAGTCTTTATAGCTTAATCTCAGCATTGACATCCTTCTCTTTTGCCATATTACGTTCAATAGAAACAAGTAACTAGATCCTCTGTGCGTGTTCAATTTGAGATTATACAAGGGCATGAATTCCCATAGGCTGCTATCATTGGGTGTCATTTCAAAGTCTGTCACAAATGGAGCATATCCACAGGGTCTCTGGAACTTTGTGAAACAATTCTTTCTGTTTAACAAAGCTTCCTTCTCCCCAGGGAACAAAGGTATTTTCAGAGAGTAGGTAACTTCTGATGTAGCTTTCCTGCCCCCTTCATATATCCAGGCTCTTTCTAAGTACATGCAGCCCACTAAGCCGTGTGCCTTCTTATTGATGGTGATTTTTCTCCTATGTTCCTCTTGTTCATCCTTAAAGTCTTATCGTTGTTGTCCACTCCCAAGTCCCTCACAGTGAATCAGATAAATATGGGTCTAGAGCACAGTGGTGTACATGGTTCAAGTTTTATTCTATTAGATTCTTAGATGTTAGGCAAATCAGAGGAACTGGCCAGAAAATACTTTAATCTCCATATATCCTATCCATCCTAGAAACTTAAGCTGGACTTCCAAGAGATTGTCATCCACCTTTAGAAGTCAATATATTCAAATATCAGTCCCAGTGCAAATCAAGGCCATGCAATAATTACTATTCATCAAACATATTATCGTGGAACAAACAGGTTATGTTTTTAAATTTTTTTTTTCTTAAGATTTTATTTATTTGCGAGAGAGACAATGAGAGACCGAGAGCATGAGAGGGAGGAGGGTCAGAGGGAGAAGCAGACTCACTGCTGAGCAGGGAGCCAGATGTGGGACTCGATCCAGGGACTCCAGGATCATGACCTGAGCCGAAGGTAGTCGCTTAACCAACTGAGCCACCCAGGCGCCCCGGTTATGTTTTTATATACTGGTTCATGAGTTCAGAAACCTACAATGAACTGGCCGTTTTCTTTATGTTGATTCAGAACAAAAGCTTTATAAAAATGTCAATCTTCTTATAATTCTCTGATCTAAATCCTCAATTCTTCAATATTATTATTGCTTTTAAGATGACGTTTTAGCCATCTGAGGCGCACGGGCTTTCATTATCTGGCTCTGCCCACCTCCATTCTCAGATCTACTTTTTTTTTTCCTGGAGCATTTTTCCCTCCAGCCCTTTTGAGCCACACAGAGTGCTGCCTCAAGTTTCTGTCCCTTTGAACATGCAGTTCCCCTGCTCCCTTGCTGCATTCATCCCTAGTCTTCCATCCTTCCAAGCTCAGTCCGTCCAAGTGCACCATGTTTTAGAGAGCCTTCCTTGATTCTCCACTGTGAAGAATCAGATCTCCTTTAGAGAGATAACTGCACTTAGCTCAACTGTGCAGTTAGCTGGCAGGCTCCAGGTGTTAAGCCCTTCAGGATTCATCTTGGCTTTTGAGTGAGCATCATGCTTTAGACTTGGCTCTTACCAGAGGCCACACTCAGTTCATTGCCATGTGGGTCTCTCCATGAAGTACCTCAAAACAAGGCAACTGACTTCATCTGAGCAAGCAAGCAAGAAGAGCCAAAGGGAGTGCAAATGAGATGAAAGCCACAGCTCTTTGTGACCTAATTTCAGACATGAAACCCCTTCATGCCATATTCCCTTCATTAGAAAAGAGCCACTCAAGGGAGGGGCTTACACTGTGATGTAAATATCAGGAAACCTAATTCATTGGGAGCCTACTGTATGTGGTAAGCTGTTTGTCAACACTCTGTGGATTCTCTCTTCATTTTTTCCGTAAGAACATTTTCAGCTCAGATCACAAGCATTTATTGAACACTTTATTTATGCAGGCATACTTCAAAACTATAACATGTGTCTTCCTCATTACTTTATTTAGCACTCATATTATTCTGTAAAACTTTAATTCCTTCTCATTTAATGTGTATTTATTAAGCATGTATTATGCACCTGAAATTATACTAGATATTGGAATTTCTAACATGAATAAGGACTCAGAAACAAATTTTTAACCTCCACCAATTTTATGTATAATTTTAATTAGCTTCATTTTACAATAGAAGTGACCTTTCAAAACTTAATCCTGTAACCATATTTTTATAGAAAAATAATTAGTCTTTGGTATAATGCATACTTCAAGAATTATGCTATCAGGTTAGTTATGTGTTTGGATTTTTAGAACATGGCAGGATAAATACCCTTATTTGAAAATACATTATTGCTCCTAATTTTGTTGTTCCTATTAATGTTTTGTTTATGCCATTATTATAAACATTCCTGTTTATAATAATGTGTGAACCCAGACATTTATAGTCAGAACATGAAAATGAACTAGCCTAGTATATCCACAATGGTTGCAGTTCTCTCTCTCTCTTTTAATACTGCTGATTGATTATACATTAGTTTGCATTAAACTTAAAGTTGTATTCCTCTTGCAAATTGCTTTACTCCTTTACTCCAAAATATATCATAAATTAATTGTAAAACTACTAAGCACACAGCTACAGGATGGAAAACAACTGCTTTAAGACAGACCAATATGATACATGTGGTTCCCAGAAGTCTATCTACTGGCTTGTGCATCACATTAAAACAAGTACAGCTTGGTCTGACCAAGAGTTATATGGGCAAGTTCTCAGAATCATTCTGCCTCTGTCGCAGTAGAAAGAGCAGAAGATGGAAAGTAGAGAAGATGTGATAGATAGGGGCACCTGGGTGGCTCAATTGGTTAAGCCACTGCCTTCGGCTCAGGTCATGATCCTGGAGTCCCTGGATCAAGTCCGCAATGGGCTCCCTGCTCAGCAGGGAGTCTGCTTCTCCCTTTGACCGCCCCCCCTCTCATGTGCTCTCTCTCTCTCAAATAAATAAATAAAATCTTAAAAAAAAAAAAAGATGTGATAGGTAAGTAGCATGGAATAATAATGACAGCTTGAGATTCTAAGCATAAACAATCTGACAATAACTGAGTCCAAGGAAAAAGAATGGAAACATAGGACTAGCTAATAAAGAGATTTATCCAGGGAGAGCCATAGCTGTTATTGGGCTATTTTTTTTTTTAAGTGGGTTCCAGGGTGCCTGGGTGGCTGAGTCATTAAGCGTCTGCCTTCGGCTCAGGTCATGATCCCAGGGTCCTGGGATCGAGTTCCTCATCAGGCTCCTTCCTCGGCGGAAAGCCTGCTTCTCCTCCCACTCCCCTGCTTGTGTTTCTGCTTTTAATATATCGCTCTCTGTCAAATAAATAAATAAAATCTTAAAAAAAATAAAATAAAGTGGGTTCCATGCATACATACAAAATTAAAAAAAATAAGTAAATAAATTCATTGATTAAAATCTTAGAAATGTTTTTAATTCTTAACTTTTTACTATGAATCCTTTTTTAGATGTTTGGTAAAACTATTGGGGCAGATGATATATAAAATATTAACTTGTGGCATGGAAGCACTAACCATTGACAAGTGTTTGTTCTGCTGACCTCTGACTCAATCTGGAAGATTTGGGATTACAGTTACCCCTGGGATGGGGCACCTGGGTGGCTCAGTCGGTTAAGTGTCTGCCTTCTGCTCAGGTCATGATTCCAGGGTCCTGGGATCCAGCTCCATGTTGGGAGGGTCCCTGCTCAGCAGGGAGTCTTCCTTTCCCTCTCCCTCTGCAACCCCCACTTGTGCTCTCTTTCTCTCTTGCTCTGCTCTCTCTCTCTCAAATAAATAAATAAAATCTTTAAAAACAAACAAAAAGACAAAAAACAATTACCTCTGGGGGACAAAAGAGATTTTTACCAGCGTTCAGCAAATAAAAGATGTCAATTAACTCCACAGTATCCCTGAGATTAGAGAAGAAAAATAAAACCTAGATTCTAGGCATGAGACTGAAAATATTTTTAAATGAACTTATTTTGATACAATCAGTTTATCTCCTTTGTCCTAGAATAGACAAAATCGCTACTTTGTGAAGAAAGTGGTGGGTGGCAATTTGCCTGCATGGGACATTTTGCAATGTCTGAAGACATTTTTTATTATTATAGTTGGAGAGGTGATAGTGGTATCTAGTGAGTAGAGGCCAGGAGTGCTGCTAACCATCCTACAGGGCACAGGACATCCTCCCACAACAAAGAATTATCAGGCCTCAAATGTCAATAGTGCCAGGGTTGAGAAACCTGAGGTAGGCATAAAGTGGACACTGAGAGAAAAGTTGGAGAAAGGCAGAGTAGAGAATGTGGTATTTGTGTCCCCTCTTCCAATGCAAGTCAAGAGGAAGGAACAACAAATTTCCTTGCAAGACCAGGACAAGTTTAACTGAAGAAGAGACAGGTTTTCTAAGTACAGCACAAGAAAGGAAGCCCACAAATATGCCCTGGAGAAAGACAGTGACATCTAGGCATGGGAGGTACTCAGATAAGCTCCTTAGTTTCCCACAGGTCTGAAGGTGGATCTAAGACCCAGAGTGAACTTGGGACTAGCTGGGAGAGCAAGTCAAGAAACTACTCCAAGGAAAAGGGTGTTCACCTCAGATGGGTGCACATGTCCTGCCCACGTGAAACTCCTAGGGGCTGGATATGTGCCAAGACCAGCACCTGGCTCTGTCCAAGATACAGACCTGAGCACATGGGCCAGCCTAGACCAGCTCTGGAGTATAATAAGACAGGCCAGGCAATTCTTACCATGATGCTGTTCAGCTAAGACCCTAAAAGGATGAGACCCTTCCTTCCCTTTCTACCACCTCACATGCTCTGTGCTGAACCACTACTGGGAACCGGTGCCCAGGGACTATTTTACATGACTTTACAAGTAAAATGGGAGGGAAGAAAGACCTTTTAGGAGAAAACAATGGTAGAGAAATGAACCTTTGAGCATCACTGAAGTGCTCCTGAAGTGGCTAAGCTCTTCTAAAGTGGCCTGAAAAATTATGCAGTTGGACTGAATTTACCTGAAAGCTCAAACAATAAGTCATCTGACAGAGCTTCAAAAATTAGTCAAGAAAAATTCCATTTTTTTATACCCCTGTTATATGGACTGTTATAACGTGAAATATCATGCCTGTTACAATGCTTCTGGTGCTTTTTATTTCTTGACATTGAATAGTAAACTGTGAGAGACAGGACCTCTGATATAACTAATTATAACCTTTTCTTTGCTTTACTGTTTCATTCCTAAAAGTTGCATCCCTTAATGACAGGGGGCCATCTGCCAATGGCTTAAGTTTTGGCATCACCCATCCCTTTTCATCTCATTAATTCTTATTCTTTTTGTCTGAACTTAACTTCTCTTCCACCTAGAAACTTTCTTTAACCATTCCAGATTAGGTTAAAAGCCCCTGAAATACATTTTCATAGTACTTAACAAGCTTTACTATAATTCTTTATTGAATTATTCATTTTCTTTGAAGACAAGGTCAATGGTTATGGCTTGTCATGGACTCCCCAGTGCCTAACGCAGTACTTAACACATTATAGGCATTAATGAATGTAGGTTTTTCTAATTAAGCTATTAAATATGTTGAAAACTGCAATGATAGTTAAGTTTTAACAGCTAATTATAGCCCTTGTAATCCCTCCCCAATTTTCTACATTCAAAAGTCCTGTTTGTGCCACACATGTGAGTATCATTTATGAAAATTGTTTATAAGAATCAATTTTGAGACTGTGTTGCTTCCTATTTTCTTGCTGATAAAAAGAAGCACCATGGCTTTTAAGGGAGGGATGATAAATTACTTATTTGACTTGGAGGCTCCCAAGGGCAAGATATTGTGCTGTTTCATAGAACCAAATGCACATAACAAATATTAATTGGTTTCCCTTGAATGAGGGAGAAAATGTGGAGAATACCATAGGCTTTAGAGGTTGGCACAACCAACGTAGAGTGTTGATTCCACTGCTTACCAATTTTGTGATCTTGGAAATAACCTATTCAAGCATCTGTTTCTTAATATGCAAAAATGGGCATAAGAATACCTAATTATATTTTTAATGATTATATATTTATGTGTGTGCATATGAGAGAGAGAGAGAAAAAAGAAAAAAGAAAGAAAAGAAAAGAAAAAAGGGAGAATTTTCATCTAGATCCTAGTATAGACTGAATAATAATCCAATTTCTTCCCATAAAAATATTAACTGTCTACCTCAGATTTCTAATTCTGCTGATGGGAGAAGTCAATTGGTTTCTTTCTTTTTCTTTTTTTTTTAAAGAGAGAGAGAGAGAGAGCACGTGCACACTGGGGGTAGGGAGAGGCAGAGGAAGAGCGAGAAAGAATCCTTAAGCAGGCTCCATGCCCAGCGCAGAGCCCACTGTGTGGCTTGATCTCAGGACCCTGAGATCATGACCTGAGCTGAAATCAAGAATCAGTTGCTTAACTGACTGAACCACCCGGGCGCCGCACTCAACTGGTTTCTTTTCTTTTCTTTTTTTTTTTTTTTAAAGATTTTATTTATTTAGTTTAGAGACAGAGCACAAGAGGGAGAAGCAGACTCCCTGCTGAGCAGGGAGCCCGATGCGGGACTCGATCCTGGGACTCCAGGATCATGACCTGAGCCGAAGGCAGTTGCTTAACCAACTGAGCCACCCAGGCGCCCCACTCAACTGGTTTCTTAAATGATACCTTCTGAACCAGAAGGGCCCTGCTGCCATTATTATTATTATTATTATTATTATTATTATGAATAATAATATTATTAAATCTTCAAGATCCTCACAAATAAGAATAACCCAAGTTGCTCTGTACTCCTAAAGCCATAGTATGTGATGCAACATTTGTTGGATTCCTGGTGATTAATTAATTTATGAGCCTACTCCATCACTAAAACATTTAAGTTTGGGGAATTTCTTAAAAATAAAGAATTTCCTTTGACAAAACTTGCTAATGTGGGTAAAAAAAAAAAAATACATGTCCTCTTTCCCCTTGATGAGCCAAACTGAGGAAACCAAGGTCTATAGAATGTCAAAAAGTTGGTGATGCATGAAGTTAACAGAATGGAGGTACTGAAACTGAGCTATTTTGTGATAGAACCAATGACTAAAGATATAATTTGTCTGATTTTTAATCTTATCACACTGAATTCGAAGAGAAAGAATAATTACACATGGTCTTGAAATCAGTTATTAAAAAAATCCTTTAGGATACAAATTTAATATCCATTTTATGATTAAATTCTGCCATTATATTCCCAGAGCCTCTGGATAAAGTCCCATCTCTATGGTTTACTACAGCTTCCTGTGCTCTGCCTCTTCCCTGTCTTTCCACCTCTTTCCTGTTGCTCATGCCCATTTTATACTACATTCCAGCCATGCTGAAATACTTGTGATTCTCAAATAAACTGCGTTGTTTTACCGTTTTGTGACCTTGCCCTCCTAAGCAGAGTTTATCACTCCCATCTACTATACTTTACATTTCAATTTATTTATTGAACCAACATTTACTAAGTACCTTCTGTGTCTCAGTTATAGCAGAAGGTTCTCAGGAAATACAATGCTAAGAACATGACCTCTCCTTAGAGGGTTGGAGATCTTATAAAGGAGACCTGCAGATAAATAAATGTTCAGAGATGATATGGTGGATGCAGTAGAAGGGGATATTGCATACAGTGGAGGGCATGGAAAATACCAAATGGGTAAGAGGATTTGAAACAAGATTCAGAGAGGTGATCATGAATGAGCTGAGTCTTAAATGAAGGCTAGACTGCAGAGAGAGCTGTGGAGTAAAAACTAGGGTTATGAAACTCCCCGGTGTGTTAGGAAAAATTATTGTGAGGAACTACAAACATAATGGCATAGCGGTGAACAGTTAATAGGGTATGTCTAGAGTCTAAGATCAGAGTCAGGATTCAGAATTTGGGTGCCTGTCCCTGTGTATATACTCAAAATTAACAATTTCCTCATCTTTAAAAGGTAGATAATCATTTTTCCACAGTGTCCTAAAAATTGAGAGCATTTAAGATTTAAGCACTTAGCTTGAGCACATTATAAGAGCACAAAAACATTATATTGTTTTGATTTTCTCTCGCTCTCCCTCTGCCCCTTCTGCTCTCTCTCTCTCTACAATAAATAAAATCTTAAAAAAAGAGAGAAAATATTAAAAAAGAGAAACAAATGGAATCAGATTTTATTAGCTCTGAAGCATATATAACTTACAAAACTGAAAAAAAGCAAATTACAGATACAAAAGTAAGTGAATAAGTAAATATTTAGAATGAGAAATTAAACTATTTTATAGTGATAGCTACTACAAACATCACAAAATTTTAGAAAAATAATGTAATTTTACTTTTACTAATCAATTAATTAAAATTTATTAATTAATTTTTATTTGAGGTTAACACAAATCTGTAGTGCTTTTCCCTCTGTAGGTCTATAGCCCGTTCCAAGGTCTTACTAGAGACCAAAAAGTGACAGGGCCCCTGGAGTGTATGCTTCATTAATTTTACAGCAGATCTGCTTTTCATATGGATATACAAGATGGAGACATTTAATAGAAGGGTGGAGAACATTTGGGGGTTATGTTTTGAGTACTTGGATGGATGCTGCTTCCTCTGATGTAGCATTTAGAATATGATAATAATGCCTTTTTAAGTTTACCTCTAAATTCCTGGAGGCTAAAGACTGTATCCTACCTGGTACAGCATTTGAATGAATGACTATTATAAAGTATGTGGCTTTAACTGAAATGTACATACACATTTCCATTTTAAAGAAGTATGGCTTATGTTTTGTGGCAGTATTATATAAACTAAAAAATTAGGTTAACTTTACTTAATGTAAAAACTCTTTGCTACGATGTACACCACGGGCTATAATTATAGTGAAACTATTTTACTTTTTTATTTTATTTTTTTTATTTTGTTATGTTAATCACCACACATTACATCATTAGTTTTTGATGTAGTGTTCCATGATTCATTGTTTGTGTATAACACCCAGTGCTCCATTCGGTACGTGCCCTCTTTAATACCAATCACCATCACCAGGCTAACACATGCCCCCCCCCCCGGAACCCTCAGTTTGTTTCTCAGAGTCCATAGTATCTCATGGTTCGTCTCCCCCTCCAGTTTCCCCCCCTTCATTTTTCCCTTCCTGCTATCTTCTTCTTCTTCTTCTTTTTTTTTAAACATACAATGTATTATTTGTTTCAGAGGTACAGGTCTGTGATTCAACAGTCTTACACAATTCACAGCACTCACCATAGCACATATCCTCCCCAATATCTATCACCCAGCCACCCCATCCCTCCCACCCATCACCACTTCAGCAACCCTCTTTGTTTCCTGAGATTAAGAATTCCTCATATCAGTGAGATCATATGATACATGTCTTTCTCTGATTGACTTATTTCGCTCAGCATAATACCCTCCAGTTCCATCCACGTCATTGCAAATGGCAAGATTTCATTCCTTTTGATAGCTGCATAATATTCCATTGTATATATATACCACTTCTTTATCTATTTATCTGTCGATGGACATCTTGGCTCTTTCCATAGTTTGGCTATTGTGGACATTGCTGCTATAAACATGGGGGTGCACGTACGCCTTCGGATTCCTACATTTGTATCTTTGGGGTAAATACCCAGTAGTGCAATTGCTGAGTGGTAGGGCAGCTCTATTTTCAACTTTTTGAGGAACCTCCATACTGTTTTCCAGAGTGGCCGCACCAGCTTGCATTCTCACCAACACTGTAGGAGGGTTCCCCTTTCTCCGCATCCCTGCCAACATCTGTCGTTTCCTGACTAGTTAATTTTAGCCATTCTGACTGGTGTTAGGTGGTATCTCATTGAGGTTTTGATTTGGATTTCCCTGATGCCGAGCGATGTTGAGCACTTTTTCATGTGTCTGTTGGCCATTTGGAGGTCTTCTTTGGAAAAATGTCTGCTCATGTCTTCTGCCCATTTCTTGACTGGATCTTTTGTTCTTTGGGTGTTGAGTTAGTAAGTTCTTTATAGATTTTGGATACTAGCCCTTTATCTGATATGTCATTTGCAAATATCTTCTCCCATTCTTTCAGTGTCTTTTGGTTTTGTTGACTGTTTCTTTTGCTGTGCAAAAGCTTTTTACCTTGATGAAGTGCCAATAGTTCATTTTTGCCCTTGCTTCCCTTGCCTTTGGCGATGTTTCTAGGAAGAAGTTGCTGCAGCTGAGGTCGAAGAGGTTGCTGCCTGTGTTCTCCTTTAGGATTTTGATGGACTCCTGTCTCACATTGAGGTCTTTCAACCATTTGGAGTCTATTTTTGTGTGTGGTGTAAGGAAATGGTCCACTTTCATTCTTCTGCATGTGGCTGTCCAATTTTCCCAACACCATTTGTTGAAGAGACTTTTTTCCATTGGACATTCTTTCCTGCTTTGTCGAAGATTAGTTGACATAGAGTTGAAGGTCCATTTCTGGGCTCTCTATTCTGTTCCATTGATCTATGTATCTGTTTTTGTGCCAGTACCATACTGTCTTGATGATGACAGCTTTGTAATAGAGTTTGAATTCCGGAATTGTGATGCCATCAGCTTTGCTTTTCTTTGTCAATATTCCTCTGGCTATTTGGAGTCTTTTCTGGTTCTATGCAAATTTTAGGATTATTTGTTCCATTTCTTTGAAAAAAGTGGATGGTATTTTGATAAGGATTGCATTAAATGTGTAGATTGCTCTAGGTAGCATTGACATCTTCACAATATTTGTTCTTCTAATCCATGAGCATGGAACATTTTTCCATTTCTTTGTGTCTTCCTCCATTTCTTTCATGAGTATTTTATAGCTCTTTGGTTAGATTTATTCCTAGGTATAATATGGTTTTGGGTGCAATCGTAAATGGGATCGACTCCTTAATTTTTCTTTCTTCTGCCTTGTTGGTGTATAGGAATGCCACTGATTTCTGTGCATTGATTTTCTATCCTGCCACTTTATTGAATTCCTGTATAAGTTCTAGCAGTTTTGGGGTGGAGTCTTTTGGGTTTTCCACATAAAGTATCATATCATCTGCAAAGAGTGAGAGTTTGACTTCTTTGCCAATTTGGATGCCTTTTATTTCTTTTTGTTGTCTGATTGTTGTGGCTAGGACTTCTAATACTATGTTGAATAGTAGTGGTGATAGTGGACATCCCTGCCGTGTTCCTGACCTTAGGGGGGAAGATCTGTTTCTCCCCATTGAGAATGATATTCACTGTGGGTTTTTCATAGATGGCTTTTATGATATTGAGGTTGTACCCTCTAATCCTATACTCTGAAGACTTTTGATCAAGGAAGGATGCTGTCCTTTTCAAATGCTTTTTCTGCATCTATTGAGAGGATCATATGGTTCTTGTTCTTTCTTTTATTAATGTATTGTATCACATTGATTGATTTGCGGATGTTGAACCAACCTTGCAGCCCAGGGATAAATCCCACTTGGTCGTGGTGAATAATCCTTTTAATGTACTCTTGGGTCCTATTGGCTAGTATTGAGAATTTTTGCATCCATGTTCATCAAGGATATTGGTCTGTAATTCTCCTTTTTGATGGGGTCTTTGTCTGGTTTTGGGATCAAGGTAATGGTGGCCTCATAAAATTAGTTTGGAAGTTTTCCTTCCATTTCTATTTTTTGGAACAGTTTCAGAAGAATGGGTATTAATTCTTCTTTAAATGTTTGGTAGAATTCCCCTGGGAAGCCATCTGGCCCTGGGCTTTTGTTTGTTGGGAGATTTTTTTTTTTTTAAAGATTTATTTATTTATTTGAGAGAGTGAGAATGAGAGAGAGTACATGAGAGGGGGGAAGGTCAGAGGGAGAAGCAGGCTCCTCGCTGAGCAGGGAGCCCAATGTGGGACTCGATCCTGGGACTCCAGGATCATGACCTGAGCCGAAGGCAGTTGCTTAACCAACTGAGCCACCCAGGCGCCCTGTTGGGAAATTTTTGATGACTGCTTCAATTTCCTTGGTGGTTATAGGTCTGTTCAGGTTTTCTATTTCTTCCTGGTTCAGTTTTGGTAGTTGATACATCTCTAGGAATGCATCCATTTCTTCCAGATTATCCAATTTGCTGGCATATCGTTGCTCAAAATATGTTCTTATAATTGATGGAATTCCTTTGGTGTTGGTTGTGATCCCTCCTCTTTCATTCATGATTTTATTTATTTGGGTCATTTCTCTTTTCTTTTTGATAAGTCTTGCCAGGGATTTATCAATCTGGTTAATTCTTTTAAAGAACCAGCTCCTAGTTTCGTTGATCTGTTCTACTGTTCTTTTGGTTTCTATTTCATTGATTTCTGCTCTGATCTTTCTTATTTCTCTTCTCCTGCTGGGTTTATGCTTTATTTGCTGTTCTTTCTCCAGCTCCTTTAGGTGTAGGGTTAGGTTGTGTATTGGAGACCTTTCTTGTTTCTTGAGAAAGTCTTGTATTGTTATATACTTGCTTCTTAGGGCTGCCTTTGCTGCATCCCAAAGACTTTGAACAGTGTGTTTTCATTTTCATTGGTTTCCATGTATTTTTAAAATTCTTCTTTAATTTCCTGGTTGACCCATTCATTCTTTAGTAGGATGCTCTTTAGCCTCCATGTATTTGAGTTCTTTCCAACTTTCCTCTTGTGATTGAGTTCTATTTTCAAAGCACTGTGTTCTGAAAATAGGCAGGGAATGATCCCAATCTTTTGGTACCAGTTGAGACCTGATTTGTGTCCTAGGATGTGATCTATTATGGAGAATGTTCCATGGGCACTAGAGAAGAATTTGTACTCCGTTGCTTTGGGATGGAATGTTCTGAATATGTCTGTGAAGTCCATTTGGTCCAGTGTGTCATTTAAAGTCTTTATTTCCTTGTGGATCTTTTGCTTAGACGATCTGTCCATTTCAGTGAGGGGGGTGTTAAAGTCCCCCACTATTATTGTATTGTTGTCGATGTGTTTCTTTGCTTTTGTTATTAATTGGCTTATATAATTGGCTGCTCCCATGTTAGGGGCATAGATATTTACAATTGTTGGATCTTCTTGTTGGATAGACCGTTTAAGTATGATACAGTGTCCTTTCTCATCTCTTATTATAGTCTTTGGTTTAAAATCTAATTTGTCTGATATAAGGATTGCCACCCCAGCTTTCTTTTGGTGTCCATTAGCATGGGAAATGGTTTTTCACCCCTCACTTTCAATCTGGGGGTGTCTTTGGGTCTAAAATGAGTCTCTTGCAGATAGCATATCAATGGGATGGGTCTTGTTTTTTTATCCAATCTGATACCTTGTGTCTTTTGATTGGGGCATTTAGCCCATTTACATTCAGGGTAACTATTGAAAGACATGAATTTAGTGCCATTGTATTGCCTCTAAGGTTCCTGTCACTGTATTCTGTGTTCCTTTCTGGTCTATGTTGCTTTTAGGCTCTCTCTTTGCTTAGAGGACCCCTTTTAATATTTCTTGTAGGGCTGGTTTTGTGTTTGCAAATTCCTTTAGTTTTTGTTTGTCCTGGAAGCTTTTTATCTCTCCTTCTATTTTCAGTGACAGTCTAGCTGGATATAGTACTCTTGTCTGCATATTTTTCTCATTTAGTGCTCTGAATATATCATGCCAGTCCTTTCAGGCCTGCCAGGTCTCTGTGAATAGGTCTGTTGCCAATCTAATGCTTCTACCATTGTAGGTTACAGATCTCTTCTCCCGAGCTGCTTTCAGTATCTTCTTTTTGTCTCTAAGACTCATAAGTTTTACTATTAGATGTCAGGGGGTTGACCTATTTTTATTGATTTTGAGGGGCGTTCTCTGTGCCTCCTGGATTTTGATGCCTGTTTCCTTCCCAAATTATGGAAGTTCCCTGCTATAATGTGCTCCAATATACCTTCTGCCCGTCTCTCTCTTTCTTCTTCTTCCGTATTCCAATTATTCTAATATTGTTTTGTCTTATGGTATCACTTATCTCTCCAATTCTACCCTTGTGATCCAGTAGTTGTTTCTCTCTCTTTTTCTCAGCTTCTTTATTTTCCGTCATTTGGTCTTCTATATCACTCTCTCTTCTGCCTCATTTATCCTAGCAGTTAGAGCCTCCATTTTGGATTGCACCTTATTAATAGCCTTTTTGATTTCAACTTGGTTAGATTTTAGTTCTTTTATTTTTCCAGAAAGGGTTTCTCTAATATCGTCCATGCTTTTTTCAAGCCCAGCTAGTAACTTTAAAATTGTCATTCTGAACTCTAGTTCCGACATCTTACTAATGTCCATATTGATTAGGTCCCTGGCATTCGGTACTGCCTCTTGTTCTTTTTTTTTGAGGTGATTTTTTTCTGTCTTGTCATTTTGTCCACAGGAGAATAGATGAATGAGAGAACAAAATGCTAACAGGGTAACAACATCCCTAGAAAAATATACACTAAACAAATCAGAAGAGACCTGAAACTGAGGGACAAGAAAGGGAAAGAAACAAAAAAGAAATAGAAAAAGAAAAAGATTAAAAAAAACAAAACTAACAAACAAACAAACAAACAAAAAAACAGAGCCTGATGAAATATGATCAGGCTCGTGCATAGATCAGTGCCACACACTAGATTTGGGGTGTATTTTGGTCTGTTGGAAGAAAGTGCCTCCCAAAATTTAAAGAAAGAAAAGCTTATATATGTACAAAAATAAGGGTAAATACAATGAAGGGATGGAATATGACTGTAAAGATGAAAATTATAGAAGATTTTATAAAAGGAATTGATAAGAAGTTGGTAGAAAAAGGAAAGAAGAGGATTTAAAAAAAAAAAAAGGGAGAGAATGTGGTTAGGCAGGAGACTAGAACAAAGCCATACAGTAGAGATTTAGGATATCTAAATCTAAATTTTGGTCAGTTAGAGGAAACTGTACCCCAAAATTTTAAAAAGAGAACAACTTATATTTATATACCAAAAATAAGGTTAACTACTATGAAGGGATAGAATGTGACTCTTCCAGAAAATGGTCGCTTTTCTGTTCAGAGAGTTGCTGCTATTCTTTTCTTCAATCTCCTGTTGAGTTTGTAGGTGTTCAGAATGGGTTGATCCCTATCTAGCTGAATTCCTGGGACCAGATGAAATTTAGGTCTCCTACTCCTCCACCATCTTGTTCCTCCCTGACGACATTACATTTTAATCTAACACAGGCCTTTGCCTCTCTTGGTGCTAGACCAGACCTTATAACCCAGTTCAGGCCAGGGTTCTAAGAGCAGAAGTGATACAAAGTCTATTTTACTTTTTCTTTACAGAAGTTTTTTTATTTGTTTTAGAGAAAAGCCTCTGAAAATTTTAAAACAATAATTTTAGCCATATAAAGTTATGGTTAGAAAACAGCTGACCACTTTGAGTTAAAAAAAATCAGCTTTCATTTCAAAAAATATAAAAATACATATGTTATTACACTGCAAAATAATTGATAACAAAATCAAATTCATTTTTTGGCATCATAATTTAATTAGATTGTGAGTTAATTATAATCTCTATTTTCTTATTTAATTGTCTTGGTAGTATATTAACTCTAAGTTTTACTTTAGATCAAGTCCTAATATTTTTTTTAGGTAAAGAAACAGACTGTCACGCTATTGTAATAAATTTATTACATCCAGTCAATGCATTTGATGCATCAAGGGTGACAACATCTACCCACAAAATATTTTACTTAAATTTTAAGAAAACTACACCAAAAAGAAGTTAATTCTATGGTGATAATTAAAGCATATAGCCAAATATGTTCTTGTAAGCTTTGAAGAGAGTATAAAGGATGTAGGTTGGAGAATAATTTGGTATTTTAATCAACATCTTTCTAAAGTAAATTCAGGTGACTAAATAACAATTCTGATTATAAACTTTTATCAAATCCATTAATATCATCTTAGCTGTACTTGTATATCACTGAGGACTTCCATTAAAGGTAAAGAATGATTCTGGCAACGACCTTACTTTTGTATGTGTATGTGTGTTAAAGTGCACATATATGAGACAGAGAACAGGAGAGTCACAACTTTATATGACTGTGAACAAGTCAGAACCTTCCATGCTTGTCACTTCAGAGTTCCAAAAATCAAGTGGCACACCAAATATTACTTTGACCATGATAAGTAATTTGGTTTTTCAAGCATCTACTCTGTGTAGGATACTGTTTTGTGATGTTCAAGAGGATAAAATAATGTCTGAAATTTCAACAAGCTCTCTAACATCCACTTATCCAATTTGTTTTATCCAAGATAAAATTAAATACCTGGGAATTATATCATTTAAAGGATGTCATATTTATTCTCGTTTTTTACATCCATTTCTTCTAAAACCTGAGACACAATCACTATAATATCCTTGAGGTGAACAAATCTTCCTTGTTTGAGAATGAATTTCCTTTCTGAAATGGCCAAAAAGAACCCAATTTGGATGCCATGCTGGTGAATAATGTGCCTGATCAAACTAGCTGATACAATTTTTGGTCAGAAACAAGATATCACTCTAAAGAAATGAATTTATTTTTGTGACTGGGAAGGTAGGTAAGGCAAATTTAAAATAGTTTTGAATAATATAAGCTCATGAAAAAATATGCACCCCAGTCAGTGATTAGAAAAGAACATCAGGATTTTGGGTATGGAAGCTAATGATTTAGAGGTTTCTGTTACAGTCTGTCCTTTTCCCTCACAATCCTGACTCATTTCATTCTTATATAATATGCCCTTTATATTATAAATACCCAAAGCATGGAAACAATACTGACTTCATTTTCTGCGAAGTATTTACCCTATATTGTCTTGAGACCCAAATAACCTGATTTAATTCCAATTAGCAATTAAATAATTGAATTCTAATTATATCAAATGAGCTCTAGATACTAAAAAATTGCACAATGGATGTATAATTTATCCACACCAATTAGGATGATGTGATTATATTACTAACTTCATACAATCCTCTTCTAGAAAGAAGGTTAAACTAGAAAATACTGAACAGTAATTCAGATGATATTTGATAGAGAATTAGGAACCTAAATTAAATGTTAAAAAAGAAAAGGATATAGCTTAGTGTTCAAATAAAGCCCTTTAAAGTTCAAAACTTTTAATTACTCAGAGACAGAAATTTAATTCAGTAAATAGAAATAGCAATTTATCCTCAGATGCTGTGCTAGTGTGTTATAATACTTGGTGTGGTGGATTAAAAATGAAATGTGACTGGCATTCTACCTGATAATTGGAACTATTTCTTGTCTTTTGTTATACCTTGCCAAGCAATCACTGGAGTACATTTAAAAAATTAAGAAGTTCAAGAATTTTTTAAAGAGTCCAAGCCCTCATAAACACACAAGACCAAAGACCTGCCCAGAATTTTTTCTTTTCTTTTTTCTGTTTATATTTATTACCACTGAATTATTTTAAATGGATTGATTGTATATTAGCTTCATTTACCTCAAGCCTCACATATTTTAATAATTTGGCTACTCAGAGAAACTCAGAGCATATGACTACAATTAATGAGGCATACATAAAAGTTGCATTTTTTTTTGGTGATATAGAAATCTTCACATTTATTTTCATTTCTCATTTATTATTGTTTTAATGACACTGATTTGGAACAATGTAAGATTCTGTATAGATGAAACAAAATATTTGTATAAGAAATATAAGAAAAAATATTGAATCACTTTTATTCTACTTGGTACTTTGTTTAGAAAATATTAAGTATTAAACTGATAAGAACAGAGACTACACTTGATCTTAGCCAAAAGGTCGAGAAGCAATTAGAAAATATCAAGTATCCATTTGTAATTAAATATTATCTGATTGTTAAATCTCCCATTCACTGAAAACAGGTTAATAGAGCAACTCTGGCCTCTTGGATACTGTTGGTAGAACCAGTCTTTTTTTTAAGATTTTATTTATTTGTCAGAGAGAGAGACAGAGAGCATAACCGGGGGGAGTGGCAGGCAGAGGAAGAAGCAGGCTCCCCGCTGAGAAAGGAGCCTGATGTGGGACTCCATTGCAGGACCCTGGGATCATGACCTGAGCCGAAGACAGATGGTTAACCGAGTGATCCACAAAGGTGTCCCATAACGAAAGTCTTTTAATAGGAGTTTGGCAACTCTGTAATATATATTATTATTGATACAAATGAATTGTTATAAAAATTGCCACTGACAATTTTAAGGCTCAGTTTTTACTGAGATATTTATAAAGCACGACTCATTTGTGCTAATTGGGAAGTGCACACACATGCATATATGTATGCACGTGCACACACACAGAGTTCCCAAATTTCATTTTTAAAATTCCACTTTTTAAAATTTTTCATTTTATTTTATTTTTTATTTAAATTCAAGTCAGTTAACATATGCTGTATTATTAGTTTCAGGGTAGAGTTGAGTGATTTATTCCTTTGCATATAAAAAAATTTCATTTTGAAGATAACCATCACCAACATTGGGTCATATCAATTCACGGTACACTGATGAGCTGGAGAAGGGCATGCCTCTGCCTTAATCACCCCAGTCTCCCGCTGTTTTTCTTTCCTACAGTGGGAGCTAGTAGGTAGGTAAGCTTGCCCAACATACCTGCCAACTTTTTGTCACTTTTCTTCATTCTTCTTTTTTTAAAGATTTTATTTATTTATTTGAGAGAGAGAGAGCATAAGCAAGGGGAGAGGCAGAGGGAGAAAGGGAGAAACAGACTCTCTGCTGAGCCGGGAGCCTGAGGCGGGACTTGATCTAGGGACTTAATCTAGGGACCCCAGGATCATGACCTGAACCGAAGGCAGTCGCTTAACCAACTGAGCCACCCGGATGTCCACTTTTCTTCATTCTAGGTGATCTCATTCTGCCCTAGTTGTCATTTGTTTATCATTTATAGCTCTCACTTTAAATATATATTCCTGTCACTGCCTCTCCTCCTAAACTTTTCAGTTTCTTTTATTTTTAACTTTAAACTAAGTGGTTCCATACCAAAACATTTTCAGAAAATTCCCCTTTTATTAAATGAAGAAAACTGAAACTGAATTGTTTGAATTGCCTAAACTTAAAATGACACGCTTCAGGGACAGAATTGTTGTATTTCTTCTAAATGTTTTGCAGAATCTAGGGCATTCCAGGTGCTGCGTTTCCACGTAAAGGATTCCTTTCTTTACTCATAAAAAGAACAAGCAAGTATTTATGAAGCTAATGCTGAAAGGCAGAATAAATCCTTAAATCCTCCTCAACTTAAGACTGTTGAGAAAATAGCTTACAGAGGACTTACAGTCTTGTTTTTGAAACACAGCTCAATTCTCCCCAATGTATTGCTTTATTCATAATGTGAAATTTTAGTATCAAAATGTCAAATAAAGAGGAGAATATGATTTCTACAAAAGTGAACATACGAGAGGGGATACAAGTACCAGGAGAGGAATTCTGTTTTTTAACAAACTGATTAAGCGTGGTACATATTTAAAAGCACAACTATGTATACACATACCCACCCCTACAAAACAGTTCAAAAGTAACTGTGGCCTATTCAGAATTGGAGATATCTATGTTGGTATCAAATAGATCTCCGATCTGACTTCTATGTTTGCCCTTATACATTTTTCTCTTTTCTATTTATTTTTTTATTAAAAAAAGTATTGTAAAGAACTTTCCTGTAGTCATTATACAACTTCAATAACTATCAATAATTTGCCATTCTTGTTTCATCTAGGCTACTACTACTTTTTCCTGGAGTATTTAAAAAAAATTCAGATTTCATTTGGATTTGTTTATAAACATTTAAGTCTCTATATGTTTTAATGATGAGTAGATCTCTAGGAAAGGTGAAAATAGGCAGGACTAGGCATATATGAAGTGGATGTGAGAATCATGTAATCAATCATTATGATAACGTTTTTTATTAGGGTTATTGACATACTAAAGACTTAGGGAGTAAAGTAATATTCAACCTGTAAAATGACTCAGTTTTATCGAAATCAGATCCAAAAGGTCAGGCTGGAGCCTGCAGGCCCACTGTGATCTTACTTAGCTCGTTCTCCTAAATTTTCTGCCAGGATCCAAGGTCCTGATTCTGCTATTTCCCCATTTGATGGCACTAAGATAAACTGCACTGTCAGAAAGAACACATTATTAATATTAGTCAACGTTGAGCATACCAGCATTTTGAAAATAATGTAAGCTGTTTATTTATTTTTCCCATCAAGTTATCTTTCTGTTCATGTAGAATTTAACTCATATGAGCTAAAGGTCTTCTGTGGCTTGAGCATGCTGTTTTCATTTATCTCCTCCCACTCACCCCACCCTAATAGCTTTCAGTTGTGTCTTCCCTCTGTCTTCCCCGAGTCATACTCCATGCCAGGATCATACATGCTCTGTAGAAGGGGCGTTATGGAGTGATAAAAGGCGCAGGGAGGGTGCAAATAGAACAGTATTTACAACCTTCTTCTAATGTATAATACCAGTGAGATTTTGAGAAATGTGCTTCATCTCTGCAATTTTCCTTATTTGTTAAAAGGTATAAGAAAATAACTCGAAAGTTAATTGTGAGTATTAAATAAGGAATGTAAAATGACTAAGTCAGCGCCAGGCATATAGCAAGTATTTCCTAAATAGTAGCTCTATTATGGTTCTACTTATTTTGGTGATACAAAGGCATCCAATAGCTTGTGAACATCAGCCACACATCACCACTGCGAATTGATTGAGAACTGGAAAAGGAATTAGTCTTTGTAGCATTCTTAAAGTCCGAAGTGAGCTTTTTGTTCTCTAAGCTGAACTGGAATATATTTTATAGCAGACATTTTATACTATGTGTTCTCTCTATAAGTCCAAGAACAATACTAGGTGTATAGTAGATACTGATGACATAATTGCTAAATTTGAATATTATCACTGCTGATATCCATGTCCTAAGGATGATGGAACTACTTCATCAGACCTGAAATATTATTTTCATTAGAAAACAATAAATTAAAATGCTTAAATTACTCATAACTTTTATTTTCTTATTAATTTTTATTTTTGTTCACCATCTTTTAGTTGTACATAGACAAACATTTTTACATAATTCCTACTATATTATATAAAGACTCTAAATAGGACATTTAAAAATGAGGTAACCCCTTCAATATAAGGTTATATTATATTAATACTTTATTAATGCTATATTACTATATCATTACTGATTTTTCTTTTGTCTTACATTAGTCTTGTTCCTTATCCAAATAGCTAGCAGTTAAGAAACAAGAACGAGAATATATCACCCATGTGCTGCCTCTGCATGATTCCATGCCTCCATTTTGATCCTTATAAATTATTCTCCCACTTCTCAAGAGAAAAAAAAAATTGTGCAGTAGTCCTAGTAAGGTGAATTCATGTAATTTGCTTTTCAATGAACAAAAACAAATTCTAAAATGTTTAAAATTTCAAAAAAGATACTGTCAAAAATACTATCAAAAAGATACAGTATTCATGGATTTATGACATAGTGTGAATGGAAATCAATTCTCAACTCCTGTATATAAACAATTAATCTAGTGTTTATTTAACTATCATGCATGACTAGGAGAGCTATTTGGGGAAAAGAAACTATATATAGTACAAGGTGTATATAATTTGTTATTTTCATGCTCAAATGACTCCTTACTCAGAATTGTGTAGCATCAGAGTATATACATGGTTAAATCCTGCTGTATTTGAAATTACCCACATTAAACACCCATTGGTGTGATTAGTACAACTCAGCAGACTCTGGGTTGCTGAATTTGTGTCTATACTCTTATAAGACAATGATTTGGTTGATTGTATTATTTACAAATTTTTTGCAGTTTATCAAAATTCGACTATCAAAGGGTAGAGGAGAAAAATAACATGTATAAGCACATAATATGTGGATATACTGCCAATATCTCACTCTCAGTTGGAGACACTCACTGATATTTCCAGTGCAGTGAATAGAAAAGCTGCAATCACAGTTGTATTTTGCCAAGAGTAATGGAACTGTTAGTTCTTTTAAATGAGTGAACCTAAAAACAAATTAAGTAAAATGATTACCTTCTTCCCCAGCTTGTCAAGAGTCCCAAAGTGTTCATTTTCAATGACAGTTGGTGGAATCTTATTCCACCCTCTTCTAAAGGCCCAAATTCTATTGAAATGCTAATGAAACTAATCAGGTTGTTTCTTTTTTGAACTTATTTTTATCTTTGAGTCTAAACTCTTCCTATCTGAGATGCTGATTTCATTTACTGATTTATTGTTTGTCAAGTTTATACATTCCTTCGTCTCTAGGGGTAGGAATTAGGGAAGGGGAGGAAAAAAAGAAGAAAGGACTATGAAAGAATGTGTCTAGTTTCTTCAAAGTGATAAATCACTTCCAGATTTTGATTCCACCTGGATGACTGCAAATTTGGGTGCATCAGAATGTAAAGACTAAAGAACTAACAGAAGGGCTGTCAAAAGATTATCATTTCAAAGTTAGATGTGGCAGAAGGCAACTCCTGCAGATTCTGGAAAAATGGCTAGGCTTGGGTTATATTTAGATAGTAGATCTAACAAGTAAGCAGAAAGAAGTTTTGGTGAAGGCCAATGTTCCCATTTAGGAAAGAGAATGTCACTTGAGACAGGAGAGGTATTTTTGACATGGTTATATTAATTTCATTTCCTACTTTTTTTCTTTAATACATTTTACTTTTTTTTTTTTACTGGTATAGAACCTACAAAGAACAGTGAAGACAACTTTGAGATCAGATCTCAGTGATCACCAGTTTGGGAAAACCACTATTCTCACAGAACTGTGTCTAGTTGCACACCAGTCCTAAATTCAGAATATTTAGGAGTAGAAGAAAATGGTGCCATTCTGGGGAGAAGGTGAATTCTATATCTAGAACCTTAGCATCATAGATTATATTCTGCAAGTCTCTGAGCTTCAGTTACTGTGTTCAGTTCCAGGAGCATGTAGCAACAATATGAATGTACATGCCACATCCTAGAAAGAATATATGCGTGTGCATATATGTATCTGTGTGTGAAATTTTAGATAAAAAGTTTTAAACATAAAGGAACATTTCTAATTGTTTCCATGGATAACCTATTAGAAGTTGGCTGAAAAAGATTTAACTGGTATGTGTAATAAAATGTTTTTTTCTACTTGTTTTTAGGGGCAAATTTGTGCGTCAATGGAAAATTATGCATTGTTAGAGCTCACACATCTTGGTTATTCAATTCTAGCATTATATTGCTTTTGAGCTATTTTAAAACTCTAAATTACAGATAATTGATAACAATGCAAAATCTTGTTTATAGATATGCTAATTCTGTCCTGTAGAGGTTCAATTTACTTCCCTCTCCCAATGTGAAAGAAGCCAATTTTGCCTCTATTTGCATATTCCTTCAATGTTTCTGATATATAAATGTGTGTTTTCTTTGGATTCTCCTTTGAATGGGTAGTTAACATCTTACCAGTTCCCTCATTAATAGAGTTAAATAAACTTTATAATAAGTAGTATTATTAGATGTGTATAAGAGTCACCTTTTTTTATATTATTATTATCCTTTCCCAGGCCTAATAGGCTTTTTTCCAGATTTTTTTTTAATGTAGGTAATAGAACAGAAAAAATATATATGTACTTAGAAATATACACACATTTAATATATATATTTTTGCACTGTTTTATTCTCACCAGTTTTGTTGAGATATAATTGGCAAATAAAATTGTATATATTTAAGGTGCACAATGTGATGTTTTAATATACATATTTTTTTCTATTTCTGTGAAAAATGCTACAATCCAGCTAATTTACATATCCATCACCTAACATAATTACCACATTCTTTTGTGTGTTGTGAGAACACTTAAGATGTACTCTCTTAGCAAATTCAAGTACACAATCCAGCATTATAAACTAGTCATCATGCTGTGCATTAGATCTCCAGAATATATTCATCCTGCGTAACAGAACCTTTGTCTCCTTTTACCAATATCTCCCCCCTCTTCCAACCCCTGGTAAACACAATTCTACTCTCTGCTTTTATGAGTTGGACATTTTTAGAATCCACCTATTAGTGAGATCACGAAGTGTTTGTCTTTCTGCGTCTGGCTTATCTCATACAGCATAATGTCTTCTGGGTTTATCCAAGTTGTAGCAAACGGCAGGCAGGGTTTACTTACCTCTTTTTTTAAGGCTGAATACTAGTCCAATGTACACATTTACCACATTTTCCTTATTCATTCATCTGTTAACAGACACTTAAATTGTTTCCACATCTGGGCCATTGTGAATAATGCTGCAATGAAAATGGGAGTGCAGATATCTCTTGAAGATACCAATTTCATTTTCTTTGGATACATACCCAAAAGTGGGATGGCTGGATCATATTGCAGTTTTATTTTTAATTTTTTGAGGTACTTTGATACTGCTTTCCGTAATGGCTGTACTAATTTACATTCCCACCAACAGTGTACAAGGGTTCTCTTTTTTCCACACGTTCACAAACACTTGTTATCTTTTGTCTTTTCCATAAAAGCCATTTTAACAGGTGTGAGGTGATGTCTAATTGTGGTTTTGATTTGCATGTCTCTGATGATTAATGATGTTGAGCACATTTCCATGTACCTGTTGGCCATTTGTATGCCTTCTTTGGATAAATAAAGTCCTTTTTAATCAGGTAATTTGTTTTTTGATATTGTGATCCATGAGTTCCTTATATATTTATCAGATATGTGGTTTGCAAATATTATCTTTCATTTTGTAGGTGGTACAAGTTGATTGTTTCCTTTGCTGTGCTGAAGTTTTTTAGTTTGATGAAATACCATTTGTCTATTTTTGCTTTTATTACCCGTCCTTTTGGTGTCAGATCCAAAAAATGATTGCCCAATGTCAAGAAACTTTTCTCTATGTTTTATTATAGTAGTTCTACATTTTCAGGTCTGACATTTAAATTTTTAATTTATTTTCAGTTAATTTTTGTATATGGTGTGAATTTTTTGTACATATATCAGTTATTTATTTTTCTACATATGAATAGCCAGTTTCTGCAAGGACCATTTATTGACAGACTATCCTTCTATTTATTTATTTATTTGAGGGAGAGAGAGAGAGAGAGAGAGTGTGTGAGATGGGGGAGGGGGAGGGACAAGGAGAGGGAGAGAGAGAGAATCTCATGCAAACTCCTGATGTGGGGCTTGATCCCAGAATCCTGAGATCACAACCTGAGCCTGAACAGAGTCAGATGCTTAACTGACTGAGCCACCCAGGCACCCAAAGACTATCCTTCTCTTATTGTGTATTCCTGAACCCTCAACTAAGATCTGTAAATATGTGGATTTGTTTCTGGGCTCTCAGTTCTATTAGTCTATATGTCTGTTTTTATTCTAGTCCCATACTGCTTTGATTACTATACCTTTGTAATATAATTTGAAGTCAGAAAGTATGATGCCTCCAGTTTTGTTTTTCTTGTTCAAAATTGCTTTGGCTATTTGGGACCTTTGTCATTTTGTAAAAAACATTACGATTTTTTTTTTCTATTTCTGTGAAAAATACCATTGGAATTTTGATAGGAATTGTGTTGAATCCCTAAAATGTAGTATGTACAATTTAATATTAACTCTTCCAATCCATAAAAACAGAGTACCATTACATTTATTTGCATCTTCTTCATTTTCTTTTATCAATATCTCATAGTTTTCAGTGTACAGGTCTTTTACCTCCATGGTTGAATTTATTCCTAAGTATTTTATTCTTTTTGATGCTATTGTAAATGGAATTATTTTCTTAATTTCTTTTTCTTTTGGGGATAGTTTATTGTTAATGCATAAGAATGCAATGGATTTCTATATGTTGATGTTTTATCTTGCAACTTTACTTATTAGTTTGAACAGTTATTTAGTGGAGTCCTTAAGATTTTCTGTATTTAAGATCATGTAAACTGCAAATAAAACCACTTGTACTTTTTTCCTTTCCCATTTTAATGCCTTTAATTTCTTTCTCTTCTCTAATTGTTCTGGCTAAGACTTCCTGTATTTTGTTGAATAGGAATGGTGAGGATGAGGATTCTTGTCTTGTTCTTGATGTTAAAGGAAAAACTTTCTGCTTTTTATCACAGAGTTTTATGTTAGTTGTGGGTTTGTCATATATAACTGTATTATGTTGTTTTTTTCTTTTCTTTTTACTTTGTTAAATGTTTTTATCATGAAAGAGTATTTTGTCAAAAGCTTTTTCTACAGCTATTGCAATGACTAGGTGATTTTTTTTTTTTTTAAGATTTTATTTATTTATTTGACAGAGAGAGACACAGCGAGAGAGGGAACACAAGCAGGGGGAGTGGGAGAGGAGAAGCAGGCTTCCCACCAAGCAGGGAGCCCGATGCGGGGCTCGATCCCAGGACCCTGAGACCATGACCTGAGCCGAAGGCAGTCGTTTAATGACTGAGCCACCCAGGCGCCCGACTAGGTGATTTTTATCCTTCATTCTGTTAATGTCTGTTAGATTCATTTGCTTTATAGTGTTATTCAAGTCTACTGTTTCCATATTGGTTTTCTGTCTGGATGATCTATTCAGTGTTGGAAGTGGAATATTGTTGTATAGTTTATTTCCCTTCAATGCTGTTAACAGTTGCTTAATATATTAGGTGCTCCAATGTTGGGTGTATATATATTTACAATTGTTATATCATCTTGATTAATTGACCCCTTTGCCATTATGTTATGACCATCTTTGTCTCTTTTGAGAGTTTCTGACTTGAAGTCTATTTTGTGCAATGTTAGTATAATTACCCCAGCTCTCCTTTGGTTACCATTGCATGGGATATCTTTTACCATCCCTTCATATTAGCCTCTGTGTGCCCTTAAAACAATATATATTTAATAATATGCAAATATGTAATATATAATTTAAAGATTCATAGAGAGAGCTGGAATATTATTTGTTAAACTGTTATGGTGAGGCAGGAGGTTGAAAAGTTTCAAAGGATTTTTTTTGGTTTGTTTTCACTTTCTATAATATCACTTTGTGTATTTGACTTTTTTATGTAGGATGTGATATTTTTATAATTAAAAAAAGGAAACATAGGGGCGCCTGGGTGGCTCAGTCATTAAGCGTCTGCCTTCAGCTCAGGTCATGATCCCAGGGTCCTGGGATCGAGCCCCACATGGGGCTCCCTGCTCAGCGGGGAGCCTGCTTCTCCCTCTCCCACTCCCCCGGCTTGTGTTCCCTCTCTCCCTGTCTCTCTCTATATCAAATAAAAAAATAAAATCTTAAAAAAAAAGGAAACATAAAACAAATAATAGCTATTCACCCAATCAGATAACAACTACAGGAGGAAGAGATTTGTTTTTAAATTTTTATTCTTGCTCTAAATGTATAGTGAGCAAAATACTTTGAATACTGTGTATTAAGTTAATTAATAGTAATGAAAACATGAAGAGAAGGGGCGCTGGATGGCTCAGTCAGTTAAGTGTCTACCTTTGGCTCAGGTTATGATCCCAGGGTCCTGGGATGGAGCCCCACACTGGGCTCCTTGTTGAGCAGGGAGCCTGCTTCTCCCTCTCCCTTTGCCTGCTGTTCCCCCTGCTTGTGCTCTCTCTCGCTCTCTCAAATATATAAATAAAATCTTAAAAAAAAAGAAAAGAAAAAAGAAAATATGAAAAGAAATGAACCAAAGTTCAGCATTACTCATAGATATAACAAAAATAGTCTCAGCTTATATGAAACTTTGTCTTTCCACCCTTCCCACACTAGTCAAAGGGAAGGCTGTAAACATTATGTACTTTTCATCTTATCACCATAGTATAGTCTCAAGCACTTAAAGTCAATGCATGCCTGTTAATATTTTTATTTTATTTTATTTATTTATTTGAGAGAGAGAATGAGGGAGAGAGAGAGCATGGGGGGGGGGGTCGAGGGAGAAGCAGACTCCCCGCTGAGCAGGGAGCCCAATGTGGGACTCGATTCTGGAACTCCAGGATCATGACTTGAGCTGAAGGCAGTCGTTTAACCAACTGAGTCACCCAGGCACCCATGCCTGTCAATATTTTTAGAAATATTTTTATCTCTGTAATATTCTTTTTTTTTTTTTAAAGATTTTATTTATTTATTCATGAGAGAGAGAGAGGCAGAGGGAGAAGCAGGCTCCCAAGGAGTAGGGAGCCTGATGCAGGACTTGATCCCAGGACCCCGGGATCATGACCTGAGCTGAAGGCAGACGCTCAACCATCTGAGCCACCCAGGCGCCCTAGCTCTGTAATATTCTTGTGGCTCACAGATTCCCTACACTATTCAAAGACAAAACCATGTTAATTTTTCATTTTCTATACTACAGTTTCAATTATAATAACAAATTGTCTTTTGGTTGATATTTACAGGAGGAATTTGAGAATAAAAGTTGACAATTTATTCTGTCCTTTGTGATATTAAACACAAGCTATAAAAAATAATGATATCTCTATTTGTATGTGGGATGTCATTCACTGAAATCTATATCCAAAACTTATTCATTGGTTCATTTAATCAATATATTTATTTCTTAAGAAAGAAAGAAACAAACAAACAAACAAAAAAAGCTTATTGAGAATTATCTGTGTACCAGGCCCTGGTCTAGGCTTTGAGATTCAGAAGTGGACATAATCATACTCTTGTTTTCTATTCCCATTGCAAAGCACAAGATATAAACTTCTTACTTTCTTACCTGTGACTTCTCCAATCTCAGTTCTATGCCAGGGCTTTAAATTTTCTGTTTCTTCTGCTTAGAACAATTTTTCTCCATATTAATGAGAGGTTTCTTAGTTCTGTCTTATTTATTTTTTTCTTTTCTCAACTTAAATGCTATCCCTTTCAAGAGTCATCCCTGCAAACCATTCTTGACATACCAGACCTTGGTACTTTCTATCATGTTACCATATTTTATCTTCTTAAATGCCTTTTCCACAACTGAATTGTTTCATTTATATATTTGCTTTTGTATTCATTGTCTTAAATTCTCTATTTGTATATATGCTTTCTGAAGGTAGGAAATAATATCTTTTGTTTTTATCATGGTTTCCTCAGTGCTGACAGAATAATTCTCAATAAATATTTATTGACTTGTGGAGATTACATTTTGTGGGGGGTGGGGATACTGGTAAACTACATATCTATCTCTATATAATTCGATATCTACACTGCATCTGTATCTATATTCTTTATCTATATCATTTTGTAGCTGAAATGACCTTTCACAGCCACTAACTCAAAAAGGGAACCAGTGAGCCCTGGCATGCTACCATGGCCAACTGTTCCACCCTGGGGAATCCCAAGGGGATGGACAAATTGGAAGCACTGCTCCTGGCTGGGTTTGCAAACACTGTTGCTGAAGAAATTTGTATAAACTCATCACAAGAGAAGTCAATGACTCAAAAGATGAGGGCTTGGAAAAGACAAAGGGAGAAATTTATTTTGGGTCCTAGCAGCCAGAGGAGGTGGCAGGCTCAAGCCTTAACAACTGACCTCTCTGTCAGCAAGATGGACACCTAGAGTTTTAGAGAGAGGTTCAGAGAGGGTAGTGCAAGAGCAGGCAAGGAGCTTGTGATCATTGGTGGGGACAGGTATGTGTACAGCTCATGATCATGGGCAGGGAAGGGGATAGGTAAAGTGTGGTCTTCTAGGCATTCTGTTGTTATTATGGTGTTTCTGGTCTGGTGGTTGGGATGTTCTAGGTCATTACAAAACATCTTTATTGATGCCTCAAAAAAGTATGATAAGAAATAAGCACAACGGGTTTTAGTTTGAGTGTGACTTAAGCAATCTTGTCTATTTCTGGTTTTAACTGTTGGGTCTAAATTTGAGCAACAGGATTCACTAGCACTTTAGAAAGCTATAATTCTTAAGTAATAAACTAGAAGAGTAGAATAGAGCATGATTTGCCAAGTGTGGTCCTGGATCAGCAGCATCTGGGAACCTGTGAAATTATTGTTTTTACCTTTACCAATTCCAAATCAGAACCCTGAGGATGGGTCTCAGCAATCTATGTGTTAACCCTCCAGATGATTCTAATGCAGTTCAAAGTTTGAGAACCACTGGAATGAAAAATTGGGGGTGTTTTCTTAGGTGACTATTGCAACAATGAGCTACCTTTGTTTATTGGGTTGTGTGTAATTCAGTCCTTTACATTGACATTGGATGCTTTAAGGCTGTAGTTTGTGCCCCCGGTGCTTTGCTTCTTCATCATAACCTCCTCAGCCCACTTTAGCCTATTCATTTCCACAAGTCTGCAAGTCTCAGGTCAAAAGACTTGCAGATGATCTCACTAGAAGCACTATGGAAAACTTTGATAGAAGAGGAGTGATTTTTCAGTATAGTGAGCTCAGTTCAGGTAAACTGTGTAGTTATTTATTTAGACCTTACTGTGTTGAAGACAAAAATAATCCTAGGTACTTGACATTTCCATGTTTGACTGATTTTGATTCTGTATGCTTTATATTTTAAATGATACTTTAAAGCGCTTAGTGGCTAGTTGAAAATGACTTCTTTAAAACTAACATTCAAACATGTTTTCCAGTGTACAAGCTACAAAGCTATAATGAAATGCAAAGAAAACATTAATGTATAATGATATAGGAAAGATGTTAGGGTTTGAAGCCGATGGCCAAGAAAGAATTCTTGAGACGTCTTTGATGCAAAAAGGTGGTTTTAGAAAGAGCTGCACTGGGGTCAGGAGGAGTGGCCCATTATATACTTTCAAGTTGGGAGGGGATTTGGGATAGCGTAAGTCTCTAAGGAATTTTGGAAGCAAGGTTTCCAGGACCGTGAGGGGGCTAGCTGCTGCTGGGAAAAGGTCATTTATTACCGCCTAAAAATACCTTAGTCATGAGACCCTTCAGATGTATATCGGTGGGCCATATACTTGGGGGGTGAATGCCAACATGTATCTTGGGGGTTTAGAGATAAAGGAAATTTCTAAAGGAATTTTTATATGTTAAAGTAGACTTACAGGATCCTGCAGGGAGAGGGAAGTTAAGGCTAGGATTGCCCTTTGCCCTTAGCAAAGGCAGTTGAGTCCCTAGAAGAATGCACTCTGCCTATTTCAAGGACTTGTCAGTGGGCTGTAAATAGTAAGGAAAGTTAATAATTCTTCTGACTTTGTTTGCCACATCATATAATACAGAAAGAATCCTTCTGGCATTAACTGTGCTACTAACTTCGAGCAGAATACCTAAACTTTTGGCAGGGAGTTTCAATTGTTCATTTCTTCTTTTAAGACATAATGGTGTTATAGTTAAAATAAAATGGTCCAAAAACCTCTTTCAACTTTCAGATAGAGGGATATTAAATTACTTGTATATGTCCATCTATGTAATTTTGTACATATGTATAAGCATATTTCAAATGCCCGATATCCATAGCAAATAAAAATCTATATCAGCATTTTAATTCTAATTGAATAAATTAAATTATTTTAAAATAAATAATTTATTTTAAATGAATAAGTTATGTTGCATTTTATGAATTTAGCATATTATTTAATTAAGAAAAAATTGGCATTTCCAATTTTTTATTAAAACTATAATTTTATTTATTTATTTTTTATTTTATTTTATTTATTTATTTGACAGAGAGAGAGCACAAGTAGGCAGAGCGGCAGGCAGAGGGAGAGGGAGAAGCAGGCTTCCCGCTAAGCAGGGAGCCCGATGCAGGGCTCGATCCCAGGACCCTGGAATAATGACCTGAGCTGAAGGCAGACGCTTAACGACTGAGCCACCCAGGCGCCCCAGAACTATAATTTTAAATGGGCCTCATTAATTCCGAGCTCCAGAATTAATGGATCAAAAGAAATTCTGATATTGATTCCCTAATTTCTTCTTGGAAATATTGTCTCAATTTATCTCCCTATTGACTGGGTTTGAGAAGTTTTTCTTAGCAATGTGGGATAGCATTATTGTTTTTACCTTTACCAATAAGAAGGTGAAAAAAAAAAGTCCCTCACTGTCATAACGTTTAATACTTAGATAGAAAATTATAGCACTTTTTACCTGTTTATTAGCAATGGCCCTTTTCATTTCCTCCTCTGAGATTTTTCTGATAATAACCTTGGTCCATTTTTAAAAACTGGTATGTTTGTGTTTGTCTTAAAATTTCGTATATTTTTATTATATAGCATTATTATTAAATTATATGGCATATATTTTTTAATATTTTATAAATTTATAGTTTGTCTTTTTAAAACTTTTTAATGGTGTTTTTCAATGTACAGAAATTTTTCATCTAATTAAGTCTTTTACTCTTATGCTTTATGGGTCCTGAATTTTGTATCATTCAGAGCTATGCCTCCTCAGTTTACAAGGAATGTATGTATGTGTATGCTTCATATTATGTGTGCTTTATACCTTGACATTTCATCTCGTATCTCATCTATATTTCCTTCTAGTGTTAAGTTTAAGTTAGAGATAAGGATAGTTTTTTCCCTCAAATATATGGTGAAAGAGAGCACCATATGATATGCCAAAAATGCCTCTCTGGCAAAACGATTATCTTAAGCTAGTTATTTCTGAGAAACAGCAGATACAGAAAAAGCTCTGAAACAGGAGTAGAAGTTACCCTTTTGTAAAAAAAAAAAAAAAATTACATTTATAAGAGAAATCTCCATTTGTAAGGGTGTCTCCTTCTCTGTACCAGAAGAGAAGTATGACTAATCTCTTGAAACTCCTTATCAATGGAGAAGGCCAGCACTTAAATCTGCATAACAACCTTATCCTTGCTCACCGTCTTTTTCTTGATACCCTTAAATTAACAGCCCCTTCCCCCATTCCCCAACACCTTTCTTTTGTCTTTAGCTGAAGTTGGCATTTAAGGTAGTGGTTTGGGCCATTTTAAAGAGTCAGTCAGTGGGTCCTAGGTATCTTCCTTGTATACAGGAGGTATTAAACTTCTCTTTGTTTTTCTCCTGTTAATCTATCTTGTATTAAAGAGAGAGTGGTGTTGCTTAGCCAAGAACCTAGAAACATAGAGGGAAAATTAGTTTTCCTCCCCTACAATTACCAAATATATATATATTATTATTATTATTATTATTTACATCATATTACATATGTATCCACACAAGCATCATTATTATCTTCCATGTTTTAGGCTCTGCTCTACGAATGGAAAAACAGCAGTGGAAACCACAGACAAGGGATCTACTCTAATGATGATTAGATACCAAGGAGGAATTACAAAAATAAATAAACTATTAAATTTTAAAAAGGTAACAGAATGATAACTATTTTAATTATTCAAAATGGACTTTAAAAAGGATAGGGTGGAAAGCAGAATTCTAAGATGACATCAAGATTCCCACTGCCACAAGAAACAACAGGTGTTGGTGAGGATGTGGAGAAATGGGAACCCTCTTGCACTGCTAGTGGGAATGCAAACTGGTGCAGCCACTCTGGAAAACACTATGGAGGTTCCTCAAAAAATTAAAAATAGAACCACCCTACTATCCAGCAACTGCACTACTAGGTATTTACCCAAAGAATACAAAAATACTAATTCAAAGGTATATATGCACCTGATGTTTATTGCAGCATTATCTACAATAGCCAAAATACGGAAATAGCCCAGTGCCCATCAACTGAGGAATGGATAAAGAAGATGTGGTGTACACACACACACACACACACACACACGATGGAATATTAGCCATAAAAAAGAATGAAATCTTGCTATTTGCAACAACATGGATAGAGCTAGAGAGTATTATGCCAAGTGAAATAAGTAAGTCAGAAAAAGACAAATACTATATGATTTCACTCATATGTGGAATTTAAGAAATAAAACAAAAAGCAAAGGGAAAATAAAAACAGAGGGAGGCAAACTAAGAAAGAGACTCTTACCTATAGAGAACAAACTGATGTTACCAGAGGGGAGGTGGGTGGGGGGTATGGGTAAAAGAAGTGATGGGGATTAAGGAGTGCACTTGCTGTGATGAGCACTAGGTGTTGTATGGAAGTGTTGAATCACTTGTACATATTGTACACCTGAAACTAATATTACACTGTTAACTAACTGGAATTAAAAAAAAAAAAAAGATTCCCACTGTCTGGTACACATATCCTGTATACTCCCTTCACTTTGAGTGTAGGCAGGACCTGTGAATATGATGGGATAGGCGCTCCCCTGATTGGGTTACATTATATGGCAAAAGTATGGCATAGTCACTTCTTTTATTCCACTATGTTATACAAGCCTCCATCTTCATCAGTTGGAGAAAGAGTATCCTACTGCCTTTGATGAAGTACCCCAGGTTGTGAAAGAGTCAATAGGGAAGACCTGAGGGCAGGCTTTTGATGCTAAGAGAACTCTAATCAAAAGGCTGCAAGAAAATGTGAACCTCGGTCTTATACCTGCAAGAAATTAGCTTTTGCCAACCACATGAATAATCTTGGAAGAGGACCTTGAGCTCTAGAACACAGTCCAGCCAACTGCTGGATTACTGTGTTGTGAGACTCTGAGGAGAGAACCCAGAGCACAGAAAACTAAAACAGATGAGAATAATTTAAAAGAACCAGCCCTGTGATCAAAGAGCAGGCCATTCTTGGCAGTTTTCACATGGGAGCAATGTGATCCAATGTATGCTTTTAAAGATCATGGTGGTTACTCCAGGGAGAATGGATTTGAGGAAGGCAAGAAGGGAGGAGGAAGACCATTGCTGTTGAAATACCACAGACAAGAGAAAAGAGTGACTTGGACCTTAGTGGTTGCAGAGAAGATGTAGAAGATTGGACAGATACAGGATGAGTTTTAGAGGTTTCTGATGAACTGGATGTGAAAGCTGAGAGAAGCAGAGGAAATAGGATAATTTTTTTTATTATTTTATTTTATTTTGGGGGGGCAGGTGGGGGGAGAGAGGGAGTCTTAAGCAGGCTCCATGCCCAGTGTGGAGCCCAACGTGGGGCTCAATCTAAGACCCTGAGATGATGGCCCGAGCCAAAATCAAGAGTCGGATGCTTAACTGACTGTGCGACCCAGACACCCTGGAAATAGGATAATTCTTTCATTTTTGGCTTGAACAACAAGTACCATTAATATTTAGTCTTTTTTTTTCTTAGGATTATCATTTTAAGCTAATAATTGCTTTAGTTATAGCACCTGAGATTTGATATGCAATATTTTCATTATCTCTATTTCTAAATAAAGTTCGATACCCACTGTGAGTTTTTCTTTTTTATCATATGAATTACTTAAAGTTATGTTCAACACCTATAAAAGTTTTGGATGTTTCTAGTTATCTTTTTGCTCTTGATTTCTAACAGTTGCAGCCAGAGAACGTGATTTGCATGACAGAAATCCTTTGGAATTCATTGGAACTGGCTTTACTGCTTAGTATCTGACAGTTGGGTAAATGCTCCATACTATTCTTTTATTGAATACACTATTATGTAAATGTCCATTAAATTAAACTTGCTAATTGTCTTATTGAAATTGTGCAGATGCTTACAGATTCTTTTGCCTGTCAGATCTCTCAATTACTAAGATAGATGTGTTTAAAATATCCTACCATAATAATAAATTTATTAATTTCTGCTTTAATTCTGTCAATATTTGCTTTATGTATTTTAAGTCTGCTTCTGGGAGCATAGAAATTTAGAAACATTATTTTATGCCAAACCAAACCTTTCCTTTTCTATTTCTCAGAAGACTTTTTACATTCAGTCTATTATTTGGTTTAGCAATGCCAGCTTTCTATTGGTATTTGCCTGGCATTTATTATCATACAATTTTATTACGAACTTTTTGGTGTGTGTGTCCTTAGGTTGTAGGTATAACTCTTGTAAATTGTATATAGTTAGAATTTTGTTTTTTTTTCATTCTGATAATCATTGTTTCTTGAATTGGAGAGCTTACTCCATTTATATTAATTGTGATTATTGACAGTTTTTTTTATTATAAAAAATTTCAAAATGTACAATGGTAGATTAGTAAAATAAACCCAACTATTGGAGTTAATTCTCCACAAATCTCTTGTATTTCTGCCTGTCTTATGAGTAGAGGAGCTGACTGCATTTGTTCTGTACTATCTTTTAAAAATTGTTTCTATAGTGAACAGCCTTGGAAGCTGGAGATAATGTCTATCTCTAGACTGAAGGACAGGTTTATTTTCTGTTCAGTATAATAAAGATAATGTCTCCCTTTGGGACAAAGTTAAGGTAAGCTTATAGCCCATTATAAAAGATTCTGTTCCCAAGCTCAAGATTCCTTCTCCCATAACATGATATATTTCATGCATAAGTGCTACTTGGCCCTTTTCACGTTGCCTTATGGGAACTGGGGCACAGGGACCAGCTCTGATACTCTGGCTATTGCTCTTATTGTGAGTGATAAAGTCCTTTGTCTTTGACCATGAAATTTTATATCTTTTGCCAGCATTCATGAAACTGTGGCAAGCTAATTTGTTAACTTATAAGTAGGGTAAAATCTCAGAATCTTCACAATTCTTAATATCCCCTACCCTCAATATCAGTTAATCACTGTCTGAGGGGTGGTACCTGATTGGCATAATCTCCTAGGTAAGGCAGTTCTCATTTGATTATGGCCAATTCTTTGCAGGAGGAAACAACTGTGAGCTACTAGCAGACAAAACTATAGCATCTGTGTGCACCGGCCCTATAAATGGGATCTGGTACACCACCAACAGCATCCACTGCAGGAAAAAAATAAAAATAAAAAATCTACAATTCCACTGTAGTTTTTTTTTTTTTTTTTTAAGATTTTATTTATTTATTCATGAGAGATAGAGAGAGGGAGGCAGAGGGAGAAACAGGCTCCCCGTGGAACAAGGAGCCCGATGCGGGACTCGATCCAGGACCCTGGGATCGTGACCTGAGCTGAAGGCAGACGCTTAACCGACTGAGCCACCCAGGCATCCCGCAATTCCACTGTAGTTTTAAGTGTGGATGTTTTATAGTAAACCCGTGGAGGATGGGAAGGACTCCTCTTAATGGAATTGTTCAGACATCAACACTGATGACACCATGTTCACCAAGAGCACATGCCAAGGTTTATTAGTCACCCCATGAGACTTTCTGGGAAGAGCAGGGCAGATGCAAGTTGGTCCTGATGGCTAGAATGAAGTGAGACTGAAAGTAAAAATGTGGTTTAGAGGTGGGGCTGGAGTAAGGCTTCCCACTAGAGGGCTTGGGTTTGCATGGTTTTAACTTCCCATTGGCACCAAGGGAAGGAACATGCTGGTTTTGTTTGCTTTTTAATCAGCTTGCCCAAATGTGGGGCAAAAGGGGAGTTTGAAAGCTGTCATTAGTCAAACATCAAAACCGAAGTCTTTATTATGAAGAACTTTAGCCAACTCAGGTGACTTGAACTTAGTTTACAAACCTACTTGGAGTCCAGCTTATGGTTATAAATTCTCAGGATAGAATTTTTGGCTCTTAAAAAAAGAGAAATTTTAGCTCTTCATTCGGTACCAGAGTTGCAGCAGGTAAGTTTTCTTGCTGTACCATTCTGTATGATGTTTTATTTCTTATTCTGTCTTACAAGGATGGTATGACTCCTTGGGACCCCAGCTTTATGCATAAATCTCTTAAACCACTTTTTACCTTACATAGGCGATAAACCTACATGCTATATCTCATAATACTTTGGGAAGCCAACAAAATACAAACCATGGGTCTATAGATGCCTTAATTTATATCCCAGGACTCCTACTTTCATTTTGTTTCATAGATTCCATACTTCCTTGTCAGCTTAGTTACAAGTGTGTGTGTAAGTGTGTGTGTGTGTGTGTGTGTGTGTATAGAGACAGACAGTCCGGGGACGGGGTGGGGGGCAGAGAGGGAGAGAGAGAGAAAGAGAGAGAGAATTTCAAGACTTACAGCTATGCAAAAGGGTGATTCAGAGTGTTTAGACTGTCATTCTCTTGGAAACAAAGTTTTTGTTATCTTTCTGTACATTGTGAAATAATTTATATGAGATGAAAATAGATGTCACTAATAAAACTAGAAGTTATCAGTTAAACTAATGAGGGACAGAAGCAGAAAAATGTTCACTTTTAGTCTGGAAGTCTGGCCTATTGCCTGCATAGTTCTGATAAGGATCAAATACACGCTGGTTGCTACATTCTTAAAGGGTCTCATGACTGTCTATATATCCAATAGTTAATAACAAAGTGAATAATAAGCACTAGAGAAATCTTACAAAAGTAGTTTTATGAGTAGAAATTTGAAGAAGACATTTATGATCTAATACTCCCTGCACTTCCCCTCCCCCTTGAGCACTAAATATATAACCATGAGCTTCAGCAAAAGAGCAGCTCTTTCTGTTCGTGGGTCCTATCTCATACTACTTAAATAAAATTACTAAGATGCACCTTACAAGATCTCAAGAATTCTTTCTCGGCCTTTGCACTCCATGACCCTGCAACATTTCTGGGAGCCCCGCACAGGGATTACAGAGTGAATCCAAGAGTGTTGGTGCAATTTGGTCTCTTTTATTCCCCCAGCTTCTCCTTCTTACTTGTTCTTTTCTGGTGATGTCTTGAATAGTATGACACTTCTGAACATGCCTTGTCTGAGCCTCTTGCCTGTGGCTACACTATGCAGAGAGACAAACTCCCGCCTCCCACAGGCACATTAGTACCTTGGTCGTGAGGGCGCTGGGCTCAGAAATCAGGCTCTAAGTACTTCTAGCTTAGATATATGTCAACTAAGTTGACAATGGGGAGCAAATGGATTGACTTTTAGTGGACCCAGGTATAATATATTTGGTATTAAGGTTATTAAAATGTGTTAGCTTAATTAAGATAGACATTTCTTTAGATTTATCAGCATTAAATATAACGTTTTTATTCCAGCAAGGTTTACTGAAGGTCAAATAAGTTCATGTTATCTCTGTTGCAATTTGTCAGCAAAAAGATGACTTAAAATGATGGTTAATTTTGTCTGTCTCACAAAGTTTTCATGGTAATTGTTAAGAACAAGTAGGTCGAATAAATAAAAAGGTTTATATATAAAACTTTTAAATAGCTTTCAAAATCTTTGGTAACCTGAAACTTTGAAGTTTTGCTAAATGATAAACTGAATTCATTGGATACCTAAGTCTCTTCCAAATAAATACTAAAACATTGCTGAACATAGGTTTCCCTGCTTTGGCTTCTTGTTGCAGAGAAACTGAGAATACTTGGGCCTGTTGGTAATATGCTTCCTTTATTAAAAGAGTGTACTATAAAAAAGCGTATGTTTTTAGAAATTATGAAATGTGTAAACTTGCTGATCTAAAGAATTCTGGTGTAACAAACAGTTCACAATTGGTTACTACTTAATTTTCTTTGGAGACTAAGGTTTCTAAGACTTAAAATTCTGCTAAGTGTAATTAAGACTGATGGAAATAAGGGAAGTCACTCTGTATGCAAGAAAGATATATTTTTAATAAGAAAAATTTATGAAATGGGAATAGGTTTTGTTGAGGGAAAAATAATTTGTTTTGTCCTAAAATGAGATTGGTTATTTAGAGAGAAAAGGCTTAGGACAAAATCTGAATGAAGGGGGTGCCTGGATGGCTCAGTTGTTAAGCATCTGCCTTTGGCTCAGGTCATGATCCCAGGACCCTGGGACCCCGCATCGGGCTCCTTGCTCTGCCCCAGGTCCCCCTGCTTGTGTTCCCTCTCTCGCTGTGTCTCTTGCTGTTAAAAAAAAAAAAAAAATCTGAATGAAGAAAGTTGTAGAAGGTTTGTGAAGGGAGATTTTTTAGAGAAAAATTTATGTATGGTCAAGACTAAAGTTGAAATCAGTGGATTTTAAAAGCACAATGGTATAAGATTGAAATTCTGCTTTTCCCTTTGTTAAAGGACAGTTTACTTGGATTGTTGATCTGTTCTTGATAAGAAAATGTAAACAAAGTTTTTCTTTTCTTTATCTGCCCAGCAAAGCTAAGTTTTGTCTTTATCAGGTCTTTGATTACTTAAGAAAGTTAAAACTTCTCAATGTTAGGGAGGCTGTTTTACTAACAACTATATAACTTCCTACAGAACCCGTTATTGCTACCTCAATTAAATACAGATATTAAATTTATAACGATCTGTAATTCTATTTAGGGATGTGCTTTAAAACTTTCTAAAGTTTTTAACAAACTTCTCCAAGATTTAAATGATAAATGAAGTCTAATTAGCCTTGTTTATTTGGTATGTTGTTACATGGGAAGCACTGTCAAACAAATGATGATAAACCTTCTTACGTTGTATAGGTAAAATGTAAGACTTCTAGAAAATATATGAAATTCCTTAAGTTTTAATATGCTCTGTTATAAGGTCATCATTTGACATTCTAATTATTAAAATGTATGTTTCACAGGAATAACTGGATTTCTTTGTCAGAAACATTATAATGAACTCTCCAATCTAGAAACATGTCTATTTCTGAGTTTTTTGTTATTTATAGTTATTGTGCTGATGCTTTTGCAAAATGTGTTTCATCTTCAAGGAGATTCATAAGAAGGACTTTTGAAAAATACAGGTTTTTTTTTTTAAATCTTTAAAAATCATAAAACTAAACTGGGTAAGAATTTCTAGAACTAATGGGGAAGATGCATTCAAACAAAACAAAAATTAATAACATAGGACTGAATGAATCGAAGAAGATGATAGAATATTCTTTTATGAACAAATTGAAGCATTTAACTTTTCTCCCTACCTGAACCCTCCAGATTTCAGAAAGGCTTTTCTTTCAAGGTAATTTTAGTTATTTGCATAAGTTCAAAAAGAATCCGTTCTCCTTGTAACAGGATACCATTGGCAATATTGGTTATATTACCAAGGCTTTGACTGGAATATCATATTTGAGAGAGACATGCATAGACTCAGATATGGTCAGATAGCTTTAAGGAATTAAGGTTGACTTTATGGAGCCAATGAAACCTCTTAGAAATGTTGGCATGATATTTTGCTTACAGAGTTCCCAGCAGCCTTACCAAGTGAATAAAGAATGTTACTTCCTGGCAATTACAGTAACCTCAGGATATTTTGGGAATCTCGAGAAGAGCAATTGCCCAAATTTACAGGTATTGCAGGCAAGTCTGATGACAACTATTTGGCTTTTTTCTGGCCTCGAAAGGATATTAAAAGTTCAATCTAGAGATTCCTTATAAAAAGTTCCAGCAAAGCAGATTTTAAAGGATCTATATGATCAGTCACTCTTCTTGCTGAGTTTATGTACATAATTAGGCTAGGTTTGTTAAAACTGGATTTGTTTTATAAATGAATTAGCCTTGACTTGGCTACCTCTGGAAATAAGGGTGAATTTAAAGAGAAAAATTATGTTTTTTTAAAGATTTTATTTATTTATTTGAGAGACAGCACACATGAGAGAGAACACAAGTGGGGAGTGGGTAGCAGGTGGCAGAGAGAGAGGGAGAAGCATACTCCCTGCTGAGCAGGGAGTCCGATGCAACACGGGGCTCCATCCCAGACCCTGGGACCATGACCTGAGCTAAAGGCAGATGCCTAACCAACTGAGCCATCCAGGTGCCCCAAGAAAAATTATGTTTCAATAACACACCTTCGTTGATGTTAGATTCTAGTTCTAATTGTCTTTGAATATGACAACTTGAGGTAAATTTCAGAGAAATTGTCACAATAGCTCAAATATAGACAATCTTTGTGCCTTTTCCTCTTTGGGGATAATAACAGGGACCCTATGGGCATATAATTATTTAAACAGCTAAAGAATGGGATGGACCCTCCTAATAACTGTATAACTCAACTATCACCTCAATCAATTCTATGTGGCTGGGATAACAACATCGCCCCTTAAAAGTCGGCGTGTACCATATTCCATGGGGTTAACTATGAACTTGTGGAGATAACAGATGGCCCCACCTTCCTTATAATTGGATTGGATAATGCACTTGGGGATGCCCTTATCTCCTGGGACAAGTCATCTCCCACTTGCCAGTGATTCCTCATAATTAGGATATTGTTAAAGCTAGGTATCAGGCAAAAAAGGCTTCTTAATGGATTTATCCCTTAGCCATATGTCCTGGGAGTCACCTCTATTGATAGAAAATTACAAGTAGAGGCTTCAGCAAACATACAGTAGCCACCTTTAACCAAACCCAACAAAGAGTCACCCACAAGTTCAAAAGTGGCCCTCCCAAACCTAATGGCTCTTGATATCCTCACTACCAGTCAAAGGGAAAGTTATTATGCTAATATTGAGACTAACTGTTGTGTATATATCCCAAATGGCTCTGCTAATGTATCCAAAGTTTTGGCAGATATGCACACCCAAATTAAGGCAATGCCTGACTCCTAATTTTCTCAGTGATTGGTTAAATTTTGGGTTGGGCAAGAGGTGGACTATGGTATACCTTAAAAGGTCTTCTTATCACACTTCTTATTTTTATTATAATCATAATCCTAATGTGTTGTCTCTTTTGCTTTGTTCTCTCCTATTGTCAAGATATGTGCAAGCAGTTCCTGACTTTGCCCAGCCAACAGATGACTCTTACTACTCAAAACAAATTCACCCCAATATCCACCTTGGACTCTATAGCAGGGACAGATAGTGGCCATCTCTAAGACTCCTGTCAACTTGAAGAAATTACAGAAGATGAGCCCTTTACCCTTCAACATCTTAAAGATTTAAAGACTGAAAATTGGTTGTGGGGGAAATGATGAGGGATAGAGCCGGAAAAATGTTCACCTTCAGCACGGAAAGCTGACTTGCATAGTTTTGAAGGATCAAATATGCCCTGGTTACTACATTCTTAAAGGGCCTCATGATTTCCTGTATATCTCACTGATAGTCAGTATTAAACTGAATGATAAGCATCAGAGAAATCTTGCAAGAATAGCTTTATGAGTAGAAATTCGAAGGAGACATTTATGATCTAATACTCCCTGTACGTCCCCTCGCCCTTGAGCACTAAGCATATAACCACTAGATTCATACAGCAGTGGTATAGTTCTGCCCATGGGTCCTGTCTCCATGCTACTTCAATCAACTTTTAAAGTTGCACCGTACAAGAATTCTTTCTTGGCCTTTGCACTTGATGACCCTGCAACAGAACTATGTGGGTAATAGGTGTTTCAATGGTAGGTTTTAACTTTTTAGTTCAATTTTTCCTGTTAAAATTTGGTTGTTAGCATTTTCCAAGAAATTTGCCATTTATGTTTTTTTAATTTTTATTATTTACATAGTATTAATATGTAAACACTCTCGGTATCTCTAATTTATTTTAATTCCTGAAGTTATTTGTGCCTTTGTGTTTGTGTCCTCATTAATTCACAAAAGCATTTTTTGTTCTATTAATTGTTTTTATTTCATTACATTCTCCTTAAATAAAATCCTATCTTTCTCACATTTTCTCCTTAAAATAAAAATCTGTAAAAGATAAAATTTTCAGGTTTTTGATGTCTAGAACTATATTTCTGTGGCCTTAATCCCAAAAGTATTTTTTTTTTGGCTGGACATAGATTTACAATACAATCTGTATTTTCATTTTCAAAACCATAAAATTGTATTCTCAATGATCTTTTTTAGCATTTTGTGTAGTTGAAGAAGAATACATTTTGGAGACATTGTATCCTAAAAGGATAAAGCAGCAATTGACCTAATCTAGTTGGTTAATTTCTTTTTTTACTGACTATAGAACTAGGTAAAATATGTTATTATAACAATAGACATATAGATTAAAAAAGAAAGGAAGGGCCAGAAAACTTCTTGGCAGGAATTGAGTAGACTACCAAAGGTAATTTTAAAATGTCTATTGTCATCCGCAAATACAGGAGTAACCACTATTTTTTTAAGCACTATGAAGTATTTTAGTAAGATAAATGATGATGGGTGGTCACATGGCCTCACCCCCCCCACAAAAAGATAAATGATGATAGTTGCCTTTAATACATTTGCATCCTAGTTAGAATACTATGTATATAGATTTGAAAACATGAATGAATAAGAATGTAAAATAAACTGCTAGATTGTGTGCTAAACTGAGTGAGATGAGGTCAATTCATGACTGAAAATATTCAAGATAGGGATAAATCACTATTTCTCTTCTAAGGTAACAAAAATGTTACTATGACCTAGTGAAGTTCATTCTAATCTCATTCAGTATCATGTCCATTTCTCTTCTCTTTTCTGCTTTTGAGGTCTGCATGTCTGTTTTGCCTGAGAAACTGCATTTTAGAAATATTTCCAGGCCCTTTTGGAAAGCAAAGACTTCTTCTTTTTTTTTTTTTTTTAATAAATGTGTGATTAATTTTAGTTCTTACAGAAAACCAGTTTGAGTTAAAATGTTACCCAAGTTTCACAGATTCTTGTCATTTAATATATTTTTTAGAGGAGATTTCATATTTGTGGATTAAATTAAGTGATGAGAGTTGCCTGTCTGTTTCATTTTAAAATTTTCCCCAGCATTCAATTTAATTTTAAAATTATTTTCATACTGCTAACTTAGAGGATCATCATCCAATCACTACATATGTGTGTGTGTAAATGTTACACAGGAAAATCATTTATTTTTCTTATGATTCATTTTTCTCCTGAGAATTGTACAAAAGCCAAACAAAAGAAACAATCAGTAAGAAGTGAATTGAAAGGCCTTCGACGAAACTGAATATAAAATTTCCTTTTTACAGTTCTTGCCAACAGAATTTTTATATGCTGCTATTGAAACCTGAGATTGAGGTGTAGACTTTTGTTTTCAGAGAATATCATATCAAAGCCAAGCCATGCTGGTGTTTAAAGATTATTACACACTGCATGCCACTTTCCTTGTTAGAGGAAATTCAGTCTGTTGGAATCAAATGACATAAGGTACTAAGATGATTAATTCCCACTGCCTCCCACTTCCCATTGGTAGAAGAATTGAGAAACTCAAGTTTTACTCTCTTTACTCTGATTAAATGATCTGACATTGTAAGAGTCCTCTGATAATGCCAGCTAACTATCACAGATAGACACCATCATCAGGCAGTTTTCCAATCTTCTTTTGTTCACCAGTCAGAGCACATACGAATTTATTTATCTATCATGAAGAAAAGGAATTTGATCATTTTAAGTATCCAATCGTTCATGAAGAGGTCTAAACTATATTTTTCTAAGTTTTTAAGGCATTACTTGAGAAATGAAATAACTGATGTGATTGTTGCAAGTAGAACTCAATACATATATATAAAAAAAAGGAAGGAAGGAAGGAGAAAAGATCTCCAGGAAGAGAGTTCTGAGCTTACTAGATTTCTCCAGCCATTATCATAGCTGTAACAGATTGACCTGGGGAAGTTTTCAGCTTCTCAAATGATCTCTCTCTGAAAGTGCAGCAAGGATAAAATAAAGATCTGCCTAACTGATTCCCTGGTTTAGTTCCAGCCTGTGCAATGACGCAGTTCTCAAGTGTGGAGTACTTAATCGTTAAGCTTGCTGGGGAGAAACACAGTTCATGTGTTTCCCCACAGCATTACCATGATGTCCAATTAACCCTTTGAAAGCAAGGCTTCCTTCCAAGCTAAAGGGAAATGCCTCTTCTACACTGTAGTCACTTACTGGATGCTGCCATTTGTAATTGTGCTGCTTGTATTACTCACCTTCTTTGAGGAGTTTTGATGCAGTGCTAAGCACCCACCACACACACTTAAGGAATAAGTGAGTAAGAGATCCCAAACATCAAGGAGGAATGGGAGGAGATTAAAATCACATAAAAAAATGCATTAACAATGTCCTGTGAACTGTACAAAGAAAAAAAATAATGAAAATTTCACAGAGCAATTATGTCATTCAAAATACACCAGGAATTCCTTGACAGAGAATATGAAGTTTAAGATAATAATAGGAAATGTGTATACTTAAGACACAAAAGGTAAAAAGCAGAATATTTTCCTTAGAACAGACCAAGCAAAAATCAGGCAGGCGGAAAGCTTCAGAGCACATCTGACAAACTACAAGTTGTCCAGTATGGTTAGATCAGAGAAGAGTTGTGGAATTAAATTTAAAAAATGGTTATAGGTGATTCACAGGTAGCCTTGATGTCAGAGTTGTGGTCGATATATGAAAGCTGCTGAAGAAGTCTGAAAAAAGGAGTGATACAGCCAGAATTGTGTTTAAAGATTTATGAGCAGTGTATTTAGGATGGACCAAGTTGGGGAGAATTAGAAGCTGGGAGATTTATTGTGAGGTTTAGCAATAGTATTCACCCAATTAGTCTAATAAAAATGAACCAGAGTGGGGAACCTGGGTGGCCAAATTGGTTAAGCATCAACTCTTGGTTTCGGCTCAGGTCATGATCTCGCAGTCATGAGATCAAGCCCTGCTTTTAGGCTCCCCTCTCAGTGCTGAGTCCACTTCAGATTTTTGCTCCCTCTCCCTCTCCCTTTACCCTCCCCACTCGCACTCTCTCTGTCTAAAACAAATAAATAAAATCTTAAAAAAAAAAAAAGAATGAACCAGAGTTTTTGGCTCCTGTGATAATGCAGAGACTGTTGTTGTACAAATATGGAAAAAGGACAAGCAACAAAGAAACTTTGCAGGGGAAGGTAATAAGATCTTGAACTTGATGAATTTGAGATGAAAACCTTTAAGGATATCCAGGAAGTTGGAGAGAGGAAAGAGTAAGGAGAAGAGCTGAGAGAGAAGTCAGAGAAGTAATGGACAATTTGGGAGTCACTGATGGAGGAGTGAAAATTGAAGCTGACCAAGTAAATAAAAACTCTAAAGATAAGATACAAATAAAGGAGATTGCTCATCACAACGTATCCGGGCCCACCCACAACCTAAAATAGATCCACAGACTTGTTATAAGATTACATAGGTATTTTTTTTTCCTTTTTCATCTGTGAACTGTATAATTATATTTATTTTGGGGTCCGTTTGTTTAACATCTGTCTCCACAGTGAGCCTATGTACCAGTCAGAAAAACAGAAACCATAGTTGGTGCTTCAAACAGAAGAGATTTAATACATAAAACTGTGTTTTGGGGTGGAGTGAACAGAAATGAAGCGGCAGATCTAATCTCTAGACGCTCTGTTCCCTCACACAATACGAGAGACAGGACATGGGTTGCCTAGGCTTTCTTTTCTTGGGGCCATTCATGAATATTCCCTCAACTCTTTTGAAAGTGTCTCACAAAAACATACGTGCTTTTTCTTATTTCCTCAACGCTCCTTTTCATCTCTCACTTCCTGCTGCCCTTAAACTAACCTTGCCTTTCCAGAGTCCTCAACACATACCCTTTGTCAAGGTCAATTGCTCCTCCATACTGAAATAATCCTCTTAGTGTCTGTCCTCTCTTTCTGAAGAATTGCAAACTCAGTGTATAGGGCAGATGAAGGCAGGTGTGCGTTAGTACTTGGAGTATATCAGTCTGCTAGAGGACAATGATTAGTTAGTGGCCTTGGCTTAAAACAGTTTTTGAGCTTGGAAACAAATCTCGTTAATTACAGTTCAGTTTTGAAGAGAAGACGTGCTCCCAGGCTGGTGGGAGCAAGAAGCAAGGTTGCTCTTTCTTGCATATCCATGTCTGCTGCTTTTTACATGAGAGAGATGGGCTCCAGCTCCTTTTCTGCTGTCCCTGACATGGATGGCCTCTGCCTGCTAATGGATATGTTCTCTCTGAAGTCTAATTTAGTTATGGAAAGTTCTCCCCTCTTGAGCTAAATGAGAAATCCATATTTCTCCTAAAAATCATACTTGTACATCCCTCCCTCGCTCCCTATCTATACACACATACATATATACACACACTAATCTCTTGCCTTTATACTTTAAGAGCACATTTCTCCCTGCTCACCTGGATTTATGTCACAGGCCATTTTATTTCTGCAAGGCCAAGTTGCTGCTACAGTCAAGAGTAGTGAAGAAATCTCAGTGTTCTTATGTTTCTGTTTTTGTTTTTCTGACAAGAGAAAACTGAACAATCTACTGAAACATCTGACATTTGGTCTCCCTGAACTTCATGTTATATATGTGACTCTGTATTTCTAACCAGCAATTATTTTGTACAAAAACATATAATTCAGTGCTATCCACACACTTCTGAAAGTGATGTGTTATAAAGTGATATTAACTTTGGTCATTTGATGTAATAATGAAAGAAAGGTTGTAGGTTTGGGGATGAAGGCAAAAAACCTCAGAGGAAACAAATAAGACAGCAGAGAGAAGGAAGTATGAATTGAAGAAATACATAAGAAAGAAAAATGAATAAAAAAGAGAGATGACAGTAGGTATCAAAGAGAAGATAATCAAAGAAAAAAGTCAACAGAGAAAAGGGAGAAAAAATTTGGGTAAAAGAAATTTTATTCAAAACCTACTTGGGCTCAGGCTTTTGGGTCTCATTTTTAAACCATAACTATAGCCAAAACTCACCTGATCATCAAACCCCTTGACACTTTGAATGTCATTTCTCAAGACTGCATCATTCATCAAAACCAAGTGGAGCAGGTAAGAAGGTGAAAATAGCAAGGTGGCACCTGACATGTCTACTGGGAGGAACAAGTAGGGTGGTGAGCCTGGCTGAAAAGAAGATTAACAACACATGTAGCAAACAAATAAAAAGAAAATTAAAAATTATCTAGGATCCTAATACATAATCAATGGAAAGGTTTTGGTCTCTTTTTTTTTTTTAAGATTTTATTTCTTTATTTGAGAGAGGGAGACAGAGATAGCGAGAGAAAGCATGAGTGGGGAGGAGAGGGAGAAGCAGGGAGTCCAATGCGAGGTTTGATCCTGGGACCCTGGGATCATGACCTGAGCCAAAGGCAGACACTTAACTGACTGAGCCACCCCTCTGTGTGTATTTTTGATATAAATCATACTATGCCTACTATTTGTCATTAACACTTATACGTAAAAATCTGTTATAAGCAAGTTTTCCATATAAATAGATGTAGGAGTATAATATTTTAATACATTAGCATACTGCCTAATTTAGAAGAATTTCGTTAAATATTTGATGGTTTAATTTTATAGGCATTTAAAATTCCTTAAACAACATTATTTAACAAGTTCATCCATTGTTAGATACTTAGGTTTAGTTTTTGTTACTCACTCAACTCTAGCATTGTTCTATATTCTCAGTAAAAAGACTGGGGTATTCTCTGGAATCATCAATGATCCTGTGGAGATTAGGTTGTAAATGTCTGAGGACATTGATTTTCACTATTATGCTATTTTTTTCTGGTGTGTTTGCATGGGAATGGGGTCACTAATATGTTCTGAGATTCTTTATAATTATCCCTTTGAGTGATTTTTTTTTTTTTTTTTTTTTTTTTACACAGCCCAAATTGGCTGGAGATAATACCTATCTGCAGGTTTTTATTTTATTTTTTTACATTTGTATAGCCAGTTTTTATAGCTCACATATGATAAGTAATATCTTCTAGGACAGAATATTCCAAACTGAAGGAAATAATTATTTGGATTGTTTATTAAGTATAAATACTAGCTTCCCTCTCTTCTAAAAATTATGATACTGTAACACTAGATTGTTCTCCAAGAATCAGCATATTTAAGAAACTCGCCAGGCAGATATAGGTTTGTTACATGTCTTCATCATTACCACAGCCCAGGAGGTAGTTGTGGGTTTTGGAGGCAACAGTTTGGTAGAGGGGAGGAACATGATTTTCAAGATGTTTTGGACTTCTCAGAGCAAGACCTAGTGTTGGCCATTTTTTCTGACATTTTCAGGCTGAAAGATACAAATCACACTCTCCAGTTGCTTTTAAAAAGCACCTTTAAGAATGAGTATAAACACAGGAAGTCATAAAGGGCAATAAAGAAGCAAGTTTGCTATTGGAGGCTTTAGGAATTCTTTATGTACTAAGCAAAATTTTTTAAAAAATTGGAAATTTTCTTTTGATTTTTCAGTGGACCCAGTTATCCTTCCCACCAGTGGCAACTGTTCTTTGTCTCAGGGAAAGAAAAATACAGAAGAATATAATTAAATATTTGACTTCTGTATTTCTTAAGCTTAACACCCAAGGTTACACAATTGATTGGAAACTATATGTACTCTATCAGACACAAGGCATCCTCACCCTTGACCCTAGACTAGCTAAAAATTACATAGCCTGAAGGAAGAGAGAGAGTAATAACAGAACACAGGTGATTAAATACTGTTAGACAAACCTGAGAATACACTGTGGTCTCTTCTGCACTAATATCCTGCTGGGAATTGGTGGGAAATAGAAAATCCAGATAGATTTAGGGTACCTCAGAGTTAGAGGGGCAAGTTGCTCAACTTCTCTGTGGAGTTCCTGGCAGCCATTGTACAGAAAAGATGGCGATGCTGGCAGGTGGGCTTGGCATAGCCTCAAAGGTCCAATGTATTTGTATGTCTCCTGTGGTCCGAGAGTGGTGAGGAAGTAGCTAAAAAAGAGTGAAACATGGTGATGACCTGTGAGCATGCAATGTGCTGTAGTTACCTGCAACAATAATAATGATAAGGCAGTTGAAAGTGAGGCTATTTCAGGGTGTACATCTTAGATTAATGATGACCATGAACAACCCACCAATCCAATGCTGCAACCCTCTATAAGCCCCTATAAGTGTAGTCAGATCCTTGAACAGAAGGAAGAAAGACCTTTAAAAAAATGAAATTTTCTTGAATTATCCGTAGTAAATTTTTCCCAATGGGAAGAATGAGAGATTTAAATAAAAAAAACTGTTCCATTATAGAGACATCAGGGAAAGTTATATTTCTCCAAACTGTCAGAACTATAGTTAGTTATCATATTAAGTTCTCCTGGGTGGAAAACAGGTGTTCCTATATGCTAAAGAAATTTGAAAGGAGAGTGAAGGAGAGGATTTCAGATTTAGAATGAAGATTTTATGTTTTGAACTGGCCAATTCTTTCTGTGGAGCTTGCCACATTTTAAAGTTGGAAAAGGAAGAGTTTGTGTGGAATGAGACACCCAGGTAATTCTGAGCTTCTAGTATATACTCCCTCAAGTTACCATACTGCTATTTCCTAAGAATAAAGTGGTATTTAAAAGTAAATAAATGATAAAGAACAGACACGTGTGGGATATAGTGTGCATTACATTTTGCTGGATGCACATCAGAAGTTTTATTTACTCATTTACATATTTCGATTAAGAACTTACCAAATACAATGCAGTAAAGCAAAACAGAGTGCTACAGAAGTGAGCAGAAGGTAGGGTTACCCTCCTTTACTGCTGCCTTTGCTCTTGGCCCCTGGGAGGGTGTTAAGGATAGAAGGCATCTGCTAATATGCAAATATGGTCTAAGAAAGGTAACCCATTGTGCAACTGTCAGCTTAATTCCCAAATTAGGTAGGTAAATCTCTTCTAAGAAATGACTTACATGCATATTTTTTTACATCAGAAAAAGGGAAAATTTTAAAGCACTCAGTATTTTCAGGTGGAGCAAGTCAAGGACATGTGCTATGGCAAAAAAATTTGTCACGTTGGTAAAGGACTCTGGGGCTTCTGGGATTTGGGGGTGGGGAAAGGATGAGCACGTGTGTTGTGGTATGGTCCAGGTAGAAAGATGGCATAAAATGGGGAAAGACAGAGAACTAAAGGCAAGCTACTTAAGAGATTCAATCTGGATAAAAGTGCATGTAGGTGCTTTATGTGTCTATCAAAAAATAGCTATATGAGTGTGAGAATATTTTATCTAAAATAGAATGCTTTTGGTCTGAGGTGCTCCTTTTCTATTATCTATCATCTATCTATCTATCTACCTATCTATCTATCTATCTATCTATCTATCTATCTATCTATCTATCTATATCTATCTATCTATCTACCTATCTATATCTATCTATCTATCTACCTTCTACCATCTTTTTCCCTCCCTCCTTCCCTCCCTCTCTGTCATGGTCATCTCCTCCTCCTCCTCCTTCTTCTTCTCTCTTTGTCCCCTACAGTTTTGGTTTATTGGCAGTTGCTGTTTTTATACAGTTACTCTATTTCTTTAAACTTACATCTCAAATGCCTTTCTCTTTCTGTCTTAATTAATGGGTACTTATTTTCAATTTATATGTTTTGATTTTCCCCTTTCTATCTTGCAGTATCTTTATGCAGTTAGTCATTTTTAGCTAGACTAACAGCCTTGTAAATACAACTTCGTGTACATGTGTGAGTATTCATTTAGGTTAACTTCCTAGCAGGGAGAAGGTTTCCAAGGACAGGTATGGTTTAGATTTTTATACACATTATCAGACTGCTTCCATAAACAATTTATACTCCTATTGAAACTTTATGCTCTCATGGAGGGACACATTGGTGTGGGACTTCAGAACCCAAGCAGAATGAGAATGGTGTCATATAGTTTAAAACTTAGAACAGGGTGTCAGAGCTTTAACAGGCACCTACACAGGAAAAGGGATGGAAGTGCAAATAGACATAGGCTACATACAGACTATTAATCAAATATATAAATATATTAAATAAAATTGTAGATGTGTTTCTCACTGCCAACAATAGTAGTTATAAATACAGAAAAGAAGAAAATCAGAATAAACTGTAGTGTTAGATTCAAATTAGAGGTGAACTCATGATTTTTCAACAGAGAGATGGATGGATGGATAAATAGATAATAAACTAATGCATATGTAAATGAATGCATATATTCCCAAGTTCTAGTCACTGTGGTGTTGAGAAACAACTGCTAACCTAAAGCAATGAACCCATCTAGTACACAGATATTTGTTTCTGTGTACCATTTTCTATATAAGAAAAAAAAAGTACATTGCAGAAATAGCTGCTATCAGGGTTGGGGAAGGGAATATGAGCCTAGAATATCTATAGCCGTGGGAAGAAAATGCTTAAAAAATGATAAAATATCCCAAAAGAATAGAAAACCTAGGTTAGATGAACTCCCACTGACCAAATCTGGATAATTTGAGAATCAAAGAAATAATGACAGTATAGATTTTAATCCAACAAATAAATCAGGGAACGATGAGATGACGAAGATTGGAAAAATAAATGAATGATTTGAATTTTTTTTTAAGAAATGGGATATTTACATAGTTCAAAATACCTTCCCACAAAATACCTATAATCACAAAGGGAAAAAGAGTTACCTTATAGTAGACAAGACTGGAAAACACCATCTTAAATTATTAAACACTATCAATAATGGGGCAAATGGAAATACTTTGCCATTTGACAGGATCCAATGAGAAGAATACAGCATCATTTCTGTGATATCCTTGCCAAAGACGCAGTTCTGAATCTAGTCATAAGGCAATGTCAGACAAACCAAACTTGAGAAATATTCTTAAAAAAAAAAAAAAGGCCTGTAATCTATAAAAATACCAATCTCATGAAATTTAAGGAACTGTTCCAGACTAAAAGAGACAAGAGAGACATTACAACTAAATGTAACATGTAATTCTGAATCGGATACTTTTGCTGTAAAAGATATTTTTGGGACAACTGCCAAGACCTGAGTAGAATCTGATAATTAGATGATAGCAACATACTAAGGTATACCTTCTGGTTTTGATTGTTTCATTGTGGTTATAAGAAAAATGCCCTTGCTTATAAAAAATACCCACCACACTACCTGGGAATGATAGACCAGAAAGTATTAAAAAAATATTATTTATACTGTACTTCTAATTTTTCCATTCACGATTCTTTTAGAGAAAAAGAGATTATTTAAAATCATAATTATTGGGGCACCTGGGTGGCTCGGTCGGTTAAGTGGCTGCCTTAGGCTCAGGTCATGATCCCAGTGTCCTGGGATCGAGCCCCACATCGGGCTCCCAGCTCTGCGGGAGGCCTGCTTCTCCCTCTCCCACTCCCCCTGCTTGTGTTCCCTCTCTCGCTGTCTCTCTCTCTGTCAAATAAATAAATAAAATCTTTAAAAAATAAAAAAAATAAAATCATAATTATTTAAAAACCAATACCATCAAAATTATAGCAAGCAATAGGAAAAAATAGAGCAATAATTCATGATTTTAATAGTTTTATATCATTTCTATAGATTTCTTGCTATATTCAGTACACACTACAAACTATCCTACTCAGTTCTCACCTTAATCCACATAGGGTTAAAATCATATGGTCACTTTCTCACAGCTTTTTGATATGGTGCTTTCATCTTCTTATTTCCCAGGATTTGTATTAGAGAATGTCTTCTTGTTCTAAAAAGCAGAATTTGAACAGGAAAACGTTCTCTAATATGAGAGGAAAAAGCTTTTGAAGTGATCTCTTCTGGAAGTTTTATGTTCACTGCTATCTTTTAGCTTTCCCCAAATGCCCATAAGCCAGAGATTTCATGTGTTATTTCTGTAATTTGGTAGTTTTCATTCAAATTATGCATTAAAAATGAATATTCATCTTAAAACAATTGGCATGATTAATTATCTACTAAATTTTTCATTTCACAAAAGGCAGTGCTTTATGTCATACATTTACACGGTTAAGGGACTTTTAAGTCAGAAAGACACATTTATGTTAAGTCAGGAATCAAGCTAAAAATCCCTTTAATCTCACATTCCTACTTTAGATTCACAGTTTTTTCTCTAGATTTTATTTTAAAATCTACATTTCAATCACAACTATATTTTCAAGAAATTAAATATAGAAAATTAATCAATACCATTCACACTGAAGAAATGTGTAGATTAGAATGACATAAAAATTAAGATATGCTAGTTAATTCTAAATGCAGATATTAACATACCAAATTACTGTTTTCCTAAACGTTTAAATAAATGTTAATTCTTACGAACTGAAAACTTAAGATGAATATATTCCTGCATTTTATTCTATAAACTGATTACAAAATATCTGATAGAAAACAATGCACTAAATAAATACAAATAATAAAGCAGGTGTTTCTATGGCCAAATATGGAAATGTTTTTTTTTAAGATTTTATTTATTTATTTGAGAGAGAGAATGAGACAGAGAGAGAGAGCATGAGATGGGGGAGGATCAGAGGGAGAAGCAGACTCCCTGCCGAGCAGGGAGCCCGATGTGGGACTCGATCCCGGGACTCCAGGATCGTGACCTGAGCCGAAGGCAGTCGCTTAACCAACTGAGCCACCCAGGCGCCCCTGTTCTCTTTCTTGTTTTTTTTTTTTTTTTAAGATTTTTTATTTATTTATTTGAGACAGAGAGAATGAGAGGGGGGAGGGTCAGAGGGAGAAGCAGACCCCCCGCCGAGCAGGGAGCCCGATGCGGGACTCGATCCCGCGACTCCAGGATCATGACCCCAGCCGAAGGCAGTCGCTTAACCGACTGAGCCACCCAGGCGCCCCTTATTTTATTTTTTTAAGAGATTTTATTTATTTATTTGAGACAGAGAGAATGAGAGAGAGCATATGAGGGGGGGGAGGGTCAGAGGGAGAAGCAGACTCCCTGCCGAGCAGGGAGCCCGATGTGGGACTCGATCCCGGGACTCCAGGATCATGACCTGAGCCGAAGGCAGTCGCTTAACCAACTGAGCCACCCAGGCGCCCCTGTTCTCTTTCTTGTTTTTTTTTTTTTTTAAGATTTTTTATTTATTTCTTTGAGACAGAGAGAATGAGAGGGGGGAGGGTCAGAGGGAGAAGCAGACCCCCCGACGAGCAGGGAGCCCGATGCGGGACTCGATCCCGCGACTCCAGGATCAAGACCTGAGCCGAAGGCAGTCGCTCAACCAACTGAGCCACCCAGGCGCCCCTGTTCTCTTTCTTGTTTTTTTTTTTTTTTTAAGATTTTTTATTTATTTATTTGAGACAGAGAGAATGAGAGGGGGGAGGGTCAGAGGGAGAAGCAGACTCCCCGCCGAGCAGGGAGCCCGATGCGGGACTCGATCCCGCGACTCCAGGATCAAGACCTGAGCCGAAGGCAGTCGCTCAACCAACTGAGCCACCCAGGCGCCCTATGGAAACGTCTTTATCTTCACGGGTTATTTTCCCAAATGTGTATGTGTATTCATATGTAAAATAATTTGTGAAATAATCTGTGAGAATGTATATCTTTCCACCAGACGGCGCATTCATTTCCAGGGTTGCGGGAACGAAGTGCCACCAACTAGACTCCAGCCTCCCCCGCCACGCAGCTGTTCTTCCTTAAATGGCGCCGCGCACGCGGACAAGCTTGTGGAGACGGCGCGGCCGTGCAAGTACCTACCGGAGCCGAGCGGAAGGTGAGCCAGGCCCGCGAGGGCGCTGCTCGCGCCTTCTGGCGCGGGGGGGTGCCGCCGCCCGCCCGCCCGCCCTTCTCGCTGTGGGGCCCCTCCGGCAGCACCCCGTCCCTGCCGGTGGAGGGCCTGGCGCGACGCCAAGCGACCTGGTCGGAGCGGGCGTCACGCGGAGAGCGGGCTTGGCGGTGCGGGGAGCCCGAGTCCCCCGGTGCCTTTCGGGCTCCCTCAGCGCGGTTCCCGAGGGATGTGGCAGCCTCTGCCGCAGGGTTGCCCCTCCCGGCCTTTGGGTCTCCCCAGGGCTCTGAGCCCTGACAGCTTCGTGCGGAGGAGGACTCTCCGCTCACCCCGACTCGGGTCTCCCGGAGTCCCGCTGAGCCCCAGCGGACGGTGCCCTCGCGATGGGCTGCGCATCCCTCAGGGGGGGTGACAGGAGCGCGGGGTGGCCCGAGCCCGACAGGAGATGCCGCCGCTCCAGCAGCGCGTGTCCCCAGTGTGGTCAAGTCCCTGTGCAATGGGAAGATGGTGGGCCAGAGCAGTCTGGTGGCGATGTCGGAGGACATCAGGGCGCCCCTCCTGTGCCGCTCGTCCCATCTGCTTGTTCGGAGTGTTGCTTTGCTCCTGCTCGTTCAGATATGAACCCATTTTCCAGCACATTGTTGAGCTAATTTCAGTGGGTGAAGTAGTAGGCCGTCAATACACGTAGTCTTCTGTCCCGGAAGGTGTTGCCTCGTAATCCCTTCTTAACTCAAGATTGCATTTTCTTGGCTTCCCAAGGCGGATGAGTTGTTTCTTGCTGCTGCCTGGTCCAGGTGACAGGGAATGTATGTGTGGGCAAACGAATGGCTGTAAGAGAGAAGGGATGCAAGTTTTTGGTATACTGCTTTTCTGACAAGTGTTCCTGCCTGGTCAGTGCTTAGGTGCCTGACGGTGTTTAGCGGTTAGTGCTCATGTCTGTTTTACTTGCTGGGTTAATTTTGATCTGCTGTGTGGTAAGTGGGTAAACTGTTGATAGTTTTGAGGTGTTTCTTTTTTTTTTTCTTTAATCTGTGGGTTTAAAGCAATTTATCTTTGTAAATTCTTTCTCTTAAGGAAGATACTACTCTTTTTTTCTTGGGCTCTCTTGGTATAGGAATTGAGATTTAACGTCAGTCAACAAGTAGGCAAAAATGTTTAAGGTCACACCAGCTCCCGTGGATGTAACTCAGTTGTACTTACACGTTAATTATATGAGCTATATGATGGGGGAGTCATTCTTGTGCATTTTTCCCTTTTTAATGGGATAATTTGATTAAGATGAGGACAAAGCCAAACAAAACTAAACAAAACACAAAGTACTGCAAACTGGGTGCTTAAAACAACAGAAATGTATTGTCTCACAGTTCTGAGGCTGTAAGTCTGAAATCAAGGTCCTAGCAGGACCATGCTCCCTTTGAAGGCTCCAGGGAAGGATCCTGCCTGGCCCCTTTCTATCTTCTGGTAGTTACTAGCAAGCTTTGTTTTCTCTTGTCTTGTAGATTCATCACTCCAATCTGTGCCTCTGCTGTCACATGAGGTTCTCCTTGTGTGCATGTCTCTGTTTTCAAATTTTCCTCTTCTTTATTTTATTTTAATTTAGTTTAATTTAATTTTATTTATTTGACAGAGAGCGACACAGCGAGAGAGGGAACACAAGCAGGGGGAGTGGGAGAGGGAGAAGCAGGCTCCCTGCTGAGCAGGGGGCCCGATGTGGGGCTGGATGTGGGGCTTGATCCCAGGACCCTGGGATCATGACCTGGGCTGAAGGCAGGCGCTTAACGACTGAGCCACCCAGGCACCCCACAAATTTTCCTCTTCTTATAAGGATACCAGTCATTGGATTAGGGCCCACCCTAATTTAATATGACCTCTTTTTAACTTGATTATATCCTTTCACATAAGATCCAATTTCCAAATAAGGTGACATTCTGAGATTCTAGGTTGACATACATTTTTGGGGTGGGGATAGGGACACCATTCAACCCAATACAGAGTGGTACACATTTCTTCCATATTTCAATTATAATTATTATGTAATAAAAATATATGAGCAAGCATGTATATGTATATATATAAAATGAAAATAATAGATAATGTATAGTGAAAACAAACCATTCACCTTAAAATTTATATTAAAAACCTTTATTAAACTATTTTTACAGTTTCTGAAGCTGTGTCATAAATGTGTCTGGTATAATGGAACAAGCCCAGGCTTTGTGATTAGAGATGAAATTGCCAAATTACTTTGTGAGCTCAGGAAAGTTACTAAACATCTCCCACAGTTTGTTTCATCATCTGTTTGTACATTACAAAATCACTGGACAACTTAAAGCAAAAAAACTAAGTAAACCATCTACTTTTAAATTGCTAGATTAGATTTTTCTTTTGTATCCAATTTTGTGAATTAGGTACACAATACAGGTACCTAATGTATTTATTATTCTCCCTACCTCTCTTTCCCTAAAGTAGGAATATATTTTTTCAGATAATTAATTTACGGCTGTGACCATTTTAAGAATCAAATTTTTATGTATGACCCTACTGGTCTGCCCCAATAATAGCAGTTAATTCGGGCCTTATTTAAAACCAAATTTAGTATAGAGTTCAGGTATGACATGTTCAGAAGAGTGTTAGAACTACACTGACTATGATTTGCTAGCTACATGATCTTAGATAATGTGAGGTCCCTAAGTGAGCCCCAGTTTCTTCTGTGTAAAATAAGGATGATATTACTGGGTTGTGAAGTGGTACAGATTAAGTGCTCAGGTGAAGGTGGATAGCACATGTAACAAACAGAGGATTGCTGCTTGGAGACCTTATGATTCCTTCCAGTGTGTGCTCATTTAGAGAACAGGTTAGAATAATAATATCATTTATATACACTATAACATATACAGCATTATCTCAGATTCTCTTGCAGCTTGGGTTCCATGTGTGATTTAAATTCAGCCAACCAGGGCATTTATCTGAAATTTGAAAGATAGACTTGAGGTGATATCACACTTTTATGCTTTCTCCTAGTAAACAAAGTCTTAATAGTGTGTGTATGAGTGTGTGTGTGTGCCTTATTAGGATTGCTAGGTTTGTTGATTGAGTACTTAATGAAGCCAAATATTTGCCAGGTTCTGGTAGCTGCTAGATGTTGGTACATCTCTCTTATATGGTGACAAGACTGTTCAAACTTAGGGTGATAAATGACGACAAAAACACTGAGTTCTTTGAGAGCACAGAGAAGAAATAGCAAATTTTTTAAATTGCAATTTAAAAAAATCAATAAACCGTGTCCTCAAAATCAAATAAACTCATTTTGGGACACCAACAAGAATGAAGTAACGTATGTATTTAAAACTATAAAATTAACTCTAAAATCTAGTGCCATTTATTAAAAAGAACTAAAATGTTTTAGAAATAATTTTGAAGTCAATTAACTAATTTTGTTATTAACATTAATGATTTTTCAGATTGTACAATTAAGATCTCTAAATCTGGTGATATCAGTCATTTTGAGGGAGCTATAGTTCATTAGCAAGTGGATTAATTTCTGAATATGGATTTTAGCTTATTAATAAATCGTCTTATACCCACTTTAAAATCCTTAGTCCAAATGATTAGCTATAGTCCACTTATACAATTAATATACTTTTTCATTTTATAAATGAAAAATATATAAGGAAAAACAAAATACATTTTTAATGGACAATTTAAACAGATAATGATGGAAAGATATAGTTTGACTATTTCTGCTATAATCTTATTACCTGGGTGTATGCAGATACATAAAATAGGCCATGTTAGTATATTAGGAATGACTTAGATTTATTGAGTTATTATTTAGTATCAGTATATGTGATAGGTGTTATCTATAAACATGCAAACATAACAATTATGTAGTTATTTTCTGAGGTAGGGGTTCAGTTCCCTCATATCTAAAAAGGAAAAGTGTAATACTAGCTTCTCGTGGAGATCTTTTGGAAAAAAGAAGATTAATTATCTGAGCTCACACCATGGGTAACTGGTAGATGATTTAAAGACAATACAGAGTTTGAGCTCTCAGTCAATAAATATCACCATTAAAACATCTAGGTAACACAATGATATCAAAATCAATCTAGACGTCTATACATTGAGTTGAAAAATGTCTACAGGCAATCAGCATCTATTGCCACCTACTTTTATACTCTCTGTAGATCTCACAGTCCTAAAACCTAAAATCTGTATTTCCCAGACTCCCTGGTCGTGACAGTGGTAAATCAGATTTAGTTTCTGCCAGTGAGATGCACTGACATGAACTTTGGAAAGCAGAGGAAGTACAGAGGACCTTCCTCTGGCAGCGATGGAGATTGATTTGCATACTCCAACAGACAGGAGTTTTTGTAGAGGTGGAGCATAGGTACCACTACCTAGTTACATCCAGGCTTTGAGACAGCCAAAATAGCAGTAATTTCTTGTATCTTCCTGTGCACTGGGGGAAAAGGGGCCAGCAGCCACTTCCTGGTCTCTGGACTGGATGTTCTATGATGCTATTACCAGCAGACCTCTACTTTCTCAGCCCTTCTGATGATCATCAACCCTAATTTCTTATATCTCTTACTGCACAAAATACTTGGAATATCTTTTTTTTTTTTCTATATTGAACCCTTAATGATACATGTATATTTTGAAAAATAAAAATTTAAATGGTTGCTAGAACTGACTAAATATTTTAGTATCATGTACTCATTTCATCATGACTCTCCCCTCGTATATTTGTGATAACATGTTTAAATCTTGTTCAATATCAGAATTTTACTATTATAATTTTTTGTAATTACAGTATAAGAACAATATAGTAAAACTATATACATATGTGAGGCTCAAATTGACTATAAAATTAATGTTCATAGCATGATCCACCAATACCCATTGGCAATCACAAGTTCCAAGGGTAACTTCAGCAACCCCCAAATAATTCAAAAAGGCAGTTTTCTCAGTTCTCAAGGGTGAATAGCAAATAACCTTTTATATATGACTACGTGTTAAGTTCTAGTAATATACCGAGTGAGTTTTAGGGTTACTAAGATGTGGTATTCATAAATCAATTTTTAAAAAATTCTGTATATTATGGAAAAGGCTGATTGACATACAATACTTATAAATATCAAATATTACCCAAAGGATCAGTTTGTCAAATTGGACTCACAAGACTCAGAGATCTCAGCCAGTGTCAACCTTTACTAATAATTTCAAGGTTGTGGGTTGTAAGGGACAAGAGAAGCAGGGAGTGTTTTGGACCTCCAATCTAACCTACCCTTCAGCTCATGTTTTTCCTGTGACTTGTTTTGACCCAGTTAAGAGACAAGTTTTCTAAGTGAGAAACACAATCCCTTCACACAGAATTGGAGGCTTATGTCATGAAATACCTCCATTTTTAATATTTTTTTTATTTTTTGAGAGAGTGTGGGAGAGCACGAGCAGGGAGGGAGGGGCAGAGGAAGAGAGAAGGGGGGGAATCTCAAGCAGGCTCCACACCCAGCACACAGCCAGACTTGGGGATTGATCTCACAAACCTGAGATCATGACCCAAGCCAAAATCAAGAGTCAGCCCACTGAGCTACCCAGGTGCCCCCAAACACCTCCATTTTGTTCTCTGATAAATACAAGACATACAGGGGGCATTTTCTAGGGAGCCATGCACCATGAGGCCAGGCTGGTTTAACACAAGCAAGTTTAGATGGGCCAGGTATGTTAGGCTTAAAATGTTCCATAGATAAGGATTCCCCCTGTTAGTAGTATATACATATAAATATTTTTTTTAAATTCCAGGAGGTCTATCACTAACGTGTTACAAGGAAATTAAGCAGTCTCCTGGAACCTTTTCCCTGGTAGTATCCTCTGTCTGCATGGATTAATCTTTCATTGTTTAGATACATAAATGTTTAAAGTTGTGGCCTATTATTATTCAATAACTGAATTTTAAGATACGTGTATCTCATATGCCATCTTTTAAATATAAATGATCCACATCGCTCTCATTGAAAAGATGTAAACTTGATTTCCTAAAATTTACTAATAGTGATTCTTACGGGGCATAGAAGTAAAGCTATTTAAATTATTTTGTATAGGTTATCAAAGTAAATAAAATTAAAACATCTATCATATTTTATATGCATGTGAATAGTCATAGTCTTCTCTAATGACATAAACAAGAGATGTTTCATGTCTGTTCCTTTCTAATTATTGATTATTATCTTTTGTTTTTTCCCTTGGTAAGAAGGTGGATAGTTAGTCATTGATCTGAAGCTTCTTTGGCATTATAATTTACATTGGCCAAAGCTAGTTCTTGTTAGTGATACCTTTTGATATAGGAAATAACAAATTGAAAGTAGCAAAGCATTCTAGTTCAGCTTTCTTGAGTGGGAGGATGATTTTTTTTTTCTGTAAAAATGTGCTTAAAGATGCTGTTTTAGGAAGAAAGCCATGATGAAGTTCTACTTTAAAAAAAAAAAAAATCTGAGACTTATTAATGCTATTTTCTCAAGCAATAATTGACTGCTGGTGCAGATATCCTGAGACTCTCATTGAGTTTTATTGGCTTCATTTATTTATTTATTATAAAGAGGGTACACTTTCATGATAGCAGGATGAGCTACTATGAAATGAACATTAATGCTCATCTTTAGACAAATTTGTCTAAATTCCTGTCTTAGGTCTGACAGGTTATTAGTGAATAAAACATTCTAATTTATTTGGACAATTATCTACTTTTAATCTCCTGCTTTTTAAAGTAGAAAAACAAAACAACAAACAAACACAGACACCCACAACTAAATGACAGGTGGGCCTGTAATGTTTTTTTCCTTTCTTTTTCTTTTCAGCTGGTTAATGATTGACCTGTAGTATTTCTTTTGAAAGCTGTATTTTGTGTGTGTGTGTTGTGTTGTTTTCAAAAAATGAGTTAGAATCCATCTGTTTGGCAATCTTCATTTTTAAGCATTGCAAAAGAAAAAATCCATTGCCGTGAAACGTTATGCAAGCCTTATAGCTCACTGCTGTGTCCTGCAGGGGTTGCCTTTCTTTGTATGCTTTCTTTGGACTTCATAGCATGGAACTAACTAGCTTCTAACTAAACTTTAACTAGATGTCTTAAAAACCTTTGATTGTGAGCAGTTCCATTCAGTTAATTTATGTGAATCTCTAAATATTCACAAGTATCCATGCTTTTCTTAATTGTGTTTAAACATTTCAAAACACATTGAAATAAGTCTTAGCAAACTGCTTGCAATTTTGGCCCTTAGCAATACCAAGTTTGTGACCTTACAGTCTCCACATCTCTAAAGGTATCCCATTATTTTCGTCCTTTAATCATTTTATTTGTAAAATTACACTAATTTGTAGCCTAATGTTAATATATATTCACTCAGAATTTTTTGCTAATGTCTATTTCATTATTATTTTAATATATTGCTTAATTTAATTTGCCTTTTTAAAAAAACTTCTTTATTGACATATAAGAATTATACTTTTCTTCTCTAACATCTAGGTCATGTTTCAGTGTTATGGTTATATTAGTTTTATAAAAGTAATTGGAAAGATTTCATTAGGCTTTATCTTGTATTTTTTGTCATGCAATTTATGCTGTCAGCAATTAGGCCAGCCAGTGTAATGCCTCAACTAATGGTCCAATGATACCTGAATATGTACTATTTATTCACAGAATTCCTTTATCAAAATTAAGGGCTTAGAAAAAAAATGTCTAGGTTATACTGTGTTTTCAATGATGCAAGAGTTGTAAGGTATGGCCTTTGAGTACATGCATTACCAGAAGTCAGAATACAGTTCACATCTAATATGTAATAACCCTTGAATGACATTTTTTAAAGGAAAAAGTAATCTTGAAGAATTTTGCTGATATGATTACTATTTTTACTTCACTGCTTGAAAAAAATTCATTTAATAAGATGCCTTTCTATATAGGTGAAGATGTCAGATAAATGTCATTTTAAGCAGCTACCTAAGCAGTAATGATATCTTCTTATTTTGAACTCAAAATTTAAAGAGTCTCTCTTTCTTCCTGACTATTAAAAGTTAAATAAGCTTTACCAAAAAGTGTCAGCATCACATTTATTATTTTTTGTGAGAATACTGAATATGTTCTTTCTAGCAATGATTCCAAGCAATTATAGCAATTATATCACAACTCTTTCATTATGTTCCTCACTCAACACCTAACATATGTACTTGTAAAAGGAGTATTTTTGGTTCACAGTGACTATTCATATCAGCCAAGCTACCAACACTCTGCTTTACAACATGAGTCTTTGAGCTTAAGTAGAAATTACTATGGATATGACTTGAATCTTAGTTTTATCATGATGTTGATTATAAATGGTTATGTTTAAGAGTGAAAATTATTGCTTTTACTTAAGCTTTATAGATAAACTCAGATCACAATATTATGGATGTAATTTGATTCATTAAAAAGTTGGTAGGCTTTATATTAATAATTTTTTGAAAATTCATAGTCTGGAGCATTCTTTTCAGAGTGCTCTAGGCATCCTTCACTTGAGGGCTTTGCTTTTGAGGGATATACTTTGGGGGAAAAAAGTGTAATTAGAAGTATTGATACTATTATAGGTGTATATCACTTGAAACAAAGTCTTTATTTATAGGCCAGAATTCTTTAACCAAAATATTTTTAAAGCTAAGTCAATAAAACCAACCCATAGGAGCTTGGGACCATTTAATGAAGGGACTCACACACAAGTGTGTTATAGAAAAATATATTGATATTTAAGATACTGACATTGAAAAGCTTAAAAGATAATCACAGGTAGTTATATAAGAAGGCAGGAAAACATGAAACAGTTATGGCCAAAATATGAAAAAACTGTTTTGGCAAATACAGTGTAACATCTCAAATATGTGGAAAATATGAATATACAGAAAAGAAGAGATGCATTTATTAAATGTTTATCAGATACCTGGCATTAGTGCAGAGTACTTTGTTGTACATTGTTTTGTTTATCCTCCTAATGAAATAATCAATGAAGTAATATTAATCTTGTTTTCATATTAAAAAAAAAAACCAGACTATAGAAGTAAATAACTTACTCAAGATCATATTGCAGTAAGTAATGAATGTGGGCTTTGAACCAAGTGTTCTCTAACCTCTTTGCTTTCTGGAGAGTTCTGAATAGCTGAGCTTTTACTGAATAACCAAATCTCTGATTGTGTCTCCTATTATCTCTTGTTTGCTTTCCTCCCCATTCCCAATCCTTTGATTTTGGTTAGTGCTCTATTTATTATATTCCATCCACTTCTCACCAAGTGACAAGTTGCTTTCAATGAAAAAGACAACCAAAAGGTTATGGCCTTACAAGGAGCACCCCAAAACTTTCTAGAGATCAGAATTGCAGACCTTAGTAAAGTCTGCTGCCATATTGAATCACCTTGGTTTAAGGATGCTTAGTGGGGCTGAGAGTTTTAGTCATTGTATCACCTGCATGTTAGATTTTTCGGTGGTTGAAAACCACTGGTTTAGAAAATGTTAAGTTGTATCTTCTGCTAGTTGCTTTATTTATCAACTTCATAATTAGATTTTAATTATTTGTGTGTGATTGGGCATGTAGCCATCCTTGGAAATGCTAAGTAACCAATGTTCTTCATGACCTTGCCATTGTTAATGATGACTCTACCTTCCTTGCCCGTAAATTCCTTTTTACATCATTTACCCTTCACCACATTATGAGCTCCATTAGAACCCTATCTTTATTCCCACATCAACCTCAAACTATGGCTTTAAGACCTTCCCCTTGTCTGTATTTCAATTGCATATCATTTCCATTTACTCTTCCTTGATCCAATTTATTTCTTTCAAGTTCCAGATTTCCTTTATCAAGAGCTTCATTGTGAGATGGGTCTAACCTCAAGTACCTTCCCATCACTTTCCCATATTACTTAATCTGACTTCAGAAAGGCACATTTACAGGAGGTTAAGAAGATATTTCTACACCCCCATGCTAATTATTCCCAGTCATAAAACCACTTAGTTCATATCACTGCTTCTAGGAAACTACTTGCAAACCTGGGATCAAAGGAATATACCCATTTTCCCCAGATTCTAATTAAATGACTAGACTCTCTTTCATATCTTTAAAAGGTAAAAATTTAGTTTGCCAGGAAATCTTTTGTGGTCTGACCTCTTTATGTTTTATATTTTATTAGATTTCATGTTACTTCATATTTATGTTATAAAACAGTGAATTACAATCAAGCCAATTAAGTTTATCTGTATTAATAATTGATAGAGATTTTTCATTGTGTCTGTTTTGTAATGTGTATTAAGTAGTATCATCTATGTGCATTTGTAGAAGACTTACATACATAGATTAAAGGGGTCTTATTTTCTGTGGTGCAAAATTCTGTCTTCTGTTGCATAAGACTGTGAGTGCCTGGTTGCCAGGTTAGAAAAGTTATCTTTACCTCTTTATATCTCTAACAGGCACTTATGATCCCAGCATAAAGAAAACACTCAACAATGTTTGTTGGATGCATCAGAATAAGTGTTCCTTAATTTATCTGAAATAGAGTAGCAGGGAAGTAAATATCACTAGAAAAGTACAAAATGGAATAGTGACTGAAAAAGTCAATACACTGTACTAAAAATGGAAAGTATCAGGTATTCCAGTCCTTGCAATTAAAAGAATATTATCTTGTGGCCTACTGAGAAAAATGAAGGAACTTTTAAAATGCTTTTCTGAAACTAATTTGCAAAAAAAAAAAAAGGCACTTAAGGATTAATAATCATTAGTCTTCTGTACTGTGGTAAAATACAGCAGGCTGAAAGCACTGATAAGATGGCAAGTTCTTTTTTCTTTAAACTTAATATTTAAAGTAAATTGTACAAACTGAGCAATAGTTCATTGAGGAAAAGTCTATTGTTTTATTACCCAGCTGATCTCATAATTGCAATTGTAGTGATGTAACCAAATACTCTGTAAATAGCTATGACATTACTGAATTAGAACAAAATATATTCATCAATGTATTACTAAACAGCATAGTGATTGTCCATTTTCTTGTCAGACAATTTTACATTGTATTTCGTCTGAAATTATATCTGGTGGACCCAGATTCTTAGAAAGAGGAAAGTCTACTTCAAAAGATTGCATTGCAGTCAAGGTTATATTTGCTATCTTTTTTTTCTCTGAGGTAATTGCATGATGAAATTATGTGTGAAAAGAGAATTTTCAGCTACTACCTTGAATAAAGGTTGAGGAAAGGTTATGTTTAGCATAACTCCATTTCCAACACATTGTTGCCCTACAGGCAGAATAATCTAATTTCACTTCTTTCCTGATTCCAGCAGAGTACTGAATCCTCAGTCTTTCAGTGTATTTTTTGGTCTACTTCTTCATTGATATTTGCATTCCCTCCTCTGATTGTGTGGAAAAATAAGATGACATGAATGTAATGATTTGACCATCACTTACTATTTAAAAAAAAAAAAATGTCCTTTGCATTCCCACACTTGCATTTCTCTTACCGTTAAATACTTTCCAGTGATATTTTATTTTTTCTCATTAAGCTTCTGAATTGGTCTTATTCTGAAATGTATCTAAATTCAATTCAGAGGGGTGCCTGGATGGCTCAGTCATTAAGCGTCTGCCTTCGGCTTAGGTCATGATCCCAGGGTCCTGGGATCAAGCCCCGCAGCATCAGGCTCCCTGATGAGCAGGAAGTCTGCTTCTCCCTCTCCCACTCCCCCCTGCTTGTGTTCTCTCTCTTGCTGTGTCTCTCTCTGTCAAATAAATAAATAAAATCTTAAAAAAAAACTCAAGTCAGAAAGAGAAAAATAATCAAATTCTCCAGTTTGGTTTTTGTTAAACTGGAATGATACAGTACCAGTCTGGTATCAAAATACAGACTAAAGAATTAATTTTCAATTAATATTGATACATCACTTTCTATACATGAATGAAACATCTAGTTTTCCATTTATTTATTTATTCATAGGTGTGCTATGTATTTGTTGCTTTATGCCAACCATTGTTTTACAAAGATCGTTGATAAAATGTTTTTAAAAAGCTAGGGGGACCAACTGAAGAACACTTTACGAAATACCTGACCAGTACTCTTGATAAGGAAAATCTGTGTCCTAAGATGGCCAACTGAGCCCCCGGGAGAGTCCCAGTTCTTGCCCCAGGGGCTCTTCTCGGTTCTCCTCCCTGCTCCACCTCCCCGCGCGCATCAATCCGGGTTCTTTTCCCTGCCCCGTTTAGCGCCTGTGCCAAAAATGCCAAGTATGCGGAAGTAGAAGTGTATAAATTGCACCCTTTGTGCTTGGGGCTCAGACCTTTGGAGACCACTCTCTTCTGAGCCTCTCGGCGTTAAATAAACCTACTATCCTCCAAGATCTCCAGGTGCCACTTGATTCTTCTGTCGGGCGATTCAGTTCAGGTTCCGTAACTCTCCAAAAAGCTGTCTAGGTCATTAAAAACAAGGAAAGTTTCAAAAACTGTCACAATCAAGAGAAGCCTAAGGAGATAGGATGACTAGATGCAATGTTTAGTATCCTGGACAAGATTTGTAATAGACAAAGTAGGTATATAGAGGAAGTCTGAATAAAGTATGGGCTTTAGTAAGAAATATATTGATATTATCTCATTAATCTTGACAAATGTACCATCAAATGTAAGATGTTATTAATAGAGGAAACTAAATGTGGTTATTATAGGAATTCTCTGTACCATCTTGGCAATTTTTCTGTAAATCAAAAACTGTTCTAAAGTTAAAAAAAAATTAGAAGCTGGAAGCTATAATATATTTAGCTCTAAACTCCTTATCATTTTACAGAGGAAGAGACTGAAGGCCATAGAGGTTGTATAACTCACCTAGGGTGGGATACAGCTTATCAGTAAAAATAAAAGACCTGGAACCAGAAAATGACACATTCTTTGGGATAACTGACAACGAATCAATTACACCATTGAAATACATATCAGTACTTATAGGAAAAACACCTTTAGTATGTATTTTTTATTCCTTGACTTTAATGGCATATTAACTAGGTCCAATAGTATCTTTAACTAGTAGTATCTTTCCATGGTTTAAGTTGATAGCATTTTCCGTGGCCTCTAGGTACTTTCTGGCTGCTCTTTCTTGTTTTGGTCCCTGTCAGTAATCCATTTATATGCTTTATTTGCCTCTGCATAGCTGATATCTCTAACACTTGATCTGATTTATTTCCATTTACTTAAAAAATTTTTAATTTCTTTCTTTATTGATGTCTTTGGGATAAAGACTTTATTACAATGTCACAAAAATGTTATTTTGTACTATATTGAGTTATGTCTGAGCTTTGCTGAAATGAGCAAAGCCAAGGGAGTGATTAACAAAGCTAGATGAAAAATTTTATTTACATAATATATATTTAACATACTTGAGCCAATATATATTGTTACAAGAAGTATTAAAAACAAAAGAGGAGGGGAGCTTAGGTGGCTCAGATGGTTAAGCATCTGCCTTCGGCTCAGGTCTTGATCCCAGGGTCCTGGGATGGAGCCCTGAGTCCCAGCTCAGTGGGGAGTCTGCTTCTCCCTCTCCCTCTGCCTCTCCCCCTGCTGATGCTCTCTCTGTCTCTCTCTCAAATGAATAAAACAGATAAAAAACACAAACAAACAAAAAAACCCAAAAGAAGATAATCTCCTGATACACACCTTTTGGTGTCCAGGTAATCTATATTGCTCTATATAAATGGCATTTGGCACCTGTCTGAGATTATGGAAGAACCCAACAGGTATATTGAGACTATTGTTTGTAGGGGTTATGGTACTTGAGAAAGGCTTCTAGGCTTCCTGTCTTGCATTATTTATTTAAAATAATACAAGTGAATGCTTGAAATATTTGAATAAATGCAAAGAAAGCTAAATTTGGATGTGAATAAAAAGAAAAGCTAACTATAGGCTAATGAAGTAAAATACCCAAAGAAGTATTTAAGAGGCACTAGAGTAAGTGGGGGGAATGAGTTAAATTTGCAAAATTTACTGTTTTGGCATGAGTAACAAAACTTAAGTCTGCCAATTCAAGATGTACGGTGAAATTGTAGAAGTTAGACTTTACCCATATGCAATCAAATCTTATTTTAATGAACACGAAAGATTCCAATATAGTTGAAAATCAAGACTTAGGTAAAATAAACACTTTAAAACTGACAGGGAAGAGTATTTACAGAAAGTAGTCACAATACCATATTAGGTGAAAGGGTTACTCTGGTATCTGTAAGGGCATAGCATATTAAAGGTATACCTATCTCGAGTGGATTTTTGTTAGAAAATAGTGTGGATAGATTGTATTGTTTAAAATGGCCATTTGAAGATGAAATATTCTGATATTTTGCAGGGAGTATAATAAGAAAAATATTACCATATGTTATTAGAACCACAGTCAGATAACAAGAATTGTGAAAAACCCTGTGCCAAAGTCTCACTATTATGATAAAATTAACAAATAGAGACAGTATATTCTGAAAGGAGTGGGAAGAAAAAGCTACATTTCTTTTCCACAGCTGTTTTTACCAGAGCTAAGAAAGTGGTTGAGGATAGGTGGGTGGCCGACAAGTCACCATCTTGAGCAGAAGGAGGGAGTGAGAAATAGCAACTGGACAAAAGTTATGGTAAATATTTCCTCCTTATATTTACCTTTTCATCCAGCCTGGATTTTTCAGTCTTTCTCCTTTGACAAGCAAAAAGCTATAAGGATGTGTATAAAGCTTTTTATCCCACCGAAAGTCATTGGACAGAACTTTTTAGGGACATCTGGTCTCACTTACGAACTAGAATGACAGAACTATTCAACATTTGTAAGCGCCTTGGAAAATGGGATACATGACAGTTTACATTTACATCCTGTCTCTCCTCTTTGTGTGTGGGTAGGTTTGAATTTACTGATTGGGTGTAGATAACTTCAACAGGTTTAAAGCTAAAGCACTGTTAGGTTACAAGTCTGTCTGTGAAATTTCCTTGACAATAAGAAGGAAAAGTTGAAAAAAAGAAACTTGTAATTAAATATCTTAGCAGACCACCCCTTTATGCTAACCAGATTTTGGATCTTTTATGATGAGCTTAGTGGTTACTCCTCATCAAATAAATCATTGTGATAATTTTCCCCTTAAAAATGTACAGACACACTTCTGTAGTAATAACAGCTTCAGCAGACATGAGACTATAATAGAACCTCCATTTTTAGCCTTTGCTCCATTTTTAGAGCCAAGGAGCTCATTTCTCTCCTTCATGCTGTTAATAGATTTTCAAGTTACTCAGGTATTTAAAACATTTCTTTTAAATTACAGAAGTGGAAGAAATCATAGAATTGACACTTCGGGAACTATCTTTTCTAGATATACTCCCAAACCCATTCTGCATGAGGCAGATCTAAATAAAAATACAAAAGCACCTTCTCAGAGAATCACTGTTGCTAACACTGGGGGTGGTAAAAAAAATAAAAAATAAAATAAAATAAAAAATGGTAGTAGATTCTGGTTAAGCACTGTGGGCACAGAGTATCTTTCCATTTCCTTATGTCTTTTTCAATTTCTTTTATCAATGTCTTACAGTTTTCAGATCTTTCACCTCCTTGATTAAATTTATTCCTAAGTATTTTATTCTTTTTGATGCTATTGTAAATGGGGTTGTTTTCTTTATTTCTTTTTCGGATATCTCATTGTTAGTATATAGAAACACAACAGATTATCTGTATGTTAATTTTGTATCCTGCAACTTTCCTGAACTTGTTGATTGGTTCTAGCAGTTTTTGGTGGAGTCTTTAAGAATTTTTATATGTAAAATCAAATCATTTCCAAAGACATTTGTACTTCTTCCTTTTCAAGTTTGTCAAGTGCTTTTTCTGCATCTGTTGAGATCGTATGAATTTTTATTCCACTAATATGGTGTATCCCATTTATTTATTTATGTATGTTGAACCATCTTTGCATCCCAGAGATAGATCCCACTGGCTCATGGTGTACAACTTTTTAATGTGCTGTTGAATTGGGTCTGCTAATATATTTTTTAAAGATTTTATTTATTTATTTGTCAGAGAGAAAGAGAGAGCACAGTGGGGGGAGCAGTAGGCAGAGGGAGAAGCAGGCTCCCTACTTAGCAAGGAGTCTAATGTGGGACTCGATCCCAGGACCCTGGGATCATGACCTGAGCTGATGGCAGAAGCTTAACTGACTGAGCCACCGAGGTGTCCTGGCTTTGCTAATATTTTGTGGAGAACTTTTGCATCTATATCCATAAGGGATATTTATCATTAGGGGTTTTTTTTTTTTTTCTTTTTTTCTTTTAGTGTCTTTTTCTGGCTTTGATATCAGGGTAATATTGGCATCATAAAACAAATTTGGAAGTGTTTCCTCCACATCAATTTTTTTGGAAGTGTTTGAGAAAGATAGTGTTAATTCTTCCTTAAATGAGTGGTAGAGTTTGTCTGGGAAACTATCAAGTCCTAAGCTTTTTTTGTTGGGAGATATTTGATTACTAATTCAATCTCCTTACTCATTATTGGTCTGTTTATATTTTTTATTTCTTCATGATTCAGTTTTGGTAGGTTGTATGTTTCTAGGAATGTATCCCATTCCTCTAGGTTGTTTAATTTGTTGTTGTAGAGTTGGTCATAATAGTCCTTTATGATCCTTTATGTTTCTGTGATTTTAGTTGCAATGTCTCTTTCATTTCTGATATTTTTGAGTTTTTTTTAGTTAATCTACCTAAAGGTTTGTCAATTTTGTTTTTCTTTTCAAAAAACTAGTTATTAGTTTCATTGATCTTTTCTATTGTTTTTCTGGTCTTTTTCATTTATTTCTGCCCTTATCTTTGCTATTTTATTCCTTCTGCTAACTTTGGGCTTAGTTATTCATCTTTCTTTAGTTCCTTGAGGTATAAAGTTAAGTGGTTATTTGACCTCTTTCTTTTCTCTTAATGTGGGTGTTTATTGCTATAACATTTTCTGTTAGGTATGCTTTTGCTGCATTCCCTAATTTTTGATATGTTGTGTTTCCATTTTCATTTGTCTCAAGATATTTTTTTGATTTGTCTTTTAATTTTTTCCTGAGTCCCATTGGTTGTTCAGTAGCATGTTGTTTAGTCCCTACATATTTGAGAATTTTCCAGTTTTCTTCCTATTATTGATTTCTAGTTTCATCATATTATGGTCAAAAAAGATACTTGGTATGATTTCTGTCTTCTTAAATAACTTACTTTGTGATATATAATCTACCCTAGACTTCTGTAAAGGCTCACTTGTCAATGGGTGATTGTTAAGACTATGTTCTCCAGGGGCTCCCAGACCACAAGTAACAGAAGGTAGAGCCAGTACACAGGCCATTGCAGGGTCCACAGCCATGACTGAGGTCTGTATGCCTATTATCCAATGTAAGGGTCAGCAGGACTCCTTGGAGGTCTCTTTGTGCTTGATCCCACAGCTCCCACAAAGGCACTTTGTTCATGTTTGGGTGCCACATTGTTCTTGAAGGGGGGATAAAAGCAAGGGAAATCTCCTTTAGTCATATTGCTGATATTCTTTTCTTTTACTGCTGGCCATAGGCAGAAGATATGTTCTCAGGTTCTGATTGTGTTCCAAGATAAAGTCATGAGGATATCTCTAGTTAGGTGGCTTACTCATATAATACTTTTTAAATCTCCTTGAATAGCACATATAAGTCACTTAACATTGTATTATTGACTTTCATATATATATATATATATATGTATATATACTTTTTAGCATCTACAATAAATTCATAAGGTAGATGTAGTCATCATACATAATCCATGTGTGCCTACTCAGGATCAAAGAGACTAAGTGGTTTACTCAAAGTGGTTGTTGAGTAAGAAATTACAAGGACTTGGAGCAATTCTAGTTTCACAATCTTATTTCCTATCCTTGGGAAGTAAGAAAAAAAAATGGTGGCTTTGGAAAAATTTAATTGAGGCCACCAGGTCTCAGGTTAAAACATAGTGTTGGAGAAGAAGAAACCATTCATGACCAAGTGAAGTGAGTTTGGGATTGATATGGGACAGGTTGTGTTGATGGGACAAAGCAGATAATCATTGAAGTCTAGTATCACAGTATGAAATGCGTTTGGTTACTGCTATTTAATGTACAAATGTGAGAAATCTGTTCTCTATTGGAAGGCAATTCATAAAATAAATAACATTGTATCTATTAACATTAGCAAATGAGAACAGAAAATAAATGACTTTGAAAACGATACTTTTTAACATACCATATGAATGATGCAGATTCGTTGGGGGTGAAAAAATTAGCAATCTGTTCATATTGGTTGCCAGAAAGTTACTGAATTTTAAATATGGGTACTTCTGTTTTGACTGTGGAGGCTGACAGAGCTGTGTGTCTGAAATTTTAACCAGAATGACTGGTGAGGCTAGGATAAGATAGTAGATATTCTGGACTTGGAATATGTACTTAACAATGCAAACATCTTACTGAGGTGTAATATATGTCTTATAACCTTTGTTTTTTCTGATGTTACTATGAACTTTATGCAAGAGTATTTGTTACTCAAAATATAGGAAAAAATCATAAAAAAACAAATGAAGGATGGATTAAAAGATTAGCAGCAGCAGATAAATCACCATCATTTGATCACTTATAATTGGAGATGATAGAGTGATATGCTAAGAGAAGCACATTTAAAATACTTCCAACTCACGAGAAATTGAGTAAGATAATGTATCTAAGTTGAAACTTCCTCCCTAACTCTCCTTACTCTTTAAAGTTCTGTATTTTTGGGCTGTCTAACTGGAAATATGTCTAGTCAGATGATGAACTGTTATTTATTTCAAGATGATGGTATGTGAAATTCTGGATGAGATTTGTGTTTTAAGGCTAAAGGAATGCTGTCATATTAGGGGGGAATGCCTGGTTTGGAAGGAAGGATTGACTTCCTAGAAACGGTAGGAGCAAAAACCACATCATAGGAGATCTAGGCTCCCAGGCAGTGGGAACTGGCAAAACTACATTTCTAGTCTGAGAAAGTGAAATAAAGCATCATAAAGATAGGCTGATACTTTTCTGCCCAAAAGTCGTCTGGATCTTTCTAAGAGCAAAGAATATGATGGAACCTGAAAGAAAGTTTGTAAGTTTGAATATCAGGAAAGCAATCAAATTAAACTTCAACATTTGAATTTAAATGATTTTTTTTTTCCAAATGAGTAACATTTTTCTGCATATGTGTGTTATGTAGTGGGTTGGTGATAAAGAAGAATAAAAGTCACATGTCTGCTTTAAAAAGTTTAGTAATAAGTAGGGGAGAGAGACATGTCTACCATATGAATAAAAATAATAAAAATATGAGGAAGGACCAATGTGCAAAGATATGTCCTTTCTTCAATTTCAACTACTGTTTTAATATTTTCTATTTTGGGCTGCACTCTTAGTGAGATCATAACACTGAAAGTTTCTCCCAGCCAGATAGTGATTAGAGCAATACTGAAATTTGCTAGTAATCTGTGACTACCACTTATTGATGGTGACAATTGGGATTTCTTTTTTTAAAAATTAATTAATTAATTTTAAAAATATTTTATTTATTTGACGGGGGCGGTGGGGTGAGAACAAGCAGGGGGAGTGGCAGAGGGAGAAGCGGGCTCCCCGCTGAGCAAGGATCCTGATAAGGGACTCAATCCCAGGACCTTAGAATCATGACTTAAGCCAAAGGCAGATGCCCAACTGGCTGAGCCACCCAGGCGTCCCAGACAATTGGGATTTCTAATTAGACTACAGTGTATATAGAGTTTTTTTGACCTTCCTTGAGAAGTGGGTGGTGTGCAGACAGGTAAGACTGTGGCCCCTCAGGAAGACTGAGTTACAGACAAGAGCTGTGTCCAGAAGGGCTGCTTAGAAGAAAGAGGGAGGAGTAGTGGCCAGAGCTATTGTGTGAGGGTGTAATAAGAAAAATATTTGTGTTCTTTGCCACTAATCAAACAGATTAGGCCTTTTAAATATTACTTTGAGTTTGTCTTTCTGCATCCTTCCCTCATCCATCCTTCCTTCCTTCCTTCCTTCCTTCCTTCCTTCCTTCCTTCCTTCCTTCCTTCCTTCCTTCCTTCCTTCCTTCCTTCTTCCTTCCTTCCTCCCTCCCTCCCTCCTTCCCTCTCTCCCTCTCTCCCTCCCTCCCTCCTTCTCTCTCCCTTTCTCTCTCTCTTTCTTTTTTTCCATTTGTAATCCTGTAAGGGTTTTCCTGATGATCCTGATTTTTATAGATATGAATAAGTAAAATCTTGTTAATGTGTGACACACAGTATTTGACAGGGTTCCTAGAAATTTAGGACTCTACTCAGAAATATATTAGATCTGCTGCACTTATTGAAAACATCAATTTACTTATTGTTAACTCTTTCTTAGTCATGTTACTGGAAGGAATCGTTTAGACTGTCCCAAGTAGTAGGTAGGCTGAAATCAATTCATTTGAATGCTCAAACTTCCTTTTCTTTTTTCTTTTTTCTTCTTTCTTTCTTTCTTTCTTTCTTTCTTTCTTTCTTTCTTTCTTTCTTTCTTTCTTTCTTTCTTTTCTTTCTTTCTTCTTTCTTTCTTTCTTTCTTTCTTTCTTTCTTTCTTTCTTTCTTTCTTTCTTTCTTTCTTTCTTTCTTTCTTTCTTTCTTTCTTTTTCTTTCTTTCCCTTCCCTTCCCTTTCCTTCCCTTCTTTCTTCTTTCTCTTTCCTTCTTTCCTTTCTTTGAAGTAAAGCATAATTTAAACACTTAAATTATCTGGGACTGGGAGTGGTAGCAGATGTTAATGTTTAGTCATTTTTTGTAGCAGGACGATTCTCTCAAAGAGAAAAGAAAGATAAAAAAGAAAAGAAAGAAAGAATTATTATGTATCATAGAATGTGTTTTGCATCTTTGAGAGGAGATAGATATATGTTTGAGTAGATATGGTGGGCATGTTAGGATTCTCCAGAGAAACAGAACCAATAGGATATATATGTATATTTCTCTTTCTATAGGTTATTATATATAATGCATCTGTATGTAGATCCTATATACATATGACTCTATCATTATATCATATATACATATAGATTTATTGTAAGGAATTATCTCATGTGATTATGGAGGCTGACAGTTTCCAAGATCTGTGGTGGACAAGCTGGACACCTAGGAGAGCCAGTGGTGTAGTTCCAGTCCATGGGCTGACAGGCTTGAGATTCAGGAAGAGCTGATGTTTTAGTTCATAGTCCAAGACAGGCAGGCAGGTGGAATACCTTCTTATTCAGAGGAAGCTCAACCTTTTTATTCTACTTAGGTCTTCAATTGAGTATACGAAGTCCACCCACATTAAGGAGAGCAATCTGCCTTACTCAGATTATCAATTTAAATGTTAAACTCATTCAAAAACACCCTCACAAAAACATCCAGAATATTATTTGGTCAGATATCTGGGCACTCTGTGGCCTAGTCAAGTTGACACATAAAATTAACCATCACAATGGGCAAGACAGAAGTGGCTACAGGAGGCAAAATGTGAGGGTAGTGTAGCCGTGAGGTCAGAAAGATATTTCGTCGTGTGACTTCAACCAAAAAACTGAAGAAACGTCATTTGGGCATCCACGAGCTATAAAATATTATTCTTTCCAAGACAATAAAACACAAAACTTAAGGGGCAGGATAAAGTAGCGAGGACTCTTTAAGGGTTAGGATCTTTTTCAAGGGTTTATCAAAATATGGACAAGGAACGCTGACAGGGTGCAGGTGGGATCCTCTGGGGCTTTTGCACTCATGTGACCTCCTCAGCTCTGTCAGTGGTATCTGCTCTAGATCCCCTTTTGTAGCATCAAAACTTGCTGAGTTTTCCATCTGTATTTTTCCTTTTTGATAGATATTAAAATGTTGTGTTTATGGATTCTTACTGGCTTAGAACTGCATAAAGACAGAAAAAAGAGTAAGTATTTTCAGCCAGTAATGTGACCAATTACTTTTTTGAAAAGTAAGTTTTTCAAGGGAAGATGTTTACTGGACTAAGTGATTTGAGGAGACAGCATACTCCTGGCACTGTCTGCCTGCCCACAGAGCAGCTTTCTGAGTTTTCTTTCCTCCCTTTGTAAGCTCTGTGGTTCCTAGGCTAACACAGAAGGCCACCCCTGGGCCAGTTTTAACTGTCCTCACTGATAGGGCAGGGCATTTCCCCTGCCCTGCTCAAGGCTGCCTCTTATTCTTCAGTGGACTTCTTACCCTGTTGCCCATGATTTCTCTTCTTAACAGGTAATTACAAGAAACTGTTCAAGTATGATCTTGTAAGCCATTTACAGTGAATAAGTGGGTCAAAAGCAAAGGTGAAAGATGCTATCTTTGAATGCTAAATCTCATTGACGTTTAAGGGTATCTTCTTGTATTGCATGGATTTCTGTTCAGCAGAGATGGCCGCATAGCAAGAGATTAATGTTGCAGACATAGAGGTTGCTGAACTTAAACGATCTTAAGAAGAAGCTATTCTTCACACATAGCTATCTAGGATGCTATGTTGGAATGCATTTTCATCTACATGGAGGCTGTGTGTGGACATATTTCCTGTAACTTCTGCAACCAGAAAGATAAATATTTTCTGATTAATATTTCTGTGGTCAACTAGAGTTTCTCAGCTTCATCTCATGAAGGAAAAAGATTTAGCACTAATTCAGTGACCTACTTTCTTGCCAGGATTGTCACCTGTGGGCTCAGTCCTGCTCTAAGCCAGTAGGAAATATGATGCTAGGCCAAAGGCCAGAGATAATAGATCAGTTCACTGGTGTTTTTGTTGTTGTTGTTGTTCTAATTCTTAAATAGCATACATAGCTTTGTATGGCTAGGTAAGAGAGAAATGTAGATCCAAGAAGCCAGCTGGGTCAGACACATTCTTGGCAGTCACTGATGTGCAAGATGACCATATATCTGATTTGACCTGTATTTAATTTGGAGAATTTCTAACCCAAATGATTGTAAGTACTTTCTCTTTTTGTAAGCAAAACATAATTTACATATATCCAAGTGCAAACATTAATATATATAGTGTGTCAAATAAGAACAGAACAGGTGGAACTCATGGGTGGCTCAGTCAGTTAAGTGTCTGACTTTGGCTTAGGTGCTGATATCAGCGTTCTGAGATCAAGCCCCGGGTCAAGCCCCAGGTCAAGCCCTATGTCAAGCCCTACATCAGGCTCCATGCTCAGTGGGGAGTCTGCTTGTCCCTCTACCCCCCCCCCCCCCGCTCATACTCTCTCTCTCAAATAAATAACTGAAATCATTAAAAAAAAAAGAGAGAGAGAGAATGGAGCAAGAAACACAGAATTTCTGACATCACCAACAATTTTAAAATCACATTCTCTTTATTTATTTATTTATTTATTTATTTATTTATTTATTTATTTATTTATATTCTGATAAGAATGCTTGAGATCTACCCTCTTTACAATTTTTTAAGTGCACAATACACTATTGTTAAGTATAGGCACGGTGTTGTACATTCGATCTCTAGGACTTATTCATCTTACATAACTGAACCTTTATACTTGTTGAACAGCAACCCTCTATCCCACCAGTACAGAATTTTTAGGTAACTTCCATCCATACATATTCATTTATAAATTACATATAAGAACGTATATGTAATGCTCATCATAAAACATTCCTAAAATAGAATTATGAAACAAGATACAAAAAGAAAGGAAAGCTCATGTTAGTATAATAGGAATAATTTGTATTTATTGAGTAATTATTATGTTCCTGTACTCCAAAGGAATATGGCCTGAGGAGTATACTCATTCCCTTTGCAACTTGTCCATCTAGATCATGATGAACATTTACTTGTTTGTTCCTGTCTTGCTCATCTTCCAGATGGGGACATTGATTGCCTTCTGGCTTCTCTGTATTAACTTGTTTCATTTTGTCTTGTACTTCCGAAGTTAGCTATGTAGACCTCTAGAATTTATGTGTTCTCCATATGTTCCCTTATTTCCCCTCTAGCTTCACAGACATTTATGTAGATCTGGAATGTTTGCTTCAAACTATGACTTGTTTCAGCTCTGGGGGCCAATTTATCTTATTCTGCCTTGTCCAATAGTTGCCAACAATGGACATGAGTATGTGTGCTAAATATTTACAACTTGTTATGTAGTAAATATCTAAGAAAAAATTCTAAGGTCTTCTGTCTCAGTGCAGGCTGTTACATTATGTAGTGTGGATAGTTTTGGCACTGACATATCATTATCCTTTGCTTTTAAGTGATGTCAAGTTTTATAAGCGTCTTGAGACAAAAACAAATATGTCACACACTTGTATCCAATCCTGAGTTGAAAAAATGGTCTTTTAAAATGTAAAGCTACAGTGTCTGCTGTTTGAAACTTTTTCTTACATTCAAACATGGTGTGCTCAGAATTTTTCCTTCTGTGATGATTGGACCCCAAGTTGCTTAGTCTGCTGCTATTATGCTACCTTGGTATCACTTGATTATGCATTGAGTTCTGGAGGTTCAAAACTGTTAGTCTGTCTTCATGTCTTACAATTAGTTGTCCCATTGTGTGTATGTGTGTGTGTTTTTTAATATTAGTACTTAAAGAGAATTTTGAAATAATTTCAGGCTTGGAATGTTACAAAGATAGTACTAACAATGTCCTTCTAAATTTCAGTCAATTTTCCCAAATGCCAGCATCTTACATAACCATGGCCGGTTATCAAACCCAGAAATTCCTCATACAATACCAGTAGCTAATCTATAGACATTGTTTACATATTATTCATTGTCCCATTAATCCCTTTGTTTTCTGGACCAGGTTCTGATCTAGGATCACACAGTTGTTATATCACTTTAGTCTCCTTTAATCTGGAATAGGTTTTCAGGTCTTTCTTTATCTTTCATGAGTAATGGCCAGTTGTTTTGTACAATGTCCCTCAAATTGGGTTTGACATGTTTTCTTATGATTAAATTCAGTTTAGGAATTTTTGGCAGGAATACCCCAGAAATGATGTTGTAACTTTCTCAGTGCATCATATCAGAAGGTATATGATGTAGATATTTATTACTGCTGGCAATATGAGCTATGATCACCTAGTTAAGGTAGTAACTGCCAGCTTTCTCCACTAGAAGTGTAATTTTTTCTCTTTATATGTATCTTTGTAGAACTTTCTCTTTTTCCACATTTATTTATTTGTTTATCTGTCTTGACTCATGGATATTTATTTGGTTATAAATTTTGTTCAGAGTATAAGTTATAATCTATATTAGTCAGGGTTCTGTGGATAAACTGAACTAGTTGGATAGACAGATGGATAGATAGATAGATATATGGAGATTTGTTATGAGGAATTGGCTCTTGTGATTATGGAGACTGAGAAGTCCCACAGTCTGGCATCTGCAAATTGGAGTCCCAGGAAAGCTAGTCCTGTAAGTTCCAGACCAAGTCTGAAGGCCTGGGAACCAGGAGAACTGATGGTATAAATTCTGTTTGTGGGATGGAGGTGACATGAATGTCGTGCTCAAGCGGGCAGTCAGGAAGCAAAGGGGACAAATCTCTCCTTCCTCCAACTTTTGCTCTATTTGGTCTCTCAATGGATTAGATGATGCCCACCTACATTAGAGAGGGCAGCCTGCTTTATTTAATCCACTAATTTAGATGCTAATCTCATCCAGAAATACTTTTACTTACATACTCCGAAAAATGTTCAGTCTTGGTACCCCGTGGCCAGTCAAGTTGACACATAAAATTAGCCGTCACATAATTCATTAACATGATTATCTATTATGTTGCTGAAATTGTCCTGAAGTTGAATATTAAAAGCTCCCTCAAGTTGACTTCTGTTTCATTTATCATCAAATATCTATATTAAAAATTAATTATTTCATCCTGATATCTTCAGTTCCAATTCAACACCTCAAAATTGATTCTGACCTTTCCCCTTTCCTTATTTATAACACTTTTATATAACAGTAAGAAATCTGGCTCTCATCCAGAATATATTCACTTATTTGCTATAGAATATACATAGTTTCAGAATTGGTAACCTATATCTATGAAAAACAAGTTTACTAACTTGAGTGCAATGGTTGTATACAGTTTTAACTTTCTTAGATTATGTAGTTAAAACACTTTTGTACAAAGTTTGGTTAGTTTTTTTTTTTTTCTTTGTTCCCTTCAATGCAGTTATGTAATTCATGCGTAATAAGAAAAAGGTTTTTTTGTTTTTGTTTTTTACGGTTTCTTGTCCATTTCCAACTATCCCACATGACCTGTTGATTTAAATTTTTAATTTATTTTTTGAGAATGTGAAATATTAACTCAATTTTAAAAGTCATACCTCGAAGATACATTCAGAGAAGTTTCCCTTCTACTGTGTCCTCATTCCTTATTCTTTCTATCCCATTCTCACTCATCCCCTGGAGGTAAAAGTTCATTCATTTCTGGCAGTCTTCTCTATTGTTCTTTCATTTTTTTTTCATAAATGTACAGATAAATGTATGTATTTTTATATTCTTTTCTGTCTTTTATGATAGGGGATATATGATAGAGTCTCTTTTGTACTGTTATTTCTTCATTTAGCAGTGTACCCTGGAAATATTCCATATAACTTAATAGAGATCTTCCTCATTCATTTTACAGCGACATTTACATTGTGTTTATTGTTTAATTAACCACTTTTCAATGGATGAACATTTAGATTGTTTCCAGTATTTTGTAATTACAAGCAATGTGTCAATGAATAACTGTGCTTATATGTATTTTGAATTTATAGATGTGTAGCTTCATACTTTCCCTTTTTAGTGTGTCATGTAACAAGTTTTCTGTATCTTTCTAGAACACATGCTTTTTCTGTGGCACGTTTGCTGTGGCAAGGTTCTGGAATTGACGTTAAGTAACTTTTGGTAGTTCCCCCAAATAATAATTATCTAATATGAATGCATTTAATGTTCCAAAGGACAGCTGTAAGAATGTGACACTCGCTCAAAATATATTCTAAATACGATGTTCAAAAATGTTTTGATCAATGGGAACAAAAATAAAATGTGCGTGGAGGTTCCCAAACTTAAGTCATCACTTAGCAAGTATTAAATTTCTCACTTACACACAGTTCTAAGTCATTTCTGCTGATTTTCTTTGTGGTATACCAGTTGTTTTGTAAAACTGATGTTTTTTATTTTTATTTTATTTATTTATTTTTTAAATTTTATTATGTTATGTTAGTCACCATACAATACATCATTAGTTTTTGATGTGGTGATCCACAATCCATTGTTTTCATATAACACCCAGTACTCCATGCAGTACGTGCCCTCCTTAATACCCATCACCGGGCTAACCAATCCCCCCTCCCCCCTCCCCTCTAAAACCCTGTTTGTCTCTCAGAGTCCATAGTCTCTCATGGCTCATCTCTCCCTCCAATTCCCCCCACTCCTTTTTCCCTTCCTTCTCCTAGTGTCCTCCAAGCTATTCCTTATGTTCCATAAATAAATGAAACCATATGATAATTGACTTTCTCTGCTTCACTTATTTCACTTAGCATAATCTCCTCCAGTCTCATCCATGTTGATGTAAAAGTTGGGTATTCATCCTTTCTGATGGCTGAGTAATATTCCTTCGTCTATATGGACCACATCTTCTTTATCCATTCATCTTTTGAAGGGCATCTCGGCTCTTTCCACAGTTTGGCTATTGCGGACATTGCTGTTATGAACATTGGGGTGCATATGGCCCTTCTTTCACTGCATCTGTGTCTTTGGGGTAAATACCCAGGAGTGCAATTGCTGGGTCATAGGGTAGCTCTATTTTTAACTTTTTGAGGAACCTCCACACTGTTTTCCAAAGTGGCTGTACCAACTTGCATTCCCACCAACAGTGTAAGAGGGTTCCCCTTTCTCTACAACCTCTCCAACATTTGTTGTTTCTTTCCCTGTCCATTTGTGCCATTCTAACTGGTGTAAGGTGGTATCTCAATGTGGTTTTGATTTGGATTTCCCTGATGGCTAATGATGATGAATATTTTTTCATGTGTCTGTTAGCCATTTGTATGTCTTCTTCAGAGAAGTGTCTTTTCATATCTTCGGCCCACTTTTTGACTTGATTATTTGTTTTGTGCGTGTTGAGTTTGAGAAGTTCTTTATAAATCTTGGATACCAGCCCTTTATCTGCAGTGTCATTTGCAAATATCTTCTCCCATTCTTTGGTTTGCCTCTTTGTTTTGTTGACTGTTTCCTTTGCTGTGCAGAAGCTTTTTATCTTGGTGATGTCCCAAAGTTCATTTTTGCTTTAGTTTCACTAGCTTTTGGAGATGTATCTTGAAAGAATTTGCTGTGGGCGATGTCAAAGAGGTTACTGCCTATGTTCTCCTCTAGGATTTTGATGGATTCCTGTCTTAACATTGAGATCTTTCATCCACTTTGAGTTTATCTTTGTGAATGGTGTTAGAGAATGGTCGAGTTTCATTCTTCTGCATGTGGCTGTCCAATTTTCCCAGCACCATTTATTGAAGAGACTGTCTTTTTTCCATTGCATGTTTTTTCCTGCTTTGTCAAAGATTATTTGACCATAGAGTTAAGGGTTCATATCTGGGTTCTCTATTCTGTTCCATTGGTTGGTATGTCTGTTTTTGTGCCAGTACCATGCTGTCTTGGTGATCACAGCTTTGTAATATAGCTTGAAATCAGGCAACGTGATGCCCCCAGCTTTGTTTTTCTTTTTTAACATTTCCTTGGTGATTCGGGGTCTCTTCTGATTCCATACAAATTTTAAGATTGTTTGTTTCAGCACTTTGAAAAATGTCATTGGAATTTTGATCGGGATGGCATTGAAGGTATAGATTGCTCTGGGTAGCATAGACATTTTAACAATGTTTATTCTTCCGATCCATGAGCATGGAATGTTTTTCCATCTTTTTGTGTCTTCTTCAGTTTCTTTCATGAGTGTTCTGTAGTTCCTAGAGTATAGGTCTTTTACAAACTCTTTGGTTAGGTTTATTCCGAGGTATCTTATGGTTTTTGGTGCTATTGTAAATGGAATTGTTTCTCTAATTTCTCTTTTTACAGTGGCTTTGTTAGTGTATAAGAAAGCAACTGATTTATGTGCATTGATTTTGTATCCTGCCACATTACTGAATTGCTGTATGAGTTCTAGTAATTTGGGGGTGGAGTCTTTTGGGTTTTCCACATAAAGTATCATGTCGTCTGCAAAAAGAGAGAGTTTGACTTCTTCTTTGCCAATTTGAATACGTTTTATTTCTTTTTGTTGTCTGATTGCTGTTGCTAGGACTTCTAGTACGATATTGAACAATAGTGGTGAGAGTGGGCATCCTTGACATGTTCCTGATCTTAAGGGAAAGGCTCTCAGCTTTTCCTCATTGAGGATGATATTTGCTGTGGGTTTTTCATAGATGGATTTTATGAACTTGAGGAATGTTCCCTCTATCCCTATACTCTGAAGAGTTTTAATCAGGAAAGGATGTTGTATTTTGTCAAATGCTTTTTCTGCATCAATTGAGAGGACCATATGGTTCTTCTCCCTCCTCTTATTAATGTGTTCTATCACATTGATTGATTTGTGAATGTTGAACCACCCTTGCATCCCGGGGATAAATCCCACTTGGTCATGGTGGATGATCCTTTTAATGTATTGTTGGATCCTATTAGCTAGGATTTTGTTGAGGATTTTGGAATCCATATTCATCAGGGATATTGGTCTGAAATTCTCCTTTTTGATGGAGAATAGAATGAGTCTGGAAGTTTTCCTTCTGTTCCTATTTTTTGAAACAGCTTCAGTAGAATAGGTATTATTTCTTCTTTGAATGTTTGGTAGAATTCCCCAGGGAATCCATCGGCCCTGGACTCTAGTTTTTTGGGAGGTTTTTGATCACTGCTTCAATCTCGTTGCTGGTTATTGGCCTTCAGGTTGTCAATTTCTTCCTGTTTCAGTCTTGGCAGCTTATAGGTTTCCAGGAAGGCCTCCATTTCATCCAGATTGCTCAGTTTATTGGCATATAGTTGTTGATAATAATTTCTAATAATTGTTTCTATTTCCTTGGTGTTAGTCGTGATCTCTCCCCTTTCATTCATAATTTTATTAATTTGGGTGCTTTCTCTTTTCTTTTGGATAAGTCTGGCCAGTGGTTTATCAATCTTATTAATTCTTTCAAAGAACCAACTTCTAGTTTCACTGATCTGATCTACTGTGTTTCTGGTTTTTAATTCATTGATCTCTGCTTTATTTTTAATTATTTCTCTTCCAATGTGTGGCTTAGGCGTCATTTGTTGCTTTTTCTCTAGTTCTTTAAGGTGTAGAGTTAGTTGGTGAATTCGGGATTTTTCTATTTTTTTGAGTGAGGCTTGGATGGCTATGTGTTTCCCCCTTAGGACCGCCTTTGCAGTATCCCATAGGTTTTGGACCGATGTGTTTTTGTTCTCATTGATTTCCATGAATTGTTTAAGTTCTTCTTTGATTTCTTGGTTGACCCAAACATTCTTGAGCAGAGTGGTCTTTAGCTTCCAAGTGTTTGAATTTCTGCCAAATTTTTTCTTGTGATTGAGTTCCAGTTTTAGAGCATTGTGGTCTGAGAATATGCAGGGAATAATCTCAGTCTTTTGGTATCAGTTGAGACCTGATTTGTGACCCAGTATATGGTCTACTCTGGAGAAAGTTCCATGTGCACTCGAGAAGAATGAGTTTTCTGTTGTTTTAGGGTGGAATATTCTGTAAATATCTATGAGGTCCATCTGGTCCAATGTATCATTCAAAGCTCTTGTTTCCTTGTTGATTTTCTGCTTAGATGATCTGTCCATTGCTGAGAGTGGAGTATTGAGGTCTCCTACAATTAACGTATTGTTATCAATATGACTCTTTATTTTGGTTAACAGTTGGCTTATATAGATGGCTGCTCCCATGTTGGGGGCATAGATATTTACAATTGTTAGATCTTCTTGTTGGATAGACCCTTTAAGAATGATATAGTGTCCTTCTGTGTCTCTTATTACAGACTTTAGTTTAAAATCTAATTTGTCTGATATAAGGATTGCTACCCCAGCTTTCTTTTGAGGTCCGCTGGCATGGAAGATGGATCTCCATCCCTTCACTTTCAGTCTGGATGTCTCTTTAGGTTCAAAATGAGTCTCTTGTAGACAGCACATGGATGGGTCCTGTCTTTTTATGCAATCTGCAACCCTGTGCCGTTTTATGGGAGCGTTTAGGCCATTCACGTTGAGAGTGATTATTGAAAGATATGAATTAATTGTCATCATGTTGCCTGTGAAGACATTGTTTTTATAGATTGCCCCTGTAAATTTCTGTTGTAGATCACTCTTGGGGTCTTTCTCCTTTTATAGAACCCCCCCTTAATATTTCTTGCAGGGCCGGCTTAGTGGTCACATATTCTTTCAGTTTCTGCTGATTGTGGAAGCTCTGCATCTCTCCATCCATTCTAAATGAAAGCCTTGATGGATAAAGTATTCTTGGCTGTATGTTCTTCTCATGTAGTATCCTGAATATGTCTTGCCACGCCTTTCTGGCTTGCCAGGTCTCTGTGGATAGGTCTGACGTTATTCTGATGTTCCTCCCTCTGTACGTAAGGAATCTCTTCCCCCTAACTGCCCTTAAGATGGTTTCCTTGGTTCTAAGATTTCCAAGTTTTACTATTACATGCCAGGGTGTTGGCCTGTTTTCCTTGATCTTAGGAGGGGTCCTCTCTGCCTCTAGGACTCGAATGTTTGTTTCATTCCCCAGATTAGGGAAGTTCTCAGCTACGATTTGCTCAAATACATCTTCTAGTCTTCTCTCTCTCTCCACTCCCTCTGGGATTCCAATTATTCTGACGTTGGAACGCTTCATGGTGTCACTTAATTCTCTGATTCTATTTTCTTGGATTCTGAGTTGTTTTTCCCTGGCCTCCTCTTTTCCCTTTTTATCTATTATATTGTCTTCCAGGTCGCTTATTTGTTCTTCTGCCTCAGTTACCCTAGCTGTTAGATTATCTAGATTGGATTGGATCTCATTGATAGCATTTTTAAGTTCTGCCAATTCAGCTTTCATTTCTGCCCTTAGAGACTCTATGTTGCCATTAATTGATTTCTCCATTCTAGCCATTGTCTTCACAATTGCTAGCCTGAATTCCATCTCCGACATCTTGGTTATATCTGCATCCATTTGTAAATACACAGCATAAGTCATAATTTCTGAGTCTTTTCTATTTTGGGGGCTCCTCCTCCTAGTCATTCTGTTGATGGGTGTTTGAGAGAATGTATAGAGTCCAAATTATTGACCAGAGCCCAAGCAAGATGCACTTGTTTTCTTGGGACCTTAGGGTTGCTGGCCTCTTGTTTTCCCAGCCTGTCTTCTGGGGGAGGGGCCTGCCGTGCTGTTACTCAGGCAACCCTGTTTGGGCAGCGTTGCCCTGCGCCCCTGTGGCGGGGGATGGGCTCAGTGGGAATCAGTCTTTGGGGCTTTTGTTCTCTGGCGCCTTTCCCTGGGGGCTTTCCGTGTCTTTTCTGCCAGTCAGAGCAGAAGAGACCGTTTCCAACCCTCTGCCTCAGAGCAGAGAGACCTCAGTCTGTTCTTCAGTGAGCTCTCCAGGCCACACCGTCTCCGTTTCTGTCCATGTTGCTGTAAACTGCAGCGTCCTGGGTTGTGCGCCCCTCCGCAGCGCTCCCAGTCCTGCCTCCAGGTCGGGGCACGTCTCTGCCCTTTGTGCTTCTGAAACTGCCAGCCGCCCCGGGTTTCCGCCCTGGGGGCTGCCCTAAAGTCCTGCGAGTCTGTGCCCCGCCCCCAGCGTGCGAGGCTGTCACTCACCAGCGGTGTAGGATTCCCATGGCCAGGCACCCTCCCGCTGCCGTTTATCCTCCGATATCTGCCCGCAGAATCATGGCTCTCTGCTTCGTACCTCAAAACCAACCGCCTGTGATACTCTGCTTGTAGAGATCCAGATCTTCTTACATCTCAGGCTGGTTTTGTGGGTGCTCAGAGTGGTCTGGTAGATATCCAGCTGAATTCCGGGAACCAGTTGAAATAGGGTGCCCTACTCCTCCACCATCTTTCCTCTCCCCCAAACTGATTTTTTTTAATTAAAAAAAATGTAACATCCCTTCCACACATATAAAACTTGATATGTTTTCACGTAGTTATTTATATTCGGATATAGGGGCAGAGATACATTTCTCATTTTTATCATCTATCACTTCAGTTCACATGTACAAAAATTACACAAAGCATATTGGGTCTCCTTTTACATTTTGCCCGCCAAATTTTTTTTTTTTATTCTTATGTTAATCCCCATACATTACATCATTAGTTTTAGATGAAGTGTTCCATGACTCATTGTTTGTGCATAACACCCAGTGCTCCATGCAGAATGTGCCCTCCTCAATACCCATCACCAGGCTAACCCATCCTCCCACCCCTCTCCCCTCTAGAACCCTCAGTTTGTTTTTCAGAGTCCATCGTCTCTCATGGTTCGTCTACCCTTCCGATTTCCCCCGCTTCATTCTTCCCCTCCTGCTACCTTCTTCTTCTTCTTTTTTTTTTTCTTAACATATATTGCATTATTTGTTTCAGAGGTACAGATCTGAGATTCAACAGTCTTGCACAATTCACAGTGCTTACCAGAGCACATACCCTCCCCAGTGTCTATCACCCAGTCACCCCATCCCTCCCACCCCACCCCCCCTCCAGCAACCCTCAGTTTGTTTCTTGCAATTAAGAATTCCTCATATCAGTGAGATCATATGATACATGTCTTTCTCTGTTTGACTTATTTCACTCAACATAATACCCTCCAGTTCCATCCACGTCGTTGCAAATGGCAAGATCTCATTCCTTTTGATGGCTGCATAATATTCCATTGTATATATATACCACATCTTCTTTATCCATTCATCTGTCGATGGACATCTTGGCTCTTTCCACAGTTTTTGCCAGCCAAATTTATGTCCTGTCCATCTTTTGGTAAGTGGAGCCAGGTTGTCTCATCTTTAGTTCCAATTCTTGTTTATTGAACAACAGCAATGCTCTACATCAGAATAGACCATAAACATGTTTCTCCAAATGTAAAATAGAGGTAATTAGATTTTGCACAGTAAGTAATAAAAGATTAATGAGGTAGTGCCCATGAAGTATTCATTTAAGTAGCTCTGGAAAAAAAAAAAAAATTAAACACACATTTTCATGATCCCTTAAAACAAAAAATTAGGGAGCTTTCCTTTGAAGAAGTTGAATCTATTTTATTATTTTTGTTATTTATGTATTTGTGGAATAATATCCTACTGTTATCCTATTTCCACATTTAGTGCCTTCTTTTCATTATCTCCATAGTTTTTCCATCTTTTGTACTAAATACTATTTAGTGCCTTTCTTCATTCCTCTTGTCTTTGTCCTATTTTATCTTTCTTATAACCTCCCTCTGCCCCAAAAGGCAAGCAAAATATTTCTCTGTTTCCTTTAGTGAACAATTTATTTATTTCTAATTTATATGTGATGTTTTATGGAGCAAAGGACCTTGCTTGGTATTTCATGCTTTGAAATGTCCCATCTCTGATTATAATGTATAATATATAATAAGAATTCTAAAGACACATGGAATTTCAATATTCATTTATTTTAAATTAACCAACCAAATAACAACATTGAAAATCTGCACATTTTTATAACCATTCACTATTAGATACATGGAATCTAGTTATCATTGTAAAAGCCAACTTTGTTTATTTTTGGAAAGGCAATATTTTGGATATGATAATCAAAGAGCACTCACAACATTGTGTCAGAAAGCACATTATTTTGTTCTGGAAATATCCACTATATTCTGCAGATGATTCTTCAGAAAATCTTAAAACACATTAAAAAATACTTTTGCAAGTGTTTTTAATCAGACATAGGTTGTTTCATTTCTATATTTGTATGTAAAATATATTTTATATATTCATATATATATGTTTTCATATACATATATATGTGAATTAGAAGGTTGGACACTGACAATTTGTATGGTATTTTCAAGATCCCCCTTCCCCAAGGGTTAATCAGTTCCAAGAAACTGAATCCTATTTCTGTTGCCAATTCATTAAAAATGGCCATACCTGTTGCCCAGGGCACTATTATTCCTTCAGACAGCCACAGTGGGGAAGAGATTTCTTTTCTTTTCTTACCTAATTAAAATAAAACAAATGAGCTATAATAGAAATCATAAAGTCACCATAGGATATTTCCTTGGGCTATCAGCTTTCCCAGATGGTCATTAATACCCAGATTATAACATGTAACAATTCTCATTACTTCTTGCTATGTACTGCATCTTGAAAACAGGCTTATTAAATATTTGGAAGCTGGTTAATATCATTGGAAAAATAATTATATATAGTGTTGACTCTTAACTGGCTTAAAGATAGATTAGTTAGAATTGGAGAATCCCTGACCAAAAAAAAAAAAAAAAAAAAAAAAGCAGGCAAAGAAGTATCATATGAGGCAACTGGCACAATTTTGCCATGTTCTGGGTGGAATATTAGTGAAGTCAGTTGACTGAGTACTAATTTTCTGCTTCCAGTGCACCCTTCGCTTGTGTTGTGCCTTTGGAGACACAGGGAAGAAAGACCATGGTCTTTGTCCTTAAAATCTTGAGAACAGTTTGATGATGTGTACAGTCAAGAGTTAAGTGATATGTTGAGGAGGCTGGATTGTGTAGCTAAATTGCCTCCTGAAGCTTTTATTTTCCCCCAACCTCCAGACAAATGAAGAACTGAAAATCAAAGAGTAACAATAAGTAAAAATTTTATTAAAAAAAATGGTTTTGCTAAATCCCCTACATAGATAAACAGTTGATTATTCAGAAACTGGTTATTATGATGTTTGAAGACACAATTTTATTTAAAAGTTAATCAAAGTTTTACAAGAAGAGATTGCTACAGTAAAAATAGGGGAGGAAATTATCTTCAAATCTATGATTATTTTTTGCATTTGCTTAGAGATATATATGCCTGCTTGAAAAATTTGATAGCATTCATCATACCTAAATTTCTCCACCATTACCTATTTGCACTTGGAAACCATCCCCCACTATTGTGGTTGTTAACTGCCTTCAGTATTTCATACACTAAATTCAGAAATGCAATTAGCAAGCTGAATATTATATCAACATTTGATAATTGCACTTAAATATGCAGCATATTATGCAGATTTCCTCAAATATGCTATTCCTTTATTCACTCCCAGAAAATTTCCATTCTTTTTGGCATGTTTTATTTTCCTTCTTTATGCAAAAGTGATGGTGTCGAATACTAATCAGTTGATTCTTGGTCAAATCTCAGGCAATTATTTTCAAGTCATTAGTTCAGCCTTCTGTGTCTCTGACATTCTGAGAACATTTTATTTGAATTCCTGATTTATCTTTTCTTAATAAATCAACTGCTGGCCTTTAATAGGTACTTGTCCAAGGGAATATGGAGAATAGAACAAATGTGTCTTTTCTGAAGGGGCTACTAGCAAATTCTGGCAGTTTTTAGGCTTGAGTATTTGCTGTGGGTGGCCTTGAAAATTAGCCGTTTGGCCTTGAAAATTAGCCGTTTGGCTCTGTGTAGTAGGCATGACTCACATTTCTGCTTTTCTCACCCAATACTGATATTTCTGGTGCGAAGAGTGGTTGGGAATTGACCAAGATTCCAGATGTCTTGGACTATGAAAGTCTTTTTGATTCTCCTGGATGTGCTGTAACTAATTATGACTCAGTGTTACATAGCCACTTTAGTTTTTCACATCCCACTAGCTGCTGCCCACATGACTCTTTCCATAGTTATTGCTTAAAACCAGCCCCTTAGAGGGACACCTGGGTGGCTCAGTCAGTTAAGCATCTGCCTAGGGCTCAGGTCATGATCCTGGAGTCCTGGGATCGAGTCCCACGTCAGGCTGTCTGCTTCTCCCTCTGCCCCACCCCTTGCTTGTGCTCTCGCTCTCAAAAATAAATAAATAAAATATTAAAAAACAACAACAACAACCAAACAAAAAAAAAAACCCAGCCCCCTAGGGATTCTAAGGATTAATTTCCAGGAAGAGCATAGATAATCCTTGCAAGTAGTAGAAAGAATGTTATTTTATTAGTATTTCAGTAACTTCAAATCCATGAATGATAGAAACCTTTGAGAAAACATCTGACATACTATTTTAGATGTTTCCTTCAAAGAAGAGGGGGAAAGATGGATATTGAAGGACAATGAAGCTCATTAGCCTGAGAGGAGCTAATTTTTACTCAGGGTCTTTTTACCCAGGTGTGTCTGTGAATCTAAAAGTAAGATTTTATATTGTTAATAAACAAGCATTTTAACCTGCCATGTTTCCCATTTCTTAAAGTTACTGTTGTTTCTACATTAGTACCACAGAGTACCTTCAGCTTTCAAACTTCTTCATTCATCACCAATTTATTTAACAAATTGTTCTAAACACTTTTTGTATGCCGGGCGCTAGATTAGGCATTGAAATACAGATATCAAGAGTATAAGGCTCTTTTCTTGGTTTCAATAAGCTCATAGTCTAGTGGGAGACAAGAATTAGTTAAACCATCCACTGGAGCATTCAAAATCAGACTGGAGTGGGGAGAGTGATAGGTGATAAAGGAGAAAACTTTCTTTCAGAGGAGATAATGTGGTGAATTGAATTTCAGATGATAAGAAGGAAAATGAAGAAAGAACATTCCACCCAAAAGTCAGAGCATCTGGTAGCAAGATTTGAGATGCATGAGGTGTTTGCAGTGTAGCAAAATAATAGTGAAATGATTGATAACAAAGACTCCAGAGGAAGAGTTCCTGGGTTAGATTTTGGCTTACCATATACTGTGCAGCCTTAAACAGGTTGCTGCTTTTTTGCACTTTTGTTTCCTCGTTGGTAAAAATAAGAAAAATAAGTCTACTTTCCTCAGAAGTCTGTTGTAAAAATTAAATGAAACAATACAAGAAAATGCTTAGAATTGTGCATGATAAAATTAAGTCATTTCCAACTCCAACCATCCAGGTTACTATGGAAGTCTTTGGATTACCAATAACTCCAGAGGGACATTTTCAAATGGAAAGAATAAAATGAACAAAGACAAATTTATGAGTTACAAATTTCAAAGGTGAAATAAAGGATGCAAGTAGGCGTAGTTCAATTTTTCCTTTCGCACCTGACACTAAAATGTCTATAAGCCTTGGGGAGAAATTACAGTTGGATCGTATTTTAGAGGGTTTAGCAAGTACAGAGAAATACAAGGGGCTCTTACAGAATAGCATCCCCCCTCGAGGCCTTGAAGTTTGGGGAATTCGAAAGAAGGGAAAAGCAGTGCTTCCTCAAAACTGTGTGTGGCTCTGATAGTCAAATGTCTTTGATGGAATTGTTTGTGTCCAACTGAGAATAAGAGAACACATCCAGAATTAGATCTGAAGCAGACTGAGACAGAAGGAAAAGCTCTCTCCTTTAAACATGGAGTGATAATTATGTAAGTCACCTCCACCATCCTCACTTAATCTCCCAAAGATTAGACTCAACCCCTAGGAGAAGTAGTGCAAAAAATAAAAATAAGAGGGTTATAATCCTTTATGTGACTAAAGTATAGGTCTTAAATGACTGAGAAATCACTAAGTTGGACTGAGTTTACATGAAAGTGACTAAAATCAAGCATATATAGTTTGGAATCAGAAAATCAAACTGAGTTATAAGAAAATAAAGTTAAAACTTTGCACAATGGCATCTGTGATTGTGAATGCCGGTACCGCCTGCATGATAAGAGGCTTGAACTTCTTCCTAAGGTCAATTAGATGCCATTGAAAGATACTAACCTGAGAGGTGGTATGATTATATTTTTATTTTAGTCAGAAAGCACTTAGGGAGAAAATTAATTGGATAGGAGTGGGAGGAAAAGCAGCAGGGCATAGATAAGGGAATCAGTTAGAAGGATATTGCTGAAATTCAGGCAAAAAAGAATTAAGTTCCCTAAATGTTGTAGTGAAGTGAATGAATCTGAGAGATATTAAGTAGAAAGAATTCATAGGACTTAATGGCTTTATACATGGAGGGTGTTAGAGGAATGGAGGATACATTCATTCATCCATTCATTCATTCATTTAATAATTATTGAGCGTCTGCCATGTGCCAGACATTGTGTTAGGTTCATGGAATATAGGAGTGAGCAAAAAATGACCATGATCGTCATGACTATCAGTGAACTTACAGTGTAAAAGAGAGACATAGTTATTAATCAAACAATCACACAAACAAATGTAAAATTATAGCTCTGATAAATGGTAGAACTCAGGGTTTCTTGATGTGATAAAAGATTTAAACTGGACAAGGGAGGTAAAGGAACATTGTTTGAAAGATGAACAACTGAGCTTATAGAGTTGAAGGATTGGGGGGGTTAATTTAGTTTTGGGAGAAGAAAGATCTGCCTGACCTTTCAAGTATTTCTGATTATGACCATCAGTAAGAAATGTATTTTACCTAATGACCCAGCATCCGTACAATAGACACAAACATACAGGTGTACGTGGATGCGTGCCACGTACACACACAGAAAGAAAGAAAGAACAGAAGCTTTGGGAATCAAATTTACTCTAACTACCTGCATGTACTCTGTCATGCTGTAAGTCTGTTTTATTATTTAATGTCCCAGGCAGTCTGTTAAATTGATTTCATGAGGCTCTTAGGAGTTGGAATCTACAGTTTGCAAAGCACGGACTTATTTACAATGTTTACTGGATGCACATCATAATAATGTTTCTTCACATTAAGCCAAGGAAGTAAATACCACCATTAGTCCCATTTCATATATAAGGCAACTGAGGTTACTGGTTTCAAGAAGTACAGTTAAGAAATGGCAGAGCTTGTATCATGAAGAAACCAGAGCCAGCATGCTTCATCACTCTACTATATTATCTAGTTTCTTATCTGGCTATCTAGATGGATGAGAATAAATCTCAGTAAAGATAAGAAACCAGAAAGTAAAAGATCCTGTGAATATAATCTCCTATTACATATGGATCCTATCTTTTTATATCCATAAAACAGACCACAGCATGGCCAAACTTACCAGTATGGCATGCCACTGACCATATGAAGGATTGTGAAATATTTCTAAAGGAATGAAAACAAAATGGAACCAAAGTTATTTGCCTTGCCAAATTAGGATTTGGCATAGAAATCCATAAGATTTCTAATCTCCTCTATATCCTTTTATAAAATGGCAGCAAAACATAGTCATTTATACACTGTGATGCAGTGTACATCATGACTCAGTGTACACATACACACATCCCAAAAGCTTCACAAAACAGTATTTATTCTAATTATGTGTGATACATTATATTTTCCATTTTCTTTTAATTTTTCAAAATGCTGGCCAACACCCACGAAATTGAGGTTTACCTGCTTGCATACATCTTCCCAAGCATCTGCTGCATTTTGATGTCATTTCCTTGGGGAATAGCTGTGTCTCCCAAAGTTCTCTATTAAAAATTCAATTATCTCGTGTGAGTAGTGACACTTCAATCCATTATCGGTTTTTGACAACTTAATGGGAATTAGATTATCAGATTCAATTCAGTGTAACAAATATTTATTGAAAATCACTAGGAAGACTCTGTGCAAGGTTCAAATAACTATCTTTGGAAGCTGACTGCAAGAGCAGAGAAGGAATAGAACAAAAGTGGGTAACTTTGGATGGGGGGAAGGAGAAAGAGGATTCTGGAGCCCAGCTTCCTCTGATAAGCTGATGTTGCAGAGTTGTAATGGATGAGCCACTACAGGGCAGGGCCTGGAGCAATCTGAGTCCCCAGGGACCCTCGGGAATTATGAGGAAGAACCAGTGGTAAAATAAGCTGGTATCAGAAGCAATGACACTCCAATAGCAAGGAGCTCACCTAATACCCAGATCTCAGTTTCTCATACATTCTCTGGTAAAAGGAACCAGTGCTTCTTGGAGAAATGGCTGACTCCAGGATGGGGGCAAGTTTAGCCTGGGAGTGTCTTGTGTGGCCAGAAAGTAAAAAGTATTAAAACAAACAAACAGATTACCCACCATGGCACCATGAGTATGTAAAAGGGGCACAAGAGACAACAGGAAGAGTTCCCAAGGCCAAAGCTGGAGCTATTTGAGCAACAAAATTAATGATGTAGAATTGGATTATAACCCAAAGTATAAAGTAAATATCTGTGGATGCATACCGATAAATGATTAAATAAATAAAAGAATGGGGGAGAAGAGACAAATCTCAAGTGCAGAAGAACTCCACATAATTTATGTAGATACTCTCCCAACAAGGAGGTGGCACATAAACCCGATGTCTTAAGTGACTTCCTTCCAAAATACACAGTATGGAAAGGGGGAAGAAAAAGAGTAATGTTACAGTGGAAAAACCTGATAGACAGTATCTCAGCCAGGCAATGAGGGTTGACATCAACAATGATGAGCCTTGTTGATAGTGAGTACCTTTGAAATGGTGATGAAAATAGAGCTTTCCCTCTGTGGTCTTTTTTCCCAACCCCTTCAACCTAACCATGAGGAAAAATTTTATAAAAAAACATTTAGGGACAATTTGCAAAGTTACTGACCAGTATTCCTCAAAACCACCAAGGTCATTAAAAGCAAGGCAAATCTGAAAAACTGTCAGAGCCAAGAGGAACCTAAGGAAACATGATGACTAAATGTATTGTGGTATTCTGAATAGGATGTGGATATTCAGAATGTGGAACAGAAAAGGACATCAGGTAAAAACTAAGTAAATTTGAATAGCGTATGGAATTTAGTTAATAATAATGCATTAAATTTGTTTCATTGGTTGCCTCACAGGTACCATAAGTAATATAAGATGTTAACAATAGGAGAAACTGAGTGTTAGATCCATGGAAACCTTCGGAACTAGAGTCACAACTTTTCTGTAAGTCTACTTTAAAATTATAAATTATTTAAAAAAAAAGTTGGCATCACAAATGGTAAAATGTTGGCATCACAACGTCCAACAAAACGAATTCTCTTCCTTATACCTCAGCCTCCAGCTGGCTTTACCTGTGTTCCAAAGTAGATTTTCTACTTTTTTCTTCTTGAGTGCTAAGTCGCCAAATTAATTCAAGTTTAAAAAGCTGGCAGCAAAACCATGAGCAGTGGAGGTGAGTGACTGAAATGATGCATTTTCAACATCATCAGAGCCCTCTGGCACACAACTCCTTATATAAAACAAATACAGTGTTATGAGACAGTAAATTGAATATGATGTAATGCCAAATGATCAACTCAACGTGCCTTGTCAACAGAAAAATAGCAACTCCCTGCAGAAAATCAACCAAGTAATTGCTGTGTATGACACAGATAGTGTTCTGATGCCTCCGGAGAAGGGAAGAGGGCAGGTGGCGATAATGTCACTGCCTCTTTTTAAGTCATTGTTTCATTTTCCCTTTAGTTTTTTTCCTCCTCTTTTGTTTGTTGTCACTAGTTGGTCTCCGTGGAGAGAGTTAATCGGATTTGTGAGGTTACTCCGCACAGCCAAAGTTGAATAGCTTCCAGAGTGTTAATACTCCACAGTACTCCACCCTATTATGATGACCTACTTTCTTTTAGGCCCTCTGCCCGACTGCTTTTCCCCTTGTAGACAGACGCTTACTGTTCCTTGGAGGTCCTTATGTGTCCAGAACTATGCTAAGGCATTATGGACATTAACTTGTAAATCCCTCAAAATAGCCCTATGTTGGGGATTTAGTTACTGGCGAGAAAACTGGGGCTCAGGAAGCTTAAGTAATATTTTCGCAAGATCAGAACCTTGCAAGTGGCTGAGCCAGTATTTGAACCCAAGCAGTCTGGACTTCAGCGTCTACACATTTTTCCCATTTACCACCCAGCCTGTACCACATGCCCTGTGCATGGAAGGTGGTCATCTGTGTGCTTGTCTGCTTCCCTTACTAGAGTGAAAGCTCTGTAAGGAAATGGATTACATTGTTTTTAGCTGTCCCTTTTACATCAATCCCTAGGAATCATAAAAACACCTTATAATTCTTTATTAAAGAAAATACACACAGCATGTCAAAACATTGTTTCTGTTTTAAAATGTGTATTGTATATATAATCTACATTGACTTAAAAAAGGAGGTGAGGTCTTGCTAATGTTTTTGTGCCTTTTTCCTGCTCTTTATTATTCCTGACATCAAAGGGCAAAGTAACCAAGAAAACTTTGCAAGCGGAGATGTTCAGAGAAGGAAATAGCCAGTGACAAGTGTTCCTTTTTAGTTGCACAAAATCAGGTTTTGAAATAACATTTCCTTGAGTAAAGGTTTTTGGGAAGGATGACCTACACTGAATTATTTGCATAGCCAGCAGGGTGGTGTGATTATCTGGAGTAGAAAATCGCTTCATGAAGTGGCCCAGTGCTTCCATGAGAGGCAAAACATGATTAGTTGTGAAACCGAGGACTGCGGAAAAATGCCCTGTCTACCTGGGACTGGTAAGCATCCACATGTTCACATGTTCTGGGACTTGCTAATCGTTTGCAGTGCACTGAATAACTCTCTGAAGGAAGGAGATTGCATATCTTTGAAGACATAAAAATGCCAGAGGACCAATGACACATATGCCTCAGCATCTTTAAGTGGGAGCAGCAACATTGCTCTAAGACTTTCCCATCAGCTCATGCATTTTGTAATATGGACTGAGAGGAGAGTTTCTGAATCTTCTGGGCGTTCCTTAACACTCATAAATAAAAGGGGATCTCTATTAAGTAACTCTGACAGTGGATTCTGCAAGGGAACTGCCAAGAAGATGCCAAACCTTGGGAAACCCATCAAGTGGGAAGAAATGGTGGCAGAGTGATGTTTTAATTCTTGCCAAGAGGATCTATAACAGAAGGTGAGTGAGAGGTGACCGAACAGAATAAGAAAAAGTAGGAGAACTAGAGGGAGGAAGGAAGAAAGAATAAGAGAGAAGGGGGTGTATGAGGAAAAGAGAAAGGAAGGTGTATTTGTTTCTAGGTCACCTGTAACAAGTTATCAAAACTGGATGGCTTAAAACAACAGAAGTTCATTGACTCACAGTTTTAGAGGCTAGAAGTCCCAAATCAAGATGTCATCAGAGTCATGCTCTCTCTGAAACCTGTAGGGGAGAATCTTTCCTTAATTCTTCCAATTTTCAGTGTTTGCAGGCAATCCTTGGCGTTTGTTGGCTTGTATATACATCATTCCAACCTCTGCCTCCCTTGTCACATGGCTGTCTTCTTCCTGTGTCTCTTCTGATTGTTTTCCCTCTGTGAATTTGTGTCCAAATTTCCCATTTTAATAAAGACACTGGTCATATTGGATTAGGGGCCCACCCTACTCTGGCATGACCTCATTTTAACTAATTGAAACAACCCTATTTCTAAGATCCCATTCCGAGATACTGGGAGTTGGGATTTCATCATATCTTTTTGGGGGACAAAATTCAATACCAAAACAGAAGGTTTTGCCAATTAAAATTAATTTCAAAATGTGGTCTGGAAAGAAGATTTTTAACAAAAGCCATAAAATCTGAAAAGAATTAACCATTTCCACCTTTCGGATATGTATGTGCCTTCACTGCCTTCAGAGAGAAGCCCCTTTCTTAACCTTGGAAATGGAGGTCTGTGTTGGGTGGGTGGCACAGAGCTGTATGAAAAAAGCTGAAGGGGTATGATACCAATTTTGCATATACTCAAGATGAGAGAGAAGATACGAATAGAGATCACTGATTTGGAAACAATCTATGAACCATAAAGTTCAAGAGACTCATTAGAGTAGAAGCTTCATAATACAGAGAGTGTTAGTTTTGTTGTTTAATATGTACTGCTAGTTCCTAGACCAGTGCCTGGCAGAGTCATCGCTCCATAAATTTCTGTTGTATGAATAAAATGGAGGAATTGATGGGAGCTAGTGTTGGGTGGTGGAAATATTAGAGACTATTAAATCAGAGATGCTGGTTTCAAACTCCAGCTCTCCAATCCACAATTATGGGATAACAGCAGTGTCACTTGTCATTGTCAGATGCCCTATTCTCACATATAATAACAATTATTAAAGTTTTTATGAATATTAAATGCCAAGGGTTATAGAACCCCTAGTACCATTCCTAAAGCATTATAGTGTTCATGACTTTTTCAAAGATATTGCTGTGAGTTCAGGACAGCGCACAATTTAGACACCATGCAAGAATATGTAAAGAAAATGATACAGAATTTTTCACTTCAAAGGGCTTTCACTATAGCTAGCAAGGTATACAAAAGGTAGGTACCTTAAATAATTAAAATAAATAAAATAAATAAAATAATTAAATCATTTTGCAGTAGTGACCATCAATAACAGCTCTAGCGTTTCAAAGAAATAAGACATGTAGGAAAAGCCATCTGCTCATTTCCCCATCTCAGATACACACTTTTCTTTCACAACAACACAGACTTCTAAGTATCCTACTAACTAAATGTCCTGGTATAACTTAAAATCTGTTATTTTAACTTATTTTTCTCAAACATTTCTGTTCTGATTTACCAACATTAACTCTTTAAAAAAAAAAAAAAAGATTTGTTTATTTGAGAGAGAGACAAAGTCGGGGGAGGGGCAGAGGAAAAGAATCTTCAAGCAGGCTCCCTGCTGAGTGTGGAGCACTATATGGGGCTCTGTCTCACAACCCATGAGATCATGACCTGACCTGAAACCAAGAGCCAGTCCCTTAACTGACTGAGCCATCAGGCGCCCCAACATTAACTCTTTATAAAATGCTGAAGTCAGTGCTCTGTTATATGGTTTATTTGATGTCTTTTGATAGCAAGGGACTAATAATTTTTCCAAGAAACCTCAAATATTGAGGATGGTAGGGATATTGGGAAGATACACACACCCAAGTAGCCAGGAAGGTCTCATCATTGCAACTTCAGAAGGAGCACATAACAAGGGAGTACAGTGGAGCCTGCCTTCAGGAAGAAGGGGGGCCATGAGAAACCTGCCTAGGAGGGCACTCAGAATCAGAGACTATGACAGGGACCAAAGGGGCAAATGATCTCTGATCCTTTCAGTGTTTTGTGTTAAACCTGTACTGTTCTGCTGCATTGCTCTTTTTCAGTCTCTCCTTTTTGCCCTGATATTCGACTACCATCTGCCCTTTTCACCCTCTGATTGATGATTCCTTTTCTATTGCCTATCTTATTTTGAATTTTTATAATTTCTGCTTCCTATTTAGGTTATCGTGATAGCTCTTAGGCTTTCCAGCAGAACCTGCTGTTGTTTTATTTTCTGTTTATTTCCAGTCTCAAGTTCCTGGGAAGAGTTTCTAGAAGCGTCTGGGGGTATGACAGGCACTGTGATTGGCTTTTTTGGTCAAGCCCCTTGGTACCCTCCAGAGGAATTTTAGGACCTGTACATGGCCATTCTATTGAGAGACCACCAGAAGCTTCAGTGGAAAGATTAGACTGAGCAAGAGGAGGCTGACATTGAAATAGTGGTCCAAGACCTTATCAATCCGTACTCAGTCAAGGCACCCATCTTTCATGGACCTCAGTTCCCTGTTCTGTAAAATGGAAATAAGCTTATCTGAAGAACAAATTAGATAATACAGGCAAAAAGGTATTGAAAAGTCTAAATTCACATAAGCTATTTCTATTATTGTTGTAGTATATAGGAATAAGAAACCATTGAACTAAAGCACTTTAAAAGAAATCAAATCAGGGAGGTAGGAAGGGCATTTTCTTTATTAAAATAATATAATTTTAAAATTTTAATGATCTATAACATTTTCTCTGTACTTTTTCTTAAAAGATTTTATTTATTTATTTGACGACAGAGAAACAGCGAGAGAGGGAACACAAGCAGGGGGAGTGGGAGAGGGAGAAGCAAGCTTCCCACTGAGCAGGGAGCCCCATGTGGGCCTCGACATGAGGGCCCTGGGACCATGACCTGAGCTGAAGGCAGACGCTTAACAAATGAGCCACCCAGGCACCCCTGTACTTTTTATTGTATATAAAATACCCATATTACATGTGAGTTAAACACAGTATTCTAACAGTTTAGCATTAACTGGTCTGCATTCTCATTGGGGGTGGAGAAACCATAAATCAATGATGAAATCAGTATTCCTTAATACCCTCCTGCAATCAGCTGTCACTTTCCTTGGGCTAGTAAGCAAAGGGCCATTTGCAAAGCTGCCAAACCTTAGTACCCCATGCTGCAATTTGAGCCTATTTCCTTTTGTTTTATCCATCATAGAAAGGAACAACAGCTGGACGCATCAATTTGCATAATAACCGCTCCTGCTTGGAGACTGTTAGAAGGTCAGGTCTCCACTCTTGCTAACACATCTCAGGGAGAACCTCTCCCGTTTTTCTTTTGTTCTTCTCGCAGCAATAAAAATTTTTTGACCAAAGCTGTATTTCCTTTAAGTATTTGGGTGCCTGACTATATAAAACTGCTTTTCTAAGTCTCTTTCATTTCCTTAGCTGGGGAACATGTTTTTAAAACAAACACCCCCCTACCAACCACTGCTTCTTTTATTAATAAATAACCTTGCTAGGATTCTAGAGTGGTTTGGGTACATTTTTGTTCAGTCACTGCTGTGACTTCTGTAACATATCAAATTCAACTGAGATTAAATTCTTGGATAGAAAGGGAATTTGAGAATTAATTTATAGTTATCTCATGGGGAGCTAGACCAGATAAAATGCACAGATATTACTGTAAGAATTTATCATACAATATTAAACTTTAGAATTGATGAAATATGATTCATTTCATATTAGAAAGGTACATAAATTTTCAACTTAAAAATCTTTCTATACAAGGATGATTTAAGGAGATAAGAATATGGATAAGAGGGGCGCCTGGGTGGCTCAGTTGGCTAAGCAACTGCCTTCAGCTCAGGTCATGATCCTGGAGTCCCGGGATCGAGTCCCGCATCGGACTCCCTGCTCAGCGGGGAGTCTGCTTCTCCCTCTGATCCTCCCCCTCTCATGCTCTCTGTCTCCCATTCTCTCTCAGATAAATAAAAAAATTAAATTAAATTAAAAAAAAAGAATATGGATAAGATAATTTTTCATAGATTTTAAATAAAATTGGAACTGGTGGAAGATGTTGATCAAAGAATTTAAAACAAAATCAATTAGTAATACGTGAAATAATAGTTTTCAGGTATCAGACAATAAGGAGAGTAAGATTGTAAAGAGGGGAAACTCGTAAGATGAAACCCATGATCTCCCTGCCTCTCTGCATGAAGACAAGTGTTGATGGCCAGGACACAGGAAGATCATAGTAGATCCACTGAATTGAAGACATCAGGGTTCAGGGGTGTGGAAGTAGCTGGAATCTGGTGATCAGGATATTAGAGAGCAATGGACTGCATGGGGAAGTGTATGTAGAACCACATGAGAAGGATTCCCATGAATTCTTCATTAAAAGTAAAACCAAACATACAAAAGGTGAGGTTATGCAAGGCTTGCCAAAAATTGGCTGTGATAGAGCAGAAAACAATACAGAAACTAGAGATTGAGCAGTGCTAGGAGATGGTAGAATTCTGGTTTAGAGTTCAAAGTAAAGAAATCATTTTAACACCCTGAACATGCAGCTAAGACAACAGAAAAAAACATGCCTTAGGAGTAATGGCCATGTTTTAGAGGAAGGTTTACTTTAGACCTGCCCTAAGATAAACTTATCAAAATCCATATGGGAAACAGAGTTTAGAGCATGAGTTTTGCCAACATAGAGAACATTAGGAAACATCTTGGTTTTTCTACAGATGTTGGAAGAACAAAAACAAAAACAAAGCTAGAAATCATACACTTTGCATTCTCTGACCACACTGGGTTAAATTAGAATTCAGTAACAAAACAACAAACATAAAATCCCCAAATATTTGAGACTTAAATTATACCCCTTCAAAGCCCATGTACCAAAGAAGAAATTTCAAGCAAAAAAGTATATTTTTAAATAAAGGATACTGAAAATCCAACATATTTAATCTTTTGTATGGGATACTTTTAGAGGAGTCCTTGGATGGAAATGGTGGAATTTTCCACTTTAACAAGCTAAAAACATGTTTTAAATTATAAACTAGAGAACTGTTATAAATTGTAAACTAGAACACAGAAAAATTTATCCATGGCAACAATTCACTTCTCAAAATCATTGATAAAATTGATATTCCTCATCATCGTAGGTATAAAAATCCTCAGTAAAATTTTAGCACACCAATATAAAAAAAGGATAATGTATGATTACCAAAAAAAAAAGGAAGGAATTCAAAGAAAGCAAACCTGGTTTCAGTATTCAAAAATCAATCAATGCAATTTTCCACATTAACAGAATAAGGGAGACAAATCATATGATTAACTCAATGAATGTAGAGAAAGGATTTGACAAAACTCAATCCCATCCATGACAAAAACTGTCGGCAAACTAGGAATAGTATGTAATTTTCTCAATCTAACAAGGCATATATATGAAAATCCTACTGCTGACATTGTACACAATGGTTAATATCTAACACTTTCTCCCTAAGAGTTGGAAGAAGTCATGGATGCCCATTCTCTACCTCTTTTATTCAAAGTTGTGTTCTTGGATATATGTAGCAGAGTAAGGTGGCAATAAGAAATAAAAGATACACAAATTGAAGAAGAAAAGACATAGTTTCAATTTATAGATGGTGTGATTATTTATGTAGGAAATCCTATGCAATTTAGAAAAAAAGCTATAATAATTATTAAGTCAGTTTAACAGTTTTCATTTATAGAAGCATACAAAATAAATGCTTAGGAATGAATTAATGAAAATTGCCCAAGACATCTTCACTGAAAACTACAGAACATTGCTAAGAAAAATGAAAAATTTAACTAAATGGTGAGTTACACCATGTTCATGAACTGGAAGATTTAGTATTGTTAAAATGTCCATTCTCTTATTTCTCTTCACATTGATCAATAGAAATAACACAATGTCAGTTAAAATCCTAGAAAATACTTTATACAAACTGGAATTGCTTTTCAAATGTATCTGAAAATTTAGACAACTAGAAAACCCAAATCAGTTTTGGAAAAAACAAAACATATTTGAAGGACTTACACTACCTGATTTCAAGAAATTTAAAAAGCTTCACTTATTAAACTGTATGGTATTTGGGTAAGGATAAACACAAAAATTATTAGAACAAAATAGAGTCCATAAATCGACCTACGCATGTATGTTCATTTTTTTTTCTACAAGGACACCAAGATAATTCAAAGGATAAAGTTGTTTCCTTTTTTTTCTGCAGATGATATCAGAAAGAATGGATTTCTGAAAGGATAAAGAATTAGTATTGACTTCTACCTTTCACTGTCAAGAAATTTAATTTGTAATTAACAATAAGACTAAAAAGCAAAAACTATAAGAAAAAGTAAGAAAAAAATTATGACCTTGTAATTAAAAACTTGCATCTGAATGTTTATAGCATCTTTACTTATAAAAAGCCAAAATACTTGATACAACCCAAATGCCCACCAGAGGTGAATGAATAGATTGTTGTGTATTATCAGAATGGAATGCTAGACAGCAATACAAATAATAAAACAAAGTGGATGAGTCTCAAAAACTTGATGAAAAAATATTTTATACACAAATACATACATACAGTATAATTCCATTTATGTGAATTTCAAGAATTTCTAGGGTGATAGAAATCACATCTGCATTTTCTGGGAAGAAGTTGGGAGATGGATCGACTGCAACAGGACATAGAAATACTTTCTGGATGATTAAATATTTTGTCTTGATTATTACAGTGGTTATGATGTGGGAAACAAAGGCAAAAGAAAAAATTAAATTTCCTTACTACCTATAGCCCATTGATAAGTCCTTGAAACAGGTAGAGTAACCTTCCTCTAGGAGCTCAGCTCCCTTGATGTTGACACTTTGCTAAGGGTGAAAGACAATCTTAGCTTAACATTATCCTGATCCACTTCCTTTATCTGTACCTCCCAAGATATATGTTAGCAATCATCCTCCAAGGATATGGCCCACTGATATACATCTGAAGGGTTTCATGATTGAGTTTTAACTGGACAGTAATAAATGACCTTCTCCTAACAATAGCTAGCCCCTTCAAGGTCCTGGAAAGCTTGCTTCCAAAATTACATAGAGGCTTATGTTATCCCTAACTCCTCCCAACTTGAAAGTATATAATCAGTCACCTGTCACAACACCAGTGTAGCCCTTTCTGCCCACAGGTCCTATTCCTGTGCTTTAATAAAGCCACTTTTTTGCACCGAAGATGTCTCAAGAATTCTTTCTTGGCCGTCGGCTCCGAACCCCAACATTTTCTACATCAGTTACAGGGGTGCAAACATCTATTGAAACATCAAACTGTTCACTTGAAATGTGTGTTTATTATATGTAAATTATACCTAATATAGCTAACTTTTTAAAAATGTTATTATGCTTGAGAAAGTATTAACTTCTTTGTCTTAAATAGTTCTCTTAAAGTAATTTTTAAATAAGTACTGGTAATCTTTTTTTCCTTCCACAGAACATATCTTCTATTTTATACTGACAATGAATGAGAACATGTTAGAATATAATGCTGTATTATTTCATAAATTGCTTCCTCAGAATGTGTTCTTCTCGTGGTGAGGTATAGCTTTATTTTAATTTCTCTTGGCATTAAAAATAAATGCAGTTGTGCATTTCTCTCTGCTTCATTTCTTTTTACATACCTTCCACTTTGCCTTGTAAACTGATTGACAGTCTCTGCATATCATGCAGTCATCACTATTATCCACAGTATTTGGTAATGAAGTACATAGATATGTTTGTTTGGAATCTGTGTGACACATTTTATTTCTTAAGTGAGGTTAGCCTTTTTTTTTTTTTAACTTCATTTTCTTTTTTTTCTCACCCATATTTAAAATATGTTCTGTAGGTCCACAGCCTTCTAGTACTGATTTCCATTTATAGACAATGTGTGAGATTGTGTGGTCACTCAAAATTTGGTGTGGATGTTAAGATTCATGTGGTCACACAAGCACCAAGTGGGTATGAAAAGGTTTACAATTCATATAATGAGGTTTTCTGCAGGGAGAGCGGGACAGGCTTCTCAAGCAGGTCTGAAATAGCCTGAGTGATCAGGAAAGGAGAATGGCTTGGGTTTTTATGGTGGTTAGGGGGTGAGAATTGGGTAAGAGTTCTGCCACAAGCTGGGGCTTGTGTTGTTTGAACTTCCCAGTGGCACCAAAGGAAAGCACACCCAGGCTTTGTTACCACCTTGACCAGATGTGGATCTGAAGGGGAAGAAAGACAGATGGGGCTTGAAATCTGTTGGCTGTCAACATTAAAAAATGGAGTCATATTTACTTTTTTATTACAGGAAGGAAAAAGGAAATAAAAATCAGATATCATGGAAGTCAAAGTATATAATATTTAAAGTACCTTAAGTAGATAGACCTTGAAAGGTTGATTTTTGCTTGTTTGTTTTTGTTTTTGTTTAAGTAAGATCATCTCAGAGAAGATAGGATTTTTATTTCCTGAGTACACATTTGCCTTATCTCTAGACATGGAATATAGTCTTGACCATTAACGAGATAGCTTGAGTCACCAACAGATCATGGACAAGATTGTTTGGATGATCTGAAGTACTATCTTCTAACCCCAAATAGTCCTTATTCTATACAGAAGTCCAGCTGTATAATTTCTAGTCTTTTCCAGTTTTCTTTGGGTCTTAGAATTTAAGCATACTTGCTTAGTTTCTTGTCACAATTGGATCTTGTCAGAAAGAAGAACTTTGAATAGCAAGTACGTAGACAGTTCTTTCCTTGAAGTAAATTTCTAATGCCCCCCATTGATGCATAAACTATTTCCCGTTTAGTGAACCAGCTACAACAGGAACTTTCAGGTAGTTGTTTGGTTTTGTTCAGAATTGGCTAGTTATTATAATTGGCACTGCTAGCTATACACAGGAGGGAGTTTTCCATTGAAGAAGAATCCCCAGCCATAAATTATTTGTTGGTCAGAGATCCAAGTTGTATTTGACATCTGCAAACATTAAAATAAAAATGACAGATACTCAGGTGGCAAACAATTCATGTGACTTGGAATGGGAAAACAGAAGAAGAGAATTTGACAAATCATTCATCTTTCTTAAACTTAGCTGTGGCTGGTCAAATATTTTTTGTTTCTATCTCTTTAAGGTAGACTTTTGAAAAGTGTTCAGTTGTCCATATAAGTCATTTAATAACAAACAAGTTCAATATGGGGGAATAAATTACATTTCAAAGGCCAGTCTGTAAATTTTAAGGACTGGAGAACTGGGTGTTACAAGTTTAACTTGAAGAAGTACATTTGCCTGAAGTATAAACCTTCAGGGTGGTGAACATTTACGATAATATAGGACTACATTTGTTCTGTTTATGACCAATGTTTTCAGGACTTAAACTAAAAATAACTGTGTCTCATAATTTTTTCATTTGTTATCTCAACAATATTTATTGATAACTTATGTGCTAGGCATTGTGTTAAATTATACTTTGCACATGATTGCAAAAGAAAAAAGGTGATCCATACTCTCAAAAGGAAGTTTCTAGAGAAATGGTGGAGATAGACAAATAAACAGGCAATTGCAACTTAGGGAGATAAGCTTGATAATTACTATAAATACTTAAGCTACGGAAGCCTGTGGAAGGACCCATTAACTTAGTGTTCAGAAGTCAGTGAAATCTACAGGGAAAGTGAATTGGAATTTGAGAAGCTACACTTTGGTAGAATTGAGTGGGGAAATGCCAGGTGAAGAAGATCAAATATATTGAAGACAAAAGAAACCATGGCACATATGAAGAACTGTAGTAGAATGTGAGAGAAGCAGTCCTCAAAAATGCTACTGATGGAGTATTCAGAGGACAGAAGACAAAGGCTTAGGAATGATTAGGGGCTTTTTCTTAACAGAAATAGGGAGTCAGTGAAGGGTTTTAAGTAGGATTGTAATTTAATCAATTCATATTTTAGAATGCTCACTTTCTACTTAAGTATAGAGGGTGAATTGGAGGGGGATAAAACTAGAATTCCCATGAATATGGAATCCAAGCTTCAAATCATCCTTTCTTTATGTCATTGCCTTAGATTTCCTGTTTTATAAAGGATGCAAAATCTACACTCTAAAGTAAGCACTTCTACTGTAAAACAGATTGCATTTAAGTAGGTGGTGAAACTCCACTACTAATTACTGTTGGCCAAATGTCCTGCAATCAATATAGAATGTTGCTTGAAAACAAAGCCAAATACCTTCTGGAGTCTTTATCAAGTAAACATATTTGTCGTATATAAGCGTGAATGGAAAACAGGCTTTTTAAAAAAGTAGATTTTCAAACTTCAGATTTTTATTTTAAAGCAGTTTTTAATATTTTATAATCTGGGTATATGTTATTCTTATTTTAAAACCAGTAAAAGTATTTTATTGCTTAAGACTTCATTTTAGATCATTGAAATGTCCATTCTTCTTTTATTAGCTTGATTTGGAGTAGAGAGCACTTTTCAGTTTGGGTCCGAATCCACTGTTTTGTTAGGTCATTATTTATGTCAACATTTATATAAATACTATATATGTTATACCTCAAACATCTTAAATACATAAACTTGAAATTTTAAGAAGCTTGTAGTTGCATTCATATGTTTAATCTTTAAAATATATTTATTGATATTTATGTGATAATGATCATCTAGATTAAATATATTTTATTTACATATATGAGAAACATGAATGAAGGCATATAATATAGGAAGTGAGACTAAGCAACTCGATACCAAAGTATTTTATAGATCTTTATAGCTGATGTGAAATGTGCTTGAGCTAGAACTTGTAACCATAGTTTTAAATCTCAGAATCAACTGAAATGTAAATAAACTACCACACAAATATTTCTTAGAGGGATTTGTTATTTTGGGGGATTTGCTATTAACATTTTAAAATAGATGAGTTTATTGCGTGTCTATTTTATGAGAAACAGGAAATCTGAAAAGTTACATATTCAATCAAAATTGTTTTACACAAAATAATGTAAATATTCCAAAAGCTGATTCTGTTCACTGAAGAAAATCAAATACTGTGGAAATTCCAATATGCTGTCATCCTTTGGAACTAGTAACTCACACTATTTTTAAATGAAATGGCTACCTGGGGTGAGAGGGCTCCTGTTTGTGATGGAAGAAAGCACAAAGAAATGAGTGGCTTAGATAGGATTGTAAAACGGAAGCATTTACTTTACACAAAAGACAAATATTGTTACCTACATCACAGGGAGCTTATTTTTATTTAAGAAAGTTATTTAGATTTCTAATCCCATGGGAAAGAATATAGAACCTGAATAAATGAAAGCCGTATGTTATCTTTTCTGTACTTACACAACACAACCAAAATCTCCTAATTTAGACTTTGGGGGTTCTATTAGACCTTATTACCACAGTGTAATTATCTCAACTATGCGTTCTTCTAGATTCAATCATTATTTCATTCAGCAAATATTTATTGGGTGACTGCTATGTGCCACACTTGGTATAGGCACTTGGAATGTATCAGTAACCATCATGATCTAATATGTTTACTTTTCCACAGGTTATTTTGTGGTGGTGTTAAACTGCAGACATATCTGCAAGTAAGAAAGACCTCTTCTTTTTTTTTTTAACTTTTTATTATTATTTATTTTTTACATTTTTATTAGGGAAGATTTCAAACACATAGAGGTAGGGAGAATAGTAGAATGAACTCCTATGTATTCATCACTCATTTCAACAATCAATATAGAACCAAACTTATTTAATACTTAGCCCTCTCGTCTTCCCATCCCTACCTGAATTATTTTTGTCACTTCTGATTGAAACATCATAAGCATACAGACAAGTGTACACATAGTATCAACAAATTTTCACAAGCTGAACACAATTATAGAGCAAGTACTTAGATCAAGAAATAGAACCTTACCAATCCTCAGAAGAACCCTAATTCCCCCCCCACTGGAATGCTGTTCATCTAATAGCACAGATGAATTTTGCCTATTATTGTACTTTTTACAGTTTATAGAAAGTATACATTTATGGAATCATATACCATGTACTCTTTTGCGTCTGCATTCTTTTTTATTCAGTGTTATGCTATTTAATAATCATATGAGTATGTGTATCATATATATGTATATATCATATGCATATCATATGAATAAACCATATTTTTTTCTTTCCAGCCTACATTTGAGTATTTGAATTATTTGAATAGTTTCAGGTTAGGGCTAAGAACAATAACGTTTCTATGAACACTTTATTCATACCTTTTAATGAAAAAAAATATGTCAGGTATATACCTAAGAATGCTGGGTGATAGGGTATGTGTATGTTCAGATTTAGTGGATTCTGACACACTTGTCCAAAGTAGTTTGCAGCTTATTCTCCCACCAGCAGAGTGTTCTTTCTCTTTGTTCCATGTCCTCATCGAGACTTGTGTGTTTTGGGCGCCTGGGTGGCTCAGTTGGTTAAGCGACTGCCTTCGGCTCAGGTCATGATCCTGGAGTCCCTGGATCGAGTCCCGCATCGGGCTCCCTGCTCGGCAGGGAGTCAGCTTCGTCCTCTGACCCTATCCCCTCTCATGTGTTCTCTCTCTCTCATTTTCTCTCTCTTAAGTAAATAAATAAAATCTTAAAAAAATAATAATAAAAAAAAAGACTTGTGTGTTTCAATCTAGCTTTTCTAGTAGGTTAGTGGTCTATCTCCTATCTCTATCAACTAGTGAAATTAATTACCCTTTGTCTCCTCTCCTCCCTCTTCCCTTCCTTCTTCTTCATTGTCTTTGTTGTCATTTGGATATCTTCTTTTTTTCAAGTCTTTTGACTACTTTTCTTTCTTAATGTTTATAGTTCTTTAAATAATCTATATGCACTCTATTTTCCTTCCATGATGTGAGTTGCCTTTCAACTCTCTTAATAGTGTTCTGATTAAAAACATTTCTAGATTTCAATAAAGGGTAGCTTATTTTTTTAATGATTAGCACTTTTAATTTTTTGATAAAGAAATATTTAACTATATCAAGATTACAAAGCTATCCCTCTGTGTTTGTGTCTGAAAACTGTATTGTTTGCCTAATACATTTCGATCTACAGTGCATTTGAATCTACTATCCATAGTGTCTGGCTCCTTATAGAAACTTGATAACTGTTTGACTCTATTAAAAGCAGCCTGGCTTTTACAATAAAAATACCCCTATATAAAAATAAATTTATTTCTAGTAATTTAACAAATGGCTATTTGAGATGTTAGAAAATAGCTAATTCATGGTGGTAAATAGGGCATGCACATTTGTTTTTATCCCCTATTGACATCTCACTGAAACAAATGTTCAGGGGCTAAAAACGGAATAGTTCCATAGCACCACATAAAATGTAATGAGAATTACTAATAAATTTCTGTAGAAATGGAAATCGGGTGGTCATGGATAGCAGATAAGACAAATTGCAATTTAAGTGGGATTTATGTGGGGAGGTAGGCATTCTTTGCCAGGCTACAGAAGACCATAGACTAAGAGACCACAAAGGTAGCAGAGAGTGTGAGTGAGAATTTATTACCCCACCCCCCCCCACACACAAAAAATTAGTAGGGAAAACAACTGTAATAGTCAGCCCCAATAAGCTTGTTTCACCCATACACTGAAAGTACAGGTGGTCAGTATTTGCTCCCTGGCAAACACTCCATGTAAGAACAACTAGAATATCCTTTTCTAATGAATTTTAGCCTGAAAAAATAAGGTTCCTTTTGGAGGAGTTAATTCAACTAGATAAAGTCAATTTTATTTTGAAAATACATGTTCTCATCATGTAGAATAAAAAGACATATAAATTGAAAATATAAAAGGAAGAGGTATAGTAAAAAAATGGAGAGGAAGAAATTACCAAAGAAATATTAAAAAAAAAAACAAAACCCTATTCTCTAGAACTGAAGAAGTACATGACTTTTTCTTCAGATTGAATAGGCTCACTGAATGCCCATTTAGCACAATGATGAAAATGACCACAAATAAACATATATAATCTTGAATTTCACCAAAGCAGCAATAAAGAGATTACAATACTTCCAGCATGGGACAGGAAAGAATCAAGAAACAAAGAAATGAAAAAAACACTGCCATTTAACTTTTCATCTGCAACAGAGAATACCATACACAATGGAGAATGGAGTTTTTCGTGTTTTGAGGGATAATAATTGTCTGTGTAAAGTTCTGTACTTTACACTGCCAAATTATCAAGTGGAAGGACAGAAGAACAACATATTCAGATATTCAGAAATTTAGATAGTCTACCTTCTATTAACTGTTTATATTACAAGTTACTAGAGGTACTTCAAGCAAAAGAAGAAAATAAACCAAGAAAACCAAAGACAGGTGCTGCAGGAAACAACTGGTCTAGCAAGGAGGACAATGAAAGAAAGGTCTGGGAGCCACCTGCTTTGAGATGGATGTTTCTTGGACAAAAAAAAGGAAATAAAAGCTTAATCTGATATAATGGAGGATAAATGTGCAGTGCCTCCCCAAAATGAGAAAGTGATTAAAACATTTAAAAAATCTCTTTCTGAATATCTTGCTAACAAATTTGTGGCATGATTTTAGACAGCTGATTACCTAAAGGTAGATGGGCATTTAAATTTGAAACTAGGAACATTTTTTAGAGTACCCCAGGGGTATGGTTATTGATAATCTATATTTAAAATAATTAAACAGTGGGAAGAGAATAGAAGGATTGAGTGGCAGCATAAGTGAGTAAGTAAGTAAATCTTTTTTCACATCATGAGGGTGATAAATATGATTTAAAATTGATAAACCGAGAAATAGAAGTGAAAGCATGTGCTTTTGAATTATGGGGATACATGCCAGAGAACTAAAAATAAATAAGTTAAAAAAAAAAAAAAGGTTGCCTTTAAGCAATAAGTCTAGAAAGGGACGAGATAGGAAAATCTTACATTTATGGATAAGCTCTCCAGTTCTATTTGATTTTTTACCATGTGGCTGTATTATCTTCACAAAAATAAAAATAAATCTTAGTGATGTATAAGATGTGCTGAAATAAACAATTGTGAAAGTGTGCCAAGATTCTTTAAGTTTAAAGGGCTGTGGACAGAAGCAGACCTGATGGAAGAGTAAAGGGAGATTAAACTGCCACAGAAAAGACCACACGCAAAAGGCCAGCTTAGCATAAAGGCAAAGTTCTTTGCTCTTACCATGAAATGACTTAGGTTAACCTAAAATAATGGTGGTAAATGAGTGATTTTGAACAGGAGAATGACATGATCTTTTATGATGATGGTAATGATAAGAACACTTCTATTAACAGAGATCTGTATGTGTTAACTAAGATGGTCATGTGCAAGAAGTCTTAAATAGTAATATATTCTCTAGATAAATACCACTGGTCCACACATTGAGTTCATACTACCCCTTTCTTAAAAGAATCACAAAGCTATAGAACCCTATCTGGAAGAACCTTTGGTCCAAATCTTTGGACCAAGGAGCATGTCTGGGTATGTTGGGTGTTTGTGAATTTTTATATTTCCATGTTCATGATAGTCATGGTTGCAGTGGGGAGGAGTGGTAGAAAAAGGATTTTACTTTTACTTTTAATCTATTATTATGTCTCATGAATACATCAGCAGAGTTCTGAAGTTATTTTTACACACATGGAAGGTTGAAGTCCACTGTATCAAAGTACCATCTAAGATACTGACTTGGGAAAAATAGTGTGGCACCATCCCTTTCCTGTCCATTAACACCAGTCCCTTGACATCAGTATCAGAATCTTCTGTCTTCTTTGGTAACCTCAAAGGTTCATGAAAATAAATATAGTAGTGTTTTTTCCTGAAAATACATTATATCCCTGTTTCTGAGATTTCCTTTTTTTTTTTTTAAGATTTTATTTATTTATTTATTTGACAGAGAGAGAGGGCGAGCACAAGCAGGGAGAGCTGCAGGCAGAAGAAGACGGAGAAGTAGGCTCCCTGCTGAGCAGAGAGCCCCATGCGGAGCTTGATCCCAGGACCCTGAGATCATAACCTGAGCCAAAGGCAGACACATAACCGACTGAACCACCCAGGCGCCTCTGTTTCTGAGATTTCTATCAGGTTATCTGGTTTATAAGGGAAAATGAGGTCTGCTTATGAAAATGCTCATAGTTAATTTAGTTCAAAATATGGCATTTTCTTGGGCGCCTGGGTGTCTCAGTCATTAAGCATCTGCCTTCACTCAGGTCTTGATCCTGGGGTCCTGGGATCGAGCCCCACATCGGGCTCTGTGCTCTGCAGGAAGCCTGCTTCTCCCTCTCCCACTCCCTCTGCTTGTGTTCCCTCTAGCTGTGTCTCTCTCTGTCAAATAAAAATAAATAAATAAATAAATAAAGAAAGAAAGAAAGAAAGAAAGAAAGAAAGAAAGAAAGGCATTTTCTTTAAAGAAGAAGAAACACAGGGTCTCCGGTAGTTTATAACTCATGCTTACCATAATTTAACTTTGGTCAATTTCTTTCCTTCTAGTTACTCAGGTGATTTTCCCACAGAAATATGATGAGATAAATGGTCATAGACTATTATAAAAGGAAGTAACTAAAGACCTTCTAGCTAGGAAACTTGTTTAATTCTGACACTTGGTCATCTGCTATTGTTTTTTCTCAGGTCCTGTGAGTACTTACAAGGCACGGCTATTTACTTAGGTAATGTCCTCTCTGATTTTTTTTCTTTTTCTTTCCTGAAAAAGGAGAATTTATAGAGAGTAGGAAGCTAAGATAAAAATGTGCTGAGCTGCTCCAAGAACTTCTTAGGTGGGGAAGTGCTTACCGAATTATTATTACTGTTTAAAGGATCAAGGATCTTCTGAAGTGCTGCAAAGGGATTTGTTTGAAAGCTATTTCTTAGAAGTAAACGTGCAGGTTTGTACACTGGCTGTTTGTCATTTCTTTCACGTCAAAATCCTTACAAATAAAATGATTCTGATTTAAACTAAATGATAAATGAAAATGTTTTTGTACAATTAGAGAAATGTTTTTGTACAATTAGTGAAATGCTCAAAATTATAGTTCTAAGGTACCCAAAGATAAATTCGTTAACATCTTTTACAATAAAACCCTTCTTACTCAATAAATGCATCACTTTATACTTTGACCCTTTTGATAAATGACACAAAATTTAAAGACCAATCATAATGTAGTAGATATCCTATTTGCAAGGCCTATAATCATAAATGTTTACTACTTCCAACCCTTACCCATTTTATGAGAATATAATATATATTAAACTATTTGTTAAATGCCAACTCAGGCCTCTGGTTGAATTTTGCATCAAGTATTATTACTTTATCTATAAATATGATGCATATACTTATATACATGAATATCAGTTCAGGTTCTGGAGAACACTGACTGGTACAGTTGTATATACTTATAATTGAGTTGTGGTTAGAAAAAGAAAAAGACCCGAGGCTTAAGAAAGTTTGAAGAGCCATGATCGGCACCAATCTTGACCTTCTTCCATTATGATACAGTGCCCTTAAGACAGCCATAATTATTTGCCATCATCATCTTTTCAATTGGTGTATTTTTTTGTACTTCATCCTAGAGCTACAAATTCTAAGCATCTGACACATATGGCAAAATAAAATTTACTAAATCTGTCACAGGAAAAATAGTTAAAGTGACTATTAAAGAAATTTTGAAACTATAATTACAAACCTCCCTCAAAAGAACACCCTAGGACAGATGGCTTTACATGTAAATTCTACCAAACTGTTAAGGAAGAAAAACCATCAATCTTATACAAGTTCTTTCAAAGAATAGAAAAAAAAAATGGAATTTACTTTGTATTAGCTATCTATTGCTATATAAAACATTCCAAAACATAGTAGCTTAGAACAACAAACATTAATCATTTCACAGTTTCTGTGAGTCAGGAATCTAGATAGGGCTTAGCTGGTACCTCTGGCTCAATGTCTGTTCTGAGGCTGTAATCAAGGTGGAGTTGCTCCTAACTGAGGGAGAAGACTGCAAGAAGAGAAGTTAGGTGGGTGAAATCAGGGTACAAGCTCCAACATTTTAACTTTGAGACGCTTATTGAATATCCAGATGGAGCTATCAAGTAGCCAGTTGGAATATGGGTCGGGACTCAAGGAGGAGGTCTGAGCTGAAGATATAAATGCATGAGGCCAGATGAAATCACCTGGAAATGAGTGTCATCTGAAAAGATACTAAGGCTGATCACTGGGGCACACCAGATGAAGACCTCAGGTAGATCAGGGAAACCTGAGTGGAAACTGCACAGGGCACCTAGAGAGTTAGAGGGAAAACAGCAAACAGAGGCTTGGAAGCCTGAGCAGGGACTGACTTATTGTACTGAAGGGTGCTAAAAGACAAGAAAGATGAGGATATTATGCCTCCTACCTTCACATGATGAATCTATTTTATATCAGCTCAAAATTTAACAGAAACAGTGCTTTAAAAAGTAACAGAAAACTAGAAGGGTCTAAAACCATCAAATATGTTGAATAAGCAGTTCACAATTTCCCTAACCTTCTACTATTAAAATTTCCATCAGGCTCAGGAAATTGTATGAAATCTTCAAAAAACAGATAATCCTACTCTATATTAGAATGTTCCTCAGATCATTTTATAATGCTAGTATAATTCTGATTCAAAACCAGACAAAGACAATACAAGTAACCAAAATTACGTACCACTTTCAAGCATAAATATAGTTGCAATAAACCTAAATAAAATAGAGGGAAATTCAATTTGACAATGTATTAAAAGTCCAAGAAGTATTTATTTCAACCTGCAAGGATGATTTAATTTTGAAAATCTATTAAAGCAATTCATCATATTATCAAATTAAAGGGGAAAAACACATGGAAGGAAAAAAGCTTTTGATAAAATTCAGTATTAACAAACATTGTACTAGAACAGCATTTCTTTGAATTAATAATAGATATCTAATAAAATTGGTCAAATATATTGTACTTGATGGTGAAGCATTAGACAAATTCCCTTAAAGTCAGGGACAATAAAAAAATCTGTTTCTTCATTACTAGCCATCATGTTACTGGAGAGTTGAGCAAATCAGGTGAACTAAGAAAAAGAAAGAAAATATGCAAGGATTAAATAGGATGCAGTAATTGTTATTATAAGTAATAAAACTGTATATAAAATCAAAGAATCTGGAAACTATTGCAAATAATAAAATATATCAGAGAATTAGAAGTAGGTATTAATATTAATAGAAGAGTAAAGGCTAAGAATATTCAAGGCAGAGAAGAAAAAATATGAACTAAAGCAAAAATAATTGAAACACCATGATATGTTGTAGATCTAGATAAACAGACTGAAGGAAAGCAGTAGAGAACCTATATATAAGTTCCCATGTATATTTAGGATCCAGATAATTAGGATGGAACCGTATCACATTAGAGGAGAATATGAGACACTTTAAAAATAGTATTGTGACAATTGGATCCTCATATGGAAATAAAATAGATCCCTACCTCATTCTATACATTTTAATCAAACTTTTACACTCTTACACAAATATATCAATATTGTTGTGAATCTAGCATAGAAAAGGATTTCTTAAGTAAAACCCAATAAGGACAAACTAGAAATATGTGCAAATATGGCTAGTTTGTCCTTTGAAAACTATAGCCAAAATATTATAAACCCTGTAAAAATACAAGTGAAAGACTTACCAAGATACACACACAAGCAATAAAAGATTTTTAATCAGAATATACAAAAAACTCCTAAAACTTAATAAGGACAAATCAACACAATTGCAAAATGGAACAAGGTTTTGAACAATCAATTTACATAAGAATCCAAAAGGCAAATATTCATATTATTAGATGCTCAGCATTACTATTCATCAGTGATATGTAAATTACAGCAACAACAATATATAATTTATCACTTTTCAGAATGGGAAAAGATGTTTTAAAAATCTGTAATGCTAGTTGCTGGCAAGGATGCAGTAAAATGAACGTTTTTACATGTTGCTTATGAGGTTGTAAATTGTAACTACCACAAGACTCAATTTGGCAAAATAACAAAGTTGAAGATGCACACATATTTTAATATCCATCAATTTTGCTTCTACTTATAGTACTTTTGACAAACTCTTTTAGAAATTCATCTGGAAATATATATTAGAGGGAAAACAAATGAATTCCCCTCAGTATGGAGACAGATAATTAACTCTAGTGTGTTACTGCAATAAAATTCTACATAGTAATTAAAATGAAGTATCTCAGATATAGATAAAGCTAAAATACATAAGGTAATGTATGAAAAACTAGTTGCAAATATATATTTAACACTATTACATAGCTTTTTTAAGTGTTCAGAGCACAAAATACTTACATATGTATTGCTTTTTTGGTAAAAGTATGAAATTCTAAATGTAATAGAACAGTTCATCTAGAAGGAATAATATATAGAAAGGCCATGATAAACCAAAGATATGTTTTACTAGCTGCAACAAGATCCTTTTGGGGTACAGAATTAAGCTTAATGGGCACAGGATGAGATGAGCTTGATAGCGTAGGGTTTTGGGGACTATGTTAAAGAATTTTGAACAAATGGAAACTAAAGTGTATTCACATTTCATGTTGTTGTTCAATCATCACCACTATCTATCACCAGAACAGTTTTCATCTTCCAAAACTCAAATTGCGTACTCTTTAAATATCAACTCCCCATCCCCCCCACCCACCCCTGGTAGCCACTATTCTACTTTCTGTCTCTAGGAATTTGACAATTCTAGGAATTTTATACAAGTGGAATTATACAGTATTTGTCCTTATGTATCTGACTTATTTTATTTAGTATAATGCTTTCAAAGTTCTTCCATGTTATAGCATGGATCAGAATTTCATGATTAGCTTAAGGTTAAAAATACTCTGTTTTATGTATATTCCATGTTTTATTTATCCATTCATTCACTGCTGGACATTAGGGTTGTTCCAGTTTTTGGTTATTGTAAATAATGCTGGTTTGAATAGTGAAATGCAAATACCTGTTTAAGTCCCAGCTTTCAGTTCTCTTTTATATATATCCAGAAGTTGAATTGCTGGATCAAATGGTGATTCTATGTTAAGTTTTTTGAGGAACTCCCATATTGTTTTCCAGAGTGACTTACCTTTTTAGATTCTACCAGCATGCAATGCACAGGGTTCCAATTTCTTCACATCCTGACCAGCCTTTTTTTTTTTTTTTTCTTTCATAATAAGCCATTCCAGTGGGGGTGAGGTGTCACTGTGGCTTTGATTTGCATTTTCTTAATGGTTAGTGATGTTGCGCATCTTTTCGTATGTTTAGAGTAAGAAAAAAGGGAGGCTAAGAAGAAGAAAAGATAATGAGGCTTCTGTACCCAATCTGACATGGTCAGCCTCATGGACAAGGACCATTCTTCCCATTTCTGCAGAGAATATGGCCAATGAGGACCAACAGGAAACAGCAGGCTGTTGGTCTGGTGTTGGGTGTTACAGGCTTAGGACAGTCGTCTCTTAGAGAAGCATTAGCTGAGCACACATGGAGATGGCGCCTGCTCAGTGGGCATGGGGTCACCCAGTACAGGCTGGCAGAAGATCCCTATGCCAGATGGATATGGGTTTGGTTGAGACCACATGTGAAAACCTTCTGGGGACAACCAGCAGTAACAGTGGAGATGCATAAAAGACGAGATTAAACAAGTGCAGATGGAAGCATAGAGGGCATTTCAGTTTTCTCACTGAACTCATGTTTTATCATAGGAATGATGCACATGTATACTGCACAACATGTAGGATGATACTTAAAAGAACAGAGCTAGAAGACAGGGCATCAGGATTGTTTCCCTACAATGCATTACCCTCAACATCTGACCTTAGGGAAACCATTTGACCTTTTAACGCCTTAATTTCTTGTCACAAAATATTTGGGGAATAAGATGTATCACATCTTTTTACAGAGCTGTTATAAAGCTCCATAAAGATAATAAGTGGGAAAAATCTTTGGAACAGTAGAAAGCGTGTAAGATATGATAATGCCAAATTTGACAACTAAAAGGAGACATGACAAACTCTAGTTCACTCCAACAGTGCTGTATTGTTTGCTCAGGAGGCTGGAGAGCGGTATGTCTGCTGCAAGTCTAGTTCCAGTCAGGAGCAGACTAGGAATGACTTCCTGCTTTCTAAACAGTATCGATAGTGGCTTTTTTGTCAGGGAGTAACATCTAGAATTTATAGGCTAAGAGAAACTGAGATTTCTATTTCTTAATGTGAATTACTGTCTCAACTACACATGACACAGAGTGTGGATGGACCAAGCAACATTCACCAGAATGTTCAAAAAAGATTCTGGGAAGTCCTACTGTTATTTATTTCAAAGCTTTAGGTTTCCAAATGAGTAATAAGTTAGAATTTAGTATTCTGCACATCACATCAACCACAACATCTCCAATATGTATACAAGTGAAAATTAGGTAATCAGCAATATGTGGAAATAAAACTGACATACTCAGAGGAAGCAAAAGGATATGAGTCTGTCATCTAGTGTTCCAAAACTGACAGGTCTCTGACAATTGATGACAGCGAAAAAGGACCTGCTGCTTTGTGCACAAGATGACTCAATGCCGTGATTCTTTTAGAATCAAAGAAATGTCGGATATTATTAGTATTAACAGAAAGCTTAAATATGTGGTAGAGCAAAATGCCCTAGCACCATTCTACCTGATTCGTGTTATTCAAAGGCCCAGTTTCTTGGCCTCAGTTGATGATGGATTCTAATATATAAAAGGATTGTTGATCTGTGGTTCTTATCAGAGGAAATGCAGTGGGTGGAAATATAAATTGTGAGCAATTTGCATTGGTTTATGTTCTGCTGCTCATTTGAAAAAAAATTAAATACGTTGCTTATATTATCTATTATTATGGTCATCAACCAAAAGGTTACAATTTATCAGAAATATAGCAGGCAATAAGGATTTAAGACTTTTTTTCATCATCTGTGAGATTGTGTGTTTGTCCAAATATTGAATGTACAGGAAGAGTGATGCTGGGGAATAGGATGGTGGGGAAGTTGTCAAGAAATTCAGCAATTTGATTCAACAGATATTTTCTGTGCCTAATGTGTACTGGGCAGTACTCTGGGTGCTGGGGCTATCACATAGCAAAATCCAAAGATTTCACCTTTGTAACTCCTACATTATAGCTGGGGGACACAAATAAGAAAAAACAACCAAATAAAATCAGATGAGAATATGAGCACCAAAATTGCAAGTGTGGGAGTAGATTGGCTATTTTAAGTAAAGCATTCGAAGTAGTTACACAAGAATGGTGACATTTGTGGAATGTCCTAAAAGAGGTAGGGAAATTAGCCACTTAGGTTATATGGGTAAAAAACTTCCCTGGCAGAGGGAATGACCAGTGCAAAGGCCCTCAGACAGGAATGTGCCCATTGTAGTCTAGAAACAGTAAAGGCTAGAGTGTTGGAGCAGGGTGGGTGAGAAGGAGAGGAGGAAGAAGAGAAGGTAGGGAGGAGAGCGAAGATCACTCTCTTAGGCCTTTGGAAGGTTTTGGTTGCATCCTCACACTGGAGCTGTGGAAGGCTCTAGCAGATTTCTTTTTTTTTTTTTTTTAAGATTTTTATTTTTATTTATTCATGAGAGACAGAGAGAGAGGCAGAGGGAGAAGCAGGCTCCCAAGGAGCAGGGAGCCCGATGTGGGACTCGATCCCAGGACCCTGGGATCATGACCTGAGCCGAAGGCAGACGCTCAACCATCTGAGCCACCCAGGTGCCCTCTAGCAGATTTCTGCCTTGCATGTTAAAAATTATTCTTGCAGGATAGACTATGGGGCAAGGAGAGAAGCAGGGAGACGAGGTAGGAGGCTTTTGCAGAAGTTATAGTAACTCATACCACAAAGGCAGGAAAATTGGGAATGGTGTACTTTCTGAGGTTTACTAGGTGTGCCCAGGAAAATGACACGTGGAACCTGACTGCAGTAAAATAAAATTCAAGATAAAAAAAAAATGGTGACATATTTTGGAATAGAAGGCTTGGGGAGACATTTTTTACTTTTGTCCTTTTCATAATGTTTTCTCTTCTCACATTGGGATCTATTTTTTTTCTGCTTGAAAATCATTACTCATTTGGAGGAAAGATGCGGAATCATCCATAAACTTTCAATAGATGCCCTTGCATTCATGGAGCACTGCCCCTGTTGCCCTGAAGCTAACAGCAGGATGCATAATGCATGATGCACTCCAAGCCTTACATAAATACACATAAAACTTTAGCAGTTAAGAGGATGGAGCTATTAAAGAAAACAATGTGGGTATAAAACAGTTTTGCAGAGATTAAAAAATTTTAAGCCAGGAGCTTTTTTCTAAAAGAACAGTTTGGATTTCTGATTAGAGATTGGAGGGAATGATAATTGAAATACTCATTTCAATACCAATAGAGTAACATGTGTGAATCTATCCAACTTATATTTGGTTTGGCTAGAAAGAGAAACAAATAGTGATGGCATATTTCCTTTAAGTGCATAACTATTTTTCTCTACTTTGTAGCCACATTCTTCTGAAATGGCTATTTAAACAATTTACAGTTTACACCTTCCATTTATTTTTTTTTCATAATTTTACTTTGAAGCTCATGGAGATATGACTTAACTGATGAGAGAATGAGTGTAAAAAGACAAGGAAACATTTTGTGTAATGACATGCTGATTTCTTCATCTACTGCGTCAACCATTGCTTTAACCTCACTGATTGTCTTGTTATTATTACGGAAAGTGGCAGACAGGCACGAACTTTCGATTAATCAACATGCTTCAAAAACCTCTAGGTTGCATGTTCACTTTTCAAAACAGTCTGTTCCAAGTAGAGGATTTTTGAGCACTCTTTATGATGGATGATCACTGCCATGCTCCCTGGTATATTTTTTATATTCCTGTTTTTTTTTTCACTTCGATTAAACTGAAGTAAAGAGCACATTGCATTTTTGAAATGTCAGAGTTCAGCTTTTGTTCCATTCTCTTGGAATTATTGAAAATTGCAGTATATCTTTCCCACCAATGAGCTGAAACCTAACCCGGCAGACCTGCCCACCACGCCTGGACACAGAAAAGTGAATTGGACAATATTAGAGAGAGGAAGAGGAAGATTCCCTAACACGTACTCTGTGACTTTTAATTTTTTTAATGGTTGAATGAAGTTTGCAATATTCATTTATACTTCATGTACACTCTCAGTAGCACTATAGTGCTTCCCTGGAGCGTAGGCAATTTATTACAGATTATTCCCAATTCTTCCCTCCCATCCATTATTACATGGCTGTCATTTATTTCCCTTATCCCTGAGCTATCATCACCTGATACGTTATTGCTGTTATTATTATTATTAATATTTTATGATTATTTATTTATTTATTTGACAGACAGAGAGAGGTGGAGAAAGAGGGAATAAAAGCAGGGGGAGTGGGAGAGAGAGAAGCGGGCTTCCTGCTGAGCAGAGAGCCCAGTGCAGGGCTTGATCCCAAGACCCTGGGATCTTGACCTGAGCTGAAGGCAGAGGCTTAACTATTGAGCCACCCAGGCGCCCTGTATTGCTGTTATTATTTTAAACAAACTACTGCTTTCAGTTAGCTCAATTAGGAATAAGAAAAAAGAAAATATTTTATTATATCTTCATTTATTACTTTTCTAAAGCTCCTTTTTTTTTTTTAAATGTAGATCTAACCTGTAACATTTTCTGACCTATAAAATTTCTCTTCTCTCAGAAGACTTTCTTTTAACATTTCTTGCAAATCAAGTCTACTGGTGATAAATGTCTTTAATATTTGTTTGTATGATAAAGTATTTTTTTTTTTTACTTCTGAAGGATAATTTTGCTGGATATATAATTCTAGTTTGTTTGTTTTTAATCTTTCAGAGCTTCAAATATCTCATCCCAGTCTCCTCTTGCTTACATGGTGTCTGAAGAAAGGTCTGATATGACTATTATTTTTGTTTCTCTATGGGGGAGGTGCCTCCTCTCCACCCACTTCCCAAAGCTGGCTTCTTTTCAAGGTTTTTCTTTATCTTTGATTTTCTGAAGTTTAAATATAATATGCATAAGTGTAATTTTTAAAAATATATTTATCCAGCACATAATTCTTAGAGTATCCTGGAGATGTGGTTTTCTGTCATTAATTTTGGAAAACACTCAGCCATTTGTATTTAATATTTCTTATGTTTTTTTCTCTCTTTCTCTTCCTCTGGTATGTCCTTTGCATGTATGGTACACTGTTTGTAAGTGTCCCACTGTTCTTGGATATTCCAGTTTTGCTTTGTTTTTATTTTTTTCCTATTCATTTTTCTCTTTGCTTTTATACTTGGGAAGTTTCTATTAACCTCTTCAAGATCACTTATTCTTTCCTTTGCCATACCCAGTCTACTGATAAGCACATCAAAGCATTCCTCATTCCTATCACATTGTTTTTAATTTCTAGGATTTCTTTTTGATTTTTCTTAGAGTTTCCATCATTCTGCTTACATTACACATCTGTTCTTGCATGCTGTCTACTTTTTCCAGGAGAGTCCTTAGAGTTTTATCATAATTAACAAAGAATTCCGAGTTTGATAATTCCAAATTTTCAGCCATATTTGAATCTGGACCTAATAATGCTTGCATTATCTCTTCAGACTGTTTTTTACCTTTTAGTGAGACTTGAAATTTCTTGTTTAGAGTCATACATGGTGTAGTAGGTAAAAGGAAATGGGGAAAATAGTCCTTTAGTGTGACATTTTTATGTTTCTCTGGCTAGAAATTAGGCTGTGTTTATTGTCTGCTGTAGCTGTAATATCAGAAGCTAGCATTTCTTCTAGTGTTCTTGCTTTTTTCTCTTCTATTGTTTTTGGGTTTCCTTAAAGACCATTTGTTAAACAGGGTCAGAAGATTGCAGTTATTCAGCTATAATTTTCTATTATCATATAGGAGCCCTGTTGATGTAGGTGGTTAGGTGTAGGTTAGGTGGTTAGATGATTACATCTTAGTCTTTTAGTTAGGTATGTTCTTGGGCTGTGGTCTTCACAAATGTTTCTCAGTCCCCTGCTGCCCGTAGGTGAGCCAGGAAGGCTAAAGGACGTTGGCGTTGGGTACTTCCCTTTCCCTGGGCAATTTGGACTTTGGTGAAATCTAAAGTGTGTTAGTCTTTGGTACCATGTTTTCTTTTCTTAAGGGCAGGGCTTATTAATGAGAGCATGGAACTCTGGGGATATTAAAAAATGGTTATGTTTTTTCACCGTATCCCTGCCAGAAGCAGAACGGGATTTTTTTTTTCTTCTCCCATCTTCACAGTGAGAACCTTGTGGAGATCTTTGGGGTAAAATTTATAAAAATGTGGACTCCCCCAAAACAGCCCCTCAATTTTTAACTCTCATGCTAGTCCACACTGATCCTCCAGTCAGTATAGTTATAGCTGAAGTGTTCCTACTGCTACTGGGCTCCAGCTGCAGGAATCTGTTCCTGGGCGCCTACTGCTGGTTAGCTGCGATGCTCTATATCCTCCTGTCTCTTCTGTTTGGGTGGCAGAATCATGCCCTCTGACCACAGTTCTTTAAGGCATTCGAGAAGAGTTGCTGATTTTTGGTTTGTTCAGGTTTTTTCTTGTTGTGAAGAAGAGCATGATGACTTTCAAGTTTTTTATATGACAGATTGGAAACTGCAAGTCCTCCCTCTGTAACTTTTGAAAATCAGTGGATCATAACAATAGCTTATTCTAATCACTGAGAGGCAGTTTGACCCTATGGCATAAACTCTGACTTAAAATAAGTTCTACTTCTGGCACTTAACTGTTACTCACTTATTTCTTCATCTGAATGTTTATATTACCTATCTCAAAGAGTTGTATAAAGATGACACTCTAGGGGCGCCTGGGTGGCTCTGTTGGTTGAGCCACTGCCTTCAGCTCAGGTCATGATCTTGGAGTCCCGGAATGAGTCCCGCATCGGGCTCCCTGCTTGGCGGGGAGTCTGCTTCTCCCTCTGACCCTCCCCCCTCTCATGTGCTCTCTCTCTCTTTCTCTCATTCTCTCTCTCAAATAAATAAATAAAATCTTAAAAAAAAAAGATGATACTCTATAAGGAATACATATATATTCCTTATATATATATAAGGAATATATACACACACATTACTTGGTATATAGTATTTGTTCAAACAGACGTTAGTGTCTTCCTTGATTTTCCATGAAGAATGACTTGAAGGTTATTCACAGCTGGGAGGCAGATGAGAAGACAAATGCTGGTTTTTTTTTCTTCACTCAATTCTCATTTGTTTCTTTTCTCAGGCACTGCTCCTGTAGTTCCATTGTAGAATAACTGTATACTCCACAGCATGCATGGATCTGAAAACTTTCAAAGATTCTTCTTCCTGAAATTCATATTCTTATTTCCCAAGTTCATGTTTTGAGTTCATTATGTGAGAGTAAATGTCTCTGTATTCTGCTACTTTGCCCACATCCTCTCCTCACGGAGTTGTTGCGATTCTTCCTTAATCAGTATAAGAAGTAAGTGAACTCTCTATTGCCAACTGACAGTGTTAGGCTGGAGTTGTTCTGGGGGACACTTGCAAAAAAATTCTTCAAGTGTTAATGACCGTGCTGTGACAGGCTTCAGCAGCTGTTAGAAGGGACTTAGAATCTCAAGATGAATGTAACTGCAGAAGAACTCCATGTCATTAGGGGTTGAGTGATAATTACAATCATTATCACAACATGGAATGATTTTTAGGTAATGTGAAAATTGTCTCTGAAAGCAATATGCTTTGTGAATCAGTTCCTGTATAAACTTAAGTATAAAATGAGCATATGCAGGTGAAATAATCTATTAGCTGAAGAGCTTTAAGCCACAAAATATGAAATTAAAGCAATATAATATTAAAGCAGAAACAAAACAACTCTTCTGTGAAAATGGAGACAGTTTTGTCGAGAATCATCTGTGACTACAAAGGCATGAATTTTTTTAAGTTTATTTATTAATTTTTTTTTAGTAGTTTCTACAAACCCAACATGGGGCTTAAACTCACGATCCCGAGATCAAGAGTCATATCTTCTTCTGATTGAGCCAGCCGGGTACCTGGGGCATGATAATTTTAATAGAAAGATGGAAATACTGTGGTCTTGTAACTATTTTTTTAATGGTGGCTTGCAATTTCTCTGTGTTGGGGGGAATTTTTGAAGATAGTATAACGAGTGAAGCAAAATACTCCTTTTTTTTTTTTTTTTTGTATTACTGTAGCACGACTCAATAAAGTATCTTCTTTCCAGTTCATACTACTTTCCTAACCTCTTCGTTATCACATTTTTCTTCTATTATCATGGTTTTATTCTGTCTTATTCCACTTCCTTCCTTGAAAGTACATTTCAAAAGAATGGAAATCCTTAACGGACTTTTACTGACTCTTTTTCTTCAAGTGGGGGTGCCATTTGTCTTTGGTGTTGGCATTAGATGAAATAATATGTTACAATATCCAGACTATGGAGCCCCACTAGTGCTGATCTGTACAAAAATACAAGATTTCAAATAGATGCACTTACGTGAGCTAGTGTGAATGGATTTTAAACTTGGTCCTTTGTTACCTGTTTGCTTTAGAAATGGTGTTCCATCTACCTAATCATCTCAAAATATTTTTTCTTTGTTTATTTCCACTTAGGGGATGCTCTTAGGTTTTTGATATGAAAAAGGTGTATTGCAAATAGGTATCTCATTAAAAAGAGACTAATGTTTGATTAAACTTTCATAGAAACTATTTTCTGACATAAAATTGGAAGACTCTAACATATTTTTAGGACATAAGAAAAGTAGAAATCCTCAATCATAAAAATAATACTGTAGAGAATCTATTAGAAAAGACCAGTTCACTTCATTTAGGTCTAAATAGTCAAGTTCACTTCTCAAGCAGCAGAATATGCCCCATGACACTGTTTGTCATCTGGTGTCCCACCAATAGGTTAAATAAAGTGTTCCAGAGATTAATTTTCTACTTTTGTAATACCTTACCTCTTAAGTAATTAATGTATTTTATTTCATTAAAAGGCACTACCTACATAGTATACATAAATATGATCAAATATCAGTGCTAATCAGGAAACCAGTAGTATGATATATCTCAAAAGGTTATGAGTAAAAACATTATTTCTATATGGTTTTGGAAAAGGGTTTTGAATTTGCACTTGATGTGTGTTTGTCTAAAATCCTGACCTGTCACCTCATTTTAAATTAAATTGTTATGATGAATAGGTGGGGATAAGTAGACAAGGTTTGCTTAGGACTATTTCTTGTTCTTAATTTCCTTTAAGTATATAGGCAGACTTACCCAGAAAAAAGTGAAAATGAAACTAAAAAATGAAAAGAAAGAAGAAACAGAAGGCTGAATGTCCCCCACCCATCTAAAATTGCAGCATTATCTTCATACATTTCATGGGCTGGTGAGGATGAGAGATAGCTAATAAGGATTTGGGTTTCTAAGGTCCCTTGCTGGACAGAAAGCTCAAGAGAGTGGAAAACACAAAGGTAAATAAGAGTCAGAAAAAAACCAAAGGGCAACATCATGGGAAAAATAGTCTAAAAATAGTATTTATTATATATTATCAAAAAATGACTTTGCATTTGTATTTTTAAGAGGGAGACATTTGCAGATTCAATATACTTGTTTAAATGCCTATTGTGCAAAAGTGCTGTGCCAGGTGTTAACCATAATCTTTATATCTTTCACATTTCATTTCAATTACTTTCATACGTCTCATGCAAAACATAACAATGTAAACTTGAGAAGACTTCTTGTGTTCTTTTAGGCTATTAAAGTAAATTATATTAGCAATTGTCAAATCAACTTCCACCCTCCTGCTGAAGAGAGAACCATCCTGTTGTATGATATCTGTCCTCATAGCAGAGGGGTTCTCACCTTTTTTTTTTCCCTTCATAAACAAAGAGAAAGGGAATAGTTTGTTACTTATCAGGGTTTCTATCTACCTTTTTCTTTTTTTCTCTGCGTAGATAAGCAATGAAAATCTGCTCATGAACCGAGGAAATAACAACTTTCCAAGCATCTTTTAATATGCCTCTGTAATTCTCTCCCAATTTTCTTCCTGGTGGCTTAATTTAGAATTTTTAAAAAATTTTAGTAAAATTTTTAATAAAAACTATTTTTAAGGAAATTTGTAACAATGAGTGCATCACTACTAGTTTCATTATTACTCTTTGCAAACCACAGACACATGGGGCACATGTTCATTAGATAATATCTAATGTAAGTCCAGATTTGAAAACTGTGAAAGACAGAGTCCTTTCCTAGATGCTAAGGACTTAGGAGTTTCATGCATAACAGTCTTACTGGCATAACATGTGCAAAAATTTTACATTTGGGGGCTACTAAGTACTAATGAGCTAGTACAAATGTGTATGTTAGGAAATAGTATGTTCTTATGTTAAAGTTTAAACAGATCTATAATTTTAAATTCTGTTTATGGATTAGCAAACTGATTTGTCATGTAATTTTTATTGTTTTCTCTAGGAAATTAATTTAAAAAAAGTCTCCCACCACAAAGTTTGACGGTCTGCTCAACTGAGTTTTGTTTTTTTTTTTTTTTTTTTTTTAATTTAAATGCATTTTATTTTTAGACAACCTACATGACATGTTTTTTTCTTAAAAACAATGCCTCCACTCCAAATAAACCCAGGTCAAAACAAATGAAGAGCTCAAGATGCCATTAGTCCCATCTGTCTAAGTCCTGGTGTCATGTGGATGAAGAGGAGCAGCCCCTTACGGCAACAGGTGACACATCCAAAGTCATGGCCGAATTCGTTAACATTTCTCCATTTCTAAACCATCCTTAAAGAAAATCGTATATGGGGTCACCTCATCCTCACGGTAGTCCAGCAGAGCAACCATGCCATCTGGATTCATGTTTTCACCAATAAAGAACTGGTAGTTTTTGAAATTAGCAAGGATGTGCTTGATTTGTTCTGCAGCCCCTGTCATAAAAGGCTTTACTCTTTCTGGCCTCTGTTCTTCAAGTTTGCCTTTGATTGATTTCATGTAATCTTTGATGTACTTCTTGTAGGCTTCTTTTGTGAAGCTGGTTTCCTGCAAGTGATGGTTCATGACAATATCAACACCAGTGATTACTGTGCTTTCGGTACCTTCGCCCTCCGAGCCTTCAGGGGAGGCATTTCCACCAATGAGCAAGTCATCAATGTTACCCTCTGTCCTACTGACCATCTTCCCCTCCAGCTCCCGGCGCAGCCCGTCCGCGATCTCCCGGATCTTGTAGATGTTGGAGAACATCTCATCATGGCTGATTAGGTCCCGGTAGATGATCATGACGACGGCTGGAGAGAGACGACGGTGGCACTACCTTAGCAGGAGCCGGGAACTCTGAGCGAGCGCGGTGCAGCCAGAATGGCACTCGGCGGGAGGGGGGAGCAGGCAGAAGAAAAAGCTGCTCAACTGAGTTCTTAAAAGTGGAAATGAATTAGAACTGTAATATCATTAGCAGCAGAAGGGTCCAAAACAGTAATTTTGAAATTACTCTTGTCATATGGGAGAATTGCAAGACAAGTCATAAACTAACAATTCTGTCTTTATTTAAATTAATTGGAATTATCAGTGGTGGATATCCTGGTATTTGCTTTAAACCAACACAAGCATGTCCTGGATTATGAATCAGGAGAGTTCGATTCTATCACGAGTTAGCTCTGTGACTTGGTGTGGTTTACGTAAGTTACCTTGCAACCCAGTTTCCTCATCCCTTGTGTCAAACACTGTCAGTGCTCCACCCAGATCCCTTTGGATTCTTTTATTGTTTCTCTATGCTCCTTCCCCAACATCTGTGTTCTTTCACTTCTAATTACCTGCACTTCTGCTACTCTATAAGACAGGGCATATTTTGCTAGAAAATGTGGGGCCGAAAGTGTGTGGGAATTTACGTGGCTCTGCAGCAGTCCTTAGCCAAAGACTGCCTTGTGCGGAAGTGTGAGGGCACAGTCCCTTCCTTCCTGGATGGAAATAAACTCTGAGATGTTATTTACATTCAGAGCTCCTCTTCATGATTAGTCTGAGGCTAGGACTTTGCTTGAAATCACACCCATTTGTGACTTCTTCATTTTCTTGTTTCTCCTATTTCCTTACCCATCTGAGGGTGCTTCCTTAATATATCACTTGCTGCACATCCTCATCTGAGTTTCTTCAGAACACAATCCATGACACCTATAAAATCAGATGCTAGACTGAAGCCCTCTTCCCCTCTAATAGTCTATGATTGAAATTATAGTTTAAATATATGAATATATATATGTATTTAATGACAGACCATATCAGTATGCTGTACTCATTTCTAGTGAACAAAGAGCAGTAAAAGCAACATCTCTAATTCGATTTCTATGTTATAGAGAAGAAGCTGCAATTACACTTGTATCTACCATGATATTCATAAAAATTAAAAGGGCATGTTCTTTCGGTAGGGTGTCTGTTGACATAAAATTCTTACTTGGATTCTTTTGAGATTAGAAAAGAGAGAAATTATGTATGTAATTACCCAGGGTTGACACTAAATTACCTGAGGTTGAGGGTAAAGAGATTTTCTTTGTAGTTTTCACATGCTGGTTCTCAGGAAAAAAGAAAATAATGACGAACCTTTGTCAGTAGATTTTTAGGTTTTGTGTTGTGTTGTTTTTGTTTCTTTAAGGAAGAGAAAGAACCGCAAGCAATTTGTGATCAGAGAAAAGTCTCAATTGACAAGAATGCAGAGACACAGTAGGTGTGTGTACTCATAATTATCGTCCAAATGAAATGTGGAAACATAAAAGTTGGACTCTAGTTGGGCTTCATAAATGAGGGCAAATTCTCAGAAATAAGCAATGCTATTTAGCAATCCAAGGTATGTGTGCTCATGGTTCTATAATCCTGATGTTGAGAAATGAAAGAAGAAAAGTATATTGATAATTTAGAGACCACACATTTAAATAATATGTTAGGTGTAGAGCATTCTCATTATCTTTTTCAGCATCCTTTTTTTTGGGGGGGGGGTTAGCTGAGACTTCTGGATCATGCAATGTTTATGATGAGTTGTGTAATTATGACATAGATAGCTTCTATTTATTTCATTATAACTGACAGACACTTTATTAAGCCCTTTATTTGTATGTATTATCTAATTCATTCCTGCAACAACCCTGTGATGTAGGTATTATTAGCTACCTTTTGATTTAAAAAGTTAAATTCATTTATTAAGCAGTTTTTCCTTATGTTTAGCAACAAACTATATAGCATTGCACTAGTTTTTGGTAATCAGTAGTAAAAAGTGAAAGATTTATGCGATCTGAAGAGAAACCAGAGTAGTAAAGAATGTACACATGGCCTTTATTTTCGTGCGACTTACAGTTTATGGAATAGAATTGTCCACATAAAAAACAGTGAATTTGAATTTAAACAGATCTTTCATAGGCTAAAGCTCATAATCTTTACATTCTATAGTTTTTGACAAAAGAGTAGTTGAAGTTCTACAAAAGACTACTAATATCTTTTTACCTAATGAACCCATAATAGATAAAATTATCCATTTATGGGTTTAAGGTGTCTCATTTTCCTTTTGGATCAGAATGTGATTAAAACATTAGATAAGAATGCCAGTTGGAGATTAATGCATCATGTTCATTTTGCAACTTAAAAATTGTGTGCAAAGTCTAGGTATTTACCTGGGGTATCACAAATAGGAAGAAAGACAACTAGAACACAATTCATTCCCAGTCCAGTGCTTCTTAAGGCAGGTTGCTGCTCACATAGATTGAATGATTAGTTTGCTTTCTTTTACGAAATAATGAGATCCAGATATCTCTCTCTGCCCACCGCCCACCCCACACACCTTTTTTTTTTTTTTTTCCAAGATAGAAACTCTGGGCAATTTTGGGTTCTCAGTTCCAACAGATCTTTATTTCTTGGATTTTCTTGATGTAAATATTTTCCCTTCAAACACTGTTTTTTTTTTTTTTTTTTAAATATAGAGCTCATGTTATTTTATTTGTATTATAAATGATCCTACTATTATGTTCCTTTCTTTGTAACTCACTTAGGTAGAGTGATTCCTGCAACACAGCGTGATATGTTAGAGTGAGCCCCAAACTCTAGAGAAGAACACACTGGACTTTCAATCTTGGTTCTGTCCTTTATATATCTGTGTGATAAATCTTTAGAAAATTATTTAATCCCTTAGAGTCTTTTTTTTTTTTTTTTGCATTAGAAAATGAAGATAACATCTACATAACTAGTTATTGTGAAGAATTGAAATGAGGTAATGCATGTAAAGATTATAATAAAAGTAGGGAACAAGTTAATTTCTTCAATGGTAGAGTATGTGGTATATAGTAAACACTTCATGATTAGTAGTAATTATTTATATGTGAAATTAGGAAAAATAATGGTGTGTGGTTCCCCATGTTCTGAAAGTCAGGTATGCGAAATAACTATAGTCTGATTAGGGAGGTTAGAAAGTTTGAGTGTTTATGGTTTGCCATTACCTACCAGACTTCAATAGCATTGATAATACCTCATGCATATTTTTAATAATTTGAGTCTTTTACAAAACATGATATTGAATTCAATATAGTATCAGCTTTTAACTTCCTCAAGTACTTTGTTTTAATTGATTATTTGCATCCTTAACTGCTAAAAAAAATTCCTTATAACTGCAAATTTTTAAGAAATTGTTACACATATTTGAGTATAAGTGAAGAATGGGATACAGAAGGCAAAGGCTGGGGCTGATTTTTCTAAACAGGTAAAAAAGTAGACATATATTTGGTTTTATATGTACTTTTAACTGAAGTGGGATAAATCTACCTTTTTTCTGGCTTGTTTCTATCATTCTGCATAAATTATGATAATTATAATTATGCACCTATATTATCATTTTATTTATTTTTTAAATTTATTTTTTAAAAGATTTTATTTATTTATTTGTCAGAGGGAGAAGCAGGCTCCCCGCTGAGCAAGTAGCCCAATGCGGGACTCGATCCCAGGACCTTCCAGATCGTGACCTGAGCCGAAGGCAGATGCTCAACCAACTGAGCCACCCAGGCACCCCTATATTATCATTTTAAATGACTTTTCTTATTCATTGTATGGCTATTGCAAAATTGACACGAACTTCTTTTCAAATTGGCCTCACCCAAAAGTTAATCTGTTATTTTCATGTACAGAGGAAAAAAAGTACCCATTTTCTCACACATTAATATAGTATTAGCAATCTTCTAAAAATTTGGCAACACAAGTTATGGAAAATCTATCTTCTTGTCAGTTTAATTGCAGAGAGATTGATGACTCTGAGGTTTATTGCTCATTTGTAGTTCTTCTTTTATGAATTGCCTATCCATGTTTTATATTAATTTTCTTATATCGTTTGGGAAATTATTTTATTGTTTTGTAAAGCTATTTGTGTCATTTCTAATATTGTTCTTGTATGCAATTTGATTTTTAATTATGTTCTATTATCTCAAATATGACTTTTAAATTAGTCACATAATGTGTGGTTTCTGCCATTGGACTCTAATGCATTAAAAATATTATATAAACAGTCACTTACCTTTCATCCTAGCAATTATGAATTACTTCTACATAAAAACCTTTTTTTTTTGGTAGATTTCTATATTAGCTTTTATTTTTAAAAAATTATTTAAATTCTATTTAGTTAACATATAGTGTATTATTAGTTTCAGGGGTAGAATTTAGTGATTTTTCAGTTGCATTTAACACCCAGTGCTCATTACATCAAGTGCCCCATCCCCCCACCCACCTCCCCTCCAGCAACCCTCAGTTCTTTCCTATAGTTTAGTCTCTTACAGTTTGCCTCCCTCTCTATTTTCATCTTATTTTATTTATTTCCTTCTCTTCCACTATGTTCACCTGTTTTTTTTTTCTTAAATTCCACATATGAGTGAAATCATATGGTATTTGCCTTTGTCTGACTGACTTATTTCTCTTAGCATATTATCATCTAGTTCCATCCATGTCGCTGCAAATGGCAAGATTTCATTCTTTTGATGGCTGAGTAATATTCCATTGAATATATATACCACTTCTTTATCTGTTCATCTGTCGATGGACATCTGGGCTCTTTCCATAATTTGGCTCTTCTATTGTGGATATTGCTGCTATAAATATTGGGGTGCATGTGCCTCTTCTAATCACTATTTTTGTATCCTTTGGATAAATACCTACTAGTGCAATTGCTGGATCTAGGGTAGCTCTATTTTTAACTTTTTGAGGAACCTCTATACTGTTTTCCTGAGTGGCTACACCAGTTTGCATTCCCACCAACAGTGTAAGAGCGTTTCCCTTTCTTTTTTTTTTTTTTTTAAAGATTTTATTTATTTATTTGACAGAGAAAGACACAGCGAGAGAGGGGACACAAACGGGGAGTGGGAGAGGGAGAAGCAGACTCCCCGCCGAGCAGGGAGACCGATGCGGGACTCGATCCCAGGACTCCAGGATCATGACCTGAGCCGAAGGCAGTCGCTTAACCAACTGAGCCACCCAGGCGCCCCAGAGCGTTTCCCTTTCTCCACATCCTCGTCAACATCCGTTATTTCCTGAGTTGTTAATTTTAGCCGTTCTGACGGTGTGAGGTGTGGTATCTCACTGTGGTTTTGATTTGTATTTCCCTGCTGCGGAGTGATGTTGAGCATTTTTTCATGTGTCTGTTGGCCATTTGTATGTCTTCTTTGGAGAGATGTCTGTTCATGTCTTCTGCCCATTTCTTGACTGGATTATTTGTTTTTTGGGTGTTGAATTTGATAAGTTGTTTATAGATTTTGGATACTAGTCCTTTATCTGATATATCATTTGTGAATATCTTCTCCCATTCCATAGGTTGCCTTTTGGTTTTGTTGATAATTTCCTTTGCTGTGCAAAAGCTTTTTACTTTGATGAAGTCCCAATAGTTCACTTTTGCTTTTGTTTCCCTTGCCTTTGGAGATGTGTCTAGCGAGAAGTTGCTGCAGCCGAGGTAAAAGAGGTTGCTGCCTGTGTTCTCCCCTAGGATTTTGATGGATTCCTGCCTCACATTTAGGTCTTTCATCCATTTTGAGTCTCTTTCTGTGTATGGTGTAAGAAAGTAGTTCAGTCTCATTCTTCTGTGTGTGGCTGTCCAATTTTCCCAACACCATTTGTTGAAAAGACTGTCTTTTTTTTCCTTTGGATATTCTTTCCTGCTTTATCGAAGATTAGTTGACCACCCATTTCTGGGTTCTCTATTCTGTTCCATTGATCCATGTGTCTGTTTTTGTGTCAGTACCATGCTGTCTTGATGATTACAGCTTTGTAATACAGCTTGAAGTCTGGAACTGTGATGCCTTCAGCTTTGGTTTTCTTTTTCAACATTCCTGTAGCTATTTGAGGTCTTTTCTGGTTCCATACAAATTTTAGGGTTGTTTGTTCCAGCTCTGTGAAAAAAGTTGATGATATTTTGATAGGGATTGCATTGAATGTGTAGATTGCTTTGGGTTGCACAGACATTTTAACAGTATTTGCTCTTCCAATTCATGAGCATGGAATGTTTTTCCAATTCTTTGTGTCTTCCTCAATTTCTTTCATAAGTGTTCTATAGTTTTCAGAGTACAAATCCTTCATCTCTTTGGTTAGGTTTATTCCTAGATATCTTATGGTTTTTGGTACAATTGTAAATGGGATTGATTCTTTGATTTCTCTTTTTTCTGCCTCATTGTTAGTGTATAGAAATATGACTGACTTCTGTGCATTGATTTTATATCCTGTGACTTTGCTGAATTCCTTATCACTTCTAGTAATTTTTTGGTGGACTCTTTTGGGCTTTCTACATAGAGAATCATGTCATCTGTGAAGCATGAGAGTTTGACTTCTTTGTTGATTTGGATGCCTTTTATTTCTTTTATTTCTGTTCAGGTTTTCTATTTCTTCCTGGTTCAGTTTTAGTAGTTTATATGTTTCTAGGAATGCATCCATTTCTTCCAGATTGCCTAATTTGTTGGAATATAATCGCTCATAATATTCTCTTATAATTGTTTTTATTTCTGCAGTGTTGGTTGTGATCTCTCCACTTTTATTCATGATTTTATTGATTTGGGTCCTTTCTCTTTTCTTTTTGATAAGTCTGGCTAGGGGTTTATTGATCTTATTATTTTTTTCAAAGAACCAACTCCTAGTTTTGTTGATCTATTCCACTGTTTCTTTTTTTTTCTATATCATTGATTTCTGCCCTAATCTTTATTATTTCTCTTCTCCTGCTTTATTTAGGCTTTATTTGCTGTTCTTTTTCCAGCTGCTTTAGGTGTAAGGTTAGATTGTGTATTTGAGAATTTTCTTGCTTCCCGAGGAAGTCCTATATTACTATATACTTACCTCTTAGGATCACCTTTGCTGCATCCCAAAGGTTTTGAACTGTTGTGTTTTCATTTTCATTTTCTTCCATGTACTTTTCAAATTCTTCTTTAGTTACCTGGTTGACCCATCATTCTTTAGTAGGATGTTTTTTAACCTCCATACAGTTGTGGTCCTTCCAAATTTTTTCTTTGGTTGACTTCAAGTTTCATAGTGTTGTAGTCTGAAAATATGCATGATATAATCTCAATCTTGATTGTGACCCAGTATGTGATCTATTCTGGAGAATGTTCCATGTGCACTCAAAAAGAATGTGTATCCTGCTGCTTTAGGATAAAATGCTCTGAATATAGTCCACCTGTTCCAGTGTGTCATTCGAAGCCCTTGTTTCCTTTTGATCTGTCCATTGCTCTGAGTGGGGTATTAAAGTGCCCTACTATTGTATTATTATCAATGAGTTTCTTCAATTTTTTTTATTAACTGGTTTATATATTTGGCTGCTCCGAAATTGGGGGCATAAATATTTACAATTGTTAGATCTTTTTGTTGGGTAGACCCCTTAATTATGATATAGTGCCCTTCTTCATCTTTTATTACACTCTTTGGTTTAAAACCTAGTTTGTCTGTTATAAGAATGGCTATTCCAACTTTCTTTTGATGTCCATTAATATGATAAATGTTCTCCACCTGCTCACTTTCAATCTGGAGGTGTCTTTGGGTCTAAAATGGGTCTCTTGTAAGCAGCATATCCATAGGTCTTGTTTTTTTATCCATTACAATACCCTGTGTCTTTTGATTGGAACATTTAGTCCATTTACATTCAGAGTAACTATTGAAAGATATGAATTTAGTACCATTGTATTACCTGTAAAATCACTATCCTGTAGATTGTCTCTGTTCCTTTCTGGTCTTTGTTACTTTTGGACTATCTCTCCACTCATAGGAACCCCCTTTAATATTTCTTGCAGTGCTGGTTTAGTGTTCACAGATTCCTTTAGTTTTTGTTCATCCTGGAAACTCTTTAACTCTCCTTCTATTCTGAATGACAACCTTGCTGGATAAAGTATTCTTGGCCGCCTATTTTTTCCATTTAACATGTCGATTATATGGTACAGTCCCTTCTGGCCTGCCAGGTTTCTGTGGACAGGTCTGCTGTCAGCCTTCTGGGTCTACCCTTGTAGGTTAAATTGTCCCTACCTGTTTTCAAGATTTTCTCTTTATCTTTGTAATTTGCAAGCTTCACTATAAAATGTTGAGGTGTTGACCTATTTTTGTTGATTTTGAGGGGGACTCTCTGTGCCTCCTGGGCTTGAATGCCTGTTTCCTTACCCAGATCAGGGAAGTTCTCAGCTATAATTTTTTCAAATAAACCTTCTGCCCCTCTTTCATGCTCATCATTTCTGGGACTCCTATAATACGGATTTTATTTGACTTTATGGAATCACTGAGTTCTCTAAGTTTTCCTTTGTGATCTAATATTTTTTCCCTTTTTTTTTTTTAGGTTTTATTTATTTGTTAGAGAGAGAGAGAGAGAGAGTACAGGCAGAAGTAGAAGCAGGCTCCCTGTTGAGCAAGGAGCCTGAAGCATGACTTGATCCCAGGACCCTGGGATCATGACCTGAGCTGAAGCAGACACTTAAGTGACTGAGCCACCCAGGCGTCCCTTTTCCTTCTTCTTTTCAGCTTCCTTACTTTCCATCATTTTATCTTCTATATCATTGATTCACTCTTCTGGTTCATTCATCCTTGTTTTTATGGCCTCCACTTGGGACTGCATCTCAGTAATAGCATTTTTAATTTTGGCCTGACTAGATTTTAATTCTTTTATCTCTACAGTAAGGGATTCTGTAGTGTCTTCTATGCTTTTTTTCAAGCCCAGCTAGTATCTTTGTAATCATTTTTTAAACTTCTAGTTCATACATCTTACTTATATCCATATTGATTAAATCCCTGGCAGTGAGTACTACCTCCTGTTCTTCTGGGGTGAATTTCTCTGTCCTGTCATTTTGTCCAGAAAAGTAAAGAAGAAAGAAAGAGGAAAAAAAAAAAAAAGAAGACAAAAACAACAATAACAACAGAAAAAAAACAAAACAAATAAAAAAACCTAGATCCTGGGTGTGTTCTGGTCTGCTTGTTAAAAGACACTAGATCCTAAAAGAAAGAAAGGAAGAAAGAAAGAAAGAAATATAGACACATATATATAATAAAATACAATGAAAGGAAATAAAAAAGATAACAAATATATATATATATATATACATAAAGTATATAAAAAATAAAACTTAAAAAAGAATAAAAAGAGAATTGAGAAAATAATACTAAGAGACTAAATAAAAATACCTAGAATGCTATATACTTTTTTCTCCAAGAGCTGAAGCTTTGTAGCCTCTATAATCAGTACAGTTGGTGAAATCGAGTTTTTTGTGCTGGTCTTCTGGGGGAGGGGCCTGTTTTGCTGATTATCAGGTGGACTTGCCCTAGTGGAAATCGGCCTCCAGTGTGCAGAGACAAAGCTCGGTATAGCAGCTCTGGACTCCATTATGTGGCAGTGTTTTGCTCCCTAAAGTGAACACTGATGGACAGAATGAATATGGCTGTGCCCACTCTCTAGCCCCAGAGCTGAAAATTCATACTCCCCACTGTTGAGTGAGCCCTCACATAAAAGCAGTCAATCACTCTTGTTTGCCCAGTTTCCCTCAGAACTCTGTGTTCACCCAGCCTGTGATGGAGCATTTTTATCAGAGGCATAAGAATGAGTTTTCAAAACTCCAAATTTTATGGACTCCTGTGGCATGGACCTGCACTGTTCCTCCCGGGAGAGGGAGTGGGGTCTTGCCATGCTTCTGCCTTTTGCTGGATCCCTCCCAGGAAAGCGGATGCACAGCCATCCAGCGGTTCACAGTTTATGGCAACACAGAGCAGAAAGCCGGCACCTAGGCTCCCTGTTCTCAGCCAGCTCCCCGGCTCCTATGCCTGGGAACTCTGCCTCACTCAGGCACCCCCAATCTTGCAACGCTGGGGATCCTGAGACCATACTGTCACACATGGGTTTCTGCCTTGCTTCACCAGGTGAGCACCTTTAAGCCAGGCACTTTCCTCACTATAGTAGACTTCTAAAAGTTCTGATTTTGTGCTCTGTTGCTTATAATACTTTGCAGTAGTCTCCTTAAGCAGCCTCCCTCCCCTCTGTAGTATCCCGAACTATATTACACCAGATTCCTCTCTGTACCTTCTACCTTCCAATTGATGTTCACTTTTCTACTTGCAGACCGCATTTGTTTTCTAAGATCTCCAATTGATTTCTCAGGTGTTCAGAATGATTTGATAACTATCTAGCTGTTTCCGAGGGATAAAAGAAACCTAGGGTCCCCCTATTCCTACATCATCTTAACTCCTCCCCTAAAGACCCTTATTTTATCTGGAATTTATTTTGGTGAGATAGCTAAAGTATTTTTTTCAAAATGGATTTCCAATCATTATATCATTTAGTAAATAATCCATTATTTTCCCCAACTATGTAAAAATGTACACAAAACTAGTTATGTGAATTTGGATATCAAGTGTTACTCTTACTGTTGTAATTTTATATCTTTATGATTATTTGTTTTCAAATATTTTCTATAAGTTTGTGAATTGAGGGATGCCTGCATGGCTTAGTCAGTTAAGCGTGTGCCTTTGGCTCAAGTCATGATCCCAGGGTCCTTGAATCAAGTCCAGCATCGGGCTCCTTGCTCAATGAGGAGCCTGCTTCTCCCTCTGCCTGCTGCTCCCCCTGCTTGTGGTCTCTCTCTCTGACAAATAAATTAATAAAATCTTTAAAAAAAAATTATGAATTTATTTTCTTCACATGAACCCAAAAATTATTTTATCCATTTGAAAATAAAATCCCATGGGGAATTTTATTGAAATTTATTTAAAGACTAATTTAAGTAAGAATATATAATGTAACTTCATTCTTATTAGACGTTTATTAGTATCTCATGATAATCTTCTATTCAAGAGAACACAGATTAGAATCCTTGCTTAGGGCGCCTGGGTGGCTCAGTTGGTTAAGCGACTGCCTTCGGCTCAGGTCATGATCCTGGAGTCCCTGGATCGAGTCCCGCATCGGGCTCCCTGCTCGGCAGGGAGTCTGCTTCTCCCTCTCCCACTCCCCCTGCTTGTGTCCCCTCTCTCGCTGTGTCTTTCTCTATCAAATAAATAAATAAAATCTTAAAAAAAAAAAGAATCCTTGCGTATAGGAGAATAATTTCAAAAATGTGATTATTGTTGTGATTCAAACTATGTTTTGAAGTTCCCTAAGGATCCCTTGAGGGTACTTGGAAGAATGTTACTGACCCAGAGAAGACAAGAAATTAGAGAGGGTGTATGTATGTGTACATTTATATCCACAGATCTTCAACATGATTAGTTCTGCTTTAATTGTTGTGCTTCCACACTATATTTTATTTGAAGAAAGGTCCATGAAATGCGTAGGTGGCTTAGTCGATTAAGCGTCTGCCTTTGGCTCAGGTCATGATCTGGGGGGTCCTGGGATTGAGCCCCACATTGGGCTCTCTGCTTAGTGGGGAGTCTGCTTCTCCCTCTCCCTTTGCCCCTCCCTCTGCTCATGCTCTTTCTCTCTCAAATAAATAAATAAAATCTTAAAAACAAAAAAGAAAGTTCCATATGATTGATGAATAGAATTATAGACTAAAGAGAAGTCTCTAGGTATGTACTTCAGAACTTATACTTTGTCCCATTTTGTCCTTTGTATTTTTTTAAAGGCAATGTCTTATTAAATAAATAAGTCAAGAGACATTTATACTACTGTCTGGCAAAACGAAGTGGAAGGGATAATAAATATATCGAGGGCCAAATCAAGATCTCTCTCCCTGAAAACATGACAAACAAACCTCAAAGATCAAATTTAAGAAAGGAAAATTTAAGGTGAATTGATAGATGTTCACACTTGGTTCTGAAGTTCTAATGGCAGAGGTTTGGGATGGGGCAGATGCAGTTTAGCAGGAGCACATCTAAAAAAAGAGGTAAGAGATTTAGCCATTGGCATGTTTCATATGAATTATCAGAAGACAGTAGTCATCAAAAAGAAAATTGTGATCTTGGATTCTATTGCTATCCTTATATTAAGTAGAATATTTGGCAGTAGCCAGATACATCTGTAGAAACACTTTTCATTCTTTATACAGTAGTTGAAATGAGATATAAACAAATTGAGTTTGTTTCGGAGAACAGAAATTAGATAATCAAGAGAGTTAAGGGAGACTCTAAACCTTATTATGTTAAGAACAGTTGAGGGAAATAAGGAATATTTCCTTTGGAGTAGGAAAGATTCAGAGAGAACGAGACAGCTGCTTATAAATATCTTAAGTATTGCCACGAGGCTATATGGCCCCAAGAATGCAAACTAGGGCAAATTTTTGTATACTACAGGGACATGAATTTCAGCACAAAATAAGGAAGAGCTAACAGCTAGAGCTATTTGAACATCAAACAAACTCTCTTGAGAAGTAATATGTAGCATATCACTGGAAATGTTCAAATATAGGCAAGGGGCAGTTACTTCAAGTGGTATATTGTAGGGGAGATTCAAGCATAAAAGGGTAGCTAAATGAGATGATGGTTAATGCCCCATTCCAATCCACAGATTCTGTACTTCTATTGGGGGTTTCATTTGACTGTAAACTCAATATGGATTAAAATGAAAGATTTTTATTAAATCAAAAAAAATAAAATAAAATGAAAGATTTTTTTTTTACCGTTTAAACTAAAAAAAACAAAAACAAAAAACAACAACAAAAAGTTTTAAGGGAGGAGGGGAAAGAGATGTTATAATTTTACTGTGTTTTAAAGTCAGATCACAATGGTGAAGTGAAATGTGTAAGGTTCATTAAGAGCAAAAGGGAGGGAATAGTTAAGGGAGAATGAATAAATATTAAGGATATCTTGCCTATATGAACAAGTTCTCATGTACAGTGTATCTAGGTTAACTTTTTTGATGACTATCAATGTTTCAGGAAAGCAGATTAAACTCAATGTAGTCATAAATGAACCAATGATATATTTTATAATACATTGCCTCACAAAGAGGCACATTCAATGTTTATATAGCCATAATTATTAAAATCAGAATAAATAGACTGTAATGCTTGCTTCTCTTTTACCTAACTGTGTGATGTGGAATATGTCCCTTGCCCTCTCCTGGCCTCAATTTCTTCACATGTAGTGGGAAGTAATTTGCAGTAAGTGACAGCTAATTTTCCTCCCACTTCTGAAATGCTAAAACTCCACACACAGGTGCAAGTCTGTTTTTTGTAACGCATTCCCTTAAGACTTACTTCCATCTTTCCTTTATTATAGCCAGCTCCAATGATGCATATAATCTTGTTTCAAAACCTTACTGTGATTGCCTGCTCAGAAGTCCAGTGAATTTTATATCATCTTGTTTTGGGGACCTTTAAACCCGTTTAGTCAGTCTAGCAGAACTGTTTTGAAACTTGAAAGTGACTGTTGCTCATTTGTAGTATCCTTGGGGAACCTTATATGAAAGACATTCAGGTAAGGTAAAATATTTTTAAAACATAGCTCAAGTGCAATTAATGAATGTTGAAACACCCACACAAAACCCCTTTGGAAATTGAAATAAAATTCAGAGTTTTGAAAGGATATGATCTTTGGATATGATGTTTCAATAGTATCTTTTATCACAGTTGGAGAGAGAGAGAATGAAGGGGACCAAGCTAACTTTAACCATACTCTGAGTTGAGAATGATACTGCAAGTTACCTATTTCATGAGCTACTATAGTTGGCAACTTCTTGATATAACTGACAGAGTTAGACATAGTACATACTCAATAAATGTTTGTTGATTGTATATTGATTTTGTTCTGAAGAACAACTTAAAAATTTCATTCTTCATTTCCATTCTTTGGCCAAACTCCAGCATGGAAAGTACATTGATGTCAGACACAATAGGTAGCAGTAAGGTTTCCTTGCTGTATAGTTCTTGGATGTGACAAATAAAGCCTTGAGTAACTAATTCCATTTCTCTGGGCTTTATTTTCATTGTCTATGAAATTAGGAACTGGAGTTTTCATGAATCAAAAGTGACTTTCTACATCTGACCTGCTATTATACTCCATTGATGGGATTATTATGCTTTGAGGTTCAGTCCAGAAGAACACATATGTTTTATCATCTGCTATTTGTTACTCAACCCTGCTGTTCTGAGAAGCTCACAGGCACATTTATGTTTTAGAAAGTGAGTAGTGTAATTGTGGAGACAGAAACACCAGCTTTGAGAATTGCATAGCTGTTCTCATTTCAGAATCAAGAATGTGAATTTTACCTTTTTCTGTATTTTTTCTTTGGTCAAAAGAAAGGGATGAGAATTTGTAAAGTTTTGAAAATGTTCAATTTAGATCCCCAAGTGTCACTTTTTTTTTTTCTGAGAAAAGCAATACATTATTTGGTGAAATTAATACTAGGAGTAATACTTCTCAATTCTTTGTGGAAAAATATAAACTTGAAGAACATTTTTTTGTAATCTTTTAGAAGAAATAAAAAGACTACAAAAGCCCAGAGTAGACAAAAAGCAGCACCAATAAAATGTAAAAGTGATGCAGGTGTTACTTGAAATGTTAAGTGTTAATAATCTTACACAGTTTCTATGAGAAAGTTGGCAATGCCGAAGTCATGCCCCTGACTGGAATTTTGAAGTCTCACATTTCTGTTCCTTGTAGTGCACAAAGATAATCAGAATTGATGTGCAGGGGAAAAAAGAAATCATAAAATAATTAATTATGCTATAAAAGTATAATTTAGAAGGGTAAGAATATTTTATAGAATTTTTTAGTTGGATTAATACCATGGAAAGACCTTAGCTCTGTGTCCACTCTGAGCTTCAGATTTCTCATCTGTGAAGTGGGTATAACAGCTCACATGACATCACATTGTTGTGGCATTTAAAATAAATGCTAATAAATTATACAAACCTTCTGTAATATTTCGATATCTAAAGGAAAATAATTATTTTACAAAAAGGGTCCTTTTAAATAACAAATGCACAATGTATGTATGTGTCATTGTTATGGACGCCATCCTTATGTTTTACTGGTTTAGGATATGTGGCAGAATATAAACCTATGCTGAAATTATCAACTTCTTAAACATCTAATGAAGAGATATGGAAAGTTCAAATCTTTAATCAGTCTAAAAGGGTAGCAGCACATAAACTATAGGAATCAAGAGGAGGAACAGTTTGATAGGGAATGAAGGGGGGGTGATTCATACGTCTGTGCTTGCATTTGTATAAGACCAAGGCAATTCCACTGATTATTTCTGCAGAGCCAGGCAGGTGTCCAAATACAGAACGGTGGCTCAAATAATTTTTTGCTAAATAAACTTGAAAGGAAGGAACTTATTGAAACTTTAAAAGTAGCTTACACACTGATATTTATAAATTCTTTTAAAACTTTTCTCAGGTAAAATAAAGCCCAATTGAGGTATCATATTCCTTTCTGGTTTGTTACTTGATACAAGTGGTGTGAAATGATAGTAACACTTGGAACTACAATTCTAAGACTGTTGTTCAATTTAATTTGTGGAGACCCTTTGAGAGAAGGAGTTGAAAACATACTGTTATCTCTCTATAGCAATAGAAAGTTGATAGCCTCCTTTTATAACCCTTTCCAACTCAACTTCCCTCTACTTCAAATTCTATTTTATTATAGAGAATCATGTATAGACACTAAAGAGAATTAATTATCCCCCAACCCTTTTCCTCTTGTGTATTCTGTTTCTCTCTTGAAGGCCCTTCTATTCAATGAATCATTCAGTCTTATTACCTGGAATTATACTTGATTCTTTACTCTTCCCTGCATATAGTAAAGTGCCAAATATTTCAGATTCTACCTCTGAAATATTTCTTATAGAATTACCTCTCCATCATCATTACTATTCTCTTCTAATACAAGCTTTAATCATCATTCACCTTGACTATGGCAACAGTCTCTGTCATAGCTCCGTGTCCTGTCTGAAATTAATATGCTATTCTACAATTAAAGTGATCTTTCTTAGAATGCAATTATTACCTAATCACTTCCATACTTAAAACATTTAATTGTGTATAAAATATCTTCAGAATAAAATAGGCATTTTAAAAAAAATCACATAAGGCAGTTTCTTCCTCCTGCCTCGTCTCTTAATCTTCTTTGCTTTAAGTGTTATCCTTCATCAATATTAAGTATATTGTAGTTTCCAGCATATATCATGCAGTTTCATAACTCCCTTAATCAGGACATATAATTCTAAAAATCAAAATTGATTGTACAAGTGAATGAGGTTTTATCATGGGTCAAATAAGTCCTGTGAAAAATAACTGGACAAAGTATTTCTGATTGTCTCCTTTTCTTAGTCCACACATCTCTTATTCCAAAGCATTTGTATTCTTCTGCTTTGGATAATAATTCTGGAGTTCAGGTGATGCAACGGATAAAAAAATAAAGACATAGAGAATTCAAGTCTTAAAATCTTTGTAACATTAAGAACTGGGATTTCTAAAACCCTAAAACCTACATCAGTTAGAGTGGTTGGTTGGGTAAAGAAGTAACTTGTAAAAGTACAGGAAGAAATTATAAAGCTGAAGGAGAAGCATGGCATATTGCAGAGTAGTTAAACGTGTGAACCTTGGAGATAGAAAGCCTTAGGTTATATCTTTGCTTTGCCATTTACTAGGCATGTTACCCAAGCAGTTATTTGACTACTCCGTGCTTCAGTTTCCTTAAATATAAACTAAGAAAAATAATAGTACCTGCTTTATACAATTATACTGAGGATTTAGTGTGTGTATGTATGTTTGTTTGTGTGTATAATACCATTTATAAATTTGGCACATAGTAAGTACTCAGTAAGTATTATTATTTAAGGAAAAAGATGCAGTAAAATATGTTTTTTTGTGTGTTTCTATAAATGGGAACAACAGTGATTCCACAGCAAATTTACTTCTGATTACCCATATAAGAAAATACGGAGTTTCCAATATTCAGAACAAATGCCTCTTACCGCAATTGAGAAATAATGATTTGCTATCTCTCATATTTAGGGATTTTTTTTCCTTTTGTATCTGCATTATGTTTAATTCTAAAAGGAATAGAGTTGTGTGTTATGATGTAGTAAAGATTGAGTAACATGAAAAAACTTGCCACATGGTAAAAAAGATGCAAAACACAGTCTATACTTGTCTGTGCATTTTTGTACATTATTTAGCATTAAGACTGATAATTCAAATATGCAGGTTGTCTTGGGCCCAAACCAAAATATGTGAATGAAAGTAGAAGAAAGATACATGGCATGTTTTTCTTAGAATACATTTTTGATTGGAATAAGATCCCTGTAATATGTGTGTGTGTGTTCTTTTCCTTCCTCTTTTTCTTCTGAGTGCTCAGAGGCTTATGTATACAGTCTATGTCTCTTCAAAGCCAAGAGGGTGTGCTACCATCTCAGATTAGCATTACACATTTGTTAATTTTTGTGGAGTTGTTTGGGTGCCATAGAACTGAAAGTCCCCATGACATCTACCATACCCAGGATTACCAGGGAAATCTCCACAGTCTACACCTTTGGCATGGATTTGTTGTGCATAAAGAGCTTTAGAAGAGTAGTGTGGCTGGAAAATGGTGCTAGATTTGATGTTAGGATTCTTTTTAGCCTTATTTCTAAGAACAGGCATTTCCAATGTTTTAGTAGAAGAATAATGACTTGTAAAGGTGGAATAATCAGGATGTGCTTATAACTGACAGAATTATCCTCCCACTGCACCATCTGCTCCATAATCCACACCATTGTTCTTGTCAGAAATACACACACAGGGGCGCCTGGGTGGCTCAGATGGTTGAGCGTCTGCCTTCGGCTCGGGTGGTGATCCCGGGGTTCCGGGATTGATCCCCGTGTCGGGCTCCCTGCTTGGCGGGGAGCCTGCTTCTCCCTCATCCTCTACTGTTCCCCCAGCTTGTGCTCTCTTGCTCTCTCTGTCAAATAAATAAAATCTAAAAAAAAAAAAAAAAAGAAAGAAATACACACACAGGGCGCCCGGGTGGCTCAGATGGTTAAGCGTCTGCCTTCGGCTCAGGTCATGATCTCAGGGTCCTGGGATCAAGTCCCGCATCGGGTTCCCTGCTCAGTGCAGAGCCTGCTTCTCCCTCTCCCTCTGCCACTCCCTCTGCTTGTGCTCTTCTGTCTATCTCTCTGTCAAATAAATAAATAAAATCTTAAAAAAAAAAAATACACACACAGTCTCTCCCACAATGTTTATAGCCAAGTCAATCATAACGTCGAGACTACTGTATTTTTTAAATAACTTTCAAATACACCCATATCAATTTTGTTTTTAACAACTATTTTGAGGTATAACTTATATATCATAAAATTCACCTGTTTTGAACTATTCAATTCAATGATTTTTAGTAAATTCCTGAGTTGTGCAACCATCATCATAATCCAATTTAGGAGATTTTTTTTTTTTAAGATTTTATTTATTTGACAGAGAGAGACACAGCGAGAGAGGGAATGCAAGCAGGTGAATGGGAGAGGGAGAAGCAGGCTTCCTGTGGAGCAGGGAGCCTGATGTGGGGCTCGATCCCAGGACCCTGGGATTATGACCTGAGCTGAAGGCAGACGCTTAACGACTGAGCCACCCAGGCGCCCCAAGGAGATTTTCATCATAGGATCCATCATGCTCATATACAGCAAACCCCCATTCGCCCTCCCCCCACCTTCAGAAAAACACTAATCTACCTCTATCTATATAGTTGCCTTTTCTAGATATCTCATATACACTTCATTATATAATATGTGGTCTTTTATTTCTTGCTTCTTTCACTTAGCATAATGCTTTTGAGGTTCATTTATGTTGTAGCATGAATCAGTATTTCATTCCTTATTATTTCTGAGTAGTAGTCCATTGTGTCAACATATCACATTTTGTTTCTCCATTTATCAACTGATGGACATTTGTGTCATTTCCACTTTTTGGTGACTATGAATAATATTAGCTTCATGTTCAAATGTTTGTGTGGACAAATATTTTCATTTCCTTTGGTAGCTACTTGGGAGTGTAATTGTTGGGTTGTGAGTCATCCACATTGATTCTCGACCCACCTTTAATCCATTCATATAACTATTAAAATGGTCTTTGTAAAGTGAGATCTTTTTCATGCCACACATTTGTTGAAAGCTCTGAAGGATCTCGCAATGTATATTCACACTCTGTGCTAATAGATAGAATCTCATACAAAACATAGAGACCCTTCTTCATCTCATACTGTCTAATTCTTGCTCCCCTCTCTCTAGGAATATTGGCTTTTTTTTTTTTAAGATTTTATTTATTTATTTGAGAGAGAGAGAGAGAGAGAAACAGCATGAGAGGGGATAGGGTCAGAGGGAGAAGCAGGCTCCCCGCCAAGCCGGGAGCCCGGTGCGGGACTCGATCCCAGGACTCCAGGATCATGACCTGAGCCGAAGGCAGTCACTTAACCAACTGAGCCACCCAGGCGCCCAGGAATATTGGCTTTTTAATAGCTAGTTGAAGGAGCTAGATTTTCTTATGCCCTGATAGTCTTCAGACTGCTATTCCCTATGTTTGGTGGCCTACAGTATTATTTCCAGTGCATTCAGTGACTAATTCATCTTTTAGATCTTAACTTCCTCAGAGAAGCTATAATTAATTCTGCAAAATTTTTTAGGGTCCATTTATAAGAGCACCCCATCTTCTAATTTTATTTTCTATCATTTCTCACTATTGATATCAATTAACTATGTGAGTAAACATTGCGTAAAATGTCTTTTCTGGTAAATTGCAAGCTCCATGAAGCCAAAGATCACAATTATCACAGCTATCACTATAATCTTCAGTTCCTATATAGTGACAGACTCATAGTAGCTTCTCAATAAATGTTTTAAAATGAATGAATGGATTCAAGGGGCAATTGATGATTGATTAGATAACTATTAATCTAGGTGGTACTAAACTCAAGAACATCTTTAGATATTATAGATGTTATTAGAGAATGGAGTACCAGCTTTCACTGGGAAAAAGTAACTCTCCATAAAGGACAAATGGAGAAAAGTATTATCTGACTGCATACATGTAAATATTTTTTTTCTTTCTTTCTTTATCTCATTCTCTTTTCAATGTAGAATAACTATAACTCATACTATTTGCTTTCCTGCCTCCTTGAATAACATGTTGCATTGCCAGATATGGTAGTTTGGGCCTGATGTGAGATTTTGAATTGCCATATGCAAGAGATAGCCACAGGAGTAGGTAGAAAACATATTATGGAATTTGCTATGCATTAATGCATAGTGACAAGGAGAGATATTCTGAAATGAGATGTGGAGGAAGAAAAATCAGTATGGGACAGTGTTTTAGGATGCTTAATAATGAGAAAGTGATGACTAATGCTATCCAAGGGAAAGCTCAGATTTCCTGAGATTGAGGCAGCCAAATTCACAGTAGGAAAAGGCAGCCTGTAAGAAACAACATTTATTTTTTTTTAACATTTACTTTCAAAGTGAAGTGATTATAAACTCACAAAATTTTTCTCACACATTCTGTGTGTGAAAACAATGTTGTAATGTCATGGCACCTATGTTATGGTAAATTTTAGGGATGGTTATTATTTTTAAAATCTCTTAAAATACGAGTTGGAAATCATAGCATTCTTGAAACTCAGTTGAACTTTTGATACTGAAATGTCATTGATTGGGAAGAGGGCTCTAATTTTCTGTAGGACTGGTGCACTTTGTAATTTTAATGAGCAGACATAAGTGAATCAGGAGTGTGAAGAATGCCGTCAAGTTGTACAGAGGCAAGTGTCAGTTTGATAATAAGAACTACATCGGGAGTGGACTCTGATGGTGGAAACTGAAATTCTGGCTACATATTGAGAAGCTAAGGAAAGCTCTGTGAAACTAGGACAAAGGGAAGTTTGACTTTCAAGAAAGAAATTTAAAAATTCTCTCAAACCTGAAGGTTTGTTAAATATTTGTTTTGTTTGGGGCCTTTGGACTTGGTAATATTTTATTAATACTTGTTAAGTATTGTATTTTGTAATCAAAATAGGCAATACAAACCAGTTGACATAACAAGGATTCATATAAATAACTGCTTATAAACTTTGAGCATGGTGGTTGGGCTCCCAACACAGGGTAGAGACCAACCAGGCAGCTCTGCTTTTAGGAGGCAAGAAGAAGCCCAGAGGCTGAGGGGATGGCTGGGTGGGGCTGTTCTGAATGGAAGGGATACATCACTCCATAAATAAGACACAAAATTGTAAAAACACTTAAGGAGTCTCATTCAGACTCAAGAGTGAGGTTCAGGATACTTCTCTGAAGGCTCAAAACTTACCAACAAACTCATAGTAGCTGGCTCCTGAACTGCTCAGTGCTCCTGCATACCCTTACAAGGCCCTGGCTTGGCCTCGCTCCAGATCTAGTGGAGGCCTGGGGCCAGCCCAACAACCAGATACAAACAGTTGTGTTTGAGATGCTTCCTAAATGAGGAGGCAAGAGAAACCAGAAAGCGTAGGGCCCAAAGGCCCCAAACAAAGCTCAGCAAATAAGGAAAGCTATACCTTAGAGCTAAACTATACTGGGTACTCTGAACTCTCAAGAAGCCCCAGAACAAGAAAGGGAAAGGACCCTGCCCCCAAACAAAAGAGAGGCACAAGTCAGGGCTGGATGCCATCCCTTAATCTTTTCTTTTTTTCTTTTTTTTTTTTTTTTAAAGATTTTATTTATTTATTTGACAGAGAGAGACACAGTGAGAGAAGGAACACAAGCAGGGGGAGTGGGAGAGGGAGAAGCAGGCTTCCCGCTGAGCAGGGAGCCCGATGCGGGGCTCGATCCCAGGACCCTGGGATCCTGACCTGAGCCGAAGGCAGACTCTTAACGACTGAGCCACCCAGGCGCCCCAGGATGCCATCCCTTAGACCCAGGAGGAGGAAGTGAGCATCTTGGCAGTTGCCCTGTGGTATTCTAGGGGAAAACCCTGCCCAAATCCAGAACCATAAAGAAGAGTTTGCAAGAAGAGTTTGCTCAGCTGAGGAGAAGATTTCCCCAAGAAGACAACTTCTCGGGGCAGTTGGGTAGCGACAGTAAAGCCCCAGTTGAAAGTTTAAGACTGAGGGGTTATCAGATGTAAGGAAGGCTCCAAATCCAAGCAAAGGATTATGAAAGGAACACGAGTCTTCTCAAGTTCCCCTTGAAACATTTGGTCTCCTAGTCTTTCATCCCCTGCCTCCAGCATACCCATATCACCCTCTGAGGACTCCATAGAGTACAATTTATAAAGCACTCTCTTAGACTATAACTACTTGAGAGAAAATTGAATAGAATACCAGTGTCAAAAATCGCCCTGTAGTAACCACGGTAGCAATAACAAATTAATTTAATTTAGTTGTTCATTTATTTAATTAGCATTATAGAAAATCTTAATTATACATATATGTATAGGATTTTAAATATATATATATTTAGGATATATATAATTAGGATATATATAATAATATATAATATAAGCAGACTCCCCGCCGAGCAGGGAGCCCGATGCGGGACTCGATTCCAGGACTCCAGGATCATGACCCGAACCAAAGGCAGTCGCTTAACCAACTGAGCCACCCAGGCGCCCCTCATTTCAAGTTTTAATTTAAATTCTAGTTAGTTAACACACATGGTAAAATTGATTTCAGGTGTAGAATTCAGTGATTCATCACTTACATATTCCCAAATTGTTTTAACCAGGAGCATTCCATAATTAGAAGCATTACAAATTACTAATGGAGTGATAAAATTCTTCATAGCAACATGTTAGCCAGATCACTTTTTAACTCCCATTTCCTGTTGAATTTTCATAAAAGCATAGGAAGCAGTGCAAATATTAAATCAACAAAGGAGGAAGGGAATACACATATCAATCTTTCTGGCCCAGGATGCAATCAGTTTAAGACTGAGGGGTTATCAGATGTAAGGAAGGCTCCAAATCCAAGCAAAGGATTATGAAAGGAACACGAGTCTTCTCAAGTTCCCCTTGAAACATTTGGTCACTGGAATAGCTGAAGAACTCACCAAATTAACTTCTGGCAGCTGCTGCCATAGCAAAGCTCACCTCTGTCCTGGATCTTCTTACATTTCTATTGTTCGTGTTATTTTCCATATGTCTATCCCACAATACCGTCATGCCCTTAAGAGCAGAATGTGTATTGTATGTTGGACCTTAGCACCCAGCACAGTTACGTACCCCGTAGGAGGCACTCAATGGGACAAATAAGTGGATAGCTAGATAAATAGATGCGTAAATGAATGAATTCATTAATCATTGCAGTGGACCAATAGGGATGATTTTCTTTATTCAGCCTGCAGACTTACATCAAACATTGAGAGTTAATAAGGGAAAGTGAAATCTTGATTCTGTAATATTTTATTATCTGCTGCCACAACTTTTAAAATGATGCTTTAGCAGACTCTGCACTCTGTGAGTATAGAGGTAGTTTTTAAATGATTTGTAGTGTTTACAATAAGCCAATTTATAAGTATTTAGGGTGCATATGTTCTTGCATAAAAACCATTTACTGGCAAATATATTTCTCAAACTAATGTAATGTTCTTATCTAGTCTACTGTGCCTAATTTAAAAAGTGGAAGATGATGTGGAACTCTCTGGCAGGAAGTTGAGTGATAACACACGTTAATGAAGGCAAAGTGTATGACATATCAATTTAGGTCTGATTGGATCAAAGCATAACTTTCATAAACATGCAGTGTCCTCATTGTATAGCTCCTTGTCCTTATATTCTCAATATTGAGATTTGAAATGGGGCATTCTTTCTGTGCTAATGTTGGCAAAGTGTTCATTGCTATCAATATGCCATCTATTTAGAAGGAACAGGGATGACATTTTACCACTTTTCCTTAAAGGGTCATAAAGCTGCAAACTGTCTCTGGATATCTCTGCTACAGATATTGACACCATGAGACAAATCACTTAAACCCCAAAAAGCCCTTTTCCTTTGAAAATGTGGAGATTGTCAGTGCTGAAAAAAGAAAAGAATAAAATAAAATTCAAAAGTATCTTTGAAATTTTTAAGTCCTATTTAACAGAGTAACCATTCCCTTTGATTTTCTGGTGTGGATTAATAGCTGTAGGAGATGTGTTAAAAAAAAAAATCCACAGTACATTTTTATTTGATTCTCATATTAACATAATGCATTGATTTTTTTTATCTTCCTTTATTTCAAGGAACACAGGAACGTAAAGGATTTTGTCTCTGTGTGTTACTTTGCTCTGTCAGCAGCAGCTTGGAAGAACATACTGTGGAGGCTGGTTTATCAAGTAGCATAAAGCACTACCGAGCTAGATATTGCCTCTGGCACAATGTACAGTACTAATAATACCTCATTTAGCCTACTACTGCCCATATAAAACTTGTAAGTGCTAAGCATAATTCATTTTATCTGCTCTAGCTTACTAATCCTTTTGCATTAGCACTTTCCAAGGTGTTCATTGTTGGCAATTGTCTTCCAGGCAGGAGGCATTTCAAGTTCTAGGTGCCAAGGGAGTTAAAGTGGTATGGAATTATTAAATCATTGAATTTCCTATGTGAAGAAATGCTGGGGTAAATAAATCCTTTTGCTTATGCAGATTCGGTCCATCAGATATTCTTGGGAAGTCTGTCATCATTAAAGATGTAGAAGCAACTTTGCCAAGAATGTAATGCTTTGTTTGTCTTCTTGGCAAATTCAGTATCATAGAAAAGTTTTGAATTCATGGAAATTTATTAAAGTACAATCAAGACAAGGTAAGCAGGTTTAAGTGCTATGGGAAGTTACCCTTTGCCACTTTCTAGTTTAGTTTTGCATCAGTGGTTTTGGAGTTTTTAAAATTTTTTTAGTCTTGGAAACATTTATTCAGCTGAAATATTTGGAAGAAGTCCAACACGTAAAATGCACACTAGAGGATTTTCTCCGCTTGAAATGCATGTGAGCTGCTTGGAGTCCTGCCTACTTGGCCCTCCTAGTCTTTCATCCCCTGCCTCCAGCATACCCATATCACCCTCTGAGGACTCCATAGAGTACAATTTATAAAGCACTCTCTTAGACTATAACTACTTGAGAGAAAATTGAATAGAATACCAGTGTCAAAAATCGCCCTGTAGTAACCACGGTAGCAATAACAAATTAATTTAATTTAGTTGTTCATTTATTTAATTAGCATTATAGAAAATCTTAATTATACATATATGTATAGGATTTTAAATATATATATATTTAGGATATATATAATTAGGATATATATAATAATATATAATATAATAATTTTATATATCCTAATTATATATATCCTAATTAAACATATATTTTTTTCTATGCCAGGCATAAACATAATTCCTCCTTTCAAGGTGGATTAAGCAAAAAAATTAATGTAAAAAAAAGTGCTTATAGGACTCTGCCGTTTATATTGAAGCCTCTAGTGCTTTTCCTACTGAGATTCAGGAGTCTGGACTACGTGCTATTGGGTGCATTTCTGGCCAAAACCAAAACAAAACAAACAACAACAACAAAAGCACCAAACAAAATGAAATTGGAAAGATGGCATTCAAAATGAAATCTAGGAATAAATGAAACAGAAAGTCTGAAAAGTCTCAGGAGAGTAGAGGACATCAATATAAGGCCTCAAGTCAAAGAGTTGAAGTAAGGAACGAAGAGTTTGGGTTTAAAACAGAGTTGAGAGCCCTCTTCCCAAAGCGGGCAGGGTGGTGAGGAAAGAATCTTAATGAAGACCCCTGTCACATTCTGAACAGTCACTGTATTTGTATTTTGTGAATTAATGGACATTTACTGTTACAGACATATTTTGTACAAAATACTGAGGAAAAAGTGATGCCTGGTTGACTCAGTTGGTTAAACGTCTGCCTTCGGCTCAGGTCATGATCCCAGGGTCCTGAGATGGAGTCCCGCATCGGGTTCCCTGCTCAGCAGGGAGTCCGCTTCTCCTTTACCCTCTACCCCTGCCCCCTGCTCATGCTCTCTCTCATTCTCTCGCTCTCTCTCTCAAATAAATAAATAAGATCTTAAAAACAACAACAACAAAGTACTGAGGAAAAATAAGGGGAAACAAAGGCCCGGGCAATGTCAAGTTTAGGGAAGTATTTAAGAGCAGCTCAAGGATGAATAGAAGTGTGTCATGTACAATGCATGTACCCATACATGGACAGACCTGGCAAATAGTTGAGTATTGTTGAAATTCAAAGTGAAAACGGAGAAGCCAAAAAGCATGAGACTATGTATTTGGGCAGTAGGCAGATCATGAAGGGCATTGCCTTCCAGGTAATCAATTTAGAGTTAGTCCAATAACCTATGGAGGGTCATTAAAAAATACTGTGCAAAGGACTATCATGGTCAGATTTGTATGCTAGAATGATTTAACAGAGGAAGGGAAGACCAAAGACACTTAGAATGATTCTTAAATCATTGTCAAAGAGAAATTTCCCAAACTGCTTTTTTTTTTTCATTTCAAGTTTTTTTTTTTTTTTTAAGATTTTATTTATTTATTTGAGACAGAGAGAATGAGAGACAGAGAGCATGAGAGGGAGGAGGGTCAAAGGGAGAAGCAGACTCCCCGCCGAGCAGGGAGCCCGATGCGGGACTCGATTCCAGGACTCCAGGATCATGACCCGAACCAAAGGCAGTCGCTTAACCAACTGAGCCACCCAGGCGCCCCTCATTTCAAGTTTTAATTTAAATTCTAGTTAGTTAACACACATGGTAAAATTGATTTCAGGTGTAGAATTCAGTGATTCATCACTTACATATTCCCAAATTGTTTTAACCAGGAGCATTCCATAATTAGAAGCATTACAAATTACTAATGGAGTGATAAAATTCTTCATAGCAACATGTTAGCCAGATCACTTTTTAACTCCCATTTCCTGTTGAATTTTCATAAAAGCATAGGAAGCAGTGCAAATATTAAATCAACAAAGGAGGAAGGGAATACACATATCAATCTTTCTGGCCCAGGATGCAATCTGGCCCTGGATGTAATTCCAATAAAGTGCAGTTCACTCCTAAAGGCAAAGCAAAGGAGCAAGACAGTGAAAGAAACTTTTCACTTATCTCAACTTTGGACTTGTAACTCAGAGATTTGGGGGCTCTTTGACAGAGTAAGCATCCATACTCTTTTGGACTGGATGTGGCTTTCTGAGACAGCAAAGTAATCCCATCCTCAAAAGCCTCCAAGAAATGCATTTGTTTTAATCTCGGCTCCTATATGTGGTATTTAGCTGCTATGTGCCTTACTTTCTGTGCTATAAAATGTGAATAATACCGGTATCTATTTCCTGAGGTTGTTGTAAGGGTTAAATGGGGTGATAGAAATAAAACAACTTTAGAACTGTTGTTGAAACATAGTAAGTGCTTGTAATTGTCTTATCGTTATTCATCTTTATGCACATTTATGGGTTACTATATGCAGAAATACGTTTATTCACCTATAAAAAGGGAGTACTGACACCTACTTCACAGGATTTTTCTAAGTATTTAATCAAACTATGTATGTGATCTTCTTCGCTGGTATCCATAATGTATTAACTATGAATAAATCATGGGATTAGTAATAGTAGTAACGGTAGGAAGCAGCTGCAATAGTGAAATTATAGTTAAGTAATGGTACACAATCAAAGCAACTGACAGTTGGGCATTAAATTCTGATATAAAGTTGATAATATGAAGTTGCAAAGAAAATAGATGTCACTCAGCGGACCAAAGTTTTTCATTCACTCATGTATTTCACGTACAACTTTCAAATAATCTGGTGGGGTGGAAGGAGTTGTCTGGAATCTCGTAAAAGAATAGGAAAATATCTCATCCCTCTTCCTGGCAGTGTTACAGTAAAGAAATAAATGCAGACGCTGAGGGCATATTTTGCATATCAACTATATCTATAACTTATATCTAAGAGAAGGATTATAATGAGTGAATTGGGAGGAAACCTAGGAAAATTATCCACGATATTCAATTAATAGAGTAAAATTGACCTTTGTTCTTTAAAAAGGAAGAAATGGAAAAATATCATAGGACTTTTTAAGAGATTCATTAATACAGTGTATTTTTATCTTTTTCAACTTTATTGAGGTATAATTGACAAATAAAATTATAAGATATTTAAAGTGTAAAATCTGATGATTCAATATACATATACATTGTGAACGGATTCCCCCCATAGAGTTAATTAACATATCCAGCACCTCACATATTTATTTTGTGTGTGTGTGTGTGTGAGAACATTGAAGTTCTACTCTCTTACCATTAATTATGCAATACAGTGTTATTAACTATAGTCGCCATGTTAAACATTAGATCCTCAAAACATACTCATCTTATAACTAAAAGTTTGTGCCATTTATCAACATCTTTCTATTTCCTCCATTTTAGGCCCCCGGCAACCACTTCGTGGTTTCTACTCTTTTTTATGAGTCCGACCTTTTTTTTTTTTTTTTTTTTTTTAATTCCACATATAAGTGTACTATTGGTCTTTGTCTCTCTAGCATATTTCACTTGTTATGATGCCCTCCAGGTTCACCCATGTTGTCAGAATGGCAGGATTTCCTTCTTTCTCTTTCTCATTCTTTTATAGATCACATTTTCTTCAGGTATCTCTTCAGGATAATGGTTTTGTTTAATTTGGATATATACCCAGAAGTGGAATTACTGGGTCATATGATAGTTCTATTTTTGATTTCTGGAAGAATCTCCATACTGTTCTTCATATAGGCTGCACCAGTTCATATAACCATCAATAGTACATGAGGATACTTTTCTTCCTGTCCTCATCAGTATGTGTTATTTCTTGTCTATTTGATAATACATATTTTATCAGGTATAAAGTGATATCCCACTATGGTTTTATTTGTATTTCCTTATGATTAGTGATGTTGGGCCACTTTTCATGTACCTGCTGGCCATCTCTATGTCTTCTTTGGAAAAGTGTCTATTCAGGTCCTTTGCCCATTTTTAATTGGGGTATGTATGTATGTATGTATATATGTATTTATGTCTATTCAGGTCCGTTGCCTGTTTTTTAATTGTGGTATGTATGTATGTATTTGCTATTGAATTGTATGAGTTCTTTGTATATTCGATATAAGCTTGCAAATATCTCCAATTTGGTAGGCTGCCTTTTTCATATTTTTGATAGTTTCCTTTGCTGTACAGAAGCTTTTTAGTTTAATAAAGTCCCATTTGTTTAATTTGCTTTTGTATCTTTTGCATTTGTTGTCAAATGAAAAAAAAAATTCTAAGACTGGTATCTGGGAGCTTATGCAATATTTTCTTCTGGGAGTTGTATGACTTCAGGTCTTAGATACTAGTCTTCAATCATTTTTGAGTTGATTTTTGTGTATAGTGTAAGGCAGGGTTCCAGTTTCATTCTTTTGCATGTGGCTATCAGTTTACTCAATATGTTTCTTGAAGAAACTATTCTTTCCCCATTTATTTCCCTGGTTCATTTTTTGAAAGTTAGTTGACCACATATGTATAGATTTTTTTTTCTGGGCTCTCACTTCTGTTCTTTTGATCTATGCATCAGTTTTTGTGACAATACTATACTGTTTTGATTATTATAGCTTTGTAATATAGTTTGAAATCAGGAAAGTAATGTCTCCAGCTTTGTTCTTCCTTCTCAGGATTGCTTTGGCTATTCATGCTTCCATACAAATTTTAGGATTGTTCTATTCCTGTGAAAAATGCTTTGGGGTGGGGTGCCTGCATGGCTCAGTTGTTAAGCATCTGCCTTCAGCTCAGGTCATGATCCCAGGGTCTTGGGATCGAGCCCCACATCGGGCTCCCTGCTCAGCAGAAGCCTGCTTCTCTCCCTCCCGCTCCCCCTGCTTGTGTTCCCTCTCTCACTGTCTCTCTCTCTGTCAAAAAATAAAATCTTTAAAAAAAAAAATGCTTTGGGGACTTTGATAGGGATTGCATTGAATCAGTAGATTGCTTTGGGTATTATAAACATTTTAACAATATTAATTCTTCCAATCCATGAGCACAAAATATCTTCCCATTTATTTGTTTCTTCTTCAATTTCTTTCCTCAATGTCTTATAGTTTTTGGTGTATAGATCTTTCACCTCCTTGGTTAAATTTGTTCTTAAGTATTTTATTCCTTTTAATGCTGTTGTAAATGGGATTGTTTTCTTAATTTCTCTTTGTGATAGTTTGTTGTTAATGTATAAAAATGTAACAGGTTTTCACATATCGATTTTGAATCCTGAATCCTGCAACTTTACCAAATTTACTCACTAGTTCTAAACGTTTTTTGGTGGAGAATTTAGAATTTTCTATATATAATAATATGTCACCTACAGAGACAATTTTGCTTCCTCCTTTCTGACTTGGATGAATTTCATTTATTTATTTTTCTTGCCTAATTGCTCTGATTAGGACTTACAATACTATGTTGAATAAAAGTGGCAGGAGAATGCATCCTTATCTTGGTCCTGAACTTGAGGAAAAGATTTCAACTTTTCATTATTGAATATGATGTTAGCTGTGGGCTTGTTATATTTGTACTTCATTATGTTGAGGTATATAAACCTTCCTTATGAATTGTTAAGAATTTTATCATGAATGGATATTGAATTTTGTCAAATACTTATGTAACTATTGACATGATTATGTGATTTTTATCCTTCATTTTGTTAATGTGGTATATCACATTGGTTGATTTGCAGAGTTTGAACCATCATTATATCCTTGGAATAAATTCCACTTGGTCATCATATATGATCCTTTTAATGTGTTCTTGAATTCAGTTTGCTAATAATCTATTGAGGATTTTTACATCTATGTTCATCAGAAATACTGGCCTGTATTTTTCTTTTCTTACAGGGCCCTTGTCTGGTAAGGTATAGTATAATGCTGGCCTCGTAAAATAAGTTTGGAAGTGTTCCCTCCTCATCTATTTTTTGGAGGGGTTTGAGAAGGATTGGTATTCTTTAAGTGTTCGGTTGAATTCATCTATGAAGCCACCTTGCCCTGGGTGTTCTCTGTTCTTTTGTTTTTGATTAGTGATTCAATCTCTTTACTTGTTACTGCGTTAGAAGCAATCAACAAACACAGACTCAAACATTAGAAATAACCTAGACATTTTTCTTACCAAAGCCAATTTTAACCCAGATCCACTGTATTCTAATAGGTCTTGCCAAACAGAACTCCTGCAGGAAGAAATCAAATCTGAGATCTTTGATCAGAGCTTTACTATTCTCTCTGCTCCTCAGGGTTCCGCCAGTTTTTCAGGCATGACTTAGGTTATCTTTTAAACATACACTTAAATTCCCATATCTTTATGCTTTAGCAAAAGCTTTTGAATTTGTCCTCATGCAATTTATATCCTTCATACCCTCAGGGGGTATATCTTAAATCTGTTTGAGTAAAAGTTCAAAATAATCCCCTTTGGCCAGTTTCAACATTAATACATTTTATAAAGTGTGTTAAATCTGTAGACAAGATCTAGCTGGTGATCATTACTGACTTCAGTCTGTAGTATAAACTGTGGATACTTGGTGCTTTTACCAAGAAAATTCCTGGCATTTTTGGTATTATACCACTCGTTTCTCTCAACCATCCCCAAGACATTACTTTGTCCTAATACCTTAGATACTGAACACAGCACTCATTAAATTTTAATATGCACCTAAGTTACCTGAAAGATCTTGCCAAAATATTGCTTCTGATAAACTAAGTTTGAGATAAGCCCTAAGATTCTGCCTTTCTAGTAACCTCTTATGCCATAGAAATGATGCTAGTCCAAGAACCACATTCATAATAGCAAGGTACTGGAGAAATTAGACTAATGATTCTGAACCAGGGTTATATATTAGAATTACCTGGGGAGCTTTTAAAACCATATATATATATACAATCCTTATCCCAGACTAATTAAATTAGAATTGGGTGAGGCCAAAATATTGACATTATTAAAAATTGTATAAGTTATTCTAATATGCATTCAAGAATGAGAACCTCTGGGTTAGCCCAACCTGTCTTAATGTTGCATTTGAAGATATATTGCTAATATCTGTCCATTCATGACTCTTGCCCAGAGCCAGCTGAAAATTCCTTGCTGCCCAGAGTAGAGGTACTATCTTATTCATCAGTTTAGCCCTGATATATAGGACAGTGTCTGTCACATAGAAGGCTCTCAAATCATATTTTTTGAAAAGGTCAGAAATTCTCTAGAACATGAAACTGGATTTTTCCTTGATCAATTTGAACATGGGTGGGGGAGAGACATGATTCATTAATGCATCCTTTCCAAATATATCCAGTGCCTATTCTTCATCAGGGATTTTGGGCATACATGGAGAACGCTCTCAAGAAAAGTTGCAGTCTATGAATTAAACATGTATTTGTCTTATTGGCTCATATTCAGACTAAGATTTTTGAGTCATTCTTTCTGCAGTCTTCAACAGCATAAGCATAATTTTAAAACAATAAAATAGGCAACTAGCAAAGATGACATTCTTAAAGTAAAGGCTATCAAATGAGCCAACTGTCAAATTATGTAAATTTGAAAGTCTAACAACCTTGGTAAAGGTCTTTTAATTGGATGACTCATGTAGAAAATAAATGAACTGTCATTTAAAAGTCCCTTTCCATAGTCAGATTTAAAGGAACAGAAATAGTACTTTAAAAGGCTCAAGGTAGAGAAAAAAATCAATAAATTGCAAGATATTTTTACACACCTGAAGTATATATATTTTTAATGTACCACACATAAATATAGCCATCTTTGCTAAAAGAAAATTTTATTTTGTCCAGTAATAATAGCATGGGAAAATTGATAATACTTTGAACAGTATATTATGATATTAACTCATGGAGATACATAAAACATTAATAGTCTTTATACCTAAATGTTGAGTTTATACATAATGCTTACTTCCTTAGTTACCTTTTTTTTTATATTCTCCATATTTTCTAAGTTCACTTTTTATTTGTAATTAAGACATTGTTAAACTAATATATTTAATAGAATCTCACATTTATTATTAAATTAAACAGAAGCAGGGGCGCCTGGGTGGCTCAGATGGTTAAGCGTCTGCCCTCGGCTCAGGTCATGATCCCAGGAGCCTAGGATCGAGTCCCGCATCAGGCTCCCTGCCGGGCAGGGAGCCTGCTTCTTCCTCTGCCTCTGCCTCTCTCTCTCTCTCTCTCTCTCTCTGACTCTCATGAATAAATAAATAAAACATTTAAAAAAAATTAAACAGAAGCAATATGTAGGGTTATATTTCCCAGCTATTTTCACCTTCCCTTTTAAAGGATGCTACTTTTCTGCCTATTGTTACATGACCTCCATGTTTCATTGACTTTGGGTTTGGAAAAGAGACATATTTTGGCTGAGTGGTATGTTGGCCTTTTGTGAAAGTTAAATGTGATTGTATGGTTTAGCTAGTGCTCTCTTGTTTCTGCTTTCTGCATGAAATAAAGGCATACCTAGAGAGAGGCCTCTTTTTCTGTCTGAGCCCTGGAATGAGAAGGGATGGGGAACAGAAACCCAGTCTACCTGCAGCCCAGCCAGCCTGAAACACAATAACACAGTGCCATCACTTAATGTGACTAGAAGTAAATCTTGGTTGTTTATGCCACTGAGATATTGAAGTTCATTGTTCCCAAAGAAAAGATTAATAGGAAAGGAAAGTAGGAATTGATATAAGGGAAAATCATATCTATAAAACAGATTACTCAACTTCTTTAATGATTCTGATAGTAGCTTTGATAAGGGAATCATTAGGGAAATTAGAGAGAAGAAGTAGGGAGACATTAGAGAAGGAAAACAGAAGTGCTATTCAGTGGACAGCTTTAGTGAGGGAGAAACACCTTAAATCTGTACTGTAATAAAAATAGTCCAAATAGACCAGAGGTTCAAATGTAAAAATAATTGAACCATACAAACACACTAGAAGAAACCTTGGGTGACTCCTTTTATACCTTTGATATGGAGAGGAAATTTTCTAGGACTCAAAGTCAAGAAGCAATAAGAGAGATTTGACATAAAAATGAAGAAAAATTTTGTTTTGTCTAACAAACCCACATCATATGTAAAGTATAGAGACAAATAACACGCTAGAAGAAAATATTGGAGTATGAATCAGAGGTAAAGGATACCCCTAAATATATGTGCATATATATATATATATACACATGCATATAATATTAAATAGGAAATCTCTAATATATATAATGAATAATATTAAATAGGATATCCTTAAATATATATATTTATTATATATAGCTATATATCTCTAATATATTAAAAAGTCTAATACTTAAAGGAATATAAATACTTTTGAAAAATGGATGAAAGACATGAGCAGAGAGTTCACAGAAAATTAAGCAAGTGTTCTTCAAACATGTGGGACAATGTCAAATACATTCATAATGAAGGGAATGATAATAAAAAACCTTTCTCACTTATGAAATTAAGAAGAACTTAAAAGCTTGACAGTATCCTGTTTGGCAAAAGTTTATCCAGCAGGTATACTTCTGACAACATGAACACAAATATGCACAAGATATTCACGGAAGCATCATTATACCAGTGAAATATTAGAAACAGCCTACATAACCATATAGAGGAGATCAGTTGGAGAAGACGTGCATTCTCACAGTAGAGAATGTGCAGCTCTAGAAACAGAATGAAGAAGGGCTCTGTAAGTTGACATGGTGTAATTTCCTGGATATATTGTTTAGAGGAAAAAACAGAATAAACTATGTTACATTTTCTAAAAGAGAGAAGGGGTTATTTTTTTTTGAAAAACGATAAACACAAGAAGAATAAAATAGAAACTAAAAATGACAACTACAACATGTGGGGTTTTTCTTTCATACGTATTTGACTTTCCAACTACATTGATATTTTACATATTAAAAATTGCCAAATGACAAGGATTGGGGAAAAGTCTTAAAACTGTGTTAAGATACAATACAAATACAAACAGGAATTGATGGACCTAAACTGAAACCGGTTTCAGTTTCTCTTCTTACCAGTGTCTTGGAGTCCTGTGTTAGGTTAGGGGGCTTCTCCAGCTGGGGTGCCTGAGTGAACCTGATGAGCAGAACCCTCTGAAATCCTACATTTGGCATGTAAAATGAATGAAAAATAAACTTGTAGTACTTACTTCAGCAACTTCCATATTTTGTTTCCAGCATAAGTTAGCCTATGCCGTCAAATGAAATAAAATATGAAGAGATTGTGATGTCATGGCATTTTAAAGACAGATTATTTATTACCTCTTTTAGTAATACACAAAATAATAAATTTGGATGTCACTCTAAAGTTATTATCATAAACTTATATGCATTTGTAGATATTACATCTGGGAGAGGTGGGTTCTTGATGAACAAGAACACAATGAGACACCAACTGGGCTGGGAATTGTGACAGAGTCTCTGAGGTGATGGCAGACCCTAGTGATTGCAGCTATTCATTCAGCAAGCAGGATAACTAAGGAATATTTCCACTTGTTTACTGTCACACATAATAGAAATACATCCCCCTTTGAAAACCAAGAGCTTGCTGTGGAATGACTAGAGAATTTGAACAAAAGAGGCACAAAGAATGAGAAAGGATGCAAAATGAAAGGAATATGAAGAGATGACCTGAATGTGAAAATAAAAGGGAAAAGTAAATATGAAAAGCTGAAAACCTATGGTGATAAAAGTAAGAGGTGGCATAATTTTTTCTGGCAATTGTTCTTATTTTTATTTTTAAATTTTGTATGCTTGATAATAAACTGCATGCACTAAATCTAAGTTATAATATTCTATTTGAGAATTACTTCTCTGATATTAAGACCATTAAATACTTATGAGCATTTTAACAGAAATAAATCATTAGGCACTAGGAATTCTTATTCAATTAGTCCAACTGGTCAGCAGCTAGTGAAAACACATTTAGTTGATGTTGAATATTGCACAGCACATTACAAATGGCTGATGCTCCATAACTGGTCCATTTATAGTTTATGGTGCAAATTTTAAAGTCAAGTAAATGGTGTTTTCAGCGGTAGTTCATGTGTTATGACTTGTCGGGGTTGTAAATAATTTGTAGGGCATTTATGTATGTCTAGATTCCATGTACCTCTTGCTTATAAATCTATTTATTAACTGTTATAAATAATTGATGGCCATATCTCAAAATGAATCATTCCTAAAATTGCTTAACTGTCTGGAATTTTTCTTTAGTAATCCTATCCCTCATTTTCTTTTCATTCCTCAATCAGGTATAAATAGAAGAATCTTGCATGCCCCTTTTTCTTCTCATTCCTGAGTCTAAGTGTCTGTGCCATCATTCACCTTTATGGTGAGAAGCCCGAATTCATGTCATCAGTTCTTCTCTTGACACCTTCAATGAGTAATTTGTTTTCTTCCCAACCCTCCATCCATTCAGCCTTACTGCCTACTTTGCTCTCTCTCTTTTTTTCTTCCTTCCTCTTTCTTTCTTCCTTCCTCTTTCTTTTTCTTTCTTTCTTTCTTTCTTTCTTTCTTTCTTTCTTTCTTTCTTTCTTTCTTTATTTTTTTCTTTCTTTCTTTCTTTCTCTTTCCTTTCTTTCTTTCTCTTCTGTCTTTCTTTTTCTTTCTTTCTTTCTTTCCTCTTTCTTTTATTTTACCACTTGGATACTCTACCAATTTCTTTCCATCCTTTAATATCAGGTATTTTAACTAACTAATTATGAATAACTAATTTTATCATATTAATACAATGATTTTTTAAAAAATTAAATTACAGTAACTGAGCATTTTGTGTCAATTAGAATGAAAGTCTTAGAATAGAGAAAGAAGTGAGATGTAGGAAGGAGGCCAAGGGTGGTAAGGAAAAAAAAAAGTAAAATGCATGGCAGGCCCTTGAAAGAAATATGTTTTAGGAATTTGCTACTGCCCTATTTTGCATCATTTAAAAAAAAATTAAAACCCAGGGGCACCTGGGTGGCTCAGTCGTTAAGCGTCTGCCTTCGGCTCAGGTCATGATCCCAGGGTCCTGGGATTGAGCCCCACATGGGGCACCCTGCTCAGCGGGGAGCCTGCTTCTCCCTCTCCCACTCCCCTTGCTTGTGTTCCTTCTCTCGCTGTGTCTCTCTCTGTCAAATAAATAAATAAAATCTTAAAAAAAATTAAAATCCAAATCCTCTCACCTTTACCCCATCTCCCAGGAAATCCTTTAATTAATACAGTGTATTTTCATTCATTCAACTATTCATACATTCAGAACTGCTTCTTAGTTCATTATTTATCATTACTCATTTATTCATGTATTTCTTGATTTGTTTCAGAAAGAATGAAGTTTTACAATAACATATGAAATACAAATTTAAATAAAATAAAACAAATGAGTGAGACAGTCTGGACAAAAGGAACTTTAGGTGGTAAAAATAAAATGAAGCCAAGTGAGCCATAGATCCTATCTTCTTTGATATAGAGCAAAATGCATATCTTGGAACAGTGCTCATCCTTGAGACCACAGAGATGCCATCATTCTCATCTTCATTTGAGAAATTTTATATTGCTTACCTCTGTAGCTAATATTACTTCATCCCTCTAAAAATGTTCTCATGGAAATAATTTTTGCTGAACTCTTCTTTTGGATGCCATTATTATCTCTATGTATATCCCAAGTGTACTAATACTCTGGATTTAATGGCTCAATAGAGCGGAGAAGATTGTTTATAAATCAAGCTGGATTTCAAGGGAATTATCCACATAAACATCCCATGAATCAAATAGAAAAGAAAACTTACTGTCCACACTGATGATGGTCTTTGCCAGCAGAACACAGATGAATGCTTCTTTGTAAAGGTGTACTGGAAGTTTCTCTGTAGAAGCAAACACTTTTTCTGGGGTAGATCTGTTGGGAGAGAAGAAAAATGATTGTGGTAGTGCAATTAAAGTGTGCAAATTATATTTTGCATTATGCAATATTTGAGTTAGCTGCTGTCTGAAGGTAAAAGTTTCCTCTGCGTGAGAGGTCAGACGTAGGTAAACATGTATTACTAAACCAGAAGGGAATCGCAAACGGTATGCTTGAGAAGTAAGAAAAGCAGTGCAAAGATTTATTGAGGAAAGTGTTCAGTTAATAAACGATAACATTTATTTATAATTTGAGGATCTGACCCAAGCGATGCTCATTAGCTCAGCTTGTATGAAGCCAATTAGTTTCATAAATTTATTATTTGTTCTGATGTTATTTGTAAAAGGATATTATTATAGTACTGGAAATGAGATTTGTTTTAAAACAAATGTGAAATGTTTCCTTAATTATGCTATTTTGCTTTCTCTGTAAAGATTCTGGATATCTCAATTTTGATTAACAGGTGTATAGATTGTAATCGTAGTAAATAGTTTTTGATATAATAAAAACTCATCCTTTGTACTTAACGCAAATTTTTGGAAGCATAGGAGATACCAATTTACTGATTTTATTTTAGCATGTATCTTATTTACCATACTGTACCCCCCTCCACTGATCTTAATAATAAGAGCCAAAACACTTTTTGAGAATTTCCTATGTTCCAGGTAATGTACCAACTATTTGCATGGATTCTCTTTTTCATTTTCATGACTCAATAAAGTATGTTCTATTACATTCACCATTTGGAAATGAAGAAGTAGAACTTAGCAATTATACATGATGTATCTATCTATGGACAGACACTACTAAAATGATGAATAACTACATAAAGCATGATTAGAAATTTTATTTATTCTTAACTACTATTTTAGTCTTCCTTTTGACTTTGGTGCCATTTGAAATGTTATTATATTCTTTACTATTCACATAAAAGCTATTACTTTCCTTAGTAAACAAGTATTAGAAAAACAGATGGTCCCAAATATCTGTCCTAAATTAAGTCAGAAAACATCTCAAATGTATTTGAAGAAAGCATCTCAATATTTAATAGATATCAAATATAAGTTGGTTTCTTCTTAAGGAGATTCAGATGTATTTCCTCTTATAAACTAATTTTCCTCATTAAACTCAGTTATTAGTTAGGGATCATTCTGATGCCACCATCTGGTACTATAAAGACTATGAATATAAGAGATTCAGTTTATTTAATAGTCTAAAAATAATTTAAAAGGGAATTTTCATTGAAGAATGTCTAATATTGGCTTATTAGGAGGCAGCATCAAAATATCCAAATGAAAAATTGTCAGCTACTCAGTTGTCACTCTAACGAAAAATATCTTTTATATTTGGAATCATTTAAAAAGGTAATTGTTGGGCACCTGGGTGGCTCAGTCAGTTAAGCGTCTGCCTTCGGCTCAGGTCATGATCCCAGGGTCCTGGGATCAAGCCCCACATCAGGCTCCCTGCTCAGCAGGGAGCCTGCTTCTCTCTCTCCCTCTGCTGCTCCCCCTGCTTGTGTTCCCTCTCTCGCCGTGTCTCTCTCTGTCAAATAAATAATAAAATCTTTAAAAAAATAAAAATAAAAATAAATAAAAAGGTATTTGTTATGTTAGATTTTAACCTATTTTCATAATACGTCAAACAAAAGCCACTGAAGTAGGGAGAGGCATACTCTGGACAAGATGTGAGCTCTTCTTCCTTATATTGAGGAGAATGGCTCCCCATTAATTTGTCTGATTAATAAGCATTTACCAGCCTCTTTCAAAATGTTTTATGATGTTATTCATTCTCTTCAACATTAAAAAATATTTTCCATTTTTGCATGGTTCATGATACATGGGGTTCATGATGTATGATACATATGTTCTATACAATATCAATGTTACTTATACACTTTATTTTTAATCATCAGTCCACTTTTAGAATAAAAAACAATACATGACTGAGTGAAAAATGAATTAAAACTTCTCAATAGTTAAAACCACTGAGTGGTCGTCCAGCTGATTGAGCAGTTGAATTACGAGCGTGCTCACGTGCTTGCCAGTAATGCTATGCCTGCTTATCTGAATAAGCACTCGAGTGTTCTGAATTATGTTTAAAAGTGAAAACTTTAAAGTAATTTATTAATTTACAGGAAAATAGAATGGAATCTGACTTTATTATGACCCTCAATGTTGTAAATTCCCTGGAATAACTCTGAAGTCCACTGGTTGGAAAATGATGATCCTTTATTTGCTGTCCTCTGCCTCATTATTTTTTTCTAGCATTCAAGAGCTTATGAGATAATTTAATATTTATATTCATACTCAGTCCCTACAACAATGAGGAAACCGAGGCTCACAAAGTCTAAATACATTAAAAAAAAAAAGCCCCTAAGTGGGTAAGCCAAAGCCATAGCCAAGCAAAAGCTACATTATTTAAATAGTGACCCTAGTATGTAGAAACAATTTTAATTTAAAAAACACAAAAGTAATTTGTCCATATTTGTTAAAACATAGGGAAAAAAAACAAGAAAATATTGACTGGAGACTTATTTGAGCTCATTAAAACTTACTCCTTCCAAGCCTCTGTCATTTTGTTCAAATAAATGTGCATTACATTAAAGTATTTCTTCAAAATTACTGCCTTCTTGAAACTTTCCTCAGTGTCTGCTTCCAAAACTAACCTACCCACTTAAATTTGCACAAGGAAATGCATGAAGACTTCATATAGTACTATCTTGAAGCACTTGTTTTCCACTTGCTAATGAGTACAATAGAATACACATGTCTAACTCTGTGTTTGTTCTGGGAAAGAGGGAGATTTGGGCTTCATTTTATTCCCACATATAAAATGTGTGTTTGCGAAGCAATGTGCCTGTATTGGTGGAAGGAGGTTGGGAAAAGGTATGGAGAGAATATGGGATTTAAGATGCTACCCCTGCTTTGTGATGCCCAGTTCTGTAGATTTGGAGCTTATAGGCAAGCAGTCACTAACATACCAAAGAAGTAAGTAAGGGACAAGGTATCAGGAATATGAATTAGGTATGTTTGAAGACCCATCTTATAAGAATTCTGAAGGTAAGAATCACAGCACAGAAATGTATATATTAGTGTAAGGGTGAAGGGCATCAAAAGGTACAAACTTTCTGTTATATAATAGTAAGTCATGGGGATATAATGTATAACATCGTGACTGTAGTTAACAATGCTGTATTGCATATTTGAAAGTTCCTAAGAGAGTAGATCTTAAAAGTTCTCATCACAAGAAAATAAAATTTTGTAACTATGTAAGGTGACGGATGTTAACTAAATTTATTGTGATCATTTTGCAATGTATACAGTTATCAAATCATTATGTTGTATACTTGAAACTATACATCAACTATACCTCAATAAAAAAATAAAAATTGAAACAACAAAAGTAAAAAGATAGTTTCACAAATAGAGGTTTTACAAAGGATGCTTATTTTTTCTGATCATTAACCCTAGAAAATGAGGATCAGGGCATTGAAACAGGTATCAAATGAAGCAGTAAAAACAAAGCTATGCTCATGCATCTTTGCTATCTTTTCCTGATAGTGATAAATAGTGTAAAAATTGGGAAAGGAATTGTTAAATATTACTGAGAGAGTATTTCAGAGTTAGATTATTATTCTGTTATTTATTTTACTTTAATCATGAAAGTAACAATCAGGTAGAAATTTGGTTTTAATCATGTTGGTGTCCTTATTACCGCCCATGGTTCTTGGCATATAGAAGGTGCTTCATGAATGTCTGTGATTATATGAAATGACCAATGAATTACATGTACCCACCAAAATCCTCATAAATTTGAAAGCTGTAACACAGGATATTAAGATAGAACAGAACTATTCCTCCCCTCATTTTGGGTGCCAGTAAAATACCTATTAGTATCAAAGTGAGACAGATTTTCATTACAGACATTTCAAAAAACAATTTACAACTGGGAGAGAGGTAGGATGGGGGGTCCTGTATCAGACACCTCAAACCTAGTGAGGGGCTCTTCCTTGGGAAGACTGAAAGAGCTTGAAATGTGTTCTCTACTACTGGGAGACCTGGAGGTCTGGGACCAGATTTACTCCAGAGAAAGCTAAAGCAGGCAATGTGTATAGTTGACAGGGCTATGTTAGGATAGTCCTCTTCTCCAAGGATTTGTCAGGGTAAGGGTATTTTCCTTGGAACTGATGTGGGCCCTAGAAGGACGATAGAACCCAGAAGCAAGAAGATGGATAAGAGGATCAGTTTACTAAGAGCTGAGGAAGAGGTTACAACTTACCTCTAGGAATACAGATGCATCTTCTAGAGTCAAGAGATATACATGAGAAAAGTATCCAATGATGGATTCTACTAAGAGCCCAGAAGAAGTATACTTCAAGGCAGTGAGTCATCTGTAAATATCCACCAGTCAAGTGAGAACAAAGTCAACGGAAATAGTACCTGATAGATGAAGAGCTTATCTCTCTTACCTCTCTTCTTAGCACACTTAATCGCCAAACTCTGACCTTGGCGGGGTCAGAAATAGCTAGCAACTGGGCAGATGGGAGAGGAGGAAAAATAAAAAAGGAGACAGAAAAAGCCGGAAATAATCACCTATGCCATTTCAGATTTAGGCCAAAGTAAGGCCTCAAATTAGAAAGAAGAAGATTTAATATTGAATTGATTTTGATTGGTATATTGGACTACATAAACTAATTTTTGAAGTGAGACAATATTTGTGACAGCATGAATACAATGCTGTCTGACACCTGAAAGCTGGACATTTTAAGCAGGAATAAAGGATGATTAAACCCTCTTGGTTCATGAACCTGGTGGATCAGTTGATATTAGAATATTGTCCCTGCTAGTTTATTTGTTTGACTTCTATACCAGAGGCCACATTTACCAATGGCTCAACCAAGGAAAAAAATTACAGAAATGCATATATTAGTGTAAAATTGAGGAGCCATAAGAAGATGAGCTCTGAAAAGAAGAAACATTATAACATGGAACCTTTCTCCTTGATCCTCTTCCCTACCAGCTGAGAAGTATTTCACAGACAGAGAGGAGGCTGGGAAAAAGCTGGTCTTCACCCAAGGTGTGTTGCCTTTTTTCTTTTTTCTCAAGATAGTGAAAAATCTAGATATCCTTGGGGATTTCCCTAAATGGGAAGGAAGAGTGACAGTTAAAGAATGTTTGACTGCATTTGATAGTAAGCGAGTGGGGGAGCCAGTCTTTGGGACAAAAAACAGCCCACTATTTTTTGAGGTAGAGAGACAGGAACACCCAGAGATGAAGGAAATCAGACAAGACAAAATGGTGGTCTTCAAAGATACTGGGCAGTGACATGACTGGTCCTGATTAACTTTGGGGGAAAGCAAATGCCTGAAAGCAAAGAACAGTTTGCTTAGTAACCAGAGAGATATACTTCCACTTTTATCTCTACCAAAACCAAATGCTTGAGATTTCTTTTAAGACCCAGTAGAAATGCTTGATAAGGAAGGAGATTTTAGGATCTGGTTCCCTTTCAGGTGAGGTTGAATTCCTTGTTCTGGATATAGTACTCTTAAGAACACCAATTCCATCTCAAACATTCCAGTTTCAGGAAATATTTTTTTTTTAAATATCTTATTAGAGTATTCAACACTACTTCTAACACAAGACAATGAATGCCATTAGGTACAGAGGAGCTCTTACTTGTTTCCTGACAAAGGAAATGAAAGCATTGCAGAGATTTTTGTGCTTTATCTCTGTACCTCAAACTCAGGTTACATTTACAATTGTTTTTATGTGTTTGTGACAAACGCTTAGCACCTCTAGTCCATATCGTTATATTCTTGTAACATTCAATGTGGTCAATTAAGATTATGGCCCCCAGGCTCTCTCCCTGATGGTGTGATGACCCCTTCAAACTGGAAATTGATTTATCTGAGTAAAAAGTGTTGTCCTCAGAAGAATTTTGTGGGGTAGGGTGAGCCAAATTGGCCAATAGGTAAAGTGCAGCTTTAGAAGGAACTCATTTAGTGCAGATACCATCTTTTAGAGGCCTATAGGATTTAATAATCTCCCAGTGGTCTTCCAAAGACACTCAGCCAGAGGCTGATGGTCTGAACTTTCCCTGGCCAAGAAATGATTAATCTGAAGATGAACAGTTTTCCCATATTCAGGCGGCCTCAGTGTGGGGCTGTGTAGTAAATCCATCTCACAGTTGGAAAGTGTATGGTCCATTCCTGGATCTGAGATGCCTAATCTCACAGGGCCCCATGCATTGCAATCTTGTCATCATTGAGGCTTTTTGGTTCTTTCCTTTGAAGGTAGATATATCAGCTCTTTCGGTACAGAAACCTAAAAGGAAAGAAAAATGAAAAGAATACACCATGAATTATTTTCCCTTTAAAAAGCATGAACAAGGTCAAACATATTCCACATGAGATGACTGTTCCAGCATCTTATAACTGCATTTTGCACTTGAAATTTAGGTTGTCAGTGAAACAATTATCATTTGATTTAGGGAGTAACTTTCAACTTTCCTCACCTTCGTTTTTCCTGTTTTTAACGACCTTGGACTTGAGTCACAATATAAAGTGATATAATAAATTCTACATCAATATCAATAATTCTTTTTAACTTTGTTCCTTTTAAAATATATTTCAGTTTAAGACATTTTTTTAAGCAAGCAAACAAACTACCACAACAAAAATGCCGGGAGAAGTGTGAAGACCCTGAATTGGTACTTTAACAAAGACTGAATTTTAGGAAATAAACTGATAGACCCCAAGGACAAAGAACTTCAGAAAATTAGTTAAGTGTGCCACTATATTATACTACACATCGTACAGCATTTATTAGAAACCCAAAGCCAACCATTGAAATTTGTGGACATACAAAAACAAAAGAAGTTTGGTTGTCGTTTGAACTAGGACACTTACATCCCCTCAATTACCAGTTTTAGGTAGACAGACTCAGAGTTACCTGCTGTAATGATCCTTTTTGATGGAAATCATTTTATATCTCAGATAGCTTCAGTTGAGAATATAGAGCATGACATACTTTAGCAAAATAATTTTAATAATTAAAAAATATTGATATTTTCCTTAGTAGCCATTAATTTAAAAATAAGTTTCCCTAGGGTTGAAATCAGTAGCTAAATGCAACCTAATTATTTTCTTCCTCAAATATATATCTATATTTCCAGAAACAAACATGGATTCATATTCAAAATATAAAAAGTGTTAAATTTATTGTGTGTATTTGATTTTTTATTTTATTTTATTTTTCATAGCACAAATATCACGTTCACTTCCAGTAAGGATATCTTTAGACATTGCATTCATTACTGATCCTCAGGAAAGGCGAAATAAGCTTAATTCTCACGATACGTACATTTCAGTGTTCAAAGATTTGCCTGAACAATCTCTGATAATCCAAAAGAACTGGGGAGCTGAACATAGCACTATATAGCTTTTGTCAGTATTTAATTTAAATAACAAGCATTAAGACATCTAATACTACACCTGGAACCTAACAAGTACTCAGTAAATGTTTGCTAAATGAGGAGGAATAAAATAGAATTCATTGATTCAGATTCCTGGCCTTTTTCAACCCAGAGAAAAACAGAGAAACTGGATGGTTACCTAAATCAAAGAGACAATTTCAACCTGAAAATATTGTCTGAATTCTGAATTACTGAATTTTATAAAGTATTTCTGTATGTATTTTCCTCCTTTAACCCTACACTGGATTAATGATAAAAAAAAATAAGACTCAGTTTTAATGATTATATATGAACAAACATGGATTAAGTTGGCAGGGTCTCTTTTTTAAAACACTTTAGTTTTTAGAGCAGTTTAGGTTCTACATTTATAAAAAAAACTCTGAAAATTCCCAAGATATCTATGATATTGTATTTACTGGTTAGTACAGTTATTTATTTCCTTAACATTTATTTTATGCCTAGTGGATGGCAGATGAGGTCACTATTTTGCACGCCAGGGACACCAGTTATGCTCCAGGAAATCCTAGTTACATGGAACACGATGAGAAGGAGTTGCGCCATGTGGCCCTCTGGTACCAGACACTGTTCTAGGCACCGGTAAAAGAGCAGTGAGCAAAACAGACAAAACCCTACTCTCTAGATTATAACTTCTTATGGGAGAGGCAGTCAAGTATAAGTTAATAAAACCTAGAGTATTAGAGTTACAAGCACTAAGGAGAAATCTAAAGCAGGAGGAGATCCTGAGGGGGCAGGAGCCAGCAGAGAAATTTTGAATTGGTGTGAAAGAGCTTGGTGAGAAGGTATTATTGGAGTGAAGTTGTGGAAAAAGTGTGTGAGTGTGAGTGTATGTGTGTGTGTAGTCGATACATATATTGTTATACTGAGTCTGAGAAGGTCTTGGAAAGGAGAAACTGGTTATCATTGGTTGTTTTTCAGATACAACTGAGTTTTACATGAAATATGTTGTTCACTGCACATGCATCTCAACAGTATTAGATGAGAACAAGGCAGAACTGAAAGTCAACGTGGAGTCTGTCCCAGAGCCACTGTGGCATAAATTCATGCAACTGTTCATTACATTTTGTTAAAAATATAAGATGTCAAACATAAATGCAAAGGAGAAGGGATGCCACGAAAATGGGCATAAAGGGATATATCCAAGGCATAACTAAATGTTTGTAACTCTAATTACAAAAGACTGGTGAAATTTAGTGCACTTCAGGTTTGTGGAAGAAATTGAATGCAGCAAGAGAGAGCAACAAATATTCTACCAATACAGTTAGGGCTGCTTAATGAGCAGATACTTAAGTAAAAAATGAATATAATTGAATAATATGAAATATACATTTTTCTCTCTCCGTTTCTAAGGAATAAAAGGGAACAGAAATACTTCTTGGTGGAGATTATTCAAAAAAAGGACAACGCAGAAGTGGGATTAACCCTTTACTCGACATTTACTTTAAAAGCTAATATAACTGAGAAAAATGAGGATTCTCAAAACTCCAATTATGTAAACTTGAGTCTTCATGACTTTGTATTTACTCTCAAAAATAAAAAAAATAAAAAGGAAAGAGATCATGTCAGAAAGAAAGAATAACATTTGATTATGTGGTTCTACGTGATCTAGCCATTAGCCAGATAGACAAAAATACTTGTTTTTTTTTAAGATACTAAATGTAAAGTGCATGAAATTGCAAGCTAATAGTAATAATGATATAACAACCCAAACAGCTACTAGTTAATGTGCACTTAATCTGCCAGGTACTGTGCTAAGCACTTTACACACATTGTATTATTTAATCCTCATAGGAATCAATGAGGCAGTATATAAAACTGAGAAATTTTAAAAGGATGACTGCTTTACTAAGGGTATCAGTGAAAAGAAGCACAATGAGTTATTCTAAAAATTAGAACATTAACTATAACCAAGAAATTAATTCAATAAGGGATTCTTAACCTTTTCTAATAAATAGAAAGTGAGTTATCAAAAATATTTCATGAAAGCCAGACTTCTCAATGAATTTTAGAAACAACTAGACATTTTCTTACAGAGCTGGAGGGTTGAAAAATACAGTGCCAATGACAAATGAGAGCAGTGGAGTTGAGATAAAATTAATGAGGACAGGCTTGCTTCAGGCCCTTTTCTGTCCTGCATTTCCTTTCACCTGGTGTCATTATGACCTATCCCAAAGATAGCATAATCGTATCAAAAAGTCTACTCATTTCCTATTTCCATGGATACACAGTAGACTACTAGTGCCTTTTTTAGTTGCTAGTCTGAAACTCCACCAAAACCTTTCATGAATGCTGATGCTGAAATTTTGAAAAGATAGGAGATTGACTTTAAGCTATTAAATAATTTGGTTTAGCTTCACTGAAGCAAAAATATAAGAGCTCTAAAGTTGCATGTGGGTTTGTCCATTTCTATCTTGACATTGGACAGAAATATGATAGAAAACTGTTTAGAAGTTATTATGTCAAGGGAACATATGAGTTGACCTACAAAAGTTTGTTCTAGCACTTTGTGATGTTTGATAATGAGATTTGACAGGGATGTGGCTGAATTTCTTAATAGACTCAGAAATATTTATTAGCACCTATTTAGAGCGAGAATGCGTTGGTGCTGTAGAGCAAGCAAATGCAGTGTACGTGGCAACGTCATTGTCAGTGTGCCCTTCTAGAAATCATGTGTTTGGCATCATTAATCAGAAATGTCAAAAAAAATTTCTATTCTGGAATATTAATTCTGAAATGAATGAAATGTAAGTGTTAGTTTGAAGAACTTTTCTCTGGGGTATTCAGTTTCTCTCGGACAAAAGTCTTATATGTCTTGCCTGGGTCTGCCAGGGTGGGGATTATAATTCGTCTGGTTGGCAATCTTCCTTGATGGTACTAGGGGAGGTTGCTGAGAGTCCACAGTTCCTAATGCATGCTTTCACGAAATTTCTGTTTCTCAGCCTCTGTCTCTCTTCTTCCTTCCCCTGTGCTTGGGGACTTCTAGTCTCTTTACTTCATTTGCTTTACAGAGTAAAACATCCCATCTCCTGCAGCATTGATGAGAAGTAATAGTCATCTCATGCATGAGTCAGGGAAATTCCTAGAGGGCCACATACACTATTCATAGACACTCACCCAAGCCCCACTCTTTACCTCCTGTTTGCAGGTTCTGTGATGCTTCCAAGCTCTGAAAGCTGAACTGCAGAGCTTATCAGCTCACTTCTTAAAGGTATTTGCCTCTGTAGGCACATAGACTCAACTTCTTTAACTCTGTAGTCAATTATCACTTTTACATCTTTTTTTTCTAAAACTTGGCTAAAAACTTTCATCCACTGTTGCTTCCCACCCACCATTCTCATCATAAATATCTTACTTTACTTTTCTTTCTTTCTGTCATTTCCCATATTTGGGAGAAGGAGTAAACTTCAATATACCTCACTTAACTGGTAGTACTCAATGATTTATATGAATAGTAGATATAATGAGTATTCAACAATTTATATGAATGGTAGATTACTGAAAAATTTTGCAAAATGTAGTCTATCGGGATGCCTGGGTGGCTCAGTTGGTTAAGCGACTGCCTTCGGCTCAGGTCATGATCCTGGAGACCCAGGATCAAGTCCCGCATCAGGCTCCCTGCTCAGCAGGGAGTCTGCTTCTCCCTCTGACCCTACCCCCTCTCATGTGCTCTCTCTCTCTCTCTCACTCTCTCTCAAATAAATAAATAAAATCTTAAAAAAAAAGAAAAAAAAATGTAATCTCTCTACCTTAGTCATAAATTAGGAAAAGATTTTTCATCTCTCTTTTTCCTTTCTTCCCTACAACAGACTTGGTCTTCTTGCTTTTTTATTTGTCTTCTCTATTTTAATCAACATTCTGTTCTTGGAGAGAGTGAGCTCTTAATCCCTTTTGTGGAAAACAGAAATTTCTTGTTGAGGACTGAAATGAACATAAATTCTTCCCTACTAGTCAGAAATATAGCTGTCGTGGTGCTTCCTGTGAGGCCATGTTGTTGGTAGGACCTATCCCCTCACTCTCCAAATCTGCACACACAGAGGTCAGAATATGACTTCTTAATTATTTCATGCCAAGTATCCTGCTATTAATATGTGTGTGTGTGTGTGTGTGCATCTATGTGCACGTGGTCAGCAAGTCACACTATACAGGTTATTATTGCATATCATGGATGGAGATAGGAAAAACAAAGGCTTGGAATCAACAGAAAAAGGTAAGGCTGTTTTGGCCACCCTCCCAACAAGCATATAACAGACTAAGATGATTCATGTAGCTATCAAGAGTTCCAGGCCTGTGGGTACAAGTACATGAGGACTGTGGATATAGGCATTCATAGGCAGCAGACAGTCTCCATCTCAGGGAGGCTGAAATAAAAAACCAGGTGGGGTTGTTTCAGGACCTGGTCAGCATTAGGGATGCAACAGACATAGGTCCCAGTCTCAGATCATATGCCTTTTTAAGAACAAACACAGAGATCAGGGTGGACCCTGATCAGACATGCCATGTTAAATCTTGTTGGATAAGGTATCTTAAATAATACAAAACTAAGACTATAAGACCATTCTTTAATAGTACCATGGCAGTAGGTGTCATCTGAGGAAGGAATATCTAGAAAGGTGCAATTATGTACTACTTAAGAGCTTTGCCTACTTCCAAATCCAAACTAAAAATATGGAAATATGGTGGGTCAGATGATGCACATTTCTTGATCTATAGCTTAGTTTATAAGGTTATCTCCTTTTCCATGAATAGGCAGTCAGTTTCCACCTCCACAGGGGCCAGGAACCAGGCCACAAAATGCTCCTAAATGAAAAATAGTTCAGCAGAGAGAGAATTGAATTGGTTTCTTGGCATATAAGGCTCAAGTCCAAGGCATCTTCTACCATAGCTTCTATTCCTTGCAGAACCCTTTCTTGATCTGGGCTCCCATCAGAACTAAAGGTCTTGTGAGTTGCATACATAAATATATAGTTGTATCCTAAAACCAGATTTGCCCATTCCTTCGTAGTGGAGGGTGCCACAAGATGCAGCAACCAGTTTCACCTTAGAGAGGATCTCCCAGCATAACTCAGAACAATAGGCTACTAGAAATTTCACTGATATGACAAGACCCTGAATTTTCACAAGATTTAACTCCTTTTGACATGTAAGTCTCTTGATATGGGACCAAGGGTACTGGCTACTTAATGTCCAATTAATAGAATATCATTTATTTAATGGATAAACTTAATATTTTATAGGATATCAAGATATTAAGGTTCTTTGGGAAAATTGTATTAGAGGGAACAGAAAAGCTGACATAGTAGGTCAGAGATAGGGCATCGAATTGCTCTTTGCATTTTATAAGGCAGACTGCTTCTGATAGTCTTTACTAACTACCACCAAGAAACAACAACAAAAAAGCCTTCCAGGTCAATTGATGGTGGGTGAATTGATCCACTAAAGATATAATATCTTGAATGGCAATTCCAGTTGGCCTTCCCATTTTATTAAGTTTTCAGTAATACATGTTTTTTTTCTTCAAAATCCATGAAGGATCCTTGCATGTTTGCATGATGCAAGGAAAGATAAATTGGGGTATGATAAAAATCAACACCCCTGAATCTTTCAAGGATTTGATGGTACTTTAATTTCTACAACCCTCCATGGCATGAGGTAGGCACTGCTTTTCTATTTTGATGGTGTAAGGAAATAAAATGAAGCTGCGAAGGGTGATTCCAAAGGCTTTTATGGATTTTCCCACTATATCCCTTAGTAATATGGGAATTTGTTTGGGAGTCAATTATGTATATCTGGAGTATACAATATGTTATCTGATCTATATATTGCCTCTATTTGCTATTTTGATTTTTCAGGTAGTAACAATAATACACAATCACTTTCTAAAAAAGCACGTTTTTCCTAGGTATTTATTTTTTTTCTCAGATTATAGTAACCCTGATGAAAGGATACATAACCTCCTGGGGAAGATTTATAGCAGAAATTTTATCTGTATTCTTTAAGTTGACCTAGCCTCTCCCTCAATCAATACATTTTAGTTCTAATAACTGGCTTAGATGTGAGAACCAAGTGGGAAGCTTGTATTCCCACTGTGATAACTAGAGTCAAGTTTCTGCTTCCAGTCATAGAAACTGTTCTTATTATATGTATCAAGCAACACCTTTGAAAGCTGCCCATCTATTTCATTTCACCTGATCAACCGTATCATAAAGACTAAGTAATGATACTATAGTCCTCTAAACTCAAATTAATGTCTCTAAGTACTATTTCTAACTAAAAAGAAACAGCTCCTTAAAAATTTTAATTCCATGATTAAGGCAGGAAATATGCACAATTAACCATGTGCTATTATTATTATTTATGCCTATGTAATTAACATCAATTCATTGCTGTCTTATTGCACCTGCCTACCATGATCTCTATACTGAGTAAATTGCACTATATACATTCATTAAAAATAGTACTCCTTTCAATCATGTAGAATAGCTTGATTCTCAATGACATCAAAACAATTACTCATTTGCTCTATTACAAAATACACATAAAGATGAGTCTGAATAACAAAAACAATATTATCAGTACTGTCGACAACATGATTTAGGAAAATAGTTTAAAACTGTTTTTTGAAGATTGTTTTTGTTTTGTTTTTAAATCTCCATGTTATTATTTTGATTTATGACAGATTTATTTATTTAATTTACCTTAATTTTTATAAATTGCATTTTAAAATTTAATTGTGTTACAATTATGTATATTTACATAGGTCCAACATCACATCTGAAATAAAGATTAACAAGTTAAATCTCTTGAAAGAATCTGCAATTTAGAGAAAAGGTTCTATCCCTGACCATGCCACTCTACTGTTACCATTCTATATGTAATTATAATTATTTTTCATTTCTCAATGGCTTATCCTCCCAATTTTTAAAAATTTTCTTATTAAGGCATGCAAATAGTGAAACTCTTGGGGCACCTAGGTGGCTCAGTCATTAAGCGTCTGCCTTCGGCTCAGGTCATGATCTCAGGGTTCTGGGATCGAGCCCCGCTTTGGGCTCCTTGCTCCGTGGGAAGCCTGCTTCTCCCTCTACCACTGCCCCCTGCTTGTGTTCCCTCTCTAGCTGTGTCTCTCTCTGTCAAATACATAAATATAATCTTTAAAAAAATAGTGAAGTTCTTTTTAGTGTAAATTTTTCAAATTTATTTTTTAATTTAAATTCAATTAGCCAATATATAGTATATCATTAGTTTCAGATGTAGAGTTCAATAATTCATCAGTTGCATGCAGTACCCAGTGCTCATTACATCATATGCCCTCTTTAATGCCCATAACCCAATTACCCTATCCCCCCACCTATCTCCCCTCCAGCAACCCTCAGTTTGTTTTCTATAGTTAAGAGTCTCTCATGGTTTGTCTCCTTTTCTGATTATTTCCTATTCAGTTTTTCCTCCCTTCCCCTATAATCCTCTGTGCTGTTTCTTATATTCCACATATGAGTGAAACCATATCATAATTGTCTTTTTCTGACTGACTTACTTCGCTCAGCATAATACCCTCCAGTTCCATATACGTCGATGTAAATGATAAGTATTCATCCTTTCTAATGGCTGAGTAATATTCGTGTGTGTGTGTGTGTGTATCACATCTTCTTTATCCATTCATCTGTCAATGCACATCTTGGCTCTTTCCATAGTTTGGCTATTGTGAAAATTGCTGCTATAAATATTGGGGTTCAGGTGCCCCTCTGGATCACTACATTTGTATCTTTCCACCATTTATTTTCTTTAACTCATTCTTCAGTTGAGGGACATTTGGAATATTTTCAGTTCTCCAGCTCTTCATTGCTAGTATATAGAAACATATTAATTTTTGTAAATTGTCTTGTCTTCTACAACCTTGCTCAACTTCTTAATTGGTTCTACTTAATTTTTTTGTAGATTCTTTAAGATTTTCTGTTAAGATAATCATGCTATCTCTTTATAAGGGAAATTTATCCATAGTTTTGCTTTTTATAACATATATATGCACACATATATATATACACATACACATATATGTGTGTGTGTGTGTATAAATAAAAGCAAATGCACCTTTATGGAAATGAATATTGTCCCTTGCTTAAGTTACAGAATATTATATTTTTTCATCATGCTTTATAAAAAATGACAGAAAACAAAACATACAATATGTCCAGAATATCACTCTTCATGACTGTGTATAGAGATATTTCTTTTTCCCTGTTAAAGAATCTTGGTCCTCCAATGATTGTTGTGCATCATTTATTCAGTCCTCCCTTGGTGGACATTTGGATTTTCTCCAATCTTTTGTCAATTTGTAGAAAGTTGCAATGTGTAGCTTTCTGCACATATATTTTCATCAATGAAACTTTGGAGCAGATGTCTAAAAGTGGATAGCTGGATAAAATGTGTATGTAATTTTGTTTATTATGGTCATATTATTCTCCATAATGGTTATATTTTGTATGCCCATTAACAATATATGAGAGTTTTGATTTTGGAGATTCTTCAAGAGAACACTCTATTACATCTGTAGAATTTTGCAACTCATATGTGAGATATTTTATTTCAATGTAGTTTTTATTTTCAAATTATTTTCTTAAGTATAATAGACATTTGGGTAGGTCCACAAATTTAAGTGCACAGTCCATGAATCTAAAAGCCTAAGCCTATTAAATGTAACTACAGAATATTCCAAAAACTCAAGAAGATACCTTTCCTGTGTCCCATTTCCACAGAGATAACCACCGTTTTGACTTGCATTAGCTATTTGAAACTCTTTTATGAAACTCTCTTTATGAAACTCTTTTGTGAGAAGACTTGAAGTTGTGCAAATCTTGTCCCTTTTATTACATTGTTACTCTCTTCCTTATTGCTTTGTGGAAGATGTTTATATATTCTGAAAAGTATTTTTTTGGATATATGTATAGCAAGTATCTTCTTTTAGTTTTTGTTTTCCTATTAACTCTTTTAATTGGATTTTTGATAAGCAGAAGTTTTCAATTTGATCAGTTCATAAGTGTGTTTATTTGTTGGCTTATTGATCTTCTTGGGGCATTGGATCTATAGAGATTGACATAATATTGCTGCCACTACTATCTTGCCATAATAATTTTTCTTTATGGGTTTTAAGCATATATTTTCTACAAGTATTATAAAGCAAATTTGTCTTTAAAATCTCCTCCTCCATAATTTTATTATTTATCTAATAATTAAACTATTAAAATTTTAATATGATATTCATTTTGTGATACTTAATCGTTGCCTATTTTTAATGGAGTAGAAAATGCTGTATCTATAACATGTTATTCCTTTAAGAGAAATAAGCAGAAAGAACAAATCCTGAATAGAACATCTAAAAATTATTGGATAATTCATGACATCACCTTATTTAATTGCACATTAGACATTATATGGAACTCATTTCAACCTAAATCATGATGAACATTTCCACACATGAAAAGGAGCTATAGTAGCAAAATCTCATTTTATACATCGGTAATTTGAGAACTGTCATCTGATTAGACTTGCAGAGTGAACAACAATAAAGACCAAGTTTCCAGTATAACATCCATAATTTTCCTCATATTAACATTTTAAATTCATCAGAATCCCAGCATTCTTGTCACCTGTGTATGACACTTTCCTTTAAAATTAGAATAAGTGTGTGGCACTTTCCTTTAAAATTATAATAAAAAAATTGTTAGACGTTCGGGAGAGGGGGATAGATGCTTTTCAGATCAAATGCAAATTCCTTGCCAAAGAAGATTAAGTCTTCACATTTGTGAATTCCTTTCATCAGGCTCTTACAGGCCCTTCTCACAGGGGTTTGTGACTGCAACTTTGGAGCTGTTTGAGCACATGGAGATTCAGGATCATTCTCCAAATGTGTAATCAGCAGTAGCATAGGTAACCTGAGAGGTGACAAAAGAGATTTTGGAATTCATCTGTAGTTGTTCATTCAACCAGTCGCTAAAACAAATAGGCAAACAAACATTTATTTAGGATTCACCACAGACCGAACTCAGTTCTAGGCATGTGAAGATAGTCGGAAACAGTGCTAGTAGGTACAGTGTTATGTGGAGTTGATCGCTCATTGTCACCTGATTTATCAAAAATCATCTCTTTCTACAGACATAATGTATATAAGGTACATAGCTAGATACAGTACTAGTTATCCTGCAAAGTTGTGTTAGGGAAACAACACATAACGAAAATAATTTGAAACAAATCTCAATGCTGCTATAAAATAGGCCTCATTCTCTCTACAAGAAAATAAACAAGTTACTAGTACTTGATGAAATCGGTGTATTGGTCAGTCTTTTTTAATCTAGAGGTACTTTTTTTTCATATTAGATTACATCCTCCAGCCTGATTCTTCACAAAATCGGCAATGAGGTCATATCTATTACCAAAGGCATAATGACTACTCATTGTCTTTGCATTTATAAAACTTCTTTCCTGTAATCTATAATAAATTAGGAGTATAAGCAACTCCATTTTAAGAAGTTATAAGTTATATTTTACATGGCATCAAAATATTTGATGAAACCAACAAACCAGCAGCAAAACAATTGATAACCACCTCTCCCTCTCCAACAAACCTAAAAAATTGAAAAGAGTTTCACTAAAACCAAAGTCAAATTAGGATGTTTGGCCTAGACACAAATCAACTTGTTTTTCAACGAAGAGAGGTAATAACCAGGTTTGGGGAATGGTCTCTACTAATTGTCTTTCTCTCAAAAGTCAAATGGTTTCTTTCCTTACAAAATGTGTAACTGGCTAAATGTGTGAGAAGTTTTCAGAAATGTATGGCTAATTTCTTAAGCATTTCTTGAACCAAAAATCTTTAACTACTACAGCAGTTTTTGAAAAATATTGATTAAAGTGTTTATTAAGTATATGCAAAATTATTTTTAATTGAATTTATACTAATCTTCAGTGCTATTTTTCTTTTTATTTCCTGTATTCTACTTCCTGTACTGATTGAATTTCTTCTCTGAAAGCTCAAGAATAGAAACCAGTACATCAAGAAATGTCTTTATATCCCACACTGAATATGCTTTGACATTGGATACCTGTTAAATGGAGCACTGGGTGTTATACGCAAACAATGAATCATGGAACACTACATCAAAAAAATAAAAAATAAAAAGATAAGTGGCAATGATAGTCACTTAGACATCTCTTGAGTGCAGCTGCCCTGGGGGATTGCTAGGAAAACCACGAGAGAGGTGGCCTTTCTGTCCAGTTCCCTATGGCTTGGGTCTCTCTTACTATAGGCTATGAAGTATGAATTAACTTAGAGAACGTAGGGGGAGGACAGAAGACTCTGTGGGCAGATTGATTGACTGATAAAGAAGAAATTTTGACACCACTTATGGAAGAAATTGAAGAAGTGTCAACATCCAGTAACATGATCTGGTAACAGTCACAATAGGCTAAAACCTTTTTCTGTTCAAATGGAGGGCAGGGATTCAGTCATTCAAGGAATGCCATCAGTTTATTAAATAATATTGTTGCCTTGATATACAGGCATTAAGTTTTTTAAAAATAGAGTATTTAATGAATTTTTTCAGAAGTTTGACATTCCTGAGACTTTAATAATATGCTTCTGTTTTTAACTACTTTTCTTGGAACATTATTTTGCTGCAAATTTTAACTCAAAATTAATTTAGAAACCTAATTGTTGACTTTCATCAAATTAAGCAGATTATCTATTTTGGTTTGGTTTGATGTTTTTTTGTTTTTGTTTTTGTTTTTATTTGTTCTCATTATTAGAGTGGGAACAGCATTCTCTTGTGGTTTTCTATGTCCTAAGTAGAAACAGGAGTCTTCCTGTGGTTGACTGTGGGTACCTTGTGCTTGTGGTTCCTAGGGTGCCAGAGGGCTTTCCTCAATGTCAGTGTTCTACTGTTAGCTCTCAGGAGTCCCTGCAGGCCTGTGCTTCAGGTGGGGCTGCTTCCCACACACTTACCCTGTCTCTAGAAGCAGCCTGCTGTCGCTGTTTACCAGGTGCTAGGCTTGTGTGGGGTGCAGGGATTCTTGATTCTCCTCATTCAGCCTGATTGGTAGTATCTTTATCTTAAGGTAATAGTACTTATTATTTATATATAATTTTTTCTTATTGGAAAAGGATTCTACGTGTCTAAGAGTAAGATTAAATGAACAGAAAAGCTTATAGAATTCATACATTTATACAATTAAAAAAAGAGAGAAATTAATAAATAAAAATTTTCCTGAACACTTAACTAGGTATAGAAGAGACAAAAGGATATTTAATGAGAAGTCAAAATATAATTCAGAGATATATGTCAAAAACCTAAAAATCAATTAAATAGAAAATTGTCAATCTTTAAACATCATTCATTTATTTTATGAGTTTAATTTTAAGGACTTTTGAAAAAATATTTTCCTACCAAAAACACATTTTGTACTCAATTCAGTTAGAAATTAATTTGGAAATAAACAGATAAAAATTCAACCAGAAGGATTGTTTATTAATATCCATCCTTTAACATGAGTGAGATTCATTTATTGTGGTGAGTAGCTCCAATTCCATCATGAGAATGGGACTCTTGGTAGAGGTAGGGTAGAAATGAGGTAAGAAGGGCAATTCTGATGCATAACAATCTATGGGCCAGAGCATCATTCTGCCGGGGGGGGGTGGGGGGAGGGGGGGAGGGGCATGGGCTTTCTGAGGCTAAAGAGTAGAATGTGGATATTTGGGGTTGAGGGGTGCAGGAGAGGGAGCTGTAGGCAGCAGAGCAAGCACAAAGTATGGAACATGGAAAATAAGTAGGATTTGATCCATTAACTGAATACTTAACACTGGGGCTGACATGCATGACATATTTTTCACAAATAGTTTATGTATGTCTGTCTGTAAAAATAAATCATTTAAATTGTGGTCTCAGGTTGAAAAATGTATGACACAGAGAGAAGTGACTTAAAGAAAACTCAATATTTTTTTTTTTTTTTGAAATACTGAAAACTAGAATCTGGGGTAAAATTCAAATCAAATGAATTATTTAGCAAAGCAAAGTGCTCTTTATGGCTACGAGTCTAGACAGTACAAAAATATCTTAATAAAACTTGATAAATTCTGTCAACAAATCAATATTTTTCCAGTTTTATGTGATTTACAAAATAAAAATGACTGCTTTTCTCCTGAGTGTAGCCTTGGATCAAAAGTCCTCAGAAGGCAAGCTTCAAATTTGTTAAAATACCTTGGGATATGGTGTTCATGATTCTTCATTTAGGTTAAGTCTTGAGACTAGCTTTTCTTGCTGTTCTGATTATAATATTTTTATGGATCTAAAAAAGACATGATTTCCAACTTTGAGGAAATTTATTATTTTAAAATGTTTTACCATGACAAGAAGTTGCAGAATAAAGGCCCGTCTACCTTTGGACAAATGCTATTCTGTTGATTTGTTAGGATTTGGACAAATGCTCTTCTATTGATTTGTTAGAACAAAGCAAGTACCTGATACCTAGTTGGCTCTCAGTCATTTCTTCCTAAGGAAGGATCCCTGAACACAAGGATAATGACTGGAACATACTTGCTGCTTAGTAGTAGATAAAAATTACCTTTCATACTTTCCTTCCAGCTAAAAATGCTTATAATGGAATTATAACGTTTCCCCAAACAAAATTAGATGCATATTTATTTTTAAAATCTTTAAGAAACAACTCCCATCTTTCTTCTCTGCAAGAGATCAAATAAATCATAAAGCAAGACTTAAAAACAGTTTTATCCAAAGTGCACGCACACAATCAATATTTTTAATGTTCTCTTAACTTTTATGCAAAATGCCAGAGTAAACATCTGGTTGCTTTGTAAGGGATCCACATGTCTCCATCCTCCTCCATCCTTCCCCCTTCCTAACACCAAACACACACAAAAAAAGTTTTCAAATTTCTTGAGGGCCACAGCTGGATACAAAATTATGTTGAATATTAAAATGATAAACCACATCTTTCCTTTTCATGATGGGTGCTTATGCTGAGTGGTAAATATTTTGGCATGATTAAGTATGTCATAAATGGATTCACTTTACAATGTGTTGACCAGCTTAACTTTTTCACCCCAGCTAGATTCATCAAAGTTTTGTTTAATATCTGAATGTTCTTCATTGTCTTTCCTGATGTTAAAGCAGCGACATATGGTGCTTTGCAACAAAAGATAATTAGAATTTTGCCTTGCCTGCCTTTAATGCTCTAGTTTGTTTAAAAAAAAAAAAAAAGTTTGTTAGTGGAATTTACAAATAATAGGGTGCAATGAGAATAAGAAAAATTACTAAGTAAATCATCAATTTAACACCATCATTTGTACATTTCTACCAATGAGAATAAATATATTCTATTATTTTTAGCAAATTACAAATAAATCCATATCTTCTTCTCCTACATTCAAAAAAAAAAAAAAGAAAGAAAGTCCCTTTCATCCTAAAGTGATTGGAAGCCATATGATAATCTCTGTCCTTTGCAAAGAATTTATTTTAAGGCAATATGTTAATGAAATCAGGACACTTGAAAATTTTTGCTAAGAGATCTAGAGTTTTATTAATAATTTCAGTTCTTGGACATTTCTGGGCCTCATATTTCTCCTTGTTATTTTGGCAACCTATGTTGTCAAAATGATAGTTTCATCATGAATTGTAACCTCCAAAGAGAAGTGTAGTGCTTAGAAAATAGTAGAAACTAAATAATGAACAGATAAATGAATTAATAAATGAATTAGATTTTTTTCATAAAGTTTCTTTTATTAATATAACTGAATGATTATCAGGCTTGAGAGGAGAATGGTTCTTAAGTCTAGGAAAAACCATGCTGTACCTCAGTCCTTTCCTATCAGTCAGACTTTTGAAAAATCAGTGTTGATATTTCCAGACTGCTTTCTCTTTCACTGTTTGTTTGTTTTTTTGGCATTTTTTTTTAATTATGTTGTGTTAATCACCATACATTACATCATTAGCATTTGATGTAGTGTTCCATGATTCATTGTTTGCATATAACACCCAGTGCTCCATTCAGTACATGCCCTCTTTAATACCCATCACCATCACCAGGCTAACACATTCACCCGCCAGAACCCTCAGTTTGTTTCTCAGAGTCCATAGTCTCTCATGGTTCGTCTCCCCCTCCGATTTCCCCCCTTCATATTTCCCTTCCTGCTATCTTCTTCTTCTTCTTTTTTTTTTAACACATAATGTATTATTTGTTTCAGAGCTACAGGTCTGTGATTCAACAGTCTTACACAATTCACAGCGCTCACCATAGCACATACCCTCCCCGATGTCTATCACCCAGACACCCCATCCCTCCCACCCCCCACCACTCCAGCAACCCTCAGTTTGTTTCCTGAGATTAAGAATTCCTCATATCAGTGAGATCATATGATACATGTCTTTCTCTGATTGACTTATTTCACTCAGCATAATACCCTCCAGTTCCATCCAGTTCGTTGCAAATGGCAAGAGTTCATTCCTTTTGATGGCAGCATAATATTCCATTGTATATATATATATACACCACATCTTCTTTATCCATTCATCTGTTGATGGACATCTTGGCTATTTCCATAGTTTGGCTATTGTGGACATTGCTGCTATAAACATGGGGGTGCACATATCCCTTCGGATCCCTACATTTATATCTTTGGGGTAAATACCCAGTAGTGCAATTCCTAGATTGTATGGTAGTTCCATTTTCAACTTTTTGAGGAACCTCCATACTGTTTTCCAGAGTGGCTGCACCAGCTTGCATTCCCACCAACAGTGTAGGAGGGTTCCCCTTTCTCCACATCCCCACCAACATCTGTCGTTTCCTGACTTGTTAATTTTAGCCATTCTGACTGGTGTGAGGTGGTATCTCATTGAGGTTTTGATTTGGATTTCCCTGATGCCGAGCAATGTTGAGCACTTTTTCATGTGTCTGTTGGCCATTTGGATGTCTTCTTTGGAAAAATGTCTATTCATGTCTTCTGCCCATTTCTTGATTGGATCATTTGTTCTTTGGGTGTTGAGTTAGTAAGTTCTTTATAGATCTTGGATACTAGCCCTTTATCTGACATGTCATTTGCAAATATCTTCTCCCATTCTGTCGGTTGTCTTTTGGTTTTGTTGACTGTTTCTTTTGCCTTGCAAAAGCTTTTTATCTTGATGAAGTACCAATAGTTCATTTTTGCCCTTGCTTCCGTTGCTTTTGGCGGTGTTTCTTTCTTTCTTTTTTTTTTTTAAAGATTTTATTTATTTGACAGAGAGAGAGACACAGCGAGAGAGAGAACACAAGCAAGGGGAGTAGAAGAGGGAGAAGGAGGCTTCCCGCCGAGCAGGGAGCCCCATGCAGGGCTCGATCCCAGGACCCTGGCATCATGACCTGGGGTGAAGGCAGATGTTTAACAACTGAGCCACCCAGGGCCCCCTTTGGCAATGTTTCTAGGAAGAAGTCGCTGTGGCTGAGGTCGAAGAGGTTGCTGCCTATGTTCTCCTTTAGGATTTTGATGGACTCCTGTCTCATATTTAGGTTTTTCAACCACTTTGAGTCTATTTTTGTGTGTGGTGTAAGGAAATGATCCAGTTTTATTCTTCTGCATGTGGCTGTCCAATTTTCCCAACATCATTTGTTCAAAAGACTCTTTTTTTTCCATTGGACATTCTTTCCTGCTTTGTCGAAGATGAGTTCACCATAGAGTTGAGGGTCCATTTCTGGGCTCTCAGTTCTGTTCCATTGATCTATATGTCTGTTTTTGTGCCAGTACCATATTGTATTGATGATTACAGCTTTAAGTCCGGAATTGTGATGCCACCAGCTTTGCTTTTCTTTTTTAACATTCCTCTGGCTATGCGGGGTCTTTTCTGGTTCCATACAAATTTTAGGATTATTTGTTCCATTTCTTTGAAAAAAGTGGATGGTATTTTGAAGGATTGCATTGAATGTGTAGATTGCTCTAGGTAGGATTGACATCTTCACAATATTTGTTCTTCCAATCCATGAGCATGGAACGTTTTTCCATTTCTTTGTGTCTTCCTCCATTTCTTTCATGAGTATTTTATAGTTTTCTGAGTACAGATTCTTTGCCTCTTTGGTTAGATTTATTCCTAGGCATCTTCTAGTTTTGGAGGCAATTGTAAATGGGATCAACTCCTTAATTTCTTTCTTCTGTCATGTTGTTGGTGTATAGGAATGCCACTGATTTCTGTGCATTGATTTTATATCCTGCCACTTTACTGAATTCCTGTATGAGTTCTAGCAGTTTTGGGGGTGGAGTCTTTTGGGTTTTCCACATAAAGTATCATATCATCTGCAAAGAGTGAGAGTTTGACTTCTTCTTTGCCGATCGGATGATTTTATTTCTTTTTGTTGTCTGATTGCTGTGGCTAGGACTTCTAATACTATGTTGAATAGCAGTGGTGACAGTGGATATCCCTGCCACGTTCCTGACCTTAGGGGGAAAGCTCTCAGTTTTTCCCCATTGAGAATGATATTGGCTGTGGGTTTTTCATAGATGGCTTTTATGATATTGAGGTAGTACCCTCTATGCCTATACTCTGAAGAGTTTTGATCAAGAAAGGATGCTGTCCTTTGTCAAATGCTTTTTCTGCATCTACTGAAGGATCATATGGTTCTTGTTCTTTCTTTTATTAATATATTGTATCACATTGATTGATTTGTGGATGTTGAAACAATCTTGCAGCCCAGGGATAAATCCCACTTGGTCATGGTGAATAATCCTTTTAATGTACTGTTGGATCCTATTGGCTAGTATTTTGGTGAGAATTTTTGCATCCATGTTCATCAGGGATTTAGTCTGTAATTCTCCTTTTTGATGGGGTCTTTGTCTGGTTTTGGGATCAAGGTAATGGTGGCCTCATAAAATTAGTTTGGAAGTTTTCCTTCCATTTCTATTTTTTGGAAGAGTTCCAGAAGCTTAATTCTTCTTGAAATGTTTGGTAAAATTCCCCTGGGAAGCCATCTGGCCCTGGGCTCTTGTTTGTTGGGAGATTTTTGATGACTGCTTCAATTTCCTTAGTGGTTATAGGTCTGTTCAGGTTTTCTATTTCTTCCTGGTTCAGTTTTGGTAGTTGATACATCTCTAGGAATGCATCCATTTCTTCCAGGTTATCTAATTTGCTGGCATAGAGTTGCTCATAATATGTTCTTATAATTGTTTGTATTTCTTTGGTGTTGGTTGTGATCTCTCCTCTTTCATTCATGATTTTGTTGATTTGGGTCATTTCTCTTTTCTTTTTGATAAGTCTGGCCAGGGGTTTATCAATCTTGTTAATTCTTTCAAAGAACCAGCTCCTAGTTTCATTGATCTGTTCTACTGTTCTTTTGGTTTCTACTCTGATCTTTCTCATTTCTCTTCTCCTGCTGGGTTTAGGCTTTATTTGCTGTTCTTTCTCCAGCTCCTTTAGGTGGAGGGTTAGGTTGTATATTTGAGACCTTTCTTGTTTCTTGAGAAAGGCTTGTATTGCTATATACTTTCCTCTTAGGACTGCCTTTGCTGCATCCCAAAGATTTTGAACAATTGTGTTTTCATTTTCATTGGTTTCCATGATTTTTTTTAATTCTTCTTTAATTTCCTGGTTGACCCATTCATTCTTCAGTAGGATGCTCTTTAGCCTCCATGTATTTGAGTTCTTTCCAACTTTCCTCCTGTGATTGAGTTCTAGTTTCAAAGCATTGTGGTCTGAAAATATGCAGGGGATGATCTTAATCTTTTGGTACTGGATGAGACCTGATTTGTGACCTAGGATGTGATCTATTCTGGAGAATGTTCCATGGGCACTAGAGAAGAATGTGTGTTCTGTTGCTTTGGGATGGAATGTTCTGAATATATCTGTGAAGTCCATCTGGTCCAGGGTTTCATTTGAAGGCTTTATTTCCTTGTTGATCTTTTGTTTAGGTGATCTGTCCATTTCAATGAGGGGGGTGTTAAAGTCCCCCACTATCATTGTATTGTTGTCAAAGTGTTTCTTTGCTTTTGTTATTAATTGGCTTATATAATTGGCTGCTCCCATGTTAGGGGCATAGATATTTACAATTGCTAGATCTTCTAGTTGGATAAACCCTTTAAGAATGACATAGTGTCCTTCCTCACCTCTTATTACAGTCTTTGGTTTAAAATCTAATTTGTCTGATATAAGGATTGTGACCCCAGCTTTCTTTTGGTGTCCATTAGCATGGTAAATGGTTTTCCACCCCCTCACTTTCAATCTGGAGGTGTCTTTGGGTCTAAAATGAGTCTCTTGCAGACAGCATATCGATGGGTCTTGTTTTTTTATCCAATCTGGTAGCTTGTGTCTTTTGATTGGGGCATTTAGCCCATTTACATTCAGGGTAACTATTCAAAGATAGGCATTTAGTACCATTGTACTGACTGTGACTGTTACTGTATATTGTCTGTGTTCCTTTCTGGTCTATGTTACTTTTAGGCTCTCTCTTTGCTTAGAGGACCCCTTTCAATATTTTTTGTAGGGCTGGTTCATGTTTGCAGATTTCTTTAGTTTTTGTTTGTCCTGGAAGCTTTTTATCTCCCCTTCTATTTTCAATGACAGCTTAGCTGGATATAGTGTTCTTGGCTGCATATTTTTCTCATTTAGTGCTCTGAATATATCATGCCAGTCCTTTCTGGCCTGCCAGGTCTCTGTGGATAGGTCTGTTGTCAATCTAATGTTTCTATCTTTGTAGGTTACAGATCTCTTCTCCTGAGCTGCTTTCAGGATTTTCTCTTTGTCTTGTAGACTCATAAGTTTTACTATTAGATGTCGGGGTGTTGACTTATTTTTATTGATTTTGAGGGGGGTTCTCTGTGCCTCCTGGATTTTGATGCCTGTTTCCTTCCCCAAATTAGGGAAGTTCTCTGCTATAATTTGCTCCAATATAGCTTCTGCCTCTCTCTCTCTCTCTTCTTCTTCTGGGATCCCAATTATTCTAATATTGTTTTGTCTTATGGTATCACTTATCTCTCGAATTCTGCCCTCGTGATCCAGTAGTTGTTTATCTCTCTTTTTCTCAGCTTCTTTATTTTCCATCATTTGGCCTTCTATATCATTAATTCTCTCTTCTGCCTCATTTATCCTAGCAGTTAGAACCTCCATTTTTGATTGCACCTCATAAAAAGCCTTTTTCATTTCGACTTGGTTAGATTTTAGTTCTTTTATTTCTCCAGATATGGCTTCTCTAATATCTTCCATTCTTTTTCAAGCCCAGCTAGTATCTTTAAATCATCATTCTGAACTCTAGTTCCAACGTCTTACTAATGTCCGTATTGATTAGGTCCTTGGCAGTTGGTACTGCCTCTTGTTCTTTTTTTTTTGAGGTGATTTTTTCTGTCTTGTCATTTTGTCCAGAGGAGAATAGATGAATGAAAGAACAAAATGCTAATTGGGTAACAATGTCCCCAGAAAAATATATACTAAACAAATCAGAAGAGACCTGAAACTGGGGGAAAATAAAGGGAAAAAAACAAAAAATTAAGAAAAAGAAAAAGATAAAAACTAACAAACAAACAAACGAAAACCAGAATATGATCAAATATGATCAGGCTGGTGCATAGATCAGTGCCACACACTAGATTTTGGGCGTATTTTAGTCTATTAGAAGAAAATGCCACCCAAAATTTTAAAGAGAGAAAAACTTATATATGTACAAAAATAGGGGTTAATACGATGAATGAATGGAATATGACTGTAAAGATGAAAATTATAAAAGATTTTCTAAAAGGAATTGATAAGAAGTTGGTTGAAAAAGAAAGAAGAGGTTTGAAAAAAAATGGGAGAGAATGTGATCAGGCAGGAGACTAGGACAAAGCCATTCACTAGAGATTTAGGGTGTATTTGGTCTGTTAGAAGAAATTGTATCCCAAAATTTTAAAGAGAGAACAACTTTTATATATATACCAAAAATAAGGTTAACTACTATGATGGGATAGAATATGACTCCAAAAATGAAAAATAAAAAAGATTTTTTAAAAAAAGGATTGATAAGATGTTGGAAAAAGGGAAAAACAAAAATTCAAAAAAAGAAAAAGAAAAAGAAAGTTGAAAAAAGTTAACTTTGAAAGACTAAAGAATCATGGGGAAAAAGCCATGAATTCTATGTGCAGTATTCCCCTAGCTCTGGAATTCTGCCATTCTCATTGATGGGTAAACTTGGTCTTGGCTGGCTGTTCTTGCTGATCTTCTGGGGGAGGGGCCTGTTGCTTTGGTTCTGAAATGTCTTTGCCAGAGCCGGAATTGCCCCGCCCTTTGGGGTCCGGGCTAAGTAATCTGCTCAGGTTTGCTCTCAGGAGCTTTTGTTCCCTGTAAGCTTTCCGTACAGCTTTAGAGGACAAGAGTGAAATGGCAGCATCCCAGTCTCCGCCCCAGAGGAGCCAAGAACTTGGGGCCCCACTCCTCAGTGCACCTCCAGAGAAAAGCAGTCACTCCTGTCTCCCTGGTTCTAGCCGCACTTCTTGCTCACCCAGCCTGTGATCGAGCGTCTCTATCTCTGGCACACAACCCCGTGTGGAGGCTCCAAACCCAGCAGATCCCTGTGGTGTGCTCCCACTCCACTCCTCCCGGGGGAGGAAGGGGAGTCTCCCCAGATCTGCTGCTTGTTGGGTCCCTGCTGGAGGAGCAGTTGCCCGACTGTGCCGGAGATCATGGTTTATGGCAACCCTGAGCTGAGAACCCACTCCTCGGCTCCGTCTCTGCAGCTGGCTTCCCCTCTCTGATACCTGGGAGCTCTGCTGCACTCAGGCACCCCTGGTCTTTCTGTGACCCCGAGGGTCCTGAGACCACACTGTCCTGGTGAGGGTTCCACCCCCTGTTTAGCCACTGGCTCAACATCCGTCAGTGGAGTAGACTTCTAAAAATTCTGATTTTGTGCTCCGCTGCTCTATCACTTGCCAGTAGCGGCTGACGGAGGCCCCCTCCTCTGCTGTCTATCTTCCCAAATATCGCCTTGGATTCACTTCTCTGCACATCCTACGTTCCAGAAAGTGGTTGCTTTTCTGTTCAGAGTTGCTGCTATTCTTTTCTTCAATCTCCTATTGAGTTCATAGGTGTTCAGAATGGTTTGATCCCTATCTAGCTGGATTCCTGGGACCAGACGAAATTTAGGTCTCCTGCTCCTCCACCATCTTGCTCCTCCCCCCCTTCACTGTTATTTCTAATCTTTGTTATCATTCTTGAGAAATTTGTACACAAAGTCTCTGCCTTTTGTGTGTGTCTTTTCCTGTTTATTTTGTTCTTTCTTATTGCTATGAAAGTGTCTGATCCTGGCCATGACCTAGCTTCTTGGCTTCTGCTTTAAGAAGCCATGATTATGAAATTATGCCTCTGTTCTAGATTTTCATTTTATAGTACTTGATTTTGATTTTACATTTCCATTCTTATGGCACGTCTACATTGCCATACCAACAAAACTAACCTCTATCAGCCAGCTTTGAAATCTCCCTCATGATGGAAGAGGTAATTATAATCATCATATTAGTTTCACTTCATTTTTAGTTTTCTATTTAATTTGAAAGTGGAGGAGAAAGCACTAGGCCCCACTTCCCTAAATCTGCTTCCCATTTTGTAATTTCTGCTATACAACATCATGTGCTGACCAGAACAGCATAATTTTTATTTATTCATTCCTCATAAATACCTGTTTCTATCAGTGACAGGGTCGGGGGGAAGGAATTTTGGAGACGATGTACCAAGAAGCTAATTAGACCTGAAATTTGTGGCTCCTTAATTACATAGGTCCTTCAAAGGCATAGGAAGGAACCCTAGCAATCTACTTACATGATCCTGTGTTTTTGCCAAACCTCAGTTGATTAAGTCCATGGGCTCTTGCTATTCAGTAGCTCTGAGGTCACTTTCCTCTTTTGGTGCAGGGATATTGGAATAGTTGTGGACATTCTAAAGCATTAGCAGTAGGGAAGATAAAACTATTTGGGGGATAATGATATATATCATGGTTTGTAGTCACTTTTGTATTTACTTAAGGTTGTTGGAAATCATACAAAACAGAATTTTTCAAATTTTCTATGAATATCGACCACAACTTTATAGTAGTAATAACAAGCACTGAAAAATTGTTTGTATTAGATTCTGTCTTATATAGTCTAACATTCAAAATAAAAATTATTCAAGTATGCTAGAAGAAAGAATAGATCATCTTTCTATTCTCTATATAGGTAATAACAAAATTTGTCATACAAAGAGGCAATCAAAAAGTATAAGCCAAAACATGCAGGAATAAAGTATTATAGAGGTATGTCTGTCAATCCATTTAAAAATGTCATTTTTCCAAATTTTTTTTCAAAAATTTTAATACTTGTGATAATTATCATATTTAAAAAAATAATTTGATTTATTTTTCAATCTGAACACACATCCTTTTCATACTTAATTTTATATTTATAATTTTTATTCATTTTCTTAAAGATGCCTCCCAAATTGGCTGAATAAAATCTGGACATATCCTAGCTAGGGGTCATTTGTGATGTCTTCTTATCCCCCAACACTATCATTTTAAACAATCTAATAGGAAAAACATTCCATAATTGTAATAATGACAACATAAGGGACAAAATAATGAATGCTACTTAAGTGGTACAATCAGTAAGTGTATATAGTTACAGAAGAGGGATTTACATTAACATACTTATGACCAAAAAAGAGGAGCCAGTGTTCTATTGAAGGGAGTCATTCGGATATGTAGATAATTAGCAGTAGAATGTTAATGAAATTAATAGTGTAGGTCAGTTTTCAAGTTTCTCCTCATTTGCATCTTCAGAATTGAAGTGTGTATTCCCAGGTCCTAATCTACCACTATGTACATAGTACTGAAGCTAGAGCATTAAAGATAAATTAACAAATTCTCTTGTCAACATTTTGGGGTTGTCTGTGCATACTCCCTTCCCCTACTTCCATTGTTTTACACTAATGCTCAGAAGAGAATCACCAACTCACCAAACATAACTTCAGGGTCAGGCTACAGTTGAGAGGTTTAAGGGTGAGTACATGACTCAACAATGGCCAGACTTACTGTCCCATCAGTTTGTAACTAAAGCTGAGAAATTCCAGAATAATCCTGGCTAAACTCTGAATTTCAGAAGTATTGGTGAATAAGTAGCTGTAAAACCTGAGATAGAAAAAAAAAGTAACACAAAGGGAGGATGCCAAGATGACTGAGGAAAGACTTCCTTGGTTCTCTCAATCTTTTCTTGCATATTGGTTCCAATCTTTGCTGAGGTCTAGTCATAATAATGATGTAGATTCCATGAAGTACATCTGTATTAATTAGTACCCTTCATGATAACCACACTTTAATTGTACAAGTCCATTGTGGTCCTTAAACCTGGTAGCACACTTGAATCACCTGGAGAATGTCTGGCCCTATCTGGGACAAATTAATGAAGGTTCTCAACTAATTTTCAGCTTATTATGAATCCTTGTTTGTTTCTATCTCAAGAATGACTTTATTTTTAAAAAAATATTTTATTTATTTATTTGACAGAGAGAGAGCGAGAACGTGTGTGTGCACAAGCAGGGGGGGAGGGGCAGAGGGAGAGGGAGAAACAGACTCCCCTCTGAGCAGGGAGCCCGATGTGGGGCTTGATCCCAAGATCCTGGAATCATGACCTGAGCTGAAGGCAGACGCTTAACTGACTGAGCCATCCAGGTGCCCCCAAGAATGACTTAAAGAAAAAGGACAAATAATATTTAAACTTCCACTTCCGACATATCCCTAGGTGGTAAGGCAAATAGAAGTCAGAATTATTCCCATCACTAAACCAAAATTAACAAATGAATTTGACCTAAGTAATACATATATTTATATATATTACAAGGTATATATTTATATATATATATACACACAATAAATTGATGTTTAGATGTGATTTTAAAACTATGAAAAGACATAATAATATTGATTGACAATTTTGAACGGTGATTATTGAATTTGAAAATATTGGTTAGGTTTTGAAATTTTGAGTGCTTGTTACCAACAAGTATCACAAAATAGAGTAGTACTGTGGTGAGGTGACTTGCAGTATAGTTTGAGGAACTTGACAAGTATGGAGAATTCATAGACAGTATGGTATTCTAAATGAGTTTAAACACATTTATGCCAAGATATTTCAAGGAAGCTTATTCACACAGAGGATACTTTCTGCTTCAGTAAATACGTTCCCTAGTGCAAAAGATTCCAATTCTGTTTGAATTATCTGTGATATTCTGTCATGCATACTAGTTTCACGTGTGTATTTGTGTGTGTGTGCGTTTTCTTTCTTTCATTCTTTCCTTTCTTGACAAACACCACATAAATGGGAGTGCATAAAGCCCAATTACCTTGAACTTGCTAAAAACTGTCCATGGGGTTAAGAAAACAAAACAAAACAAAACAAAACAGAAACCTCCTGACTCCCTAATCATCCAAATGAAGAGATTTGAATATCTCTTGTGTATTGTTCAAGCTTCCCATTCTTCAAGTTTTAACTGACTTTACTGTGTTCCTGGGAGGCAGAAGTGCAAGGAAAGAAAGTGGAAAAATAATGTACTAAAAATATATGAGAATCCATGCTCAATTTTTTTTCTCCTTTTTACTTTATTTTTGTAAAGACATGAAAATTGGACTCTGTTTGATTTTCAGTCCTTTGAAGCAAATTCTTGTTTCAAGGGTTTCCTTATTTGTTTTGGTTTCCAAAATTATGTGCACATCTTTTTTGGTCATAAAAGGGCATTAGGCAAAAACTCAATATATGATCATGGACTAGACTTTGTTAACATAGGGGATTGTTGCTTGTTCCATGTGTGCAAAACTTGATACCTTAACTAGATAGAGTGCACCTGAGGACAGCACTCAGTTTATCACAAGTCACCTAGCAGAATCGTGATCACCTAACAAATGATTACTAACATGCACTTGTTTAGTCTTACTGAAAGAATGTGGTCTTGGAAAGCCATTTTTTAAGTCCCAGATCCTTCATGTGTTAAGTGGAATAAAAATAGCACCCAACTCAAAGGACAGTTGTGAGTATTGAATGAAAGTATACCTGTAAAATCAGTGAACCCAGTGCCTGATACATAGTAATCTCTCCCTTTCTTTATCTCTCTCTCTCTTATAAATATAGATAGAGCATATAAATAAAGATATAGCATATTTTATAAATTCTAGAACACATTTCTTTGTATATTTTAATCTCTGAAATATCCATGTGTCTGTCATGGATTGCACCTTAGCATTGTGACATAGCTATATTGGTGTTGTCCTTTTTTTTCGTTGTTATTATGTAAAATACTAGTATATCTTACCAGGAATAGTGCCTTGCATTCAATTAAATGAATACATTTTTGATCTTGTAGATGAAAACTCAAATGTGTTGTGACTATATATATTTTTACACACTATATGTAGAAATAGTATTTAACTATTTGTATAGCTACCAACAGAACTTTTTGTCTTTAGCTATTTTTTAAGCCTTATATATTGTAGAAGATGAATCCAACCCAGGAATTTCAATTGCTATGTTCCAAATGAACTGTGGTGTTGATAAACAATATTTGCTAAATTAATCAGCAGAGTCAATAGAAATATAAAGTTATTTGCATTTTAATATGCATTGTATTGCATTTGTTACAATAAAACACCAACACACCTATTAAGAAACATGTGCTGAGATAATAAGAGCCTAGGCTGGAAGATAGAAGGTCACATTCCTAGCTCTGCTCATAACCAAGGTCACTTGTACAAGTCACTAACTTCTCTGAGCCGTCATTTCCTCCATTTGTAAAATTAGCATTTTAGACTGGTGATTGCTGATATTTATATGACTCTATATTGTACAAAATGGTGGATTGTCTCCCATGACCATCCTAGGTCAGATTATTCTACGGAGAAAATAACACAAGTTTCTTTAGTCTTCGTTGATGTGAAGATCTGGTTAAAAAAAAATCAGAAAATAAACAGTTGTTTGTGTATGGTGGTAAAAGGGGCATAATGCTGGAAGTTTTACTGCCAAAATATTTAGAATTCTTTTGAAAAGTTGTACTCAGAGAAGTCAGTAGTCATAATGTTAGGTACTACGATTATTCAAATCCTTAGTAGAGTTTCCATGACTTCTCACACTGTGGAAATACAAGTTGCCCTCTGGAATTAGAAGTAGGGCAAGGCAATTTGTATTCATTTCTGTTCAGTCAAGAAGGGTTCAGTAGAGGAGGCTCTATTTCACAAACCTTGTTATGAAAGAAGAAAGAATGTTAGCTTAATGCTCACTCACATTAAGTGCTCAGTAAACCATACTGTCTAGTTCACAGACAAGTGAAGCTATTTTCGCTCTAGTGACAGCAAGAGCAGTGATATAGTATTAAGAGAGGTAACATTAAACAAGTCTGCCACTAACTTACTGTGTGACATTGGGCAACTCGGGTCTCCTCTGGAGATAATGGTGATCTGCATTTCTTTCTAATTTATCTTCTGGCTCCCAAGGAACATATTGTAGATACATATTGGACAATATGATAATTGAGATTTACTTTACACATGGTCCAGTGAGAATGGAAAATGATTACTAAAACTAATAGGACAGAGGAATGAGAAGACCCAGGTCAAATGCGGTCATAACCTATCAAGAAAGGCTTTTGGAAATAGATAACATTTGAAGTGATCAAACCAAATTGGTAATACAAAGCTCTTCTCTGTAAACATTTGTAAACAAATTACTATGTATCAGGCACTGGGTTCACTAATTCAATACTCACAACTGTCCTTTGAGTTGGGTGCTATTTTTATTCCACTTAACACATGAAGGATCTGGGACTTAAAAAATGACTTTCCAAGACCACATTCTTTCAGTAAGACTAAACAAGTGCATGTTAGTAATCATTTGTTAGGTGATCACGATTCTGCTAGGTGACTTGTGATAAACTGAGTGCTGTCCTCAGGTGCACTCTATCTAGTTAAGGTATCAAGTTTTGCACACAATGGACCAAGCAACAATCCCCTATGTTAACAAAGCCTAGTCCATGATCATATATTGAGTTTTTGCCTAATTTGTGAACATCAATAGATCAGATATATAGTTCAGATTCCTAGTATTTTGGAAAAGAGCAAATTTTTCACTTTTTTTTTTCCCACATAAAATTGTCCATGAGAAGTAATGGGCATTGCCTCAATTTAATTTCTTGATTTAGCTAAGGTACCGAACTTAACTTAGTTGATGTACCAATTTCAAGTCTTTTCCCTCCATCATTCTCACCTACCGTTTATTTTCCCTAAAAGTTGGCAATATAAAAGAGAACATGTTTGTAAGATTAACTGATAGAAACTGATCATATAGAAAGGAAGCAGCTGCAAAACCAATAAATATCATAGTAGGGGTTAATAATGTTTGTTAATGTGCTCTTTACTATTTGACTTATAACAGGGATCTATGCTGTAAGTTATTCATAATATTTAAATAGAAATTCAGGTTAATATAACTAAAAATTTGGAGAGAGTATATAGTGTTAGCAAAGACCACAATTTAGTTTTCCACTTTACTATTTATTGTCTCTGTGATTCTGGGACATTACCTGTTTTCAAATATCTGAAATAAGAATAATAATGCCTTTTTCATAGAGTTGTTGTAAAAATTAAATAGTGTTGTATGTATAGGCCCTATGAAGTGCCATATAAGTACTGAGTGCTAACAAATAATCACTAAGAATTCAAACTTTAGAATAATTACCAACTCATAAGCTGTGAATCTAAATTGTTCCTGCATACCTATAGATTTCACACCTTTACATTTATATATTAATAAAAATTAATGTTTTTTGTTAATATTAAAATGGTTATAAATTTCCCAATATATTTCAGATCATGTCATATATGGAACATTAAATATATATGACACACTGGAGTAAGATAGAAGGTGTTTGTGTATATCTATTTAGGACATGACATGGTGAAAAAAATCCTGTGCAATGTCATTGTGATAAGAAAAAATGAAATTATTAGTGAAATGTTTGCAAAGCTTAAAAATAACCTAACCTTGCTTCCATGAAATGGCCATGTGTATTTCTTAAGTTTTTTTTTTTTTTTAAATATTTTATTTATTTATTTGACAGAGAGAGACACAGCGAGAGAGGGAACACAAGCAGGGGGAGTGGGAGAGGGAGAAGTAGACTCCCTGCTGAGCAGGGAGCCCGATGCGGGGCTCGATCCCAGGACCCTGGGATCATGACCTGAGCCGAAGGCAGACGCTTAATGACTGAGCCACCCAGGCGCCCCTCAAGTCAGTGTTTTACTTGGTAAACATGTCTGAGACCATGCATCCCTGGCTGCTAAGCACCATGGCGGGCAGGGCTAGAAAGGTAACAGCTTTATTTTGAGCAGGGGGCAAAGACAAGGCAGCACTTTACAGCTACATTGTAACTAGATCCTGCATTCTTAAGATTTTTTAATACTTGAGCGCATGGAACACACACTCTCTGGAGCTCCACTGGCCCCTTATCCAAGGAGGATGGTGCATGCTACTGCAGACTGTGAACGGACGTGTTCAAGGGCAGGGCACCTCATTGACCATGCTCAGGGCATGGTGGCAGAAAAACAGCAGACGGCTTTTGCTCGTTGCACTCAATGACAGTGGAGTTTGAAGGGCACGCCCATGGATCTGTTCCACTTGGGCTGTCCTTTAAGGAATCCAAATGAAGTTACTTACACAGAGACAAGTAGCTCACCCTTCTGGCTACGCCACAGCACGAGGGATTGATATTTTAGGTAGTACGCCTATAATCTCTTCATGGCATATCATTTAGGAGTTCCTGAAAAAGATACCATACATGAAAGTATTTTTCACAGGGCCTAGCATGTCTACAGTTTTTGAGCCTAAATATTACATTAATAGAACCACATACTTATGAGTCTTTGTAAAGTTGTAGATATGAACTTGGTCAGTTGCTTAGTGAATAGCTATAAACTTCATGCTCTTGAGCATTCATTCCCTAACTTATTACAGTTGTCAACACTCAACAAATATTGATGTAGTTTCCGAAGTTCATATCTGGGGCTTATAAGATATATCATGAAATTATGCACAAATGCTTTAAAGAATGTTTAAATTCATGTTTTTGTAATTAAAAAGATGTTTCCAATATTAATTAGCTTTTATTCACAGTTTACTTTTATATAATTATGTAAATCAAAAGGACTTCTATACATGTTAGTGAAAATTTAAGATTAAGAGGACCAGTTAACTTGTATTATGAATTATATAGAAATTTCCCCATTAGGTGGTAATATTAATTCATTCTCAGCAAAAATTTCATCAATGGTCAGTTTATTTTTGTGTAACCTCATAGTCTCCGTGGTTTGATGTTCTTTTGAATTCAAGGATATTGTAGAATGAACTAGAAGACAATAATGAAGATTAAACAAAGAGTGACAGTGGAGAGGCTACAAAATGACACGATTCCTTCTAACGGTATTTTTCTACATGGACAAAAGACATGGATTGCTAAAGGAATGTTTTAAAGTATTTTTTTTATTTTAATTTAATTTTATTTTATTTTTAAAAGATTTTATTTATTTATTTGACAGAGACATAGCGAGAGAGGGAACACAAGCAGGGGGAGTGGGAGAGGGAGAAGCAGGCCTCCCGCCAAACAGGGAGCCCGATGTGGGGCTCGATCCCAGGACCCTGGGACCATGACCTGAGCTGAAGGCAGATGCTTAACGACTGAGCCACCCAGGTGCCCCTGTTTTAAAGTATTTATAGAAACTTAATATGTATATGCTTGTCTAGACTTTACTATTCATGTAAAAACAGGGATTTTAAAACATTTTGATTTTGTATTAATAAAGCCCCATATTCCTACAGCTAAATATATTATTTTAAATTGTTAAACATAAAAAATTAGGAAAATAAATTATTCCAGTACTATTTTCAATATCACATGTAAATACTTTTGCACATGAGGCTATATTTACACTGGGACTGGCCAATGTTGGCCAATTTTTCTCTTGATTTTTTTTTTTACAAATAGCATTTGACTATGTTGATTTTTCCCTTTTGCTAAAGAGATAGTAGAAAAACAACATCCTGAGCTTGTCCTGAGCTTACCCAGTCACAGTAATAGTCAGTCGTAGGCCTTGAGAATCAATTCTTAAAGTCTGTCTATTCTGCAAGAAGCACAAGCATATGTTTATTTCCTACTTATTATATGTCCAACATTTCATTAGGTGCCTTGGGGAATACAAAGTATTGGATTTGGATATTGTTAAGTAGTTTAAAGCTTAATTGAAGATGTAAGTGGCATATGGGAATCACATATGAAATATATATGAATGTACCTGATTGCATATAATTTTAAAAAGTTGGTTTAGAAAAGTTGGGAGAGATGGGATAACTGGAGAAGATTGATTTTTATATAGTCAGTGCCTAAAGCAACCAGAAAAGATCCAATGAAAATTTTTATTTTACAAAATTATTTTTTAAGTTTATATCACATAAAATTCTGTTAAAAAACAATATGTTTTTACTCATTTAGAAACCAGCTATATGGTACAGTAATATAATCTTTATAAAAACTTAATTTGGCTTTATTCTACTATCAAAAATGTCAAAACACCAATAATGGTTTGATACACTAAAATAACTTTGTGAATTGATTCTGGGGGAAAACTAATTTCAGGAACTGGATCACTCATTCTTCTTGGCATACCCATGATTTGAAAATCTCATGCAATCTCTTTTTGTGCTTTTTTGTTTGTTTGTTTGTTTTTAAATCTCAGTCCTTTGTTTTTGTTTTTTGATGTGTACTTTGTTCCAAGTCCTTTGCCTTTTGATTTATTCTATGGCAGTTGTAATATAAAGGTAAGACTATAGGAAGAAATTTAAAGCAAACTATCTGTAGAATGAAGAAACTAAATACCAGAACAGGAGCCACTGGTAGTATTTGAAACCTGGAAAATATATATTTAAAATTATTTTGCTAAATACATTCAATTTAACACAGCATATTATATGCTGCTGAATCTAATTTTAAGTGGTAGGTGGGTTCATACTTGTCTTCAGGTCCTTAACTGTTGTTAAAAAAAAATTCTCTGCATCTTAATGCTTAAGAGTAAAAATTTATTTTTTGCTGACATCTGTCATTAACAAGTCAGGAGGGAGGTCTCTACTTCATATAGTAATCTAGGGACCTGGACTCCTTTTAGCCTGTAGCTTTGTCCTCTTTTATATCCTTAAAATTCTCTCTCCTTAGTTGATAGTTGGGAAAAGAGAGTGAGCGTGGAGAAAGGCCACCTGTTCTTACCCGCCTCAGCCAGGAAATGCATGTGTCACTTCCACCCACATTCTCCTGGGGAGAAATGGTGATATGGCACTATTGAAATACATACAGCAAGGAAATGTAGTCTAGCTGCCAGTCATATAAATGAGAAAAATACACATTGGATACCAGCAATGTCTGTGCAAGCCTAATCAAGATTGTTTTGTTTAAATCCAGGAAAAACTTAAGTACTTAAAATAATGTCAGCAAATTGAAAAGAAAAAACCTACTCTTCCAGCAGGCAATATATAACTAAAAGGAGTTCAGTGGGGAGATTCTGAAGAAATTATGCAGCAAAAAAGATATCATTGACCCCAAATCAAAATATTTGTTTTCTGATATGTAATCCAACATGTGTTAATACAGAAAAAGAAGCATTCAAACAAATAAATTAGAGAGAAAACCAATTTCCTTTATAGAAGAAAATTTTATATTTAACTCATAAAACAATCTTCTTTTAATATCTGTGATCTAAAATGGGGGGGGAGGGATAATCACATAACATCTGGGTACCACTTGGCGAATTTCATCAATCTTTGAGATTTTTTACTCTCATTTATGAAAGAAAAATTATTCAAAAATAAATACAAAGCAAATCTCCTTAATTATATTCTAAAAAAAATTCTTGATTAGCTTCTTAAAACTTTCTTCATCAACTGCAACTCTTAGAAGGATCCTTTTAAAGCAAACTTAGTTGGCTTGCATGAGGGAAAACGAGGAAAAGGGGGATCAACTGTAAGACCGAGCCTAAGTTCCCCCTTTGCTTTGAAGTGTCTGTTTAAATAATCAGTTTATGAGTGAAGAAAGTCAGGGTCATTGCTGTAGTCTGCCTGACATTTGCACATCCATGTGAATGCAGGGAGAGTTTGTGTGTGTGCACGCGCATCCGTACCTATTGTAGAAGAGTAGAGGAAATACAAGTGGGGGAGAGAAAAACTAAGTAAAGATAGAATATTGAAAGTGGCAACTTCCCCTTAACTGAATTTAATGTCATCCTATGTAAGTATAAGGACTTCCACTTAAAAATTCCACTTAAAAGACATGATAGAACAAACCTTTGTGATAGACTATGCCACTGATTTTTTATCTTATCATAAAAATGTGGTTGCTTTATTAGATTATTATATATCATGTAATATGAGATTTGTAATTAGTCATTTTTAAAAAAAAATCATCATTGTTATCATCATCCTCTTTTTTAATACTTGAGATAACTTTAATTTACATCAATTTCTATGCAGACCAGTCATGATCAACATAACCTTCTTCCATGCTAACAAAGTTCTAAGCTTTACTCAATGTTGCAGATTGTCTTACCCCAGAAGCAATCTCTGAGACAGTTTAGCATGCGGGAATTTTATTATGGGCCATGCCTTCTATCAGTACCTGGGGAAGAGAGAGGGTGAAATCAGGATTGAAAAGAGGGAGAAATAGAGTTGTGATTTAGCACCAACAAAAGCTTGCATTGATCTCCCAAGGAGTGCTGGAGCTGGAGGAGCATGTCAGAGTTGGCCTGAGTTGGGCAAGGGGCTGAGCCTTTTTCCCCCGTGTTGATTAAGCATTGATGTCACATGCACCTTGAGAGTGGTAGCTAGTCAGTCTTTAGGGAGGGCTCAGGGAGGTCTTCCTGCAGCACTCTAGCCACTGTGGCCACAAATGCTTCATTTCCAGTAGGAGATGTTGATGCACACCACTGTACCCACCTCATGATAAACAGTAATGATTTTCTACATGTTAGGATGCATCTGCCATACCTAAGTTACAATGCCCTATAAACACCATCTGGACTTTAGGGAGCCCTCTTCTGATGCCAACCATGAAACCATCCACCTGTGAAAAATCACTATCTTCTGAATCATTAGCATATGGGATGATGAAATCAGGGTCATTTAAATAAGGACTGCAAATATTCAGCTTTTTTGGAAGTGGCATCCTTAGCTTATTTTACAAAGATGCATGTATGGATTTATCAGATTAACTTGTTGACATATTGGAAAGGCTGAGAGTTGGCTTTTGAAGGAAGAGAAAAAAATGTAAATGTCAGTGGATGGTAGGTTATCATCGGCATCATATTATGAAAACAGTATGTTTGAACTAAAAATGCAATGTTTTGTAAGCCAGCCCCATCATTTAAGAAAAAAGCAGCACCAACATTCCACTATCTGCCTATGATAGTCAGGATAATGTCTCTCTACAGATGTACAAGTCCTAACCCTCAGAATCTGTGATGACCGTGTTATCATATGTGACAGAAGGACTTTGCAGATATGATTAAGGTTATAGAGCTTAGCTAGAGTATTCTAGATTATTTAGTTGAGCCCAATTTAATCATATGGACCCTTATACCCAGAGAACCTAACCCCAGCTAGTCAAAGAGCTGTAAAGAAAGAAGAGGAAGGAGAAATGTAAAATGTGGGAGGGACTCTACCCATTGCTGTTGACTTTGCAGATGAAGGAAGGGGGTGACAAGCCAAAAAATGCAGATGCCTCTTGAAGCTGGGACCAGTTGTGAGCTGATAAAGAGCTAGAAAGTGAGGACCTCAGTTCTACAACTGCAAGCAATAGAATTCTGTCAACTACTCAAATGAGCAAGGAAGTAGACTCTCACCTAGAGTCTCTAACAGGAACATGGCCTTGCTGGTGCCTTGGTTTTAGCCCAGTGAGATCCATGTTGGACTTATAACCCACTTTCTTACAACTGTAAAAAGATAAATTTGTTTTCTTTAAGCTGTTAAGTTTGTTGTAACTTGTTATGGCAGCAATAGAAGACTAATACAGATCCCCTGCATTTCTTTAAAACTGGATCAGACAGCCCAGTGAGATGTGATAAATTAAAGGTGAGGGTGAGGGCTGGTGTTAAATGGATAAAAGCAAAGGAAGTAAACACATAGAAGGAATGTTAAAATGAGCAGGTACTATTTAAATGTGTTGAATGGAGCCTCTAAGAATAAATTGTACATTTACTATTATTTTGCCTAGATATATTTTTGGCTAGAAGCAAGGATGCTGGTCACAGTTTCACTACTTAACTTCTTGGATGTTTTTGAGCAGGTATTTTAGTGAGTCTTGCTTTTGAAACTGCAGAAAATCTGTAAATTTGTGAATGCTATTGATAGGACCAGAACTGAAGAACTTCTGGAAGACAGTTTATTGCTATGCTTAGAAGCAATATTGCCATTTCACGGTCTTCCTACAAAGAGCAGGTATATAGGATGGAAGGAGGCAATAATTTTTACATGGTGGTTTTATTAGCATAACTAATCTGGAGTCTAAAGATATGCTAGGGTCTTTCTTTAAATAATATTTGGAACCTCAAGGAAGCTAGAATTGTTAGACTGACCTAGTATGCAACTTACCAGTAATTGTCCAGTGACTCATTTATGGATTTGCCAAAGGACATATTATATTCAGATGAATAAATAAAAAATGCACAGTTTTTGCTTTCTATAACTCATCTAAACTTTCATCATCTGTCCCCACATATATGGGAACTGGAAAACACTTATTTTATTCCAATTTGGTAAATTCAGTACTATGCAGCTAAAAATAAACAAAAGCTCAAGTTATTTTTCTCTACTTAAAAATGCTCCCTTACCCTTAGTTCTCTGCCATGTCTGTTCCAATTTGGTGTGTGACAGTGTGGCTGAGGCATCCAGCAAGATGTGTCTCCTGCTAGAATCTCCAGTGGGAATAGGAGCACGCACTTTGGGTTTCTTCTTCTACCTCTCTAATAGATCTCTCCATTCTAAGACATTATTCCACAGAGGAGAGGCCAGATTAGATGAGTGTCACCACTTCTCTCTGCCTCTCTCCTGTATTCTTGCAAATCTTCCAGGATATTAGAGGCAAGCCATCCACTTTTTGTTTCATTGCGGCTCAATTGACACAGCTTATATCGTCCTCTTTCAGAAGGATGTTTCATTTACCTCCTTTCTCTTAGGACTGTAATTTCAGGAGAACAACCTGAGAACAGGATTTCTTAGGGACAACAGGAAAAACACACCAAGATAATGTTTTCAAAATTCTTTTACCATTACTCTTCCTCTGTAGGTAAACATTGTGTCCCAACAAAGGCTGTGTATGCCCATTTGAGCTTCTTCCACCTTTCTAAGATGACTGGATCTAGCATTCTAGCAGAATCTTTTTTTTTTTTTTCCCCAACAACTCTTCCTGTGGTGTGCATAGGCAAATTTGGCCCCAGGGTGAAGTTTTCTCCTCTTATCACTGAGTTGATTCTTTTTTTTTTTTTTTAAGATTTTATTTATTTATTTGAGATAGAGAATGAGAGAAAGCACATGAGAGGGGGGAGGGTCAGAGGGAGAAGCAGACTCCCTGCCGAGCAGGGAGCCCGATGCGGGACTCGATCCAGGGACTCCAGGATCATGACCTGAGCCGAAGGCAGTCGCTTAACCAACTGAGCCACCCAGGCGCCCCACTGAGTTGATTCTTTATGCTCCCAAGAAACATACCTTCCTCCCAGTTCTGGTCTCTATCCCATCCATATTTAATCCTTTAAAAGGAATGAAGTCGGTGGATCTTCCACACAGGGGATGAGAAATCTTCTCTGTTTATAGGTATTTGATGTGACTGCTGTCCATACATCTGATTTCCAAGCATTTTCTCTCTTCCCAGACTATCTTTCCATCTGTTGTTGAATATCTGGTTCAAGAAGGAAATGGGCTGCCTTGACCCAGTATTTCATAAGACAATCCTGCCTATACTCTCTGTATCCTAGGAAATTTCAAGCTGGCAAGAGCATTCACAGCAAAAGTCTGGTCTGGCTGTGGAATTATATACTTTCCTTCAAACCACAGAATTGAAAACATGTCTCAGGCTACTGGGACTGGGCTTTCTTTCCTAAATAAGGATCTCTGTTTTTGTAAACATTCAAAATTTAAGAGAGCTCTGGAAATGACTTTGTCCCAGCTATTCTCCTCTTCCTTTCTCTCACCAAACTGGATTTGCCTTTTTCTCACCTGGTTGTAACCCTGACCTTTCTTGCTCAAATTGAAAGTTGCTCGAGGGAAGAGATAAAGTTACACTTTCCTGGATTTCTCACAGTATCTAGTTTGGTGTGGTGTAGTTGGCTTCAGGCATGCAGTGTGGAAGGAGCTGCGTGCTGTGCAGGGTCTTTTCAATCACAGAAGAGAGAGAAAAGGTAGCATTTATACAGGATAGATTGAGATCAGTTGCTAACCTCCATAGAAACTTTGAAGCAGGGAATGGTAGAACTAGTAAAAATGGTAGAAATGACATCAATTTGTCTAATTCGGTGATTTAACTCATTTATGTAGACTTCTGAAAAGTGGGAACCGGATTCTAAAATTAGAGCCCCTAAATTCTGGTTTTGCCTCTTATTGATCTATGAACTTGGATAGGATAGTTTCCTCCTATGTAAAACGGGACTAATACTACCTATGTCAGAGTTATAGTGAAGGCTAAGTGCAGTGTTCAATATAGAGCAGAAGGCACTTAGCACATAATTGGTGCTCAGAAGGTCAGTTTTGTTGTTATTGTTGTGATTGTATTCTTTTTTTTTTTTTTAAGATTTTATTTATTTATTTGACAGAGAGAGACACAGCGAGAGAGGGAACACAAGCAGGGGGAGTGGGAGAGGGAGAAGCAGGCTTCCTGCCTAACAGGGAGCCTGATGCAGGGCTTGATCCCAGGACCCTGGGATCATGACCTGAGCCGAAGGCAGACGCTTAACGACTGAGCCACCCAGGCGCCCCACTTTTTTTTTTTAAAGATTTTATTTATTTATTTGAGAGAGAGAGCATGGTGGGGGGAGGGTCAGAGGGAGAAGCAGACTCCCTGCCGAGCAGGGAGCCCGATGCGGGACTCGATCCTGGGACTCCAGGATCATGACCTGAGCCGAAGGCAATCGCTTAACCAACTGAGCCATCCGGGTGCCCGTGATTGTATTCTTATTAAACCTTTCTGTGAATACCTTTGATGATGTGGGTGGACCACATTATTTCCCAAAACAGGCTCATTTAATTTCAAGCCCCTCCATCTTCTATAATGTCCTTATAACTATGTCATGTCCTTCTGTCTGTAATTTCTAGGCCTGTCCTCTGGAAGCCCACAGACTAAACTGTCTCCTTTCCATGTACCTATTTTTTATATGGTCTAAGAGAACTGTGTACTCCCACTAAATCCCCTTTTCTCCCAGGTAAATATGCTTAGGTCTATCAGTCAGTCCACATATGGTCAATCCATCTTCTCTATGTATGTGCTCTATTTTTTGGTTTATGTTGCTTTTATGGTTATTCTTTATTTTGGTTGTTTGCTTTTGTGTTTTTTTAATTTTGTTTTTATTTTATTTTATTTTACCATTTTTAAAAAAGATTTTATTTACTTATTTGACAGAGAGAGGGCACAGTCAGGAGGAGCAGCAGAGGACGAGGGAGAAGCAGACTACCCCCTGAGCAGGGAGCCCGATGTGGGGCTCAGTCCCAGGACCCCGGGATCATGACCTGAGCCAAAGGCAGATGCTTAACCAACTGAGCCACCCAGGTGTCCCTTTTTAACTTTGTTTTTAACTGTTCCTCTAAATCTCTAGCTTATAGAACAGAATATATATTTTAGACATACTCTCAGAAGCACAGATGAGAGTATCAGTGGGCGTCATTGCTCATCTTGTTCTATCTGTGCTGGTGAACTGCTATTATTACTTTTGTTGTTATTATTGTTGTTGAATCACCTTTCTGACTTACAGTGAATTGGCAATCCTTTACGATTATGTATTTTTTTGTGCAAGAGATGCTTTTGATTAGCATCTCCCCATTCTGTATCTCCATCTTGATTTACTGGATCCAAAAAGCACTATCTACAGACATAATGAATGTAGTACATTCTATACAAAAGTCTATGACTTTACATTTGAAGAAGAATAAACAGCATATGAGAGAAAACAAAAATCATCCGTTTGCATGTTGTTTACTAGATATTACCATGCAGTTGGGTTCATTTTGCTGGATGGCCTCCCTTCCTGAGTATCCTGGCTCCCTTCATCTCCTAACCAATCAACATTGTGAGCATCTGTCTCTCTATTGGCGTTAAGACAATCTATCCCATGTTTAATCCAATACTGTTGTTAATAAAGAAGAAACTTATTAACTAAAGTGTTGTGGCATTCCTTGATTGAGTCAAATGCATTCCTGAAATTTGATTTCCTTAGATTTCTAAGAGAGGCAGAAACTGGCTCGTGTGACATTGGAGGGAGTGGAAAGACGGTTGGAACTAAATGTTTAGACTGAGCTTGGTTTGATGTGGTATCCAGAAAAAGATGATAATTAAAGGGATCATTTATAAAATGCACTGCAAAGAAATGTGCTAAAGTAGAGAAAATGTACTTAAAGTTGCATTGACTTACAATTATTTTATTATAAGATCTTCTCATCTTTTTCTCCTTAGAATTTATTAGAATACTATCCTTAGAGGTATCTTTTAAATATTTGTTTATATGGTTCAGATTTTTCTATTAGTGCCAGAGGAAATTCAGGTGAAAAATTAATTCACTATTCTTGGGAGACATTTGATCTAGTATTCTACTTTTAGTACCTTTGCAAAGTTTAATAATCCCTGCTGTTGGAATTATAAGACTCTTACTCCAAATACTTCAGGAAATCTTTAAAAATTTGCTTACTCAAAACTTAAGGGGCACCTGGGTGGCTCAGTTGGTTAAGTGTCTGCCTTTGGCTCAGATCATGATCCCAGGCTCCTGGGATCAAGCCCATTTCAGGCTCCCTGCTCAGCAGGAAGCCTGCTTCTCCCCCTCCCTCTGCCTCTCCCCACTGCTTGTTCTCTCTCTCTCAAATAAATAAATAAAATCTTAAAAAAAAAAAAAACCCAAAACTTAAGTATCTCAACTTTACAGTTACCTTCTCAGTTGCTGGAATTTCAGATATTCTTTGAATATATTTGTTCACAAGTTATGATATTATCCACATAAGTTATATCAATTTCATAACCTTTATTCTTTTATGTAATTAAAAATTCTAGTAGGTTTGTGTTGATAGATACTACACTAAATTCTATATATCCTTCAAATTTCTTGTGCATATATGCATGGTCCAATCCTATACCACTTTGTGGTTATTATTAAGCCTTTTTTTTCTGAATTATACTTAGGTGGACCATAGAATTTATTGTTCAAAGATACTTTTCCAAGTAGACTGGGCCACTGTAAGTAATTATTCTGCGGTAAACTGGAGCTCTTCTAGGAAATGTTGAATGGAAGTCAACCCTATTTATAATAGAAAAAAAATAGAAAATACAGATAAATATTTTTAGTTAGTTAGTTAGTTAGTTAGTTTTATGAGAGCGAGAGAGACAGCCCACATGCATGGGGGTTGTGGCAGGACAGATTGGGAGGGAGAGAGAGAGAATCTCAAGCAGGTTCCACACTCAGTGTGGAGCCCAAAGCGGGACTTGATCTCACAACCCAGAGATCATGACTTGAGCAGAAATCAGGAGTCAGACACTTAACTGACTGAGCCACCCAGTTGCCCCCAGGTAAATACTTGAAAAATCACTCACAGTCCCTTAACTTCTTTTTCCTTCATTCTCTTTATTGATAAGTATTTACATATATGGCTATGCATATATACTTATACATTCATACATACATACATACTCATATCCATAGTTATACATACATATGCACATATTGTATGATTGGAATCATACAACTTCAAAAAGCATTTCAATGGCTTCATATTATTTTGTTGTATGAATGTGTTCAAATCCTATTTAATTTCTCCATTGTGGAATACTTAGGCTTTTTATTGTTAATACCACTGTGATGATATCCTTGTATATAACTTTGTTTATAGCATTTGTTTTTTATGATAGGATACTAGAAGCAGAATCATTGAATCAGTGTTAATATTATAATGTCCTTGACACATCTTTTCACATTAATTTTATAAAAATTGTATGAATTAGCACTGTTGTCAGTCTTTGAGAGCTATTTTACCACACTTTTACCTTTATTGGGCCCTATCATCATTTTTATGTTATCATTAGTGAAACTGTAATTACTTCTCAGGAAAAGTGGCAAAAAGTTTTAAATTTACTTAAGCTAAAACATCAAACTGCAATTTTAAGGTATTAATTTCTATGAAATTTGTTCCAGATGGCTCATAAGTTAGCTAGAGAAATGAAAAACAGACTATTTTAAAATAAAGATAAAGATATAGATTGCAACCTCTATTTCCAGTGTCCCTTCACCATCTTACAGGGAAGCAGTGCTTTAAAGCATGGGCTCCAGAGTTAAATTGCACATTTAAAAAAAGTCCTTGCATTACTCCTAATTGATAGATTTTAGGCATCTTATTTTTTTTTTAAGATTTTATTTTATTTCTTTAATTGACAGAGAGAGAGAGAGTGAGAGAGGGAACACAAGCAGGGGGTGTGGGAGAGGGAGAAGCAGGCCTCTTTCCAAGCAGGGAACCCGACACGGGGCTGGGTTCCAGGACCCTGGTATCATGACGTGAGCCGAAGGCAGTCGCCCAACCAACTGAGCCACCCATGTGCCCCTTAGGCATCTTTTTTTTTTTTTTTTAAGTTTTTTTAAATTCCAATTAGTTAACATACAGTGTAATATTAGTTTTAGGCATACAGTATAGTGATTCAGCACTTCCATACAGCACCTGGTGCTCATCATAACAAGTGCACTTCACCTATTTAACCCACCCCCCCAACCACCTCCCTTTTGGTAACCATCAGTTTGTTCTCTATAATTAAGAGCCTGTTTCTTGATTTGCATCTCTCTTTCTTTTTTCCCCTTTGCTTGTTTTTGTTTGTTTGTTTATTGTTTGTTTCTTAAATTCCACATATGAGTAAAATCTTTCTTACCTCTCTAAGCTTCAATTTATCTGTAAGGAAAAGCAAAGCAAAGAATACTACAACATCTTTTTATAGGGATTATATGCTATGATCTCTCTTCCTGCTCCTGTCTATTAGAAGTAAGCAAATCCTAATAATCTATAACAGAAGTATGTGTTGGAAAGAGGAGAGAGAACATTTTTCGCTTATAATGAAGTATGGACTTTATTATTCTTGGACTTGATGTACTATGTTACTTTTAAAAAGAATGTCCAAGAATACTATAAATGAAATCAACATTGTGATTAAATTATGGTAATTATAAAATAGTGTCTAAGCATTGTACTTTTTTTTTTTTAAGATTTTATTTATTTATTTAAGAGAGAGAGGGTGAGTGAGAGAGAAAGAGAGCACAAGCTGAGGGAGACACAGAGGGGGAGGGAGAAGTAGACTCCCCACTGAACAGGGAGCCTGATGTGGGGCTTCATCCCAGGACCCTGGGATCATGACCTGAGCTGAAGGCAGCTACTTAACCGCTTAACCACTGAGCCACCAAGGTGCCCAGCACTGTACATTCTTATGCAAATCATAATCAACAGCAAAATCTAAACATCCTTGTTTAGTTTTATGTTAAATTGTCATGAACAAAAGTCTTTTGGAAATTCCCCATCCACACACTAACACTGTACTATCTTCTGAAGTGTATTAATAACAAAAAGAACTTTAAAAAATACATCTTATTCAAGAACAGCATTGTTCATTTGCCAGAGATGGCTTCCCTAGGTGGTCCCTTTGTTAGAGATCATATCTGGAAAACATTTCAGCAAAAATAGATCCTATCATAAAAATATAGACTTGGGAAGATCTAGTTTTTTATAGAAAAGAATTGTGAGGGCGCCTGGGTGGCTCAGATGGTTAAACGTCTGCCTTCGGCTCAGGTCATGATCCCAGCGTCCTGGGATCGAGTCCCGCATCGGGCTCCCTGCTCCTTGGGAGCCTGCTTCTCCCTCTGCCTCTCTCTCTGTCTCTCATGAATAAATAAATAAAATCTTTAAAAAAAAAAAAAAAGAAAAGAAAAGAATTGTGATATCAGGTTAAGTTGCTAAAAGCATAAATAAAATCAGTTTAGAGAATGATTTAGTGTATTTTGAACACAGATGATTTACCCACTTGCTGGTAATTGTGGTTTTTGTAATTTTCTTGGAAAATTAAACTTCAAAAAACCTACTTTTATGTATGAGTGAGTTAGGTCCAGAAGCACAAAACCTGTGAGATTCAGTTTCAGCCTGTGTTGAGAGATCAAGAAAGAAAGGGAGCATAATATAATATTTTGAGTTTTGAGAACTGGGAATAATTTAAAAAGGTGAGCCAACTTCATTTAGTTTAGAAACCCTGATCCTGAGGAAAAACAAAAATGTTGAAAGCCTGTGGAATTCAGCAATCATACAAAACACAGTGGGATCAGAGAAACTGCTAGGTTGGAGTCTGTCTACATAGAAAAAAAAAATGCAGACCCGGAAATCAAACTGTCAACAAAATTTTTAAAAGATAGTAGATAAATTAAAAATTTTATATTTTGAATTTATTGGTGGTTTGCATTTGAAATTAAACCTGCACTTGGTGAATATTAACTGTTAGAGAGTTGAGTGATAGAAGTATCAAAAATCGACTGTTCAGTGGAAAAGAGCCTGGATATTAAAACTTCCAATAAATAAAACATAGTCGGGGCACCTGGGTGGCTCAGTTGTTAAGTGTCTGCTTTCAGCTCAGGTCATGATCCCAAGGTCCTGGGATCGAGCCCCGCATTGGGCTCCCTGCTCCACAGGAGGCCTGCTTCTCCCTCTCCCACTCCCCCTGCTTGTGTTCCCTCTCTCGCTGTGTCTCTCTCTGTCAGATAAATAAATAATAAAATCTTTTAAATAAATAAATAAATAAAACATAGTCATAGAAGGTTCTTTCTTCAATGTTTTCTCTTATGATTGTTTTTTCTCCAGCTTCACTGAGATATAATTGATATATAACATTGTATATGTTTAAGATATACAACAGATTAAATTGATACATCCATATATTATTGAAATGATTACCACCATAGCCTTAGCTAATACTGACATCATATCAATGAACACCTTTTTTTTTTTTTTTTTTTTGTGATGAGGACATTTAAGATCTACTCTCTTGGACCTACAATTTTCACATCTACAACATGTTATTGTTAACTGTAATCACCATGCTGACATTAGATCCCCAGAACCTAATTCATCTAATAGCTGGAAGTTTATACTCTTTGACCAATATCTACCCATTTCCCCCACCTTGCAGGCCCTGGTAACCACCATTCTCGTCTCTGCTTCTATGAGTTCAGCTGTTTTAGATTCCATCTACATGTAATATCAGATAGTATTTGTCTTTCTCTGTCTCACTTATTTTATTAATGGCATAATGCTCTCAGGATCCATCCATGTTGCCACAAAGGGCAGGATTTCTTTCTTTGTTATGGCTGAATGATATTAAAGTGTATATGCCTACCACATCTTCTTTATCCATTAATCTCTTGAAGGACATGTACATTGTTTTCATACCTTGGCCGTTATAAACAATGCTACAATGAACATAGGAATTCTTCATACCTTCTTGTATGGCATTTGCCCTAGAAAAACAAGTGTTTGCATTCAATCTCTTGTTAGAAGCATACCTTTACTTAGATTTCAAGTTAGGTGGTTGTGCTCTGACTCTGTTATCATGGCTGCCCTCTGACTGTTCTCAAGAGATATTGTGATTTTGTAGGTCACAGCTTTTTATTTTTGTTGCTGATATTGTAGCTCTTTTAATTGTACACGGGAGTGGTATTCTTTCTAGTTTCCTCCATCCTATGTAGATGCTAACCACTTATAGAAGTTTGGGGGTTCCATTCTTATAATATTTTAATCTTTAAATGTCTTCAAATGTCCTTTTGTGTTTCCCTTTCTTTTTGAACATTTTCCTAGTTGGAGTTATAATTTGTCCTTAAAGACTTTTACCCTAGGGCAGGAGATTTCAATCCAAATGAAGAAATTAACTCTTTGTTAACTTAGGGAGATTTGTAACCAACTTTAAAGTGAAATCCCATATGAAACATGTTCAAATGTGGTAAGGGATTGAGTTAGCTTGAATTTGTTTATTTCCTTTAGTATTTGCTGAATAACTGGGAGTTTATTTATTTTAAGCTATTTCAAAGGGTTTTAATGTTTTTATTTTGTTGATGCTGTTTCCTGTTTCATTTGGAGAAATGATGGAATTATGTTTCTGAAGAAAATATTTTGCATTAGCAGAGATAACACCTACTTACAGGACTAAGGAATAATAAATGATCTTATAAAATGCATTTTATTTTATTTCACTGAATTTTATTTTCAGGTAAATACAAAAATAATGTTTACTTCTTTTACTTACTCTCAAGGATAAGTCAGGAAAATCCCAAATAGTCTTTGAATAGCCACAAAGTGAATTTATGAATTCATTCCTTCAACAAAGTTTGTATTGAGTATATACTCTGTGCTTAGGACTTAAACACACACTCAGATACAATGGTGAGCAAAGGAAGGTAGTAATATCTTTGACCTCGTTTAAGCTCAGATTGTTTCTAATTAACCCTGAAGCCCAATTAAATATTGATTTTAGGGAGAGAGAGATTCTTTAATCATATAATCATATAAAAATATGTATCATTACAAACTGTGAGTACCCTTTTGAATAAAAATTGTAAGTTTCCATGAAATAGTATAAAGGAATACTGGAGTCAGATTTCAGGGAGGGTGTCAAAAAACACATTTAAAGTGAGATAGGACAAGGCACTATATAGGCAGGAACTATGCAGAAAAAGTGCTCTAGAAATATGTACAGAAGTGCCCTTGAGTCTTTAAACACTAAATTGTGCATGCAAAGGATAAGACTCAGCAAGTCCAGGGAAAGAATAACTACCAAAAAGCTGCCAGGTAAACATTTCCCAAGTCAAACACAAGGCTAGGGGACATTTAAATTTTAAACAGTAAGAGTAACAAAACCTTGTTGGATATGTGAGGCATTCAGTAGAGTCCTGAAAGTGTCATGCTTTAATAATCAGGATGAACTAACCCAGAATAAAGGTGACTCCAGACATGCCCTAATAAAATCTGGAAACACGCTTTGGAAAAGAAACCCAGACAAGCTCAGGCTAATTTATAATAACATAGCTGCCCCGTTAAACAACATTATTTAAAGGAAGATACCAAAAAGAGCCACCCAAAATAGGATATTCACCATATCTTAAGACAATGAATAAAATAAAATAAAATAAAATAAAATAAAATAAAATAAAATAAAAATATGAAACAACAACTCTTAAGACATTGAACATTAGACAATGATGAATGGTGATCCCTGAGATATGAGAACCAACTAGGTAGGCCCTTTATTTCACTAGCTCACTGCCTAGAGAAGTTTTCCAGATTACAGGGCCGGTAGGATGCTCAGGCAGAGCATCCTTGAATTGAGGAAATTGAAGAATTGCTAGAATTTGCATGGCAGAGTACCAAAGTGGAGAGACACACAAACAAAGAACTATGGGAGTATGCAGAAAGGATCATCTAAGTGTTCAGTTGATTACCTATTAGTACATGCATGTAAAAAATACTATCTGAGGCCAAGAAAAGACCATCTGAAAGAATTGAGGAAACAGTACCCAATATTAAAATAGTTCCAAGACTGATAACAGTTTCCAAAAACCAGAGTGCAAAGCCTCCTAATTCACCAGGAATTATTAGAGAATTAACATGGGTCTTGCCTCACTAGTGGGGAAAACAAACAAATATAAATGTGTATTAAATGCTTCTCTGACCCCACTTAACAAGGCTAAGAAAGCAAGAGCTGAAAGGGCTATACTATTCAATGAAGTACTATTGGCATCTTAATAAATTACTAGTTAAGTTTTATTTTATTTTTGTCATTACTTGGGGTCTGTCCTAAGCAATGTACAATGGTTAGCGGAATCCCTGGCCTCTACTATTAAAAGCCAGTCCCCCTCCCCTCATTGTGACAAAAATGTATCCAGCTTTTATCAAAGAGCTCTGAAGGGATAAAATGTCCCTGATTTAAAACCATTGGCTAAGAGAAAAGATTGAGTGGTTAGTTAAGTAGAAAGCAGTACGATATTTAAGAGACTCAAAACTTTTAGAGTTAAAAGCTATACTACCCAAGATGAAAAATGCACTAGATGAGATTAGTGACAAGTTAGATATTACATGAGAAAAGATTAGCAGATTGAAGATAGAACAATATAAATTGTCCAACAATAGAACCTTGGGGAAATAATAAAGCATAGGTGAACTATAAGATAATTTCAAGTGGCCAAATATACATGTAATTCTTTAACCCTGAATCCTCTACCCAGTGATAGTATCTTTCAAAAACTAAGATGAAATAAAGAATTGTTCAGAAACACAATAGTTGAAAAAAATTATCCTAGCAGATTTCCATTATATTCATCAAATTTCAGCAAAATGCTCCACATGAAAATCTGGCCTCCACAAAGAATGAAGAGCACAGGAGATGGTAACTCCATGGGTAAAATAAAGACTTTCTTTTTATTACATAAATTTCTTTAAAAACTAATTAGTTGTGTTTGGAGAAAATAAATAACATGTTGTGGGGTTTATAACATTACAAAGAAATAAGTGCATGACAATAATAGCACAAAGCCTCAGACAGGAAAAATGTAAAAGTATACATTTTAAGGGTCCTATTTTATTCATGAAATAATGTAATATAACATGAAGGTAGACTGACAAGTTAGACATATATGCTCTACTATAAACTCTAAAATAACACAATGAAGAGTTACAGCTAATAAGCTTGCAAGGAGATAAAATGGGATCATTAAAAAAAAACTCAATCCAAAACAAGGCAGAAATAGAGGAAAAAAAGAACAAAGAATATATGGGACAGACAGAAATTAAATAGAAAGATGGTAGATTTAAGCCCAACCAATCATTAATCACATTAAATAAATGTGGTTTGGGGCGCCTGGGTGGCTCAGTTGGTTAAGCAAAGGACTCTGGCTCGGGTCCTGATCTCAGGGTGGTGAGGTCCGGCCAGCCTCAGATCCTATGCTGGGCATGAAGCCTGCTTGAGATTCTCTCGCTCTCCCTCTGCCTCCCCCCCTTGGTCATGCACACTGACTCTCTAAATAATTTAAGTAAGGAAGTAAGTAAGTAAATAAATAAATAAATAAATACTTTTAAAAAATAAGTTTATGTGGTTTAAACACTGCAGTTAAAGTCTGAGATTTTCAGATTAGATAAAAAACAATGAATCATGGAACACTACATCAAAAACTAATGATGTAATGTATGGTGATTAACATAACAATAAAAATTTAAAAAAAGAAAAAGCAAGACCCAACCCTCTACCCCTTAAAAGAAACACATTTGTTTTTCAGAGTCCATCTTCTCTCATGGTTCGTCTCCCCCTCCGATATCCCCCACTTCATTCTTCCCCTCCTGCTATCTCTGAAAAACAAACTGAGGGTTCTAGAGGGGAGGGGGGTGGGAGGATGGGTTAGTCTGGTGATGGGTATTAAAGAGGGCACGTTCTGCATGGAGCACTGGGTGTTATGCACAAACAATGAATCATGGAACACTACATCTAAAACTAATGATGTAACGTATGGTGATTAACATAACAATAAAAAATTAAAAAAAAAAAAGCAAGACCCAACCCTCTACCCCTTAAAAGAAACACATTTGTTTTTCAGAGTCCATATTCTCTCATGGTTCGTCTCCCCCTCCAATATCCCCCGCTTCATTCTTCCCCTCCTGCTATCTCTGAAAAACAAACTGAGGGTTCTAGGGGGGAGGGGAGTGGGGGGATGGGTTAGTCTGGTGATGGGTATTAAGGAGGGCACATTCCGCATGGAGCACTGGGTGTTATATTCAAACAATGAATCATGGAACACTACATCAAAAACTAATGATGTAATGTATGGTGATTAACATAAAAATAAAAAATAAAAGCTTAGGAGGTATTTCATAGGAGAATTTAAAGAACTCTCTGAAGTAAAGACTTAAAAAACAACAACAAAAAAGAGAAACCCATTTAACATAGAAGGAACATAATAGATTGCAAGTGAAAAGTTGGAAAAAGACATGATGCTAACATTAATAAAATGAAAGAAGGGCACCTTCTTTCGGCTCTGTCGGTTAAGCATTGACTCTGGATTTTGGCTCTCGTCATGATCTCAGGGTCCTAGAATCAAGCCCGGCATCAGACTCCCACTCAGAGGGGAGTCTGCTTGTCTCCCTCCCCCTGTGCCTCTACCCCTGCTCTCTCTGTCTCTGTCTCTTTCTCTCTCCCCATCTCTGAAATAAATAAATAAATCTCTAAAAAAAAGAAGAAAGAAAGCAAGTTGGACAGATTATGCAAATATCAGATAAATAGATTGCAGAGCAAAATAAGGCAAAATAAAGACACTGTCTTATAAATAAGAAGTGAGAGAGTTCCTTGTAACATACCTGTACCACAAGAAATGTATAAGAAAGCCTTGGGCTAAAATGATACCAGCTGGAAACTTGGATCTACACAATGGATTAAATTATACTGAAATGGTAAAATATGTAGGTGAATAAAAAAGTTTTTCTTTACTTAATAGTCTTTTATTTAAAGGGAAATAAAGACCATGTATTATAGGATTTATAAAATATGTAGAAGTAAAATGTATCATAGAGATATCATAAATGATGGCATATAAAGTGGATTAATGTTCTTTGAAGCTAGACTGTGCTAAGTTAAAGATGCATATTGCAAGCTCCATGGCAACTGCTAAAAAATAGAATTATAGTTAACCAACAACAGAGTGGACAAAGTGAAATAATAATAATAACAAATAACTAATTTTAAAGAAAACAATGAGGGGAAAGAATGGGACATAAAGGAAAACCGTAGACTTAATTAGCTAAAATATATCTAATCATTTTTAACCTAAGTAGAATGAACACTGTTAAAAGACAGAGTGTGGGTTTGGATAAAAATGCAAGACTCAACTAAGTAGTGTTATTTACCAGACACCTACTTTAAATAAAAGATACAAGTTAAAAGAAAAAGGATGGAAAGATTTAAACAAAGCAAACCTTAACGATAGGAGGAAGAACATGTATTAATAATAGACAAAGTAGACTGGAGGGCAAGGAATATTTCTAGAGATAAAATAAGATAATTTTTAATAATAAAAGGTACAATTCATCAAGAAAACATAACAATCCTTAATGAGTATGTACCCTGTAAAAGAGATTAAAGCTGCATGAAGCAAAAACTAGTAGAACTGAAATTAGAACTAACAAATTCACAATTATAGGTGGAGATCTGAACACTTTCTCCCAGTAATTGATAGAACAAGTAGATAGAAAATCAGTAAGCATGTATAGTCCAGCTCGACCGTCTACAGAGCACTCTACCCAACAACGGTAGAATGCACATTCTTTCCAATTGCACATGAAACATTTACAAAGGCAGACCATAGGTTGGCATATACAAATCTTGGTAATTCATTTAACTTTCTTATGAAATACATGCTGTGTTTATTTTCATTTTATAGATGAAGAAACTGAAAGAGAAGTTAAATAAGTCACTTAGTTGTTAGGAGGCTGAGATGATATTTGAACATGGTGCTGTTTCAGAGCTCATGAGCTTTACTTTATTTAAGATATTACCCCAGAGCACCTCTTCACTTCTTGTGAGGTTCATGAAGTGGACAGATACCTAGATAATAGTTGTGAAACAATTACAAAATTCTGGTAAGTTGGGCTGGTTTATCAAACTCTAAGGCGGGTTTGCTTAGTATATTCTTAATGTATGCCTCTTGTCCTAATGTAAGTATACTGGTTTAGACTATAAATACTGTGGTCTCAAATCTAATAGGCTTCTTTCCTTACTAAATTAAAGACAAACTTTTAGAAATTACTATATTCTGGCCAGTCACATAAAAAAAAAAAAAAAGATAATGAAGAGAAATGAGCATTAGAAGAATCTGATCTGATAAGCCAGTCCTGAAAAATTGGCATCCCACCTACTTGAGAGGAGGAGGAAGATGTTTGGCCTCCCTTCTTGATGAAATGAGTTCTGGACAATTCTCCTTTGCCTTATTCAGAGAAAGAAAGAGAAATCCAGAGAGAGTTGATGGTGGTGGTGATGGAAATTAATTGAGATAGAACACAGTACAACTCATTTGTATGAGTTTTAAAGAGATCCAACCATTACTGTCAACTGTGGCCCTTTCAAATGTAATTCCTGCTCTCTAGACAACAGAGACTAGAACAGAAACATCCCCTAATCTAGCTCTACTTCCAACTTTCATATCACTGTCACCATCATTGACTTTATTTTCCTCCTTTTATTTGTGAGTAGCTATCAATTACAACAAAATACACATTGCAATATAAGGCAGCAGGCTCCAGAGTAAACACAATATGACAAGATGGTTGAACACCAGCAAAATGATCAAATTTGAATTTGATTTTTGCAAGATTCATGCTCTAAAAATTAAATTGCCTACTTTTGGAAGGGAATAAAAAAGTAAAAATTCCAAAGATGAATTGGAGCCAGAAAATGAAAACATTTAATATAAATAGTGAAACATTAAAATTCTACATCAATCTTTCTGGAGTACTAAATTGTTGCTTTCATGGAATAGAGTGCGGCTACTCTTAACATTAAAGAGACAGACAGTTTCACTTGAAGAAAACAACCCAAGTTAAGTTATATGGCTTGACATTGTCTTGTATAACATAGCTGCTTTTACATTATATTATTTTCTATTCCTTAAAAGAAAAAAATGCTGCATAAATAAATCTGTTATTTTTCATCAAATAGTATTTAAATTATGTAAAGATGACTATTTCAATATTTTTTAAAGATGTATTTATTTTAGAGAGAGAGAGAGAGAGAGAGAATGAGCAGGTGGGGCAGTGGGCGAGGGAGAGAGAATCTCAAGCAGACTCCATGCTGAGCACGGAGTCCAATGCAGAACTTGATCTCAAGACCCTGAGATCATGACCTGAGCTGAAACCAAGAGTCGGATGCTTAACCAACTGTGCCACCCAGGTGCCCCAACTATTTCAATATATTTTTACACACAGCATCAAAATCTGATAAACTTTTTAACTTAAAATATTTTTTTCAGAATTAAAATATTTTAAAGAACTTTCAATTAAGTTTTATTTCTTCTTCTGGAAGAACTTATATCCAGTTAGAAATGTGATTATCACTGCAAGACTTTTATTGACAGCAAGAAATAGCTCCACATTTGAAGCAGACAGAACTTTCTCTGATAGCTAAGCCTTATGGAAGTATTTTTTCTTCACTTTCTATAGCTCTCTGATGATTTATTTGCAAACATTTTTAATATATATAAAATGAAAGACAGAAAACACACAGAATTATAAATGTTTTGAATTTCTCTTCCTTCTCCTTCCAATTAAAGGGAAAGGATTTGTCCTTACCACACTTATTTCTTGATCTTCTGTATTTTCCCAGTTGTTGTCAAGAAGTTTTATTGATGTTAAGGATGTGCTATTGATGAGAAAGACTGCTTTAAAAATTCAAATTACTTTTATTAATTTTTGTCTGTTGGTTTAAGTCTCTTCAAACCAGCTCCACAGGAGCCTGGAATGTGGTCTGGGATGACTTTATACAGGTTGCACATTCCATTTCAAACAGACTTAAAATTTTCTTGCACTCTTGTAACTGCCAAAAAACATAAACATTTTGAGATCCACTATTATTCCTTTCTACAGGAAATTTCATCCAGTGTTAAAGTTAGAAGATCAAGTTAGAATTCAGTATCTATAGGCTTGCGGTATCTCATATATAAATTCCAGCTGCAAGCCATGATAGTGAGCCTAGATTTAATGTTTGACTTTCTGGTTGACAGAGTGAGTAATTTGAGCCTGAGTTGACAGTAGTGACCCTCAACTAGAACAAACTGATGTATTAGCAAATTCTTCTATGTGGACTTCTCAATGCTTCATGGAAAATAATCTACTTTTGAGGAGTATTAAATAAAAACCATCAGAATAAAATCTCTTCACAAATACTCATTTCTGCATAGGATTTCCTTGACCTTTCAATAACAGGAATAGCAAGACCGAAATACTTTTTAGTCTGTCTTGTTATTAAAATAATAAATGAGTGTGGAGCACCTGGGTGGCTCAGTTGGTTAAGTGTTCAACTCTTGTTTTTGGCCAGGTCATGATCTCTGTGCTCAGCAAGGAGTCTGTTTGAGATTCTCTCTCTCCCTCTACCCTTCCCCCTTCCTCTCTCTCTCAAATAAATACATAAATCCTTAAAATAATAATACCCAAATAACCAAAGGAATTTTGAAAAAGGAAACCAAAGCTGGAGGCATCACAATTCCAGACTTCAAGATGTATTAGAAAGCTATAATCATCAAGACAGTATGGTACTGTCTTGTAAACAGATACATAGGTCAATGGAACAGAATACAGAACCCAGAAATGGACCCTCAACTCTAAGGTCAACTAATCTTTGACAAAGAAGGAAAGAATATCCAATGGAAAAAAAAGACTGTCTCTTCAAAAAACGGTGTTGGGAAAATTGGACAGCCACATGCAGAAGAACTGGACCACTTTCTTACACCATACACAAAAGTAAACTCAAAATGGATGAAAGACCTAAATGTGAGACAGGAAACCATCAAAATCCCAGAGGAGAACACGGGCAGCAACCTCTTTGACCTTGGTCACAGCAACTTATTGCTACACATGTCTTCAAAGGCAGGGGAAAAAGGGGCAAAAATGAACCATTGGGACTTCATCAAGATAAAGAGCTTTTGCATAGCAAAGAAAATGATCAACAAAACTAAAAGTCAGCCTACAGAATGGGAGAAGATATTTGCAAATGTCTTATCAGATAAAGGGCTAGTATCCAAGATCTATAAACAACTTATCAAATTCAACACCCAAAAAACAAAAAGTTCAGCGAAGAAATGGCAGAAGACATGAAAGGCATTTCTCCAAAGAAGACATACAAATGGCCAAAAGACACATGAAAAAAATGCTCAACATCATTCAGCATCAGGGAAATACAAATCAAAACCACAATGAGAAACTACCTCACACCTGTCAGAATTGCTAAAATTAACAACTCAGGAAACAACAGATGTTGATGAGGATGTGGTGAAAGGGGAACCCTCTTACACTGTTGATGGAAATGCAAACTGGTGTAGCCACTCTGGAAAACAGTAGAGAGGTTCCTCAAAAAGTTAAAAATAGAGCTACCCTAGACCCAGCAATTGCACTACTAGGTATTTATTCAAAGGATACAAAAATAGTGATTCAAAGAGGCACATGCACCCCAATGTCTATAGCAGCAATTTCCACAATAGCCAAACTATGGAAAGAGCCCAGACGTCCATCGACAGATGAATGGTTAAAGAAGATGTGATAGATACACACAACGGAATATTACTTAGCCATCAAAAGAATAAAATCTTGCCATTTGCAATGATGTGGATGCAACTAGAGGGTATTATGCTGAACGAAATAAGTCAGTTAGAGAAAGACAAGTACCATATGATTTCACTCATATGTGGAATTTAAGAAACAAAACAGACTAACATAAGGGAAAGAAAGAATAAAATAAGACCAAAAAAGAGAGGGAGGCAAACCATAAGAGACTCTTAACTACAGGAAACAAGCTCAGGGTTGCTGGAGGGGAGGTGAGTGGGGGGGGGGGGACGGGGTAACTGGATGATGGGAATTAAGGAGGTTGATGTAATGAGTACCGGGTATTATGTGTAACTGATGAATCACTAAATTCTACCTCTGAAATTAATAATATAGTATATGTTAATTAAATTGAATGTAAACAAAAAATGAAAATAGATAAAAAATAATATAATAAGATTAAGGGAAAAGAAGATTAAGACAAAAGTGTTGAGAGGTAGAACTTAAGTAATTAATAGATTGTCATAAATTCATTGTTGTGAATCTTTGCTGGTTTAAAAACAAACATGTAAGAATATGTTAGATGTAATAATCACAAAAATAAAAAATAAACTGACAGATTGGGGTTCCATGGTAATTCTTAGAATAATATCCATATCTATATTTCCTAGCATGGATGTCAAAGGTTTTGTTTTTCTAATTTCCAGAGTAACAAACTCCACCTGGGATACAACTCAAGCTGTGTTTCTTTCCATCTCTTATGTTGATAATAGTCTTTATAATCCTTCTCTCAGAATTTATACAGCCATTTGGCTTAGCATTTTTACAATTTGAGTAAAGTCTTCAATGTAAAATAAGAATGTATAAATATAAACATACATATTTTATTTGAAAGCTCAAATCTAAGGACAGTGTGCCTTTCACAAGTAGGAATGTTATCTTTGTATTTTCATTTTTAATTTGTCATGATATATCTTCTATTTTAATACTCTTTCATATGTTTGCAGTATGATAATATAATAACCAAGGAATGTGTTGGTTAACTAAAAAAAATTATTATTAATTATAAATGGAAAAAAAGTTGCTTGTTTTTTTGAAAACCAATTTATTTATTTGAGAGAGAGACAGAGAAAGCACGAGCAGGGTGGGGGGCGGGGAAGGACAGAGGGAGAGGGATCAGCAGACACCTGGCTGAGGGTGGAGCCTAACTCAGGGCTCCATCCCAGGACCTGGGATCGTGACCCAAGCCGAAGTCAGATGCTTAACTGACTGAGCCACCCAGGCGTCCCAATGGAAATTGTTTTTCCCGAAAACATCTTTGACAAAAACAAGGAAATACTAGGAATGAAATTTTTAAACAATTAGTATGGAAAACTACTACATATATATTATTAAATATGTAAAACAGAAACTTCTAAATACAAAGTGTTTGCTTTATTTTTATATTATTATTAATTTTTATTGTTATATACTTCAAGTCAACTGAGAAATTCAAATCAGAAGAAAATAATCAAAGTTCAATATTTTATTCCGAAAATTCCAAAAACCTTTCCTGTTGATGCGTTAGGATGAGTGCCTACTTTTTAGTAGGCACTACATCCTTTCCTTCCCTTTCTAGATCTAAACTACTCTATAGTGACAATCTGTTTTTAATATAATGCTTGAGTAATTGCATGAAAGCCATCAAAAGAAGGCAGCTAAGTTCACTGTACTATATTTATAAAGAACCAATATATAGTAGATTTTCAAGAACAGGGATTTGAACTAAAATAATTTTCTGCCTGTATTTTCATACATTAAAACCGCTAGATTAATATCTTTTCCAAGAACCCACACAACGAAACAAAGGAAGCACCTCAGTTTTCCAACAAAAGAAAGTTAACTTTCTTTTTTTTATGTTTAATGATTGCAAGATTCCTTTCTTTTATAGTAACACCATTTATAGTAACACCATTGTTTACAGTAACACAAATAGCACTCTGCTACAAGACCTTTCAACTGACTGGTTAGGTTTAATTTCCTTGAGGTTTCTCAGTAGGATTTCTGCAACAGACTGGGTCATACACCTGATTTAATTAGATGCTCTAAAACACTTACTAATTATTTATTGCCACATAACAAAATTTCCCCCCAAACTTAGTGGTTTCCAACAGCACATTTATTATTTCACACTCTGTGGATCAAAAATCCTGAGCATGGCTTAACCGAGTCCTCAATTTAAGGGTCTCTCAAAAAGTTGCTGAGTCAAGGTGTTAGCCAGGGCCACAGTCACAGAAAAAGCTTGAATAGGGAAGCATCTGCTTCCAAGTTCACTTCCAGTAGTGGGTAGGATTCAGTTCTGTAAAGGCATTTGGTCTGAGAACTTCTGCCGCCAGCTGGCCAGAAGCCACCCTTAATCCCTTGTCATGTGTACCTGTCCAAGCTGATTCATCAGAGCAGGTACACAGAAGAACAAGGAAGAGAGTGCCATTAAAATAGAAGATATAGTTTTTTATAACCTAATCTAAGGAGTTACATTCTTGCTATATTCTAATCATTAGAATCAATCACTGGGTCCTGCTCACACACGAAAGGGACGGGTTTCACAATGGTTTGTATACCAAAAGGCAGGGATCTTTGGGAGACATTTTGGAGGGATACTTGTTATATTATCAAACCAGTTTTTAGATTAATGTGAATCATACGACTATGCCACGCTTAAAATATTTTTTCAGAAAAAATCTACTTTTGCTTATTTTACTTTATTTTTTAAGATTTTATTTATTTATTTGAGAGAGAGAGAGGGAACAAGCAGAGGGAGCAGCAGAAGCAAAGGTGAGGGAGAAGCAGTCTCCCCACTGAGCAGGGAACCCAACGTGGGGCTCAATCCCAGGACCCTGGGATCATGACTTGAGCCAGAGGCAGATGCTCAGCTGACTGAGCCACCCAGGCATCCCTACTTTTGCTTATTTTAAAAAATGACATAAATGAATGGGTTTAACAAAACAATTAATTGGCTGATTGCTAGTACAGTGTTATTTAAAGAAATAAATGTGGACATTTTCTTATAGTATGGGAGATAGATGGGTGATTATACATGTTTTTTTTTTCCCTGAATAATGTATGTGTTATCTCCCATACAAGTACAAAATTGCTGATATCACCACCAACAGACCTATAATCATTTGCTCAGAATGATAACATAATTTTTCAAGATTTCAAAGTTTCCCAAAGCTTTCTACTTCCTAATCTTTTTATATTCCACAATTTCATTCTCCAATTTTAGGGCATTAAAGTGGCTTTTTAAAATAAGAATGATGACTTTTATCCTGTACTTCCAGTATTTTAATTTATTTTCCCAACATCCATTCATTAACATGCACCCCCAATACAAACACTCTTAGACACTTTTGAGTGAATGTGCTGTGTGTTCAGAAATTTTTTCAGAGTATTTTATTTTATATAACTATCTAATGAAAGCACATCCCAAATTATTACTTATGGCTGTAATTGGCTTTGATTCCTCTTCAGGAATCTGCCAACTAAGCAGAGGAATATAAACTTTTGGATTTGCATCTTATTTCTTGCTTCATTAATTTCATTAACTTCCAAACTGATGAATTCTTTGAATTAAAATGTCATTTACATTTAATACCCCAAATCACTTTCTTTGCATTTAAACCTTTTAATTGTATTTTTTAATTCTAGTTCTAAATTGTGTTTGTCAAAGTCTTAATTAGATTTATGTCATAGGGATACAGAAGTTGGCTGAACAATAATAAGCTTAAATGAGACAGTTTTATTTATAAGGACCCGTGAAATGGCTGAAAATAAGTGTTATGCAACATAGATGTTCTATGCTGTGTAACTAAGGGTATGTGTCTAAGATGGGTGAATGGTGTATATAGGTAACTATTGATTTATACAGAAAGATCAAATCTGGACACCTGGAGAAGAGACCTTTCTTTTTTCCAAGTACAGACTGTGTGGGATTTGTATGGAGTCTCATTTAGTAAGAGAAGATTTTATTTCGCTGCTTACTTACAACAGTGACAAATGGTGGCCAGAAGGAAAAGCAAAGTATGTGATCAATCTTAACACCTTTGTGTTTTCCTGAGAGAAAAATAAGAAGAAAAAAAAAAAAAAAACTAAAGAAGGACAAAGCAAAGGATATACTTTGAGAGCAAAAGAGAAAAAAAACATGTCTCTTGTTTCTGCTATTGATGATGATGGTGATGGTGATAATGACATCAGTGAGAATATAAACAATGAAAACTGTCAGTCCCAATCTTTAAAAGGACACTAAAAGTTAGGTATTATTATCATAGTCTCATAGGTGAGGATATTTGAGGTTTACGGAGGACAAAAAAATTGGCCTAAATTGACACTTCTGAAAAATGACAGAACAATATTCAAATCCAGCTGAGTCTCTTTGAAGTTGGGGGTCTTCCTCGACTTCATGCTGTGCATCCTGAAGACACTCTGGGCCAGTGGTAGTCATGTGTGGTTCAACTGTTTATTTTCTGTACCTGCAATTATATAGAAAGTCCAGTTCCTAAAATCCTAAAATCCTTCCTGAAAAGTACTTGGAACTTGTCTTTAAAAAAAAAAGAATGTGATGTTTTAAAGCATAAATATAACTCTACTATAGTGTGGACATATTCAAAAAAGCTGAAACATACTATGAACATTCAAAGCATAGCAAATTTTGTCTCATTCAAACAAGATAAACTATATAGCCAACCGTAAACTGCAGCTCCCGTCACCTGGCTAAAATTCCAAGGCTCAACAAAATTCATAAAATATGAGTTTGCTCATTTAGACAAAGATCACATGTCTCAACTCGGACCCCTTTTACTGGCATTATTATGATTTTAACATGCACTGGTTCGATTCTTGCCAAGAGAAGAAAATATGAACATGAGATTTGGGGTTACACAAATATGGGACAAAACCCAGCTTTGCCAATAGCCACGTGACTATATTTAACTTCATAATATTCCATTTTAATAGAGGTTAACTAAAATGGACCTCATAGTGTTTTGTGCACAGTAAATGCATAATGTGCTATATAAATGGACATTATATTATCATCCTTGATACTGATGTTAAAAGAGCACCAGCCTTGGTTTAGAATATGACCAGATGAGATTGCTTTTTGGTGGTTCTCATTCATTTACTGAACTTTATTTGAAATCAGATCATTTGCTTTGTTCTTTGCTAGGCACTGATATGGAAGGGGAATAAAATGCACACTTTCTCCCCTGAACACCACTCCTTTGTCATCCTTACTCCCGAGCTTCCTACTGGCTTGAAATTTAACTGGGGCTTAACAAGAGCTCAGAATTTCCAAACACCTGTTGGAGATTAAGACCATTTCTTTTTTCTTCTCCTTCTTACAGTCTAAAAACTTTAAAATGGGGATGACATGTCCTATTTAAAAATCATTCTGGCTACTATAAATGAGAAGTGGGACAGAGTGCCTGTGGATGCATACATCAGTAAAGACTCCAAGACAGGAGTCCAAAAAAGACATTACAGTAGGTTTGGCAAAGTCAGTGGCAGGTGGAGATGGAGAGAGGTGATGCACTTGACATAGAGAAGCGCGGCAACACTGAGAGATCAAATAGATTAGGTATGTGAGCACAGGTAGAGGGAAGAAAATGAGAATGAATTAATACTGATTTGGGGAAGAGGGACTAAAGTTAAATTAGCTTTGCAGGGGAAAACCAAGAGACTGGCTCAGGACATGCTGAATTTGAGATATTTATGCTATATCAAAGCACAGATGTCACTCTGGTGTTGGCTAGAAGAAAGTACAATTCCTAATAAAAGGTTTACATTGAGATAGAAATTTTGGAATTTTTATTAGGCAGATAAGTGAAAAAATAAAGATGCATTGTACTACACCTTCAGGAAATTCAGCATATCAAGGTCAGATAAAGAAGAAGGTAATGTGTGGAAGGGACCTAGCAGAATGCCTAGTGCATATTTAAGTGTAAGTAAAAGTTATTTAATAGTAATAATTTAGCATTATATTTGTGCTCAGATATCAATACAAGATGAATATTATGCCAAAAAGTGAAGCAGCTAAATGTATCTCAAATAGTTTAACCATTTGTAGTTAACCCCACTGAGTTAGTTATGTTTGTAGAGTACATTAATGATTCCATTGATCTACTATTAAGTTTTTTTTCCATTGATCTTCTAAGTTTTAACTTATGTTAATTTTCCCATCTTTTATTTCCTAGAGATTGGTTACTTGCACTTTGTACTACTTTTACTACCTACACCACAATAGAGTTTTTTGAGCCAAATACCTTTCTTTGTGATTTAGCTGAGCAAGAGAAGGAAGAGAACATTGCAATGATGATAAGAAATATATGGGGTGACCTTCTGTTTCCTTCTTCCTCTAGTCTTCTGATTTCCAGAGCTCTGAATGCTCTCATTTGGAATGTAAATTTGCTTTTCAACAAAGGCAACTTTGATTAAGTTCTGTAAGTTCTTGAGTGAAATCTCAGCCAACTCTCAAGGTCTTTGGTAAATTTTTACATTATTTAGTTTCTCAGTTGCATTCAGCCTTACTAAAAGCAAAATCCTTATGAATCATGCATTTTTCTGAATGGGGTATTCTGTGTCATTTGTTCTTCATTTTTGTATCTACATTTTAAGCCTAGGTGCTTCCCCCAACCCTGCATTTTTTTTTTAAGATAAAGAATATTTAGAAGAAGAGTATTTATTTTGCTACGTCTGTGAATGAAGAAACATAATTGATGTTCAGAATTGTGTTCTTGCCCATAATTTCTAGATCTATTCATTATCGTCCTATTTGAAGATATTTCTGTCATATTTTAAATTGCATGACTGACAGAGAAACTTGGATATAACAGAATTTTCCAATGCTGAATATAGATGACATGGAGAACTTGCTCAGAGGTCTAAGAACACAGATGTCTAAGCTGTTATCTTGGGCCAAATTCTCACTTATTTTGCCAAAAGCACATATCAATTAAATGGAGTCAGAACTTTCTGCAATATTACATTCACATTCTGGCTCACTGAATACATCAACATTAAAATTTTTGGGTTGGTTTGTATTTTTCCCTTTGAATTATCTAGGCATCTTGTCACTAACTGTTTTTTATTTGTTTGTTTTTATTGATTTTATCTATCTTTTAAAATTAACACAACTTTTTCATACATCCCAGAGTTTATTTTAGTCCACCCTTAAATAAACTCATAAAATTTGAAAATAAAAACCTTAAGTTATAGTGATGCAGTATTAGTTTTAGAGAAAACAAGGAATGGTAGAAAGAATATCTTTATACAAGCCATACTGAACTGGTTTTGTTTTGTTTTTTTTAATTATTTTTTATTGTTATGTTCAATTAGCCAGCATATAGTACATCATGAGTTTTTGATGTCGTCTTCAATGATTCATTAGTTGTGTATAACACCCAGTGCTCATCACCACACGTGCCCTCCTTAATACCCATCACCCAGTTACCCCATTCCCACCCTTCTCCCTTCTGTAACCCTCTGTTTGTTTCCTAGAGTTAAGAGTCTCTCATGCTATCTCTCCCTCTCTTATTTCTTCCCATTCAGTTTTCCCCTGCTCCCCCTGTGGTCCTTCATGCTGTTCCTTATGTTCCATGTATGAGTGAAACTATATGATAATTGTCTCTCTGCTTGACTTATTTCACTTAGCATAATCCCCTGCAGTTCCATCATGTCGATGCAAATAGTGGGTATTCATACTTTCTGATGGCTGAGTAATATTCCATTGTATATATGAACCACATCTTCTTTATCTGTTGAAGGGCATCTCGGCTCCTTCCACAGTTTGGCTATTGTGGACATTGGTGCTATGAACATTGAGATGCATGTGCCCCTTCTTTTCACTACGTTTGTATCTTTGGGATAAACACCTAGTAGTGCAATTGCTGGGCCATAGGGTAGCTCTATTTTTAATGTCTTGAGGAACCTCCATACTGTTTTCCAAAGTGGCTACACCAGTTTGTATTCCCACCAACAGTATAAGAGGGTTCCCCTTTTTCCACATCCTCGCCAACACTTGTTGTTTCCCGTCTTGTTAATTTTTGCCATTCTAACTGGTATAAGGTGGAATCTCATTGTAGTTTTGATTTGTATTTCCCAGATGCTGAGTGATGTTGAGCATTTTTTCATATGTCTATTAGCCATTTGTATGTCTTCTTTTGAGGAGTGTCTTTTCATGTCTTCTGTCCATTTATTCACTGGATTATTTGTTTTTTGGGTGCTGACTTTGAGTCAAAGTTCTTTATAGATCTTGATACAATCCCTTTATCTCTAATGTCATTTGCAGATATCTTCTCCCATTCCATAGGTTGCCTCTTAGTTTCATTGACTTTTTGCTTTGCTGTGCTAAAGCTTTTTATCTTGATGAAGTCCCAAAAGTTCATTTTTGCTTTTGTTTCCCTTGCCTTTATAGACATGTCTTGAAAGAGGTCGCTGTGGCCAATGTCGAAGAGGTTACTTCCTATGTTCTCCTCTAGGATATTGATGGTTTTCTGTCTCACATTTAGGTCTTTTATCCATTTTGAGTTTATCTTTGTGTATGGTTTAAGAGAATGGTCCAGTTTCATGCTTCTGCATGTGGCTGTCCAATTTTCCCAACACCATTTGTTGAAGAAACTGTCTATTTTCCATTGGATATTCTTTCCTGATTTGTCGAAGATTAGTTGACCATAGAGTTGTGGGTCCATTTCTGGGATCTCTATTCTGTTCCACTGATCTATGTGTCTGTTTTTGTGCCAATACCATGCTGTCTTGATGATCACAGCTTTGTAATATAGCTTGAAGTCAGGCATTGTGATGCCCCCAGCTTTGGTTTTCTTTTCAACAATCCCCTGGCAATTCAGGGTCTTTTCTGGTTCCATACAAATTTTAGGATTGTTTGTTCCAGCTCTGTGAAAAAAGTTGGTGGTATTTTGATAGGGATTGCATTGAATGTGTAGATTGCTCTCAGCAACATAGACATTTTCACATTTATTTGAACTGGTTTTGTGCTTTTTCTTTGCATAATTCGATTGGTGATTTGATTCAAGGAGAAAATGGTGAGATGAATATTAAGAACCAGACATTGCAGAATAGAAAGCTAGTGACACTTGTTTTAGAGTGGTAAAATATTTGGCACACTGTCATCTAATGTACCTTTGAAAGCAAACCACGTTACCAAGGGCAACTGAAAAACAAACAAACAAAAAACAAGAATCAAAAGTTAAGTTAGCTGGCTTCTCTCTGTCAATATCTTCAGTACTGCAGGCCCCACTCATTCAGATTCTTATTTTCTTTTTCTATACAAATTTTAAATTGACCTAGCGTCATTTATTAGAAAGATCACCATTTTTCCCATCACAGTGCAGTGTCACCTTGTGTTACATCAAGGGACTGCATATGTGTGGGTTTGCTAGGCATTCCCTTTTGTGTTCCATTGTTTTATAAGTGTATTTTATTGCCGATACTACAGTCTTAATTATTGTAGCTTTGTAGGTTTTTTCATATGGCAGTGTTTATTCTCTTTTAAGATTATTAAATTATATTGGGCTTATTGATTTCCAGATAAACATTAGATTCAAATTCTTAATTTCCAGAATTCATTCATTTGTTCATTCATAAATCTTATGAAAGACTTTTTCTAGACATTTAACAGAATAAAAAATTGCTCTTCTGTTTCTACCTTTCTAAGATTCTAAAAAATCATACAAAATCATCTAGAATTTTTATTAAAATTCTGCATTGAGTCCACAATAGCTGAACTGTGGAAGGAGCTGAGATGTCCTTCAACAGATGAATGGATAAAGAAGATGTGGTTCATATATACAATGGAATATTACTCAGCCATCAAAAAGGATGAATACTTACCATTTACATCAATGTAGAAGGAACTGAAGGGGATTATGCTAAGTGAAATAAGTCAATCAAAGAAAGAAAATTATGATATGGTTTCATTCATATTTGGAATATAATAAACAGTGCAGAGGATCATAATGGAAGGGAGGGAAAACTGAATGGGAAGAAATCAGAGAGAAAGACAAACCATGAGAGACTCTTAACTCTAGGAAACAAACAGAGGGTTGCTGAAGGGGAGGTTGGTGGGGGGATGGGGTAACTGGGTGATGGGCATTAAGGAGGGCATGTGATGTGATGAGCACTGGGTGTTATACACAAGTACCTGCTCTTCTGACACAGAACTACAAAATTATAAATCTGTATTGTATTATACACTAATTTTGTCATAATTATTATGACTTCACTAGAAAACTTACACATGTAGAGAAATAAATTGGCCTATTTTTTAATATTAAACCAAACTTACATTTCTGGAATGAGTCTAAATTTTTTGTGATGTATTATCCTTTATATGTATTTGGATTTGATTTGCTAATACTTTGTGATTTTTGTGTCTATGCTCATGCAAGAGATTGATCTATAATTTTCTCTTTTTTGTTAATATTTTTGTCAAATTTTGATATCAAGGTTATACTGCTCCCATAAAATGAGTTGAGGAGTTTGAAAGTGTTCCCACCTTTTTTATTCTCTGTACAGTTTGTATTAGATTGGTATTTTTTTCTTTTTTATTTGCGTAGAGGAATTCATAAATGAAGACATTGTGCTGTGGAGAGTTTCTTTTTTTTTTTTTTTTTAAGATTTTATTTATTTATTTGAGAGAGAGAATGAGAGAGAGCACATGAGAGGGGGGAGGGTCAGAGGGAGAAGCAGACTCCCTGCTCAGCAGGGAGCCTGATGTGGGACTCGATCCTGGGACTCCAGGATCATGACCTGAGCTGAAGGCAGTTGCTTAACCAACTGAGCCACCCAGGCGCCCCGTGGAGAGTTTCTTTGTAGAAAGGGTTTTAATAACAAATGCAATTTCTTTAATTGATGTAGAATATTCAATTGTTTTATTTCTTTTGTGTCTGTTTCAGTTAAATTTTTTTTAAATTGTCAATTTCACCTAAATTTTCAAATAGAACTACATTAAGTTGAATATTTAAATTTTAAATTTTGGGGGGATCGCCCATTTTCCATTCCTGAAATGGACTAATCTTTTTTCTCTCTTTTCTCTTTTATTTGTTTTCTTAGGCACTAATCCATGTTATTGCTAATTATGAAAAACAAACTTTCACCCTTGTTAATTTTTCCTATTGTGCATTGTATTACGTTTCATTAATTTCTTCTTTGATCTGCATTATTTCTTTTATCTCACCTCCTTTTGTTTTAAATTGATGTTCTTTTATAATTTGAGATGGCCACTCAGCTCATTGATTATCAACCTTTTTTCTTGCCTTGCATTTTAATTTAAGGCTAAAAGTTTCCTTTAAATATGGCTTTATTTACATATCACACATTTTAATATGTACACTGTACAGAAAGGGACATTCCTGGATTCTCTGCAATAAATTGTGGTGACTTTATGCAGGACTGAATCACTTCCCTGGAACAATAGTGGCCTGAGTGCTAAGTGGAACTCAAGTGCTAGACTTGTAGCCATATGTCAACAATCCAGAAAGATATACTGTGACCGCATGTTCCCATTAGAATAAATACAAAAATGTGCTGTCGGCCAGAGACTAGAAAAGGGACTTGCAAACATTTGTTCAGCAGAACTGAGATGCATAAAGGAATTTAGAAAGCCAGGATGCAGATTCTGACAGCTGTGTTCCTTGTAGGTAGTCATGTTCACCAATCCTAGCCATGGGAAACCCGGGTCAGGCTGAGATCCAGAGTAAGGACTGGGCATCATTTGCACCCAGTGCCTTTGTGACAAAACTGCAGCCATCTCCCAGTTCATCTCTGCATGTCTATGTCTGAGTTTGAGTGTTAGACACCCAGAAAGATGCTTTGGTACTTGATTTGTTTGTGACAAAAACGTACCTCTTGGCTGCTTTTCTTCACAATCTCTTTTTCCTCCCTGGATGTATGCATGTTAGGATAGGGGATGAATTGGTTTTGGGACATGGAAGGAATGCAGTGCTAGGGCTAATGTACAGCATGAATTTATCATGAAGTTATTAAAGCTTAAGGAAGTTCACTTCAGAGAGAATTCTGGCAATATATTTACATGGTCATTTGTTTGGGAAATTTCTTAAAAAGGAAGATATTTTAACCACAGTTTTAAAAGCTTACAAATACCACTATCACACAAAAAATATTACTTGTTGACTTCCTAACTTACCCATATATTATTTTATCCTTTTGACTTCATACTCTAGATTTATCCCTGCTATGGTGTTTGATTTTCTAGAAGCTATGATTTCTCCATCCAAGAAAGTTTTTTGCTAGGATCCAAGCAGAATTTCAAACACTTCATTAAGAGAGGATAATGCAGTTTTAAGTAAATTATTAGTAATATCTTCGAATATACAGTGTCTTTAGCCAGAGCCCTGCCAAGATTAGCAAGAGAGAAAGTGAGACAGATTGACATTTATTAACATATTCATGTTCCTCAGTATTTTCCTTCCCCACCTCCACCCTTACTAAAGAGCTTTGCCTACACAGAAGCCCCCCCCCAAAAAAAAAGCCTGAAAATTACCCTTAAACTTAATAAATTTGGGGACTTCAGGATTGTCCTCTTGCTATTGTCTCCATTGCTATTCCTTTAATAGTTCTCCTTTGACACTTGTATATACAGTAAACCAGGATGACTTTTGCCTAGAGAAATCAAATGCACACTTTATTAAATTTCAGAACTAACAGAATGGGAGACTCACAAAGTCTGAACCTCTTTCTTTTGACCTAAAGTGTGAGAGGCTGGCTAAATAGTCATTACAAGCTTGTCTTATATATGACTTTTCTTTATATGACCAGTTCTCTATTTTATCTTTCTAATTGACAGCTGGATAATGATGAGGTACGTCAGTACCTGGTGACCATGTACTCTTCCCAAGTCCATTCTCTTTCTATACCTTCTCAGTGGGAGAATGGCATGATTGTAGGAATAAAGCACACAGAGATTTCAGATTTTGTAAAGGTAAGCAAGTAAATATTAACATGTATAGTCTTTGATAAGCATGCCAAGTTGAATGTGTGCTGTTACATGTAATCTTACTATCCATGGAAAATGATCCAGATCCAATTTTCCAGTCCTAGCAAAAGATATTCAGTCTATTTCCAACTCCTTCCCCGCCACTGCCCATAAAAAAAGCAGGGGAGAAGAAATATGTGAATATAAGACATGCAAGCTGGGAGCAGTGGATAGATTTTAAAGAGAAGCTTTCGAAGTGAGAAATGAGGGAGGTATTGCATATGGGAGGTCTGTCAAAGACGAGAAAAATTAAAAAAAAATTAAAAACCATTGCTCTGGATTATCTGTCACCTTCATGGTGTTTCAAGAAGTACAAGTCAAATAAAGGGCTTGAATTATTTTGAATTTGTTCTGTTCTCCTGGGCTGTGTCATTTTAACTGCAACACTGCCCTGAGTCTGAACTGTGTGGGTCAGGGCTATGGCAGTATTTGTTTGCATTAAATTTATAACTTCCCCATGAATCAGGGAAATTTTACCCTGTGATATATTATTAGGTTTTCACAGGGTACTTCTGTTTGCTGCTTATCTTTGTAGTGCACTTATTAACTTCTACACATTTCCGATTTTCCCATGAGCCCTCTTACGCACACATTTAATAAAATTATCCCTTACATACTCAGGTTTTATCTCTAGAATTTTTTTGCAATAATACATAATGGGCAGGTTACTGTTTCTCTGGAACTTATATTTTAATGTTGTTTGTAGTATTTCTAAAAAGGAGATTTTTATTCATTGGCTACTCTAGCAACTGAGGAAGTCAAAAGTACACTGAGACTGGCATGGTAGAGAGGCCCCATGGTAGTTCTGTAGCACATCTGTCCTGCTCTATGTTCATGATCCCAAAGCCAGAGAATGCTCTTAGACAGAGTTTGGGAAGCCAATAGCATGAAGGGGAATTACCTATAGGTGGCCTTTAGAGTAAGCCCAGAGAATATGTTTATGGTACCAAGTGTCTGCTAATCATCTGGATCTCAGTTCCCAAATGTTTGACTGAAAGATCTCTTTGAGTAGTTTTGCTTACATAGTTTCTGTGATGTATGTACAGGATTTTAAAACTTATTAGTATTCTGAACTTCGTGCTGGATCAGAACCAAAAGAGAAACTATTGCTGGCTATAGATATGAACTTGACCTTCATCACAAATGATCAAATAAATAAATAAATAACAGCCACGGAAGGCTTGTGTAAAATGCAAATATGACCTCTTCTTATTGTATCTTGGACAGACAAGATAAAGGGAGTGTACTAAAACAGTAAGATTACAGAGACTTCTTTCAGGTGAGTGGAAAGAAGGAGGTAAGATCAATTATCTCAAGTATCTTTCTTATGTCTTATGCTTAAAGCTGAACTTCTTCTTCTTTTTTTTTTTCCAATAAGGACCAAGTTCTTTCTGGGAAAGAGGGTAAATATATGCTGGGGGAGGGTATAGGAGATTTCTAAGGAGGAGACATTGCTGGGTAGAACTATCCCAAAATTATCACAGGGTTAACAAGAATTGCCAAAAAGGTTACAAACCTCATGCTGATCTTATGTTCTTTTTCTTTTAATTTTTAACTACACGGATATAACCTAATGAAAACAACACAAATCACTGTATTACAGTCTTCCAGCATCACAAATAAAGAGAAACCATGTCCCCAGCCAGAGGACATAATGATATAACCCATAGTCTCTAAGGTCTAGAGGTAGGTAGCACGCACTGATTTTTGAGAGAAGACAGTTCATGGGTCCCAGAAAGATTGGATAATTCTTCCGAAAGAGGAGAGAGGGGCAGCATTTTCATGACAGGCGCCCAGTGAGTAGAGCAGTGATGGCTTTGTTACAGGGTACCCTCATTGTGCCAAGATTCCACTAAACACAAAATCCAGTAATTTTCCTTTGGTACAGTTGAATGGAGCTAAGGTTCTGATTCATTGACTATAGATAATGCTCAGATGTTGATTTTTCACTTTATTCCAGCAAATAAGACCACTAATTCAACATTCAAATCAACACTTACATCATTATAACAAAATGGTTAACCTTCCAAGAATGTGGAACACATTCTTTTGACTGCCTGGTGGTTATCTCTGGGGTTTCTCACAGTATGACACATGATAAAAGGAAAAAAACCCTAAGAAAATGAGGGCAAGAAAGATTCTCCTGGGAATTCTTCTAACTTAAGTATAGTATTTTGCAAACCCAATGGTAGTACTGTCTTTTAATGTAGATACCTGAAACGTTACAGTGCTTCATACATATTAAAACAGGAAATACAGCAATGGCTTCTTTGTGATTATTTCTAGTCACCAGGTATTTCTTACTTTGATTTTACCACCTTTTTTACTTTGTGCTTCAAAGAATTCAGCTAAACCTACCATTTAACAACTTTTCTATTGCATTGTACAGATACAGTATAGGTAACTTAAAACAAATTATTGGTTGATCTTGCCTTTTTAAGGTAATTTTAGTTGATTATGTTCAATCATGTTGTGTACTTGTTACTGCTTTTGTTGTCTTGATAAATTCTGAATTAACTTGTTTCTTTCATTTTCTTCTCAGTAGACCATTTGGTTCTTTCTCTTATCTCTTCGTTTTGTCTGATTTAATGATTATTTTGTTGATCACTTATCTGCAGTTCCTATTACTGCCACTGTTCTTAATTATTTGAGTGCTTACACCATTTTCTCTTAAAATAGAGATTCATTTTTAAAGTCCTGCCAATTAGTCTCTCACACCTTTAATGATGTTTACTACAACAAGTAGCAAGATTTATTTCAGATTTCAGTTTCTCCCTCTCTCTCTCTCGATCTCTCTCTCTCTCGGTAAAAGTCTATGAGAATGAGCACTGAAACAATAATGTGATGAAAAATATCATTTTGAAAAATTGTGGTCCTATATTTGTTGCTGATAATAATTGAGAATCAATCACAAAAGGCATGATTTAGTGAATATGCAAAGATATGGATGATGAAATGAGGTAAAAGTACAGAAAATAGAGATTAAATTGAAATATTGAAAAGCCAAATTTTTAAAAATCTGGACCAAAAATATATGATTGCATCATTCCTAATTCATTTGAAATATGTATCTAATAAGACTCAGCCTTGTAAATTTGTCAGATAAGTATGTAGTACCGAGAGTCTTTATATAGGGGTAAATAAATGAAGAGCTTTATGAGAAAAACAAAGTTATTAGATATTGTTTTTGGAAAGCTACCATGCCATTTCTAATCAAAGAAAAGCAAGAAGTTATGGGGGAGTGTGTTGGGGAGAATCAGCCTCTGTCTAGCTCACATATATTACGTCTACAACTTATAGGATTGTATAAACATAGAAATATCATGTCTCATAATTGAAATGCCTATTGGAGCATATCTGTTCCAAGCCGCAAATCTGATCTACATGTTGCTTCTATATTGTAGAGACAACTCTGCCCACCAAAGATTCATGCTCTTCTTCCATGGATTGAAGCAGGTGCTGGGATAAAGCTATCCAGCCAAGCATATTTTTTTTAGCCCTCTTGTATCTAAGCAGAGGCATGATTAATTCTGGCTAATAAATGTGAGCAAAAATCGGGTGCCTGGGTGGCTCAATTGGTTAAGCAACGGCCTTCGGCTCAGGTCATGATCCTGGAGTCCCTGGATCGAGTCCCGCATCGGGCTCCCTGCTCGGCAGGGAGTCTGCTTCTCCCTCTCCCACTCCCCGTTTGTGTTCCCTCTCTCGCTGTGTCTTTCTCTGTCAAATAAATAAATAAAATCTTAAAAAAAAAATGTGAGCAAAAATAATGACTATCACCTCTTCAATAGAAGAGTTGTGTTCTATGCGTCTTTTCTCATGCTTTTCCCCCACACCATGGTAAACTTGTTGGCCCACGTGGAAGAGCTCGGCATTACAAAATACAAGGGGTCTGAATCCTTGAGTCTGCTTGGAGGAAAGCTAATAAGGCACATCTGTTCAGGTTGGCACACTTTTTTCTATAAAAGACAGTATTTTAGGGTTTGTGGACCACATGTCAGTCACTTCTCTTTCTTTCCCTCCTCCTCCTTCTTCCTCTTCTTGTTCTCCTTCTAAAACCTTTAAAAATGTCAAAATCATTCTTAGCCTGTGAGTCATTTACAGTCTGTGCGACAGATAAGCCTGCGGTCCTAGTTTGCTAATCCCTGTACTAAACCAATGAAATTTGGAGGTTTTGTAATAGCCGTGAGCATATTCAGATTAATGCACTCTGTAACAGGGGGTGGCAAACTTCATCCCCAGGCTAAATCTGTCCTGTGGCCTGTTTGTATGAATAAAATTTTATTTTGACACAAACAGACCCATTCACTTCCATAATCTCTGTGGCTACTTTTGCACTACAAAGGCAGAGCGGAGTGGTTACAACAGAGGCTTACCGCCAGCAAAGACTAAAATGCTGTCTGTACCTTCACAGAAAAAGCTTGCTGACCCCTTTTCTAGTTACTTTGATAGTAGTTTCCTTGTCTCTAAAAGTATCTCTTCATTAATATGGCAGTCACAACTCAGGGCAGCTCGTTTTCCAACTTAATAGAAATTTCTCCCTCACATTAAGACAAAATCTCTTTTCCTGTAACATCGTCCATTGATCCTCATTCTTCCCCTATAACCTCACAGCCTAAGATGTTCCTCTTCTGCAGAGCAGCCTCTCAAACATTGGGGTAATTCTGAGAAGAGGAAAATGAGGTACAGTAGATCTATCACTTGCTTACCACAAAGAGGTGTAGTTTACTCTCTTTTCCTTATAATTCCCCGAAGTATTCGTTAGAACTTGAAAAAGAAACAACTAGCTCAAATTGTCCTCAAAAGTGAGTTTTTCATGTATAAATCCTAAATTTGGGAAAAAAAATATAATTTTCAGTTGTATGTTTCTACTCTGAGAGATATTGGAGTTATTCCGTTTTGCTTTAATGACATTTAGGATGAGATTGTATAATGATTGGCATTTGGTAGTGAGGCTGTGGGGTCAGACTGACCTAAAGTCTAAATATGACTTCATCGCTAATAAACGGTGTAACTCTGATCAAATTCCTTAAGTCGCTATGGTTCAACAACACTTATCTGTCAGATTGAAGAACTGTTACTTAGAAATACTATCTTAGAAATAGGTGTGTTTTGAGTATTAAAAGAGAAAATAAATGAGTAATATTCTGCACTATCCCTAACACATCAGAAACATTAATAAAATGTTATTTATTATGGTGCTAATGCATACTTTGTTTCTTTTGTAGACAGGCATTAAGAATAGTATTTTATTGCCATGTTGCCTATACACACTGTCACACAAGGAGCACGGTGTGTGGGTTTTGAAAATTTGTATTGAGTTCAGTTAAAAATCAAGTTATGTTAAGACCATCCTAACTCTTTTGCACAATTCTTTAGGTTTTTTTTTACAAGTTCTACTATACAATTGTACATTTGTTTGTTCATGTGCATTCTTAAAACCTACTTTAGTTTGGCTTTTGTAAAGTTTTAAGCTGTTTTGAGAGCACATACAGTACTTATGAAGACCATCTCCCATTTGCTGCCTTTATTTATCAGACTAAGAGGAGAGTCATAGATTCTTAGAGTGAATGAGAACTACTCCACCTAAGGCATAATAGCTTTAACAACATTTATTCGGTATTCGACAAATATTCATTGACTGTCTGCTCCATACCTTATGACAGTTCTCATCTGTGTTCTCTTGGAACATTCAGTCTAGTGGGGGAGAAAGACAGTCAACAGGTTAACAATAAATAAACAAAGGCAATGTGGTAATGAGATCAAGGTTACTTTTCTGAGAACAGAAATGCCTCTTATCACTAAGGCTCAGCTCAAAAGCTACCTCGTCAGAGAGAAGATACGAGGTAAGAACACTCCAGGCTAAGAGAACTGCAAGTAAAAACTCCTTGAGTTAGAAATGAGACAATGTGGGAAAAAATAGCATCAAGGGAAGACGTCATGTTGGGATGGCTTAAAATTACATATTTCAACTTGTCTGATCAACAGAAAATGCTTACTGTAGGAAAATTTGTCTTCGTTTACCACCTTTAGTTGTTTCTAGTTTAGTGTTTTAGAATTGTGCAATAATATCAGCCTAACTCTCCTAATGTTTGTCTCTTTAATACCAAACTTCCTCATTTCTTTTCAACATTACTGGTAGTGTAATAGGAAGTGTTCTGGCTTTGTTGTTAGATAAACACCAACTCTGATATATATTAGCTTGGTAGTCTCAGGAAAATTACATGATCTTTCTTAGCTCCAGTTTTCTCTTTTGTAAAATAAAGAAAATCACACTCAGCTCCCAGGAATATTGTGAGGATTAAATGAGAGAACTTTGTAAAGTACAAAGATAGCACCAGGCACATAACATGTGTTAAATGAAAGGCGGCTATAATAATAACAGTCATTACATTCTTATTACCCTTGTTTTATAGCAGCTCTCCTGTTCGTCAATGTTCCTCTGAAAGCACAGGTCCTAGAATTTAATATAGAACTCTAGGTAGGGTTCATTGAGGTCATCAAGTAGGAACTATTGTATTCTTTGTTCTTTACACTTCACTTTTATAATTGAGGTCTACACTGAAATGTTTTTGGCAAGTATATGATACTTATAGTGACCTCCTTGTAAACAAATATTTTGATCTTGTTTGCATATGTTTACCTTTTTTCTCTTTTTATGAACTGTTAGAGTTCTGAAACTTAGATGGGAGGCAAAGTAAAACAGAGGATAAAATCCTGGCTTTGTGGCCACATCTGGCTTTCAATGCTGGCTTTGAATCTGTCTGAACTGGAGCAAGTTGCTAAAATATTCTGAGCATTTTCCTCATTTGTTGAAAGTGGATGTTAATAATTAACTCTGTAGTGTTTTTGTAAAGATTACATAGGATAATATATTTAAAGTGTTAACATAAAGTCTATTATTATATAGATTAATAAGTAATAATAGATCAATAAATGGTGGCTATCGTTAACATTCTATTAAACTTACTTTGTTAAATTGTTACTCTAAATAAGTATCTCATTTTAATTTTTTAAAAGGTTTTATTTATTTATTTATTTGAGAGAGCGAACGAGCATGCACAAGCAGGGGGGAGGGGCAGAGGGAGAGGGAGAAACAGACTCCCCACTGAGCAGGGACCCTGAAGTGGGGCTCTATCCCAAGACCCTGAGACCATGATCTGAGCCGAAGGCAGATGACCAACCAACTGAGCCACCCAGGGACCCCAAGTATCTCTCTTTTTTAGATCCTTTTCTGTAATCTCTACATATGTTTTCTTCCATTTTTGAGTCAGGCATAAATTTTATTAATGCTCTACTACATTTATGATCACATGATTGATGTGACTTTGAAAAGATCAAGGCTAAGTGTAGTGCCCCAGGATAAGCCACAGGATATCTCTCTGTATGCAAACTAATCCACAGGTGGATATGGACAGTCAGCCATTGCCAAAGATACCTTTGTTCTTTCGAGATGTATAAGCTGTTGATTTATATGTAGTCCAGCCTTCCTTGGATTGATGTGCGATTATATAACAGATGGCTTGGGTAGATATCAATGTAAAAATTAACTTTATTATCCTTAATTTGTGAAATATGTTAAACAAATTGCTATTTTTAATGATTGCTAAAATGTTTTTTTATGACTTATTTGTGCAAATCACACTCTCGTTTATTAGAAGCAAATAGTAATACATATGAATGGTCATTTTACTGCAATCCCTATGGTCTTGACATTTGCAATGGTTTCTGTTTATTCCTGACTATGGAAAAAGCTGTTCTTCATTCCAACAAATTATAGTATAAGGACCTATTTGATAAAGCATTCTCCATTCTGCTGTGTAAAATTGCATGGGTATATCTTCATACATTTTGACTTGTTAAATCCCCTATCAGAAGGTGTCAAGCCATACTATTTGATTTTGATGTAATTTATGTCAGTACTTTAGAATCTCAATAATAACTCTATTGACAAGTAGTGCACTCTGGGACTTTGGGATTTGGGAAATGAGATGGGAAACCCATTCCAATTACACCATAAAAGGTAATCATAACTTTTATAAATGAATAAAATAACCAGTTGAAGTGAAGTCAGATGAGTCTAACTTAAATAATATAAATGTAATTAAGCAATAGTGATTCCAAATTTTACGCCATCGTAGTACCTTTTCAAGACTTTATACCTTGCAAAATTCTGTTCTTAAGGGAAAAAAATAGAAAAACATTTTTGAGAGGAGATGTAGTATATTCTTGGTCTCAAAATAGAAAAAAATTTGATTTTTTTGTTCATAATTTTTCTTCCTTGTAGAGACTTATGAGACAGGAAACGTATATTTATGTTGAAATTAATTTTGCAGACCTTTTTCGATAATAATATACATTCTTATTTCAATTTTAAATGCAATTCAATTCTTCAATTCTAAAATACAGGAGGATGTCATAAAGATTGGTAATTAGGCTATACAGGGGAAAATTGCCTTGAAGATGTTAATTTTAAAATCAACAGGGTTTACTTTTTGATCTTGTTTTTATCTTGTCATTTGCAATGATATCATCAAATCTTTATTTTCTTCTTTAAAATAAAAAAATGAACAGTACTGAAGACTTAAATTTGAGACCTGATTGCTTTTTATATTTTAGTTTACTAATCATCTCTTTTTTCTTTTAATTTAAAATTAGGTTAAAGTGATTTAATAAATAGTTTATAATTATGTCTAAAGATGTTCATAGCATCATGAGGCAAGCAAATCCATTGCTATGGCTTATTGATATTGATATTGGTATTCTGATTTAATAAGACAACATACACTATATGGCTTAGGAAGAGATGAATCTTCTTTTTCTTTAAGAAGAGGCTACAGTATTCCATCAAGGCTAATTTTGGTTAGGATATATCTCATCAAATGGTTTTTAACAAAATGTACTAGAGAACATGAAATCACACAGTGTATTTAAAAGGAGGCCAAAAAGAATGCATGTAAGTTTTATTGATTTAAAATTGTATTAGCTTCATTTTAAAAATCATTTACTTATCTGAGTTAAATAGATTTCAATTTTGACCTTAATTCATTGAGCACCTTAAAATGTATTAAAGAGCACTGTTAGAAGGCTGTGGGCTATGGGTAAAATATGGGATATAATAATTGATAGTTGTAGTCAATGGGCTCCCTTGAATTTGTAAGGTGAAGAAGTGAGTCAGGTTCACTTTTGCAATCCTATTCACGCAAAGAGCTGGGCATATCTAGGTTGTACCATAAAGATTTTCGGAATAAATCAATAAATGAATGAATAAATAAATAAATGCTAACACAAATACATTCAGAAAAATATTGGTAGTAAAGGTAGCCTTGAATTTTCTGAGGACAGTCTCTTTTTCTCTATGCACACACACACGCATACACACACATTTTTAAAGGATTAAGAATCAATTTTATGAGTTTCTAGTCCAAAGATGGTGACATAAGGGGCGCCTGGGTGGCTCAGTTGGTTGGGCGTCTGACTCTTGATTTTGGCTCAGGTCATCTTCTCAGGGTTGTGGGACTGAGCCCTGTGTGGGGCTCCATGCTCAGCAGGGAATCTGCTTGAGATTCTCTCTCTCCCTCTCCCTCTGCCCCTCAACCCACTCACGCTCTCTCTCTCTTTCAAATAAATAAATAAAATCTTTGAAAGAAAGATGGTGACATAAGAGGCTCCTGGACTCACTTTTCTCCAGTGGGCACACCAAATCTACAGCTACCCACAGAGCAATTCCTCTGTACACATAGGTGAATGAGAAAATAGCCACATAGAAATAGGTAGGAAAAGCTGAAACTCACTCCCACCATACACCCCACCCCTGGCTCGGTGACATACTACTGGGAAAAAACTCACAACTCAGCTTCTCCTAGAGGCATGAAGGATTTGAACCTCACATCTAGCACCCAGACCTCTAAGACTTTTACCTGATTGTTGAGCCCCCAAAACTCCTAGCTCTGCAAACCAACAGGGCTCACATGCAGGAGACCCACAAGACTGTAGTAAGCAAAGAAACAATACTTAACAGTCTGATGCCCTCACTTTTGCAGCTGCTGCCCAGTGTATACACTCCTTGATTACCTGGCTCTAGTGCCCAGTGGGGCTTGTGTTCGAAGGTCCCATAGCTCTATAGCAGCAACAAAAACCAGTTCTTAAGCAGTTACCCCCTCAAGACACAGTACAGAGGGAGCAGATAGAAAGGCCCAATGTCCAATCTTTCCTTGTAAAGACCAATTGAATATTTTAAAAGCTGCTGCCTGAAGGTCCAGCTTCCAAACAGCCTGCATGTATGTGCGGACTGAGATCTTCCCCTTTAGGTATTGACAGGTCTTGGCACACTCTCAACTACTGAAAGTCCTTACAAATAAAATAAACTGCTTGGACAACCACAAAGGTGTGAGAGACAACCAAGAGCTAGGGAAGGGTTGAATGATAAGATTTATCTCTTACACAAGACCACTCCATCAAGACTTGGCAATGTGGCTGATTTATCTAATATGCAGAAACCAACACAGAGAGTCAAGGAAATTGAAGAAACAGAATATGTTGCAAACAAAAGAACAAGATAAAGCTCCAGAACAACTTTGATGAAAAGAAAAAAAGTAAGGGATTTACTAGATAAAGAATTAAAAATAATGGTCATAAAGATGCTCACTGAAGTCAGGAGAACACTGCATAACCAAAATGAGAGCTTCAACAAAGACACAGAAAGAAATAAGTACCAAACAGAAATCACAGAACTAAAGAATATAAGAACTGCACTAAAAAATTCAATAAAGGGGGTTCAACAGCATACTAAAATAAACATAAGAAACAGCAAACTCAAAGATACATAGAATTCATTCATCCAATCAGAGGAGCAAAAAGAACAAAGAATAAAAAAGAGCAAAGATAGCTTAAGGGATTTATGGGACAACATCTAGAGGACTGATATTCATGTCATAGGGGTCCCAGAAGGAGAAAAGAGAGAAAAGGGGGACAGAAACCTTATTTGAACAAATGAATTGTATCAAAAATAAATACCTAGGAGTAAATTTAACCAAGGAGGTGAAACATCTGTACACTGAAAACTATAAGACATTGATTAAAGAAACTGAAGGCAAAAAATAGAAAGGTCTTTTTCCATGCTCATGGATTGGAAGAATTAATATTGCTAAGATGTTCATACTACCTAAAACAGTCTACAGATTTAATGCATTTCCTATCAAAATTCTAATGGCATTTTCATAAAAATAGAAAAAAAATTCTAAAATTTGTATGGAACCAAAAATAACCCTGAGTAGCCGAAGCAATCCTAGGAAAGAAGAACAAAGCCAGAAGAATTACTCTTACTGTTTTCAAACTATATTACAAAACTATAGTAATCAAAACAATAGAGTATTGGCATAAAAACAGACATATAGATCAATGGAACAGAATAGAGAGAGCCCAGAGATAAACTCAAGCATATTTGGTTAATTAATTTATGACAAAGGAACTAAGAATATACAATGGGGAAAGGACTGTATCCTCAACAAACAGTGTTGGGAAATTGGAAAACCACATGCAAAAGAATGAAATCAGACCACTATCTTATACCATTCAGGAAAAATCAACTCAAACGGGTTAAAGACTTGAACATAGATCTGAAATCATACAACTCCTAAAAGAAAACAAGGGTGTAAGTTCCCTGACATTAGTCTTGACAATGATTTTTTTTTGTATCTGACACCAAAATCAAAAAGGAACAAAAACAAAAGTAAAAAATGGTACTATACCAAACTAAAAGGTTTCTGCACAGCAAAGGACACTTTCAACCAAATGAAAAGGCAACTACTGAATGGAAGAAGATATTTGCATATCATGCATCTGATAAGTAGTAAATATCCAAAATACATAAAGAGCTAATACAACTCAATAGCAAAACAAAACAAAACAAAACAAAAAAACCCACAAACAACTCAATTAAAAAATGGCAGAGGAAATTAATAGACATTTTTCCAAAGAATGGATAAAACTGATCAACAGGGACATGAAAAGGTGCACAGTATTACTCATCATAATCAGGAAAATGAAAATGAAACCCAAAATATCACCTCACACCAATTAGAATGGCTATCATCAAAAAGACAAGAGGTAACAAGTGTTTGCAAAGGTATGGAGGAAAGGGAACACTTGTGCACCGCTGATGGGAATATACACTAGTGCAGCCACAGTGGAAAACAGCATGGAGGTTGTCAAAAATTTAAAATAGAAATATCATATGATCCATCCATTCCCTTATAGGTATATATCAGAAAGAACAAAATCACTATCTCAAAGCGATCTGCACACCTATGTTCATTGCAGCATTGTATCAGTGGAAATAATGGAAACAACCTAAGTATCCATTGAAGGATAAATAGATAAATAAAATGTGATATATATAAGGGAAATATATATGTATTATATATTTTATTATATTTATTATATTAATATATAATTATCCATATATTAGTTATTAATATATCTCTATATTAAATATATTATTTATAATTATATATAGTTATATTATATATGATACATATATATGAATATTATTCCACTATATGAAAGAAGGAAATCCTGCCATTTGTGACAACATGGATGGACACTGAAGGCATTATGCCAAGTGAGATACTTCTGACAAAGAAGGACAGATACTGTATGATCTTACTTATATGTGGAATTTTATAAAATCAAACTCATAGAAACAGAGAACAGATTGGTGCTTGCCAGAGTTGGGAGTTGGGGGTTGAGGGAAATGGATGAAAGTGATCAAAAAGTACAAACTTTGAGTTATAAAATAAGTAAGTTCTTGTGATGTAAGGATAGCACAGTGAATATAGTTAACAGTACTGTATTGTGTATTTGAAAGTTGCTATGAGAGTAAATCTTAAAAAAAGGTTATAACTATTTGAGGCGATAGATGTTTACTAAACTTATTGTGGTCATCATTTCACAATATATATGTATATCAAATCATTGCATTTTAAACTTTAATACAATGCTATTGTCAATTATATCTCAATAAAACTGGAAAAAAGAATCAGTTTTGTTTCTGATTGTTATTGACACAAAATATTCTCAAAAAATTAAATGATTGAAGATGAGGAAAAAAAATGGGTGAGAATATAACAAGGTCAGACTTAATATTAACTCACAGGAATTTACACCATGACATCCTGTATACTTGTCCATCTTTCTAGGCTTCCTTACAGCCAATGCAGTGAGAGAAACTGTTACCTGATTCACAGTGTCTTTGCAGAAAACTATCTGTCAGGGGAAGCTAAACTTTTCCTGAAACTTAGACCCAAGAGGAATTTTTTCCATGGGTCCTTAAGTAGAATTCTCCTGACCTGAAACATGTTCGATTCAGATAGAATGTTCTGTGGTGTTGTTTCTCATGGTAAATATAACACAAGCAACATGACAGACATAATTTACTTGAAATTTGGTCCAGATGCATTATGAATTCTACTTTTATCTTTGATAAATTAAATGTCCAGAGCAGCAGTTTTCATGTATTCTGCAGATTGCAAGAGAGCTTGTAAGTGTCTTAGAAGCTCCTTCAGAGAGATGAGGCATGGGGCTAACTGAAGTGCAAGCAATACAGACGAGAAACAGCTCTGTTCTGCATAAAATTTAAGAAATGCTTTAATTCCATAAAAAAATTGGAAAATCACTAGTCTATAGAAATGTTAGACTTTTGAAAAATCATTCTGAATGTTTTGAAAACTCAAGTTCATATATATATATATATATATACATATATATATAATTTTGACTTGTTTTAAAAATTAATAGCAGCACTGAATTTGAGGCTGTAATCTTGTATTTGTAATTTCATGTTTACCTGGGTGGGAGGGGAAAGCTGAAAAATGAATAGCCTGATGAATATATACTATCTTGGCAAAAGAAAAGATATTCTAATTTCCAAGACCAAACCAGCTCTGTCTGGTATAGATAAACCAGCTCCTCACTTCACACACAGATCAATCACACTCTAGGCTGCCTGAGACTGATTGAGATGATAATTTAATAAATGAGGAGCCAGAGTGAGTTCAGTGAACTTTATATGAAAGGACATAAGAATGGATTTCCTGGAGTGAGTCCATCCCATGTCACCAGGGCAGGAGTTGGACCCAGGAATGGATTATGATAACTATCAAGTGACTTCTTAGGAGGGGCTGTGCATACGTGCTAGGGAATGAAACTCCAGGATTAACCACGTAGAGTGCCATGCCCATTGGCATTTTCCTTCCTAAAACTCCTGCATTTAAAGAAATCACTCTCTATTTGATGACTGCCCGTAGCAAATACTCAAAAACGTGTTATTCAGTAAATACATTTAATGTGCACCATAACATTCTCCAAAGTCAAAATTATTGGTTTTCTTTCCCATTTTTTAACACTTGGTTTGGCATTATGCACCCCAAGGAAAGTATATCACTGAGCTAAGATACTGGAGACAAGTGTAATAAAAATGTTTTCCTTTTTTCAAATTCTACATTACTGAATAAAACATATATAAATCATATTTTCACAAAGGAACCTCCCAATTAAACTGGGATGGCAGGGCATAACAAAATGCAGAATTGTGCAAGAGACTAGGGGCTAAAAACTGCTGGTCTTCTCACTAGCTTTTCTCAAAAAGCTTTTTTGATAAGTACATCTGTCTATCAGAATGAAAAAAAATAAGGACTGTATGGAGTTTAATTATTTATGTAGCAATTAAATAAATCATATACTAACAATTCACCGTAAAAAACTTTCCTTGTTCTAAGTTTTATGAAAAAACCATCTTTCTCTGACCCTTGAGAAAAAAGAATATTGTTAAAATATAGCATTCATTTTTTTTAAGTTTTTTCAAGTAGACGGAAAAATACTTTTGTCTTCATAACTGCTTGAAGTTCTGTATCAGTTTCTAAAGTTAAATAATTCTAAAAATTAACGTCAACTTTTATTTGGGCCCTTCTTTTCTCACACTGCTGTCAGTAGGTTGTACCATGGGATAGGGGAAGACAGAAAGGGCTTTTTCTGTAAAGTAAAAGCTCTAATGACAAAGAGATCTGGCTATTTGCTCCCACTTATGCATGAGTCTAGATTGCTCCAAATACTGCTTCTTTCATTTTATTTCCTCCTTCCATATAGCATCATATTATGCTATAATGAAATTAAAATATATCTAATAATATATTTATAGTTAGAACAAATGATCTTTCATTATTCCACATTTCAGTTTTGAGAAAGTATATGAAATTGTGTCAAGAATATATTTGCTTCTCTTCACATACAAACATGGCTTTGATTTCAACTCTGACACTTACTTGCTGAACGGCCTTGGCCAATCATTTAAGATCTCTAGCTTTAGTTTCCCCATCTGTAAAATGGGTACAATAATACCCATCCTGGATGATTGCCTTGAGGCCTAAAGAACATCTACACTTAGCATAATGCAGAATATCAAAGGATTGCATTATAGGGGTGCCTGGGTGGCTCAGTCAGTTAAGCAGCTGCCTTCCGCTCAGGTCATGATCTCAGCGTCCTGGGATGGAGCCCCGCATAGGGATCCCTGCTCAGTGGGGAGTCTACTTCTCCCTCTCCCTCTGCCTGCCACTCTCCCTGCTCATGCTCTCTCTCTCTCTCTCAAATAAGTAAATAAAATCTTAGAAAAAAAGGATTATGTTACAAATGGTAGTTTTCATTATTATTTGTGGGGGTGTTTTTAAATGAAAACCTTTAACGTATTAAAGTCATCAACTATCTGGGCTACCTTACCCACCTGAACTTTTCTCCACTTGTTAGCAGGCAGCATAAGCATGCACACTCTGACTCACACGATTTGGGTTCAAATTCTGGTTCTAACACCTACGGTTATGTGCCCTTGAAGAAAACCTTAAGCAGTTTTGTATTCCACCTGTAAAATGAGACTGTTCTAATTCTTATCACCTCATTTGATGGTTGTAGAGATTAATGAGATGAAACAAATTAATAATCAATAAAAGTACTTCCTAAAATATACATCCCTGTGAGAATGTAGGCTGTAGGAGATCAGGTGCCTTATCTGTCTTGTTTACCACTGTATCTCCACCATGTAAATGGTGCCTGGCATGTAATGGACCTTTGATGTATGACAATGTGATGAGTGAAGAGACAGTGCCACTCGCATAAAACACAGTCATTATCTGAATTACCATTCTTCACATGTGCTTTCCTCCAGATCTGAGTGTTCTCTTCACATTCATCTTTACACTCAATTCTCAGCTTACTGCTCTTGCCTATGAGGAGCCCCTCAACTGAAATGTTGTTCTTTATTTCTATTCACCCCAAATTAACCAGTTCTTTGTGTTCCATATGAAGTAGAGCCTTCTTAAAGAAGACAGTCTTATAAAGTTTCTAATCCCAGGGTACCTGGGTGGCTCAGTCAATTAAGCATTGGACTTTTGGTTTCGGCTCACATCATGATCTTGGGGTTGTGAGATCAAACCCCCACTTTAGGCTCCGAGTTCAGCACAGTCAGCTTGTCCCTCTCCCTCTGCTCCCCCCCCACTACTTGCACACACACTCTCTCTCTCTCTCAAATAAATAAATAAATAAATAAATAATAAAATCTTAAAAAAAATAAAGTTTTTAATCCCATAGTTTGTCTCTTGGATTTTCACCTTTGATTGTGTTCACTTTAGATTTTGTGTATTTTATCAGCTTCCTTTGCCTAAATTTGAAACAAAAGTATGTGTGTTGGGAAATGGAGGAAAGGATTATATCAACTTTGTACTGAAGACTTAGTTCATGTATGAGTTTTCTATTGCTGCTGTACCAAATTAACATAAAGCTAGTAGTTTAAACAACATGAAGTATTTATATTACAGTTCAGGAGTTCAGAAATCTGAAATGGATCTCGCTGGGCTAAAATCGAGGAGTTAATGGGGCTATGTTCCTTTCTAGAGGCTCTAGGAAAAAAAAATAATTTTCTTTCTTTTACCAGCTTCTAGAGACTGCCCTCATTCCTTGGATCTTCACCCCTTCCATTTTTTAAACCTAGAAATGACCAGTTGAGTCTTTCTCACATCACCACTCTGATACTGACTCTCCTGCATCTGTCTTGCATTTTTTAGGACACTTGTGATTACTGTGAGCTCACCCAGATAATCTAGAATAGTCTCTGTAATATAAGGTTAGCTGATTAGCAATCTTCATTCCATCTGCTGCCATAATTTTAGTGTCTCTTCCATGTAATCTAATGTACTCACAGGTCTGAGAATTAGGGCATGGACATTTTTGGTAGATCATCACTCTACCTACCGTAGTTCACTATCCTTAAGATTCTTCTTTATGGTCAGCTAGGATTACCTGACTGAAAGCTCAGTTCTGCCACCTCTCTGGTACTAGTTCATTCATTAGTTGGGAAAAATTTGGGCTCCCAAATTTTAGCATTTAAACAATTCCTGTTTCTTTGACCAGGCTTCACCTGGCAGCAAATTTCTCACACTGGTGTCACTGTTTCAATTCTCCTAGTCCATGTTTGTGCCTAATAGCTTTAGGACTAACCACTCCCTTGTTCTAAAGTTACCTCCCTAGCATGAGTCTGTCTTTACTCTGTGAACTATGCTTAGGACTCCAATTATTGTGACTTCTATATATGACAGTTTTCAAACTGCTGGTCACCTTGTTCTGATATATCTGTCAGGACATGACTAATATCATGTCTTAAATTTTCTGAAGTGAACCACCTGCTTTGATTAGCATTCTCCTCTCTTAACTGTGTCCTCAATTCTAGCTTCTGGTGACCACAGACATTTTGTAATATGGTACCTGCAACATTCTAATTGGTGAGTCCATCCAGACTTAGGTAATTCCTCACCACCCAGATGACTCATTCCTGTTTTGTTTGTTTATTTGTTTGTTTGTTGTTGTTTGGTAGAGGGGCGCATCTTTCAAACTCTCACTTTAAACAAAATCTTTCTTTTTTTGTCCATGTGTATATCTCCCTCCTCTAGCTTAAAGTTTCTTCCTTTGATTCTTCTTTATCAACAAATTTCCACACACTCTCTATCCCCAGGTCCAGGAGTACTGGTGAAGCAAGAGAGGAACCTGGTGCACAAAATTTGAGGAAGAACTCACTGACAGGATCGTGGAATTGCAGCATCAGTCAGCCTTTTCATGACCTCTAGAGTAGGTGTCTCCTTAAATTTTGCATTTAAGCTCTTCTCTTGCCTCACACTAGTCCATGCTAATGCTTCACCTCATATTTAATTAAAATAATTATTAAATCTTTACTGTCTCTACTCACTGCCTCATTTGTCATTATAGGAGAAGAAAAAAAAGGGCTACCCTGTGCTCCACAAAAGGAGTGATCCCTTAAAGTATACTTCAAATGGGAGCATGATCTGTCAACCCTGACCTCCCATGTGACTGATCAACCCCAACTTCTTCCATTGTAAACTATCACCATCAACTTATCCTGCCATAACCCATCATTCCTGACTTCTCCAACATGATCTTCCAACCCAACTTCTCCTATGACCTTTTATTCCCAACTTCTCCTACTCTGACCTCCACACTTTTCTATTAAAACATTTTTTTGCATTTGCTTTATGGATCTTCCTTGCAAACACTGAAATTATGTTGTGTTACCTCTTTTTTGTTTTTTGGTTTTTAGAAATGTCTTTGGATCTATTGATATTTCACATGGATAGGAGACATAAGAGAAAACTATCATCAATTTTAATTCCCCCAGAACTTAGAAAGTAAGGATAGAAAGCAGTTCTTCCCATACCTTCCTCCATTTAGGTGACTTCCTTCATTCTATGCTACAATAAATCTCCCTCTTAAGGGTCCCTGCTGTACTAGACTTCTACAGTTCCCTCCATATTTCTGTCACTTTTTATTCTTCCCCTGACATTAATTTGCTGTAATGAAACTCTCCGGGCTTTTGTGCTTGTAGAATTATTTACACAGGACAGAGACCCAATATGCTGCCTGTCTGTGAGATTTTCTCCAGGGTCATTATGTCCTAAATTTTTCTTTTTTTATTGTGATAAAATTAAATACTTTTATTTAGGTCAATTGGTAATGTAAGGATAGTAGCCTATTTTTTTTTCATTTTAGTATCATTTTAATGATTTTCATCATCATGGAAGTATTTCAATTATTGACTATTTATATCTAATTTAAATCCTTCAAATTTGCCTTCTTTCAATTAGGAATCTAAAATTGATACTTTTTACTCTAGTGTTAAATGGCATAAGTTAACCCCATAGTAACCCATAAAAATGGTGAGATATCTTTATCAGTAAAAGCAAAATACTTATTAATATATCCCAAACTCTTTTTTTTTTAATTTTCCGTTTGCATAATTTGAATGTCAAGCTTTATGGTCATGAGCTGACATGGCATGATTTCATAGATTCTTAATTTTCTGGTTTTGTCAGTTCTTAAGTAATATTAAAGCAACATAATTTTCCTAAAAAAATATAGGGGGGAAAAAAAGGCATGCAGCATGCTCTTACTTTAAAATTCCTTCCTTAGGTATTTTTACAGTTGCAAAAAAGGAAAGAGGGAAGGAAAAAAAGAAATAGCAAAGCTCTTGTTGGGAAAAGAGATCTTGCATATTCAGAGAAGATGCTTCTAAAAATGCTCAGAATAAAGAAAATAAACTATATTTGGGGACAGTTACCTTTTTAAAGGTTTTCTCTTTTAGAGGCTATTTCAAGTGTTTTGGGAGAAAGTCTCAATTAGATTTTACTTGATATGGAACACTTTTGCATCTGTCACAGTTCAATCAGGGAAGCTTGGCTACTGAATATGAAGGGACTAAGTGACGGAATAAGCTGGGAAGGTGAAAATCTGGATGGTGTATTTAAACAAAAGTCACTCGCCCATCCGCCTGATAAGAACAGTTCAGGTGAATGACTCTAAACTTTCAGCAAAAACCAAGGAGCCAAGTACACCAAGGGGCCAAAGGGGGATAACAGAAGTGGAGCTCAGCAGAGGTCTTTGGAACTTTGCCTCTGTTAGTAGTACTATTTGTGTGTCTCCTCAGCCAAGCATCTGGGGTGGGCTGGGGGCCCCTGCTGACCAGCAGAAGGGAGAGACACAGATGGGACAGAAAAGAAAAGCAGGGGGCCACTGGGCCCCTCTGCATTTGTCTGCCATTTCATCTGACTGCAAACAGCCTCTGAGAAAAACGACTGCAGCTTCAAGTGCACCTTTCAGCTCCTTCGCAAGTTGCTGGCAAACCCTAACCTAGGTGCACAAGGGGAAGAGGGCCCCGACATCTGCGGTCTGAGAATCTGGTTAAACAGCGCCATCTAGCACACTCCCCGCTATCACTCTCTAGTCCTTGTTGTCTGGAGAGTGTTCCCATGGGACAGTAATAGCAAGTGCCACCGAGTTCGAGGGCAGGAGCTGTGGTTGGACTGGAAGGGCACCAAGGGACGTTGAACCTGTGATTACTTTTAGAGACAAGTGTAAATTGAACGCAAATATCTTCAATTTATACATAATTTCATGATAAGATTTAATCATTTCTACCACTTAACTTTTTGTGTTTGATCTGTAAACTCTCTGTATTTTGTTTTTTCTTTTTTTTTTTTAAAGATTTTATTTATTTATTCATGAGAGACAGAGAGAGAGAGAGACAGAGGCAGAGGGAGAAGCAGGCTTCCCGCGGAGCAGGGAGCCCGATGCGGGACTCGATCCTAGGACCCTGGGATCATGACCTGAGCCGAAGGCAGACGCTTAACTGACTGAGCCACCCAGGCGTCCCTGTTTTTTCTTTTTTTAATATGGACTTAATATTATAACCATCTGTCTTTCTTTTCACACTGAATAAATGTTTATTGTTATAGATACATTTTACTTTAATAATTTTTCCTGTTAGGCATTGATTAGCATTGAAATAGTCTGCAGGACTACATGGGAGCCTTCCAAGGGGTTTCTTTTCTTTCTTTCACCTATGCCCCAAACAACGCATCACACACAAATAGTCTGCAATACTTTCTTTATGTTTTTCCTGACACTACCACCAGAACCTCTCTCTTTTTTTTTTTTTTTTTTAAAGATTTTATTTATTTGACAGAGAGAGCACAAGCAGACGGAGAGAGAGGGAGAAGCAGGTTCCCTGCTGAGCAAGGAGCCTGATGTGGGACTCGATCCCAGGACCCTGGGATCATGACCTGGGCCGAAGGCAGCTGCTTAACCGACTGAGCCACCCAGGCGTCCCAACCAGAACTTCTCTTTTAAAACACAAAGTTTGGGGCACCTGGCTGGCTCAGTCGAAAGAGCATGCGACTCTTGATCTTGGGGTCATGAGTTCAAAACCCAAGTTGGGTGTAGAGATTACTTAAATAAGTAAAAACTTAAAAAAAAAAAAAACACACAAACACAAAGTTTATGTAGTTGATCCCTAGTATTCCCAGATTCTGTATTTGCAAATTTGCCTAGTGGCTAAAATCAGGGCTCCCAGTGCTCTCCCAGACATTCGTGGGTATGCAGAGTGTTGAAAAATTTGAGTCACTTGACGTGTATGTTCCCAGCTGAGGTCAAGGCTCATATTATACATGAGTACCCTTTTCACAATGTATTTAGGCTCATGTTTTTCATATTTTTGTGCTTTTTGTATAACCATCTGTCTTAAGATGGGTTCCCTAGGAGCAGATGTTGAGGTAAGGTTTTGTGTGAAAGTGATTTATTGGGAAGTATTCCTAGGAAAATATGGCAAGGAAATGAAGGTGGGGAGCAGGGAAGGGAAGGATGAGTTATGAGTACAGCACAGAAGAGAGTTTGCTTTGGTTCCACAGGAGATCTCTGATGACAATGGAGGCCTCACCTCAGAGTTGGCATAGGGACAGGAAACCAGAATATATACTCTGTCCTGTTACCCATGGGTTAAGGCTACCCTGGGGGAATGTCCCTAGAGCTTGCCTCTCCCTGTGCAAAGGCAAAACAGTCTGGCAACATGAGTGCATGTCGCCAGAACACGAAGAGATACAGATGTTGGCTGTTGATAGTAATCAGGGAGAAGCCAATGTGCAAGGAAATGGTAAGATTTGAGAAAATATGCTTAGAGTGCTTGACATCTGCTACAATACTTGCAAAGATTTTGCACAGCCTTAATAAAAAACTGTCAATATTTAAAATACATAGAAAGTTAGCTGACACAGAGTCAACACCCAATAATGTGTAGTCAGTGGTAGTAGTAGCAGGAGTAGAGGCATTGTTGAATGGAGGGCATCCCAAACAAGTCACCTCATGTAAGATGAGGATATTATCATTAACGAGACTGGCATTGGCAAAAATAAGAGTGAGACTGGTATAGCTCTGCATACTCACTGAAAAAGGGACACTCCACGGGCAAAGTTGATTCTGGCCAAGTTATCAAAATACACGGTAAAACTGTTGTAATTTAAACAGTTTAGTGTTACCATGGGAATTGACAAATAGATAAATGGAACACAACACACTGAAAAGCAGACCAGAAAATATTAGCAATAAATCACACGGTAAAGGAGGAACTTTAAAATGATGAAGAAAGGATGGTAATCCATAAATGGTGTTGGAATTATTAGGAATCCATTTGCAAGTAAAAATTTAATTTTGATTTTTACCTCACACAATGTATGGAAATAAATCTCAAATGCAATTGTGATAAAGATATTTAAGCATTAAAACAAAATATAAGAATCTCATGATAAGATCTTTCAGAAGATAAAAATCCAGATACCATCATAAAAATTTATGGCAGATTTTATGACTATTTGTTTTTAAACAAAAAACAAAATAACATTCTGGTATAAAGTATTTGAAGCATATGTAACAGAAAGAGGATTAATATCGAAATATATAACAAGTTCTCAGTAAGAAAATGAGAAGAAAATTAATAGATAAGAAATATGGGTTTTAATGTACATAAAATTAAACACAAAACAATAAAAATGCAAAACTCAAATTCTATTGTAGCAATGAAAAAAATCATGAGATATAATTTTTTCACCCATCATATAAATAAAATAATAAGAAAACTTGTGGAGAGTGATGTCACCAAAGTGGTGAAACGGAAGTTCCTTACTTTGCTTCCTTCACAAGAAGAACGAGTAAGAGCTGTTGAAGACCCCCACTGAGAGACACCTCCCTACACCTCAGGGACCAAGACAGATTGGCATTAGAGGGTAAGAGAAGAGGCTATACACTGACCACATTGCCCTTCCCCCCAGAACAGTCAGCACCATGTGGAGAGAACTCTCCTGAGCCTCTGGTTGCTCCAGTGGGAAAAAGAGAACCCAGAAGGGACCACCAACTGACCCCAGCATTGGGATTGCTTTATGGGAGACCCTATTCTGATCTTGCACCATGAGATTTGCAGGAGAATCGGTGGGGCCCTGCAACTGAGAATCTGATTGTGACAGAGAAGGGGGCAGGAGATTGAAACAACCAGCATGAGAACCTTGGCAGGCCAGGTTTTTATCTGCAATGCTCAAGTAGTAATCCCAGCCAGCAGTTTTGCTCATCTGCAGAACCAAGTCAAAGGTGCACTCTGACCAGGGAACTTGGCGGGATGTAGATCTGCCAGATTCAGATCCTCAAACTAGCAATTTTGCCAGGCCTGGAGCCTGGTTTGACAATGATCAGGCAAAGAGTAGAGTCACAGCCCTGCTCACTCTGTAGAATGTCTTCTAGCCCCATCTGACCAGAAGGGCTGGTGACAATTCTTAGAAGCTATGTGGCCCAATGATGCTCCATCTGAGAGTTGGGTGGGCAGAGTTGATAGCCCCCAGAGTAGAGCCAATACCAAGCATGGAGGGTTCCTGTGCTACTCACAAGCAGAGAAGTTAATTCATAGCCAAACCTGAAGGTAGAAGCAGGCCCTTCCTAACCAGAGAGCCTATTTGGAAAATTGAGAGTAGTCTGAAGCAGCCCTTCACCTCTGCATCCCAACTCCTGCTGCCTCACCACCACCCAGGGAAGGGAGCTGAGACATAGCCCCATCCACATGGAGAGTGTCTTCTAGCCCCATCTGACCAGAATGGCTGGGGACAACTCCTTTGTACCCTAGTGGTGCTGGAGCCTAGAGAAGGGCAGGTACAGTCAATAATTTGCAAAGAAAACCAGTGGCCTTCATCAGCCTGGGAACTTGGAGTGTGGGTTGGCTTGTATTAAGACAACCAAGAGCTTTGCTGGTTTTAGAGCTGCTTCTCCTGCTGCACCCAGGCAGGGAATCAAATTCATAGACCTGCTAATTGCTAAATACAGCCTTCAGCCTATCTGACCAGGGAATCTAACCAAGCACCCACGAAGATACTGAACCCATTCAACAGCCCTATGCACAGTACCACTAAAACAGAGAGCTGAGCCTATGGTTTCCCCAGTCTGTAGAGCAAACTGGTGGACTCATCTGCTAGGGAATTTAGTATGCACTCTGACCTGATTTGAGTTCCCAAACAAAAAGCTATATATACCCTGGGTCCCATCCTGCAGCCCTGCTAGGGCAGGGAAGGCTAATTCATAACTCCATCTATTACTCAATGTAGTACCCAGTCCTAACCATATAGTAAGCCTGATCCAAGAATCTAGGAAACTGTGGTACCCATCCTACTTCATTTGAGTAGGGGACCAATCCAGGAGTCCTTTCCAACTGTTCTCAGTAAAAGGCTTACCCCCCTGCCATCCCCATCCTCACAGCTAGAATAGTTGCCTCACCCAAAATAGAGAATAATTGCAGGTCTCACGTGCCTAATCACATTAGCAGCAGACACACCTAGAAGCCAAACTTAGCTGACTAGGGAAGAACAGTCTCAGCCATTTGCTTTAACCTATAAAGTCTAGAAGAGGAGCCTGACTATCCAAATGCACATATAGAGATATTTTATTGTAGCATTACTTTTAGTAATGAGATTCAGAAATAATCTAAATACCCATTAAAAGAGAATTGGCAAACCAATGTATGATATATCCATAGGAAGGAATAGAATGCACTATTCAGTGTAATTAATCTACTTCATGTACTTACATGAAGTGATCTCCAAAACATATTATTTTTTTTAATATTTTATTTATTTATTTGATAGAGAGAGACACAGCGAGAGAGGGAACACAAGCAGGAGGAATGGGAGAGGGAGAAGCAGGCTTCCCATGGAGCAGGGAGCCCGATATGGGGCTCGATCCCAGGACCCATGACCTGAGCTGAAGGCAGACGCTTAACGACTGAGCCACCCAGGCACCCCATCTCCAAAACATATTATTAAGTATAAAAAGCAACCTTTAAAAATGTACATAGGGTGCCTGGGTGGCTCAGTTGGTTAAGTGTCCAACTCTTGATTTCAGCTCAGGTCATGAGCTCAGGGTTGTGAGATCAAGCCCCAAGATGGGCTCCATGCTGGGCATGGAGCCTGCTTAAGATTCTCTCTCTCCCTCTGCCCCTACTCCCTGCCTCTCTGCCTCTCTAAAAAAAAGTTAAGTACAAAATTATTTACTTATTAAAACACAAATAAATTTGTTGATCTACATGTGTAGAAACATATGGTCTGCTTGAAGCACTCACCAAACTGTTACTGTTCAGAGAAAGAAACAACTTAGGATTTCAATAATTTTGATGATTTGGGGTTTATGATGAAATGTGATAAATGATGGCTGCTGGTTCAAATGCACAGGCCAAATAATGTTTGGCTACCACAATGCTTTGGTTGGTTTTTAAATTGAACAATTATTCAATGAAACATCATGAGAGTCACATAAGAAATCACAATTATCAGCCTCTCTTAAAACTCAGATTTGGCAACAAGAGGCAGGAATTCTTCAAGACACGTCATACCTTCAAGTCCATCACAATTCCTACGGACCTCTTTACTCATTTCTATTATCTGTCTGGCATCCATAGGTTTGTTTTTTTTTTATCACTATTATCACTATATTTAATATCCAAAGTCCTTGACAACACACTTCCTTAGATTCTAATGTTCTGCTAGAACTGATGTCACATCTGCAAAATGATTAACTAACTTACCCTAGTAATTCCTCGATAGGCGTTTTTCTTTTATACATAATAATAACCCCAGCGTCCATCACAGTGCTCTAGACACATCATGGAGCATCAGTGAAAGAATGAATGAATGTAAACAAATAACTGTAATCCGTGGCTGCGGAACTGAATAAAGGGAACTGGTTAGTTCTTTAGTCTTACTAGCTAAATGTAATCACTAAGCTGAACAACTATAGTTATGACTGAATACTCTAGAGCAGTAGAAGTTTTAGAAAAAATATGATTAAGGTTTCTTAGCTCTCTGGGTAGCAACTCATGTAGAAGAAGTGTTTTTTTGTTTTGTTTTGTTTTGTTTTGTTTTGTTTTTTTGTCTAGCTACTTAGAGAGTTGTGAGTTACTTGGCTTTTGACGTAGATTAGAACCAATTTTCTAGAAAAACCAAGGTGAAAGCTACTACTTAGATAGTCCTATATTAAGCCTAAATGATTAGGTCAGAATCCAAGCCCATAATTCCTATTTTCAAAGATGAGATGAAGAGTTTGTCTTATCTCCTCTCATTTTGGGAAATCTTTAGGTTTAACTTGAAAAGTAAATGAATTTGAAATAATTCCATTATTCCACTAACATCGCACAGTCTCAACTGACTCTACAAATATCTTGACAATGGGGTGTTTCCTTTCAGTTAGAACTAATTGAAAACCCATATGTCTTCTAAAATGCCTGAGATGTTTCCTATATGTAAAGTATAATTGACTTGGGAAAAGAATATACAGAAAATCAAGATCCATTCACTAAAATTTCAACTTTTATCTGAGTATTTCTAAATCCAGAGAAAGCAACTTAAAGCATGTAATTTATATTTTAACATTTTCTTTTGATCTGTCACTTGATCTTTTTCTTTTGAGCTAAATGACCTAAGCATACACATGGGGAGACTTTTGAGAAAGTGAAGTCTTACTTTTTAATTAGAGCAAATGTGTTAAATGAATATAAAGTAATTTGAATACTGCAGAGACCTCTTAAATCTCTATCAATAAATCTGGTACTGCAGCAGGTCTATCTCTGCACCATAGATTTAGTTTAGGTTGGGCTTGAAATACGACAGTGAAATGAATTTGTTACTAATGCAATCAAGTGTTTCAGTAATTCATGAGAAAGTAATTCCTCAATGTACATGACTCACTTAATAATTTAAGATTTTTCAGACTTGATAATAGAACCAATGAGCTCTTCATAGATTAAAAAATAAAGAAATTCACTACCTGCTGCAAGTATTGTATTCTAGGGTTCATTTTAATTACCATACTATTTATTTTGTAGAATAAAAATTGTTTGGGTAATGGCCTGTTCCTATGTGGTATTTCTATAGACTCCACACAAAATATCTTATTTCCTATATAATTAATGATCAGTTTGGTTCTGACTATATATTAAGCATTTGAGCAAAATATTCAATCATCCAACTAGTTGGATATTCATCATATATAACACAGATTCATTACATGTGGGAATTTATTCTGAGGAGCAATGATCCATGCAAAAGAGATATGGTCAGGGGTTTAAAAATATCCATTTCAACTTTTTATATATTTTATAGACAACATTTTTTTCTAGAAAAATTTATTTGAAAATGCTAGCCAATCTATATTACCTATGCCACAATGTGGAGAAATAATTTGATAAGATATAAAAAGGTAAGAATGTGTTTTTTTAAACTTGATTATTTCACTATTTACTCTCTTTGCTAAATAATGTCAAGAAAGGCTATTAAAATCCACATGTGTTTTAATCTCTTTTTTTATACTTCTTATTCACCACTATGTTTTTTTTTTTCTCTCCTTAATCCAGTGTTCTGTATGGTATGAGTTCCATCCAACACCATAAAAATGTCCTTATTTTTATTGCTTTTGGTATTGGTTGTTCAAAAGTCCTTGAAAAATATTGAAAATGTATCTGCTACAGTTTCTAACCTAGAAGTTTATTTTAATCTTAAAAATCCTAATAGTTTTCTTCTCACAGAAGTAATGTTGGCCTTTATCCTAGAGTTGTTTTTTTTTAAGATTTTATTTATTTATTTGAGAGAGAATGTGAGTGCGAGCATGAGCAGGGGGAGGGATGGAGGGAGAGGGAGAAACAGACTCCCCGCTGAGTGGGAGCCCAACAAGGGGTTCGATTCCAGGACCCTGGGATCATGACCTGAGCCAAAGGCAGACGCTTAACTGACTGAGCCACCCAGTTGCCCCAGGTCATTTTGTCATTTAAATTACATAAAACATGCTACATTTGGCAATGTGCTTGGAGGGAGAAGAGAAAGTCATTTTAATGTAATCTAAGCTAAATTCTAGCTGCAAAACACTCTGAAACAATAAGTGAATTACACAACGTTAAAAATCAAAAAAAAAAAAAAAAAGGAGGCAAGGAGTTGCTGAAGAGAAGCCGTACACAAGGAGTTTTAACGTCATTAGTGTTAACCTTTTCTTAATCTAGTCTGAATTCGCTATCTACACTAGTTTCCACATAGTAGTACAGAAGCCAAAGCAATCCTCTGTATGCTCTTTCTGTATTCCTCACATCTTTTTTCTCACAGTGTAGTCTATGGCTCATCTGCATCAGAGCTGGAGTGTCTGTTTAAAATGCTCGTTACCAGATATCCATCAAGACCTAATAAATCACTCATCCATGTCCTGGATCAGATCTGGGAACCTGCATTTTAACAAGTTTCTCAGGTAGTTCTTAGACACACCAGATTTTAGAAACACTTCATACAATCTTCTCTGGTAGCTGAAATCCTTTCAGCAAACTTTAAAGCTTTGAGTCAGGATGTGAGCCAGAGGGATTAGAGATGAATACTCAGATATGTCAAGACTCTTTAATTTTGAGTTTTTATGGGAGATGAGGAATTGATGATGTCCGCATTACTGAAAAGTTTCATAATGCTCTACACCCTAAAAAATGACAATAATACACAAATTCTGATGTAGTATGTGTCTGAATAAAAAAGTATGAATAAAATACAAAAGTGCTTTAGTTTATGGTATCTTTAGATTCTTAGTGTCCTACTATTCAAGATGCCTGTTGTATTATTTACACCTGTAAATTACTGGTATGTTCAGTTTCCAGGTTAAAATTAAGTCAGTGTTTTCTTTACACTTAGATACTTCACTTTCTGTACTTCATCATAAATTGGGAAATATAAGAATTTGGTGTTTTCCATTACAATAAATTCAAGCAGCAGAATAGAGCAGAACAAAAAATTCTTACCCTCTGCAAAATTAAACCCATTCAGCTGTATTCTGGTATACAAGCTGTATAGTGATGAGCCATTAGAATAGCATTTTTAAGATTCTTCTCCTCCTCCTCCTCCCCTTTCTTCTTCTTCTTCTTCTTCTTCTTCTTCTCCTTCTTCTCCTTCTCCTTCTCCTTCTCCTTCTCCTTCTCCTTCTCCTTCTCCTTCTCCTTCTTCTTCTTCTTCTTCTTCTTCTTCTTCTTCTTCTTCTTCTTCTTCTTCTTCTTCTTCCTCTTCTTCTTCTCCTTCTCCTCCTCCTCCTTCTTCTTCTTCTTTCTCTTCTCCTTCTTCTTCTCCTTCTTCTCCTTCTTCTTCTTCTCCTTCTTCTCCTTCTTCTTCTTCTTCTTCTTCTTCTTCTTCTTCTTCTTCTTCTTCTTCTTCTTCTTCTTCTTCTTTTCTTCTTCTTCCTAATGCTATTCTTCCTTGAGGTCAATGGACTCTAGTCAGTTTGGCTGGGGCTGCTCAAAGGCAGGTCCTAGGAACCAAGGGAGACAGATTAGTTCAATCCTTACTGTTACTGCTTCATTCCTGGAAGCTGCCTCATTCTAGTAGAGGTCTACTAGAAAAAAAAACAAACAAAAAAACAAAACAAAAAAAACCCCCACAATTTCTCATTTCATTCCACAATCAGTTTGGTTGCCTTTAAATTTCTGAAACCCAGGACACCAGAACCCAGTCCTAGATGTCTACAGCACCTGAACAGATAAAGAGGGAAAGTTGTTGAGAAGTTCTATCCAGGTTCTTAATGGACTCATCTATGTTAGTATCAATGGATTTGTGAATAAGCCAGACAATGGCATTGCTTTCAGGAAACCTAATAAATAAGTGAGATTTGACTTTACCAGTATCATTCCAATTTATAGCGATTGGGAAGAAAGTATTTTACCATTAATGTTTCAAACCCATGAGGCATCATCGAGAGAATGTGTATTGTTAAATGTGTCAGATTATTATGTGTGTTTGCAAGACAATGTCCTTAAGAAATGATTTGCAGGATGTCAAATCCCTGTGCCACAACTTATTAGTGACATGACTTTAGCAGAGTATTGAAGGGAACCAAAATATGCTTCTTTGGCATAAAGACCATTTTGAGCTGAAGACAATTGGGCAGCAGATAAAGGAAAACTCTAAAAGAGAGCATAAGTTTCCCTTTTGTAAAAGAAATAAACATTTATAAAGGAAATTGCCATTTGTAAAAGAAATGTCTCCCTCTCCCCTACCAGGCAGGAAGAGGTCTCTTAACAACTCATCAATGGAGGAGCTTTCCATTTAAATCTGCTTAAGAAATCTTACTAAACCTGGGTGTTGTGTATTAAGGAGGGCATGTGTTGTGATGAGCACTGGATTATACGAAACTAATGAATCGTTGAACACTACATGGAAAACTAATGATGTACTATATGCTGGCTAACATAATAAAAACATAATAAAAATAAATTTAAAAAAAGAAAAAAAGAAATCTTACGAAATAACCCTCATTTATAACACGTTTTCTAGTCTCCTTCCCATAGTTTACCTCCCCCTTCCCAGAAGTCCCAAATCTTTTTTCTTTGACTACCCTAAGACGATATATATATCACACAAATTCTACTTCCTTGAGTCATATTTATTTGTGAATTCCCATGTGTATGCGTGTGCTTAAATCTGTTCACCCTCCACCTTTTTTTTTCCTCTTGTTATGTTATCTCTTTTTCAGTTTCTCAGTTTGGGCAGGCCCTAGCCACTGAAACTAGAAAGGTAGTTTTTTTTTTTTCCCCTCCTTTACAGTATCTCAATATTTCTAAAGTTTAACTTTTTCATTAAAATTGTAATGTATGTAACGCATTTAACATAATACCTAACTAATAAATCAAAACTCAATATTAAATATCTGTTATTATTATTATCATCATTATTAGAGTACCATAGTGGTAGTCATTTGCTCTCTGCTTAACCCAAAAATCAGGTTAAGTTGGCTCATTCATTTCTTTTCCTGTTTTAGCTTTATAAAGAATTATAATACCAAGTGTTAAAAAGACATTGGACTATATGTCTTCCTTATACATTAGGGTTTGTGAAGCTATATATGGTATATATATGGATGTATAGTGTATATGTAGTGTGTGTGTGTATATTTTCCATATATATATATATACACAAATACAAATACAAATATATATATATCTTCTTGTCTCCAAGAAGAGAATTCTTGGGGATGGGATTTATGAATATTGAGCTCTTTGGGAACCTTTTGCTTATAAAAGACAAAGAATTTCAGGAACTTAAATGCTTTTGGCTCAAAATAATTCTTATGCCAAAGTGGCACATTTTGGGATGGCATATCCCTGGTCCCCTTCAGAGCTCATAATAGATTGTTAATAAATTGACACATTTATAACAACATGGATGGATCTTGAAGGCCTCATGCTAAGTGAAATAAGCTCAAGAAAAACAAATACTATATGATCTCACTTTTATGTGAAATTTTAAAAAACAAACAAAACAAACAAAAAACCCCACAGATACAGAGAATAAATTGGTGATTGCCAGAGGCAAGAGGGTGGGCAAAATGAGTGGAAGGGGTCAAAAGACACAAATTTCCAGTTATAAACAAGTAAATAAACATGGGATATAATGTCCATCATAGTGACTATAGTTAATAATATTTTATTGCAGATCTGAAAGTTGCTGAGAGAGTAAATCTTAGAAGTCCTCATCACAAGAAAAAAAAATTTTGTAACTATATATGGTGACATGTTAACTGGACTTATTGTAGTGAACATTTCATCATTTTGCAATATATACAGATATCAGATCATTATGTTGTACACCTGAAACCAATATAATGTTATATGTCAATTACACCTTAATGCAATGATAATAAATCAATATAATAATAATAAATTGCTTAATATTAATAAATATTTGTTGATGATTAATTTTCAATCAGTCTGGTAGACATTGCTAAGGAAACCCTACAGTTTTAGTTTTAAGAACTCTAAAGAACTTTTCCTTCTCTCTTAAGGAAAAAGAATGCATTAAATTGATGTAGTCAGCTGTAAATCACATTCTGTATGCTTGACCTGGGTTTCAAGAGTCTATTTTGCAGGTGGAAAGCAGGTGCTCCTGTCCTCTGTAGATGTGTATATGCATGCTGTTTGCCTTTACATTTATTGCTGAATTTGGTGCCAGAAGAATGTTGTTCAATTTTAGTCCATGCTTGGGGTTTACTCCTGTAAATTAAACTTGACAAAGTAGGAGTTATTTGAAAACCAACTGTGTGAATTTTCAAAACCTTTTTATCTGGCAATACGGTATAGAAAATCAAACCCCATGTGGCCATCAGTACAGTATATTAACTACAGAATATGTTTGTGTGGGGGCTTTGTTTGTAACTATGTGAGTCTATATATCTAGTGTCGTATCTTGTCAAACATCTGATTTTGTAAAATGGTCCAGTAAATTTTCTGTGAATTTTTTTTTTAATATTCTTTACCAGGATCATCTTTGTGAATTAACTAGGCATGTGAACCTCAAGGGGAGCTGGACAGAATTAGAGGATACTATGGTAGCATTATTATTTCCTGACTCACTGTGTGCTGTAGGCAAAACCCACCAGGTGTAGAAGGATGCTACACAGGCCCTCTGACCCGCTTTGTTGGGGTTTATATTTGACCAGTTGTATGCAAAATGGTCATTAGTGTAAATGAAGAAAAAGGCACAGTCTGTTCTGCTCAATAAGCTCATGTAGTTTTAATTAATTGCTAAATCAGCCTAGAGGACGAGGACTACATCTGTCACCATATTACTTTGAAAAGAAAAAATAATAAATGTTTTTAAAAATGATCTTGAGAATCATAATTCAATGAAAACGTATTTCAAGGGCGCCTGTGTGGCTGTCGGTAGAGCCTGCGACTCTTGATCTCAGGGTCATGAGCTGAAGCCCCACAGTGAGTGTAGAGTCTACTAAAATAAAAAAATTAAAAATAAATAAATAAATTGGTAGATAAATAAATAAGTAAATAAGTAAATAAGAAAATACATCTCAAGAAAATATTACGTGTGAAACAGTCTGCTTGGTCTTACAAAAGGGAAGGTTCCCCCCAGTTCTTTAGGCAGATCACATGAACTGCTTTCATCTACGTCAGAAAACACCATGGCCAGGTGGGGCAGAAGTGTTTCTATAGCCGTCCGCTCTCAAGCAAATATGCCTATAGCTCCTCTTATTGCCTCCCACCAAATTAAAAATAAAAGGAAAGAGTGAGCACAGAGGTTTTTGCTTGTGACCGGTCCTGTAAATACCACATACATAAAAGAAAGATTAAGTTTCTGTAGCATGAATTTCACCTGTCTTAGTCTTCCAAGTTTTCTTATTCATGAGCTCCTCAAGCGTCTTTGGCTTATCTTCTTGAAGTTCGTTGTCTTTCTGCTGCTTACATCCAGAATCACCTCCCTGACTGAAATGAAGTTAGCTTCCTCCACCCATGTCAGCCATAGGACTTGGGGAAGAACTGAAGATTTGCCTCATGAGCAAGATAGAGACTGTTTACATAGTAAAGGGCTGAAAGGGTCAGTAGACGAAGATGCTCTAAGGCTAACTTAATTATATATCCCTGATATTAACACCAAGATTGCTTAAGGGATATATGTGAAAAATGCCTGAATCAAGATTTTCTTTAGCTCTCTTTGAAATGACACTTTTCTCCATGGTTGAACCATGTACTGATCAAGGAGTTTTACCACAGGTCAAATTTACCAGGGAAGGTTTCTAACTAGCTATGTGAATGGTTGGTTCATGATTTTAGTCAGCACTGAGGAATTAGAATATATTAGAGTAGTATGATATAAAATAGTGTTTCTCAGTGGGTTGTCTTCATTCCATCTATATCAGAATAATCTGAGGTCCTTGGGATGAGGCTCAGAAATTTGCTTTTTATAAAGCATCAACTACTTTGTCCACTAATGTCTATGACCAACCTGAATAAAAAGGCTAATATGGGCTTCAGAAAAATATAGACCTGAATTAAATCCTGGTTTTATCATTTACTACTTGTAGAATCTTGGAAACCATGTAACTTAACTGGCTCTTGTGATTTATTATTCATAAGTTAAAAGTACTTTCGGGATGCCTGGGTAGCTCACTCGGCTAAGCGGCTGCCTTCGGCCCGGGTCATGATCCCAGGGTTCTGGGATCGAGTCCCACATAGGGCTCCTTGCTCAGCAGGGAGCCTGCTTCTCCCTCTCTCTCCCTCTGCTTTTGCTCTCTCTGTCAAATAAATAAAATCTTTAAAAAAAAAAAAGTACTTTCAAAATTTCAAGATTGACTGAAAGAATAAAATGAGATATATGTGGAATGACCAACTATGTGCTTAAAATATTGTGTATACTCAGAGGTAGATTTACACTAAAATGCACTTGTATATACCCCTTTCAGAACTCTGGAATGGGCCCTAGATCTATATTCTCACATGGTCAAATGTGTTTGCTAACTTTGCAATATTAAGATATTTTCATTCCAATCAGTTAAATCCACTGCTCCTTCTGCTGTAACTCATACAATGGGCACTCCACCTTGTGTGTATTGGTGTGACTGTAGGCATTTTTAAGACTTAATTAAGAGATGTTGAATTGAAAATACTTTTACTTTGGGTTGAATGAAATATATTTCTGTTGTTTGCAGCTATCCAAAAGTAGGCTTGGCTTCCAGGAATGTGCCTACCTTCCACTGTGAGGACCCGTCCCCCACCCGGCATCAAGATCCAAAAGTGCAGGACTGAGAAGTCATCTTGCAATATGATGATGTTTAACAGTAATAGACACCACTGGGAATATGTGAGAAGTGGAGATGAAATAAGGTGAAATGTATGTAGGCTACTCTGTGGAAAATTTTTCTTATCATCAAGTGCATAAAACTGTAAGCAAAGGATATGGATCTTAAAAATGCTAACTAAGGATGTAAATTCTGTCAGGAATATAGACAAATGTCATTTTAAATGCACAGCACATTATTTTTATTTTGGATAGGAAATCACACACAGTAGAACTTATCACAGTTCACGAGTTTGTGAGCCAAAATACATAGTAGAACTATAATCACAAATTATAGTTGATGCATTCCAACTATCAATAATAATAATAATAATAATAATAAAGTTCAATCAAGCACTCTAGAGGACTCAACTACATTTATATTCTCTTTAGAAAAAAGACATTGTAAGATAATTGTCCTATCAAAAAGTAACTAAAGATTTATAGTAAAATATACAGACAAGTGAATTTTAGAAGTACATTAGACACAAATAATAAAAATTATCTTTTGGATTATATGATACTTTCAGTAAATCACAGTTCTTTTTAAATCTGCATTTTATTATATTTCTTTGTTCACTTTAAATAACACTCATGCTTATATTTAATTTTTATTTATAATTTTTGTTCTTTTATTTTAAAAGGGCCCTATTCTTATTTAAGCTTCACATCTCAGAAAATCTGGATCTATTTCTACAAGAATCTAGTATGCATGGTGATGGAGACTATATTTGTTGTTAATAAGCATCATACACGAAATTTAAAAACTAATTCAGAATAATGAATTATATTGTCAAGTATAAACATTTAGCTAAGTTATCCAAATAATTGGTTAGAATCAAGACATCTCTGTATGTTATTTCAGTTAGAAAATAAATAGCGATGATTTTTTTTTAAAGATTTTATTTATTTGACAGAGAGAGAGAGAGCGAGAGAGGGAACACAAGCAGGGGGAGTGGGAGAGGGAGAAGCAGGCTCCCCACTGAGCAGGGTGCCTCATGCGGGGCTCGATCCCAGGACCCTGGGATCATGACCTGAGCCGAAGGCAGATGCTTAACGACTAAGCCACCCAGGCACCCCAATAGTGATGATTTTAAGATAGAATTGGGTGACATTTAAACTGTCTTTAATCTTATAACTACAGGGTCATAGCAAAGATGACACAGTAATAACTCACTTCAGATTTACTCGTTACAGGTCAGTGATTCACATACACAAGTGGATACAAATGATAAAACATAATACTGTGAGGGGGGGTAGGGCTAAAATAACAGGGGAACCCAGAAGGCTGAAAACACATTCTTACCTTCCATCTTAACATTCCTAAGCCATTATATCCACAATGAAACCAGGATTTTCAGAACAAGCCTCACCAACATTTTGTTGTTGTTGTTTCCATTGATTTCTTTTTCTCAAGTATCTTTTGCATTATTCTAAGCTGTTAAACAAAAGTTTGAAATACTCTATTTTTTTCACAAGCGGACATAGAGGTCATTAGATCTTGTGGGGAAAATGCAAGTTCTTAAAAATTAGTACAGTTACAAGCCAAGGAAATGTTATTGAAAACTGACATCAAAGAGCGAAATTGCCTTAGAGATGTAATGCAGATCATTGCGGAATCACTAGAAACAATGACCTTAGACTCATTGTGACACTTCTGAGGAGTTATTTTTGAGTAAGTTACTGAATCTGGAAGCACCTGGAGTGGGTAACAAACTGTAATAGGAAGTGAAATTATGAGTTGCTAAATATCTACTGTTAACTGAATTCTAAGATGAAAATACAAATTGTATGTTATTAAAAGTGAGTAAGAGTGAGTGCAGTTAAAACTATTTATTCCTCAAAAAAATATATTTATTCCTCATTTATGGTTGTCATTCGTGTTTAAAGGACTGATATTTGCATAGAAAAGGCTTTTAGGACTAACATTACTTTGACTCTAATTATTACTTGAGCTGAATTTTAAATGTCTTAACATTTAAGCCAAAAAAAAAAAAAAAAGATGTACTTTAGTTTTACTTGATTTACGTATAGCTTTTTCTGAATATTTAGTGGTGCTAATAGTTTTCTGCTATTTGTTTTTTTTTTTTTTTTTTTTTTAAGATTTTATTTTATTTTTTTGACAGAGAGAGATATAGCGAGAGCAGGAACACAAGCAGGGGGACTGGGAGAGGGAGAAGCAGGCTTCCCGCGGAGCAGGGAGCCCGATGTGGGACTCGATCCCAGGACCCTGGGATCATGACCTGAGCCGAAGGCAGTCCCTTAACCAACTGAGCCACCCAGGCGCCCAGTTTTCTGCTATTTGTAAGAGTTGTAATACCTTTCTAGATATAAACAGAAGAAAGTTTGAACCCACATGCACTACTTTTCTTAAATCTCAGAATGGAGTGGCAAAGCTTTAGTTTCTAGACAAAAATTTCATGTACGATAAAGACTTCAGCCCCCTATGGGGAAAATTAATTGTACCCTATGCATTTTTTTCCTGGGCCTAAAATGTGGGAGTAAAAATAACACATTGGGGAAATCTAAATATATTCAGATAAGTATGTTAATGGACGGCAGGCATTTCAATTATAAATAGATTTCTAATTGCATTAAAATTCTAGTGATTATTATGGTGAAAAAAATTATAATTATCATGCTACCCATCACTAGGATTGGGCCTCTATTTCTGTTGTTTAATCATATTAAAGCTGAGTTTTGTTTACCCATTTAGTTAAGATTTACAGAAAGCCGGTAATATACAAAGTGGTGTCCTTAGAAACTATGATGAAGATATGAAATACGATGTATTCCTTCAAGAGGTTTTCTGTTTATGAAGCAATCAACTTAAGTTTTACATACACACTAGGAAATAACAGAAGCAGAAAGGAGGTGTGAGATGAAAGAGAATAGTCAGAATTACTAGCTTTCAGGGAAAACTAAAATTGAAAAATTTAGAAAAACTTCTACCCTGTAGTATACATAAAGGAAACTTCCCTTGTAAAATCAGGGCTGCAACAAAAAAAACTTTAATTAATTAAGGAAATTAGGAAAGATTTTTCAGTACCCCTAAATCTCAAGTACTCACACGGCTTCTCAGGGTCAACCCAGCATCTGGTCTTTTTTATTTGGGGAATTCTATTACTGTTTTTTGCTTTTCTTTTGCTCAGATGATAGGAATGTGTCCAGAAACCTTGAGCCTTTTTATTGTCATCTTCTTTTAAAGATGGTGGTACAATGTGATGAGCACTGGGTGTTATACACAACTGATAAATTACTGAACACTACATCTGATGCTAATCATGTACTATATGTTGGCTAATTGAATTTAAATTAAAAAAAAATAAAATTAAAAAAATAAAAATGGTGGTAAGTGCTTAGATTTTCATAATTGTCCCCAACAACCTCACAGACTCTTCCTTTAGTTACAGTGCCATTCTGTAGAGCTCCAAAGTTTCTGGTTTCCCGAGGCTCAGTGAGAATTATCTAGTACCACTCTACCTATGTATTGTACCTGAAGCATGCAGAGTCTTTTCTTCTTAGCCCTTCAGATACATGAAAGAAATGCTAGGAATTTTATTCTTTCTTCTTAACTCAGGATTGATTAATAATTTTCCAAGCACGATACCCACATGTATGACTATTGATTATAACAATTAGAAGAACAGCTTTATAATGTATTTGTATGTCTATTTGTATTATATAATTCATACATTTATATTTATAAAAATGGAATCACACCATATGTGGTTTTGTAAACCACTTTTCCACTCAATAATATATTTTTATGAATATCTACTTCATTATTTTTAAGAGCATCATACATTCTATTGTTTAAATAAGACAGTATTTATTGTCCATTCTGCCTTTTAGATGCATGTGGTATTTTATTCAACAAACATGTACTATATGCTGGGCTTTATTCTAAGCACTTTATAAATGTTAACATATTTAGACATCATCACAACTATATGGTATAGGGTCTCTAATTTTTGGCTATACCAGTTTTCAGTTGGTGTCTTTAGACTTGTATCCTTATACAATCCTCAGGAAAAATGTTTAGGTGTGGAATTTCTAGATCAAATAGGAATTTTAACACTGATAGATACTGCTGAATAGCCCTCTGAAAAATATCATATTAGTTAATCCTATAAGAAGCATATGAAAGTGTACATTTTTCCATTGTTGACAACATGTACATTCCTTCTTTTTGAGTTTACTAAAAATTAGTAAGTGTTAATTAGGTCCTTCTGAATAACCAGTTAGCTCTGTGGGCAACTGTGAATGTAGAGGAGAAGTTAAAGGCAGCTAAAGATCGTAACAACATGAGAACAATGATAACAATGTTGGAGGCTGCTCCACACAAATAGAAGGTCTGGGTCATTACCACAGTTGGAATGTGTAACTCCCATTTGTAAGAGCTGCTTCTTAGCTCAAGGACACATTTTCATCCCGTTGAGAATTTAGAGTACAGTTAGTTAGCTTATTTACTAAGCATTAAATGTCTTACTAATGTTCTTCATCTTGATTTGCACCTCAGTTCTAGTAGTTGGTATCCTGATTTGTCTTTCTCCCTGCAGATACTGTAAGGGTCCTAGCATTAGTAAGCTGTCCCTCTGAGTTGAGGACCATGACTTGGACATGTTGGTCTTCCCAGACGTTCTTCAGAAACCTAGATCCAAGAAATGAGTCCTACTTAACTCCTACCTGATGACTAGAGTCCAAGCTTCCTCAAACTGCCAATCTCTCACTGCCATATCTTGTCGTCCTGCCAGCCATCTACCTGAACCCCTGATGCAGAAGTTCTCTCTGCTTGTACAGTTATATGTTGCCTGCTATGATGTCTTCCTATCTGCCCATCTTAGTTTGTCTACCTATCTGGAAAGCATCAGTGGGTGTACAGCTAGTTCTACCATAGAACCACCTGCCCACCTTGTGTGGATTTTCTCTATTTGGTACCTCGCTATGGCTGATTTGATTCACTTTGTCACTGACAGGCAAAAACTATTTAAAATGTCATTACAAAACCAAGGGCTGAATTGTATTCTCTAGGCTTTATGTTTAGTGCTGTAATTGGAGGATCCAACCTATGGCAGAGTCAAACATCTGGAATAGCATCTGCAGGTAAAGAATAAACAGCTGGTGTGAAAGTGTAACCCAAACTCAGAGACATTGAAAAATATGAGCTTTATTTATCTTCTAATACTGTTCCACAGACTAGTAAGTTGGGATAATGTGGAATGTCATCAGCTCCATGCTGTACTGATTATAGCAGCATTTTTTTTTTAGTGAAACCCCTGATTGATGGGTTTCACTGGGGGCATATGACTTGATGTAACTTCTCATGTGGTATATTAGAGGATGTGTACTCTTCATTGAAGGGGTCCATACCTTTCTCAAACTCATGTCTTACATCTCAATATGTCCTCTGAAGTGAAATAGCATGGAAGCTACATTAGGGTATGGGATGTTTCTTTCAATTGCTGTTTGGCTGAATATTATTTCCTGCTTTGCATTCTTTAAATCTAAATGAACAGATGGTGACCTATAAGGTACTGGGAATTCACATTCACATGCACATTGCTGTACAATTGTTACCACCATCCATATATAGAACAATTGATCATCACAAACTGAAACTCTGTATCCATAAACTATAACTCCTCACTTCTCCTTCCCTTCATCTTTTGGTAACCACCATTCTACTTTCTGTCTCTATGAATTTGTCTACTCTAGGTACCTCATATAAGTGGAATCATACAATATTTATCCTTTTGCATCAGGCGCATTTCACTTAGAATAATGTTTTCAAGGTTCATCTGTGTTGTAGCATGTATTAGTATTTTATTCCTTTGTATGGCTGAATTATATTCCATCATATGGATATGTACATTTTATTTATCCATTAACCTGTTGGTGGATATTTGGGTTGGTTCTACCTTTTGGCTATTATGAATAACGCTACCATGAAAATTGCTATACAAATATCTACAAGTCCCTGCTTTCAATTATATACACACTATGTCATAAGGTAATTACAGATTTGATTTTTTGAGGAACTGTTATGTTTTCCACTGTAGCTGTACCATCTTACATTTCTTTTTTTTTTTTAAGATTTTATTAATTTATGTGACAGAGAGAGAGAGTGAGAGAGGGAACACAAGCAGGGGGAGTGGGAGAGGGCTAAGCAGGCTTCCTGCTGAGCAGGGAGCCCGATGTGGGACTCGATCCAAGGACCCTGGGATCATGACCTGAGCCAAAGGCAGATGCTTAACGACTGAGCCACCCAGGCGCATCCCATCTTACATTTCTACTAGTAATGCATACGGTTGAAATTTCCACACATCCTCACCAACAGTTGTTATTTTTTTACTTCTTTCTCCTTCCTTCCTTCCTTCCTGCTTTTCTTCCTCCTTCCTTTTCTCCCTTCCTCCCTCTCCCTCTCACCCTCTCTTTCTTTTCTCTTTCTTTCTTTTTTGCTTTTATAGCCATTCTAATAGGTGTGAACAGATATCTCAATGTGACTTTTAATTTGCATATCTGTAATAATAGTTATAGTGAACTTTCACATGCTTATTAACATTTTGTTTATCTTCTTTGGAAAAATGTCTATTTGTGTCCTTTGACAATTTTTTTTTCAATTGAGTTGTTTGGATTTGTTGTCGATGAACGGTAGGAGTACTTTACAATTTAAATATTAATTTCTTACCAGATGTATGATTTGCAAATATTTTCTCTCATTCTATGGATTTCCTTTTTACTCTCTTGATAGTGTTTTTGATACATGAAAGTTTTTAATTTTGATGAAGTCTGATTTTTCTTTTTGTTGTTGTTGCCTGTCCTTTTTGTGTCATATTCAAGAAATCATTGCCAAATCCAATGTCATGAAGTGTGTCTACTATGTTTTCTTCTAAGCATTTTAGCTCTTATGCTTATGTCTTTGATCCATTCTGAATTAATTTTGGCATATGATGTAAGGTAATGGTTCCAATTTAAGTCTTTTGCATGAAGATATCCATATTTCTCAACACCAATTGTTGAAAAGAATGTCCTTTTTGCATTAAATAATCTTGGCACCCTTGTTAAAGGTTATTTGATGATATATGCAAAGATTTATTTCTGGACTCTCTATTTTATTCTGTTGGTCTATGTATCTGTCTTTATGCCAATACCATAGTATTTTGATTACCATAGCATTAATACTAAGTTTTGAAAAGGAAGTGTGAGTCCTTATACTTTGTTGTTTTCCAAAATTGTTTTGTCTGTTCACATTGTCTTGAAATTCCATGTGAATTTTAGCTTGGATTTTTATATTTCTGTAGAAATTGAAATGGGGATTTTGTTATTGTATTGAAGCTGTAGGTTGCTTTTGAGTAGTATTGTCATCTTAACAATATTGTCATGCAATCCATTAACACAGGTTGTCTTACCTGACTTTGATATCAGGGTAATGCTGACCTCATAGGACGAGCTAGAAAGTTTTCTTTTCTCTTTAATTATTTGGAAGGGTTTAAAGAGGATTGGTCCTAATTCTTCTTTAAATATTTGGTATAATTTACCACTGAAGCCATCTAGTCCAGGATTTTTTGTTGGAAAGTTTTTGATTACTGATCCAACCTCCTTATTAGTTATAATTTATTCTTATTACCTATTTCTTTATGATTTAGTCTTAATAGGCTTTGTGTTTCTGGAAATCTGTAAATATCATCGAGGCCAAACTATTTGTTGGCTTACAATAATTTATAGTGCTCTTGTATAATACCGTTAATTTTTGTCAAATTAGCAATAATGTCCTCATTTTCATTTCTAATTTTAGTTGAGAATTCTCCCATTTTTTTAAGTCAATCTAGGGAATCTTGTTAATTTTGTGGATCTTTTCGAAGAATAAACTTTTAGTTTTATTGATGTCCCTATTGTTTTTATATTGTCTATCTACATGCTAACTTTTGTTTCCTTCTGCTAGCTTTGTGTTTAGTTTTCTCTTTCTAGTTCCTTAAAGTATAAAGTCAGGTCGTTGATTTGACACCTTTCTTCTTTTTTAATCTAAGTGTTTAAAGCTATAAATTTCCCTCTTAGCGCTACTTTTGCTACATTATATAAAATTGGTAGATTCTGCTCCCTTTGCTTTGAGAGAGGGAATTTGGAACTGGCTTGATGACTTCTCTAGATCAAAAATGTGCTGTGCCAAGAAAGGGATACGGAAAAAGCAAGTAAAAACGCCATGGAATTTTCCACCTTATTGAAGGTGTGGTTTTTTTGTTTTTTTTTTTTTTTAATTGGGTATTTGCTTGGCTGACTATATTTCATGGTCCCATAAAGTTAGTTCAACAAATTTCTGGTTGTTTTTTATGTCTTCAGGTGGAATGAGGCCAAGGAGGTTCCTAGACTTCCATTTTCCTGACATCACTCCAAGATATTATTTTTGGCTTTCATTATGGAGGCTGTGTAAGTATACAGTATAAACATAGGCTTACAGTATAGAATTAATAACTGTGATTGAGCTGATATAGAGAACATAGGTCTAGATCTACACTACTTAGGTTCAGATTATGTATCTCTCCCAATCATCATCTCTTTGTCCTGGGAAATTCTCTTAATTTTTTCATGTCTCACAGTTTCTTCATCTGAAAGTTGAGATAATAATAAGATATACTTGAGGATTTTATTTTTTTATTTTTAAAAAAAATTTTTTTTAAAGATTTTATTTACTTATTTTGACACAGAGAGAGAGAGAGAGAGACAACAAGAGAGGGAACACAAGTGGGGGGGTGGGAAAGGGAGAAGCAGGCTTCCCGTGGAGCAGGGAGCCTGATGTGGGGCTTGATCCCAGGACCTTGGGATCATGACCTGAGCCAAAGGCAGACGCTTAACAACTGAGCTACCCAGGCGTCCCTTGAGGATTTTTATGTGTTAATGAATATAAGCCCTTAGAGTAGTGCTAGTCACATGTTTAGTTATTAACAAATGGTCAAATAGTATAAGTATATAGAATTTGGTGTATGTCACTGTTATAAAGAATATTTCTTTGTATAATCAATATCCTAAATAGTTTTAATTACTGGTAAAATTCAATTATGGTGATTTCTGTGTATGCATATATTAATGAATCATGACTATGTTGCTTAAATATTTAGATGCTATTTTTTCTATATTCTCACAAAATAAAATTTATAATTAATTTTAATTGAAAATTACCTAAAAATGTTCAATTATACTTTATGTTTATCTAATCTTTCCAACAAGCACTCTGATAGACTGACAACAGAAATAATAATGTTTACTCTTAATTGAGCCTATTTATGTACCCAGTATGATTTTAGTACTTGATTTACAAGTATTTTACTCACAAATGCCATATGAGGTATATACAATTATAATCTTCCTTTTATATCTAAGAAACCATAATAATAAATAATTTTATCAGACTCGCATCTCTGTCAGTGAAAGATTATTTTATAGACATATGATTTGGCAAAGCTAAAACCATTGCTAGAATACTGTACAACTCATTTTGTGAAAGCAAGATTAATGACAGAGAAGATTTTTATTTTACCATTTTCTTTCTTGCCAATTTTGCTTTATTTATTTAACCTATAAATCAGAGCATAATTCAATCTATAAAATATCATTACAAATGAGAGTTGATCAAAAATATGCAACAATATATGAGATTCATTGTATCTTGTCATTATCATTTTTACTGTGTATATAGATGACTATAGTGTTCTTAAAAGAAGAAAGGTCATCTTGGGGCACCTAGGTGGCTCAGTCGTTAAGTGTCTGCCTTTGGCTCAGGTCATGATCCCAGGGTCCTGGGATTGAGCCCCGCATCAGGTTTCCTACTCTGCGGGAAGCCTGCTTCTCCCCCTTCCACTCCCCCTGCTTGTGTTCCCTCTCTCACTGTGTCTCTCTCTGTCAAATAAATAAATAAAATCTTAAAAAAAAAAAAAAAAAAAGAAAGGTCATCTTTTCATATGAATAAACCTTCACTTTGTCAAATTGTAAGGGTTTTCTAAGATTAGTCCTTAGCAAAATATCTTATCACTTATTATTATTTTTTTTAATGGCAACAGGCAGGTCTGTCTTCAATCTTGTGAAATTGGCAAACAGGTAGAAGCTGACAAGGAGTTACCTTATCTTCATTGTTCCAGTGATGTAGAACTCACAGGCAATGTTGTGGATGCCAATGACAAATCTAAGGATAGGGATAGAAATAGTGATGATGATAATGATTTCCTGAAGGGTGAGAAAACCACCTGGGAAAACTCTACTTCAGTCTTTCATTATAAAATTCATTTTTGCAGAAATACAGCCTTAGAGTGAAACCTGGTTCTATGTCCTTCACTTTACCTTTAGTGTAAAGAATCAAGTGAGCAGAAACTCAGCTAACATCAGGGGATTTATTTCTTTATTTTTGGAAAGTAAGTGCCTGCCTATATCTAGGATAAGTGCTCATTTACTCCTGCACCCTAAATAATATCTCTAGCACAGTACGAATATTGCACTTAACAGTGAAAAATCAAGTTAGATTTAAATAGTCATCAAGTAAAATTTAAATCATTTTTCATGTTCTTTGTTAAAGATGACAGAAAAATGTATATTTACAAAAAGATCTATATCAACTGTTTTAAGATATTAGAGAAATACATACCTTGTAAAAGAAAAATTTAAATGAATCGTTTGAAGTGTTAAATTCTCTTCAAAATTTCATCTATCTAGAAAGAACTACTCTTAGTACTCGCACCTTTGTTTTTTGGTGTTGTTGTTGTTGATGTTTTAAAGATTTTATTTATTTATTTGGGGAGAGAGAGAAAGCTAGAGACACAGCAGGAGCAGAGGGGGAGAGGCAGAGAGAGAGGGAGGGGTAGAGGGAGAGGGAGAAGCAGGCTCCCCGCTGAGCAGGGAGTCCAAAGCAGGGCTTGATCCCAGGACCCTGGGATCATGACCTGAGCCGAAGGCAGACACTTAACCGACTGAGCCACCCAGGCGCCCCAGTACTTATACCTTTGTAAGAATTGGTGAACATTTTCTGTAAAGGGCCAGAGAAAAAATATTTTTGGCTTTGCTGGCCATTTGGTTCTCTGTCGAAGCTATTTAACTTTGCTGTTTTAGTATGAAAGCAGACACAGAAAATACCTTACGGGGTGGGTGTGGTTGTGTTTAAATAGAATTTTGTTTACAACAGGTGGAGTACCAGATTTGTTCCATAGGCTAGAGTTTGCCGACCCTATTCTATAAGATAGTTACTGAAGTTTTGGTATATCTTGGGGATTGAACCATATTTAAGTTCAATGTCAGGGAGAAGAATCTGGGAAACTCATTAAGGAGAGAATCTTAAAAGAGTGTTATACATTTCAGTGGTGCAGTTTATTATTTCTTCCACTATATTTTATTTATTGTAATGCCAGCAATCTGAAAGAATCTCTAAAATATCCCTTATGTATCTTATCCTTATTCTAGGTCAATGTTGCTTAAATTACAATCAGACATTAATTTAGGAGCTCTGCTTTTGCCACAGTGAGTCACTGCTCCCCTTCATCATCACAAAGCCTTTAAGGGGGCTCTAATAGAAAGTGGTGTGGGGGCGCCTGGGTGGCTCAGTCGTGAAGCGTCCGCCTTCGGCTCAGGTCATGATCCCAGGGTCCTGGGATCGAGCCCCGCATCGGGCTCCCTGCTCCTTGGGAGCCTGCTTCTCCCTCTCCCACTCCCCCTGCTTGTGTTCCCCTCTCTCGCTGTGTCTTTCTCTGTCAAATAAATAAAATCTTAAAAAAAAAAAAAGTGGTGTGACGTCCCTGAGGAATGTCATGGGAAGAAGGATAAATTCATTATTCTCGGTAGAAGTTAAAGCCTGGTGGATAGCTCTGTTCGCAGCTCTCTCAATTTGATTAAAAACCAATGGGCTCATATCTAATAAACATACCCTTCAATTCCCGCATGTAATTTAGAGAGAGCAGCGTGAAAATACCCACCAACGTGCTGCTGCACCGTCTGGGGGGATGTAAAGACCTCACGACGTATTCCACGGCTTCCTTGACTAATGTCTCCAACATGACTTGTTAATCTCTGCAATGATCAAGTGGCTATTAAAGATAAAACTGTGCTAACCTTTTCAAAAATTAGAAGAACATGACTACAAGTGAAGCAACAATGGCTTCCCGGAGAGGCAGCCGTGGAAGGGAAAGATCACCCTATCCAGGCAGGAGTAATATATGCATTATTTATACAGTGTGTCTGGGGTCTGTATGAAAGATGAAATCCCTGTCTGAGAAGTGCCTTTCTCAGCAGGACTATTTTAGTTAAAGTGCACAATGTAGTCTGCTGCATTTCCATAAGCTGAGTAGAAATGCAGAAAATGGGTGTCATTTTTTTCTCTTTCGGTTTGAGTCTGTGTAAAAGCCAGACTAATGTATAACATAGGTGAAAAGAAATGGGATGTTCTAGCATGACGTTGTTTGAAAATTATTATAAAGGAGTAACAAACAAGTACTTAAGTTATTAGCTTCTTTCTCTAAACCTGCTTTTAGATTTACCTTATTTAGTGCATACTCTTCTACCCACAGAGAAAAGGAGTTTCTTTCTCCTCAAACCCAGCTACTTCTGCTTTCCACTCTGCCATAAACCTTCTCAGAGGTAATAAAGCACTGACCTTAATACCTGATTGAATGGTGGGAAAACAAAGAGTATTTATAACATACTTAAAAAAAATTAACAACAGAAATATTTTGCTCCAGTGCTTTGGCCAGCATCTCAGGACCCCACACTTTAATCTTTTCAATGTTGTCTAGCCAAATGAAAATTCTCACATTTCTTTGAGCTCAACTAATTCTTTCATGATGGCATGCCTTTGAAAATGCTGTCTTCACTGCTTAGAATGAATTTTGCCCTTTCCTACCTGACAACTCTGGATCTTCCAGTGAAGTTATATGTGTTTCATAGGGTAAACCTGTACCTGGGTGTAGAGTGACCCTGTCAGCATATTCTGAATCATACTGAAAGAATTAGTTCATTGTTACTTCTATGAAGGCATCTCTACCTTCAAGGTTGGTAATTGCCTTTCCTGTGTATCCACAGCCTTTTATGTACATCTCATTCTATTTTTAAATTTATCACCTCAAATTATAATGATTTTTATGCCTATATCCTTATGATGGAAATAGAAAATTATAAACCTAATCATATCATCAAGTCCACCTTAGATAGAAAATATAATTGCAATAGAAGATAAAGGCCACAGTTAACAGTTCTTAATAAAGAATCTTGAGGGAGACAGTTTGGGGTAAATTAAAGATGAATACAAATTCTTTGTTACTTTGGCCATTGAGAGGAATTGGACTTCCCCCTTGGAATATTCACACTTAGAACTCAGTTATCACATTGTGAAGAAGCCCAGGCAGTTTCCAGAGAGACCCACATGGTGAAGAATTGAAGCCTCCAAGTGACAGTCTGCATTCGATTCCTAGTCAACAGCCAGCACCAACCTGCCCTCCATGTGAGGACCAGTCTGGGAATCGGGTCATCCAGCCCAGTCAAGTTGCCCTAGCTCCTGCCACATGGAATAGAAATAAGCACTGCCCAACTCATGAACCACCGATAAAAATAAGTGATTGTTGTTGTCCTAAGGCTCTAATACTGGGATATTTTGTAATGCGGCAATAGATAACTAGAAGAAGGATGAGATATCGTGAAGGACAAGTGTGCTCCCAGTAATAAATATTCTTACATAGATGAGGGAAACATTAGTAGATACCTAAATGATCCTTATATTAAACATCTTTGATTGATTTTCCTCTAAGTGGACCTATTCTTCTAATATGCATCTAATATACATACCTTACTCTTCATATATATATATATATATATATATATATATATATACACATATATATATATTCAATATAGTTAAAGAAAAAAATTTATATAGATAGCATCATGAAATGGTGAAACTCAGGAAGGTACCTGAGATCCTCTGCCACTTAGTAGAAAAAAAGTTCACATAATTAGGTGACTTATTCTAAGTCACATAGAGACAGAAATGGTCAAGATTTGCTCTTTATTCTAGGTCTGGGTTATTGAAACTTAAATATGAGTGAAAGACGGAGGAGGAGGAGGAGGAAGAAAGATATATAACATGCTATCAGAGTTCCAGTTTCCCAAAACTCTCAAGTATAAATAAAGCAACAGTTTAAGGACCTTTAAACATACAAGTTCTCCTGTATCAGCATTAACCTATTATTATTGCAGGATTGTGTTCAGTGACAGATAGTTGGGTCACTCAGTTACTGGGGGGGATATAAATATTTCAAGACTGATTATATATGGGCCTTCAAATGAGAAGATAAAAATATTCTTATAACCTAGCTTTTCTTACATTAAGAAAATCCCCTTATACACCCACAAACAAATGTGTTCATCTAGGACATCTAGGACTATGTGTTCATCTAGGACATCTAGGACTATTTCTCTTGCAGAGGAGTCTCACAAAATGAAAACAAAACCACAGTAACTCACTTTAATTGATGATATTTTCAAGAGTGTTCCTAGAATAAGACACTCATTTCTTGGCACATTACAGGTGCCTACAAGTACTCTATCCTTATCTTACAAAACCGTAAAGAAAACTGGTGGAGAAAATTGAGTGCAATGAGGATGTGAGAACTGATGGCAAAAGACTGGAGATTAAAGCTTCTTTCCCCAATATGGGAGCTACAACATAGTTTCTTGGACTTTGAGGTAACCTGTCAGTGAGTGGCTCTGTGGGTATTTGTGAAGGGGTATGGTAATATAGAGAAGCTACTTCTTGCATACTTCAATTTGTATACCAAGAATTATACCAAAAACATGTGTTTAGAAATACCTCTAATCTCAATTCTCAAAGCCCATTTTCCATTCTTATCGTCCAAACCCAGGATTCCGCCTCTTGCTTTTTTACCATACATAGGATGCCGCCTCCTTCTTTGCCATCCTCCTCAGGGCCAGCATAAGGTTATCTACTCTCAGATTGGTCACCTCCTTGATAGTGTTCTCTTCTTTTTTAGTGTGCAACCACAATGAAACCATTAACCATAGAAAGAAAGAACCATCATCTTGGAAAAAAATTATACTCTCATTCCTGGAACAAATATTCCTTAGGGATGGAATAAAGAAACTTGCTTCAAGTGGCAGAAAAGAAAAAATAGAGGAAGAAATATTCCAAACTACTTTTCTTATAAATTGCCCTACTAGTCTTGGATATTAAGGAAAATGGTAGGCTCAAGAATGTCTGCCATATATCTGGGTTTCAAGTCTGATTGAATGGCTGGGTCTCTCCTAAGATGAGGAGTAGTGGCTATGAACCAGATTTGGCAAAAAAGATCAGTTTCATTTTGTACATGTTCAATTTTAGATGACAGATACGTGAAGGGAGATGCCAAGTTGGCAGCTGAATATAATTGTTTCTAGAGCTCTGAAGAGAACTTTGGGCTAGAGTAAAATATATGAGAGGTTTAGGGGCACCTGGGTGGCTCAGTCGTTAAGCGTCTGCCTTCGGCTCAGGTCATGATCCCAGGGTCCTGGGATCGAGCCCCGCATCGGGCTCCCTGCTCCGCGGGAAGCCTGCTTCTCCCTCTCCCACTCCCCCTGCTTGTGTTCCCTCTCTCGCTGTGTCTCTCTCTGTCAAATAAATAAATAAAATCTTTAGAAAAAAAAATATATGAGAGGTTTGTATGATGTTGAAGGAGATGCCAGGAAAACAATGGGAGTAGGTGAGATTGTGCAGAGAGGTGGTATCTAGTGAAGACTGATTTAAAGGCAATATAATGGAGGAAAACATGACTAAAATAATTGAAAGTAAGAGTGAAGAGAGAGAAAGAAAATGAGAATGATAAGATATCTGAGAAGCTAAGGGGGATGGTGTTTCAAGAAGAAAATGGTCACCAGGAATAGATGTTCCTCACAAGTCAAGGTGACAACTTCAGTCCCAATTGAACCACCCATGCTGCTTTCCAGGCATACAAATTTTTAGTTTCCTAAACATGCCATCATCTTCCTTACTTCTGAGCTTCCACAACTGCTGCTCAATCTGCCTGGAGTAAATTTACTTCCCTTATTATTGAGTTAGTCATTGTTCATCCTTTAAGGCTTTGACTTAAAAGTTATGCTTTCTGGGGCACCTGGGTGGCTCAGTCGTTAAGCGTCTGCCTTCGGCTCAGGTCATGATCCCGGGGTCCTGGGATCGAGCCCCACATTGGGCTCCCTGCTCAGCGGGGAGCATGCTTCTCCGTCTCTCACTCCCCCTGCTTGTGTTCCCTCTCTCGCTGTGTCTCTCTCTGTCAAATAAATAAATAAAATCTTTAAAAAAAAAAAAAAGTTACATTTTCTGAAAAACCTTTCTGATCTTTTCCAAGATAGGTCAGAAACTCATCCTATGAGCTCATGCTGCATGTTGTACTTTATTACTACAACTTTGCAAAAACAATTGTTCTTGCTTCCCATTGAACTTAAACCTTCATGGAGGTTGGGATCACACTAATTTTCTGTACCAATATATTCCCAGGATAGTAACTGGCACATAGTAAATACTTATTTAATATATGCTGAACTAATAAGTGGAAGAGAAGGTCTTTTATTCAAAACTTGTCCATCTTGGCTTTTCTTTTCAAGGCTTCCCTGAGATCTCTCTGGATGTTCCTCTTTCTCTTTCGAGCCACCAGTAATTCTGTCCTTACATGTTGGTGTTCCCAGGTTTCAGTTCTGGCCTTCTGAACCTGGCTACCTCAGTTGATAGAAGATGCAACTCCTTTTCTCAGGATTGTGAGTTCGAGCATAGGGTTTACCAAAAAAAAAATAAACTTAAAAAAAAGTTTAAAAATACACACAAAATACTGAAAACATGATTAACTATCAGTCTTTGTGTGAGGCATGCCACTCCCATGCTCAGACAATAATCCACTTCTAAGATAGCCCTCTACTATATACATAGATTTGTTGCCACATTTTATCACTGCATTTTCAAGGTTTCTTTCCTTTGTCTTTTACCTACTACATTGTAATCTTTTTTGAGTTCACCATACTAGAACTAACTTTGTATTTTCAAGGCCTTGCAAATGTACATATTCAGTGAATATTTTATGAATTGAAATGAAATAGCTTCTTGAAACAGAATTGTTATGAGTTTAAAAACTGGTTCTCATCCTGTTAGAATTCAGTTCTTTCTGCAATTAGTCTTGTCCCTAGAGCAACCAAGCTACTATAACATCACATTCAAAATTAATCAGTGTTAAATTTAGATTAATTAATGTCATTGTTTCTAGTAAGATATTGGTGTTTAACTAAGAAGTACTTTTGTTGATGGTGGGTGGTGTTTCTAGCTGAATTGATTATCTTGTTAGGGAAATATTAGAGGCATCATGTTTCTGCTAAACTGAATAAAAATTTAGTAGCATAGAACTTTTGTTATATGTAAAATGCTGGAAAATAAGAGGATGATACTAAAACTATCAACTAGAAAATTACCTTAGTACTGTAGCATATTGTTTTTTCATGCATAAACTGTAAAGTCAAGTATGAAAAAAATATATATAAATCACTGTGGCAATGGAGAATGGATTTAAAATCCAAGCAAAATTAAATTCTAGAAGGTTGATATTGCCTGTTATATTTGATGACAACAATAAACATAATATAAGTTTGTTAACTTACTGCTTTAAAATGCAAGTTGATAACCAACAATGGTATCATTTTAGCACAGGTAACTAACTACTTGTGTTTGAATGTCCCAACAGGTAACCTGAATTACAGTAATAAAGTGGTGCTTAATGCGTTGATTTTTTTAAATAGTGTCTTAAATAAAATTGAAATTTCTTTAGAGTCCCTAGTATATTCAGTGGTTACATGAAGGATCTGTTGTTTATTTCTTTACCTACACACCTATCTACCTATCTTTATTTTTAATCTTCAATTAAACATCATTTTCTACTGAGTATTAAGAATATATAGATCAGGGGCGCCCGGGTGGCTCAGTTGGTTGGGCGACTGCCTTCGGCTCAGGTCATGATCCTGGAGTCCCTGGATCGAGTCCCGCATCGGGCTCCCTGCTCGGCAGGGAGTCTGCTTCGTCCTCTGACCCTATCCCCTCTCATGTGTTCTCTCTCTCTCATTCTCTCTCTCTCAAATAAATAAATAAAATCTTTAAAAAAAAAAAAAAGAATATATAGATCAGTGTTCAAATTCACAATAACATCTCTTACATATAGGAGATGCTTTTGAAGATATATTTAATTCATAAATATTGCTTACCAAAAGGGGGCCCCCACTAACTTGTTGTCCTTTATCTACTTGAAATCAGGTAAGTTCACCTGTCCTTAAATTCACAATTACAAAAGTCTGGTGTGTTGATAAACTAACACTTTAGACAGATCCTTAGAGTATTAGTTTCCATAAACATGATCCCTGCATCTACATTAGCATCACCTTGGAAACTGTTAGAAATGCACATTCATGGGCTAATCTTCAGAACTACTGTAATGGAAATTCTGGGGCAGGACCCCAAAATCTGTCTTAATAAAGCTTCTTGATGAGTCTGATGCTCTCTAAAACTGGGGAGACTCTGCCTTAAAGTAAATAGGTTCACAGAATTTTGGAGTCTAATGGAAACTTGGAAACTAGTGTTCTCATTTTTTAGATGATGTTTATAATGATTAAATGACTTGCTCAAGGCAGCTCCATAGCTAACTAAATTTTAAACTCCTGGTCTTATGAAAGCTTCCAGTCAAAACATAGAAGTGTGCTTAAAACTGGGCACACACGCACTCAAATGTGCATGCATAAAATAATTCTAGCATTTTCTTTTTAAAGGAGTTTCGGAAAGTTTTATTGACCTCTCAAGTGAATTAGACTTTATTACTTTATGAGCAACAGTCAATGCCACTTCATATTTTAAGAGGTAGGCTTAATAAGGCTTAATACTCCAAGCCATAGATATGCCATAAATCTACAAAGAGCTTGGTCAATATCAATCAAATTCATTAAATAATTTATATGTGGGGAAATATTTAAGGCAAAAATAGAAAAATCTCTATGGTCATAAATCATTCTTAAAAGATATTTTAAAATAAAAAATTTACATTCCAACCCATATATATTTGATTAAACTTACCTAATTTAAAGCCAAAACATAAAAAAAAATCGATTCTTTTTAAAGTCTTTGTCATTGCAATAGTTATTTTAATATTTAGATAAAATAACTTTTGTCTTAGTACAGTCAGATATAAAAGTTAGTACTTTTCTAATTTGTATATCTGCATGAATAGACATGCTATTCTTCACAAATTAAAATGTTCATGTTGCAAATGCTTTGTTTCCCCAAAGAAAAGGTAGAAGAAATGAATGGAGACAGATCCCCTATAAAGATTTGAAATTGTGCCAAAAGGAAATTGCATTTTCCAAAGCAGGTCTTGTTATTGGGGAAGCACAAGACACCAGCTAAATAAATCAAAGTCCCATTTCATTGAGCCCATCTGAACAAAACTGCACGCACTAGATTCATTACCTTGGAAGATGAGTCAAATCCATGGGGTTTCCCAAGGAGTTCAAATTTGATTTTCAGTTTTACTCCAATTATTAATGTTTGGTCAAAGAGGGTGTCAAAATGTCTGCTTGAAAAAGAACCAGAAGTACATATGTTATACTTAATCAAGACTATCATCACCTCCTCCCCCTCCCCCTAAAAATCCACCCCAAATCAACATGAGAAAAATACACTGTTTTTGCCTGATTTACGCATTTCATATCAAGTCATATATAGGCAGATTGTCACATAGAATGTGTCAAATAGTTCCATAAAATTAGGTTAAATACTGCTGGAACTCTCAGTAGTAAAATAATAATGCAACTTATCAGGGGCCTAATGTGCTTTCAAATATTAGGTTAACAACTGAAAATCTGACCGTGAAAATGCTTCTCCTTAAGCCCAGTTAGGACCTGTCACAAGATCCTAGGCCCTATGACTTCCCTTTAGTGAACTATTATAGAAAAACCGTCTAAAAGTTTTCAGTAAATTGGAACCACCATTTCTACATCTAGCAGTGCATGACACTGATAGATTTAATAATGATTTGAACTCAAGTATACAAGTTGAAAGTCAGTTATGTCCTACTTGTAGATCAAATCCTTATAATAATAATATATTGGTTTGATGTAGGATTAGAACTTATTATTCTTGAGATTTACGGAATATATACTATTATAGTCTCTCATTTAGTATAGAAAAACCCAACTTTGAGGTAGTTCTATCTCAAAAATAGATTTTGTCTAGTACCTCCCAGGACTGCAGATTGTTTGAGCAATAAAATGGTATTTGCTAACTATTTACAACTGAACCCTTGGAATTTATATCATGTATTAGATAAGAAACATGTGAAAAAAAATCCCAGAGATATTTCCCTCTTCAGAAAGCATGTAGTAATTTAAACTTTCTGCCTGTATATGGTCCCATAAAATTTATACAGGGAGAAATTAAATGTATAAAATTATTTATAGGTGGATTAAAAAAGCTTGCGAGTTTGGGATTTCATACATCTTCGTGAAAACTGTTATAAATCTCTGTAACCTAAATGCTTATCCTAGTTCTAAAGAAGGAGCATAAACAGAGCAAGCAATTATTTGTAATAAACTTTTTCTTTAATATTGTGGCAATCCCATTTTCTTAACACACTTGTCATAATACATCCTGTGTCCTCATAGAGTCAAAAACTGCATTCTAGTTGCTCATGCTTTCTGCAGTTGAACAGACTCTGTCATTAATGTGGGTAAGTCAATGTGGCTGTGATGTTGAGAGCAAATTATTAAGAAGAATGAAATCTTAGTCAAACTTTTGAGGACTTACACATTTTTTATAAGCCAAACTTAAGGTTTTTACTACCTATGGGGAAAGTTTTAGAATAATATTTCCTGTTTAAGGTCTTAAGAACACTTGTTAGGGACCCCTGGGTGGCTCAGTCGTTAAGTGTCTGCCTTCGGTTCAGGTCATGAACCCAGGGTCCTGGGATCGAGCCCCGCCATCCGGCTCCCTGCTCCGCGAGAAGCCTGCTTCTCCCTCTTCCACTCTCCCTGCTTGTGTTCCTTCTCCCGCTCTCTCTCTGTCAAATAAATAAATAAAATCTTAAAAAAAAAACAAAACACTTGTTAAATAAGTTCCAAATTCTATAAAGCATTACATGCAATTTGAGATATGAGTTGAACAATGTCGTAAACATGAACCACTGATGTGAATGTTCAGTTTGTGTCACTAAGAATAATAATCCACTATTTTAATTTTTTCAATTTAAATTTAAACAAATCATTAAAATTACACTAACTTTAGTGCTGATAGTCCATTTACTATCTTGCAACTAACGTTAGAAAGAAGAGGGGTGAGCTAAGCATACGCATTTCTTTCGAGGAGTATTTTAGAGGTTTTTAAGAAAATTTGAGGACATGTGCAGGTTATCTCTGCAAAATAATTTACTTGTGCCTTTTCTTTGCAATTCTGTTTATTTAAAAATAAATGGTAGTACTTGACGCAGATCTGTGTAAATGTCATTGTACTGATTTCCTGGGAGGAGGGGAGAGGCAGATGAGATTTCCATATCTTAGAAAACAGCATGAAAATGGATAGAATGAAGTAGAATTATATTCTTAATGAGATATTGGTTTCATTTTCTGAAATTAAAAAAAGTAAACTAGTCTCATGATTTCTTCCTTTTACCACATCCCTCTCTTTTTTTTTTTTTTTAAGATTTTATTCATTTATTTGACAGAGAGAGAGAGAGAACAAGTAGGCAGAGAGGCAGGCAGCACATCCCTCTCTTTTAAGTATGAATTAAAGAGCATTGCCCTTTGCATAAAGTTACAAGCTCAGGTGACTACAACCAAGGGCCCAGGCCAGTCAGGGAAAGTAGCAAACAGGAGGATAAAGAAATTGCCTACAGGAGACAGCTGCTTTTCATGACCTACTAGGTAATGCCATTTGGTAATGGAGGGCCAGGTTTTTCAATATTCTGGAGAATCAAAAAAGTCCAGATTCAAGTTGTATCTCATTGTTTTTAAACGTTGTCTCAATTAAACAATACAAAAGGTCTGTTGGCCTAACAAATTTTTTTATCTTTATTTTTTAGTTTCTGGGCTGATCTCAACCTATTCAGGGTAGAAAAGTGAAATTTTTATGACATTGTGCATCATCATTATATTCTAGTGAAATTGCTTTAGATCGATATCCCTAGTGTATTTTCACTGACACAACAGTTGGCCCTGAATCTGAATGTTCTCTAACAACAAGCACTTATGTGTATAGTGCATGGTTCTTGGCATTGTAAATGAGATTAAAGAAAGAGAAGACTTGGTGTCTGATAATTCAGGTTGGGAAGTTTAAAAAACATAAATGTGAGCCATGAATCAAATAATTTATTTGCTTTAATGACTATAAATTATACACTAAATGTACCGGTCTATGAAATGACTCTGAGATGTCTTTTTCCCCTTGTCTCACTGAAGAGTTATTCATTCTTCATTGATATCTTACCTTTGGTTAATCAAAACATAAAATATTCTGTAATCATACACTAATATTTACTAAGTGCCTGCTTTATGTGCTAGCAGCAGTATATCTATATTTAATAAAACATTTAAGTTTCTGTAATTCACAGAATGATATAGAAGAAAAGAATTTGGAGTAAATGACATGTGTTACTATCTCAGATTGCTGTGTGAGCTTGGGCAAATCTATTAATTTCTGAACCTTGGTGATCTAAGCTATTAGGTAAAGATCATAATCATTTTTTCCTAATATGAGACAGTAGAGATGAATATTCTTTGTCGAATGTACAAAATTATGAAAACATTCATTATTATCTTTAATCACAAAAGTTGTAGAGAAAACAAACAAAAAAAATGAAGTAGATATGGCCATAAACTTTAAAAAGTTCTCAGTCTAGTTGAAGAAGCACCTGTAAATATTTACGTCCATTGTTTGATTTTTAAGTATAATTAGCTTTCTAATCTAACACATATCATCATTTTGAGCAACTTTCTTTTTAAAAATTTATCTATAATTCTTAAAATCACTCCCCCAATATTGACTAAATAATTTTGTGGGGGCTTCACATTACCTAAGCTATTATCTAAATGTATATGTTGTAAATGACCATTTTTTACATTGGAGAGAAAAAAATTAAACTGAGTTAAATATAGGACATGATCCTCAGGCTTTCCCCTAACAGCTTTATGTGACAAAGTTAGTCAAGTGCTTATTACACTGCTTTTATAGAACCATTATTATCCATTTGTTCAGTGTATGTGTTCAGATGTATTAAACCTATTTTTAAAAGTGACAGTATACATAGCACTACAGCTCATTCAGATTCAGGAAGATGTCAACTCAAAACCATAGCAATTCATACATCATCGGAGACAGTGTTACTGATTCCATATGGAGCTTAAGAGGCCTTCACTCTTAGCCCCAGAATCAACCAACATCCATCTTCTCATGTTTACAACTAAAAAGAAAAAAATTAAATAAAGGTGTTTAGAAGCATTTTTCTTTCACCAAAAAAATACAACGGAATAGAAATCATGCATGACAATTTTTGGTTCAACAAGAATTAAAATTGATATGTGATAAATCACTGCAGAATGGAACCTTCAATAGAAAGCAGTGAAGGATTAACTATCAGCTCTTGGCTTTGTATATATAATTAGAGGAAGAACCCATCCAAAGTGTGGATCTGGGAGTTGTCAAAGTCAAGTAGCTACATGACACAAGACTATCTGGAGATGATGGATTGTGATTGCATTTTTTACTCTTAATTCAGATATTTTGGCATCAGTCAGAGAGCAACAAGAAACGTTTTGAAAATATATTGAGTTCTTCAGGCTAGAATTTCCTGGGTGAATCAAATCAGTATTAGCAAATTGTTCAACCTAGATGCCTCTCTGCTAAGTGAATGAAATTACTAGGTGAAATCATATGGTAGATTTGAGCTACTCCCAGCTGAAGAAAGCAGCCTGGCCTGATTGAAAAGGAATAGCGTCTAAAATCACACACTCTTGGTTTGGGTTCCCAAAGCTGACATTCACCAGCTATAAAAGTGTAGATAAATAATCTCTCGGATCCTAAATCAAGGGGCGGGGTGAGGGGGGGAATATTTACCTGAATAGGCTGTTTAGGATTTAAAAAACTATTTTTGGAAAAAAGTGTCATTTTAATAGTACTGGCTACATGGCAGTTGTTGTTTCTATTATTATTACTATTGCCCAATGGAGGCCATAATTAGAACTAGTTTCAACATCTTCTGCCTCCCAATTTACTACAATTACCACAAGAAGCTCAGACTTTTCAGGTCACTCTTATCTTTATGGCTCTGCCTATATATCTCTTAAATTGACTCAAGTTGCCACCAATCAGACCCTGGCAGTAAACATTCCACTGTGCACTATGGAACCCATGGCCTGTCATTGGCAAAATTCCCTCTATCTTTAGTGTAATGAAAATCTAACTTCATTGTTAATGTTTCACTGCTGACAGCTTACAGATCTGACACCCCTGCCTTCCCCTTTTGCACCATATCTGACAAAACAATAGAAAAGTCCAGGTATTCCTGTTGGCACCAGCATGGAAGTTCAAACCATACAAATCTCAGCCCAGGCTTGGGAGCTGTCACCCAGTGCCACCCACTTTCACAGTGTATACAAATGCCATCACTTCTCTCTTCACTTAAGCTGTTAAGGAGCTTGGGTGCCTATTCTGCTCTCTCCAGAAAGTCCCCATTGAACATGAACCTCTTGGTTCATGTGTAGCATTATTAGTCTTGGCATTCAAACAAATTTTAGGGGTGTGTGTGTGTAGAGGGTTTGCTCCCATCTGCCATGGGGGGCATCCACAGAATACTCAATCTCTTTTTTATCATTCCTTCACGTTTTTGCTCATATTGAAACCTGCAACTGAGAACCCTGATCCTATACATCCCTCTCAAGTGGTGGCTGTTCTTTAGCTCACATATGTCTTATCAGCAGAGGTTGAGTTAGTCTTAGATGCTTCTCATTGCCTCTTCTAGACCATTGCTTTTTATCCTCTCCCACCTTCTCCCCCAAAATACTCCGGATCCTGTGGACTGATGATTTCACACTGTAATTCTGCTGCTTTTTCTTGGAATAGGTGCCAATTATCACTCCAGTCACTGTTATTATCTGGCAAAGATTATATCAACTTGCTGATTTTTTTATCCCCCACCACTATTTGGATCAACATTTTTGATTATTCTGATAATTCAAGAGATTATTACACCCCTCTCATTTAATAGCACCTACAATCACTCGTTTGCTCAGGTTAATAACTTTGGCATTATCCTGATCCCTCTGTAACTCTCTATCAAATATTTATATCCAATCGACCAACAAATCTACTCCACATTCCAAAGATAATTTATCTGGAATATGCCCCCACCTCTTCTACTTTCTTCTAATCTAAGCAACCTACAAATGTAGGTTTGACTTGGACTTCTGCACTAGCTTTCTAAGAATTGTGCTGTGGTAGTCTAAATAACAGTGCCAAAGATACCTATGTCCTAATTCCTAGAACATGTGAATATTGCCTTAAATGCCAAAAGGGACTTTGCAGATATTATTGAATTAAGGATCTTGATATGGGGAGAGTATCTTGAATCACCCAGTTGAAACCTGGGTAATCACAGGGTTCCTTATAAAAGTGAAGCAAGAAGGTCAAAGAAGGAAGTAGAAAACAATAGAAGCAACAGTTGGGACTGATGGGAGGAAAGGGGTCACAAACCAAGGAATACCAGCAACCTCATGATATCAGCCCCATGAGACTGATTTTGGATTTCTGGTCTCTAGAACTGTGAGAGAATTAATTTTTGTTATTTTCAGGTGCCGACTTTTGGCAATTTTTACAGTGACAGTAGAAAACTAATACATTTGCCTTCTCTTGCTCTTGTGCCCTTACAATCCGTTGATGATAAGGTATGTAGTATATTTCTTTCAGAATGCAAATGAAGTCATTTCATTTCCCTGCTCAAGATGCTCCAGTGACTTCTTATTTCAGAATAAAATCTAATGTCTATACCATGGCCTATAAAGCCTCAATGGTTTGGTGCTGACTACCTCTCTTTTATTACTTTTACACCTTGTCAGCTACGCTGAACTCCATGGTATTCCCAGGACACATCAAACATGTTCCTGCCTCAGTCATTTTCCCCTCATTTCCTTCATAGCTCAGCTCAAATATCTCTTCCTTAGAGGACACCTTCTTGACTGCTGTATCCAAACTCTCTAATCTTGGGACAGCTTTCTTTTGTACTTCCTCTTCTGTTTTTAGCTTTATTTGCCATTATATCATCTATGAATTTATTTTCTTATTTTCTTATGAAATGTAAACTCCAGGATGAGGTCAGGGGCTTTATTTATTTATTTATTTTCACAGCTCTGTCTTCAGCACTTAAAATAGTGTCTATAATATGATAGATAATTAATACATATTCATTGTACAGATTACTTAAGCCCTTATAGTAACAATACTACTGTCTGTATTTTTATTTACCTTATAAGTCCCTTATGGTGTTCTTAGCATACTTAAATGTCTTACAAATTGAAGCACTTGTAATCCTCATATCAACCCTATCAGTTAGGTACTAATATTATGTAAATCTTATAGATGAAGAAACTGAGAGACAGGTTAACCAGTTTTCCCAAGGTCATAAAGCTTGTAAGTGATCTACCTCAAGAATCCATGTTTAAACAGTAAGCTATGCTGTCTCTCTAGCAGTTGTACCAAGCAAATATAGTGTATTAGCAAATCTTTTCTTTCTAAACATAATGCATTTTCTTCTATTTAAATATTTACTTCAATTGTCTTTTTTTTTTTAAGATTTTATTTATTTATTTGACAGAGAGAAAGATAGCGAGAGCAGGAACACAAGCAGGGGGAGTGGGAGAGGGAGAAGCAGGCTTCCCGTTAAGCAGGGAGCCCGATGCGGGGCTCGATCCCAGGACCCTGGGAACATGACCTGAGCCGAAGGCAGATGCTTAACGACTGAGCCACCCAGGCGTCCCCTTCAATTGTCTTTTCATTTTTATTTTTTAAACCTCTTTTATTTGAGTAACTATAGATTCACAGGAAGTTGTAAAGATAGTACAAAAAAGTCCTGTGTGCTCCTAACCTACTTTCCCCCGATGCTGACATCTTACGTAATTATAATGCAGGAAAGTGATATTGGCATGATATGTATATAAAGTTCTATGTCATTTGATCACCTGTAGATTCCTATAACCACCAAAACAATCAAGATACAACATTAATCATCTCTATGACTATGAAGTTCCCTTGTGCTAAGGTTTTATAATACTATCCCCCTTTCCCACCATGCCCAACACCTGGCCACTACTAATCCATTTTCTATCCCTATAATTTGCCATCTTAATAGTATAATATAAATGATATTATGCATTATGTGACATTTTGGGTTTGGCTTTATTTCCCTGAAACTAGTGCACTTGAGATCCATCCAAACTTCTCTGTGTATCAGTGGTTCATTCCTTTTTGTTGCCCAGTCGTATTCCATATTTCAAATGTAATTTATAGTTACTTTTTTTAATATGAAATAATAAAAGTCTAAGAGAGCAACACATGATTAAATGCATGTTTTAAAGGGCATAAGCAGATTCTGTTAGAAAAATATCTGTTCTTGTAACAGAGTTAAACTTAATAAAATTCTTACAGGCATTATGTAGATGGGCTAACTTCAAAATATGACAGGTAATATATTTTAGAAAATGTAAGATTAATTTCAAATAAATTAAGTAAATTAATTTTCAGAAATGTATACATATTTAAAAATAAAATAATGATCTGTTGTCATCTGTCACGAGACTATAAATTTGCAGTTGTACTTTTCAAATGATCACTGGGTACTGGCTAGAGTGAGTACATGAAAATTGCCCAGATGAGCTTAGATATGTTATACAGCAGAAAAGAGAATCATCTTCTGCATATGACAGGTGCTATCACGTCAGATTACTTATTGTTGTTGTTGTTATTGTTTAGAAGCCTAGGCCATGTAGTCAAGACAGGAAGCTTCTAAAGTGCTAGGTGCTAGGTATGGATGCAAATTGGATAGTCAGTATGTTCAGAATAGTTTGGTATAGTTTGTTTCTATATATGTCCCTGTGACTGTGTCAAGTCCCTATGTTCAGAGAAGTAGGGGTTGGGTGTGGTCAATCTCTGTTGTTTTGCTCAGAAAGTTTGCATACCCAGTTTTAATATGTCTAAAGTGGGACAGTCTGTTCAGGCCATGAGTTATCCGCTGCATGACAGACTTGTGAACTTGGATGAAGACTTGCTTCTTCTTCTGGGACGTGGCTGGATGGTGGCCATAGCCAGACTCCCACTGCCTCACTTCTGTTCCTTCAGCCTGGCTGTAAAAGTTTTCAAGAGTCACCTCCAGCCTCAGAGTCTTTTTTCTCCATAGCTGACAAAGCTGTGGAATTGAGGAACCCCTGCCACCTGAGGCTTAACAGATACAATTACTTATAAACCTGAGTCTCAGTTTCCTCGTTTGTAAAAAGAGGTCAGATATTTTATCTATCACATAGTAGTTGGGGTGTTGTCAACATTAAATAACCTTGGGCATGTGAAACATATAATCCTTTGGCATGCTAAACGTATACAAGACAATGTTACTACTACTGTATTTTATATGTTTTAAATATAGAATGCTTAAGTATGTGTCCTTAAGATGCAGCTGGGCATATTTTTATATGCTCTTTAAACAGTTGCATTTTTATCAGCATGATGATCACATGAAAATCATATGAAGAGTCACCCTAGAGAAACAGAAGGAAAGCCACTCAGCCCAACTTTGGGGAATACATACTTACCTAAGTTTTTGTATATGGAAATTATTATATTGCTGTTGTTAGTTATGGTATAATATATTAAAGATGGGGAAGAGTTTTTCCATGGAGTTCTAGATCTCATTTAGATTCTTACTAGCATTAAAGGTTATTTTAAACTATAAACTTGAACATAATTTTTAAGATACAATAGCAAATGGGAAGAGAACAAACAAAATAAACCCATAGCCAGCAGCAAAAAGAACAAGAGAGGCCCATGAATATATCCGACACACTTAAAAAGGCAAAAAGTTGATGGAAGCCTGATAATAAATGAAAAAATAGACTAAGATCAATGACATGCCTGCTAGAATAATATGGGGGGGTGGTTTCCAATGAATGAACTTTAGAAAGACTTTAGTCTTGGTGTCCACAGTGCAGGGTGATGGGTGAGAAAGGGGCTGGACAAAGGAAGTTTCCCTGGAAAGCTGTACACAACTGTTCTGGGGCTTTCCTCTCCTACCCTTCACCATCCCTCCCCAACTCTCTATTCTAGAATTTTGGAAGAAAGTAGTGCAATGACTAGTTCTCCATCTGCTGAATTCATGAAGGTTATCAAACCCTGCCCATGCATATGGCATTTCCCCACCTTCTTAATCAGAGCAGAGATTTAACAAGAGTACAGATCCAGGTACCCCACACTGGGGCTGGTGGTGGGAGAATATTAGCATTCATAGCATGATCCCCATTCTTATAAATGAATGGATATCAAAGGATCACCAGCAGAATAAGTGAGAAAACCTATATAAACCAACCAAAGAAAGAAAACAATTGACCTGGAAGGAAGGAAAAATTTTATAGCAACTAAAACACAACTTAAAAAAAAAAAATTCCAAATTAGTACCATCAAAGGGAAGAATGCTACAAAAGCCAGCAAAGACACACCACAGAGGGGCATACGAATCCCAAAGCAAGTTCTTGTAACACTAATAAAGTAGATAAAACTCTAAAAGCTTGGTCAAAAGAAACATAGACATGGCAATAAATAAATAAATATCCACACAAATATACACACTTTGAAAATGAAAAAGAGCAAGTCCATCTCATAAAAGCTAGCCAATGAAGGGGCACCTTGGTGGCGCAGTCGGTTAAGCATCTGACTCCTGGTTTCGACTCAGGTCTTGATATCAGGGTCCTGTTCTCAGGATCCGCAATGTTAAAACTCTCTCTGCCCCACCCCCCTGCTTTCACTCATGCATGCGTGCTCTCATTCTTTCTCTAATAAATAAATAAATCTTAAAAAAAAAAAGAAAACTAGCAAATAAAAGGAATGAGGAAGTGTAAGGGTGCTAATATTTTCATCTGACATGGTAGGAAGCCAAATGATAATACTGAAGGTGAATGAAACATGGAGTAGAGTTTGATTATATAGGAACTTAGACAAACTAAATGAAGAAGAGGAGGGAGTAAACTGAAGGGGAGACATAATATAAGTTAAATTACCACCTTATGTAGCAGGAGGATTTTATCTAAATTAGGAAATAGTAGTGTAAGCCAACACTTTAAAATTATTGCAATAACCATGAAAGATTAAAACAGAATGGTGGGATAAGGGTTGGTGGGAAAAGTAAGAGGAGATAACGGTGTTTATATAAGTCCTTTGGTACTACTTTGTTTTTTTCACCCTGTGCATTTAAATATTTTTAAAACTAAGGCTAAAAAAAATACTGTCTAACCAAATAGAGTAAAGATAAGTCAGTTAAACTGTTTAGATTTAACATGGTTTGACAAAGTGCCTACTAATTCGACATTTATCTGACTGAGTTTACCATTTAAGAGGCAAAATAATTGCATTCATAGGCTGTGTAGCCATAGCTCAAAGCTATCTCTTTATTATACATTGTATAGTCTAATGAATATTTTCTGGTGTTTAGATAATACTTTTTCTTGCATTTCATTTAAAACATGTTATTAAAAAAGAAATACTTGTTTATTGTAGAGACTAAAGCAAAGAAAACAATAAAAGTCACTTTTAATCCAATGACTGGTCCTTCTAAATGACTATTCTGCTTTAATATAATTACTTTCCTGAGAAGGAATTCTCAAGAGGGAATTTGACATTTTATAATACTCTGTGCATAAGCTCACGTGTTATTTAGAATAAAATTTGTAACGTAGACATGTAAGTTATTTCATCTCCAAATTTTCTGTTACTAAAAAACTTAAATTTTTTTTTTGCTATGCAGTTTCAGAAGAAACTATAAACCATAGTGAGAGTTACATAGGAGACCTAATGAGAAAAGAAGGGAAATATATATATTTTTAAATAAAGGCAAGTTATTTCTATTTCTACATATATGGCTTTATTTGTTTAAAGTACAATTTCCTTTTTACTTTGCATATACAAAATAAGACTATGAAAAAATTGAAATTTAGTTTAATTCTTTGGAGTTCTTCTATTAGTTCATATGCCAGCTTAAAATGCCTGTGAACAATTAACAGCTATATCACTGGAAATGAAAACAAAGCAGTCATTGTCATGATATAATTTTGTTAATAGTTAATGTAGATTGAGTTAGTATTTGCAATAGGCCTCTTTCTCTGTCATCATAATCCTGCCTTTATGACAATTTGCTATTTTTGACTATATCACTTGACTTCTAGATCATCTGGATTTTTATAATCCACAAAATTCTATAAATTACCAATTATAAGACAAGCACACTGCTGAATGCTAAAGATACAAATGTACATAAATGTGGTAGTTTTTTTTTTACATTATATATTTTACAAAATCAATACACAAAAATCTGTTGTCTTTTTATGCAAATAATAAGCTATCAGAAAGAGAAATTTAGAAAACAATCTTACTTGCAATTGATCAAAAAGAATAAAATACCTAGGAACAAATTTAACCAAGGAGGTGAAATACCTATACTCTGAAAACTCTAAGACATAGGTGAAAGAAATTAAAGAATGCATAAAAAAATGGAAAGATATTCCATGCTCATGGAATTAATATTGTTAAAATGTCTATGTAACATAAAGCAATAAACAGATTCAAAGCTATTCCTATCAAAATTTCAATGGTATTTTTCACAGAAATAGAACAAACAACCCTAAAATTTTTATGGAACCACAAAAGATCCCAAATACCTAAAGCGATCTTTGTGAACAAAGAACCAAGTTACTCCCTAATTTCAAACTATATTACAAAACTATAGTAATTAAAACAGCATGGTATTGTGATAAAAACAAACACATAGGTCAACGCAATGGACTAGAGAGCCCAGAAATAAACCCATACATATATGGTCAACTAATTTATGACAAAGGGGAAAGGACAGTCTCTTCAATAAATAGTATTGGAAAAATTGGACAGCTATATGCAAAAGAATGAAAGTGGACCAAATATGATAGATAGATGGTGTACCATACACAAAAATTAACTAACAACAGATTAAAGATTTGAATGTAAGACCGAGAACTGTAAAACTTCCAAAAGAAAACAAGGCAGTAAGCTCCTTGACATAGGCCTTGGTGGTAATTTTTTTTGAACATGAAACCAAAAGTAGAAGTAGCAAAAGCAAAAATAAATAAGTGGGACTACATCAAACTAAAAACTTCTGCACAGCAAAGGAAACAATCAACAAAATAAAAAGGCAACCTACTGAATGGGAGAAAATAATTGCAAATCATATAACTGTTAAGGGTCTTACATCCAAAATATATAAAGACTTCATACAACTTAATCACCAAAAAACCCAATCTCATTAAAAAATGGGTAAAAGATTTAAAAAGACATTTTTCCAAAGAAGACATACAGATGGCCAACATGTACATGAAAAGCTGTTCAACATCATTAATCATTGGGGAAATGAAAATCAAGACCACAAAGAGATGTCACCTGACATCGTTAGGATGGATATTATCAAAAGGATAAGAACTGACAAATGTTAGTGAGGATGCTGACAAAGGGGAACCCTTCTCACTGTTAGTGGGAATGGAAATTGATGCAACCATTATGGAAAACAGTATGGAGGTTCCTTAAAAAATTAAAAATAAAACTACCAAATAATTCAGCAATTCCACTTCTGGGTATTTATCCAAAGAAAATAAAATACTCACCCAAAAGATATATGCATTCCCTGTTCATTGCAGCAGTATTTATAACAGCCAAGTTATGGAAACAACTTGTGTCCATCAATGGATGAATGAATAAATCACAGTGGAATACTATTCATTCATGGAAAAGAATTCAATATTGCCATTTGTGACAACACAGATGGACCACAAAGGCATCAAAGGCATTATAATATGTGAAATAACACAGACAGAGAAAAGACAGACACCATACTATTTCTCTTATATGTGGAACCTAAAACAAAAACCAAAAACAACAAGCTCATCAGTACAGAGAACAGATTGGTGGTTGTAAGCAGTGAGGAGTGAAGGGTGGTAGAAATGGGTAAACTGTTTTGCTTTTTTTTTAATGTAAATTGAATAATTTTTTAAATGCAATTTTTCCAAAGAAAAGGGAATGAAGAAAAAGAAAAGGAAGTTTAGCTGTTTTTTTGAGGGGGGGTTTGGTCTGGTTTTTTGTTATAGGACAAGAAAAAGGTAAGAGAATGTACACTTGAGGATAAAATGGAAAATGAGTTTGATTTGAATTAAGATCACTGCACCATAATGAGAAATCACACACTGCAAATTAGAAATACTACATTGCATTTCAAAAAACCATTTCCTCCCGGCTATTATGGCTGAGTGTATAGTCTACTCTTATCTTTTCTCTGAAAGGCAAAACAACAGATGAGGAAGGGGAGAGAAGGAAGCAGAAATCAACTAGAAGTGAAACAGAAAGAGATCACACTGGGAGACCTATTATCAGGGTCATATATTATTTGACTCAATTACTTGATTTACTTTAAAAAATAACCTTTAAAAACTACCCTTTAATATGTTCTGTATATTCTCTTTGAAGTTCCATATCAGTCGATGTCCTGCAGGGAACAGATTCCACTTTAGACAATATTTTTTAAAGATTTTTTTTTAAGTTTTAAATAATCTCTCAATACATTTTAAATAATCTCTGCAACTGGGACTTGAACTCACAACCCCAAGATCAAGAGTCACATGCTATACCAACTGAACAAGCCGGGTGCCCCTCCACTTTAGATAATTTGAATAAAAGGATTTATTACAGCATGTCAGATGGCTTACAGACTTACTAAGATGATTAAGTAGAAATATGTAGAATGAGATTCCATAATCTATTCTCAAATCTGTATTACAGAACCAGACTGCCAAAGGAGCTGCTTCTCCTGCTATGATTGAGAAGCTGCTTGTCAAATCAGGGGACATCCCTTGTTACACATATAAATATAGGACTGCCTTGGTCTGAGCTGCTAAATTAGCTACAGTAACAGGTCCAGAACAGAATCACTGTGTTCCGCTCAGGAAACCTCATGTGCAAAAATCAGGATGCTGCCATTATAGCTTCAGGGTCCCACGTTGTGCCACATTTTCTCCTACCAAGGAGCCACTTCTGCTAAGTCAACAAGCCTTAGAGACAGAGTTTGTTCCCAAACCATGCCATATTTGCTATAATCCACGTTGATAAAACACATGCTCAATACCCCACTTATCTCAATTTCAATTTCAAATCTCATGTAATTGCATCTGATGTGGAATCTGAACCAAACTTGGATCACCAGCTGAAAAAGAATTGGAGATTTTTTTGTTTTTAGCCTTTTGCTCCCCACAGGAAAGGGAAGCCACACTAGAAGAAAATTAGAATAGATATCCTGAGCCAAACCCACACAGTTGCATTGGACTTCATTCTTACTTCTCCACATTGGTATTTGAACATTTCAAACTTTTTGTTTGTTTGTTATACAGAGAATTATATGTTTGGCTCCTCTTTGAGCATAGTCTCCAAATCTAGAACATTTCTACTGTAAATAGGTGCTTAAAAAATAAATAAAAATAAGACAAGCACACTGCCGAATGTTGAAGATACAAATGTACATAAACATCATATTTTTTCTCAATTAAAAAACAGCATAAATAGAAATTAATGTAGAAGTGTCTAATTAAAATTTATATAGATTCTTAGGAGAGAAGACTTCACCAAATCTGGTGCCTGAGGAAAGCTTCATACAAGATGGTGGGATCAAGAGCAAAGAGAAGGATTAGGAGGGCATGCTAGGAAGAGAGAAGGGTCAGTGAAACAAGGAGAAGGGCGATATCATTTCTTAATATTTGAACTGAAAATTTTTCAGGCCTGTGCCTGTCAGGTTTTTATGGAAATATGAATCACATGGGCATCTAGTTTATTCGTGGGTTTGAATCAGTCATTCTGGGGTGTGATCTGAGATTTTTCATATGGAACAAACTCCCATGTGAGGCTGATGCTGCTGGTCCAAGAACCACAATTGGTTTAGGCAAGGCTGATTCCTTAGAGATTCAAAGTAAATGTTTTGAGCTGTGTGCACATTTACTGAAGCAATGGAGAAGGTGCTATGTAGGAAAATGATTCAGGGGAAGGCTGTTTCTCTTTCTGGCTTCTCCCAACTCCCTGGTTGTTTGCATTAAGCTTCCCTAACATTCAGGGAGCAGGTTCCACTTAAGTCCTAAGTTCTCCCTATTACACCGATGCTTTCCTTTGCCATACCCCTCACTTTTCAAAAAGTGGTTCTCTTAGTCTACAGTCTTGTTTACTTTATAAACATTTATTTTCTCTGTACTTACTAAAATAGGCATTCTCCTCAACTTGCAGTGTTGCTGTTATTTTACCTGAGCAGGACACTTTGCCTTGATGATTAATAATACAGCCTTTGCCCTAGATATATGATATTTTCAACCAATTTATATGTTGCCCATAATCCAGAACTGAAAATATGTGATCCAATATAGATGGTCACTTATCTATCTGACTTAGATGTTCAACATACTTGATGGTGGATATTGCTCAATATGGGGATCTACCCATTGACTTTACCACTTATGTCTTTGTGCATAAGAAAACGATTAGTAAATGCTAATATCTAAATCTTAGTAAATATTTTTAAAATATTTAAAATGTAGATTTAATTGCTTTATCTTCAAAGATTTATATTTAGTACCTCTGGTGTTAGACTGAAGGAACCACATTTTTAATTAACACCTGGGTCAGTATGACTTCATATAAACCTCTACCCAGGAGTTACCTTTCCCTTGTGATATCAGGACATCCCCACAGTTAATGAGCATGAGTGGTAACATCTGACAAAACCTCTACAGGTGGTAATTCTTGAAAATGAGATGTTATCAATGTGAACCAATTGGAAGAACTGTAATTGAGATTCACTTTAATGATTCAACCATAAACTGGATAAGTTATTTTGTTATTAACAAATAAAGAAATTGACCTTTAAATTGGGTTCATTTTGGACTGTAATGTAGAATGTCATTCATCCAAATGCCTGATCTTTAGATGAAAGATAACTTTTCCCCAAAAGATGTAAAAAAAGTTATGTTAATTTCACATGTTAAGCAAGGGATAATGCTAATATGTCAAAATGTCTTTGGAATAAGAAAGTAACTAATATGTGCACTAGAAATATTGCAAATAGGAGATGATTGCTACTGGGAATTTGCAGGAAACTGAATCTTGAATAGTTCTTCCTGTGCTAAAGCTGCTCTCTAAAAAAAAAAAAAAAAATTAAGAACAGAGGACAGGGCCTCCATGAGGTATTACACTGAATTAAACTAATTAATCATTAATTTTAGACACACGGATCTAACATAAATGTCTTATTAGAGCAGTATTGGACATGGCAACTTTACTTACATGACTGTATATCAATCACCAATTCCTCTATAAATGGCCATTACCCAACTTAATGACCATTTACTCAATTTAAAATTATAATTAAGAATTTTCAAATACAGTTAATCTACAAATACATTTTATACATTATTACATCCAGTGATAAATTTCAAGTTTTAAAAAATATTAACGTTTCATAAATGAGAAATAATGTCCTTATTCTGAGTATAGTGAAGAACTGCATAAATAACTAATACAAGGTTTAAATAAAAAATAACATTTTTCTCCTTCTAAGTCTACTTTAGAGCTATGCTTTTCTTGTGTTGATTCCTACAGATCAATAATGTACAAATTCCAAAGTGATTATGGAATGTATTTCATATTCCAGTTAGCTAAAAGATGAGAAATCTAATGAAGGGTGTTCATTTATTTATTTGCAGAATTTTAGGAAGAAAATATTTTTAAAATAATTTTTAAAATTCTACTGTGGTGAATATGACATAAAGGACATATGTATGACATTTAGCCCCTTTTTTTATATTGAGAATGCTTAATAACTACAAAAGTCAAAATTCCCCCCTTTGAGTTTAAACACTATCAGAATATTCTGTTTATTTATACTGTAAACTTGAGAAAATTACTGTCATTCTGAGGTAATGGGACTTTGCAGAAAGATGATCACCAGAGAAAGAATGGCTTACTGGGTTTCAAGGATAGCAAGTCAGGAAAGCAGGATAGCAAAACAATTAGAAATAAGAGTAATAATACTAGTAACTAAATGCATTGCCATTACTTTGCCTAGCATATAGTAGAACACTTAGTAAAATCTGTAGAATGATCCATTCTCCAAATATAACTCTTTATCTGATTTCCCAACAACCCTATTGTTATCTCGTTTTGCAGATAGGAAAACTGGAGCCTAAGATATTACATACTTTTTTCAATTTAACGGCTAATCTGTGATAGGGCCAGGTGTCAACTCTAGATCTATCTCATATGAAATTTCATGTTCTTAATTACTATGGGAAAGTAGAAGTTTGTGCATTTTAATTACTCTTGAGTATCCCTTAAGTCTTTCATAAAAACATGACAAATTGGGATCAAAATACCATTCTTCAATACTTACGGCCAGGCAGTTTTTCCTATGTATGAGATTAGACCATTGTTTCTTTTGTGGTGGGTTTCTTATTGGTCATTATCGCAGATAGATTAGATGATAGATAGATAAATAAATAGATATTTAAATAGTAGAATCTGTATAGCAAGATGTTCACCTTCTGGAAGGCAAATGCAAACTGAGGCAAACTACAGGAATCACAAATGTATGTCTTCCTTTTCATTCTTACTCTGGGACTAAATGTTCATTAGGTGCTTTATTAGAAGAACTCATCAGCACTAAGTAGTTTCTTTCTCTTCCCTACACTCCCCAAGTTCATTTGTTCCATTGGCATAAATTTTATGCACAAATATGAAGCACTTCTATTCAATGCTTTATTGGAAGCACAATAACAAAGCCCTAGAAATAAGAGCATGGGAGAATTTCCTGCTGAGGCAAAAATCGAATTTGCCCAGTATTTGTTTGTGAAAAGTTCAACAATATCCTGATCACCTTCTATATTCTAAGTAGTGTCCTAGGTATGGGTGGTGTAGTCAGATGGTCCCTACTTTAAGGGAAACTTAGTTCAAGTGCTAGCCAGACAGAAAAATAACTTCAAGTTCATGCAGGGTCCTAAGCATAAAAAAATGATCTCCTAATCCAGATGGGGGGAAATGTATAATCTCCTGGCATTAAGTCTCCACATGAGAAGTTGCATTTCAGAAGATAAAGGGTGAGATGCATGTGCTTTCTGTTAGGATGAAGACAGTCCTGAAATTCAGGTACTTCAAGGTTGTATTGATTGCCCCTTAAAATGGTATGTAGGTTGAAGCTGTGGATAGTGGATATATGGAAGACAGTGGTAGATTCTGATTAAAAAAGTAATTCAAAATATTGCTAAGCTAAACATAAAGTATATAATAATATATTGAACAGTACTACATTTATCTTTGGGACTTCTGGATTGGTGAGCACATTGAGGCTCTGAGAGAGTGATGTACACAGAGAGAATGGAGACTTACACCTCTCCCTCCCCCCACACTTGCCCTATACATCTCTTCCATTTGACTGTTCCTAAGTGGTGCCCCTTATAATAAGCCAGTAAAGGTAAGTTTTTTTTTTAATCTCCCTATGTTACAATTATGTGAAAGTATTGCTTATTGAATTTATTCAATCGGAAAATATTGGTATCAGTACAGACTCAATCTACAAGCAGAAGCAGCAATAATCCTGTTTGTTGACTTTTTTCCCTGCATTTATTTGACCACATGTGTCATTGCCTGACTCATAGCAAAGTATTGTGATGCTTGGGGATGATTTAGAGTTTTACATATTTCAGAAGAGATCATCTCTCCAAACACCACAAAGAATGCCATTATCTTAATAAAATTCCTGTCAGAGGGTTCAGGTTCATTGGGATGATAAAGTGGCAACAAGGATTAGCATTTCAAGGAGAAGCATTACATTTTCATGACAACCATGCTCCCATGTGTTTCAAAAGAATGGAAGGTGGTCCCCAAACAAGGGACTCTTAGACAGGAGCCAGGCTTTCAATTTGACTGATTGGATATGGTAATTTTCTGCCTATTTTTGGATGAGATATTTTAAAGTAAAGTTCTAGGACTACAACAGCAAACTTCCTTTTATATATGGCATTGGTCTTCTACTCCACACGAGTACTTTTCGTTCTATTGTGTGGGTGGTAAACTCTCTCTCCCAGGACATTAGCTGTTGTACTGAGACAATTCGCTGCTAAATACCTTAGTCCCAAGGAGTGTAGTTCTAGCCCTGACAAGTAGGGTAAAAAATAAAAACATAGTGGTAGAAAGCTTTCTATTTATTAAGGTATCAATGGGGGGAAATTCTTGGCAAAGAAAAGAAAAATTTCCAAAAAACGTGCTACAAGAACAAAAGACCAGTTTGCGCTAAACCACAGAATTGCCTCTGTGGGTCCTTACCAGAAAATGCATGGAAATACAGATTGCTTCTTGGCAGAAAGTACTTGATTTATCAGATTACTTAGCTGTCTTTGTTCTACTTAAATAGTACCAAAGGAGGCAATTGTTTATTTTTTTTTATGTTTAATAGTGAAGTTCTATCTATGTTTTGACCTTCTTTCTTGTTTCTTCTCTTCCTCTACTCCCTCCAACCACATTTTCCCTGTAGCTGAAATGGCAGTATTTTTCTGCCAAAAATTTAGCCAGTGGGCACCACTGTGGACTTACAAAGCCTTCTAATTCCAAGGCTAATTAAGAATGCAGTCGATGAATAGTTTCATTCCTCCCAGAAGTGCCAGCTTCCATCTCCACTGAGGACAAAACCATACAGATAGAATAGTCTCTTCTCTCAATGCCTTTACAGATTCATGAGGCAGCCCTTCCTTATCTAGAGCAGTGCTGGTAAATAGAAATACAATGCCAGCCACATTTCCATTGGAAATGGAAAATTTTCTAGTTGTCACATGACAAAGCAAAAAGGCATAAGTGACATTAAAATTAATAATATATTTTCGTTAACGCACTATATCCAAAGTATCATTTCAACAGGTAATCACTATACAAAACTACTAATGAGATGCTTTGCAGTCTTTTTTTTTTTTCCTCTTAACTAACTTTTGCAATGCATCTCAATTCACACTAGCCACATTTCAAGCGCTCGACAGCCACACGTGGCTAAAGGCTCCCGTACTACATAACAGAGCTTCAGAGGGCTCTAGTATTTTTGGAGAAGTGCTCACATGAATTTAACAAATGCATAAAATCCCATGTCTTGAGATTATCTTCCACAAAGGGATAGAATTTAAAAAAAACAGCATATATATCAGATATATTCTATTTGCATGCCTTTATTTATAGAGATACATACCAAAAGGGGGTGGTATAACTTACTTCAATGAGAGAAACAAAACAAAACCAGACAGTAAATCAAAAAACTAAATGCAAAATGTCATTCATTAAAAAAAATATTTCTTATAAAGCAACAAATGGAACAGTGTGTGATAATATGATGACTCAACTTTCTCAGAATATGTTAACTACTGATGAATTGTAAACAACACATTTTTAGTTAATGATTAAAAGGGCATGTGTACTGGGCGCCTGGGTGGCTCAGTTGGTTAAGCGACTGCCTTTGGCTCAGATCATGATCCCGGAGTCCCTGGATCGAGTCCCGCATCGGGCTCCTTGCTCGGCAGGGAGTCTGCTTCTCCCTCTGACCCTCCTCCCTCTCATGCTCTCTGTCTCTCATTCTCTCTCTCAAATAAATAAATAAATAAAATCTTAAAAAAAAAAGGGGGGGGGCATGTGTACTACTAAAAAAAAAAAAAAATTCTCCCTAATCTTAAATCTTTATCCTCAACCTCTCTGGACTCTAACTCTTCTGCCACCACTACCTGTGTTATTTCTATTTTTCTCAAGCAGCAGTGTGGGCCTAGAAGATAAGGAAGACAGATTTGTAATTAAATCTTCTGTGAAATGGATAGCTACATCTGTGACAGAGAGAGAGAGAGAAATGTTTATGCAGAGTTGTTCATGGTAGTCAAAATAGATATTTTGTTTTCATTGGAATTCTCTGGTAATTACTTTTTAAATGCTTGTAATTGTTTTAAAGCTGCTCTGCCACTCATACATGGAGAGAGTAATAAGTGCACAGGAGGGGCGCCTGGGTGGCTCAGTTGTTAAGCGTCTGCCTTCGGCTCAGGTCAGGATCCCAGGGTCCTGGGATCGAGCCCCGCATCGGGCTCCCTGCTCAGCAGGAAGCCTGCATCTCCTTCTCCCACCCCCTCTGCTTGTATTCCCTCTCTTGCTGTGTCTCTCTCTGTCAAATAAATAAATAAAATCTTAAAAAAAAAAGTGCATAGGATGCAGGAAGCATCAGAGAACTACCCAGAACTAGCTTAAGACATGCTTTTATAACATAATTTCGAAGGCCATTTCAATAAGACTCTGAAACAACTAATCTGTCACTCCCACTGACCAGTCAAGTCAGTGGGGGGAAAAGTCAGTTAAATTGATTGTTTGACTGAATGGAGTGAACATTCATGGGCGTAATTATGGCTTCGGCTGGAATGTGACTGACGGTATTCACAGGGCAGATGCGATAAGTAAAGTGGAAAAATAACCAATTAGATGGATGGTTCAGATGCGTAAATGCTTTTATATCAACTATTTGGATAACTGGGTTAGTGTTCTCACTCAGTTTTGTATATGAAGACCCAGCCTCCTGTGTCTTCTGTTAGGGGTGCGGCAGAAGGTAGCCAAGGAGCTGTGACCTTCAGTGGAATGGGAACCAAAAGTCAATAAAAGAGCAGAAATGAAAATGCACCAGCACAGAGAATAAACAGCAAGCCAAATAGACCAGAATAGCTTAAATTGAAAAAAAGGTCAATAGGATTGAGATGATTGGTAGAGAAATAACACACCTGTTCTTGCAAATTTTCTCTGCCTGCTTTCTTTTGCTCATGTTATTTCCTTTTTTATCTAGACTGTCCATAAGGATGTACAAGGCAAACAATTCAGATATAACCTTCAAACCAACAATTTATATTAGCATGACTAATGTTTACCAAGGTTTTAGTTTTATTTCGATAAGCTCTGTTAAAAACAATTTTAGAGAACTATTCCATAAACGGTAATATGTAGATATTCTTCTACCCACCTACCATTCTCCTCAATGTCAAGTCGGGGGGGGGTGCGGGGAGTCAGTTAGATTGATTGTTTGAGTGAATGGAATGAACATTCATGGGTGTATTTATGGTAATTATTTATTGTATGATCAAACAGCCACTTCAGAGATGCTTTATTTAAGAGAAAAGATGAAAGTCTTCTTTGAATAAACTGATTCTCAGTTTGGGTTGCTTTTTCAAAATATGACTTTTGGGAACCATTCACCTAACACCAACACTCCTCAAACCCTAATTTCCCTTATGCAGATTCTACCCTTCAATTAATATATGGTTTAAATATAATCAAATTTAGTTTGTTGTTAATTTTATCATCTTAACAGATAAATTTACTTTGCAAATCTCATTCTACCGCTAACTAGTTATGTGACCTTGGGTAGATTTTTTTTTCAATCTTTGTATACCTCACTTGCTTTATTTGTAAAATGGAGGAAATATCCACACTATAAAATTGGTATGAGGACCAAATGATATTCAGTAAAGGACCGATACAATGGTGTGGCTATTTACTGCTTTTCTGTGCTCACATGAAATTCATCACACTCTCTCCAGTGTTATAGTTATGAATGTTGTCCCATCTTTCCTACATATGAGCTTCCATAGGACAGAGACTACCTCTCAATGGTCTGTTTGTGCTGTGTGCATTGTCCCTAGTACAATTCTATTGCATAAATGTTCCCTATGCCTAGAATTGCTTTCCTTTGCTTTGCTTGTTAACAACTCCTTTTCCTCATTCAAAAATCACCTTTAGCTTCTTTTCTATAAATCTTTTGATACCCTTAGCAACTGAAGCACACCCCATACCATGCTTGCACTGCACCTTGTCTATGCTCCTTTTGTGTCTATCAGCTCACGTGTTTTATCCCACAGAGCATGCACTGAGACTTTTAAAGCCGTTTTAAAATGTTTGAGTGTAATTAATACCTAACAGTCACATAGTGCTTCTAAGTACCAGCTATTGTTCTAACTTCTTAATATATATTCAATTATTTACTCCTAATACAACTCTGTGATGGTAGTATTATTACTATCCCCATTTTAGAGGTGACAATACTGAGGAGCAGGAAGATTAGGTAACCTGTCCACAACCACAGTGTAAGTGACGGACCTCCTCTCTGCAGTTTGGATCAGGAGCCCTTGTTTCTCACTTCCTCAATCTAACACGTTTCTGCTTTTTTAACTTATTTTTATAATAGATTATGGTTGAAACAACTAATTAAAACAAGGAGTTATGGGTACACTGGTACAACCAGCTGAAGAAAGCTCTGCCGTGATGTAAGGACAAAGTCCAATAAAATATGCTCAATGTGTGCTTGAAGTAGACTTGAAAATATTCTCAATATGTGGTTGAAGCAGGAGTTAAAGACTCAACATTTTTCATTGTGCCTTGACAAACTCGTGCTGGCCTAGCCAGGAGGCCATCATTATTTCTCTGCTGCTTACCAAAATTAGATGAGACAAATGGAGTCGCTTAAGAATGTCAAGTTAAGGGAAGCCAGGAGCCAACAGGGATACATTGAGGAAGTCTGACTCGTTGCATAATATTGGGTCTGAATCTCCCGTGATTTCTGATGTGTGTATGTGTGCACGCGTGCATATGTTTTACTATGCAGAAGTTTTTCTGTTCTGCCTAGAGATCTAAAAGAAGAGTCATTTTGTCAGGGACTATTCATCAATTAATGTGTATTGTTGCCCTAAAGAATTTTACAGTAGAACTAGGGAAAGAAGACCAAATCATATGAATCAATTGGAAAACAAACTAAACCTACAGCTAACTTAAACTATGAAGTCTGATTACAAATACAAAGGATCAGAAAAGAGAAGAGTCTTCATGGACAGGAGAGTCTTAAACCGTTCCTTAAAGATATGTCATGTTGGGTCAGGGAGAGAGGAGGGGAAGAAGGAAATAAAGTGGCAAGGTTGTTTGACAGGTTTCAGAAAGGAAGCAAAAGCACTCAGGAAGGCAGAATTCTGTATTTGAGGGCTCCAGGTATTTGAGTCTGTGTTTGACAGTTAGTCAGTAGGCAGGCTGTTTTCAGGACATATTTCACAGATGTTTCTCAGAGAGAGTTGCAAAAAGGTTGTCTATCACCATTGACATTAATTATAACAACAATTCTTCATAAGGCCAGTATTTTGAACCTAGTCAATACATACGCATTTTACTTCCATCATTTAGAAACACGACCACATTTTCTTTCTCTTAAAGTAAGATTTTAAAAAAAATAGATATTAAATGAGCACAGATGGTGCAGGCAGGTTCCTTGGTGCTTGTTAAGTACACGGCAATTCCTCAGCCTTCTCACGATCCAAGCAGAGAAGGAAGAGGACGAAACAGTTGATCAATAGTGACATAGCTTTACAGAGAGCTAAATAAGGAAAAAATGGGCTCAGATTGTACTAAGACATTTGTGCTAGACACACAAAAGAATTTTTTCATGGCCATGAAAATTAGACACTAAAATATATTATCAGTACAGCTAGTAGAATCTCTATTCTGGAAAAATCATCACACGTTGAAGAGACCACATGTTCCAAGGAATTGATTTACTGACTTGCCTGGCTCGGATGGCAGACCTCTTAGAATCCAAGTTTCTGCGGAATGACTAGATTCTGCACTTTGGCCAAGAGAATGTGTACCCTTATATTTATTATAGGTTCTCACATATTCTGATTTTTGAGTGGCAAGATCCATGGCTGATTGTTTCTTTTTAAACAAAGCTAATTCTCTATAAATATATTTGTAGATATAAATAGAATAATGCTTTTTAATGTACAAATAAAATATTCATAATATAATAAATATAAAGTCACTTAAATCATGTGTCATAAAGCATAATTTCTGAGACTTTGACCTTTGATTGATGTTTGAGTTGATTGGTTAAGTATTTGTCACCTACGAAGCTCTCAGGCTGGGAAAGGGTTGGTGATCAACAAAATATGACACAGATTCTGCTTTAAAGAGCATTTTAGGTAGATCCACAAGATGCCGAGAGATGTACAGATCAAAATGTTTAAATGTAAATAATTACGAGTTGATTCAACCTAATACTACTTAACAAAGAGGAAATAAGATAAACCGACCCAGAAGAGTTAGTTAAATCATGATAGAAGAAAGCACATGAATGAGTAAGCGTCGTGTTGCATATTGGAGACAAGAGTTCTCAGAAGTTCAGAGAAGAAAAAGGTCAATGTGGCCTATAGCAGCCTGGGTAATAAATGCTCATTGATTTGACTCAATGTTTGACTCAATTTGACTCAAACTGCCTGGCCAATTCTGTTGAGACAAATCTCTCTTTCCTCTTTGGAGCCTATCTCTCCGTTCTCAAGGGTCATCTAGATACCAAAGTGAATAATAACATGGCACTTGATTCAGTGAATCCTTCAACAAAATATTTTCATGGAAGACACATGTGCTAAATAACGTGGAGAATATGCAAAGCAGGTCTGATCTCTGCCCTTGAAGAGTTTACAGTTCTGTTGATTAAGTAAGACTGAATACATGGAAAAGAGTAAAGCAGCATATAAATACTATTGAGCAGTGTGACTCAGAGAGTGACATTAGAGTTTACCGAGGAGAGAAATCACTGTGGACTAATGTGATCAGGGAAGGCTTCCCAGAAGTCTGACCCATCTGAGTCTTGAAGAATGGTCATACTGTTAATTGATAAAGTATGGGCAGCCATGCACTTGATAACTGCATGACCACAATAAACCTTTTCTTGAAATCAGCTGCATGTTTTCAAACTCTATTTCTGAAAAAGGTTGATGTAGCCATTTTTCCCTATGCAAATTCCCATTCAATATTCATTTATCCAGCTGTACTGCAATAATATTCAAAGTTCAGTCACACTTCCTAGTGAACTTAATTTTTTACAGTACTGTGTGACCATAAAAGTTCAGGTTCCAGAGAATTAGTCTTTGATGGTATTTTAAGAACCAATTGTATAGAATTCTGAATAAAGGTTTGTAGTCAGTAATGAAGGAGAAGAAGTACATTAGGGACTATCAAAAACCAGTTATGAAGCTGCATAGGAAAATTTGAAACTGATTAGATCATGGGTCATGCATCTACTGGTATGTATTCAGGGCTCAAGGTTGATACTAAGAACCTGGGTAAATTGTAAAGCAACTGTTATTTCAAAAGGATTCTGTAATTACTTATGTCTCACTGAGGTCAATCAGGTCTCCACTGTGATTTAAATATTCTATTACATGACGGAACAAAAAACCCATTTTTTTTAAAGCTATCAAATCAAGAAGAAATTCAAAGATCAGAAAGTTGGTAAGTGAGAGCTGAGACCATGTTTTCTAGTGAGGCAAGTCAGAAATCCTATTCAGTGCAGGTCGTTGCCCAAGCGAGCGCCAGTAATGGTTCCCCAGGGGAGTTCCACGTACTTTGGTTTCAAGCACAATTCTTTAATCCAGTTAAATTTCAGTAAGTGAGTTTATATATCTTGATCACTTTCAGTTTTATTTTTCAGTTTACCTCCTTTTCTATACCTTTCCCATTCTTTCCAACTGTGCACATATCTTTTAAAACACATGTTATTCTCAAGCTACTCTTAGGAACCATTTAGAGACAAGGGCCCGAATAATGAATTTATATTTGCATCTAAATCATGGATTAATCTTTTTTTGAAATCATAGTACGGAACAGTCACCCCAAGATGTGCACGTATTGTTTATTAGGTATTCTTGCATATTTTATTTTTTAAATTTTTTTTAAAGATGTCATTTATTTATTTGACGGAGAGAGAGAGCACAAGCAGGGGGAAGGGGCAGAGGGAGAGGGAGAAGCAGATTCCCCGCTGAGCAGGGAGCCCAAGGCATATGGGGGTTCCATCCCAGGACCCTGGGATCACGACCTGAGCTGAAGGCAGAGGCTTAACCGACTGAACCACCAGGCGCCCCGGTATTCTTGCATATTTTGAATTAATGCCCAGCTCTATTCATGTTTCTAAGACAGGATAAAGTTAGCTTCCTGTGCACTACAAAGCAGATGCAATTGAAAATACAGAACTTTATTAAAGAAGGAGAACATTAAGATTCTCCCAATTTTTAAGGGTAAAAGATAAAAAATACTCGAAAAATGGTATAGGTCCAACATCAATCCATCCTGATCCTCTCTAATGAGAGGGCCTCAGGAGTAGATATAAAAGCACAGACTAGCAGCCAGGCTGCCTGAGGTTGTACCCAGCACCTCCATTTATTAGCTGTGCTCTGTGCCAGTTATTTAACCTTTATGAGATTTTGTCTTTTTATCCATATAATGGGCTTAATAACTATACTATTATTTTAGATAGTGATTAAATTTTGATTTTGAGATAGTTGGCTATCAATGAATAGAAAAGATTTGTGTTTCAATAAGTTTGCATCTAACAGCATCTCTTGGGACCGAGCCTATGAAAGGGCAGGTAATTAATAACACTGTGCAATTGCATAGTGCTTTACATTTCTTTCCTAAGGAACTTGTTCATTTTTCCACATGAAAAAGTTATAAAGAAATAATAAATTACACAATATTTGCTTACTTGTACTTCTGTAAGTTGTCACTGTAATGTAAATGTAATGTAGTTGTATATTATTTCCTTTACATTTTATAGGTGATACTAAATGAGGTAATACACAGGATAACTCCTAGCACAGTTCTAGTTATTTCCTAAGTACATACTCAATATAATAACAGTTGCCGACCTCACTTTCTAGATGAAGGAAAGAGCCCAGAGCTCACACAGAAGGTACTTCATAAAGCCCTTTGTGGTGTGTAGAGAAAGAGTATCTTATCCCAGTTTGGGGCCTTGTAGACAGTCTAAGCTCTTAGGCAGATAACATAAGTTAATTTTGGATCAAAAAAAATTAGCAGTTTAAGTTTTCTTCTATTAAAAAAAAAAAGTCCAGTATGATTATTTTCCATGGGAAATCCCAAACTGAATTAGAAAACAGTACCTTGTACATATGGTTATCTTATTATTTTTCCATTTTGCATGTGAAGACTCTGGCCCAGACAGTTAGAGGGACCCCAGGAGAGATGGAAGTTAGTGTTGTGAAGCATACTTCCCTTCATTAATTTGGTGTATTCAAACTATTCCAGATAATTTTTGATAAATCAAAATAATTAGAATTCTTCAAAATATACTGTATACTTATAGGTGTGGAATCCCTGTACCTTTGAGGATATAAGCAACAAATATATATCCCAGAATGCAGTAATTCAACAAAATTCTCAATACTTCCATCTGCAAATAAAAACAATATTTTTTAAGAATGTATCCTTAATTGTTACCAGTAACAAGCATAAATATTTATTGGATACTGATAATATTAGGAAAATTATTATTATTATTATTTTTAAATAATTGAATTCTTTATTTGTGGTATCCATAAATGTTGCTATTCTATATTTCTATCCAGGAAGGCAATTTTCTCCTATATCATTGTTTTGTTTTGTTTTTTTATAAACAACAACTTGAATTCTATTGCATGAAAGGGCTACAAATATACATTTGTTAACCAAGCAGAATACACAAATATTTTGCTTTACAACTTATTTTTGATTAATAGTCATGTGTTTAATGTGTTTACCACTCCAAAACATTAATCAACTCTCCATACAGACCTGTGATCAGAGGATGATTACACTCATGCCTTCTTTTCTCAGAATGTAGTCTGAATTCCTGATTCTTGAATGCATTCATTCATTGATTCAATTTACATTCTTTTTTTATTATGTTATGTTAATCACCATACATTATATCATTAGTTTTTGATGTAGTGTTCCATGATTCATTGTTTGCGTATAACACTCAGTGCTCCCTTCAGTACTGCCCTCTTTAATACCCATCACCAGGCTAACCCATGCCCCCTCCCCCCATAGAACCCTCAGTTTGTTTCTCAGAGTCCATCAATTTACATTCTTTGATGGTTCACCCTATACTAGGCACAGTGTCATTTTTAAAAATGTTTGTGGTCATTCAAGTCAGAACCTTTAAAGCCCTATTTCAGCGAAGTGATTTCACAGAATAAATTTGTTCACTGCTATCTACTAGAGAGTGTTTGCCAGTAATATCAGTGCTTATCAAGTTAGTGCCTAAACTTTCATATCAGTACACCAACATCTGATGGCAGGTAATGACGTGATGACCTTTTTCTGCTAAGATTTCCTGAGGCTCCTTGCGGAAATAAACCGTAGCCTCAAATACACCTTTCCTTCAGGCAAAAAGAAATGTAGAAACAGATTTAAGTCTTTGGAGGAACGAGAGAGAAAATAACTTGAAAATAGAGGTCAAAGAACGGATGAAATATCATGAGAAATAACTGACAGAATTGCAAAAGATGAAGTCGACCTGTGATTCTTTAAGACCCGACCCCTGGTTAGGTAGATTTTTGAGGCTTGGGGTATCTCTAACACAGCGATAAAAAGTTGAGGGACTGTTTTCCAAACAATGTCTCTCACGAGATTTTGTTGCAAAACTGAAATTTAGAATCGCATGCTGTTACTACATTGAGCAGTTGCTCAAATTCTTCGCACGCACACAAAGGGAAGATGTCATGTTAATTATGTGCCCTGTGCGTTCTACAAAGATTTCTGACTAAGCCGTAGTGCTCAAAATTTAGATGCCTCGGAATCGAAGGACTTGATAAAAGGCAGGTTTCTGAGTTCCACACCCAAACTTCTCTGATTCAGTAGGTGTGGGGCAAACAGAGAATTTGACTATCTAACAAGTTCACAGGTGATGTTGGTACTGCTGGTTCTGGGACAACCCTTTGGGAACTACCAGGGTACAGTGACAGATTTCATTAGAAATTGACTTCAGCTGTAAGGTAGGAATCAATTTGGAAAGATAGGAAAGATTATTTGTTCTGAAGCTGGAAAACCGTGGACTAATTTCTAGTTTCATGTTTCAAAGACCCTAACCTCAAAGAACTGAAATTACCTCACTGCAAATTAAGATTGTGGTATCTAACATCAAGGGCTGTTGTTGTTAGGATTAATAAGAATTGTATGCAAAGTACCTGACCCATACCAAGTGCTTAATACCTAGTAGTTATGATTAACATCGGGAGTTGTGATGACCTATTTTTATAGAACAGCTATGCAGTAATCAATTTTGAAGATAGGCGCATATAGGAAATTTACCAAGGGTAACTGGGCAGAACAATGGCCCTACAATGGTTGTTACCTGCCCTCCCCACCCCAGGCTGTTGCCTCTTCTATTTTCACAACCTTTCAACACTGCCGGTCTGGAGGACCATCCCAGTCACAAGGAAATCTTGTCTCTTCTTGCTTTTACCAAAAGTTGAGGTCTGAGGTCCATCGCATTATTAATAACAAACCTCTCCTTTCACCCCAGAATCCTGAATCTTTAGTCATCACGCAGACATTTATTCCCATATGGCTCTGAATATTTTCTACTATGACCCATCTCCTATTTTCTCCTCTCCTCCCAAACTCTTACCTCCGTGTCCTATTGGATACAGGGTCTGCGATCAACAGACTTCTCCATCCTTAAACTCTTCTCCAAATACCTCTTTTCCAGTCAATGGGGCCATGTCCCAAGGTTCCAGGCCCTCTGCTTTTCGTTTCCTCTCCTACTCACTTATGCACCTCACTTTAGCACCTTAGGCTAATGGATTTTACACTCCCAGTCTTTACACCTAAATAAATTCTCCTCCCATTTTCACAAATTGTAGTGCAAAACGTCATCAGATTTTATCAGTGTTATTTCTCTTTGTGTTTGTTATGTTTGTCTCCTCTCCCTCATTCACTCGGAGAGACGTCCTCTTTCCCACACAATCATGTCATCAGTTTTAGAAACTTCAACACTGAAGCAAATGATCTAACAAATAGAAGTTCTCTTGACCTCCTTAGAAATAAAGATTATTCCCTCCACCACAACCCAGCCACCTGCTCACAGGATTGCAACCTGGATCTTGTCATGAACAACAATGGCACCACATGCAGAGAGGTTTTTTTTTTCTTTCCCAAATATAAACCATCTTTGATCATCCCTTCTCTTCTGTTCTCTTCATTCACTCTTCCTTCTATCTAGCACTGAAGTTCTCTGAAACTAGATTTTATAAAAAGTGCTAAAGCCTTCTGAAGATAGAGCCTGTTTTGTTAATGTTCTTTAGAGCATCTGTGACAGGGATTTTCAGAGAAAAAAGCTCAATTAACATGCAATGACCCGACTTTACACAGCCCTTCTCAGTATTTGACAGGAGACCATAGAAAGCCAGAAGACTTGTTTATCTTTTCAACTACAGAAATCAGGAAATTTGATCGTTTTGTTTCTGGCTCTATGTCTCTGTAAAAGGAAGCCAGACAATTTGAGAATTTCTAGGCAAAAACAAGCAAGATAAATATCATCAACTAATTTTCTTTCTCCATCCCCCCATCCCACCTCACCCCCCACAAAATGATAGGCCCTTGCTTAGTTGGACCAGGACTATCAATCACATTGTGACCTATAAAGAAGTGGAAAGTAAATATTTTAGTGTCTTGGATCTCCACAACTCACTTGTGTAGACGAAGCCCACAAACTTCAGTGACGGATGTGATGGGCATCTCTTCCTCATGGGCATGATGGCATGTTTTAACTCAGCAGCTAGATCTTTAAAGCGTATAATTCTTTAATCTCAGTGACTGAATTGATCCAATTCCAGACATGGAAATGAGTTTCAGGACTCATGGAAGAAGAGGATTCTCTTCCTGCTGTTCTCGTCAAATACAAGACTCACGGCCATGTGCCAGAACATGTGGTCACAAAGATTTCCCAGAGGGACTTACAATGAGATTGTCTTTGTTTCAGCCATGTAGTTCAAACCACAACATATGGTGAATGGCCAAAGAAAAGATCATCACCTCTCCTGGGGTTGATGTGGATAGGGACTTTGGGTCAGTTCCAGAAGGGTAATAAATGGCTATATCATAACCTCTCGTATTACCACCTGACCCCTTTCTACTTTTTTGGCAAGAAAACAAACAAGAACAAAAGATGAAGACTATAGAAAACTACCTTGAAATGACAGCTTAGGACTGTTAACATTTTGGAGCTGTCTAGTTTCCTCAGGCAAGATTATTAGAAAATTAAAAAAAAAAAAACAACTGCTTTTTAAAAATATAATACAAAGGAAGTAGATCTGGGGAGAGAGTTAAAATAGACCTCATAGAAATACCTAGGAAGACAGATGCTTGATGGTCAGATTTTATCTGTCAGATAATAGATTGTCCAGGTAGATGCTAGGGATATAACCTGGAACTCTCTGCTGCTCAATAACTATCAAAGGCTTCATTGGATTGAGAGAAACAATATTTATGAAGAATTGCTTGAATGTATCACAGTCCATCCATTTCCTTAGATTGTTTAAAATAATCCATCCTTGAATTTAATGGAGACCAACAGAGAACTGAATACCTGGATTGCTTGGCATTGCTTCCGCGCCGACCCTCCCACCTGCACTACCACCAACACACTACTTAGGTGATCAGCCATTACTGAATCAGGTTTTCATACGTTGCCCTTGGCCTATGTTAAAAAATAAAAAACAAAGAAACAAAAAAACTTGATATGATCCAATGAAACATTAAATAATATTTACTGCGAGGACATGGTTCACAGTGCTAATATAAATATCCTTGGGAAACAAAAATATTTTATCTCAATATCAAGACAATTTTGCTTGTATTGATTAATTTTGCTTTTATGTTTTGGATGTTATGGATTATGCAGTGGGTTTTATTTCCCTTTTTGCCCTGCCAACTAAAAAGTTTAGAATTAACTTTGAAGCCTACTTGTAACAAGCTTAGCAGAATTGCCTTCTTTATTTTATTTATTTATTTATTTTTTAAGATTTTATTTATTTATTTGTCAGAGAGAGAGACAGCGAGAGAGGGAACACAAGCAAGGGGAGTGTGAGAGGCAGAAGCAGGCTTCCCGTGGCGCAGGGAGCCCAATGCGGGGCTCGATCCCAGGACCCTGGGATCATGACCCGAGCCGAAGGCAGACACTTAACGACTGAGCCACCCAGGCGCCCCTGCCTTCTTTATTTAAATGCGTTGTTGTGTTGCAAATAAGCTGCTTCTAGTACAAATGAGAGTAAGAATATATTAATATTTAAAATACGATGACCTGGGGTGTCTGGGTCAGTTGAGCCTCTGACTCGACTCTTGGTTTCCATTCAGGTCGTGATCTCAGGGTTGTGAGATTGAGCCCCACATCGGATTCTGAGCTTAGTCCGGAGTCTGCTTGAGACTCTCTCTCCCTCTCCCTCTGGGTCTCCCCACTGGGCATGCTCTCGCTCTCTCTCTTTCTCTAAAATAAATAAATCTTAAAAAAAATAAAATAAAATGATTTGCTTATATTAATAAGAGAAGTGATCCAAGGTGCTATGCAATTAGATGGGACAATCCACCATTTCCTTACTGTAAAACGTCCCCCTGTACTTCTATCTTAGCATAATAGTTTAAAAAATGTGTCTATAGGGGTGCTTGGGTAGCTCATTGGTTAAGGGTCTGCCTTCGGCTCAGGTCATGATCCTGGAGTCCCAGGATCGAGCCCCATGTCAGGCTCCCTGCTCAGCAGGGCGTCTGCTTCTCCCTCTGCCTCTTACCCCTGTCTCTCACTCTCTCTGTCTCTATCTCAAATAAATAAAATCTTAAAAAAAATGTGCCTGGAATTGGACAGGATTTTGATTTCCAGATTCTTGGTGTTTTAGCTTGTATTATCTTGGATATGTGCCTTAATCTCTCAAAGTCTAAGCTTACTTTTCTATAAAGTGATTATGGGTTATGTAAATTATAAATTATAATTATACCTACTTGATGATTAAATGAGGACTTGATGCAGTGAGATTTTTTTAAATTTTATTATGTTATGTTAATCACCATACATTACATCATTAGTTTTTGATGTAGTGTTCCATGATTCATTGTTTGCATATAACACCCAGTGCTCCATTCAATATGTGCCCTCTTTAATACCCATCACCGGGCTAACCCTTCACCCCACCCTCCTCCCCTCTAGAACCCTCAGTTTGTTTCTCAGAGTCCATAGTCTGTCATGGTTCATCTCCCCCTCCAATTCCCACCCCCTTCATTTTTCCCTTCCTTGATGCAGTGAGATTTTTAACAGAATTATTTGGTATCCTCTTTATTTATATATATACTTAACACAGTGACTCTCTCACTCTCTCACACACAGTATATATATTAATTATAAGGCTATTTGGGTAATATAATAATATAATTAAAATGATAGCTTCACTACATTATTCTTTTTTCCCGTTGTTGCTCTTTCATGAATGAACTCTGTTGAATCTATTCCCAACTCTTCCAGATGGAGCCTTCAAGAGAAATGGAGACTATTTATTGATGAATAATTTTATATACACTGTGACAAGAGAAAGTTTTGTAAGAAAACATGGATTATGAGGTCAGACAATTTTGGAAAACACTGTAAAAAGTAAAAACAAGTCTATCTATTTAAGAAAATTTCATAGCTTTTAACATATTAGTATATACATGAAGTCTTCAAATTAGGGATATAGAATGTAGCCTTTAACCAACTTATTTTATCACAATTTTTTTATCTCTTCAGGATCAGTTGGGAGACTGGATTTTGACAAATCAATTTTGTGAAATGCTGTAGTGTGATAAAATTCCTCTTCTGGTGACCTACTAAGGTACTTGAAATTCTCACTTTTTTGTGATAAATCATTACTTGATGAAGAACAGATAAATCCTACCTATATGTATCAAAGTTTTCAGGCCTCAAGGTGTAATCACCAGAACAATTTACAATCTCCCATGTAGGAGTAAAAGAAGACTCAGACCAATGGAAACACAGTGTGTTATTCAGTGGTAATGGGTCAGGGTCAAGGGAGCAAATCCAGTTGGTGGAAGAAGAATCATAGAAGGTGAGGCACAGCATGAAGGCCCATCGGGCAGGAGGTGGTGGAGAGGGGAGGGATATGGACAAGCAGTAGACAGAAGTGTCTTGGACAAAGTTTATGACTCTGCATAACCATAGGTTATGGACAGATGTGGAAGCTCCCATACCACATACCAGATGGTAATGGAAGGGTTAACTATCCTTGATCTTCTTTTAAGAGCCCCTTTTCCACAAAAGGGGGAATGGAGGTAGTTTGACTACAGATGTTAGATAACAAGTGGGATGAGTAAAAGATACTAGCATGTAGACCAATGTTTCTCATGCCATGCAGCACGTCGACATCACCCAGGGCACTCTGTAAAGTAACCAATGCCCGGTTCCAGTCCAAAGCAATTAGGGTCTGTAGGGTTGAAGCCAGGACACTGGTAATTTTTTAAGCTTCCTAGGAGAATCTACTGTGCATTCAGGGCTAGAACCACTGCCTTACAAAAAAGCCCATCTAGGAAATAGTGGGTAGCAGAGAAGGATAGTCTCTTCAAGTTAGCACTTAGGGGTGAGGTGGTTTCCTTCTACCAAAAACCTGTCTATGATTCATACATCCTTACTCAGGGGTAGAGAGAATTATGAAAGTCTTTGAGTTTATTCCATGAGCCTTTATCAAGTTATACCTTTCTTTTATTCTTTTACCATGGACAATTTCTTTGTTGATAATGAACCATTTCCACGTTCCCTACTTAGGAATCCTATTTACTCTGGACTAGTTGATGGGGTGCAGATGGAGTTTCTCCCCAGACTTTTGTCATCATATTTGCAGGAGTCATATTCTTTGAAGAACCAAGCTGATTATCAAATAGCTTCAGTTTTATTTCAGATCTTGGTGCATTTTCTCTTCCCTTCTTCAGATAATGTTCAGATTTTAGCTGAGAGCACCTAAAAGAAATGACAGATTTGGGGATAGTATTTAAGTGATGGTGACTTAAGGTAGCAGGCACATCAAAGAGGAAAAGTAATATCTGTCAAGTATAAGATCCTTTTTGAAAGTGTACCTAAGGCTCTCACAATGGCTGATTTGATGATAGTGATATATTTTAATGAGATTTACATGACTGAGTTTCTTTGCCACTTGGAATATTGATCCTTCTGTGTAACCTCGCCTTCCTCCAATGAACTTTCTCCAGTGAAATGATTGCTTTGCTTCTTAAACAATCCAAGGGGAAAAGAAAAAAAAAATCCAATAGCTGAAGGCAATGCACTAGCCTGTACTATGATAACAGCCCTATTATCTGTCATCTAGATGAATTTTTATGTGCTGGGGAGGAAGGGGGAAAAAGCTTTTGAAAGCTATTTTTTTAATTTTTTTTAAACTTTTTTTTTACGATTTTATTTATTTATTTGACAGAGAGAGACACAGCGAGAGAGGGAACACAAGCAGGGGGAGTGGGAGAGGGAGAAGCAGGCCTCCCGCCGAGCAGGGAGCCCGATGCGGGGCTCAATCCTAGGACCCTGGGATCATGACCTGAGCCGAAGGCAGACGCTTAACAACTGAGCCACCCAGGCGCCCTGAAAGCTACTTTTTTAACCAATTGTAGTTGAGTCTTTTTTTTCTTTTGATAAGTGAAACATAGAAAAGACATAACTATACAGAGTCCTATTATCCAAAATTTTGAATAAGAGAAAAATTTTTCCCATTTCAATAGTATGAAAACTTTGGACAGGCAGACTATAATTATCCCAAGATGCATCAATCCACATCACTGAAATTTTACACCAGGCCTTTTTATTTTTCTCCTAACTAAATCTTACCATGGCAAGTGTTTCTTCTTGGGAAATGGAGGGGGAATTGAAACAATGTCAGTATAAATACTGTATTAGTTAAGATTAAAAACATTTTTACCTGGTATTAGCATAAATGACAATCAAGTTTAGAATGGCTCCTTTGGTAATTTCTAAATAGCCATAACACAGAAATTCCAGTGATTTGGTTTTCCCCATTAGAATTATTTCCACACCTTCATTTATACATATGACCTCCCAAGTCTCTAAGATGCAGTGTCATGTTCTTCTGTATTAGCAAGATGTGTTCAACCAAGCTATTTCATTAGTACTTGTTCAGACAATTAAAACAGTGTTTCTATCTAAGCTCCTCATTTTTATTTTCTATGTTAGCACAGGCATCATTTTAACTAACAGGATAACCCATCGTTTAACTAGCTGTGATTATAAGTAATGAAATTTTCTTTCTTTTTCTGATAACAAAAAGACAGACATAGAAAGAGAGAAGCATGTCAATCTAATTGTACTCTCATCTTTCATTATAAAATTGTACAAATTTATTCCAATATACTTATTAAGAACCTGTGATATACTTGGTACTATTCTAAGTCCTGACTCCAGAGCAGTGAATTAAATGGAGCAAAAATCTCTTCCATCTTGAAACTCACATTCTGGTATTATCTTTTTAAATGAAAACTTAAAGGAGTTCAAGGTAGCAGGGCTTAAGAGAATTGTTAATTTTGAAAGTTGAAGGTTAAAATGTTGAAAGTATGATCCCCCATCAGAAATGATAACAGTATTTTTAATAATAGTCGACTCTTATGTAGTACTTACCATGGGGCAGGAATTACTCATTAAATGGAGCTTTTTATTTAATGCTCACAAATTCTTATGAATTTGGTACTTTTATTTTATTTTTTATTTTTTAAAGATTTTATTTATTTATTTGAGACAGAGAGAATGAGAGAGACAGAGAGCACAAGGGGGGGGGAGGGTCAGGGGGAGAGGCAGGCTTCCCGCCGAGCAGGGAGCCCGATGCGGGACTCGATCCCGGGACTCCAGGATCCTGACCTGAGAAGGCAGTCGCTTAACCAACTGAGCCACCCAGGCGCCCCAATTTGGTACTTTTAAATGCGATGATTAGGGCCTTGTCCATATGCACACAACTAAGAAGTGATAAATCTAGGACCCAAAGTCTTAGAGACTGAACTCCAGATGCGTGCACTTTGTGCCTCCCTTGTACACAAAGATCTAAACCAAGGTATGAAACTAAGTATTTTAAAATTAACCCAATATTTCAAATGCAGTGCCAGATCTTAATTATTTTCTTTTCTTTTTTTTTTTTTTGAAGATTTTATTTATTTATTTGACAGAGAGAGGGAACACAAGCAGGGGGAGTGGGAAAGGGAGAAGCAGGCTTCCCGCGGAGCAGGGAGCCAGATGCGGGGCTGGATCCCAGGACCCTGGGATCACGACCTGAGCCGAAGGCAGATGCTTAACGACTGAGCCACCCAGGTGCCCCAATTATTTTCAATATTGATAGAAAAATCACTTCTTCTTAAAAATCTTATAACAGATGAGGACAAGGAAAGACATTTAAACAAAAGCCCCATATCTTCCAGTTTTGAACATCAAAGCATTGTCCAAATCATTGCCATTATTTTATGGAGTCCAGTAATAAGAACAAGAGCACAATTTTTTTTTACACAACTTAGTATCATATGGAATAGACTCACTGTGTTTTTTTCCACTATTACTCTACTTACAATCTACTTGCAGAATGAAGTGAGGGAAAATTTCAGAATGATTATGATTCCTGTAATAAATGACCTGTGCTGGGCAGCCCTGCTGTTAGCCAATTCTAATAATTACCTCAAATTAAGCCCCATTCCATTCTTCCTGCAGGAATTCCAAACATTTCCCATGCTTCTTTAGCTCCCAATCTAATTTCTATTATTGTTGTTTATTTAGCATTAGTAGCATTAATTGAAGTCATTTAACATAAATTTATTCAATTTTACTTCATTTATTTTGAAAATGTTTCTGTATTTTTAAACATGTTATCTTGCATCCTCCTTGACTTCACATTCTAAATTTTTTCAACTGTTCTCCCCCCCATCCACCTTCTTTCCATCTTTCTTTCTTTTTTCTTTTTCTTTCTTTCTTTATTTCTCTTTCTTCTTTTTCTTTCTTTCCTTCTTTCTTTCTCCTTCCTTCCTTCCTTTCCTTCTTTCTTTCTTTTCTTTCTTTCTTTCTTTCTTTCTTTCTTTCTTTCTTTCTTTCTTTCTTTCTTTCTTTCTTTCTTTCTTTTCTTTCTTTCTTTCTTTCTTCTTTCTTCTTCTTTGCCTCTCCTCCCACTCCCTCCCCTCCATTCCTCTCCCTTCCTTCCCCCTCCCCACCCCTTCCCCTGATATTTTAACCGGTATCAGTGGAGTTAGTCTTACTGAAGTAAGGACAAGACAAGTAAGTTACTCTTACTGGTAGTTCTCCTTCTAGAACACTTTCTTGGACATTTTCTTAAAATCTTTCATGCTAACCACATGCCTCTGAATCCCTCCTGTGGAACCCTCAAATGCTGAGGAACAGAGTTTGAACACCACTGCATCAGACCACACTCAAATGTAATCTAATAGGCTTGCTCTAACTCTTCATAGAAGAATCACAGCATGCAATGGATTTAAAGAGCACAGTGGCAAACTCGGGGGTTGAGCAGGAATCGAATCCATTTACCCAGGGGACACCATCCTAAAGCAATCTCATCAACAGAAATAATTTATTTGGGTTGTCCAAGCTTTCTGTTCCTCTACTATGTACATTTGCTTTTTAGAGCTAAAATTCTGCATATTTCTCCATTAGAATGATCATTTCAAAACCCAGTTGAATTTCCCTCAAAAATAGCTGGTCTGAAAATGGTATATGTAAACACATAGATCTTTGATCTATGCTTGCTTCATGCCCTTTATTCTGAATTTTCTGAAAACTTGATTGCTATACTTCCCTGCATTTTTATAGACCATTTCAGTTAACCAAGTGGATTTTCATCTACTGGTTAAACTCATCCTGTGAGGTAGGTAAAACAGAAGAGGCAGGTAGGGTGAAGTCAGCAATTATTGCAGGTAGAACTTGAACCCAGAGGGGCGCCTGTGTGGCTCAGTTGTTAAGCGTCTGCCTTCAGCTCAGGTCATGATCCCAGGACCTTGGGATCGAGCCCCGCATCAGGCTCCCTGCTTTGGGGGAAGCCTGCTTCTCCCTCTCCCACTCCCCCTGCTTGTGTTCCCTCTCTCGCTGTGTCTCTCCCTCTGTCAAATAAATAAATAAAATTAAAAAAAAAAAAGAACTTGAACCCAGAACTCTGTGTTTATTCAACTCAATCATTCTGCCTCCATAAGAAAGAATTGTTTTATTGGTGTTTGCCCATTTCCATGATGATGTTTGTCTTGCTTGTCTCACTTTTCTGTGACTTGGACAATCTGGAAGCAAGTATTCCTATTAGAGTAGAATATTATAATGCATCATTGATGGTTTCCAAATGACACTGAATGATGAAAAAAGATAAAATATGTCATTCCTGAATGATGAGAATAGATAAAATCTGTATTCTTAAGGAAGGGAAAGTTATATGGTATATATTTTAGAAAGTAGCTAAATATTTAGCATTTCAGGAGGAAAGCTTCTGTTCCTTCAGATACACTTACATGAACCTCTTTATTGCCTAATAGCGTGTAAATTAATTATATCCTTTTTCATGTTAATGATAATAATTATAGTTGCTATTTATTAGTTGCCTACTATTTATGGAGATAGATGCTAACCACCAAGACTTACAACTGCTCCAGAATTAAATATTAATATCCTTGATTTATAGGTGGAGCTTGTATTATTCTTGATGTTTTCTACAAAGTTACTTTTTTTTCATCTTTTTCCAATTTATCCTCCATAAGCTCTTTACTCTTTGGCCTAAGACACAATCTCACATCTCTATACTGAAATATTCCTTTCCCTGATTCTATTTCACTTCCAAACTACCTTCCCCCTTTATTGCTAGGATCTTTTTTTTTTAAGATTTTATTTATTTATCTGACAGAGAGAGAGCACATGCACAAACAGGGGGAGTGGCAGGCAGAGGGAGAGGGAGAAGCAGTCTCCCCGCTGAGCAGAGAGCACTATGTGGAGCTCCATCCTAGGACCCTGGGATCATGACCTGAGCCAAAGGCAGATGAGCCCTCCAGGTGCCCCATTTATTGCTAGCATCTTAAAACAAGAGTATCTATTTCACCAGTTTCACAATACACTCAGCCATCTGGGTTCCCCCGGTTCTTCTCAACTGATAAGGCTCTTTAGAAATAACGAGCTGTCTTGTAGTTGACGTATTTATGACTTTAATTCATAAACTTATTGAACACCTTCTATCATGATTCCCAAGTCTGTATCCTCAAGCCTCAATTCTTAATTAGCTTCTAAGTACCTCAATTCAACTATGCTGCCAGCAACACACTCTCAGCCAGAAGTGACCTCATTACCTCCTTTTCCAAATCTCCTTTTCTCCCTTTACTCAGTTTTGAGTAATAAATCACTTCTTAAACTCTATCACTTCTGTATTAGCCGTGCCACTTATTTTCATGATCTCTCTTGTATTCCCATAGCTGCTGAACCAGCGTCCCGAACTGTGGTCCAGGACTATAATAATAGCTTCCTAATTGGTGTATTGACTTCCAGCCTCTTGGTTTTCAATATGATATGATTCATATCACCATCACACTTCCCTACTTAAACAAAGAGTGAAGTTGACAATTTCCTTTATCAAATGCCTGCACTGTCTGCTATTACATAGAGAGTGAAATACAGAATATTCAGCTTGGCGTTGAAGGGTATTTTTTTTATAAGGTCACCAATACCTCCCTAACCTAACTTCAGTCATCTGAGTGTTTAAATTATCCCGTAAATTGCACCTACTTTTCTACCTTCCTGATTTTATTTATATTATTTGCTTATAGGGTTTTATTCCCTTAACCCTTCTCAAATTGTCTATCACACCTTTCTCATCTCCCAAGACCTAGTTAAGTCTCTTCTGATATTCATACACTTTTGACTCCATCATAGTGCATAGTGTATTGAATAAAATTGAAAATTTTTTAAAAAAATCATGAATACATTTGAACAGTGGAAAAATTGTTTTTGGCAAGGTGACAAAGATCCATGCTAGGAATTGGTTGCCAATAGAACAGTTGTGATTTTAAAAGCACTTTAAGAATGACTATAGTTAATCTCTACCTGGAACCTTCTATTACTCTGATTAATAACTCACCATAAATTATTTTTTTCAAATGTATTAATTTTGAGATACTGATGTGGAAGTTTCAGAGAATAAAATTTAAAGATGTTTCATAATATTTATACATATATGTTATATCAACAATGAAATATTTCTATATTTGTATATCCTTAATGTATTTGAGATTAATGATAAAATTGCCTGATTATACAACCTAATTTATGTGTCAAAAAATAGTGTTTTCTACATTTTAGAACTGAGTTTGAGGTTTGAAAATGGTAATAGGGATGCCTGGGTAGCTCAGTCAGTTAAGTGTTCGACTCCTGACTTCGGCTCATGTCATGATCTCAGGATTGTGAGATCAAGCCCCGCATCGGGATTCTCCCTCTCCCTCTCCCTCTCTGCACCCACTTCTCTCTCTTTAAAAAAAAAAAGAGAGAGAGAGAGAGAGAAAGAAAAGGAAAAAATAAATACATGCTGAGAGAGAGTAAACTCTGAGAGAGCAAAGTTTTGTTTGCAATGAAAACTCAGTCTATCTTAAGTTTCAATAGAGCTAACTCTACTCTACTTACATTCCACATATATTATAAAAATGCATATACTACTTTCATTATTAAAATAGTAAATAGATATCACAAATAATAATTAAGTAAGAGCAATCAACACAACTGAAAATTTCCTCACTGACCATCCTTTTTCCCTCATCATTAGGCCGTTGATATTAGAAATACCAAATAAATGATTCTTTTTACTCAATTTTATCTCCATGGATAGAGATTCTCTGCTTACCACTTTACTCACTTCTTTCTATCATGCATTCACTTAATATAGATAGTTTTAACTTTTTACTCAGCAGTAGTAGTTTATAACTCTGGATTCTAGTTTTAGGTATCACCAAGTTGTTTTGAACAAAGCATTTCTTTAGACTGTAGTCCCATTTCATCATCTATGGTAAGTTAGATGTGAAGATGATGCTATGAAGAATAAACTGGTCTTAGTAAAAGTCTGAAATATTTAGTCAAAGTGTGTGTATGTGTGTGTGTGTGAGGAAGATAGAGACAGAGGTGTGGAGAGAGCACAAGAGAGTGAGTGAGAAAGAGGTGAGGGTGGAGAGAGCAGGAGAAAGCATGAGAGTGTTAGAGTAAGAGAGAGGGAGAAGGAGAGGGGGAGAGAGAAAGAAAGAAGGGAGGAATCACTGAGAAAGCTGTAGTAAAAAAGTATTTCTGATAGAAGATTAATCAGCTAAACTAGAAATGCATATCTGACAAGAAACATCTAGTAGATGGTCTTATACACGCTCCCAGTGTTTTATACAATTACACAATGGCACTCTCAAGCAATTACTGTCATACTTGTCCAGAGCTTGTCTTCTTATTATAAATTGTCACGTGATCATTTTACACAGAATGCTGATCACAGTGGGGCAGGATGGGTGCTGGAAGTTGAGCTCCCATTTCTCATGTGCTTTCCTCAAGGACCAAGACCCACTGATTTCGTGAGGCAAGTTCTGTTTACTAGTAGTCTGGAGACCTTGCTAATTAGCACTTAGCTATAAGTAATGCAAGGGTTAGCTGACATTTAGTAGGACTCTGTGTGATATCTTAGCTCACTGTTAAGTTGAAAGAGGGCTTAGGGAATAATCACTGTACAGTTTTCTGGAAATTATGTTAAAACCTTAATAAAAGTACTAATAATACTTTAAGGCCAGAATCATGTTTCCATTTGTCTTTGTAGTCCTAGTGTCATTTATGGGAAATTTAGTAACAATTTTCAACACAGTCACTTTCAAAGGACATTTTCAGAACCTTCCTATGACATTTCTCCTCTTGATTTCTTCATTTGCTCTATTTCCCATTTCAGAGGTTTTCATGTTCTAAGGGAGCCATAACCCCATATTCCCAATTGGGAGTTGATGGTTGAGGATGGAGAAAATGAAGCTAAAAGACTTAGAAACACATTCTCCACAGTCCAGTTTCTACAATTAAAATCACTTCTTCCTCCAGCCGTAATTTATCATTATAACTCTATACCCAGGGTTAGATCTTTTGTTTTCTACTACAAATTCATCAAAATTCATTCCCAGTTGTGTGTATTAACTTCTAGCATTCTCCCATCCCCATTCCCTGAGACAGTGTTGAACCATATCTGAGCCTGATGCTCCTACCCTGTTGTGTTCCAATTAATGGCTAACAGGAAAGAACTACCCTGTCCTGTTTTATTTCCCGATAAGACCCACTTCTACCTTTCCTCAAAGACTCATCTCCATCTTCATGACTCCTATAAGACTAACAGATGGCTCCCTTGTTCATCTGCTTCTCTAAAACCCAAGGCCCCCTTCCTTTTTCTTCTTTTTTTTCTTTTGATATGTTCTTTATTAATAAATGTATGAATATTTCTCCCTATTACTTCCCTATTTATCCTGAATAAAATCATCTTCTTAAACATTTACTCTTTTACAGCATTTTATCTTCTATAGCTGCAGCATCTTATTTTTTATAGCTGCAAGGACATTAAATAAAAGAAAAAAGGTTTTCTAAATACATCTACAGCCAAAAAAATCTTTAGCCTTCAGTGGTCATATTGAACATTCAAAAAAACAATAATGGTAAAGGATAAACAACAGAGAAGAGTAAGATATGGAAATTGTCAAATGATTGGTATAGAAAGCATTTGAGAAAATAGAATGACACATGATATAATGTATGTAAAGAACTAAGCAAAATACATGGCATTTAGTGAGTGGTCAATATATGCTATCTAGAAGCATCATCTCTAAATCCTAGGGAGACCACCAGGGAGAAGGAATATAAACACTACCTGACAGGAAAAGAATTTGACTCAGACAAACTAAGAGAAAGCTCCAGAGGACAGAATCCTAGATAGTAAGGATAGGAAAAACAAAGATATTGAGAAACAATGTCTATAGCATGTAACTTTAGAGGTGCTTAATTACACTGATGCCCTTCATTATATTTTAAGAATAGCCATAAGCTCATCAACAACACTGGACAACTAAAGCAGTGATTCTCCAGAGGGTGATTGCAAGAGTGGACATGCAGTTTGAAAAGAGCTGTGAAGATTCTTTTAGTTCTTTCTCATGAAATCCAAAGGGTTTAGTAAGTAACTTGTAGGATTAGCTAGAAATAAATGTGTATATGTAGGTGACAGAGAATAAGGGTTAGTAAATATCCATCTAAGGAGTGTGGAGTACAGGCAAAGGGAAGGGAGGATAGCTTTGGGGGGAAGGGGAAGTACAGAGTGACATATCAGGGATATATCTGTCAGTTAGGTAACTAAGTTGGATGGAGGGAGGAGAGATTCAAGGCAAGGAAACCAGTTAGGAGACTCGGAATACTGAAAATGTCTAACACCACACATACTCACCTGAATGTCTTGACAATTTACAACTGATAATGCTATTGCAATTTATAACTCAACTCTAGTGTTCCGGTTATCAATTACTGAGTAATAAAACAACCCACAACTTACATTTTTTTTATTATGTTATGTTAATCACCATACATTACATCATTAGTTTTTGATGTAGTGTTCCATGATTCATTGTTTGCATATAACACCCAGTGCTCCATTCAACACGTGCCCTCTTTAATACCCGTCACCAGGCTAACCCATCTCCCCACCCCCCCTCCCCTCTAGAACCCTCAGTTTGTTTCTCAGAGTCCATAGACAACCCACAACTTATGATTAGTGATTCTGTGGGTCAGGTATTCCAAAAGGGCACAATAAAAGCCCAACTGGAATGATTTGAATTTCTGGGGTGATACAACATCTAAAGACTGGAATTATTTGGAGGTTTTTCAATCACTTCAGCACCTGAGCTAGAACGACTGGGAGCCTATCCTCAGCTGGGACTGTGGAACAGAGCTCTTTTTTTTTTTTTAATGTGCCTTTTATTTGTTTTTATTTATTTATTTTTTATTTGGCAAGTATTTTATTTTATTTTATTTATTATTATGTTATGTTAATCACCATACATTACATCATTAGTTTTTGATGTGGTGTTCCATGATTCATTGTTTGCATATAACACCCAGTGTTCCATGAAGAACGTGCCCTCTTTAATACCCATCACCAGGCTAACCCATCCTCCATGCCCCTCCCCTCTAGAGCCCTCAGTTTGTTTTTCAGAGTCCATCATCTCTCATGGTTCATCTCCCCCTCCAATTCCTCCCCTTCATTCTTCCCCTCCTGCTATCTTCTTCTTCTTTTTTTCTTTTAACATATAATGTATTATTTGTTTCAGAGGTACAGATCTGTGATTCAACAGTCTTGCACAATTCACAGCGCTCACCATAGCACATACCCTCCCCAATGTCTATCACCCAGCCGCCTCATCCCTCCCACCCCCCCACCACTCCAGCAACCCTCAGTTTGTTTCCTGAGATTAAGAAGTCCTCATATCAGTGAGACATATGATACATGTCTTTCTCTGATTGACTTATTTCGCTCAGCATAACACCCTCCAGTTCCATCCACGTTGTTGCAAATGGTAAGATTTCATTCCTTTTGATGGCTGCATAATATTCCATTATATATATACCACATCTTCTTTATCCATTCATCTGTTGATGGACATCTTGGCTCTTTCCACAGTTTGGCTGCTGTGGACATTGCTGCTATAAACATTGGGGTGCACGTACCCCTTTGGATCCCTACATTTGTGTCTTTGGGGTAAATACCCAGTAGTGCAATTGCTGGATTGTCTCTTAATCCAGCCATGATCTTCATGCAGCTTGGACTTCTCAGAATGCAGGGTCCTGCACACATGAGCTCTACGGTGAGCAAGTGAGTATTCCAGGAGACTAAGGCAAAAGTTTCAAGGCTTCTTCTGATCCTCTCTTGAAGTCAGTATCATGCTACATCATTTCCTCTCCCATCATTTTAATAAAAGCAATCACCCAGATTCAATGAATAGGAGCATGGGCATCACCTCTCAATGATCAGAATGTCCAAGAATTTGAGAATAAGCTTTAAGACTGCCACATACAGGTGATAACAGAAAAATGTATCAGATATTGAATTAAAGCAGTTTTAGTAACTGTTTTCAAAGAGTCTACTAAATATTGCATACGACTTATTTTCTACTATACTCATCAACTCTAGAATAGTCAGAATTAGGAGGCATAAACTGGACATGTGACGCATGAGCAATGCTGATGGAACAGAAACAGAATTGCTAATCAACAATTAAAAACCAGGTTTTTAATTCAAAATTATCCTATGAGGAGCTCAAGGGTTAAAAGAGATACCATTTAAAAGACAGTCTGAAATTTCTTAGAAATGCATGTTTGAGAGCATGGCTGGCCCTCGAATGCAAAAAAATCCTACAGATTAAAACCGATGCAATTAATTATCTAGATGTTTCAAATGTCAGCATTCATTATTGCTTTCATAGTATCACCAGTCATTTGGTTTAAATTTTTCTTTACATTTAGATGTTCTGAGTTGCAAATTTAGGCAGAGGATGTGAATCACCCTTAAGACAGCTTATCACCATATGTTGGTCTTGGGCATGAAAAATGAGAATAACCTAAACCTTTGCCACTGAGACAGGTAAAGGGTTCCCATCAATGGCCATTAAGTTTGAGTAATTGGGTTTTAAGGGGACAACTTGTAGTGTTCCTCTTTAGGAACCTTGACAGTGATCGTGCTTTAGCTGCATGTTGCACCATCCAAGAGTGCAGCTTTGGCCCCACTCAGCCCATGTCTGTGTCACCACTGTTTGAACCCCCTCTATGGGATGCATCTGTTACCGATTCTCTTTCAAAGAGCATCTGCTGCCTGAGGAGGCAAGCTTTTAATATGTTGATTTATCATTGTCAGATAGAGGATTTTATTGCTTGCATTTTAATATTGTATTTAAGGTGCTTTTGTGATTACAGATGTTTTACATATAAATTGCTTTATATTAGAAAAATCTTTTTTTTCAGTATTTTTAAGGAAACATCATATTCATGTGTTTTACATTTAAATATCGTCTTCTGCATTGCTGAGCGCTTGTGAATTGTTTTCTGTCTGTAATGACAGTCGGCATGAGCAACAGCATCTGCGATTGTTCCTGCTTCAGAGGAGAAAATTAAATGTGGGTATGGGTTTTCTTTTCTAGGGAGCCAGAATTGATTAATTACTAAGGAAGCCTTTGACTGTCATTTTATCCCCAAAAGGGACAGAACAGGTCACTACATAAAAATAGCTTCCCGTTCCATAACCCTTGTAAACCAGAAAACTATGTCAAGTTTCCACAGTTTTCTCTCACTTGATTCTGTAGTCTTAAAAATAATCTGGAAGGCTGTGGGATTGCACAGTCTTTGAAATAATAGCACCATCTACTGTCTGATCCGGAATTCATTTTTTCATCATGTTAAGGAAAGAAGATGATAGAGATGGAGGGGGTGTTCTGAGTGGTTTAATGATACAGCACTAAGGAAATAATGTATAACTGAAAAATGTGAAAATTCTTACCTAAAATAGGAAAACAAAATGAATCACATCTGGAGTTCGTCACATTAACTAAACTTTGTGTAATATTCCTTTTCATCCAGGAAGTTGATGTATTAAAGTTTATAGTTAGGGCAATGCCCTCCTCCTCCTCCTCATCATCATCATCATTATTTTAGTTTCTCAGTTTCCTTAAATTTATTTTCTATTCATCTAGATGAGGGTGAAGAGTGGGAGAGGTAGACATAAAAAAGAAATATCTTAAGGAAATTCCTTCCTCTGAGCAATGCATCACGATGTAAGGGTAATTGCTTCATTTCTGAGCAGAGCGCCAGCCAGCTCTCAAGGAACACCTCGCATAGTGGGAGTTGCTAGGAGGCCTGATTGTTCCCTGTCCTCAAATCCTTTTCCCAAAGGAGTAATGTTATTTCATTAAAGAAACTCAACTGTCTGGATAAATGATCATTGAAAGTATGTCTCAGGGCTCTCATAAAAATAAGCTACTAGCTATTTGAAGAACATAGTGTGAAATTCAGGACATTCTCCAAAATCCTCCTTCATGCTGATTTCTTTCAATGAGCCAGAGGTCAGTTGTCACTCTGCTTCATGCACAGTTATTTCCTTAACCTCATAGCTCCCAGAGGACTGTTTTACCTCCCACACATATACTGCAGACTGTATATGACTCTTTTTCCCCCGGAATTGGCATTGAGTTATTCCGTATACAGCAGGATTTTTATGCTTTCTGTCCAGTTTATTATCTCTTTTCTAAATCAATTCAGGTTTATTTTCTCTATTTGGCCTTTTGCTTCCTTTTTTCTCACTTCCATTCTACTTCATTCTTTTTGTTGTTTAATTTCACAATGAGGCCTGAATAGAAATTCCTCATTTTAAAAAATGTTTTTATTTCTACAGTTTTTAATAATCAATGTCCTTTGCATAAAAGAATTAGGAAAAACATATATCCTCACGATTGATTTTTCTTATTCTGGTCATTTTTTTTTTTGAGATGCCAAGAAATATAATGAGGAGAAAAAAAACAATGGCATTATTAAAAGTGTCATTTATGATCCCATACTTATTTACCAAATATGTATTAACTCTCCCCTATCTGCCAAAATATATGAAACCCTATTCTTACCTTCAGAGGAGCTTACAGTCAACTAAATCTTTCTTTATCCTCCTGTGTTTTTAAAAAAGTTTCTTTATCTGTTCATCTGTGGCAGCTAGATACTGACCAACTACTCAGTTTTCTACTTAGTCTAACCTTATCTTAGGTATTACCGTAAATCATAGTAAGGTGATATTTTGAGATATTAACTGTGTTTTATTTGCTGCACAAAAAACATGGCTTTAGTAATGCACTATACATACAGGAAGATGGATGCAGGTGGCAAACAATAATAGTAATAACAACAACAGCAAAGTCAGTTGAGTTGACAAATACATTTTCTTAAAGTCATGGAAGGAAACAACAGCCATGAAAGTCAACACATTTAATTCATGGGGCTAAGGGTTCTCTTTTCCTTTTTTGTTTCCTAAATAAGAAGTCATTTGAGAGAAAAATCCAAGCTCCAAAGGAAGCAGAGTAGTAAGATCACCTATAATGAGTTTGGATAATGATGATGCATAATAATTTAAGTGCTATGGGGTTACAGTTCATTGGCTGTGTGGACAAAAGTGAGAATTGGAAGAGGTGATATGGCTGAGATTAAAGTGAGGTGAGCAAGACACTTGCATTAGGTGCAAAATTTAAGGGGCACCAAAAAGTCAGGATTCAAGATAATATTTTCATGCAGTGTTTTCCAAAAAATCAAAATTAATACAGAAATAATCCATGACAAATGCAATAGAAAAAAGTTTTAATAAAGACAGGGACCACAGGTAGGTGATGTCTCTGAAAAGACCAGAAGCCATGACTCTATCCCAGGTGAGTCTCAGGAGAGGGATGTCATGATGGAAACCATAGATGGGTTTGGAATGGCCTGGGGAGGAGAAAGCTTTTGCTTGGCAGCACCCCTGCCTTCCGTCATAGTCCAAGGAACTCTAAGGGTTTTGGAGAAGCCATGAACATCTACAGCAAGTTTGTTGGTTTCAAGGAAAGCCTCCTAAAGTCCCAAACTGTATCATCAGGGAGGGTAAACAGCTAGGGGCTTTATGAGGTTCAGAAGTATTGAAATAGTCCAGATGAAACGAAGATCCTGAGCCTGGGAGAAAGAGGACTTAGATGGGATGGACCAAGTGACTGGTTGTGCTGCACGGGACACAGGGTCAGCAACAGAAGCCAAGCTTATGAAAACACAATAAAGGAAACTCAGACATCAACAGATATCATCAGGGTACGGAGATCAACAGATATCATCAGGGTACAGAGAAAAGGCATACAACCAATGCCTAAGACACATGTAAATCCCCCCTACACCTCAGAAGTAAAACCACCCTGACAAAAAGGAAGAAAAGGAGAGGTATGTGTTTGACTCGGTTGTTACAGAGGAGTGGCAGAATATACTACCCCAAAATATGCCTCTTGGCATTAAGATATTTTGAGCTGATTATTTGAAAAACAGCAGACACAGGAGAAGCTCTGAAAACAAAGTTGAGGTTACCTTTTTATAAGGGAAATGTATATATATATATATATGAAATTTCCTTTTGTAAGGACATCTCCCTCTCTGTACCAGGAAGAGGAGGATGACTAAATCAAAAGAAACTCTCATCAGTGAAGAAGGCATGACCTTAAATCTGCATAATAAATCTTACATTTGTTTATATTGCTTTTCTTGGTCATTTCCCCACGACTGGCCTCCCCTATATCCTTCTGTCTTCTGTCTTTAGTTGAAGATGGAATTTTTTTTAAGATTTTATTTATTTATTTGACAGAAAGAGACACAGCAAGAGAGAGAACACAAGCAGGGGGAGTGGGAGAGGGAGAAGCAGGCTTCCCGCTGAGCAGGGAGTCCGACGTGGGGCTTGATCCCAGGACCCTGGAACCATGACCTGAGCTGAAGGCAGATGCTTAATGACTGAGCTACCCAGGATGCCCAAAGATGGAATTTAAGCCTGAATTCTGAGCTACTTCTGAGAGTTACTTGTTTTTCCTTGGGTATCTCACATGTAAACATCAAGTATACATGTTAATAAACTTTCATTTGTTTTTCACTTATTAATCTTTTTGTTACAGGGTTCCTGGCTGAGAACTCAGAGGGATGAAGAGAAATGTTATTTCTTCTCCCATACGTTAACCAAAGAAGACTAAATTTTAAGTTGCAAGTGACTGAATAGAAATGAGGTTTTAAAAGCTAAACTTAGTTTATTTTTAGAAAGTCTGATGTAGTGTATGGTGATTAACATAACATAATAATAAAAAAATTTAAAAAAAAAGAAAGTCTAAAATATTTTTTTATTCCATTTGGTAACCAAAAGTATGGTCCTTAGAACATCAGCATCAACATCACCTGAATGTTTATTAGAAATGCCAATCTTGGGGGCCACACCAAATCTATAAAGAAGAATCTGCGATTTAGTCAGATCCCTACCACGAGAAAAATAAAACAGTTCTTCTAACAAAAGACCACTCCATGTTAATGTAGAATGAGAGAAAGAGAGCATGCGCATGAGCGAGTTGGGGGTGGCACTTTATTTTAATATTGGATTAGAGTTCCATGCATGTAAGTTAGTGTGTATAATAGGGAAAAAATATTTTTCCCTCTACTCTTTTAGATTCTTGGCTAAGAACTCCCATAATAAAAGACAGATTAACAAGAGAAAAACAAAGAGAAGATTAATAATATGTATACTTCATGTATACAGTGGTGAGATCCAGGAGAAATGAGTATATTCCCATAAATGTCCCAAGCCACCACCTTAAATGCTATCTTTAACTAAGGACAAAAGAAAGACATTGGGGTAGCCCAAGGGATGCCAGTTATGGGAAGTTAGCAGGAAAAACATAGTAAATAAGAGTAAGTTTTGTTATTCAGATTTAAATGCATATCTTCGCCACTGAGAAATTTTTTGTTCATTTAGTCACCTTTCTCTGCCTGGTATAGAGAGGAAGATACTTTTAAAATAGAGATTTCCCTTATATATGCAAATTTCCTTACAAAAGGGTAACTACTACTATGTTTTCAGAGATTCTCCTATGTTTGCTTTTTCTCAAAAATAATCACCTCAAAATAATTCTTATGTCAAAAAGGCATATTTTGAGATAGCATATTCTGCAACTTTTCATGTGAAAGTGACTACAAAGTCTGGACAGAATTTCACACAAATTTATAGACAAGCAGAAGAGAGAACAATTAAAACTTCCCTTACTCCCTTGAGAGACAGGAGGATAAACTTTGTGATTGTGTTATCTGTGCTTGTGAGAGCCTCCTGAACTAATTCTCACAGTGCCAGGGGTCAGAAGGCCCAGGAAATTGCATTGTAAAATCAAAAGCCTAAGATTTTAGATCAGACCCCTCATGTTCTCAGGGAGATACCCTACAGCAGTGGACTCCCTTCTCCAAAAAAAAGTTTATCATTTTACCCCTTATGCTGCACAATTAATACTCAAATCCACATTTCAGAAGCATTATGTTACATTAGCGCCCTTAGTCAATACCTAAGTCTATGACTACAAATATGAGTTTAATGTTTCAGTCATCTTTCTTTCATGATTTCTTGGAGGTTCCCATTACAACAATGAGACAATGATCGAGAGCCAGGTCTGCAAACTTTTTGTAAAGGCCCAGATAGTAAATATTTCAGGCCACACAGTTGGTTTTGCAACTGCTGAACTCTGCCACTGCAGTACAAAAATAGCCACAGGAATGAACATGATTATATTCCAATAAAACTTAACTTACAACAATAAGCAACATGCCAGGTTTGGCCCACAGATGATAGTTTTCCAAATTCTGTTTTAATCCGCTCTATGGAGGGGCGCCTGGGTGGCTCAGTTGGTTAAGCGACTGCCTTCGGCTCAGGTCATGATCCTGGAGTCCCGGGATCGAGTCCCACATCGGGCTCCCTGCTCGGCAGGGAGTCTGCCTCTCCCTCTGACCCTCCTCCCTCTCATGCTCTCTGTCTCTCAGTCTCTCTCTCTCACAAATAAATAAAATCTTAAAAAAAAAAAAATTAGAATGCTCTGTGGAATGATTCTTCTGAATATAAGGCAGTGGTAGCTAAGAAATAGGTTTTGTCACTCCTCTAAAGTCATTTCTTCATAATTCCTAAATTCTCTGGCAGTCCTTTGCACACGGCCTCTGCTATTATAGGATTATTTATCTCTGTGCTGAGTGGTCTTAGCACACATAAGGGCGTGGCTTTGCTCTTCTCAACCTAGTTTATAGCACATTAAAACACTTAAAATGCTCCTTAACTTATGCCAACAATGAAATTCCTTGCTCTTTACTTTTTACATGTTATTGGTGGATCTGTGGCATCCTTAAATTAATATAGAAATTCAGGCATTACATAACAAAGTGTGGCAATTACAGAACACTTGAAAAATAAGTTTGATATTAAATAAAGCGATAGTATTGGTAGTATCTTTTGAATATATAATGGTTTCATATCTCTCCTTTGCCCCTTCATCCTTTGATTGTTAAACAACTAGGCCAGGCTGATAGGAAAAATATTCTGGGGGCTTTGGAAAATTAAATGAGATTCTCAGGATCACATGGCAAATGGCCAAGTTAGACTTTGGCTCAAATTCATGTTTTCTACTTCCTATTCTGGCATACTTTTCATGGTAAAACAACATCTTCAACTAGTAATAGGACCATACATTAATGTGGTTGATAAAATCTGCAATTAAAATCCATGGTTCTCTTCTAGAAACGTCTTCCAATTCATTAGTGACCTAAACCAGAAATGTCACAGGTGTTTCTATTTTCTTTTATCACACCCTGTCTCATTGTGCATTTCCTTTAACAGAAAAAAAAAAAAAAATTAACTTGTCTTCAAGGAACTATTATGCACATCTTATTTTTATAAAAATATAGTAGATTATCAATTGGCTAATAAGCTTCTCCCTTTGAGTATGTTAGATTCTTTGAGATTCTCACAAATGTGTTAATTTAGCCAATGAAGTCCAGAACAAATACCACTCTCATGCGTCTCTTAAAGGTGTATTTGATCTCTCACGTTCACATCCACCTATTGAAGATCATCTGCCCTAAATAGCTTGTTCTTCTCTAAGCAAATATCAGTTGCACCTGAAAGTATATATTATTGAGCTTTAAATTCCATTAGGAGGTCTCAATTTTTATCTGTGTTCTTTCTCTTTCCATTACTGCCCTCTATATCTTTGGAAGATATTTAATGAAGTAAACAGAAAGGGACTTTTCAATTCTTGGCGTAATAGTCTTCCTTCAGGAATTGGAAAACCTTTCAAGCACAGTGGTAAATATGGATAAGGTATGCAGGGAATGAGAGGGTCTCTCTTTTTATTTTTCTTCTTTGTCCTCAACATACTCTTACTTCTTTTAGGAGAAAAAATGTCTAGGTACTGAAAAATGACATTATAATACAATTCTTTCTTGTTAGCACTCGTGTGATTCTCTTGATACTTGCTTATAAAAGTCTCCCAACATGTTTTTGCTATAATGAATGGAAATGTATTCCTTCAAAAACCTTTTAACTTTCTGCTTAATAGGGGGATTCAAAAGAAAGTGAAAAAACTGAAAAAAAAAAAGTGGAAACAGCAAACTAGAATTACAGGTGCAGGTACACAGCTTGTATGTGTATAATGGACTTAGGTTGTGTCTCTGAAATGATTCGTATTCTCTGACTGTACTGACTACACACTTTGTGTTTTTCTTTACATATTTTTGCCTTGTTTCTGAAAGGATTTGAGGTATCTAGCAATCAGAAAAGACTAATAAAATGTTGGCAAAAATAAGTAAGAAGTAAGAATCAAAAATGAGGGAAAATATAAGTGGAAGTGGATAGTCATTACTGGATAGACTTGGTGAGGTCAGAAGGTGGAAGGTAAAGACATGGCAGGGAACCAACCAAATCCATTCACTCAGGCCCATGGTCCACACATTTGTGATTACTGAACCTTAAGTTAGACTCTATGTTTACTAACCACTAAAGCAAAAAGTAATAGCTATAGTTATCATAGAGCAGAGCTACATTTTTCTGTAGGCGATCAGAGCTGCACCATGATACTAAGACCTAAAAGCAAAAGTGAAGTACCATAATGTTATGGACTGAGACATGTCTTCCTAAAATCCATATGTTGAAGCCCTAACCCCCACTGTGACTGGAAATAGGGCCTTTAAAAAGATAATTAAGATTAAATGAGGTCTTAAGGGTAGGACCTTAATCCAATAGAACTGGTATCCTTGGGCACCTGGGTGGCTCAGTTGGTTGAGCGGCTGCCTTCGGCTCAGGTCGTGATCCTGGAGTCCCTGGATAGAGTCCCGCATCAGGCTCCCTGCTCGGCGGGGAGTCTGCTTCTCCCTCTGACCCTCCTCTCTCTAATTCTCTGTCTCTCATTCTCTCTCTCGCAAATAAATTAAAAAAAAAAAAAAAAAAGAACTGGTATCCTTATAAGAAGAGGAAGAGATACCAGGAATGTGTACACACAGAAAAAAAACCATGTGAGGATCTAGTGCAAGGGTTGCCATCTATGAGGCAGGAAGAATCCTGATCAGAAACCAACTCTGCTGGTATCTTGATCTTGGACTTTCAGCCTAGAACTGTGAAAAAATATCCAGTCTATGATATTCTGTGATGGTAGCCCAAGCAGACTAATACACTTAGAGACAGCAATATAATCAATGTGGTAAATGCGTTTTCAGTTAGCATTTATACACATCATACAGTAAAATGTTTCAAATGGCAGATTACTGGGATTGTTTTATAAAAGCAAAAGATAAAACATTATCCTATACATAAGATAATACACCTATAAAAGGTAATTTTTCATGGAGCCAAAGTAAATATGATTCCATATAGGATTTCTTCTGGTCTCACTCCATTTAAAGATAGAACTTAGAGAAAAAAATAAAGGCCTAGTTCCCTTGCCCTGAAGAGATAAAGTGCCTATGTTGACTGTCTTATCCTGTTTGCCCAGATGCAGAGCAGACAAGGAAGAGTGATGGGGCTCTAAAACCTGTCAATGGTCAAATGGCAGTGGTCAACTGTTTTATTACAGTGGCCAAGACAACCTTTTAGAAAATATTTTTACCCCATCTGTAAAAGGAAACCTTATTGGCCATAGAAATATTTCTTTTTTTTTTTTTAAAGATTTTTATTTATTTATTGAGAGAGAGAGAGAGAGCATGAGAGAGACGAGGGTCAGAGAGAGAAGCAGACCCCCTGCCCAGCAGGGAGCCCGATGCGGGACTCGATCCCAGGACTCCAGGATCATGACCTGAGCCGAAGGCAGTCGCTTAACCAACTGAGCCACCCAGGCGCCCAATAGAAATATTTCTATAATATTACAATGGAAGGCCTCCTTTCAGATAATATGATCTCTTTTTAAGTCAATCTGAATGAATTAAATATAAAATTTTTTCCTTAAGTACTTAGACAAAACAAGTTACTGGGTAGGTATGCTGGCCATGAACTCAGTAAATTTGGAGGTTATCTGCCTAAATGATAATTTTAGTTTCTGTGAAAGCAGTCTACAATTATTCATGTGTATGTCCTAGGCCACAGCAAAATATTGACAGAATCTTAGAAAATTGTATTGCCTGTGTTATTCACACTACTGCGTCCAGCCTACTTACAATAGCCACTTCTGGCCCCTATAATATAACAAATCATCATAAAATGTGCCCTAGAAGCAACTATATTTAGATGCCTGAGAAAATAGTTTGCAGTAGCAACTTCCCCTTATGTCTTAAGAAATGTCTGTCATTAGGGCGAAAGAAGTGAGCGGTATATATATTCTTAACAATGCCAATATTTCTGAAATTTTTATTATTGATATTATTTTTTTTAGTTTCTCTGAACAATTAGCCTAACAAATGAAGCCCTCCATGTTGAAGATATGGCTGATTTTAGCATCCTTGCAACTAATCACCTTTCTACCAAAGTTCAGCCATATTATTCTTAGGTATCTCCCACATGTGGCATGATGCAACAGCCATCAGTTGATTTTCTTTTCTTTTTTCTAGAGAGAGAGAGAGAGAGTGTGTGAGAAGGGGGTTGGGGGGGAGGGGAAGGAGGGGCAGGGGGAGAAGGAGAGAGAGAATCTTAAACAGGCTCCATGCCCAGCGCAGAGCCTGACCTGGGGCTTGATCTCACAACCCTGAGGTCATGACCTGAGCTGAAATCAAGAGTCAGACATTTAACCAGGCGCCCCTCATCAATTAATTTTCCTATGATGTTCTATCTGCTTGAAATACCAGTTCTTCTCTTGTCCATATGACAAACAACAATTTAAAATTCAGTTTGAATGTTCAAACAGGACATCCTTTACCCTAAAGCCTTTGATAGTCCATAGTCCTTCCTTTGTGTCTCTACTCTATGCTAAAGATTTTGCTTGTTTATATTTTTGATTCTCTCTTTCAAGCTGTGAGTTTCTACAGTGTGGGGACTATACCTTTTCCATTTATACCCAATACTTAGTACAATGATTGCTATCTATTACATGTTTGATATAAAAAAAGGAAAAAAGGAAGGAAGAAGGAAAAGAGGAAACTCACCAAAGTTTAACCTTAGTAAAGGTTAATTTGATTCTCATTTTGATCAAATTACAGCCCCTCACTTTTCTCAAATAAATTTATTTTCCTCTATCAAATTTAATTCCTATTCTCTTTTTTTTTTTAAAGATTTTATTTATTTATTTGAGAGAGAGATTGAGAGAGAGAGAGAGCACAAGAAGGGGGAAGGTCAGAGAGAGAAGCAGACTCTCTGCTAAGCAGGGAGCCCGATGTGGGACTCGATCCCGGGACTCCAGGATCATAACCTGAGCCAAAGGCAGTCGTTTAACCAACTGAGCCACCCAGGCGCCCTTAATTCCTATTCTCAAGCTCACTTTACAATCAACTAAAATAAACAAAGGTGACCTCAAACACTCCGTTGTTTGCTCCTTTTACTTTCTAAATTACTACCTTTCCCACCCCTCTCTTACCACTATCTTGCTAGAGAGGTCCCAGGTCCGTCAACAACCACAGGTTTCTTGGGGCCCACTGTGCCTTGCTTGGGGATTGAACTCTTTATGGATTAAATTTTTCTCTCTTTTCTTCATCTTCTCTTTTTTCTTACCATCAATCAAAATCTGTTTTTTTTTTTTTTTTTTGACATATATTTGAAGGGGTCATCTCTCAGCAGATTGCCTTGGAGAGAAGTACTCTGACATTAAACTGACTCACACAGCATGCTACCTATTTGCCTGGAACAAAGAAAAGTATTTTAATGTGAATCTCAGTGCCCTTAATCATGTAGTAGGTGATAGTTTCCAAACTGTAACTGTTATCTGTGTGGGGTCCATTCTGGAACACTGTTTAGCTATACAGTAATCTTGCAACAATTATAGCAACTATTTATTGAATATGCATATATAATAATATGTGTATGAATAATAATTGAGTATGTTTATATATCCCCATAATAGCAATTAACCATTCTATGTTGCCCATTAGGCTGGATCCTTCATGTCAGTGAACTCATGTAAAGTTGACATCAACCCTCTATTCCCACTTCATAAATATAGAAACCAAGGACTGCACAGATTAAATTATTTATTCTCACATAGCTGATAAGTGGGAGAACCGGTATTTCAATCGGGGTTTTTCTGATTCCAAAGTCCCATACAATATTACAACCCCGATCTTAAGGAATTCTTGGCCAACCCTAGCAGACAAAGGCAGTAAACTTATTGCCAAGCCTCATTATTGCAATATGTGGTACTCTTTCATGAAAATGTTGGAAACTCTTTTCCCCAAGCAATAATCTGAATGTGTTTGATTTCTCTCAGTGCGTCTCTTATTCTTCTGGAGCAGAAAAGTTCTGTGTACCAGGTAGACATTTCTACCCTTTCTTCCCTGTAGCTGTGACATTAGTCTTGGTTGGCTGTGGCTCATTTCACACAATTTGCTGCTGAGGTGTTCACCCTTTCAACTTACTTAAGGTCACCGATAGAATAAATTTTCATCAATCTACAGTGATGTAGCTCTTAATTAGAAATAAGATAGAAAATTGCAAATCTGCTTCTAGAGATCATTAAAGGCTGTATTCTCATGGGTCTAAAGTATTTACAAGTTTTTATGAGCACATTACTTATGATTAAGAGTAATTTTAACTGTACTTGCCTTGCAAAATTTTAACAGATGATTGGTTGTTTATAGTATTTGACACAGGTTTGTTAGTTTCCCTATAATTTCCTAAAGATTTTTTGGTTGTTTCTATATTTTTTTTTCTGATTTTTGTTTTGTTTTTAGATAGGAATGCTTAATTCTGAAGTTCATATGTATTTTTTTTCCCCCTCAGGGTTATGTTTCATACTTTTAAAGGATTGGTTTTATGTTTATTCTTGTTTTCCCTACCTCTGCAAGCAAGGTTGCTCTTTTGTCACTCCTGGGTATATGTGCCTCTCTTCAAAATTCTCTGAATTCTCAGCCCGTTGAAAGGAAATTGTGTACTTATTTTCACCTGTGTCGGGACCGTCCTTCCCGAAGTACAGAAGTCTCTCCTCTGCCTTCGTCAGTGCATTACGCAGGGCCAAGGCGAAAGGAAAATGTGGAGTCCTTGATCAAAAAGCAGGGGGAACAAATGCCATTAAAGATACTAAAATGTGGGGCGCCTGGGTGGCTCAGTCAGTTAAGTGTCTGCCTTCGGCTCAGGTCATGATCTTGGAGTCCCAGGACTGAGTCCCGCATCAGGCTTCCTGCTCAGCGGGGAGTCTGCTTCTCCCTCTGACCCTCCCTCCTTTCGTGCTTTCTCTCTCTCAAATAAAAGAACAAAATTAAAAAAAAAAGGTACTAAAATGTAAAGCCTGTCTTTTCCTCTGTTATCTGTCAATACATCGTGGTGCTACCATTTAATTTTGTTCTAACTAAAGAAAATTTAAATTAATATAAAATTAAAAATTAAAAATTTAAATTGTCAGCATGAATTCTGTTCTTCTTTATATTGTGCAATGCCAGTTTTAAATGCAAATAGAAGTGTCTAGCTCATACATGGAATTGCCAAAATTATGCAATTCGTATTTCTTAACTCATGCATGCATATGAATTTCATTCTTACCAGAACGGTGGAAATGCTACACAAAACTAACTCAACTGTTTGTTGTTGTTCTGTTTCTTTCCCACTTTTTGCTACATATGTATTCTACTAGCATTCTCTACCTTCTGCGTGCTGATAAGTAAGGAAAAACTAAAAGAAAAAGGAACCCTGGGCTGTCCTATCTCTTCTTTTCCTTCGGTGTTATCATGTTCAGCGTAAGTGGTTGGCTATTAGAAGGTGGTAATATGAGTAAAAACGGATACGATAAGATGCTTTGGTCATTGGTGTTACTTAGAACACTGTTGTCCTTTCTGTGTTTGAAGCAAATTTAGGTTCAGATGGCATGTGTGGTCTCTAAAGGCTGTCGATGTCTCTGCTTATCCAGACATAGAGGTAAACTTACTTAATTTGCACTCTTGAGCCTCGCTGAACTGCCACACACCGTGAATTTACTGGAATTCTGTGCTCTCAGGGCAGCACATCTGCTATGTGTAAATGGGGCAAAAGCATGCATATTTCATGTCTTCCCTTTCCCTTCCCTTTGCCATACTTCATTTCTAAAACCCAAGATCAAAGATGACTTTATTAAAAATTTCAAGATGGTGACAGCAGAGCGTTAAACCAAGTGCAGGGCCCTTTGAGTGTGGGTTCTGTATGAAGATCACCTGTCAGGTTGCCCTCCCAGGGAGCCAGCATTGATACTAGCCACTTAGTCTCAGGGGAACATTTTTACTGGCTGGTGCTGCCTCTATGGCTGTTCTGATCTTAACTGCCTCTTGTTTAGTTTGCTCTTACGACCCCTTTTGCCAGGTCCCCTTTAACCCAAATGACACCTTTGTGAAACTAGAAAAAGATATCTCATTTTCTAGGCAGAGCAAACCCAATGATAAAGCATATAACTAATTCATTCCCACCGAACATCATGGTTGTGAACTCTCTTGAAGGATATTACTTGAACACTCATATACATCAATTTTACTTTGTTTTCACTAATATTTATGGACTACTAAAGCCAAATATTAGCATTATTGTTGTGGTCCAGCTTTCAACATCCTGCAAATTCTTTCACAAAGACTTTCCTCTTTTCTGCTGTCCTGCCCCCAATAGGACATCTACTTCAATTGTTCCTGGTCATTGTGACCTGTAACAATGCAGGTACCTTCTAATATTATTACAATCAGTTGACTAAACTGGCCTTGGAACTCTTTCGAATTCAGCTACCACAATTTCTGCCTCCTCTACTGCCCACCATTATTGTCATAAAACCACCACTGAAGTCTTCCTGCTGTTAGCACTGATGGTTTGAATTCCCCTCGGTCTAGAGTTTTCCTAGGTTTGTCCAGTGTTGCAGACATTCTTCCTCTGTCCAGGTTGGTGTCATAGTAGCTGCTGCTGCAAAGGTATTGCTGATACCAACTTCACTGGACTTTAAAATGTGGCCAGCCTCTGGTATATGCAATCCTTCCCTCAGTCCAAGGGAAATTCAGAGACTAAATCACTTAGAAAGGGAACGACAACGTGTACTTGCAGAAATGCAAGAGGGTCAGATATTAAGAAGATTGGCTCACCAAATAAAGAGCACAGCAAGCATTTTATTTTTATTTTTATAAAGATTTTATTTATTTATTTGAGAGAGAGAGAGAGAGACAGAGAGTGTGAGAGAGAGCAAGCACCAGTGGGACGGGGAGGGAGAAAAGGCAGAGAGAGAGGGAGAAGCAGGCTCCCCGCTGAGCCGAGAGCCCCATGCAGGGCTCTATCCCAGGACTCCCAGCATCAAGACCTGAGCCCAAGGCATATGCTTAACCACTTAACCAACTGAGCCACTCTGGGACCCTGAGCACAGCAAGCATTTAAAAGGAAAAAGAAAAAAGAACCACAAAATGTCCAAGGTTACCAAGTGTACATTGTTGTGTTCACAGAGGAACAACTTCACATGCTTATCATATTCAGAAAGATCATGTCATATCTTCAGGTATCACCATAGCAAAAATTACGGACAAAATTGTGTTTACTAAGAAGTTCAGGTTAAAACAGATGCTCAAAATTTCATTTAATTTGAAGACCAGTTTCCAAAAAAATGACCCAGATGCCAAGTGCATAGTAATATTCAAAGCTGAGTAAACTGTCAGCTTTTGCTCCCATACCTTTCAGAATTAGTATTCTTTGGACCAATTCAGAATAGATAAGATGTGTAAACATTAAAAATAGAAATATCATATGATCCAATAATTTCATTACTGGGTATTCACCCAAGGAAAACAAAAACACTAATTCAAAAAGGCGTATGTACCACTATGTTTGTTGCAGCATTATTTACAATAGCCAAGGTCGGAAGCAACCAAGTGTCCATCGATAGATGAATGGATATAGAAGATGTGGTTTTGGTCTTAATTTAAGTCATGGCCATAGTAGTGAAAATTAAAAGTACAAACCAGTGCATTAAATTAAGCTGGAAAGTAATTGATTCATTGAATAGGCAATTCTTTCCATACAGGAGAGTAGAATGACCAGGTGTGGCGATAGATATGGTAGATAATTCATTGTTTCAATCCTTTCTAGAGATAAAATTAAACACAAATTATAAAGGGAGGTCATATTTGGAGCCTTCCATCCATAGACCACATTTGGCTTAAGCAAATGTCTTTTAACAGTAGGATGCTGACAGTGAAACATAGGCATTTTTAAGAAAGCACATTGGCATCTATCTGAATTTTTGCATTTAAGCCATTACCAGGCGTCTTATTATTTATACTGAATTCATGGTGCTTATTGTTCTCAGAACAAATTAAATTAACCCATATTCCCCATGGCCTCTACTTACCTTACCAGCCTATCTCATGTTATGACCCTTCACGTTCTGGGGTCCAGCTGTTCTGAACTGCCCATAGTGTTGGTCTGTCCTTGCCTTTAGGCCTCACTCGCTCTCTGCGCCCCACCTTTTCCTCAGCTTCTCTCACTTAATTTGACTAACAACAGTTCCTCTCACAAACATCTAGGCTGATATCACTCCTTTTGGATACCATCCCTGGCCCCCATATTCCTATTTACTACACTTCAAGTGTCATTATTTGATATATATTTCCATGTTTTCTTCTTCTGTAGACTATGAGCTCCGTGAAAGAAGGAGCTGTGTCTAAGTCATCTTTTTTATTTGCATCTTCTAAATAAACTGTCCTTATAAAATAGAGATTATAAATACATGTGAATGGACACTATAAGGAAAACATTTTCTCTGAATGGAACTATAATGCAGAGACTGATTCAGAGAATCTCTGTTGTAGCTCTTTTTTCCTGCTACAAACGGATAATGTGTTATACAAGTCATTTCTCTGTATATTTTGGGGAGTTCTAAAATGAGAATCATACCAGTCATGCATAACTTACCAAATTCCTGTGAAAGTTGGATATATTAAAAATACAAAAGTAAGAAATTTTGAAAAACAGTAAGAGGAATAGTATTAACTTCAACCTGGGACCTCTGACCCATTATATCACAAGGAACAAGGACAGATGCTGACATATATAAGTGTTCAATATGTGTTAGTTCATGTACCTCAAATATCACCTTGCAGCTAAACTCAATGTATTTAGAGAGAGATGCGTTGAACTTGTAATTATTACAGTTTGTCTAAAAAGCTCAGTTACAATGAGCTCATTTTATATGAAGGCTTTCGAGGACAAACTTTAAGAGGATCTCCCTAATAGGGCGCCTGGGTGGCTCAGTTGGTTAAGCGACTGCCTTCGGCTCAGGTCATGATCCCGGAATCCCGGGATCGAGTCCCACATCGGGCTCCCTGCTCGGCGGGGAGCCTGCTTCTCCCTCTGACCCTCCCCACTCTCATGTGCTCTCTCTCATTCTCTCTTTCTCAAATAAATAAATAAAATCTTTTAAAAAAAAAAAAGAGGATCTCCCTAAATAAATTGCCACAACCAAGCAGCATTAAGTTCAAAAATCTTTGAATAATTATCTAGCATTCCTATATTCATGCAAAGTACCTGAGAGGGGAAAGTAGGTTGTGTGTGGCTTTTATTTATTTATTTTCCCCATTTGCTTGGCATGTTTCTTCTGGAAAGGCAAAAATATTTTATGGCTCTCGGTTTACTCGGTAGCTGGCAGAACTAGTGCAACATTATCATGCTTGGTGAAACACTACTTCTCCTGCTCAAACAAATGTATATCAAAATGAAAGTAAGTGGAGAGATTACTGCTTTTTAGATTAGTATCTATTATCAATAAGCAGAGAGTTTCAAGTGCTTTAGTTAATGTGATTTCTTTGCCATTAAGGATAATTTATTGTTCTATTGTACGAATAGTTATCAAATCTTCATACAATGAGTCAGATAATTCTTTGCACAATATTTAGTACCTCTGTAAAAAATGAAATTTGAAATGTATTGAATGAGGAACTACCTTTTAACATTTCTCCTCAGATAAAATGCTTGCTGCTTGAACATTTGATACAGCTATAATCAGATAATATCTACATATTGCAGAGTGCCCAGTAGCTATTTACATGTGGCTGCCATCTTGTTGATTGATTATGCATGATCTACACGAATTCATGAATCTGATATGACCACGTTGGTCATGTCACCATTACTACAATGTCAAAATAGGTCCAAAAAATCAAAGTGTTTAATTCTGGATTTGGCTACATGCAAGCTTTTCTGTCAGTGAGTGAGGCCAACGGGATTTGTTAGCGTGTCTGTGGGAGTGGTGGAGTCAGCGTGGGGAAACCACAGAGGTACAACAGAACTGCAGCAAAGCAGACCCTGGCAGCATCTCCTGGCTAACCCTGGGTAAGGATGGCCCAGGCAAGGGGAGGCTGGGGTCAGAGAGATCAAAAAAGAGTGGTAGATTGTTATCCCAGAAGGCTGGCTAGGGCTTAAGGAATAGATGATGCATAGATGCTAACAAACAGGATTTATCACACAGATGAATTTCCCCATCAAACTTCTGGATCAGCAGAAGGGTTAGCAAGAGCAAGGCAAACCACAGTCTTATAAAAAAAAAAAATCTACATGGCCTGACCCATGGTATGGATCCATGAATAGAAAACGCAAGTTTGAGAGCTAATCAGCAGTCTTAGGAATAGGCCTAGAGCTTCATACATCTTAAGGTGGAAAATCAAGTTATAAAATTCAAAACAGAACATAAAGAAAAATTGGCTTGATGTTTCAAGGTCTGAATTATGAACAATGGCTTCTTAAATAGTCCTTGACCAGGAAAAGAATTTTCCCAGGGGCCAGGGTTTAGATGAATATATCTAGATGTAAGATTTAGAGAAATACAGGGAACCAAACAGGACATACACAGTGCTGAAGATATACTGTCAGAAGTTTGCTGGTAAATGTTTACCATGTGCAACATTTGCTGATTTCTGTAGTGTAAATATCCCATTGTGGCTTATTCCAAGCTACCATCATGTCATCAACTTGCCCACAAAAAATTGGTTGGTTCTTGTGAGCCAGTTAAAAACTGATTCCAGCATGCCACTCTTGCCATGGATGAGTCTATATCAGACTTAATTTATCAAACAATTTATTAAACTTAAGAAATAAAATTATCAATTATTTTAAGCCAATATTTATTTAATTGTTTTTATTTATATGCTTATTTTTATTTTTTTACCATTCAGAAAATATTTACTGAGTACTCTCAGGGTTTATTCTGGCCATTACTCAAGTCCAATGGAGCATCTATTCTAGAATGTCATGGACTGTATTGTATACAAGACATAAACAATCACTGAACTATTTTAAATTATGGATAGCTAATAATTCAACCAGAAGATTCTTGTACTTAACCTATTTTGGTAGATTATATATAGCCACAAACCCTTTTCTATTCATTCCTTTGAAAGTAGAATCTAATTCCACCCTCTTTCTATCTGAACTGGCATTAGTACTTCCTTGACTTAACTTAGGGCCTGGTCTGTCATAAATATTCAATAACTCACTAGTGAATATGCCAGGTTTTCTTTACTTGGGGCCCTGATAAATGCAACTGGTCTCCAAATAACATGCAACTGTTTATAAATTTACTTTGTGTATTTGTAGATGTGCATTTTTTTGCAGAAAGAAGCAGTCATATTCATACTGCAATAAGTGAAAAATATATTTTCTTTTTATATTATTATCTCTCCTCCATAGCATAAAAACTGTAAGTAGTTTTCTCTTTCCTAAATTCTCAAAACGTTATATTTGTGATTTTATTGTAACCTCAGTGTTTTAGAGTTGTGTGGTCATGTTTTGTTTTGTTTTGTTTTGTTTTTCCTTCAGGATCCTCTTACTTCCTAGAGAGCAGTTTCCAAGTCTTATTGCCTCTGGGATCTTTATCCTCAGTGTTTATTATCAGTTTATTTTTTATTATTGTCAGTGAGCCTGATACATTGTGTGTGTTCAATATCTTTATCAAATTTATTTAAAATTGCAAATTTTACTACACTCCAAATGTTAACTAAGAATGATAAAATATATAATGAGTAAGTATGGCTCTGTCTGGTAGACATGGGCTTTCTCAGAATTTCCATTGCTTTAAATTATGTTAATGTTGATGATGGTGTTCACATTCTGCTTGAAACATTTCTAACAGTGACATATCCAGGATGTTATTAAGATAAATTACTTAAGGAAATTGCATAAGAGAAACTTACTGAGAACAATTCAAAAATTATGACAAAGTGACAAGTGGACTTATTTGGGCCAGGGATTCAGTGAGTTTGTTACAGTGGAGACCCTATCCTAACACTGATATGATCAAATTGACTTTAACAAAAGAATACAGGTCACCAGCAAGAGGAGAGCTCTAGTCTTCAGAGTCTTTCTGTGGCTCCACACACCATCTCTGCTGTTATTGAACTTTTACAGATTGATATAACCTCTCGCCCAGAAAAAGTACCTTCATGTTATAGATTAGGGTATTATTTAAGGTCTTACTTTTTATATTGGTCATTTTCATATAGCTCTTCCAACCTAAGCCAAAGAGAAGAGTTAATATCTATATATCATATGTGACATTTTCCCTGAAGAGGTGATAATGGAAGAGGGAGGTATAAAAGAACCCTTCATATTACAATTCTGTGCTTATTTTGTGAAAGGTTAGAGCCACATTTAGATCCCGAAGCCCTGGATTTCAATTTTAATTTAAGCATTCTTTCCCAGTGACCTTTCCCTTTTACTGCAAAAAAACCGTGTTCAGTTTGACACTTTTGTTCTTTAAAATCTACCCCCTTCCTTGACTTTTAAGTAAGAACTGAGAGAGCCTATCAGAGTCTGTCATATGGCAGGCATTTTTTTTTCCCCTCCAGGGCTTTTGAGTTGTCTTTATTGGAATGGGTATTATTCAGCCTAAAGCAAGAAAGTCCTAAGAGCAGTCTTTAAGGAAGCTGGATTGTTAATAGAGAGAAAACAGGGAAACTCCATCTTGTCAGTGATATGGTATCTATAACCTCTCACTCCCTGCCCCCTTCAAAGCCTGTAAAGTATCATCAGCTTGTTAAGCATAGGGGCTGATAAAAATTGATGTTAATTTTAATTGACACATATTCATTTCCCTAAGAGGTGGAGGAGAGTGACAAATTATTCAGTAATAGTTATAGTATGTATCAAAAACTTATTTTTTCCAAGGTATGGGGAAATTCCAGCAATTTAATGGTATACACCACTAATTCTAAGACAGACTGGATGGAAAGTGAGCCCTTCAATGCCACAATTACTGGAATACCTAGTTAAAACCTAATCTAATAACAACTATTAAATATGTTATAGTTTGAGTTACATAATGTATTTTACAAATTCCCTCTGCACAAAATACCATAAAACTCAAAAATAAATTCCAAAGTTTTAACAACAATATTACCACATGTGTTGAGTACAAAAATGAGCCAAGACAATACTAATCAAAAGAGATACATAATAAACCTGATAGACGTGGCAGCTGTCTTCAGGGAAGCAATATAACAAATAATCTACTTGAAAATTGAAAAAGAAATAATCACCCAGAAGTCTGTTTATCTAAACCAATCATGTTCCCAGTTGACTTAGCTTTGTTTTGTTTAAGAAAAGGTTGTTTGGGGGCACCTGAGTGGCTCGGTTGGTTGGGTGTCGGACTCTGTTTCAGCTCAGATTATGATCAAGGTCAGACTCCCTTCTTGCTCCCTCTCTCTCTCTCTCTCCCTCACTCTCAAATAAATAAATAAATAATAAATAAATAAATAAATAAATAAAATCTTAAAAAAAAGAGAGAGAGAGAAGGAGAAAGGGCAGTTTGGCCAAAACACTTTTATCAATGGAAAATATATTCTCTTACAGTTACAAAAACAAAAAAGAAAAGGAAAAAACCCACCAACAACAAACCCCCATCTCCCAAAAAACCTACTAACATTTTCCCTATAGTAGTGATTGTCTAGTACTCAGTAAACATTCTTCCTCTCTCTTCCTCTCCTTTTCCTTTCTTGCTTTAACAAATATTCCGTCAGCACCTGATTTGCTCCAGGCATTGTTAAACACCTGGAATTTCAAATATTTTACCTGACCTTATGGAGCTACTACCAAAGTTGAGATAGGATGGGGAGACCTCTTTACAAATAAAATGTACTTGCTTGATTAAAATAATTAGTTATATTCAACCTCATTATAAAGATTTAAAATGCCACAATTACTGGAATACCTAGTTAAAACCTGATCTAATAACAACTATTAAATATGTCATAGTTTGGGTTACATAATGTATTTTACAAATTCCCTCTGCACAAAATACCATAAAACTCAAAAATAAATTCCAAAGTTTTAACAACAATATTACCACATGTGTTGAGTACAAAAATGAGACAAGACAATACTAATGAAAGAGATACATAATAAACCTGATAGACACGGCAGCTGTCTTCAGGGAAAGAATGAATTCTGCATTCGGATTTGGGGAAGTCTCTCTAAAGGTTTCTTTACTCGTGTGTTCTGAGAGATATATGAGAATGTTCCATCTCACCAGGCTTATTTACCAGTGGGACTTGGCTGATGCTTTAGCCCTACCCACCTCCTCATCCCCCTATGCACACAAACCCCACAATCTTCTGAAATGTCTTTCTTCACTTCAGCAATTCAACTACAGCCCATCTTTAAAGATTCACTTCAAGTCTTATTAAGACTTCCTTGAGGGGCGCCTGGGTGGCTCAGTTGGTTGAGCGTCTGCCTTCGGCTCAGGTCATGATCCCCGGGTCCTGGGATCGAGCCCCGCATCGGGCTTCCTGCTCGGCGGGAAGCCTGCTTCTCCCTCTCCCACTCCCCCTGCTTGTGTTCCCTCTCTCGCTGTGTCTCTGTCAAATAAATAAATAAAATCTTTAAAAAATAAAAAATAAAATAAAAAAAATAAAAAGACTTCCTTAAAGCCCACAACAAATGCCGCCATCATCTTTGTGGTTTCCTCTTAGATACAGCCAATGATATCTCACACTGGTTTTCAGTTGTTTTTCTCCCTAACTAGATGAGAAACTTAGTAGAAACAAAGCTTCCAGCTCTTGGTGTAGCTCTGTAGGGTCTCTTAGTTCTTCTCAAAAGAAATTTAGCAGTTGATAACTCTGTACGATTAGTTTGATTCTTTTCCCTGAGAATTTGACAGCTGCCTAATAATCTCTGTTCTTTTCTTCCCTCTCCCCAGTCCTTACCCCACAGGGGCATATTCTATTATGGGCTGTAAATAATAAGATTTCTAACCAATTAAAGAGTTCTGTATATTTTATTTTTCATGAGAAGATACACCAAGAAAAAGGACTGAAACACACTGGTGGTCATATCACCAACCAAGAGTATGGTCTTGTTCTTTTGTAATTTAAATGCTTTAGCACTATTTTAGCGGAATTCATTCTCAGAGATAATGGGGCTTGTTCTGGATTCAATAAGATTCTTTAAATGTAAGATGTTATAAAATGGCTTCAAAGAAAGCTGATTTATACATAGAAAATACTGATTGTATAAAGTCATCAGATATCATAGGGACATACTGGTTTGCCAGAGGAAACTGAAACTTCCCCTTTCTGATGTATTTTCCATTTGTTATTTTGACTTGGAATCATTCTTATTCTGAAGTACAAGGAAGAAAAATTGTGAAGGATTTTTAAAAGAATAAAAGAGTTGACTTCAGATCTTTTCCTCTTCTAAGTTGGAAATCTTGTAATGATCTTGTTTTAAAGGAGATGCACATTTATTCTGCTCAGGAAAACCACAGCATACTTTGCTACTTCGTCCTTCCTGCAGCTATTTGCTTCCTTAAGGAGAAAGTAAGAAAGGTTTCTCAGACTTGAAATACGTGGATTTAGTGGTGGTTGATTATAGTGCCTTTATCTCCCCCCTTCCTTCTGCCTACACTGAGCACAAAGAAATTTCCTTGGAAGTTTAAGAGGAAAATGACACTTCCCCTGGGTTGTCCTTGAGCTAACAGCTGCAGACTTCAGATTTTCAATATAACTCATGCGGCAGCACATGTGAGGAAACAGGTCCTGCCCTCACTTAAAAGTTCAAAGGCTATGGTAGAAAAATGTGCCCATATCGAGTGACTTCTGAAGATGCTGAACCTGTGCTAAGCTAACAAGGTGAAATGTTGGCAAATATTAGGAGGTTAGGGTGAACGACTCAAAAAGGTTGTCCATAGAAGTTGACAAAAGAGAGATGATCTAAATGAGGTCAAAAAACAAAAGGGTTCATCAGCAGGAAACATACACAGTGGTCACAAATCAAAGTAAACACAGGAGTTGCTGAATGAGATATCAGCTGACTTTTTTCCCCTCAAGGTGTTAAAAAGGTACAGACACATAAATGGAAATAAAATATTTTTAAAAGTCATATAACAATTATCTACATGAGTTCAATTTGCATATGATTCAGGTCTAGGCGAAGCCACCAAGACCATGCAGCATCTGTGACTTGGGATCCAGATCTTAGGGCTGCCTTGTAAGTGAGGCTCCCTTGTCATCATTTTCCCCCCACTACTTAGACAATATAATCCTTCAAATGTAGAATGAACCTCACATATCAAATTTCACTATGTCATCTAATAACATATGTTTAGTTCAATAAGGGGTTATTTATTTTCCACAGCCCTAAAGGGCACACTGATTATTCTACCAAGTTTCTGTGAATTATAATAAAACAAACATATTTTTAATCCTCTTCCCACAGAAATTAAGTTTCAAAGAGCATTGAGGGAGTCCCAAAATTATTCTTCAAATAACCTCTAGAATGATTTCTCTAAAAATACATGTCCAATCACATTCTTGTTATCAATATCTTCCATCCTCATTGACCTTATAAGGATTAAGAGAAGTGGTGTATATGAAAGTTCCAGCACAATGCTATGCACGAAGCAGTGTTCAATAAATACAGATCCCTCTGGCTTTCTCTCTGTCTTGAATGACAATATACAGACTAGATCAAATCTTGCTCATCACAACATTCAGAAATGATGCATAAATAGTAACAAATTCCTTTTAAATACACAGCTGAATTCTTAAGAAAGTAAGGGAGGGGGCGAAGCAAGATGGTGGAGGAGTAGGAGACCTGGATTTCGTCTCCTCTCAGGAATTCAGCTGGATAGGGATCAAACCAATCTGAACACCTACGAACTCAACAGGAGATTGAAGAAAAGAAGAGCAACAACTCTCTGAACAGAAAAGCGACCACTTTCTGGAAGGTAGGACATGCGGAGAAGTGAATCTGAGGCGATATTCGGGAGGATAGACAGCGGGGGAGGGGCCTCCGTTGGCCGCTTCCGGCAAGTGATAGAGCCGCGGAGCACAAAATCGGAACTTTTAGAAGTCTGCTCCGCTGAGGGACATCACTCCGGTGGCTAAGCGGGGGTGGGGGGTGGGGGGGTGGAACCCTCATGGGACAGTGTGGTCTCAGGACCCTCGGGGTCACAGAAAGACCAGGGGTACCTGAGTGCGGCAGAGCTCCCAGGTATTGGAGCAGGGAAGCCGGCTGCAGAAACGGAGCCCAGGCGTGGGCTCTCAGCTCGGGGTTGCCATAAACCATGATCTGTGGCACAGTCAGGCCACTGCTCCTCCAGCAGGGACCCAACAAGCGGCAGATCCGGGGAGACTCACCTTCTTCCCCCAGGAGGAGAGGTGCAGGAGCGCACCGCAGGAAACTACTGGGTTTGGAGACTCCACACGGGGCCGGGTGTCAGAGATAGAAACGCGTGGTAACAGGCCGGGTGAGCACGGAGTGTGACCTAAGACCGGGGAGACGGGAGTGATTGACTGCTTTTCTCTGGGGGCTCACTGAGGAGCGGGGCCCCGAGTTCTCGGCTCCTCCGGGGCGGAGATTGGGAGGCTGCCATTTTCACCCTCCACCTCCAAAGCCCTACAGAAAGCTTGCAGGGAACAAAAACTCCAGAGAGCAAACCCGAGCAGATTACTTAGTCCGGACCGGGCAAGGGCGGGGCAATTCCGCCTCCAGCAAAGACATTTGGAAACCACAGCAACAGGCCCCTCCCCCAGAAGATCAGCGAGAACAGCCAGCCAAGACCAAGTTTACAGATCAATGAGAATGACAGAACTCCAGTGCTAGGGGAATACTGCACATAGAATTCATGGCTTTTTCATGATTCTTTAGTCTTTCAAAGTTAATTTTTTTTTAACTGTCTTTTTTCTTTTTTTTTTTTTTAATTTTTCTTTTTCCCTTTTTCAACCAACATCTTATCAATCCCTTTTTAAAAAAAAAACATTTTTATTTTTCATTTTTATTTTTCATTTTTAGAGTCATATTCTATCCCTTCATAGTAGTTACCCGTATTTTTGGCATATATATATAAGTTGTTCTCTCTTTAAAATTTTGAGATCGTTTCTTCTAACAGATCAAAATATACCCTAAATCTCTACGTTATTGTTTTTTTCTACTCCCCTGCCTGATCACATTCTCTCCCTTTTTTTTTCTCTTTTTTTTTTAAATCCTCTTCTTTTTCTCAAACAACTTCTTATCAATTCCTTTTATAAAATTTTTTATAATTTCCATCTTTACAGTCATATTCCATACCTTCATCATATCAACCCTTATTTTTGTACATATATAAGGTTTTCTTTCTTTAAAATTTTGGGAGGCACTTTCTTCTAACAGACCAAATACACCCAAAATCTAGTGTGTGGCAGTGATCTATATACCAGCCTGATCATATTTGATCACATTCTGTTATTTTTTGTTTTGTTCTGTTTTTGTTTGTTTTTATCTTTTTTTCTTTTCCTTTTTTTTTCTTTTTTTTCTTTTTCTTTTTTCTCTCTTTCCCTTTCTTTTCCCACTGCTTCAGGTCTTTTCTGATTTGTTTAGAGTATATTTTCTGTGAGCATTGTTACCCTGTTAGCATTTTGTTCTCTCATTAATCTATTCTCCTCTGGGCAAAATGACAAGATGGAAAAAATCACCTCAACAAAAAGAACAAGAGGTAGTACTGACTGCCAGGGACCTACTCAATATGGACATTAGTATGATGTCAGATCTAGAGTTCAGAATCATCACTTTAAAGATACTAGCTGGGCTTGAAAAAAGCATGGAAGTTATTAGAGAAACCCTTTCTGAAGAAGTAAAAGAACTAAAATCTAACCAAGTAGAAATCAAAAAGGCTATTAATGAGGTGCAATCAAATATGGGGGTGCTAACTGCTAGGATAAATGAGGCAGAAGAGAGAATCAGTGATATAGAAGACCAAATGATGGAAAATAAAGAAGCTGAAAAAAAGAGAGATAAACAACTACTGGATGACGAGGGCAGAATTCGAGAGATAAGCGATACCATAAGACGAAACAACATTAGAATAATTGGGATCCCAGAAGAAGAAGTAAGAGAGAGAGAGGGGCAGAAGGTATATTGGAGCAAATTATAGCAGAGAACTTCCCTAATTTGGGGAAGGAAACAGGCATCAAAATCCAGGAAGCACAGAGAACCCCTCTCAAAAACAATAAAAATAGGTCAACACCCCGACATCTAATAGTAAAATTTATGAGTCTCAGAGACAAAGAGAAAATCCTGAAAGCAGCTCAGGAGAAGAGTATAGGAGCAAAGATAAAGAAAAGACAAATTATCTGCAAAGGAATGAAAATTAGGCTACAACAAACTTCTTTAAAAAGGCAGAAGATAGGAAAATGATAGATTCAGTGTTCTGAGAAAAAATAGTAACCTGGAATTCTACATCCTGATAAATAAGCATTTAGGATCAACAGTGGAATGAATGATAGAATGATAGAATCAACAGTAGAATGAATGATTCAAAGACACAGTAACCGAGCACCCTCTCCAAAAGATTTTCAAAAAAATACCTTCTAAAAGATATAACTTCCATAAGGGAAAACAAAACAAAGCAAAACACCCAGAAAGAAATAAAGAAATAAAGACATATTGGGATGAATGCTGAACAAATAAATTATTAAATATATAGATATATAGATGTATTAAAAATTTAAACAGTAATAATGAGAAATAATTGAGTTTAAAAATAATATAAGTAAAATACTATGTAGTAAAGATGTTAGAACTAATATGAGCAATGAAAAATTTCACATACTTATAGTTAGAGCAGAGATTAAACAATTAACATCAATATTATAATCATCTTAATTGGCAATACTTGGCTGAAAAAAGTAATTGATTAAAGAAAAATATGAAAGCCTGACTAGTTCTATAACAAAGAATTAAATCAATTGGTAGTGACATCTATACATTAGGCCCAAATACCACACAAAAGCCAAATTAAGACTTAAATTCTACAAAATAATACAAGGACAAGATTATTCAACATTATTTTTTTTAAAGATTTTATGTAGTTATTCATTTGACAGAGAAAGAGAGAACACAGGCACGTGCACATGGGGGGAGGACTAGAGAGGGTTGGAGAGGGTCAAGCTGAGCACAGAGCCTAACTTGGGGCTCCATCCCAGGACCTGAGATCATGACATGAGCCAAAACCAAAAGTCGAACGCTTAATCGACTATGCCACCCGTGTGTCCCTATTCAATGTTATTTAAGCTATTTCAGACATTAGAAATTGAAGATATACTTCCCTATTCATTTCACAATTAAAGTATAATCTAATACTACATCAAATAGATTATGAGAAAGAGAAATTATAAGGACATCTTTTAAACATGAATGAAGAAACACTAAATAAAATTCAAAACTGTTTAAAGCAAATTCAATGATATACATAAACTTTCACCATAATTGGATTATGTTTCTGAAAGAATGAAAGTGTTTTAACATAAAACATTTAGTTATGCAATTTTCCTTATTAACATACTAAATGTCAAAATTAGCACCTTAATAGATATAAACATTAATATAATTCAACACTGATTAATGAAAAATCTTACCAATTTAGTAATAGAAGGGAACTTCCTTTTTTTTTTTTTTTTTTAAGGATGTTTTATTTATTCATGAGAGACAGGCAGAGGGAGAAGCAGGCTCCCCAAGGAAGAGGGGGCCTGATGTGAGACTCAATCCCAGGACCCTGGGATCATGACCTGAGCCGAAGGCAGACACCCAACCATCTGAGCCACCCAACCGCCCTAGAAAGGAACTTCCTTGACTTACACCCACAGTAAACATTTTACTTAATGGTGAAATATTAGAATTTCACTTAAAATCATTTTTAAATTCCATTTAAAATTCTATTTTACCAAACAACTCTTAGAAGGTTGAAAAAGAAAGAAAAAAAATTTCTTATTATTTAGAGCCATAAGATTATCTTCTTAGAATATACAAGAAAAGTGGCTGATCGATTTAGGAAAGGCTACCCCAAAATATGGCACCTTACCATATTAAAAAAACTCCTTAAGCTGAAGGAGTTTGAGAAAACAGCAGCAGGAAGCTCACTTTGACCTCCCTATACACAGGATTCTCTTCTGAAACAGATCATAAAACCCTCAAGTGAAAAGTGCCCTCCTGATACTCAGAGGAAAGGACCATTCTTATCTCTGAAGACAAAGGGACCCCAAGCCGAATTCCTACGAAGAGGCTTTGCTAAGTTTCCCTGAGTTTAACACACTCCATACCCTTTGACCTATCATATTTCTACATGACTGTCCATTCTTTTCCATCAAACTTAATATAAAAATAGTCAGGCTTATCTATTTCTTCAGGTTTTCATTTCCTTATGAAGGCTCCCATGCCACATAAGACTTATATTAAATAAATTTGTTTGTTTTCCTCCTGTTCATCTTTTTTTGTTTAATTTTCAGACCCAGCCAGAAACCTTAAGAGGGTCAAGAAAAACTTTTTCCTCTCCTACAGTCAGAATTAATCAAAGAATCCAACAATGTTGTTAGATAAAGGAACAATCTGAAAATCAATTAGTTGCCTACATACCCATAACAAATATTTAGAAGATTAACTTATTTAAAACATAAAAACATAATTAAAAATGGAAACAAAAGAAAAATGCTCTTAGAATTAAATTTTTAAAACTTTTACAAAATAGGGGCACCTGGGTGGCTCAGTCGTTAAGCGTCTGCCTTCGGCTCAGGTCATGATCCCGGGGTCCTGGGATCGAGCCCCGCATCGGGCTCCCTGCTCGGCGGGAAGCCTGCTTCTCCCTCTGCCCCTCCCCCTGCTTGTGTTCCCTCTCTCGCTGTGTCTCTCTCTGTCAAATAAATAAATAAAATCTTAAAAAAAAAACAAACAACTTTTACAAAATAATTCAGAAAGCGTTGAAGTATTAAAAAGACCTAAAATACCCAGATAAGTGTCAATTGAGAGGAAGATTCACCATCATAAATATAGATTTTTTAAAGATTTTATTTATTTATTAGAAAGAGAGAGACAGTGAGAGAGGGAACACAAGCAGGGGGAGTGGGAAAGGAAGAAGCAGGCTTCCCACTGAGCAGAGAGCTGGATGTGGGGCTCAATCCAAGGACCCCGGGATCATGACCTGAGCTGAAGGCAGACGCTTAACGACTGAGCCACCCAGGTGCCTCATAAATATAAAATCTTTAAAAAATAGATAAATCTATACATTTAATACATTTTAATCAACATTTCAACAAGTTTTATTATAGAGCTATACAAGCAGAACCCAATAATTCATATGGAAGGTTAACTGGACAGAATAGCTAGGGCATGCTAATGACTAATAAGGAACCCTTGTGCAAGATATTTGTTTACTATCATTCCACAGTAAATAAGACAGTATGGTACTGACAAAGAAATAAACAAATAGGGTAACAGGTACTGACAAATAAATAAACAAAAAGTTTCAGAGTATGAAGCTGACATTTTCATTTATGGACACTTGGTATAAGACAGGACAGACCTAGAAAATCAGTAGATAAAAATTTGAACCATCTACAGACGATCCCGGTAACATTGGTTTTCCACATAAAAATAAAAAAAAAGGTAATATCAGATTCCTATCTCATTTCACATAGTTAAAGATCTATCAGATTGAGTAAAGATTTATACCTTAAAATCAAAAGTTTTGAAAGAAAATATATGAAGACATGTTTATGACAGAAGAGTAACGAAGAATTTCTTAAAGAAGAAGCAAAAAGTCCAAACCACAAGGAAAATGATTGATAAGTGTGCCTGCATGAAATATTTTTAGGAAAAAAAAGGCAAACTTTAGAAACAAGCTAGATTCAATAAAGTTTCATTTGTGAAATATATTTATCTGAGAAAATATTAGTCATCAGCCTAGAAATCAACATAAAAGAGGGAGAAAAAGAAAAATGAGTAAAGGATATTAATAGGTATTTCTTAGAGGAGCGCCAAATGGCCAGTAAACATATGGAAAGAGGTTCAGTCTCATTACTATTCAGATAAATGCAATTGTAAACCAAAATGAGATAGAATTTGCCACATTTTAGGTTGAAAACATGCTATAACACAAAACACCAAAGGGTTATGAAGATGTGAAGCTATTGGCAGCTCATACACCACTCAAGGGAGTGTAAATTGATAAACGTACCTGACAGAAAACAGTTTTGCAGTATCAAATAAAGTAAAAGAGGCATATTTTCTATATTCCAGCAATTCCTCTTCATGTATCTATCTAGAGAAATTCTTACATGTAAATATTCATATGTAATATAAAGTTATAAAACATAGCAAGTCTTTCATGTCAGCTGAATTAAAAATATGTTAATTTGTTCTTAAAGATGAAAAATCTCCACTGAGGTTTCTTATAGGACTATTTTGATTTTGATTTATAACAACTGACTCTCTTTAGAGGAAAAAAGTAGGGGACAAAAAAAGCCAACTAGCAATATGAGAGACTTCAATATTTGGCTGAATATTCCCCTAGCAAATTGAAATGTATCTAATTAAAAGGAAGAATCAGTTGGGTTATTTGACGTATTATAATCAATTCAACCAACACACACACACACACACACACACACTCTAGTATTTCAGTAAGTTCTTTGTTCTCATACAGAGATAACTAATTCAATTCAAGAAATGCTTATGGGATGGGGAACTTCAAAGTCAAGGTAGTGGATTGAACATACATAACTACTTTTACTCGAATCCCAAATCTCACTAAAAAACTATAAAGTGATTCTTTTAAAAATGCATAAATCCATAATGAGAAGGAGAAAAGGAAAGGAAGCAGTAACAAGAAAATTTTGAAAACTGGGAAAAAGGTAGATTCAAGGAAGCTTATTCCTAAACCAGCAAAGGAAAAAGCTGAGATTCGACCCAATTTTCATCATAAAATCTTCAAAAAGTTCAAGAATTAAGTGGAGGGTTAAAATAAGGATGATAGATTAAAAGATGTTTGGGAAACAGATTCTTGCACCCTATTTCATTTACTTTATGAATGTCCCCTGGCAGATGACTCGGAAAAGGATAAAAGAGGAAAGATTTGATATGGGGGCAAAAAGCTCAATTGTATGTCTGGTTACAATACTAAAAAGAGACGATTGAGTTTCTCTATATATTCTGACTTGAAAGTTGAGGCCCCCAGTTCTTTTCTTAACTCAGACTCCCAGAATACTAAAGAATTTTATATTATATTCAAAAAATTGGAGAAATATGATCAACCCAAAGAGATCTAAATTTTTTAACACTGTGATATCCAAAAAATGTCCCACGTGATTGCCATATGCTACAACTAGATATTCTGAGATCCATCCACACATTCACAGGTTGCAATTGACTGTTTGGTTCCCCACTCTGAACACAGGCAGACAGCCAAAGATTACCTCTATTGAATATCAGAAACCAGAACAATAGGTAAAATTAGGAGAAATATAGATCATTCAGGAAGAAGAAAATGTTGACGTACATTTTATATATGTGTGAATGTTTGATGTATTTATATACATATACATATATATCTAAGCTTATACAGTTATGTGTACATACATATACACAACCTCCATTAATCTCTGCAGAAAAATAAAAATAGTTATTGTATCCATTAAACAAAAAAATGGTGCTAAAAAATTGGACATTCAGAAAACAAATGGCCCCTTAGAAATTAAAAACCTGCAGCAATAATGTTCATTATAAGATTTGAAAAATATCATTGAAGAGCTCTCCTAGAAAATGAGTAAAAGAATAAAGAAATGGACAAGAAGAGTATGATAGATTAACGATGGTGCCAACATTCTGGGTACTCTTCTTATTGAAATACGATCTAATTCCCCGCCTCTTGAATCTAGGCTGGATGTAGTGACTACTTTGATAAACAGGATATGACAGAAGTGACGTGGAAAGAAAAGATTGGCAGAGCTTTCTTACGTTCTATTAACTTCCTTTAGTAGTGGCATGTCCCTGAGGGGAGAAATTAATGCGATGTATCTGGTCTAATGTCCAGGACCTCTGGGTACATGAATTAATAGTATTTCTGAAGAGGATGAGGCCTTACCTATTGGAAGCCCTTAGTAGGATGTTCTCTAACTAAAGGATTATTTAGAGTATCACAAAAAAATAACGAAACAAAACAAAATTTATGAGGCATAGCTTCTTGGAGAAGGCCCCATAAACCGTGCAACTCTCTCGGGTATAAATGGGTTAAAATTGAAACAACAATTTTAGTACTTTGGAAATCACTGGAAGATATATAACAAAATGAGAATATATTCATAGAAACCATTCAACTTCAGGTGAGAACAGAATGAATCTGTAGTGTTCTTGCCCAAGACTGTTCCCAGGTAGAGATCAAATCTTCTGTTCTGCATTAGAGGTGCACTTCTGATGCAGGAAGGAATGATTTGAAGAAGTGCCCCTGATGCCCCAGATCTCTCTCTCTATTATATGAACCTCTTGACTGCCTGTATCCTTGACACAATTAGTAAAGCTCAATATCAGGTAAGATCTTTGACTTATGTTAGTCTCATTTGCAACTTGATCTTGTGTGTTAATTCAAGATACTGTGCTGTTTCCAGGCCCAGGCCATAAGAGACTGAAGCTTCCCCTTTTTGTCTCTTAAAATGCTGTCTCTGAGCAGCCATGTAGCGGGTCTAATTCCCTCCCTGTGAATTTGAGCTCAGTGACCACTCTACCAATGGAATAAGGTGAAAATGATAATGTGTTAATTTCTGGGCCCAGGCTTTTAGAGATTAATAGCTTTCTCTTCCCCGTTCTTGAAGACTTCTCCCTAGGAGCCCTGAGCACCATACCAGAAATTTGACTACCGTGAGATTGCCTATTTGAGAAATCAGGGGCAGGCAGACCAGTAAAGAATATGAACTAAGCTCGGCCCCTCATTCTTGCCCACCAAGCTGTCAAGTTATATGATGATGTCTTGGCTCATTCATGCCATCGATCAGAGGAGTTCCACCAAGTGACCTCAGTCAATGCCTCAGAAAGAATAAGAATTGTCCAGCGAAGGCCTGACTGAATTTCCAACCCTCCAAATCATAGGATATGATCAAATTGTTGCTGTTTTTGCTACTAAGTTTTGGCAAAATTTGTTGTGGAACAAGAGATAGCCAACTCAAGAGGAAAAATAAAAGTAAAGGACAAATCCAAGCGTAAAAATGTAAGAATTCTTGCACTGCATTTTAACTAGCAAGAATCTAAATAAAATAAATGAATACAATAGAAATTAAAAAGAAAAAGAAATAGAAAAGATGTAAACACCCTCCCCGATGGCAGGGGTAGGTATGTGTGTGTTTGGACTATTTATAAAGTGTATTCTAAAATAATAAACTATGGGCCACCAACAATGGTGGCTCAGATGACTGTCAGATTCTTGGTTTTGGCTCAGGTCTTGGACTTGGAGGTGTGGGAACGAGCCCCACCTTGGGCTCCCTGCTTAGTGCAAGTCAGCTTGTCGATCTCCCTCCTTTCCTCCCCTGTGTGCACACACACGAGCTCTCTCTCTCTAATAAATAAATAAATAAATAAAATCTTTTAAAAATATTTAAAAATAATAAAATAATAAACTATGTTTTTTTTTTAAGTAAGAGTTCTGGAGGGAGACAATAGGAAAATAGATGAAATGTAAATCAATGAAAAGTTTAATAAAATTTTCCCAGAACTGAAGAATACACATTTCCAGATTGAAAATGCCCACCAAAGGGGCCTGGGTGGCTCAGTCGTTTAGCGTCTGCCTTCGGCTCAGGTCATGATCCCAGAGTCCTGGGATCGAGCCCCGCAAAGGGCTCCCGGCTCAGCGGGAAGCCTGCTTCTCCCTCTCCCACTCCCCCTGCTTGTGTTCCTGCTCTCACTCTCTCTCTCTGTCAAATAAATAAATAAAATCTTAAAAAAAAAAAAAGAAAATGCCCACCAAGTGCCCAGCATGATGGGTAAAATTACACCTACACTATGGCACACCAGTGTGAAATTATTTCAGGACATTGGGGAAAAAAGATATCTGAATTTCTTGAAAAGGACAAAAACAAAAAATAAAAATAATAAAAATAAAGTCACACACAAAGGATGAGTATTAGTATGGCCCCCGATTTCTCAACAATGAAGACATGCTCTCAAGATTCTGATGGAAAATTATTTTCAACCTAGATTATATGCCAGCCAAGTTATCAATCAAAAGTGAGAGCAGAATGAAATCATTTTAACATGCAAGTTCTCAAAACCATGCATTTCAAGTCATCTTTTGTCAGAAAGCTTTTATTGAGGAAACATTCTAAAGCCCTTGGATATTTATGAGAAGGGGAATGAGATGATGAGATGATGAGAGTTATGGTGAAAGTTATATATTTTTTCTTGAAATAAAAATATGTATATTTTATAATGTTTGTATACAAATTTCAGTCCTGCTACTCACCAGCTGTGTGATATTATAGAACGTGAATAGAACCCAATTAACTTCTCTGCATTTATGTATTCTCATTAATAAAATGAAAATATCTATTTCAGTTAATATGAAGAAAAATGACAATATATACTATGTTCAGTAACTATCATTTAATAGGCATTTAATAATTATTTTTTCTTTTCTTGATCCTTTTATTTATTCATCCTTTCTTATTAAGTAGAAACATTACCCATAACATTTATCAAAAACAGTTCAGAAGCTTTCAAAATGGGGAAAATAAATAGAGAGCTAAAGCCAATCTTTGAAAATTGATGGCTAAGGGAACAATGTATTTGAGGAGAAAATAAAAGGTTCTTGAGAGAATTCCCTGCTTCAACATGAGTAGCAGAACAATATTAATGATGACTTTAACAGCTGTAGTATTATTGTATCTGAACATAAGCTGAAACATTCTTGTTGTCACAAGTTGTAAAGGAAGCCTGAGGTATCTCATGACTAAGAAGAAGATAATAAGCCAATGTTTACACACAAAAAAGCTGATAAAAAGTTTAAGATGATAAGAGGGTAGACAATTGGTTTTTTATTTTTATTTGTTATAATATTTGCTTTAGCTAGTGCCCTGTATGTTTAAAACATGGCCTGAAAATTTAAATTTAAATCATATATATATATCTTTAAACAGTTAAATTGATTTCATTAAGTTCGCTATCCTTTATATCTGAAATAATTCTAACTACTGAGCCTGTAGTACTATAGTCAAAAACACCAATCACTTGGAGGCAGCTATGACCCAAGGAAAAGGCAGACAGAGCTCAGTTTCTCTATGACTTGACCTGAAACATCCACCCTTTTTAAAGGTCATAAGAAAAATATCATTAAGGAGACAGAGTTATCAAAGGAAACTCATTGTAAAGTGTATCTTCTAGAAGGTGGCCTGAGGACCTAGCTATTGAGAAATGCATTGCTAAGAAATCCGTGAAAGAGACTATAAAGTTTTGTTTTGTTTTTGTTTTTTGTTTTTGCTTCAAAGTCTTCCTCATTTAACAGAATCACAAAGGCTGAGAGAGAATCTTAGTGGAAAAGCATCATAGTCAATCTTCCTGACTCCTGGAAAGCCAAAAGTAAACAACATAAGCCATAAAATTCTAATGTAAACTCTTGAGGCAATTCTTCCCTTTGTTAAAACCTTCACTGGGAAAAGTTACTTGAAAATTTGAGTCCTCTTGGGACTCTCTCTTCCTCCCCAGACAGCACCTGCTTCCTTCCAAAGATGTGATCAGATAGGTCACCAAAGTTTTACCAAAATCTACCAACCGTAATACAGTAATTGTGAATGATCAAGTTTTATGAACATGCAACATGATTCCAGTGTTAACACCCCCAATCATCAGACATCATAGGCATTGTTAGCCTAGAACTCACAATGTGGTATTTATTACAAGGAGACATCTGTCCTCTTCCCTTTATCTATCTCCTTTCCAAAACTCCTGTCTCTCACTGTCACTTGCTTTATTTGTTTTATTTGATTATTTTTCTCCTTTTAGTTTTCTCACCACCAAACTGCAGCCAAACTCTGCCAGTGTGCATAAAAATAAACTTTAGAGCCATGTGGTACTAGCTTCGAATTCTGACTACACAATTTCCTAGTAGCTTGACCTTGGGCAAGTAACTTAAAGTAACTGTGGTTATGTTCTATGTAACATGCATATAATTATACCCAACTGATTTGAGCTTTGTGAGAAATAAATGTGATGAGGTATGCAAAGTGGCTAGCATAATGATTGACAAACAGTACACTCTCTAAAATTATTGATGATTACCTTCCCTTTTACTTAGTGTGGCACTAAGTACAAAGTAAGAACTCAGTAAACACTGTTGACTTATTGGTAGATGTAAATGAGTCTCTGTTCAATGTGGGTTAAGTACTATTTTCTTTTTGGTTAAACACATTTTATAATTTTTTTAAAGATTTTATCTAGTTATTTGAGAGAGAATGAGAGAGCACGAGCAGGGGGAGGAGCAGAGGGAGAAGGAGAAGCAGACTCCCCGCTTAGCAGGAGCCCAACACGGGGCTCAGTCCCAAGACCCTGGGATCATGACCTGAGCCAAAGGCAGATGCTTAACCAACTGAGCCATCCAGGTGCCCCCTAAACACATTTTTTTATTACCTCTAATACTGTATCACAATTTTCACATCAAATGAAGAGCATGAGAGCAAATGTATATCATTGATTATTTAGTATCCAATTATATTTTTAGAAGAAATATTGCTACCAATTTAAGCCAAGTAATCAAACAAAGAACAGATACAAATGACTGGTATCATTTAAGCACTTCACACTTTTAAGAATAAAGTGTTCATGGGGTACCTGGGTGGCTCAGCCGTCAAGCATCTGCCTTCGGCTCCGGTCATGATCTGGGGGTCCTGGGATAGAGCCCCGCATCGGGCTCCCTGCTTGGTGGGAAGGCTGCCTCTCTCTCTCCCACTCCCCTTGCCTGTGTTCCTCCTCTTGCTATCTCTCTCTCTGTCAAATAAATAAATAAAATCTTAAAAAAAAAAATTTGTTCCATGTCATGATCACTAATAATGGTGCATATATTCTTTCTTCAAGGGAATATTCTTTCCTTGCTTATTGTCATTATATTCTTCTGCTAATGTCAAAACTCCAGTTATGAAAATTAAACAATAAGTTTGTCTAAATTATACTTAAGAAGAGCTACTAAAAGAAAAAAATAATTAAATCGTTCACTTAGAATCAAATAGTTTAAATCAACTACCATTTATGAGAAAGCAAAAGAAACAAAATATGCCTAATTTTTGTTTACATGAACCTAACTTTCAAGTACAGACCTACAAATCAAATGTCAAAAGAGCAAAAAGCACATAAACACAGATAAACAAAGTGTGGCACATTTCCATTTCTGTGTCTTAAATGTTTAGTGGAACACAAGTCAATTAGAAGCTCTCCCTCTTCTGCCTAAAATGACTTTGGTAGCATCTGGGCAAAGGTTGGTATCTTCAGAGCTACGAAAGTCTTTGGCATTGACTGCTTCATTATTCCCTATCTCACTTTTCTGTTTGTCATTCTGGCCCAAATAATGTAATCAAGCAAGGAAACTGTAGCTGAGCATCACACAAGGTATAATGAGCTTGTGTCACTATGGTGTGCTATTTCATTGGTTTGCCACTCTATCTTTGGGACTGACATCTTGGGTGACAATGTTTATGCATGCATGCAGGATTGAAATACTCATACGGCTTCTTTCTTCTTTTTTCATGTATGTCTCGGCTAGCTTAACAATTTTTAGTATTTTTGCATACATTCAATACACATCCAAAATAATTTTAAAAATGAGTGTTTTGTCCTTAAAAAGGTACTATTTCCTTGTTGATGTCAATTAGAGAACTGTATTCAAATTATTAAACACAGAACATACGGATTATGGTCTGGGACTCTTCCCTGCAGTTGAAGTTTCTTACACTGTTTGCATTCTAGGATATAGGATGCTATGACAATCAGCATACTAAAAAAAAAAAAAGGGGGGGGGCGCCTGGGTGGCTCAGTCATTAAGTGTCTGTCTGCCTTCAGCTCAAGTCATGATCCCAGGGTCCTGGGATCGAGCCCCACATCGGGCTCCCTGCTCGGCGGGAAGCCTGCTTCTCCCTCTCCCATTCCCCCTGCTTGTTTCTCTCTCTCACTGTGTCTCTCTCTGTCAAATAAATAAAATCTTTAAAAAAAAATGGAATTAATAAGGCGGCACTCAACACACAGAAAGTTCCAAAACAAGCTGACCAAGACCAAGTGCACAGTTGTGGAAAATAGCAATTTTGTTTTATTGTCAAGAATAATTGTCAAGAATAGATTTGTGTGCATGTGTGTGTTGTGTGTTGTTTTTCGGCTATGTATAAGAAAGGATACTTGTGTTGGTATTCTAAAATCTAAAGGAAATCTCTGAACTTTATCACTGTGCTTCCTCACATGTTAGTAAACATATCAATGAAGAAATAAACATATTTAAAGCACAGTAGATTGGGGTTTGTCTATCCCAGCATAAAATAACGCTTAAATATATTTATTTCCCTTGCTCTCCTTGACAGTGGATCAGTGGATCAAAACTCCCTAGGTTCAAATCCCAGCTCCTCCTTATTTAGCTGTGTGATGTAGCAAAAATACTCTTTGTCACATGTAAGTGGGCATGATAGGAGCCTATACCTCATGGAGGTTTTGTGAAGATTAAGTGAGTCAATACATGTGAAATGCTTATAATAGAAAGTGTAACATAGTAAGTGCTCAATAATTATTGGCTATTATGATTATGGACTTACTGTTTTTTTTTTTTTTTCCAATAATAGATATTTATCTGAATGTTATTTCTTCCATTTTGGTTTCCAGAGGAGTTGCAAAACAACTTCTTTATAGACCCATACAATTTGATATTCTATATGATCATCTTCCAATATAATTTATTATAGTAAAAAAACCCATTTTATTAAATATCCAGTATATGCCAATCAAGATGGAAGCACTGTATATATACATATATTAGATTTATACTCATTTAACCCATTGAATTAGGAGTCTGTTATATTTCCCATTTTATAGAGAAAGCCAGCACACAAAAACTCATGATACCTTATCCAAATTGTTATTATAAGTATATTTAAGAGCTGAGATGTGAAGCAGATCTAAGAGTAGCAGTTGTGCTCTTAACTATAGCCTACCAGTGAAACAGGATTCCAATAAAAAGATACGGTAAACAGTTGACCTGCAAAAATTTATCTTTCTAAATGCTAAAGCTGCTTGCACTGTGCATAAGTCATTTTGCATATTCTCTCTTATGTAAGATATAATCATGAAGAGTGGAGAGCCACACTTGATATGTATTTGTGGAATTAAATTATTTACATTAAGTGATACAGTACCTTTGACTTTTTCTCCAGGTTCCTGATTTACAATTCTTTAATTACTTTTGTGAATTTTCTTGACCCTCTCTTATTTCTCTAACTCTCTTTTAAGGTGTGGAAACCAAAAGTAGATATAGTATTCTAGTAAAGGCATGACTAATGCAAATTTTAATAGATGCTTCCATCTACAGAATATTTTTTTCCTATTATCACATTGCACCCCAGTTCTTCCTGTCATTTGGAAAAAGCTTAGCTCTCCTTTAACATAGGATAAAATGATTTCCTACTTTCACCATCTTACCTATATTTATCCCAATTTGCAGGAAGCCAATTTCTAAAATCTGGGAAAAAGCTTAATGTCTAGGTAAGCTTTACACAAAATGTGTTTGAACCCACTAGTCCCTCAAGTTATCTTCCAAAAACGGGTTCTATGCACAGAGAAATTAAATTAACTATAGGTTCATCTTGTAGATTCCCAATGAAGATTTAAAAATATGCACTCCTTATCTTTGTTTGATACACTATTTCCCAGTTTTGTAATATGCACTCCTTATATTTGTTTGATACACTATTTCCCAGTTTGGTAGTTACAGAGACTTTTTTTCTTATAGCATTTATGAACCCACTACCGTCTCTAGTAGGGGGCACAGCTATCTATTGGTCTCCATCTTCCATCCTCTGATTTTTGTTCTATTGGTCCTGCCAACTCTAGATTGCTATATTTGGTCACTTTACAGAGAAATAGAAGTCTCAGGGAAAGAGAATGATATCTAGTTATGTGACATGAAATACAATTTAATTTTTGACCATACTTATAAAAGCCAACATGGGATTGGGGTTTGAGACTACAGAAGAAGGTGAGCTTATAGTATGTTGTGGAAAGAAGCTTCTGAGTTGTGATTGTTCAGTCTTGATTTGGTCATCTAGGACTGGAATCACAGCTAGAGTTCATTAGGGTTCATTCTTTTGACATGTGGGATATAGTGTTAAATCTGAGTAAGGATATTTTATTAATTGTGAAGCACTGAATTAAGCTCTAGAATGTAAGTAAAACTTAATCATAAAGAAGATATGCTTTTTAAAAATGATTTTATTTATTTATTGACAGAGAGCACGCAGTTGCACAAGTGGGGGTAAGGGCAGAGGAAGACAGAGAGTCTCAAGCAGACTCCATGCTGAGCAAGGAGTCCAACCCAGGGCTGGATCCCACTACCCTGAGGTCATGACCTGAGCTGAAATCAAGAGTCAGATGCTTGACCGACTGAGTCACACAGGTGCCTCAGAAGATGTGCTTTTTATAATCTACATAGTGATCTATTTGTACATAAATAACAAAGGCATTTTTTTTTTTAACTAACAAGAGGTCTAAGAACAGTGCAAATAAAATGCTGAGAAACTTTAAGAGGAAAAGTAATGCTTCTGATATTTCATGGAAGAGATGCCATTTACCAGGTTATAAAGGATGGGTAGACATACCAAAATAAAAACTACTTAGATCAGCTAGTAGAGAAGCATTCCATCAAGTTAGGAAAACATTTAAGCAAAGACATAAAAACAGGGTGTTAATGGGGACTACTGAGGAACAATGCATTTATTAACTATTCATAGTGTTGATATGAAGATTAAAGTAGATAATAGTGGAACCTTCTGCTTTAAGTATTATCAGACTATATAATTTGGGTCAACCATCCCACTTAGATGGAACAAACTGGAAAACATTTTTTTAAATGTATGGATTATTACATTGACTTCCTATTTCTGGTCTCATGTAAAGAGCTTAGAAGTCATCAACAACAAGAAAAAAGCTGAATAAACTGAAGATCAATCCCTATTTTTGGGTCTTATAGAGAATTTAGGTCACAGAGCAAACTGCTGCCCCCAAAACTGGAGAGATCAACAAATACAGAAAATAACAGTTCACCTGAAGCCTGCCGCTGGAACCAGGAGCGGGTAAAACATAACCTGTCATTGAGGAATTGCTAGAGGCTCAATATGGGTAAGCTTGAGAGTTAAAAATCTCTTCAGCTTTATCTCTAGGAACCCCTCCAGGTTCTCAGAGTGAAGACAAAAGAAAAATCCCCTTGCTTTTGACAGGAGGGGTAGGGGGTTGGGAGTGGGCAGTAGAAATCCCTTGAAATACACCAGAGCATTCTGTTACCTTAACAAAAGCCTGACCTCAAGGAAAAGTATTTGTTGCTCTAGTTTTTGGCCTCTGGATTTTACCAGAGCCTAACCATCCTCGGAGAAGGTAAATACCCAGCTCTAGCCCACTTTAGTCTTCCACCTGGAAGAAAAGAAAGGCTTTCTACTGAGGAGTTCTAGAAAAGGCAAAGCTAGATATAGAAATTGTAAGAAGATTATACTTTTGAGATATTCAGGAGAAAGGAGGGGGAATGAAGAGATGCAGCATAACAGATTTTTAGGACAGTGAAATTGTATCTGTAATATACTGTGATGGCAGATACAGGTCATTATGCACTTGCTAACACTCACAGAATGTATATCAAAAGTTAATCTTGAGGTACACTATGAACTTTGTTAAGACTACTGTATCAATATTGATTCATCAATTGTAATAAATTTATCAATTAATGCAAACTGTTAATAATAGAGGAAACTATATGTAGGGTGAAGGGGGGTTTGTATGAGAACTTTCTGTACTATATGTTCAATTTTTCTATAAATATAAAACTTTTATAAACTAAAATTTATTAATTAAAAATACATATCTTACATGATAGAAACTCAAGCTGTACCTTTAAAATAGGTGCAATTTGTTATATGTAATTTACACCTCAATAATGTTGATTTTTTATAAATAGCATTATAAAATATAAAATGCTTAAAACTACATTTAACCAAAAAAAAAAAAAAGAGATGTAACATGACATTGGAAACATGAAAACATTGATGAAAATAATTGAAGAAAATGTAGGTATATGGAGAAATATATTATGTTTATAGATTGGATGACTCAATATTGTTAACATGTAAATTATCCTTGTATTGATCTTTAGTCTCAGTGCAATTGTAACAATCCCAGCACATTTTTTTTTAGAAATAGACAAGCTGATTCAAAAGTCTGTGTGTAAATGCAAAAGAATTGCAAATGTTTGTGTTAGAATAGCCAAACAATATTGAGTAATAAAAAAAAAAAAAAACCTCACAGAAACACACAGAACTTCAAGACTTAGTATATTACTGTAACCAGGACAGAATGCTACTGACATAAAGATAGACAAATAAGATCAATAGAACAGACGAGAGAACTCAGAAATAATCTCTCAATTGTATGTTCAATTAATTCTTGATAAAGTTGCTAAAGCATTCCATTGGGAGAATGAAAATCTATTTAGTCAATCATGTTGAAATACTTAGAGCTGTAAATAAAAAAAAATCGATAAACTTCAACTCTACAATACACAAAAATTAATTTTAGATGGATCATAGACCTTAGCACTAAAAATAAATCTCTAAGCTCCTAAAACACAAGAAGACAATATCATCAGAACTTGGAAGTGTGTGAAAGTTTTGTAAAGACAAAACTAAGAAAATAAGCATCCATAGATGAGAGAAAATATTGGCAAACATATGTCTGATGTAGGATTAGAATCCAGAATAGATAGATGAGCTAGTTAGCTAGATAGGTGATAGATGATAGATAGTAGATGATAGATGATTGATAGATAGATAGATAGATAGATAGATAGATAGATAGATAGATAGATAGATAGATAGATGATAGAGAGAGAGAGAGATAATAGATAGATAGATAGATAGATAGATAGATAGATAGATAGATAGATAATAGATAGAAAATAGATACAGAGATATATCTCCTACAACTCAGTAATAAAAAAACAAACCCAAATTTCAAAAATACACAAAAGAATTGAATAGTACTTCACAAAAGAAGATAAAAAATGGCCAGTAATGTCATGAAATGGTTTAAATATCTAGTCATTATAGAAACTACAACATTCACCAGAGTTTCAAACACAAACAAAATTCTGACAACACTAAATGTTGACAAAGATACGTAATAACCAGACCTCTTCTTCATTGTTTAGGGAACTATAAAACATTTTGGAAACACTGTCAGTTTTTTATTTTAATAAACCTAAACATGTACCTACCCTATGAGATAGCAATTTCACATACCGATATTTACCTAAAAGACAGAGAAGGATATGGCCATTAAAACACTTTTACAAGAATGCTTGTAACAGCTTTATGTCTGAGTAGCTAAAAACTGGAAACAGCCCAGGTACTTAATACTGGGAGAAGAGAGAAATGCACTGCTACATATTAACGTAATTGAGTATTACTCAGCAAGAAAAAAGAAACAAAGTATGCATTCACATTATACTATAGATGAATCTCAAAAATAGTATACTAACGAAAGAAGCTGGGAATGCCTGGGTGGCTCAATCGTTAAGCATCTGCCTTCGGCTCAGGTCATGATCCCAGGGTCCTGGGATCGAGCCCTGCAAAGGGCTCCCTGTTCAGCGGGAAGCCTGCTTCTCCCTCTCCCACTCCCCCTTGCTTGTGTTCCCTCTCTCGCTCTCTCTCTCTGTCAAATAAATAAATAAAATCTTAAAAAAAAAAAAAAAAGAAGCTGTAGTTAAACAAGTACATACTGTATGATTTTTATTGGCATGAATTTGGAGAATAAGCTGAAGCATTATGAATTCTAGTTAATGATAAGGATGTCGTGGTGCTTCAGGATAAAGTGCACTGATAGCTATATTTTGAAATGTTTAAAAAAGATGAATTTATAGATGACTAGAGGACTAGACAGTTGGATAAATATATGAGAAAGCAATCATAACAAAATGTTAATGGTAGAATCTAGGAAGTGGGTGTCTGGGTGTTTAATGAACAATACTTTCAACTTTTCAGTATGCTCGAAAATCTTCATAATAAAATAATGGGAAAAAATATAGGGAGCCAAGAAACTAACCCATGCAAATATGGGCACTTGACTTATAGCAATGGTTACATTACAGAGCAATGTCTTTTCAATAAATGGTACTGGGTCAATTAGATATCATAAAAAGGAAATGATCCACAATTCATACTGTACATAGAAAATCAATTCTATGTGTATTATGCATCTGAAATTTAAAACAATAAACCCTCTAGAAGATAGCATAGAAGAATATCTTCATGATCTCAGTGTAGGTAAAGGCAAAGATTTCATGGTGGGTACCTTAATATGCCAGATATCCAACTCATCAACCATCAAAAAAGAAACATGCAACCACATGGTTGAATCTCACAAATAAAATATTGAGCCAAAGGAGCCCAGCGTGGAAGAATGTACACTGTATGTTTGAATAGGTATAGATACATAACGATGTAGATATTAATTTCAAAAGGCTTCAAAACTTTCCTACAAGGATGAGGATACATGTTGAATTGGTAAGATTATAAATACAACCTCGGATATGTTTCCCATAAAACATGAAATTAAGAAAGTAGTTACGTTTGTGGATGGAAGGGGTAGCATTGGGAGGGCAGAGAGGGGCTACTGGTGTTTTGGCAGTGTTCTGTATTTGACCTGGATGTTGTTTGGTTATGACTTTGTGAACTCTGTATATTTGTTCACTCATCTGTCTGTTGCTAATTGTTTGTGATAAAAAAAGTTTTGAAAGAATAATGTTGGAAAAAAAAAGACATAGCTGATATGCGTATTTAGAACACCGCCTGATTGCACGCAACCTCTGAGGGACACTGTTTGGGATCAAATCTTAGTTTCTTCACTTTTGCTGTGGGGTTTGGGGCAAGTTACCTTAATTTCTTTCAACTTTAATTTCCCGTTTGAACAAAGGGGACTGTAATTCTGCCTACATTCTAGTTTGAGGTTTAAATGAGCTAATCCACTTAGAAGTGATTAAAATCATTCCGGCACATGGCGGGTATTAGATGTTAACATTGCTATCTTCTGATCACCCTTGCAGGATCGGAAGCGCAGATGAAGAAGAACAGCTGGGAAATAAATTTGACTAAATAGGAATTTGAAAGCTTGTAAGAGCAGGCTCAGAGCTTTGTACTTTATCCTGCGACAATGTAGCACTTAAAAAATAGTAACACTATTTTGAAATATTAATATGATAATTTTACAGATAAGAAACTGAAACTTACAGGAATTCATTGCCATGCCCCTAATCGCACAAGTAAATGAACAGAAATTGAAATGCTTCAGAAAGCTTAATCTGGCAGTAAGGAATAAAATGGAGTCAAAGGGGAAAAATCAGCCAGCAGGAGGGCAAATTGGGACACTTTCAATAGTCCATCTAAACAAATAAGGATTATGGTAGTAGGAATAGAGGATTGGGGATGGATGAAAATCAACAGGATTTGCCAAAAGATTGAATGTGTCAGCAAGGGATGAATCAAAGAGGAGTCCCTGCTACTTAGGGCTGGGAATCTGCGAAAATGGTGGTGCCATCAACAAAAATAGGGATCACAGGAGGAATCTCAGGTTTGTACTGGGCGATGAAAAATATAATGCGGGCAACGTATAATCATGGGGTCAGTTAGCGCACTCACCATAGTAAGGAGGAAAGTTACTGAAGATTGCATTATGGAAGGCTGTGCTTAACAAAGCTTGATGGATCTGCTGCCAAACTCCCAGGGCAGGAGGGGTGGGAGGTAGATGCTGAGGGTTGGAGTGCTGCTTGGATGACTAAGGAAAAGTGAAACCAAAAGACTGACCTGAGCACTTGGTGAACTTTCTCAAGGTGAACCCCTTGACAGCTTAGACAATCTTTGAAATCCATACAAAAAAAAAGGGAAAAAAAAAAAAAAAGGTTCCTGGCAGGTTGGAAAGAAATCCATGGCAATTGTTGCCTGTGATGTATCCTGTCAGAACTCCCTGAGCCTGGGCCAGGCTTTCTAGAGCCTGGATTCCGTATAGAGTGGTATGGACCTGGCTCCCAACCTGCAAGATGGAAGCTGAAAGATTTGTCCAGGAACAAAGCTGGATTCAAGCTAAGCTGTGAGGCGAGACCAGGTGCAAAGCAATGAGAAAGCTAAATCACCTAGGCAAGAGCAAGCAGGTTGGAAACGGAGCCAGAAGAGAAAGAAGTAGCATGTGGAGACATTCCATGATGGTCTAGGGTTTCAGACTGTGTCTTTTTATAGGGAGCCTCAGGACTTGGCTATGGCCGACAACGTAGTTTATTACAGGAACTGAGCCTATTCAAACACAACAAAAAATGGGCAGCGAATTCCAGAGTGGCAGACACACTGATGAAGGTGAGAAGCAAAAAACAAAACAAAACAAAACAAAAAAGGAAAAAGGGAGTGCAGTTTACATTGTTCTCAAACTACACAGGAACCCAAAGAGCACCTTTGTAAATCTTTTCCCCGACTCCCAACTTATTTTCCTTCTAACTGCTTTATAAACCCCAATGCTTTTTTTTAATTTTTTTAAAAGAAAGCCTATCTCAAAGTTCTATCTCTTACAAATGACATACTTTCTCACAGAGCTCTTTGCCCAAGATTTGAAAGCTGTAGAGAGGGACGTTTGGGCTGCCTCTGCCCATATCATGTGTATCTCATAGATGACAGAGGACTTTTGACTCCCAAGCTGCCAATCTTCCATCTTCATCTGCACCAAATTCACAATGATGAGGAAGAAAGGAAAGCAATTTAATTCTCAATGGTACTTCATATAGCTGCTGTAAAACATCATTTCTGCTTTATACCAAGTAAGCTGTAATAACACAGGAACACTGAAAATTGCCAGTTGGATGGTAAAAATGGTGGAAGGAAAGCTTTACAGAATAAATCTGGGTAATAAGGGAAAAAAATGTATATGCTACAGTGGGTTTTCATCAAGGATTCCAAAAACACCCACTTATCCTCTGCAAAGAACTTGTTACAGCTCATTTTCTATCTGTGTATGTAACTCCATCCTAAGATGAGCATCTGTCAAGCCTGGAAAGCATAACATTTATAATATTGTTTTCATTCCTGACTGAACACACAACAAGCACAAAATCTAGTTAGAAGAATGGCATATATGCATGTGGTTTTCTCAAAGCCTCTGTCGCAGGCTCCCACACACCCCCTTATTTACAGGCTGCTGCTGGCTTTTGCTTACAGGGTTATGACAGAAGTCAAATGAATCGTTGGAATCTCTCTTCAGGTGGTTCCAGGAAAGGCATGCAAATGAGAGGTTTTCCCTAGCTCCATATAATCTTCACATTTTCATTTTTTAAGAGTCTCATCATCATCTTATCAGAAGCTGCAGTTTTAGTTGTTCTCAATCTGGACTTGGGAATCCCAAAGCCTGATTAGTTAAATTCCCCAGTATCCCTGCCAAAGTTCTGTTCTGTGTTGGTTTGACTTCAATTTGGGTAAGAGGCTGCCAGCTAGGCAGTTCACCTTCTCTGGCTCTAGCTGAGAACTTCAAAGCCATGACCCATCGCTATTCCTTAACTCCATGCCAAGACCCCACATCTGTTTTGATCTCTGTATTTGGCTTTGAGAGAAAAGTATTCCTCTCCTAAGGCAGGTTATTCATCCTTGTGTTATAATCCTCAAGAAAGATCTATTTCGAGACAATCTGTTGATTTAGTTGGAAGCAGGTGGAGAGGAGAGAGAAAGAGCACTGGTTGCCTTCAGGAACATTTTCTCACTCCGAAAATGCTCCTTGAAGTCTTTATCAGTTACAACTTTCCCTCTTTGAGTGTTCTTCCCTAGCACCTGACATAACATTTGACCCATCATAGTTAGTACTGTGGAGTACTGTTGTCAAAGGGCATGGTTTTCTAGTTCAAAAAATCTTAACTCTGGATCCTGCATCACTCCTTAGCTGTGTGATTTTGAACACATTGTCTCATCTTTCTCAGCCTATTTCCTTCATTTGAAAAATAGTGATTAAAAATACCTACTTGGAACGATTTTATGAGAATAAAATGTGCTAATGTACGTGAAGCATTTACTTCGGGGCTGCATTAAATAATGGTCCCTAAAGACATTATATTTATTCCGTGATGATAGTTATTTAACAATACTTTGTCAATGTACTTATTGTAATTATTGCCTGAAATCAGAAACGTTGGCAGCATAGGAGAAGTCAGGTGCAGGAATGATTCTGTAACTCCCACCTATTCAGCATTCACTTACAAAGTGTGGGATTTTTCTCACATGGATTTCCTCTTGGGGCTCCTCCAGGGTTCCATTTTACTTTCCATAATTCAGGGCCATAATTCAGGGCCATGAGGAAAGGATACTAGGAGAGAAAAGCATTATTCTCCTGCAGAGAAGCTGCTCGAAATCTCTCTCATCCTATTAGGGTCCGTAAACCTGTTTCCTGATAGTGATACTCATATGCTTTCCTGTAATACGCCCCATACATTCTATATGCCATTCCGATTTTATCGAGGCAATTTAAAAAGAGTTGTATGTAATCCTCAAAGCACTTTTCAGAGCAGTGCTTTGTGTAAACAGTCAGTTATCGCTTTTCTTATTTTGGCACTTCATTTTGGGTGGGCTACTTCTTCCTAGAGCAGTGTTTCTCGGTCTTGGTTATACATTAAAATCACCGGAGGAGATTTTTTTAAATGTCATGCCCTGGCTGTGCCCTGAACGAGTATACCAGACCTCGAGAGGTGAAGTACAGGTATGGCTATTTTATAAAATCCCCCCCTTCCCTGGAGATTCTCATGTGCAGGCAGTGTAGAAAATCACTATTCTAAAGGGAATAAAATTGGGTGATGGACATGAAGGAAGGCATGTGATGTAATGAGCACTGGGTATTATATAAGACTGATGAATCACAGGCCTGTACCTCTGAAACCAATAATACATTATATGTTAATTAATTGAATTTAAATTAAAAAATGTTAAAAAAATCAACATATTTTTCCTGGGCTAACAGCTAACCTAAATAACCAGATTAGCTCAACTGATCACTTTAAGTGAACGACCTAAAGCTGGTGATAGAGGCTGATTGGATCCTTTACCTAATGAAAAAGTGAAAATAGCCAAAGCAAATAGAGGTTATGAGATATGGACAACCTATAATAATAAGCAATTGACTACTTTAGTACAGTGGAAAAAGCATGAAGTCTGAAGATCTGGGTTCCAATCCAGTCTTATATTAAAAAAAAGATCAGATTATAGACACTATTCTAGGTTCTGGGTACACAACAGTGAATAAGCTAGTAAGGTATTGCACTCACAGAAGTAGCTAGACCAAAAAGAATAACAATAACCCTCCTCTACCGAAAAGCAAAATATTTCAGATTGTGATAAATGAAGCTAAATGGTAACTAATGAGATATTGGCAAGTGGACTAGACAGTGAAAATAATAGGGGGTGTGTAGGTAGTTAGGATGCTCAGAGAGCGGCTACTTGAGGATGTGATGTTTGGTTGAAATCCAAATGATGGTGTGAACACAGACAGGCAAACATCTGGTGAGATCCCCAAGCAAAGAGAAGACTGAGAGTACAAAGACATCAGGGCAGGAATAAGCTAGAAATGTTAAAGTTACAGAAAAAAAAAAGGCTACTATATATCTGCAAGATATGGATGGTGTATGCGTGTTAAAGGATTTCAGCATATCTCACTCCAGACAGTCCCCGCCTGATCTCATTTAAGTATTTCCCAAATGTCACCCCATCAGGGACAGAGGCAGAGAAGCTTTTCTTGACCATCCTATTTTAAACAAACATTCAACTACACACACACACACACACACACACACACATCCTCTTCCCCTTTAGTAGTTCCTTTAAAACCAATATGTCAGTTTCACATGAGCAAATACATGGTGGATCCTTTGGAGCATATGATAGGTGAATAATAAATATTTTTTGAGTGAATGAGTGGGTAAAAGAGGGAGGCAGAAACCAGATTATACATGGATATTCAGCTCACGGTAAGAAATTTGGATGTCACTGGAGTGTACTAAGCAAGGGAGTGCTGTGGTCTAAAGCATAATTTTAGAAGATCCCTCTGGTTTCTGTGAAGGGAAATGGTCAATATAGGGATAAGAGTAGAAGCAGAGAGAGAGTTAAGACCTTCCTGTTGTAGTCCGGATGAGAACAACAATGTCTTGGGAAGTAGCATAACAGATCTGAGGATAAAGTTAAGTGGCCTATTTAGGTATTGGTGAAGTTCAAAATGTGTAGTAGACATGCAAGAGGAAAAGTTGTATAGATAGGTGAAGGTCAGTGGAGAAGCTGGGGCTTGAAACATAAATATGGGCTGTCTTATCTTATGGGTGGTATGTAAGTTATGTGACTTGTGAAATCATCCAGCGAGAGAATTTAGAGTACTAAAGAGGATCTAGTACCAAGACTTAGCAGAACTCCATCATTTGGAGGCAGGTGAGGAGGAGGAAGAGCCAGCCACACTGAGATGAAGTCATTGTTGGGATAGGAGAAAAATCAGAAGAATCTGGAATTACTAGAATGACTTAAAAATGTTTCAAGAAGAAGGGCATGCTCAGCTGTGCTGAATAATGCTGGAAGAAATAAGCTGAGGATGGAGAATGGCTTTCACAAGATGTTGATTTGGGGACATCATAATCAGACCCAGTTGAGTAGAACTGCCGGAATAAAGTGTACTGAAGCAAGAATGAGGAGGTAGGTATTGGAGTCCGAGAAAAATAAAATGCACTTTTCACCTGAATAATCATGGGGAAGATTTTACAACTCAGTTTCCTCCTTTCTGAAATGAAAGTAGTAATATAGCAAAGTCACATATGTGAAAGTTTCTGTCCACAACCATAACTTATATGCAAAATGTTTACTATCATTGTTGTCATTATTCTGTGGCGGAGGAATACTGTTATTCAGATGACATAATAAGTTGAGACAAGCCAGAATAAACCAGATATTATACTTGACATGGTATTATTCTTTTTAAAATGCCTTTTAGTCGCATTTTAAAATAAATAGCCAATGGTTTAGATATTTCCTTCTTTCTTTATATCTATCTTTTTAAATCATTATTTGCCCAAGTCATCCAAAACATCTGAGAGCATAACAGTAGGATCCAATGAGTTGAGTTTCTCCACCTCTAAAATGTCACATGAGATGAAGTGCTTCTGGATCACAACAGAAAAAGAAAATATCATCCCCTAAAACTTCCCAACTCTTTGGGTGAACAGTGTGACATGATTACTAATGAACAGAGTATTGGTTGTGGGAAATGGCCCTTCATGTATTTTCCCAGGGATGGAAGAGATTTTCCAGAGCAATGGCCCCTCCCTTGGCTACACATTGATATTACCTGGGGACTTTTAACAAATACCGATGCCTGGGTCTCACTCCCAGAGATTCTGATTTAATTGGCCTGTGGTGCAGCCTGGACACTAGAATTTTTAAAAGCTCCCCAATTGATTCTAATGTGCAGTCAAAGCCGAGAATCACTGGAGTAGGGGCAGAGAATTACAAGCACAAGGCAGCCCAAAGAGGACATTCTCCTATCAAGGCAATGCAATCAATCCTCAGGTACAGCTCAGGCTCTTTTGGCCTTGACTTTGTTGCCCTACATTGTGTCATTTCTTTCTTACAGGGCACTAAATTCTGTTACTCCTTAAAGGCAATAGTAACTGAAAAAGAATGGTTAAAGAAATGATCAATGCATTGCATTTATAGAAAAAAAAGGAAAGAAAAATCCAAAGTCGGCTTTTAATAAAACTCTTCCCTTCGCCAGGCAAGTAATAACAGCTCAAGGGAGAATGGACAAAACTCTACACTGATAGCTTTAACTTATTAATGTGAAAGTTATTTCCTTAAATTCCCCAGTGGTGATTTTTAAAGCACCTTTTTCATTCACTTTACCAGAGGCTGCTCGTATTTAATCTGAGGTTACAGCGCTTTCAACATTTAATTCAAAAAGGAAGTACATTTTTAAAATTTTCTCTAATTATATTCCCTTCACTAAACATGTGAAGGTACATCCAGCACACTAATGTCCACAAGTAATGGAACATTTTTTCAACTTCAATAGGGTTAAGGCTTTCTGGCTAAGTTTTCCACTATGCTTGAATTTTTTGCTAATATAATAGATCAAAAAAATCAATGTGTTTTCAATTTATATTTATATGCATCATTAGACTATTTGGTTTAAAATGTGAGTAAAGAAGGGCGCCTGGGTGGCTCAGTCGTTAAGCATCTGCCTTCAGCTCAGGTCGGGATCGAGTCCCACATCGGGCTCCCTGCCCAGAGGGAAGCCTGCTTCTCCCTTTCCCACTCCCCCTGCTTGTGTTCCCTCTCTCACTGTCTCTCTCTCTCTGTTGAAAAATAAATAAAATCTTAAAAAAAATAAAAAATAAAAAAATAAAATGTGAGTAAAGAAGACATTGGAAAGTACTTAAAGTTTCAATATTTTGAACCATTTGAGGATGTGATAGCCTAAATTAATAAAATATCTGAAATACAGACTGATTTAAAGGAAATACAGTCAGACATTCAAAATCATCTAGTCTCTGGCTAAAATGAATAGATACAGTTACCTTCCCTAATATTTACATAGTGCTAATTATATTCTCTGCACATATAAGGATTATACAAACACTAATATGTAAAATCATTGTATGAATCCTATGAGGTAAGTACTTGAGTGTCCATTTCGTAAATGAGAAAACAGGGGGACAGAGAGGTGAATAATATATCCAAATTGCCTCTGAATTTGCTAAGATTCAGAGCTAGGGTTCCTACTCAGGCTGTCTGGCTAGAAAGTCCACATCTTAACCACTGTTTTATTTTGTGTTAAAGAGCACATCCTGCATAGAAGCAATCATGTACCAACTTACCAACTAAGGTTCACTCTGTTCAAAATGCAGTCTTCTGTCGTATAAAAGATGGGGATTATCTGAGCCATGAACATTTTGATCTCATTGTATGTTTGACAGAAGTTCGCAGTGATAAAATAGATGCGTCATACAGGGAGACTGGCTGCCAACTCCAGGCTGAGTCTCTACGATAGCAGGATCTTGAAGTTGCCATCACATATACTCGGGTTCTTAATTTTACACATATGAAAGCTCAGTTGTGTTCGTGCATTCAGAGTTATCAAGCTATTGGAGACTGATTTATTAAATAAAGTTCCAGAATGACAATGTATTCATTGTATATTAGGGGCTATATTTACTTTTTGAAAGATTGCAATATTCATGTCTTCTGCTTAGGGAATTTTCAGTACTCCTTGGAAGCTAAATCTAGCTTATAAGGTTTCTTATTGAATACAGACTCGATGGAAAGGAAACTGAATGCTACTTTCCAAAATAAGAATCTTTTAAAATATAATACAAATCATTTTTACTATAGAGAAATGGAATGTAGAAAAATACATCTCACAAAAAGGCTACCACCCAAAAGGGCTACAGTAAACATTTGAAGGCATTTTTTCCTATATTAAAGAAAAATAGGTGATATCACATATTTTAAAGAAGGCTATAAGGTGATTTTTACCTGGTAATATAATTAAACATGCTCAGTAGATGTAATTAGAAATAAATTAGATGATTTACATATATAATTATATAGCTATGTATAATTATAGTCACATATTATAATTACATAACTTTGTCTATAAAAGCAATGCAAAAAGTAACACAGTCTCATTATTAAAAAATAGAAACTCCAGAGAAATATAAAGAACATAAAAATTCCTTATAACTCTAAAACTTTGATTCAGTACACAAGTATTGATTGTACACCTACTATGCTTTTAGCATTGGGTGACCAGCAGTGCAGAAGGCACTCACAAAGATGTCAGAAAAATGGATGTTCAATTAACATATAGCATGATGTGCTATTATGATGTACTCATAGAATATATATGATCACAGAGGAAGGGAGCCTAACTCAGAATGCTTTCTGATTCAGCAACATCCAAGCTCAGACCCAAAGATAAAACAGAAATTGATAGAGGAAAACTTAACTTATTTAAACACATTTAGGCAGATTCATTAAAAGCAGTCTGGCAGTTTCTCAAAAGGTTAAAGATAGAATTATTATGTGACCTAGCAATTCCACTCCTAGGTATAGTCCCAAGGGGAAAAAAAATATGCCCATGCAAAAACTTGCACATGAATGTTCATCAGCAGTATTATTCATAGAAGCCAAAAAATGGAAACACCCAAATGTTGATCAACTGGTGAATGGAAAAATAAAATGTGGCGTATCTATACAATAGAATATTATTTGCCCATAGAAATTAATGAAGTACTGATATGTGCTACAATATGGATGCACATCGAAGGCATTATAATAAGTGAAAGAAGCCAGTTACAAATGACCACATATTATATGATACCATTTATATAATAAAATGTCAAGAATCTATAAAGACAGAGAGTAGACTGATTAGTCATTGCCTAGGGCTGGAGGGGGTGGAGGGGTGGGGAAATAAGAGGATTGGAGGGTGAGCTAAAATGTGTGGGGTTTCTTTCTGGGGTAATGAAAATATTCTAAGGTTGATAGTAGTGATTATTGTACAACTCTGTTAATATATTAAAAACAGCTGAATTGTACACTTTAAATGGGTGGATATAGCATATGTGAATTATATGTCAAAAAGAAAACTGAAAGAAAACATACTTAGAAGGAGGTATCATTGTTAAATGTACCTCATCTAATATAGGATTTCTATTTTCTGGATTTAGACAGTCCTCCTAGAAATCCTATGAGAGGCATATTGGAAGAGCTTGGGTAGGTAAACTACTTTTCCGCAGTCCACCATTTATAATTAATAATGGGTACTCGGGACTCATACTCAGAACTTCTGATTTCATAGAGTTTTCTCCTGAATTCTTTGCAGCTGACCTAAAGGACATCATTATTTAGTACAAAGAATATAGTGATGTGGTGTTTTACATATAATTTATGATGTTTATGTTACTTTAATGTTTGTTTTAGAAAGTGGAGCTGAGATAAGAAAAATTGTGATTGTAGTAATACTAGGCACATGGAGGATGGTAGAATCCTAGTTGCCCTGCACTGGCATGTGGAGATGAGGCGGACCAGCCAGGGAAGGGAGTTTGTTTCACCCAGAGGGACGGACTTAGGCTATGCTTGTCATGAAAGAGAAGAGATCAGGTGGCGAATTGAAGTTCCTTTAGAGAATATCCCAAGTGATATACTTGGGGCTCATTTCTGTTTCTGTTGTGTATTCTTAGTCTTTCCTGAGAGGCTACTGTAGGGGAGGAAAAATAATTTTTCCTATGCCCTTCCAGGTTCTTGGCTGAAATCTTCATGTAACAAAAAGACAGATCACAGGAGAAAAATAAACCTGATTATGTACACACTTATGGGAGCCCCAGATTCAAAGAAGTGATCAGAGCAGGAAGCTCTTATACCTGTTAGACAAAGAAACAGTAAATTTGTGAGGAATTGACAAGACAAAGGGATGTGGGCTAGGGGTAGTAAAATGGTGAAGGAGTAATAAGGTTTGCTAAATTCCTCGTCCTCCCTAACGATAAGGGTGCCTTCTTCCCACCTAATACGGGGAGGGTGTCTTTCACATGGGAGATGTATCTGTTTGCTTTCAGGGGAACCAAGGAGGGTCAGACTATCTTTCTTGCACCAGCTGTCTTTCAAATACCTTTATTCAAAGTAATCAATATGCCAAAGTGGCATATTTTGGGGTGACATAGACTGAACCCCCACACTATAAACTCAAATCTTCCCCATTAAAAAAAGTGCCAAGCTTAAACCTACTTTCTTTTCTTGTTGCCTTATCATTTCTTTTCACAACATTTTCCTCAAAATGATTATTCACTTCCTCACCTCCCATGTGTGAAAATAAAGGCAACTTCATTTCAAATGGAGTTGGGACCTCCTGATGGGGAGCTCTCCTTCAGGAACTGCAATTTACGACCTGCAAAACCAGCAGGAAGAAGGAAGATAAGAATTATTTCCACAAGGAAGGGTACTTTCCACATAGGAATTTCCCAACAACACCCTAACCATTGCTTGCAGCCAGTGAGAGACTGCCACAACCTTGAACTCTGTTCTTTTCCAATAAACTTTTATTCAAAGCAGCCCTCCCAAATTTCCTCCTAAAACCTAATAAAAGCTGACCTTACCTTTGCTCTTCAGATTTGACTATGGTTCACTATAGTTTGCTTGTCTTGAACTGCGATTCCTCTGCTATTCCCCAAGAAACTCATTTTTTTACTTAAATAAAATTGCTTTTTGCTCTGTTTAAAGTTAACACATGTATCAATACCGTGAAGCCTCTGGCAGCACAACTCCAGTGAATCGCAAAGAGCACTGCCAACAGCTGCCTAATTGCCAAATCCATTGTTGTTGCCTCAGTCCACTTCTTAATTGAATTCTGGCAATAAACTGCTGACCGCTCCATTCATCTCCCACCACTCTCTGCTTGATTCCAGAAATGTCCCCTTGTCTCATCCTACCGAGCTGGCAGACCCTCTGAGTCTTTTACTCTGTCTTTACTTCCTAAATGTTCACATTTCCTAGGCCACTATCTTCAGCCTTATCTTATACCTTGAATAGTCTGTCTCAAACTTTGCTCACTGGAGCATCTACAATATTAGAATCACTGCCGGGTTTGTGGGTTGAACAGTGAGCAAGTAGTATAGCTTCTGGAGCCTCACTCCAAACCTGCTCAGTGGCGATCGCCTTGTAAATTTCAACTTTTTTTTCGAGACTTGGATGATGTCACAGTTCACCTTTTCAGACCACTCTTCCTTCTCTAGAACTTCACTGTCCATCATTATGATATAGTAGTCACTAGCCACTCACATTTAATTCATTAAAATTGAATTTAAAATTTAGTTTCTCATTGCAAGCGCACCAACCATATTTCAAAGGATTAATAGCTATGAATAGCTAGTAGCTACCACATTAAATACTGTAGATACAGAATATTTCTTCAGCACTGCAGAAATTACTATTGAGCAGTGGTGCTCTAGTGTTTGAATTGACCACTTCTTTTGGACTTTTTCTGTCACCAGTACATACTTCTATTATATTGCATACAGCACGTTATGTATGCTCTTTTAATTCATGAGCTCATCAAAAAACGTGTAACCTGATTCTACTGTCTGCCAAGTAACATGGTAATTGTTGGAGAAAGAAAGACAAATAAGGCCTGTCCAAAGATCTCAAGTTTTTTTTGTCAACTGGAACATGGTTTAAAACAAGATAAATTCTTTTTTTTTTTTTTTAATTTTATTATGTTATGTTAGTCACCATACATTACATCATTAGTTTTTGATGTAGTGATCCACAATCCATTGTTTTCATATAACACCCAGTGCTCCATGCAGTACGTGCCCTCCTTAATACCCATCACCGGGCTAACCAATCCCCCCTCCCCTCTCCCCTCTAAAACCCTGTTTGTCTCTCAGAGTCCATAGTCTCTCATGGTTCATCTCTCCCTCCAATTCCCCCCACCTCATTTTTCCCTTCCTTCTCCTAATGTCCTCCATGCTTTTCCTTATGTTCCACAAATAACTGAAACCATATGATAATTGACTTTCTCTGCTTGACTTATTTCACTTAGCATAACCTCCTCCAGTCCCATCCATGTTGATGTAAAAGTTGGGTATTCATCCTTTCTGATGGCTGAGTAATATGCCATTGTATAAACGGACCACATTTTCTTTATCCATTCATCTGTTGAAGGGCATCTCGGCTCTTTCCACAGTTTGGCTATTGCGGACATTGCTGCTCTGAACATTGGGGTGCATATGGCCCTTCTTTTCACTACATCTGTGTCTTTGGGGTAAATACCCAGGAGCGAGTGCAGTTGCTGGGTCATAGGGTAGCTCTATTTTTAACTTTTTGAGGAACCTCCACACTGTTTTCCAAAGTGGCTGTACCAACTTGCATTCCCACCAACAGTGTAAGAGGGTTCCCCTTTCTCCACAACCTCTCCAACATTTGTTGTTTCTTTCCCTGTCCATTTTTGCCATTCTAACTGGTGTAAGGTGGTATCTCATTGTGGTTTTGATTTGGATTTCCCTGATGGCTAATGGTGATGAACATTTTTTCATGTGTCTGTTAGCCATTTGTATGTGTTCTTCAGAGAAGTGTCTTTTCATATCTTCTGCCCACTTTTTGACTCGATTATTTGTTTTTTGGGTGTTGAGTTTGAGAAGTTCTTTATAGATCTTGGATACCAGCCCTTTATCTGCGGTGTCATTTGCAAATATCTTCTCCGATTCTGTGGGTTGCCTCTTTGTTTTGTTGACCATTTCCTTTGCTGTGCAGAAGCTTTTTATCTTGATGAAGTCCCCAAAGTTCATTTTTGCTTTTGTTTCACTAGCTTTTGGAGATGTATCTTGAAAGAAGTTACTGTGGCCGATGTCAAAGAGGTTACTGCCTATGTTCTCCTCTAGGATTTTGATGGATTCCTGTCTTAACATTGAGATCTTTCATCCACTTTCAGTTTATCTTTGTGAATGGTGTTAGAGAATGGTCGAGTTTCATTCTTCTGCATGTGGCTGTCCAATTTTCCCAGCACCATTTATGAAGAGACTGTCTTTTTTCCATTGCATGTTTTTTCCTGCTTTGTCAAAGATTATTTGACCATAGAGTTGAGGGTCCATATCCGGGCTCTCTATTCTGTTCCATTGATCTATGTGTCTGTTTTTGTGCCAGTACCATGCTGTCTTGGTGATCACAACTTTGTAATATAGCTTGAAATCGGGCAACGTGATGCCCCCAGCTTTGTTTTTCTTTTTCAACATTTCCTTGGTGGTTTGGGGTCTTTTCTGATTCCATACAAATTTTAGGATTGTTTGTTCCAGGACTTTGAAAAATGTCTTTGGAATTTTGATCGGGATGGCATTGAAGTTACAGATTGCTCTGGGTAGCATAGACATTTTAACAATGTTTATTCTTCCGATCCATGAGCATGGAATGTTTTTCCATCTTTTTGTGTCTTCTTCAGTTTCTTTCATGAGTGTTCTGTAGTTCCTAGAATATAGATCCTTTACATCTTTGGTTACGTTTATTCTGAGGTATCTTATGGTTTTTGGTGCTATTGTAAATGGAATCGTTTCTCTAATTTCTCTTTCTACAGTTGCATTGTGGAAAGTCAGTGCATTGATTTTGTATCCTGCCACATTACTGAATTGCTGTATGAGTTCTAGTAATTTGGGGGTGGAGTCTTTTGGGTTTTCCACATAAAGTATCATGTCGTCTGCAAAAAGAGAGAGTTTGACTTCTTCTTTGCCAATTTGAATCCCTTTTATATCTTTTTGTTGTCTGATTGCTGTTGCTAGGACTTCTAGTACTATGTTGAACAATAGTGGCGAGAGTGGGCCTCCTTGACATGTTCCTGATCTTAAGGGAAAGGCTCTCAGCTTTTCCTCATTGAGGATGATATTTGCTGTGGGTTTTTCATAGATGGATTTTATGAACTTGAGGAATGTTCCCTCTATCCCTATACTCTGGAGAGTTTTAATCAGGAAAGGATGTTGTATTTTGTCAAATGCTTTTTCTGCATCAATTGAGAGGACCATATGGTTCTTCTCCCTCCTCTTATTAATGTGTTCTATCACATTGATTGTTTTTTGAATGTTGAACCACCCTTGCATCCCGGGGATAAATCCCACTTGGTCATGGTGGATGATCCTTTTAATGTATTGTTGGATCCTATTAACTAGGATTTGTTGAAGATTTTGGAATCCATATTCATCAGGGATATCGGTCTGAAATTCTCCTTTTTGATGGGGTCTTTGCCTGGTTTGGGGATTAAGGTAGTGCTGGCCTCATAGAATGAGTCTGGAAGTTTTCCTTCTGTTTCTATTTTTTGAAACAGGTTCAGGAGAATAGGTATCACTTCTTCTTTGAATGTTTGGTTGAATTCCCCAGGGAATCCATCAGGCCCTGGACTCTTGTTTTTTGGGAGGTTTTTGATCACTGCTTCAATCTCGTTACTGGTTATTGGCCTATTCAGGTTGTCGATTTCTTCCTGTTTCAGTCTTGGCAGCTTATAGGTTTCCAGGAAGGTCTCCATTTCATCCAGATTGCTCAGTTTATTGGCATATAGTTGTTGATAACAATTTCTAATAATTGTTTCTATTTCCTTGGTGTTAGTCGTGATCTCTCCCCTTTCATTCATCATTTTATTAATTTGGGTCCTTTCTCTTTTCTTTTGGATAACTCTGGCCAGTGGTTTATTGATCTTATTAATTCTTTCAAAACACCAACTTCTAGTTTCGTTGATCTGATCTACTGTGTTTCTGGTTTCTAATTCATTGATCTCTGCTTTAATTTTAATTATTTCTCTTCTAATGCGTGGCTTAGGCATCGTTTGTTGCTTCTAAAACCGCCAACTGCCCCAGGTTGCTGCCCCGAGGGCTGCCCTAAAGTCCTTTCCCCGCCGCTACCGGTCTGCAAGTCTGTGCCCCATCCCCAGTGCGCGAGGCTGTTGCTCACCGGCGATGTAAGATCCCCACGGCCAGGCACCCTCCCGCTGCCGTTTATCCTCCGATATCTGCCTGCAGAATTATGGCTCCCCGCTTCATACCTCAAAACCAACCGCCTGTGATACTCTGCTTGTAGAGATCCAGATCTTCTTACATCTCAGGCTGGTTTCATGGGTGCTCAGAGTGGTCTGGTAGATATCCAGCTCAGTTCCAGGGACCAGTTGAAATAGGGTGCCCTACTCCTCCACCATCTTTCCTTCCCAAAACAAGATAAATTCTTAATGAATACACTTTAATGAGCATAGAACAGATAAGCATGTGTAAACGTAAATTATGTCTTTCCATTATTAATCTAAAAATCAATCCTTAAATTCATAGCTCTAAATTCAAAATGGAAATGGCCATTAGTGATTTGAAAGTTGTCTTATTGTCAATGAGAAATATGCTTTTAATGTATTAGTGACCAAATTACTTGCCTCTAACATTCAAAACTAGACCCACTAGTGATATTATACCTTCTTATATAATAGTAAGAGTCTATTTAAGTCATGTCATAACTGAGGTGCTACTGATGTTACACTGGAATTCCAAATTTTAAATATCAATTAGAAATCAAAGTTTGACCAAACCCAGTAGGTTTCACTATTCTAAAACCAAATTAATCATGTGTCCCCATCATTCTTAATATAAAGAATCATTTTCCCCCAACAGTCCCTTAATTATTTTAAATCATTATGACATCACAATTTAAAGCTCTTACTATAATTAGATCCCCAAAGCTTCTTTAAACCCACATAAAACATATAGAAATGCATATAAAATATGAAGAAAAACTATATTTTCAAAAACGAAAGTTTCTAGATTATGTAATTTTTTAAAAAGTATTATATTGAGAAATAATGGTTTGTATAATCCCATAAATTAGTGCTCCTTAAAGTGTGGCTCCCAGCCCAGCAGCTTCAGCAGCAGCATCTTGTTTGAATGCCAGTTTTTGCCTCTTCTTCCAGACTGACCGAATAGGAAATTCCGGGGTGAAGCCCAGCCAAATGTATTTTAGCAGACTCTCCAAGTGATTGAATGCATCCTGAAGTTTGAAAGCATTCCCTAAAAGAAGACACAACTACTAGTCTGAATGAAATGTCACAAATAAAAAGCTAAAAACACAAGGAAAACATAAATAAGAATACTGAATAGTACTGTCCATACGCTAGATGTACCAGACTGGAAGTTCAAGTATTAAATCAGTTTCCTCATATTACACATCAAATTGTGAGCACAGTTACATCAAGCAGATGGGGCATACACTCCAAACTCAGGGGCCACAACACAACAGCTCTATACCGTGGACATTTCACTCTATAGAGGAAATTACAGTTGAAAGAAATACAGCTGGAGTGGTGGGGTGTGAGAGGGATGGGGGGCCTGGGTGATGGACATTGGGGAGGGTGTGTGCTATGGTGAGCACTGTGAATTGTGTTAAGACTGATGAACCATTCTCGTATGGCCTGAGAACATTGCTATGATCTGCTGAGACCAGCTCTTTTCAAAGGTTCTAGGATATGATTTCCTTACATATGGATATTACTATAGAAAGTTCATTTTATAGTCAAATAGAATTAGAACTAATTAAACACAAGCACATAAACTTTAATAAATAGATAGTTTTCACTAATGATATTCAGTATTTTACTAAAATAGAAATATAGCTTGAGCATGTTCTTATTGTTTATACATTCATTATTAACCCACGTATTATATACTTTGAAGGTACCTGTACCTCTGAAACAAATAATACATTATATGTTAACAAAAAAAAGAAGAAGAAGATAGCAGAAGAGGAAGAATGAAGGGGGGGGGAATCGGAGGGGAGATGAACAATGAGAGACTATGGACTCTGAAAAACAAACTGAGGGTTCTAGAGGGGAGGGGGGTGGGAGGATGGGTTAGCCCGATGATGGGTATTAAGGAGGGCACGTTCTGCATGGAGCACTGGGTGTTATACACGAACAATGAATCATGGAACACTACATCACAAACTAATGATGTAATGTATGGTGACCAACATAACATAATAAAATAAAATTAATTTAAAAAAAAGAAATATAGCTAAAGAAAGACTGTGACATGTTTTCTAACTTAGCCCTGATCCAAAACAAATTTTATCAATTTCAATCCATGACTTTAGTGCTCTTTTAGTACCTTTTTAAAAAAGTTTTACTGATATTTTAAGGAATTTTTATGGTTAAGGGTATATGTGAAGTATTTGAAATTTTGAACATCAAGCAAATACATTTTTTTTATTTATAGGAATAGTAACTAATTATTTTGCTGAATATTTTTCATTTGTCTTTCAGCTCTACGCTTTAAGCTTCTATGTCTTGCTCTCTGTCCTTGGAGGCTGACTTGTATGGCAATAAGGCTCTTACTTCCGGGATATGGCCAAAGGGACTCATTAGCAGGAAAACAGAGAGACAGAGGAGAGAATGCCAGAATGTTCTTCCCTGCCCTCTTCTAATGCCCTCTAGGCCTGGTTGCTTCCTTAGACCAAAGGCTACAATTATTTCAACATGGCCCTCATGACATGATTCTTTTCTACAAGGTCCCAGTAACCTGCTCTGTACCTAGATATGTTAACAGTGCTACTTGCACCGGAGTCCTGCACTGTCATTTTTTTTCCTAAATCCTGCCTATACTTTTGTAAATATTATTTTTATTAAACTCTAATCAAATTATGCAATTTAAGTGTGGTAACTAGTTCCTACGTAGAGTCTATGTAAGTAGACTGGTATAGTTACTCTTGATCACAGTAGTAATGATTTACAGATAACTATTATGAGGGCAGAATAACACTTTTTCTTCACTGGAAATGATAAAGGGAGAAAGGCTAGAAATAATTGCATGAGATATTTTCTGTTGGGTGTTGTAAATTATGGAGGAAGCGTCAAGACACTGTCATGAAATTTGATTGGAGAAGGGCTTAGAAAGTGAAGGTGGTTGATTAGAGGGAAAATAAAGAATAGCATGAAGTTCTATTAGGAATTGATCAAAGAAGGTTTCGTTCTGTGATTATTATATGCCACACCTGGTGCAATTGTGGCATGGTGGGCATACAATGATGAAGTTGGATGCAAACCCTGTCCCGAAGGATGGAGAGGTATGGACGCAATGTCTCTGACAGAAGAGCATGTACAAAATCTGAGGGTTGGAGGGGTGAGGTGAGAACGAAAAGGAGAGCCCATTCCAGTAATTAAATAAATTTGATGTGCTTGAGGGCGCCTGGGTGGCTCAGTTGGTTAAGCGACTGCCTTTGTCTCAGGTCATGATCCTGGAGTCCCGGGATCGAGTCCCACATCGGGGTCCCTGCTCAGCAGGGATCTGCTTCTCCCTCTGACCCTCCCCCCTCTCATGCTCTCTGTCTCTCATTCTCTCTCTCTCTCAAATAAATAAATAAAATCTTTAAAAAAAATTGATGTGCTTGATAAGTTTGATAGAGTACAAAGCTAGAAAAGGTGAGACATAATGCTGGCTTGCATCAATATTTACATCATTACTCACCATAGACAGAATACAATATGAGAGTACACCCAGGGAGAAGGACTTTGATCAGCGTGGGAAGCAAGGGATATTAGAATCTGTTTTCAACAGTGCTACCTGCCTTTCATCTTCAAATTTTGAAAGTTAAATTTTAAGAAGTCCATAGCTCCAACAAATGGAAAGAAATAATGATCTAACTTAGAATGGCTCTTATTTTCTCTGATTAATTAAAAATTGCTTTAGACCCTAGAATTTTCTGGATACATTCAGCTAGTAGATTTGATTCCCTGAGTAATGAATTTGAATGTTTAAGTAGTATGCCACCTATTTGTATGTTTCATTTAAAAAAAGGTATGGAATTATAATTTTATATATTTGATACATATGAATCACAAACAATTTTTTAATTGAGTTTATACTTTAGACTAAGAAAATATAGAAAATTTATATACAATTGATATTTTAAGACACCCGTAACTTTAACAACCATAAATTAAAAATTCACCTTTTAAAAAATTTTATAGTTTAACACAGAATTAAGATCATGCCTCAAGAATGGAGAAGATATATTAATATATTTGTGTAGAGTATCTCTATGACAGTTTTAAAACCCTGGTGAGTTTACACAAGCCTGGTGAAATGTTGGTTCAAGGTCCAACAGAATCTGTTTTATTTGGAGCTGAGGAGACTTCCAGAGAATAATGCAACTATGACTGTAGTTGGGATTACATGTGTGGTCTAAGCAGTCTCTAGGAAGACTGTCTCTGCTTCTGAGACTAGAACTTGAAGTCGGCTGGGTAGGCTGTTAGGAAATAATGATCACAAATAAGCCAAAATCTCAGGAGCATGGGCTGAAATCCCCCAAAAAATGGACTAAAACTCTTGTCTTTTTTTTTTTTTTAAGATTGTATTTATTTATTTATTTTACAGGTCAGGGAGGGGCAGAGGGAGAAAGAGAAAGAGAATTCCAAACAGACTCTGTGCTGAGCGCAGAGCCTGACATGGGGCTGACCCCACAACCCTGGGATCATGACCTGAGCTGAAATCAAGATCTGACGCTTAACCGACTGAGCCATCCAGATGCCCCCAAAAAACTCGTGTCTTTTTTCTTGCCCCTGTCATCGGTGACTGGGCTTCTGCTGCCTATCCAACAGAGGCTAGGGTCCTTCGTCATAAAGTAAGCACACACCTTGCCCAGTAGTCAGAGAAAATGAAGAAAAAATCCAGGGAAGACAGAGCAACTATAGGTTCAGCTGCTACCTCCCTCGGAACAGCAGAGAATGTCTCCAGCAGCCTATTCTAACAGGAAGCATAGAAGGAACAGAATTTCGGGAAATGCAGTTCAGTCTGGCAAGTTGACACATTATAAAGCCATCACATGATCCCAAAGTTATGGGAAGAGTACCATGGGTTTACTTCTCAGTTTTAAAGTTTTCATTTCACTTGAAACTGATTTATGTTTATATATATTATAAAGTAGAAATCCTATATTTTTTCCATGAGAATAACCAGTTTTAACAACCTCCTTTATCATTTTTTCCCCAAATGAGCTACAATTACTGTCATATAACAAGTTGAAGCAATATTATAGTTGGTAGCTTGGTATATAACAGTTATATATATTCTTTATTTTTGTTCCTTTCTTCCAATTCTCTACCTCTGTGCCAATGGCATAATGTCTAAATTAGACTGTATTTTAATAAATCTGGTTAAAATACACAAAGAAAAACTATATGGTAATGAAAATGCTTAACCTAAAGTAAAAGGTAAGGAAATTAATACTGAAAAATAAATATTGAACAAAATAAACATAATGTTGAAAGGGCAAAGGCAAAGAGAAGTATATATACATATTATGATGCCATTTATATGACATTTACATCATGCAAAATTCTATGTTGCTTAATGATATATGTGCATCTGAAAACATAAATGAATGCATTTATTTATTTATTATTTATTTATCTATCTATTTTGTTTTGAGAGACAGAGAGAGCACACAAGTTGGGTGGGGTGGGGGGGCATGGCGGGAAGGGGCAAAGGAGAGAAAGACAGAGAATCTATTGCAGATTCCATGTGCAGTGCGGAACCGACTCCGGGGTTGATCTCATGGCCCTAAGATCATGAACTGAGCTGAAATCAAGAGTCAGATGCTTAACCGACTGATCCACCTCAGCTCCTCTAATGAATATATTTAGATGATATGGAGAAATAGTGGGATGTTATAGGAGTAGGTTACACAGGGGTCTTCAAATGTATTAGTAATATTTTTTTTTAACCTGGCTAGGTGATAGGTATACAGAGATTATAATGTCTTTTTTATCTTTTTGTGTATATGATCATATTAAAATAATGTGTTTTTAGTTTCAAAATGTCACTCAAAATAGGTGCTTCGGAGTGGTCCCTAGCAATGTTCTGTACTAAGGGCTTTGCCCTGGAAGAGCCTTGGAGAGACAGTGGAACTCAGCAGGGTAGCTTGGTAAAGCTGCATATCATTGATGAGTCATAGCAGCCCTGAGGGCTATAGCTCTATGACCCTAGGGAACAGGCTAAAAGTTTTGGAGTATGTATGAGTCTTTCCTAGAAGTTCCCCAAAATATTTGTAATATACATGTGGGGATTTGAAGAAGACTAAACATCCTCTGTGAGTAAGTATGTTTACAACACAGGGCAATTCAGGTTACATATAATTCCTTTCAGATTTATTCTCAGATGCTTAATAGAACCATGAAACTAGAATTTTTAGTTTTGTTCAGTTTTAAATGACAACAAAATGCTGATTGATAACAGGTTAACGGGTGGGACAGTAAATATTTCTTTGGTATTGAATTTTCTAGGTTATTTTAATTCCATTAATATAATTAATGATACCTAAGATTTCCACTTACTTTGAAATAGTCTGCCTTAGTGAAGATATGAAAAATAAACGTAATGAGACATTGACATTCAAATGGAATGTACTTATCATCTAGTCTGCATACAAAATATCAGTCATTCAGTATAGAAAATGGAATTTAGTGTTTATAAAAAGAATCCATGGACAGCACATTCTGCATGGAGCACTGGGTGTTGTGCACAAACAATGAATCGTGGAATACTTCATCTAAAACTAATGATGTAATATATGGGGATTAACATAAGAATAAAAAAAAATCCATGGACAGTATTTTAAAAGTAGAAAGATAAAGGAATTTAAGGTCCTCTCATTTGAACATCAAAGGATTTACCCCTAAGGTTTACAGGACAGAATGCAGGCAATGTCTTCATCCTTTTTATCTTCAAATATCATAGTTGCTTTCAGAACCCTTTTGAAGGACTGACAGTTTTACTCAGGTGCAATGGCCCCCCATCCAGAAGCAAAGGTTTGCACCAGGAATAAAATAACTTTTGAGCTCCCATAACAAAGCAAAACCTTTTCTACCACAGGTTGCTTATTAAAGATAAAATGCATAGACATATTATACTTAATAGGAAATACTAGGGAAGATTTGAGAACGTTTTATTAATCGGGGGACAAATTTAGTTGTGTGTCATTTTTTTTTCTAAAGCCAAATGAATAAGAGCATTTATTTAAGAATATCTCCTACCACATTTTATTTTGCTGACTTTTGGAGTTTAATAATATTCTCCTTCATTTCCTCAAAAACCTTAATTCTGTGGAAACCACACACGCATACACACACATGCACACCAGTATATACACATATTCTTGAGGAGAAAAGTTTTGCATAGATCTAACACAGTTTCTCTTGGTATTAGAAATAGATTGCTGTCATTTATTAAGTACTATTATGGAAAAGGCAAAACTCTTTCCAGTTCTGCTTTATATATATTTTATATGGTATGTACATTTTCTCTAAATTTTGTTACTATGAGCAAGTTTTCTATAAAGACTTGTGTTATCGCAAGTTGGCAGATGAAACAAACGTCATTTCTTAAGCCCAACCTGGGAAGTTGGGAGATATTAAATGAGTTTGTCAAACACTATCTAAAAATCCAATAAGTCAACTGAAGGAAGTTGTGTGTGTTTGTATGTGTGTGTGTGGGGGGGGTAATATTAACTTGACTGGATGAAAATATATCTCTTTGGAAGTATTGTCAAATATGTGTACTGTGCAAACCTGGCACTTCATCTGTTATTTTTGTTTAAAAAAATATTTTCAAAATGAGGAAATGTACTTAGCTACAAAAGAAATAGAAATCACTCTAGACCTTTGAGAGATCACAATTTATGTATCCTCTATTTCTCCCCTCCTCACCTGCCCACAGCATCCATGGAATATTCTAGAAAGCTGTGACACTGTAGCAATTTTACTTCTCCAAAGGGGTACTAGAAACTCTCAAAATGTTGCTATTACAGTTTAATAGTTGCCTCTGAGATTAATGGAGAATTAGTTTTCAGAGACCATCAGAGACTGGAAACCCACCCCTTCTCTAGAGAAGAAACTATATAGAGAGACTGTGAGACCTTTGACAATTTATGCCATGTTCCCAGTCATGAGGAGGTAAGCTTGAGGGTAGAATTCTATTTTGCATTTCTCTTTTATATCCAATTCCCTGCTTGTTATTCATCTAACAAACATATATTGAGGATTATGGATTTAACACTGGCACTGTAGAGGTGAATGACTCATGGGAAAGAGCATATTAAGGAAAGAGCACACATTTGGAAGCAGATGAACCTAAGTGTGTAGAACAGCTTCTCATCTACTGGGGCATGACCATACTGAACCTCAGCTTTCTCGTTTGAATAATGGAAATTATAAATAGACATCTCAAGGGTGGTAAGGCTGTGCAATCAGGTATAAGATTGCAATTAAAAAAATAGAATGAGAGAAAGGGAAGTTGTAGTCACAATGGGGAATGTGGTCTGCTAAAAAGTTTGGGTTTTGTTCTTTAGGCGATGGCAGGTGGCTGAAGGATTTGAAAAGACACTGGCATCCATATTTACTTTGAAATGCATGGCAGGTTGGCAGGTTAGGAAGTAAATCAACATGCTCCCAAAGCACCACATGATGCATTACAAAAACAAGCATATGCATATAAGTTAGATTACCCAATATTGTTTTAAAAATCTTTGCCACTGCTCCACTTCATTATAGGAATAGTGATTTTCAAACTTATTTTTTCCCACACAGAACCCTCTCTTTAGATGAAATCTTAGCCAGAAGCATAAACAAATAAAAGAAATAAAAGCAGGGTGATTTTGTTGAAGATGAGTAAATCAAAGGGCTCTTCACCAGCAAAGTACTAAATATTCTCTTCATTCTACAAATTTACATAGTACTCATTGTCTACATCTCTCACCTCCTGCCAAATTACACATTCCCTTGAATTCTATTTTTATGTGACTTTACAGTATTCCTTTAACGAAATCGTGAGCTCTCTGTAACAGGAATCACAACTCCTAAGGCATTAGCCCTCTTTGACACATCCAACAATGTCTTCACATAGTAGGTGTTTCCTATATGTGTTTCTGAGTTAATTGAATATGATGGTAAATGTGTAGGTTTACAAATGAAAATTCATTTTCATTTCTCTCTACATTTTTAGGATGTATTCCCTTAGGTTTCTTAGATCTACACAGTTTTTAAAAAAAGTGGTATGTGTCAAAAATACATATCAGAAAAATGACGTGTATATAAATTTATTAAATTAATTTCTCAAGAAACTAATGCCCTAACATCATTCTTGATAATGCTTTAGATATAATGTGGGTACCTAAAAAATATGATAGTTGTTTCTTTTAGATTGTGGCTCAGATAAAATTGTTTTTACTTACTGAACTGGCTTAGCTTTCACTAGAGGTAAAACTGACTTACTGTCAAATCCAACCAATTTGTACTTCTCTGAAGAGGTTGGTATAACTAGCTTAGCACAAATAATCAGAGTTTGAACTAAGAGGATGGCAATGAGGATAAAAAAGAAAGAGGAAGATGCAAGAGTGTTTCTTCCCTGTAGCTCCATATTGAGCTAAGCTTGTATTACATACACACAAAAAAGTAGACACACATATTCAGGTGGGAAATTTCATGCAATTGTCACAAGCCTTTCTATGCATTCAATTTTGTTGAACATTATTTTAACACTGTCAGCAAAAGAAAAAAAAAAAAGTATCTTGTGCTTGTTTGAATTAAAATGGATCTCAGGGGCGCCTGGGTGGCTCAGTCGTTAAGCGTCTGCCTTCGGCTCAGGTCATGATCTCAGGGTCCTGGGATAGAGCCCCGCATCAGGCTCCCCACTCAGCGGGAAGCCTGCTTCTCCCTCTCCCACTCCCCCTGCTTGTGTTCCCTCTCTCGCTGTGTCTCTCTCTGTCAAATAAATAAAATCTTAAAAATAAATAAATAAATAAATAAATAAATAAATAAATAAATAAATAAATAAAATGGATCTCAGTGATAATAAATAACAGAAATATTATAAGTCCATTCTGAATTTTAAACAATATCCCACAGAGAAACACACCCATGCACATATACTCCTAGCTTGCCTGTACGAAAGTAGGGGATTAATCAAATATATGTAATCTGTATTTCATTTATTTTACATGCTCTTCATAAGTAGTACTTTACAATGCTTTCCAAATAATTGGATGATTTAAGTTGGCATACCTCTTCAAGTATCTTTTGAAAAGGTTCACTGGAAAAGTGATAGCAATTAAAATTATTGTAGTCACATTTCATACTTTGTTTATAGAAGTTAGCATCTTACCCGTACGCTATTCCATTTAGAAATGCTAATTGTAATCTTGAGCCATAACTACTTCTCAAGTGTTTTCAGTATTTATAGGAGCATTCAGTAATCTCTTTAATGACATTGTTAGGGCATGTCTTCTTCAAGAAGCGATTACAGTGTCTCCTGCTGCCCCTTTCAATGAGCTAGAGACCATTATTGTGATGTGTATGTCTTGACCTTAAAATATGTTTATTTCTTGGGGCACCTCGGTGGCCCAGTTGGTGAAGCATCTGACTCTTGATTTCAGCTTAAGTCATGATCTCAGGGTTGTTGGATAGAGCCGCGCCTCAGGCGCCCCACTCAGTAGGGAGTCTGTTTGAGATTATTTCTCTCCCTTCCCCTCTGCACCCCTCAAAATAAATAAATAATTTTAATTAATTAATTAATTAAATAAAACATGTTTATTTCTTGACTCATCTTTGGTCTTTAAGGTGATGTATACTCTTTAAATTCTTCTTCCATTTTTGCCTATATATTTTGTGAAATAATGTCAAGTCAGAGAGCACATTTATGGCACTTTAGTAAGCACTCCAGAGGTCCCTTTGCTCAGAACTTTAAGCTATGCCTCCAAAAATATTTACAGATATGAATAGCTCATAATTTATTAGAAGTTTTTATAATCCCTTAGAAACTTCAAGATCAAGTGGACAAAATATTAGCATCATCTTCATTAAAATATATGTATATTTGGAAACTTCCTTTTGGAATGAAATGGTTCAAACAAAGATAGAACAGATTTTTTTTTTTTAAGATTTACTTATTTGAGAGAGAGAGAGAGAGAGAAAGCATAAGCAGTGGGGAGGGGCAGAGGGAGAAGGAAAAGCAGGCGCCCCACTAAACAGGGAGCCCAAGTGGGGTTCAATCCCAGGACTCTGGGATCATGACCTGAGCTAAAGGCAGATGCTTAACAACTGAGCCACCCAGGCACCCCTAGAACTTTCTTTAGTTCTAGGGAGGCTTTATTACCTATTGAGAAATAAGGTGGTAATAAAGCCCCCCAAGTCCTTATTCTCCTGGAGTTCACATTTTAATAAGAAAGGTAAACAAACAAACAAAAATGATGAATGCATAATGTCAAGGTGAGTAGAGCTAAGTGCTATCAAGAAAAAAGAAGCAAGGCAGTTGCTACAGAGTGATGGGCAAAAAAGTGAGGCAGAGAGGAACAGACAACTGCATTAAAGGCAGGGCTTTGTGATATTTGAGTAAAGATATGTTTCAAAGAATGATATAAACCATATAAATGGAGAAATGGCCTTCCAGGCTAGGGAAGCCACAAGTGCAAAGCCCAAAGTGAGGGTGTTCTCAGTATGTTGAGAATCCAGGCTTCAAACTAAAGCTCTGTGAGTCTAGAGTCTGATAATGCAGAGATACGGATTTGGAAAGATACCTAAGATACATCCAAGAAGTGAAAGAGTTACATATATACAACAAGGATTATGCCATTTGTGTTATAATAAGTAATTTGATGTCAAAATCTATACCCCTGTTTATATGGCAATGCATGCAAATGTTTCTGGGTAGGCAGGTCAAATTATGTTATTGCCCTTGAAATTCTTGACATCGCTAGCTTGAGCTGCCGGCATTCTGTTATCGAACAGCACAGACACTTGCTCCCTCCCTGCTCCTGGGCTGCCCCAAGTGATGGCTCCGAGCTCACTTGTACTTCTTTTCATCTTGTGACTGATCTCCCTCTGCTGTCTGCTGTTCTCACAAATGTCACTCATCTCGAGCATTTGACAAATGCCTTCTAATGCTCTGAACATCCTGTGCATAATTTTCTAGTGTTGGAAGAAAAATGTCTCCTATCACTTTATGATCCATTCTTTTTATAGGGTCACTACATCAGAGTTATGTTGGGGGACAAGGGTGGGCTGCCTCAGGATGGGCCTCTTTGGCATGAAGATTATTTTGAGTTAAAAAGCAATCAGAACAGCAGATTCAGGGAAAGCTCTGTTACCTCCCCTTCAAATACAAAAAAAAAAAAAAAAAAAAAAATTGGATAGAGGGCCTGCTCCAGGAAGAGAGCTATCACCATAGATAACTACATTATGGCATAAACTAGTATGGTAGACAGGGTAGAATCTAAGAAGACCTGTTTGATCAAAGTCCTCTATATCCCATTGTTTCTGAGTGGCCTAGCAAAAATTTATTTACCAAACATTTCCTCTTTTTTATCTTCCTGTGAATTGCATTCCTTCCCTTTAAAGTCCCAGACCCCTACTCCTTTCTCCTTAGTTCAGAATGACATATATACCTTATTTTGCCTCATTGTCTTCGGAATTTCCATGTTTGTGTGGATCCCCCATACATTCACTATTAACTTTGATTCTCTCCTGTTAATCTGTTTCATGTCAATTTGATTCTTCACCTGACTAAAAAGACCCTGAAGGGGACAGGACATTTTTGCTCCCTAATAGTCACTAGGGTCCCAAAGCTTAAGTAAAACTACTTTTTGTTTGTTTTATAAGTTTTTCTTGCCCATGATGTGCACATGCTGCCAAATCGGCTGAGTCGGGGATGTATTCAAATGATATCCCCATAATATTCTTTTCCCTAAATTCACCCCTGGTGCTGAGTCCTGATGTCCAGACTTGTCTCCTTTTCTAATAGTGGATCATAACAGAAGGACCCTGTAGTCTTTCTACCACTTAGTTTCTGCTACCTCTCCCAAGTTCACCATACTTGTTTATGTATCTCTGAACCCTTAAAGCTCACATATTTTTTTCAGCAGGCTCATAAATATTATGAAAATCAGAGAATACACACATATATATATGTGTATATATATATATATATATTATGATGGTGATTAAGGTATGTTTTATCTCTTTACAATCAACACCTCTGATAAAATTATGTCCCTTTTGCATCACCAACTGTATTTCCCTAACACTGAGCAAAAATTCCATAGCATCCTACAGCATAGGTTGAGAAATAGGAATAGGTTTTATTGAGGAACTTGGCAACCAAGGTTCATCAAGAATAGAAAGCACAAGTCCTCTGATCCTCTTTACCATCACACAGACTGGTATCAGGCCAGGGCTCTCTATAGCTTGGGTAGTGTGGATCTGCATTCCAGGAAAGGTACTCCATCAGCCCATTGCTCTCCTTCCTTATGTGGTAATTGGCAAATAATCAAACTACTGGCATGATGGACAGATAGGGTAAAGGTGCTTCTCAGGAGTTGTCTGGTAAGGGTCAATTCGGGTCTTCCTCCTTCTTGGGGATAAAAGCCATCAGTCCTGTGAGAAACACAGTTATGATGCACCCAGTTTTGATGAAATAATGTGTGAGTGGGAAGATCAAGGTTCTCCAAAATAGCTCACTGTCCAGACAACCCAGTGTGAGCTCCCAGGGTGATTTTCAGATAAATCTGTGTTTATCTGAAAATCTGATAAATTTCAGTGTCTATGCTAGTCCAGCTGTCTTTCTACTATAAATAGTCCAAAAGATTGAATGAAATAATATCAGGCAGACAAGTAGGTCAGAATAATTTTGTTCTGGAGCAGAAGTTTTTAACCTTTGAGAAATTGTGGGGTCCCATTAAGAATCTGATAAAAGGTTTAGTTATCCCTGAAATTTGCATTTAGGCAAATAAACCAAGGCTACCACATTGCAAAATTTCAGGGGGACATTCACATGAAAGTTTACATATAAACTCAACTATGTATAAACCACATCATAAATTACAAAATAAATTTGTTCATACACTTGCAGAATCTCATGATTTATCATGTTAGGAACACTTAATTCATCCCTAATACAACTCATGATATTATCTCATATTACATTAAAAATTATTATAAAGGAAGACCAAACACCTACACAAGTGCTCATGTGAAGTGGGATATAAGTGTTTCAGGCTTGCAGGGTTCTTGTCTCATGGATTGGAAGAATGAATCTCGTGGACACAAGGGTGAAGTGACAATTTATTAAGTGAAGGTGAGAACAGAAAGAAAGCTCCCTAGAGTGAGAGGGGTTCCAAATGGGTTGCCAAATGATGTAGTTTTGGAATGTTGGTGAGGTCCAGAGCTGATAGCCAAGAAAGAATTCTTGAGACGTCTTTGGTGTAAAAATGTGGTTTTATTAAAGCACGGGGACAGAACCCGTGGGCAGAAAGAGCTGCAGTGAGGTCATGAGGAGTGGCCCATTATATACTTTCAAGTTGACAGGGGGCTAGGGATAGCGTAGTTTCTAAGGAATTTTGGAAGCAATGTTTCTAGGACCTTGAGGGGGCTAGCTGTTGTTGGGAAAATGTCATTTATTACCATCAACTAAAACCTTAGTCATGAGACCCCTCAGATGTACATCAGTGGGTCATATGCTTGGAGGGCAATTGCCAACATGTATCTTGATAAGTAGAGATAAAGGAAGTTTCTAAAGGACTTTTTGTACATTAAAGTAGAATAACAGGATCCTGGGGGTGGAGCTAAGATTGCCTTTTACCCTTAGCAAAGTGTCAACATCCAGGCAGTTGAGTCCCTAGAGGAATGTCACTGCCTGTTTCAAAGGACTTGTTCTGTGGGCTCTAAGTAGTAAGGTAGTTGAATAATTTTTCTTCTGCCTTTGTTTCCCACCATCGTAAGTTTAAAGTTATCCTTGTTAAAGATCAATTGCAGTTGCTTATTGTATTGTAGGGGCTGAGAGCAGGTCACCCCAAGATTGTCCACTTTGGTATGAAGATTATTCTGAGTTGAAGTCAATCAAGACCATACAGGCTCAAGAGACAATCTTGCCTCTCCCTTAACTACACAGAAGAATCTAAATTGGGGTTCTTTCTATTAGCGGAGATAAATTTTATCTGAGTGACCCGTCTGTATCACAAGACAAACATCTAATTACCAAACATCTGTTCTTCTTATTGTCCTGTGAATTATATTCTTTTCCCCTGAAGTCCCTGACTCCTACTCCCTTCTCCTTAGTTCAGGATGACATATATACCTCATTTTGCCTGACCGCCTTTGGAATTTCCATGTCTGTGTGGATTCCCTATATGTATACTACTAAATTTGATTCTCCTCTCTTAGTCTGTCTCATGTCAATTTGATTCTTAATCCAGCTAGAAGGACCTTTGAGGGGACAGGAATTCTTGCTGCCCAACATATAAATAAATGGCAAATATTCAAACTGATAAATCAAGAAAAACTGTAAAAGACAAATGGGCAAAATTGATTACTGGTATCTAGTCCAGAACACTCAAGATTATTTTAGACTTTCATGGTCTTCAATGTATTTTATAATTCCATAAGTTGTGGAAAACTAATAGTAATGTAAGTGATTATTTTCATTTGAAATGCAAATGAACTTTATCCAGTGGAAATGTAATTGATCACTGCCCTGTGGATATTGGCCAAATTTGCATGTATTTCCACCTTCACTTCAGTATTTCTATTTGTCTTTACTAGTGAGTTCTTCAAATTCTCCTTTGAACCAGTTTTAATACTTTGCCAGTTCCCTCATTAATTATTGTGCTAAATAAGATCTGTGGTATGTATTCATTTTATATTTCTGTGTCAAATTTTACCTTTAAAAAATTCTCCTGTACATATTCTAAGTACTCATCAGAAATAAAGATGAAAAAAATTACATTATTTCATGGAAATGTGATGTTAAATTTTTGTGTACAAAAATTTTGTGTATGATTCTGTAACTTCTATTTAGTGTCATGGACAAGGGAGATAGAAAAGAAGATTGACAACTTCAGTTATTTATTATTTTTTTAATTTAAAATGTGAAAGATTCCCTCTCTAAAGTGGTATGATTTACCAAGACTACCATCTTGAAGTTTTCTACATTTAACCAATTAAAATGTTCTTTGCCATTACATGTTTTGTTTGTATGTAAGAGAGTTTAATAACATAATTTGCATTCTTCCAAATTCAATGAGATTATTCTGGGCACACTTGGCTTTGAATATCACCAGGTGGTATTATAGACTGAAAAAAGTAAAAGTAAAAATTATATCCACAATATATGCTTTTGTTGAATGAAATATACATTTATCACAAGATAGTTTTTATTTGTATTTTTATTGTTTTCATTACAATCGCATTAATATTTGTTAGATATTGTTCAATCTGATCATTTGGTTAAAAATCAAATGAGGCAACAGTTCCATTGTCTGATTTCTGTGGAGCAAATGCATCTTCAGGGAAATGAATTATGACAAAGTACAAATTCATTTCTGTTCTTTCAAAAAAACAAGTTTCAATTAAATGTTAACACCCCAGGTGTTTTATACATCTCTTCAATGAAAACATTATTGCTTCAGCTTTTGAGACAGAGGTATGTCAAAAATCCAGATGCTTCATACATTTTTGGGGGGTGGAATTCAATGAGGAAAGTTAAGGAAACTATCTGCATGTGAATTACTTTCTACAATGGAAGGCATCCTGACACTGATTAATTGCTAAGCAAAACCCATATTCATTGGAATGGCAATTATATGCAAATATCGGAGGCCAACTGAAAAGGCCTGGAATGACATTCTCCTTCAAGAAATTTAATTTCAAGAAATAAATGCAGCACACTGAGATAGTAGTAAGGCTTAGAGAAAAATAAACCAATATAGCTTAGAGGTATAATTTTATTTTCTTTTTGAATCATTTCTCACTTCATAGGTCCATGAAAATGACTTAAACTTTTTTTTTTTTCCCAACACAAAGCATATTTATTGATCCACAAAACTTCTCCAGAATAGACTTTAGGAATAGTTAATATCTATTATTTTCTCTTGGATTATGGAGACCAAGTGTAAACAAGTGTGCTAAAGAGATAAATGAGAGATTTTGGAAGCTAAAATATAATGTCCCTGTCATTATAATTTCTTTTGGAGGATATGGGACTGACCCCAATCTTCTGCAACTATAACACTAGGAAATGCTAGAATGTTCACAAAAGGGGAATTTTAAATAGGAGGCAAAATCACCCACTCCAAAATGATGCTACTTTGGCATAAGAATTATTTTGAGGTGAGGGCAATTGAGAAATAGTACACATAGGAAGATTCTTTGCTCTACTCATTTCTGCCTAAAAGTAGGGCCTACATTTCCTTTCTGATTGTGACATAAATTTCTATTTGTGAAGATGCTGACTCTCCCATACCAGTAAGACTGGTGATGACCCTGAGATTAGTCTTCATCACAAACCTTACTAAGAAACCCTTATTTACCATATATTTCTTAGTTACCTTACCACAATTTATATCCCTTTGTTAAAATGGTGTACATGTTGTCTAGTCTAACCACTTCTTTGTGTTTTCCATTTCTTTTCTGTGAATTCCCTCTATACATAAAAAAATGAATATAAAATCAATTTGTATGCTTTTTCTCCCATTAACCTGTCTTTTGTCTAATTCACATACTATTGATTAAAAAAGAAAAAAAAAAGAGGGTAGAGGAAAAGTTTTCCTTCCCTACATTTCCATGCAAATTAACATTTATTAAATAATTATTTTCTATTATATTCTTTTATCAGCTCTAGGCATTTATAAAAGAAAAAAATCTGAATATGTATGGTTCATTTTGAGAATTATGTAACTGCCAAGGCTAATTTGGCCAGACTGAAATATAGTACATGGAGCATCAGGGCTCATTATGGCAAATTCATGAATTGGATCATGGCAAGTCTTAGACCACAGTGCTTGATCTTAAGCAGATTTCCAGAAGTTCCAAGCTGGAGCTCAATCACTCATTTGCTCAACAAATATTTACTTACTTATTTGTGTATTTAATAGATACTTATTGAACACATTGTATGTTCCTCTTACTCTTTTAGGTGCTAAGAATAAAATAAAATATCACAGTCAAATTCTCTGTCCTTAAGGAGCTTACAATAAATCAGGAGAACTATAAACATTTATAGAAAGTTGATAGTATTGTTTATGACAGGAAGTGCTAAGGGAATATATAAGAGCTTGACATTTATGTTAACATCCTGGAAATAGAGATGTCAAGGAAAACTTCCAGTAATTTACAATGTATTTATGATTTGTCTTCTTAACTGTACCCAAGACTTATTATTAGTGTGTGGTATTAATACAAAGTTATATATATATATATATATTTTTTTTTTACCAGACCCTGGAGAAAAAAATCTGCTTTAATTCTGGCCCAATAGCTTGAATCATGGGAATGCCAGCCCTATCACAAACCTAACCTGCAACTCTACTCAAGGGGTAGAGTTGGAAAGGGGTGAAGAAGGAAACTTGTAGAATGTGGTGTCTATAGGAACATTGTCTCTTCCATGACCTGCCAGGCCCACTCATCATTGGGATGATGTTCTGATGGATTTCAGGGCACACTATCCCAAAATATGGCACCTGGGCATATTAAATACTTTAAGCTGAAGAAATTTTAGAAAATAGCAGAAGCAGAAAGCTCATTCTGACCTTCTCTCCTCTCCCTTCTTTCCTGAGACAGGTCATAAAACCCTCATGTGAGAGGTCCCCCCCTAATACTGAGAGGAAAGGAGCATCCTTGTCTGTGAAGACAAAAAGGCACCAAGAAGAATCTGAATAAACAAGTCTTGCTAAGTTTCCCAGTTTACTCTACTTACCTCACACTGTCTTACCTATCATACTGATATAGGACAGCATAAAAATACTCAGGTCTGTTTCTGCAGGTTTTAATTTCCTTATGAAGGCTCTTGTGTCATATAAACCTATATTAAAGAAATGTATATTCTCTTCTCTTGTGAATCTGTCTTTGTCAGTTTAATTTTCAGACTCAGCCAGGAATCCTAAAGTGTTGAGGAAAACTGTTTCCTTCCTATAGTCTAATTGCTCCTAAAATAGCCAGGTTTGTGTATGTTGTCCAGAAAGACCATGAACTGAACTGTTTTGCACTTGGAATAGCTCTTTCATTATTTCAAGGAATTGAAAGACTTTCCTGTAAACTATTTATAATTCTCTTATTTCAAAACTTATGTTGAGTTACTTTGAGTATTTGTATTTTTTTTTAACCAGAGGTGGTTTTTGACATATATTTCATTTTCAAAAATCCAAACTTTCATAAAATATATGCTACTTTCCCTAAAACACCTCCCACATGCTGAATTGAATCCTTAATATGAGTAAATTAGGTAATGAACAAAAACATTAGCTTATCTGATGCTGGTTCTTCAAGTTTGTGCAACTAATTGAGGACTTTATTGTATTTCAGAATTCCTTTTTTATTATGTGCAAATGTAAGAATGAAACAACCACAGATACTAATAAGAAAAAAGTATCATTCTCAAGATAAAACTGAAACAAAGTAGAATATAAAGCAGGATACCTAGAAGTATTTCACTGAAATTGTAACTTTGGCAAGGTCTTATTAGAGATTTATGATATTTCTGGTTCTCATGGAATAGAAACCTCTTTATTCTATGTAAGTCTGTTTTTCATCCTACTGACATTCAGAATACATACATATTTTCAAGAAGGCATTATACACAAAGGTAGGAACTGTCTTTATTATGAATAACACTACAGTGAACATCTTTATATATAAATTGTGGACTGCATCTCTGATTATTTCGACTTGTCTAGTGTCATACTGTCTGCACTACGGATAACATTGCTGTGAATATTTTTATACATAACTGTTTGACAGCACCTATCTTTATGGTAAATTACTTCAAGTGAGATTACTGGATGAAATTGAATAAATGACATGAAAGTTTGGGTTATTTATGCATATTTGTAGTCAGTTCCACTGGCAGCGACAGGTGAGAATGGATGTTGGCAATCTTGAAGGGACTTTTATACCTTAAGATTATTTTACAATTGATTGGCAAATAAATATTTTCTTGTATTTGCCTTTCTTTTCTTTAATCAAGCTTGACTACTATTTTACATATTGATGAGCTATTTGTATATATTTTCATAATTCTGTTGTAAAATTTATCTTATTTTTATTAATCTGTATTTATTACAAAAGATGAAACTTTCATATTTATTACCAATATTTAATCCAATTATTTGTTTTTTAACAATTGTATAAAATTAAAATTATACTAGCATGACTTTCTCTTTTGAATTTCTATGTACCTGGCATTTTCCTTAAACAGCCCCAGGTTTCTTCTGCGTTGGATCAGCAAGGGGTTAAAATTATTAAAACATGTCTTCAAAAGGGAGAGCTGTTCAAATTTCATTACCTATACCTGGATTTTTTATTCTTCAATGAGATAGGCAGCGATACTTTGCAGCAAGAAAGACAGGATTGTCAAGAGAGAATTCTAGAGAATTCTTTATCTTATATTTGACACTGAATTATAAGGCTCTACATAAGGGGCATGGTGTCTACAAAATGAAGATAAAGAAGAAGGCTGCACAGGGCCAGCTATGCAATCTACAGAATGAAAATGCAGAGTCCCTTGATCAAAAGTCATTACAAATATCAAGACAGTGACAACAGGGAATTAAACCAAGTGTGGGGCCCTCTACAACTGCACGGGTTATGTGCCAGTGAAGCCAGCCTTGATTCTGCCTTCTCTGATCTTGTTGGGTTGTGGAGAGAAGGAACATAAAATACAGGGAAGGCAGTTTGTCAGAGGTGTGCCACCCTCACCTCCCTCTGCCTTGAAGGTGTGCCACCCTCACCTCCCTCTGCCTTGAAGTACAGTGCTTGCTTTGTAGGCTTAGGGAAATTCCTAAGGGGATTACCCTCCCCCACTTACATTCACATTTGGAATTAGGGATAGAAATGTTCCTTACCTGGCTCCCTAACAAGGCCTGAAATGAGGTCACATCAAGGGAAACTCAACTCACAGCTCAGTCAGGTGGAGTAAGCCTTCAGTAAAACTCCTAGCATCTATTTTTGTGTCAACAGGAACTCTTCACGCCCCCAAGGGGAGCAAAGAAATGAGCTCAGAGTCAGCATGATGGCCAGGGTATCAACTGCATCTGGGGAAAGTAGTCCTAAGCAAAGGAGTGAGTGAAGGAGGAGAAAGCCAGGCAAAGCTGCCCTGTCTCACAACCCTTCAGTGGTGGTGAAGCATCCAGCAGCTGTATTTAACTGATGCCTATGGAGTGATCATCAGAGAGAAGGAAAAAAATGCTGGTTACAATAATTTCTGACACAAATACATAACAACTTGTTTAACAAATAAGTGATAATGGAAAAATAAATCAACATCCTTGCAAAAACTTTAGGATGTAACTTCTGAATAATACAGTAGTTGCAACTCTTTTGGTTAAAAGTTCTCTTTGCTGGGGCGCCTGGGTGGCTCAGTCGTTAAGCGTCTGCCTTCGGCTCAGGTTATGATTCCAGGTCCTGGGATCGAGCCCCGCATCGGGCTCCCTGCTCGGTGGGAAGCCTGCTTCTCCCTCTCCCACTCCCCCTGCTTGTGTTCCCTCTCTCGCTGTGTCTCTCTCTGTCAAATAAATAAAATCTTTAAAAAAAAAAAAAGTTCTCTTTGCTATTAGTAATGTCAGATGACAACTCCCCAAACAGAACACCAAAGTAAAGTGTTGATCAAGGAAAGCTCAGTTAATTAACTTAGAGTAAGGGAGAGCATCAACTTAAGAGATGGTTAAGTTCTTTAAGCGGGAAGATGGGAAATAGTTATTGCTAGGGTTTAAGGTTTCAGTGGCTGAAGTCAGGTGGTTAGTGCCCGAATCTGATTTGGACTGGGTACAGTTTTTGATATAATGGTTTAGGATCTGTGGACAAATCAAGGTAAGTGTCTTAGAAAAGTGTTTCGGAGTTACCAGTTTTCAGACGAGTGACCTCTTTGCCCATTAGAGCAATCTATTGTCCTGACAAGGCTACCTCCCTAAATAAACAAAGCTGTTGTCCTGGGAAAAGACTGAGCACATTCCTTTTATTTTTTATTCAGTTTTTAAAAAGATTTTATTTATTTATTTGCAAGAGAGCGAGAGAGCACGCTAGCTTGGGGAAGGGGCAGAGGGAGAAGCAGACTTACTGCTGAGCAGAGAGAGCCCACAAGGGGCTCAATCCCAGGACCCTGAGATCATGACCTGAGCCACCCAGGTGCCCCAAAGACATTCTTTTTAGATAATTGAATTAAGGAGAAGATCCTGAAGCAAACAATGGAGTTATTTACTTGTTTATATCTTTAGCTTCCTGGGAAAGAATTTTCCAGAATAAATAATAAAGTGATGCTGATGGAGGCAGCCTTCATTTTTAGTCCAGACAGTTAAGTTTTGAGGCTGCAGGTAATCTCAGTCCTCACTAGACTCACAAACATAAAGTCAAAAGCAGCTTCTAAAGAGAGTAAGTTTTACCTCTCATGATCTAGTAAGAGCAACAGACACTTTTAAAGTAGTTGTCAACTGTCATTAACATGGCCAGACCTGGGCAAAATTTTAAATAAATTATAAAGTTCTACTACCTCTTATAGTAAATTTGTAATCTTATTTCTCCTCAACCTCTTAAATTTCCACTTCTGTTTCAGTTGTACAATTTTCCTCATCCACCAAATTCTTAAATACTCCTTTCCCAAGGTTTTCCTGTAAGAAACTGAATAGAAGTCAATAAACTTCCCTTGAAATTAGAACTCCTTGCTCTCAGAATATTTATTTGGTAGTTGTTGTACTGCTTTAATAAACACTTCAGAAAAATATCCACACCCCCTCATAGAATTCCTTAGTAATATGTAGCATATTTTCTAGATATATTTATTAATTGCATAATGGATTGAATAGTAACTTCCTTCAATATTTTTAAGTTTGGATTTGCTCCCTTCAGTTATCAGTTGGCTTAAATAAAATAATTTAATTGTTGTTTTCAAACCAAGGAAGATCGGATTAAATAATCATAGCTCATCAATCACTTTTCTGTTGTGATTTAGTGTAATGTGAGAAAACATGGGACTGAGAGTGAGAAAATCTTGGTTTTAGTCTTGATTCTGCCACCAACTGCAGAACTCCATATATCACTTAATTACCCTAAATTTCAGTTTATTTATTCAATTAATTGAAGAATTATACTAACGGGTTTCTAAAATTAATGCCAGCTCAGTCTTCTCTGATGGATGATCCTAAGTTGTATAGCATCTCCCATGTGAGCTCCTTAGAAAAGTCTGTTTTCTTACCTTCATTTATCAATCATTTGTGCTAAATCTGAAAGGTCATTCATCACACATTGCTGGTTTATCATAGTTATTTCTGTACATTTGTTTAAAGTGTCTACAATAAGCATTTTATAGCAATTCATGAGTTTTTAGAATATTCTAGAAAACATAGGAAGACTCATTTGCCAAGAGCACATTTAGGAACTTACTGAAATAATGAAGATAATTTGGGAGCCAGAGAGGGACTGTTGATTAACTCTTCAGATTTACTACTTTGTTTCTTAGCTCCAACTCAGTAAACATAGTCTATTACAGAAAGATACCTATTTTCTAAAGTGGTGACAATTGGGGATTGAGGGAGGAGTTCGTTAATTCCAAATATTACTCTGACTCTCAGGCATGGCTCCGTGAAAATGACATTGCACTGATTTAAAATGCTCTTATAAAATCTTAAGGTAACCGATATTTAAATGGTAAAAGATACCTACCTTCTACATCACCACAAATGGTAATAGTAAACATAATAAAATAAAAATTTCAAAACAGAAGTAAAATTAAGTTTTAGATCCTCTTTATTCTACTACAGCTGAGTTTCAAATCAGGAGCAATAAAAAGGGGAGAGCTTTATTGCTACCCACTGTTCTACCCTCCTGGACCATGTTTCATTTTCTCTTTATACACTTCATCTGTCTTTGCCCTATGTTGGGAGGAAAAGAACTGAATAGAATTGAACTTCCTATGCTATCTAAGGAAACTCACTGGGGCATATAGACCTAATGTCTACATATATAAGGTATGATAAACTATTTTTTTTATTTTTTTAAGATTTATTTATTTATCTGAGAGAGAGAGAGAAAGAAAGCAAGCACACATAGGGAGAAGGAGAAGCAGACTCCCCACTGAGCAGGGAGCCCCATGCAGGGCTCGATCCCTGGACACCAGGATCATGACCTGAGCCAAAGGCAGATGCTTAAGCAACTGAGCCACCCAGGTGCCCCAGTATGATAAACTAATTTATAAAAAGGAGCTTCATGCATGTGCATCTAACTCTACCTCTTGTACTTTCTGCACCTAGACCCCCCTCATAGTTGCCACCTGGATCACGGTGAGGTGGTAGTTAATAGGCAAGGAGAGAGATAGGTCTGCTCCTGCAGTGGCAACACCCAACGGGCTAGTCTGGTGGTTGCTTTTGAGTCCTCTGAGCTCCTGGTGACCACAAACATTTTCAGATTTGCCCCATTCTCTGGTGCCAATTCTGTCTTTTTGCAGCAATAATCTTCAGGCATTCTCAGTGGTCATTTTCTTCTTTAATTCTCTTTCAACTATTTTGGACTTCCAAGGGTTCTCATAATATGTGGGTCAATGAACTACATCCTTGTCTTTTTTTTGCTGTAATATTGGATTTGTTGCCATTTCTTAAACCATTTTTAGGGACCAGGAACGTAAGGGAGACAGGCTGTAACATGTTCAATCCATCATCTTGCAACTGTGGTAATCAGATAGGTAGATATAAAGTGAAAATGGCAAGCTGAAAAGCAAATAAGCATGCAGAGAAATTATTTGTAGTAATATACAAAAACCCTGAGTTAAGGCAACAGACTTTGAGCACAGGAATGACAAGAAAAGGGGTGCTGCAGAGCAGATGGATGTGTGGGTATGTGCTGGGTATGGTACTCCCATACCTCACAACACCCGAAATCACAATTTCACCCAAATGAGGGGATAAAGATCTTAAACAGCCTTAAGAAAAAATAATTTTATACATAATGAATGATTTCATAAAGAACATCAAGTATAAACCCCAAAATGTCTTCTTGCTCTCTGATCATCTATGGTTGAAATTAACATCCTAGACACACTCTGTAGTGGCTGCCTACCCAAGCATTTCACCTCTTGTGTTTTCTTCCTCCTTTAAAGTTGTTCTGATTGCACACTGGCATCTAAGTAAGTGTAAAAACAAAGGATTTGGGTGGACTGTATTAAAGGGGAAGGGGCTATGTATTCTCCACAAGACTCTGCCTTATTTTATCTCAATTAGTTCGGATTATCTTGATATTTATTGCAGTGGGCAAAAATAACCCAAATAGGTTATTGGAGGTTTTCAAAACAAAGATAGCCAGCTTGTTTAAATAAATAGTAAATAGATAGGTAGATAGATAGATAGATAGATAGATAGATAGATAGATAGACAGATAGATGATAGATAGATAGATGATAGATGATAGATAGATAGATAGATAGATAGATAGATAGATAGATAGATAAAAGAATATTTGAATTTGTTACAAGGTCAGTATTATATCTATACCTATTTCTGCATCTATATCTATACATTTACTTGGTTTCCATACACAGACCTACCTCATATGACTGTTCAATTATCTTTTTATTTTTCACATAATAATTATGGAAAATCTATACAACTTTTGAGAAAATGGCTTATATTTTGTTTTCAGAATTAAACATTTTTTACATCCTCCTCCTCCAACATACTACATAGATGTTCTAAAGGAAATCATATATTGAGATGGTTTCAAGCAGAGATGCACTCATCAATTTACTCAACACAACTTCCAGTTAGAAAATGTCATAAAGGGGGCGCCTGTGTGGCTCAGTTGGTTAAGCGACTGCCTTCAGCTCAGGTCATGATCCTGGAGTCCCAGGATCGAGTCCCGCATCGGGCTCCCTGCTCGGCAGGGGGTCTGCTTCTCCCTCTGACCCTCCCCCCTCTCATGTGCTCTCTCTCTCTGTCTCATTCTCTCTCTCAAATAAATAAATAAATAAAATCTTAAAAAATATATATTAAAAAAAAGAAAATGTCATAAAGAATAAAATGGGAACTTAGGCAGTATGTTTGGTTGAACAAAGAAGGTTTTGCTTTGAATTTCATGCTAAAAAAGAGTGATGAAAAGTCAATGTTTTTTAGGATTCTTCAGTGCCGTGAATGACCTATTTCCACATATTTTGAGGAGCTCTGGTGTTTAGCCTGTATTTTGCCCTAAAGACTTTTTTTCTGTTCTGTAACTTATTTCTAAGTGCAATTTAAGTGACAAATAAACATGCAACCCCCAAAAGTATAAAGATGTATTGTTAAAAGTCTCTTTCCATACTTCTCCATCAACCTCCATCCCATATTGTGAATATCGTTAAAGTACATTTTTCAAAAGGTTGTAAACAAACAAGTGTCAAAGATTTTACTCAGTTCAATAATAGGGGAACCAGTAAGATGTTAAACGAAGTTCAAAACGGATTTCAAGAAATGAAGATTTATGTCATCTGTCAGTCACAGTAACGCTGAAAATAATTTGCAACTAGATACAAAACTGATTAATGTCACGTATGGCAATCAACTCTAACATATGCAGTTACTTTTTCTTCTAGATAGATAGAATTTCTACATTGCCATTGAACAAGGATCAGCTGTAGTGCTCCCATTCAAGAAATTATTTCATTAATACCAGTTTTCTACAAGTTAACCTCTGCCCTTACAGAGCTGTCAAGTATGCTAATCAACAGCAAACAGATAGTTTAATGAAGACAACCACTCCCAGAAAACAAGCTAATCCTCAGTCATGTTACCTTCCCTACTCAGTGCTCAGCATTAGACTGATGGGACATCAAGCAATCTCTGTAGCCTATGTCCACGTCTTGGATAATTTTTTTTAAAAGTGTCCATGCTCAAGTGGGCATGCAGGTTGGGGCAGATCAAGGCAAGGCGGTATTAGGATTATTCCACCAAAAGGCAGAAAGAGTTCGTATTCAAGTTCTGCCACCTAATAGAGTATTTTTGAGACAGTAGCATGACAGACAGTTTAAAAGCAAGCTGTTTCAAGAGAACTTCTTTTATCTATCCATTTAACATACGATGCAGAGGCCTGGAGAATGTGGTTGCTGAATTTTACCTAAGGTACATTCCAACAAAGAGAAATGGAGTAATATCCACCGCCACCTACAGACCTGGTAGATTAATGGGGTGACAGGAGACAGAGCAGAAGAGTCAGGGAGTCAGGTATATGGAGTGGGGGATACATTTCTTTCATTTAGAGGAATGCCAAGACCCCAGAAGCTTCTGCCAATTTTTCTTCAGGTGTCCTGGCAGGGTGAGCATGGTAGGACAGCTCAGATGTCCCCAAGGACAGCCGTGTAGAAAAACCTTGGTTGTACAATATAGTCAGGCACAGAGAGGGCTTGTATCCGTTTCACTCAGTGCTGCCTTGCAATTTTCGTGGACAGTGGTGGGATCTGGAAGTTCTTGCATGCAGGTAAGAAATTTCTGTAACTGTACCTTGGCCTGGGGCAGTTTGGGATTCACACTCAGATCCCAGCTGGCTCCACAAACAGGGAGGGCCAGGATGTGTTCACTTTCTCAAGGATGGCTGCCAGCACCTTAACTAAACTGAGAGAGGATTTTTCCTAGCCACGGATTTCAGCAGAAGCGGGTGGCGGGTGGCTTAGCAGGAGAGGCTACGTATGACCACTCACACAACAGCAGCTGATACTTCAGAGGGAAAGCCAGGGATGGAGGGGTGGGGATGAAGGTAGGGGGATACTACAGGACTCAGAGACCTTTATCTCTTTCCCAAAGACCAGGCCCTGGAAGCAATACCCCACCTCCTTGCACCCAGATACCATTGGGGAGAGAGCAGGTGAGTGAGAGTAAGCTCTGAAATTTTATCCAATATTGCCTTACTGGGGGCGCCTGGGTGGCTCAGTTGTTAAGCGTCTGCCTTCAGCTCAGGTCATGATCCCAGGGTCCTGGGATCGAGCCCCGCATCGGGCTCCCTACTCAGCAGGAAGCCTGCTTCTCCCTCTCCCACTCCCCCTGCTTGTGTTCCCTCTCTTGCTGTGTCTCTCTCTGTCAAATAAATAAATCTTTAAACAAACAAAAAAAAACAATATTGCCTTACTGGTCACCTAAAAAGATTTAAATATAATTCAAACTAATCTTACTGGATTAGAGTTTTTTTTGTTTGTTTGTTTTGTTTGTTTGTTGTTGTTTCTGTCCTGGCTTATTTGGGTAGAATCATGTGATAAAAATCAGATAGCTATGGAAATTAATCTATATTTCCTTATATGACTGAATTAATCTATATTTCCTTATATGGCTGAAATTAATTTATATTTCCTTGTATATTCCTTATATTTACTGAAGTAAATATGCAATCTTGCTACTAATCTATTCTTTGCATATTTCTTGAAAACACATGAAGAAAGGAAGAACGGGAAAGGAAAGAAGCAAACAAAGTTCTGAGCACTTTTATTTACTGGGACTGGGTGGGAGATGGTCATCCTGTTTGAGAACCTTTGCACAAAAATCCTGTTCCTTCAAACTGAGTAATCTTCATGCCCTCTTCATTTGAGCAGTAAAAGCTTGGAACCATACCAGAGTTCCCCCTGAAGTGTGAGGAGAAATAAGAGAAGGGGCTGCTCTACCTGGGTTCTTGTCTGGTATTCCCAAATGGGGCCCAGATGCAGAAGCCCCAAGGATGGCGTGAGGGAGCAGTAGAGGGACCCCAGACATGCTGGCAGAAGGGGAGGTGGCCCTCTGAATGTTGCGCTCTTGGGAAATGCTGAGGTTTTCAACTTACTCCATTGTGGCTCAACTAGGCAAATACTTTGTTAAAAGCTGTGGGCTGGGGCGCCTGGGTGGCTCAGTTGGTTAAGAGACTGCCTTCGGCTCAGGTCATGATCCTGGAGTCCCTGGATCGAGTCCCGCGTTGGGCTCCCTGCTCGGCAGGGAGTCTGCTTCTCCCTCTGACCCTCCTCCCTCTCATGCTCTCTGTCTCTCATTCTCTCTCTCTCAAATAAATAAATAAAATCTTAAAAAAAAAAAAAAAGCTGTGGGCTGGATCACTGGTAAGGGCTTAGAGAGATAGAGCTGCTTCCCTGAGGGAGCCTCCACCCAAGCCATCTGTAGGGGCCGCCTGCGCCAAGCAGAGATGAGCCGCTCACCAGTGGCGACAGCATGTGAGAAGAGGTGCAAAGTCCACCAGCAATGTAGGACAACCCAGATACAGGGGCACAAATGCGGAATTTTATTTTATTTTATTTTTTTATTATAACGCCATTTCTTTTTTTTACTTTACAATGGTGATTCTTTTTTTTTTTTAATTTTATTATGTTATGTTAGTCACCATACAATACATCATTAGTTTTTGATGTGGTGATCCACGATCCATTGTTTTCGTATAACACCCAGCGCTCCTTGCAGTACGTGCCCTCCTTAATACCCATCACCAGGCTAACCAATCCCCCCTCCCCCCTCCCCTCTAAAACCCTGTTTATCTCTCAGAGTCCATAGTCTCTCATGGTTCATCTCTCCCTCCAATTCCCCCCACCTCATTTTTCCCTTCCTTCTCCTAATGTCCTCCATGTTATTCCTTATGTTCCACAAATAAGTGAAACCATATGATAATTGACTTTCTCTGCTTGACTTATTTCACTTAGCATAATCTCCTCCAGTCCCATCCATGTTGATGTAAAAGTTGAGTATTCATCCTTTCTGATGGCTGAGTAATAGTCCATTGTATATATGGACCACATCTTCTTTATCCATTCATCTGTTGAAGGGCATCTCGGCTCTTTCCACAGTTTGGCTATTGCGGACATTGCTGCTATGAACATTGGGGTGCATATGGCCCTTCTATTCACTACATCTGTGTCTTTGGGGTAAAAACCCAGGAGCGAGTGCAATTGCTGGGTCATAGGGTAGCTCTATTTTTAACTTTTTGAGGAACCTCCACACTGTTTTCCAAAGTGGCTGTACCAACTTGCATTCCCACCAACAGTGTAAGAGGGTTCCCCTTTCTCCACAACCTCTCCAACATTTGTTGTTTCTTTCCTTGTCCATTTTTGCCATTCTAACTGGTGTAAGGTGGTATCTCAATGTGGTTTTGATTTGGATTTCCCTGATGGCTAATGGTGATGAACATGTTTTCATGTGTCTGTTAGCCATTTGTATGTCTTCTTCAGAGAAGTGTCTTTTCATATCTTCTGCCCACTTTTTGACTTGATTATTTGTTTTTTTGGGTGTTGAGTTTGAGAAGTTCTTTATAGATCTTGGATATCATCCCTTTGTCTCTAGTGTCATTTGCAAATATCTTCTCCCATTCTGTGGGTTGCCTCTTTGTTTTGTTGACTATTTCCTTTGCTGTGCAGAAGCTTTTTATCTTGATGAAGTCCCCAAAGTTCATTTTTGCTTTTGTTTCACTAGGTTTGGGAGATGTATCTTGAAAGAAGTTGCTGTGGCCAATGTCAAAGAGGTTATTGCCTATGTTCTCCTCTAGGATTTTGATGGATTCCTGTCTCACATTGAGATCTTTCATCCACTTTGAGTTTATCTTTGTGAATGGTGTTAGAGAATGGTCGAGTTTCATTCTTTTGCATGTGGCTGTCCAATTTTCCCAGCACCATTTATTGAAGAGACTGTCTTTTTTCCATTGCATGTTTTTTCCTGCTTTGTCAAAGATTATTTGACCATAGAGTTCAGGGTCCATATCCGGGTTTTCTATTCTGTTCCATTGGTCTATATGTCTGTTTTTGTGCCAGTACCATGCTGTCTTGGTGATCACAGCTTTTTAATATAGCTTGAAATCGGGCAACGTGATGCCCCCAGCCTTGTTTTTCTTTTTCAACATTTCCTTGGTGGTTTGGGGTCTTTTCTGATTCCATACAAATTTTAGGATTGTTTGTTCCAGGACTTTGAAAAATGTCATTGGAATTTTGATCGGGATGGCATTGAAGCTATAGATTGCTCTGGGTAGCATAGACATTTTAACAATGTTTATTCCTCCGATCCATGAGCATGGAATCTTTTTCCATCTTTTTGTGTCTTCTTCAATATCTTTCATGAGTGTTCTGTAGTTCCTAGAATATAGATCCTTTACCTCTTTGGTTAGGTTTATTCCGAGGTGTCTTATGGTTTTTGGTGCTATTGTAAATGGAATCATTTCTCTAATTTCTCTTTCTACAGTTGCGTTGTTAGTGTATAAGAAAGCAACTGGTTTCTGTGCATTGATTTTGTATCCTGCCACATTACTGAATTGCTGGATGAGTTCTAGTAAACAAATGGGGAATTTTAAACCAGAATAAGACTGAACCACAGGCCTGAATTAAATGAGAAATTGATCACTGCATTCATAGAAATTAAACCCAGAAATGACTAAATTCAATTGACCACAAGAAGCAAGCAAGTAGCTCTGAATTGGAGTTTAAGAAATAAAGAAAAAACTTTTTTTTTTTTCATACCCAAGTTTACCAGGGTTGTAACTATTAGATATCTATACATGTGTGTGATTTATTAAAGTAGATAAAATAAAACCTACCTTCCATCTAATTCAGCTGCTTACATGATTACAGCCAAACCTGTGTGTGTGATAATTTTCACAAACATGAGAATGTGGTGAGGGAGCCAAAACTCATTGTTGTATCACTATCTGCCAAATATTTTCATTTAGAGAAAAATTTTTCTTTAATTCTGATGCACAGTAGTGTGTGACAAACACTGGCTACAAACAAAATAACAACAACAAAATCCCTACTATACCTGAGAGATAATTGTGTTTGTGCAAAACCGTAAGAAAGCCCAGCATCTCCCTGAGAACAGAGATGACAGTAATGAGAGAGAAAGAGAAAGAAAAAGAGAGAGAGGGTAATTTAACATTTAGAACAGAGCAGCATGGAGCTAAGAGTTAAAATTTGATTGACTGAAGATCATGCCTAAAACTTTGAAAATTAATACCCCAGAGTGTTATTTTTATTTTTATTTTTTAAAGATTTTATTTATTTTATTTGAGAGAGAGAGAATGAGAGAGAGAGAACACATGAGAGGGATAGGGTCAGAGGACGAAGCAGACTCCCTGCCGAGCAGGGAGCCCGATACGGGACTCGATCCAGGGACTCCAGGATCATGACCTGAGCCGAAGGCAGTCGCTTAACCAACTGAGCCACCCAGGCACCCCCCAGAGTGTTATTTTTTATTATGCCTTGAAATGCTGTTTCTTTAAATCACAAAAATATATAAACAAAAAAATTCCCTTTTCAACTGCTGCAAGTAGCTGATAAGAATGGAATTTCTCTTCCCACATGTGGTAGGACATCTTGCTTTAGTAGAAATGTAAATTTCTACTTTGTGTAAATTGAGTCATAATTTGTTTTATTGTGTTAAATTACACATAACATAAAATTTATCATTTTAAAGTGTACAATTCAGTGACAACCAGTACATTTGCGATGTTGTATATCCGTCATCTCTATCTGGTTCTGGAACTTTTTCACCACTGCAGAGGGAAAACCTCACACCCCATAAGCAATTATTCCCCATTCTCTCACCCCATGGAAACTACTCATCCACCTTCTGTCCTTATGGGCTTGTCTATTCAAGATATTTCATATATATTGAATCTTACAGTATTATGTCCTTTTGTGTCTGGATTCTTTTACTTAGCATACTGTTTTTGATGTTCATCTATGTTGTAGTATAGGTCAGTACCCCATTCCTTTTTTTGGCTGAATAATATTGCATTGCATGGATATACACATTTTGTTCATCCATTCATCCATTGACCAACATTTGGATTATTTCCATCTTATGGCTATTGTGAATAGGGCCATTATAAATGTTTGTGTACCAGTTTTTGTTGTTTGTGTTTGAGTACCTGTTGAATTCTCTTGAATAAAAACCCAGGAGAAGAATGGCTTACTAACATGATAATTCTATGTTTAGTGTATTAAGAAACTACAAACTGTTTTCCACATTTTACATTCCTACCAGCAATGCATGAGGGTTCTAATTTCTCCATATTTTCACCAACACTTGTTTATTTCTTTTTATTATGATCATCTAACTGGATGTAAAGTGTTATTTCAGTGTGGTTTTGACTTGCATCATCCTAGTAATTAATGATGCTGAAAATCTTTTAGTGTGCTTATTATCCATTGGATATCTTCTTTGGACAAGAGTCTATTTAAGTCCTTTGTCTGTATTTTCAGTTGGAATGTTTGTATTTTCATTGTTACATCATACAATTTTAAACAATGAAAGGAAATTTGAAATCATCTTGACAAAAACACTCCAGTGTTTTTAGTGGAAACCCCCAGATGCCAGCCAAAAACAGGTCACTCCAGACTCAGGCCTTTTAAGACAAGGTGAACACAGGGCCAAGAAATGGGAGCTACTGAGACACCAACACTCCATATTTGCACACTAAATGGAAAAGCAGCTCTTCCCAATTTAAGTCCCTTACCACAGAAGACTGACAAATCCTGGCTCTCTGCCCACAATCCCCTCAAGGCTGTGTGATCTGTATGTCATGAAAAAAAATCTGCTGCCTTCAGCAGCTGGTGGCAGGAAGGAGAATGGTTCCTTCTACACAGGAGCCATGGGAGCTCTAGTCTTGTAAATGAGGAAACAAAGACAACGGAAAGTTAAATGACATGACCTAAATTCACCCAGTTATTATTGAACCTGGGACTCAGATGTAGTGTCCTTTCCCCTATGCCTTCAAGCTGTTCCTAGCCATGGTCTTTTGTATGCTGCTACATCATAAAACCAACAAAGGTTTTTAAGATAGCTGACTGGGATGAGGAGGATAATATTGAAAGAATGATGACTACCTGAGGCAATCTTAAAAACTTTAGAATTACAAACACATATTTTGACTTAGAAACAAGATTTCAGGTTTAATTAAGGAATTAAAGAAATACATATAAAACAAAACATCCAGATCCTTCAAATATGTAAAATATGTAGTTTGAGTCTCATTTTGGGATGTAGATAATTACCAAAGAAAATGCAAATTGTAAATGGATTTTAATGAAGCCAACCTAAATACAGTTTAAAATATCTAACAACATAAAATGAAAGGAGAGATCGATTTATGTTATAACATATATACTATTAAATATTAGAATTTATTCATTCTTGTGACCTATATAATACACCCTCAAGCCTTTTTGGTTAGTTATTTTTTTAATTTTAATTAGTGATAACGCATGAAAGAAAGACACAAAATAAATGAAAAGCTTAAATTCACTGTTTGAAAAATGGTTGATCATTCTCCAGAGACCAGACTTCTTTTGGCAAGATATGAGTAGAGTGCAGGGAGGCCAGGCCTGTCCCACTCAGGGCTCTAAAGCCAACTTTGCTCCTCTGTATCAATCAGAGTGTGTGGAGAACATCAGAAAGAGAAGGCCAAAGGTCTAAAGCCACTGAGATGGGAGATAAAAGATGGACCTAATCAGATGCTTAGATGGTCCTAGGACCAAAGCATGAATTTAGGACGAAAGCACACAGCTATTTCAGACACAGCAAATAGAACAGAGCATGACCTTCAGAGTGGGGAGAGAATGCACCAAACCCAAAATTTCTCAGAGGTCAGGGATTATAGATGAAGGACCATTGATAAAAATATGGACAGAAGTAAATTGCCTTAGTGCTTTGTGACCTGAGAAGTATATTTGCCCTGCTATTCTTTCCTGTGTGAGAGAGAACATCCTTTATCTCAGCTACCAAAAAGCATTCTAACATTTTCTCCTGGAATCTCCATTCAATTTTTTTTCCATTCAGTTTTTTTTTTTTATAACCTTAACATAACCAACATTTGTTGTTCCATTTATATTAATGGATTATCAAGCCATTATTCTTCATCTTGGACTTTTTAAAGATTTTATTTATTTATTTATTTTAGAGAGAGAGTGAGCGTGCATGTGTGCCCATGTGAGTGGGGGGAGGGGCAGAGAGAGAGGGGGAGAGAGAATCCCAAGCAGGCTCTACACCCAACACAGAGTTCAATCTCATGACCCTGAGATCATGACCTGAGCTGAAACCAAGAGTCGGACATTCAACCAACCGAGTCACCCAGGCGCCCCCATCTTGGACTTTTTAATAACATGGACAGTTAAGTAGAATTTGGGGACTATTTCAATATTCCTAGTTGGTTCTTTCCCTTTAGTGGAGAGGGGCATAGTGGAGCAGCAAGAGAAGCTATAGAGACAGCTACACGTGAGCTGGAATGCATTGGGAATCACATTTCTTCAGGTTAGATAGGTAATTTGCCTTGAAGACAAGGGAGTGAACTATGTAGGAACTCAATTTTCATTGGACTCTTATAAATTTCTCACTGTAGATAATGCAGACCATTAGTTCTAAACAATAGGCTATACTTCCTAAATATAAAATATGTTTTCATTTGATATCTGGCAAAATTAAAGCAAAGCCATGCATTTGGTTGCAGTAATTAAAATATAGATATAATTATTTTGCTATGGAGAGTGATATAATTCATTCATATTATTCTATTCTACCTTCTCAGTCTTTTTTTTAATTTTTAGTTTTAAGTAGCTGTCATATGTCCAACTTATAGAGCCAACTCTAATTCACAGATATTCTCCCTGCCGCTTCTCCATTTGCCAGCTAAAATATAGTGCAGGGGAGAGGTATACAGAATATGCAATGCTGGGAGTAAGGTTTGTATGATGTGGCAATCTCTGTTCCTCAAAAAAATGATGTAGCAGATATAGCATGTTGTATACCTATATCCAATCTTTATATATTCCTTGGTAGATAGAAACACAATTTGTTCAGATAGAGACATGGGGCTACTGGCTATTTCATTGGACAACCCAGCATAAGTAATTATGATAATCCCATTGCCATTGCGAATAACTAGATTGACATAAAGCATGTGACAAAATATTGGCCAACAGATGGGAAGAGAACGTTGTTGGCAAATGAAATTGTTACTTCCCCCATTAGACAATGCCTTACCATAGAACTCTGACACTAAACTTATCATACAGTGAATAATAGTAACACCATGGCCCAGCAAGGATACTCCCTTATTACTGTGAGACTTTCTGTAAATGAGATAATGAATTTTGATTTGTGTGTCCTGTTATTTGCAGAAGAAGCATCATCACTCATATAAAGTATCTTCTAGATTATTTAATGAAGTTGTTAGAGGAAGTATTTTTTTAAACTTTGAAATTAGAAGGGGCCATTGTTTGAATTTTCATAAAGATAATTTTTGTATATAGTATATATATTTGAAAAAGGGTAGAGTACTTATGTAGTCATAACAATAATAGTGAAGATCAGAGTTGTGCATGTTTCATATTTGTTGTCTAAACTGAAATTCATCTTAAAATATTATGAAAAGGTAACACAAGTGAAACATATATGTTATTTTGAGGCAAATAAATTGAAATTAGAAGATGTTAATGAGATCAGATAGCTCATAAGTTGGGAAATATCTCAATCTTGGGTCTTCTTTTTTTTTTTCCCAACAAAATACTTCTTTTTAATTTAGATTGGTTGCCTCTGTAATTATCCTCTTTGTTAGTGGATTCCAAGAGGAAAATAAAACTGACCATTTAGATATTTGTATATGTAATGGTCTAGTTGTTTTTGTTTCCAACATATCACTAGCTATATTAAAAGCAGTACATTTTTGAGTCATATAGGGTGGAAAATGTCATATTGAAAAGAAGAATGATATCTGTTTTAATTATATTAAATATAATTCAGAAGAAAGGAATAATTGAAGTTAGTTTTCAGAAAATCTATGAAATAAAGGATATAAGTGTATGAAGTTACACGCAGTGAGTGACTCACAAAATTTCACAGCTAAGAAATTGAAGAGACCTAACATTTACTACTGTTAAAGGTAATTATTCAAACCATAGGTCTTAAAATATCTTCTATTAGTTGCAAATGTTTAAGTAGAATTTAGAAAGTGTGCTTAATAATGGGAACAACACATTTTGCTTTCATACCTTCTTGCATTCAGAGCGGGAACTGTTTCCACTTGCCTTTCAGGGGGAAAGAAAGCAACCTTTGAACAGTAGCAGAGGCTCCTTAGTTTAGGCATTTTGTTTTTAGACCCTGAAATAGCTTGATGAGGCAGACTTTGCATCTTCTTTTCTAAAGGTATTTAAATAAACATTTGATCATCTTTTGTCTGCAAAGTGTTTTCACGTGATGCCCTACACGACGATAATGCAACAGATTAAAAAAAAAACTCCTCAAAGTTTTTCCAAGCTTTATGATTCTTTTAAGTCATCTCTGCACCCAACATGGGGCTTGAACTCATGACCCCAAGATCAAGAATTGCATGTTCTTCTAACTGAGCCAGCCAGACACCCCCCAGGTTTTATGCTTTTATCATTTAACTGTATTATTATAATTTTAACGATCAGTATATTCAGACTATATTGGAATTTAAATATTTTAACCCTTCTGGTTTACCACTGAGAAGATTTACTAATTTAGTTCACAAAAAACAATTCTAAAATGCAAATGTGAGAATAACCCATGTGAGGGTGGATAGAAGAGGAACCGTTACTGTTAAGAAACTTATCTCCAGATATCACGAAGATAAAGCAGCACCCAACAAACATCTATAAAAAATAATAAGTAATTATAATAATTATTAGTTTTTATAACAAAAAATTTTATATACATATGTATATATTCATACTAGAAGAGTGAAAATGATATAATAGATGTCATCCATTAAGCTTTTATTTTGTGCTAGGCACCAGACTTAAGTTTTCTTTATGTGGTAGGTACCAAACTAAGGTTTTTGGTTATCTCATTAAATTTGTCTAGCAATCTGATGTGGTAGGTACTAATCTTATCCCTATTTTACAAGTAAATAAAATGGAGTTTAGAGCTAAACAACTCATTTACAATCATAAATAATAGCAGAAAAGTTGGAGTGATGGTTGGGGTGGCTTTATTTGTGTCCCTTCTCTTGGACATCACCATCCTGGTTTGGCCATTGTTCAGAAACAGTAGAAAACAGTAATTTCCCTTTTTCCTTTCATTTTTCTAATCATGCATACTAGAAAAGCAAGTCAGGACCCTGTGTGGAAAATAGGGGAAGATGGGGGTGGTGGTGGAGGGAGGAGTAGAAATCTCAAAATATATTTGAAGATTCCAGGATGAGTGGGAAATTTTGTTTCCCTTCCCATTCCCAGTCAAGAGAAAATGGCTCTGTAGGCACACCTGGCTGATAGGGCCAAAGATAACCTCCCAAAGATTTCTGTGCTCTAGAATGGCATGCAAGCTGGGAAGTCATTCCTGTGTCCTAAAACATTGCAAATAATTCATGAAAGAGTGGCTAACGTTAGACAAATAAAGGTGTATTTGAGCCGACATACTGTCCCCCACTTGACTTCTCATCTAATCAATGTTTTGATACCATGTAAGCAGCCATCATTCGGCATTCAGACAAGCTCCTAGGGGAAAAAAGACCCCAAACTGCCTGTGTTTAAGAATCTGCTTTTCTAAAGGAATGGGAGCTTAAATTATTAATTTGTATAAAAACAAAAATTTTATATTTGCATTCCTGAGTTCTGGATTCCCTAATATCTAATTACTCATTTAGTGTAATATCTGAAACTTGTAAGTTAATTTGTAATTTTTACAACACAATGATGATATATAACTGATACCTGTATACTGGTAGTCAATTTATGTGTCATTTCTGGGTTTGAAGATTAACTTAACATGTGATGTTTAATGTAAGTATACAGTTTTAAGTCAGAAATGTGATATTGTGGTTATAACATACAACAATGTGTGATTATATGGTTTACCACCTAGTGTAAGCTCCATGAGACTAATGAAAATGACTGTATCCTTAGCACCTAAGAAGGTCTCTGGTTGTCAATTAATATTGAGTGAATACATGTAAAAGTTAATATGCAGATCTATCTATTTACATATCTATCTCTATCTCTATCCATCTATCTATGTCTGTATCTATATACAAAAGTGGGCCAAAGATCTGGTCTAATAAGAAAAAAAAAATGTGAATGGAATAAACAAAGTTTTCCTTTGCTTCTTGTTTTACTTTCCTCTTGAAATGTCCTTAGGGATCAGAAAACTCACCTTGGGTCTTTGTTTAGGTAAAACAGTGTGCTTGACTCCTCTTGGAAGGAATGCAAATATAAAGTTTAGGCCCTTGGAATTTTGCTGGATGAAATGGACAAATAAATTAATTTCAATGAGTTAATAAGTTGTGGTTAATAAGTAGGTTTACATATTATAGTTCTCTAATGATTTCTGAAGATTGTTCCTAACAAAGCAATGTCTCTAATATATGAAAAATATGACTAGTGATAAAAATAACTAGGGCCAAAAAGGCTTTCAAGAGACCTTACAATCACTGTATATGGGCAATTTTCCCCACAGTCAGACACTTGTCTCAAACTAATAAAATAAAACATACATAAATTATTCTTATTGATATTTCAGCTAGTGGGCAGGTTCTGTTAACCAAAGCCCACCAACAAATTCCTTCCCCAATAACTCCTGAGGTTTGCAAACATGATTGTCAAAACATATCTCTTGCATTTCCCAAACTTTCCCAGCTTGCCTTTCACCGAGGAATAGATGAAATCATTTGTAGATGGAGGAGACTTCCTAAGCAGCTTTCATTTCTATTAGTGTAGGTCCACATTTTAGTAATTAAAATATTGGGCAAGGAATTGATATTTTTCAAATTTGGAAAAGATGTATGGAAAATATGTCTTTCATGTTATCTAAAAGTTGTACAATTATATATTATGCTTTGTTTTAAGATGTAAGCATTTAACCCAATGAGTATGCATCCACTGGTATAAATTAAACCTATAGAAGTGGCAGAGGAGAAATAAATGAAGACAAAGAACTCTTTCAAGGGCCAATTAGAGAAAAAGTTCAAAAGAGTAAGTTCCTCAGTGACATTGATTAAATCTGTCTCCCCAATAAAATCTTTGTGACACCTTATAACTATAAAGGAAGGGGCTTCTGTTTTAAGAAGGTATATTTACAACAGGTAAATAGCTTTTTAAGCTGTCTTTACATTTGCTTCCAAATCCAGTGTGGACAAAACAGAAGGAAATAGTGCTATAATACCATCTGAGTGATTTACGGTGGGCATAAGAAAAGGCTCTACTCACTGAAAGTTCATACACTCACTGATAAAGGGGTTGTATGACCAGGGTGAGAGATACATCTGGCCCTGCCCAGAAGTTGAGTGATGCAGTACATCATGAGTCTGGGTGTCACCAAATGAATGAATTGGCAGCTAGAATTAATACTGTGTGCTTTGAGGGGCGCCTGGGTGGCTCAGTTGGTTAAGTGTCTGCCTTTGGCTCAGGTCATGATCCCAGGGTCCTGGGATGGAGCCCCACATTGGGCTTCCTGCTCAGGGGGGAGCCTGCTTCTCCCTCTCCCTTTACCTGATGCTCCCCTGCTTGGGCTCTCTCTCTGTCAAATAAATAAATAAAATCTTAAAAAAGAATTACTGTGTGCTTTGAGCAGAGATTTGAGGCCAGAGGGGAAGAGCAACCATACTGGTCCTAATCTTATCATATTGATGCATAAATGCTAGATCTGGGTTTCTTAATTCAGTGTCCTAAAGCAACCATGGGTAAGCTTTAGGAAATCTATAAACACCTTGAAATTAAATATGCACCATTTTGTATGCATTTTTATAGGGGAAAAAAATCTATTTCACTGAATTTGCTGTATAGGCTACAGTCACAAACACAAGAAAAAAAGATTAAATATCACTCTTTTTAAATAACTTGAAAATTAGAGGAAAGGAAGATTTGCATGCTTTCAATATGTTGTAAACTATGAATAAAAAAAAAAATCTACCACAATTTCTGGCTCTTGTGTTCCATATTTTTTCCTTCCAAGCATACTCCCTATTCCACTAAAGAAATTGTGAGTTTGAAAAGCAGTTGAGTAAGTACAATCGCTCTCTTCCCTGCCTGTGGCCCCAGCCTCCCTCTCCCCACAGTTTGCCTTCATCAGGCTCTCTGTCCCAAGGCTATCGATCCCCTGTAAGTTCTACTGTGTTTTGTGTCCTCTCTGACCTCCTAACCTTTGTAGACACAGCCTTTTCTGCCTGAAATATTACTTGCACTTCTAGTCTCCAACTGATTAACCCTACTTGTCCTCCAGGATTCCTCTCTGGTGACCTTTGACCAGGACCCTGGGCAAAATTCTGTCAATGCACATATCAGGCTGCATTGAAATAACGGGCTTTTACAGTTGGTTTTTTTTTTTTTTTTTTCCATTACTGAATTGTAGAGTTCCTTGAAATCATTTAGAAATTTATTCCCCTCAGTAAGCTCACAAAGTCACACAGCATCTGGTACATAAAGGGTCAATAGTCTTTACTGAATGTAGATGGCTTAGGAAAAAAATGAGGTGTAGTGACCAAAAAGGTTCAATGAGTTTTCCTTTTTAGAGTGCATATATTTTTTTTAAAGATTTTTATTTATTTGAGAGAGAGAATGAGAGAGAGAGAGCATGAGAGGGGGGAGGGTTAGAGGGAGAAGCAGACTCCCTGCTGAGCAGGGAGCCCGATGTGGGACTCGATCCCGGGACTCCAGGATCATGACCTGAGCCGAAGGCAGTCGCCCAACCAACTGAGCCACCCAGGTGCCCCAGAGTGCATATATTTTTAAACAAAAGGAAATTATAAGCTAAAGGAATGAATGGAGCTGATTTCATGCAGAAAGAAACAAAGTAGAAAGATATCTGGTAATAATGGAACCTTCCTGAAGCCACTGAGTGATTAAATTCCTGTCACATACTTGACACCTTGAGACCTACTCTCTCTTGAATCATTAATCACATGTTCCATATGAAAATACCTTGCAATTCACAATTTTTGTAAACAGTGCAGTTGAAGTTCATAAGAAAGAGATGGAATTTCTATTTTGTCAGATAGCTAACCCAACAATATTCTATTCTCAAATTTGAACTTAGGCAAATTCCACCTACTTACTCTCCTAATTGTTTTCTTTCTTTTTCTGTGTATTTGTTTAAAATTATGTTATGTTAGTTACCATACAGTACATCATTAGTTTTTGATGTAGTGTTCCGTGATTCACGGTTTGCATATAACACCCAGTGCTCCATGAAATATGTGCCCTCCTTAATACCCATCACCGGGCTCCTAATTATTTTCTTTTTTTTTTTTTAAGGTTTTTTATTTATTTATTTATTTGAGAGAGAGAATGAGAGAGAGCACATGAGGGGGGGGGGTCAGAGGGAGAAGCAGACTCCCTGCTGAGCAGGGAGCCCGATGTGGGACTCGATCCCAGGACTCCAGGATCATGACCTGAGCCGAAGGCAGTCGCTTAACCAACTGAGCCACCCAGGTGCCCTCCTAATTATTTTCTTAAGCTCAGTGATTTTCAACTGGTTGTGTGGTCGAAACTGTGATGCTCCAACCACATGTCCCTTCAGAACTAGAGGATGTATAATACACTTGCTGATTGTGCCGCTGTCTGATAGCTTCCAACTGTGACCCTTTCCTCTGCTTGCTGCAGGGAGCCTGCTCACCCAAGTCTCACTCCGTCTCTGAGCGCAGCCAACAGTCAACGTGTGGTTAATGGAGAACTAGAGACTCTGCTGATCCCCACTACCTTGAGACCACTCAGAAGGACCATGGCCATTTCAGAGATTCCTGTGGGATAGAGCCACCTTTTCTACATTACCCAGTAGCCCAACTTTTCCATTTGCCCAAAGATGCTCCTTTTCTTCCCCTCTCACCACTTTCCTGCCTCAACAGGTACTAATTCTGAGAGTGTTTCCCAACAAACTCTGGCCCTTGTGTTGAGAATAGACTCTAATGGACAAAAATACAAGTATAGGAATTAGTTGGGAGACTACTGTGATCCTGGGAATCAATTTTGATCATAGGTAGTGCAAAATATTTGGATTTTGAATATATTTTGAAGTTAGAGACAACAAATTTCCTGACATACTGGATGTAGGTTGTAAGAGAAAGTGGGGATTCAAGGATGACTCCACTTATGTTGGCATAAGTACTGGAAAAATAGTGGGGCATGGCCTATATTTGGGACAGATATGGGGAGGGACAATCGAGAATCCATTCTGAAGTATGTTCAGTTTGAGAGGTCAACTAGACATCCACTAGAGATGTCAAGTTGACAACTAGATGTAAAGCTCTGCAATCTGATGGAGCACTATGGGTGGGAGATGTAACTTTAGAAGTTTTCTTCATATACTAATTTTTAAAGCCGTGAGCCTAGATGAGATCGCCAACAGGATGAGCAAAAAAAAGAGAAGACCAAAGTCTGAGACTGGAAATGCTCTAATTTAGAGACTGGAGAGAAGGGAAGGAACCAGCAAAGGAGACTGAGATGGAATGACCACTGAGGTAGGGTAAATACCAGAGAGAGTAAAGTCTTGGAAGAAATGTGGGGAAGTATAAAAAGGACAAGGGTATGGTCAACTACTTCAAATGCTAACTATAGATCAAGTCAATTGACTTTAGTTACTTTGGTAGTATCTTGATGATAACATTTTTAATCAGGTGATGAGGAAGAAAACATGATGAGAACATGTGAGGAGGGGAAAAAACACCTATTTTAGGTGTTTTATTACAAAGGGGAGCAGAGTAGTAGGAAAGTAGTTAGCAGAGAAAGTGGCATCAGAAAAAAAAATTTTTAAGAAGAAATAACAGTATATGTGTTTGTTGATGGGAATGATTCAATAGAGAGTAGGAAAGTGATGATGTAAGATAAAGACAGAATTATTTCTGGAGCAATGGCTTGCATTAAGCAAGAGAGAGTAGGGTCTACTATTGAAATGAAAACAGTGGCATTAAATGTGAGTATGACAATATAGTGAAGATAATAAATGTTTTTCATATTTCATATTTCATAAAGCCAATGTACGTATAAAGTGTTACTTGTGCTGAACTTACAAATTATCAGTTGAAGTAGTCTCTATAATTTTGTTAGGTAGAAAAATGTACAATATATTCAGATAAGCCAGCTGATTTTTAAAGCATAAAGTGAAAGAATTTTAAAGAGAATATTTGAAACTTTTTTGTCAGTATTATAATTTTAACACAGTTAAATGATAACCGATTTTCTTAGTATGCAATATGTTCAAAGCCAAACATTATATGCATCATTAGAAATATAATCGTGAACAAAGTATGTTTGTTCCTATATATTAATATAAGGCAAACACTATAAAGCACATGTTAATGGAGAAAAATTTGGAAAATATGCTTAGGAAAAATAAATATTGTTAAGGATGTTTTTCATTAATATTCAAAAATAGAACTCTAAAATGTTTTGTTTAAAGCTAGGCTTTAAACAAATAGTTAAAGTACTGTTATTCCCAAGGACATTTAGGAGATAATATATTGCAAAGAATGGAAATTTTATATCAAAACATATTAGAAAAAGTGGTTAGCAGCTTCCATATATCCTGATTTGACTAATTAGTTTTATGCAATCCATTGAAACATCAGCCAGATTACAGTAGCAAATCTGGTAGCATTAGATCATACTATTTAAAAATAGTAGCATCTGGCAACAATTAACCTAAGAGGAAATTTCCTTTTCCATTGTTATTACCCACATAAGTTTAAACTCAATTTATGCTAACATTTGTATTTATTCAAAGGCAGACTACATGTAAACATGCCCTTCTCTTCTAGCTCCTGTTCATGTGTTAAAAATTTTTATTTTAGTTATGATCTTTGCCCCATTTCCTCTTTGGGTTAAATTTTCTCCTTTATGGGTTTGCTGGAAAAAAAATCTCAACTACTGTGCTGTACACCAGAAGTGAATTACTAGCATTAAGTGAAGGGATATTTGTTGCAGCATAAATGCCCTATTTGTTAGACAAAGCAATCTGGTCATCCCAAGATCTACCTCTTCTGTCACCATAGAAAAGCTGGAGCTCTGAGAATGGGAATCAGGAGCTAATGCTTTATAGATGACATAAAACTTGCAGTTGGTTTTGACCCTTGCGATGTCAATCCATTTCCTCGTATAGATCAGCCCCAATCTGTTTGTGTGAGTTTCTGTAAGAATAACGGCCCCTTAAACCATTTCTTGGTCATTTACTCTTTGCCAAACATGCGGTACGATTGTTTCTGTAATTGCTAGTAAGCAAGGAAGAGTGGGCAACATTATGGTAAACTGATATGTCTAAAGTCTGAGAATTTTGTCTCCTATGAGGTCTCGGTGTGTAGAAGTTACACCTATCACTGCAAAAACAGAGATCTATCTATCTATCTATCATCTCTCTTCATATATATTTGATACCCCTGCTGAGGCACTTCCTCCAATCTCTTATTTTTAAGAATCCCTGGTTACAAAGCTTCACCATTATTAAGCACAAAGAGAAATGGATGCTTGCATTCTAGCTGAGCATTTAAGAAAAGAAATAAATAAAAATAAAAAATCTATTTTTTGAGTATTTGTGTGATGAGTATTCGAAACACATCTTTCAGATTATTGGATGAATTTTGTATTAAGTCTTTAAGACTTTTTTTTTAATCCTTTGGTCATGTTTCTGCTAATTGAAAAGTTTCATTACAATTGAAAAGTCCTTTGAAAACAACACCATGCTTTTCTTGCCATTGTTGCATGGTCAAGCACTGTCAGGCCTCTGGTCTCAGGGCATGTAATCAAGAAAAGAAATACAGAAAATGCTGTTCTTTGGCCCTGACCAAGCAATCCCAACTCTCTTCTTTGTTTTACCATTTTTTTTTTTTTTGTAGACTTACTGCTCAAACTAGAGCTTCTTACTCATTGAATAATCTAAAGAGTTATTAATCATATTTGCTTCTTCAATATATAGAAAGCAAGAAGAGGATGATGAAGTCAGGTATTTGGAGATGTTTTTTAAACAAGGCAAAATTAAATTTCTTATTGCCATTAACATTGAAGACAAATATGGGAAATTGAGTTGAAATTGTACCCTTTAGATAAAATAGCCTAGGAAAAATAATCCTGTATTTTTCTAAAACATCTCTCCAGTATCTAAAATTTAGGGTTATAGCCAGGGCTGTTTACTTGGTCTCAAAAGCTCATGCTAAGCTTTAATGCTTGTATAAGTTTGTGTGCACGTGTGTGTGTGTGTGTTTGTACATGAATACATCCATTAACATATGAAATAAAAACTTTTATCACTCAACCATATAACTCAAATACTATGTGTAATAGAAAATCACCATATGGAAGATTCACACATTGTGGGGTGTAAAGACCAAACCCAATGTCTTGAAATATTTAAAGCCATATGTGGTAACAAATGTAACCAATAACCTGGGTGTAAACTGAATTTTTGGTGTAGCATTTGTACCCCTTGGCTTAATTAACCTGTACCATTTTCCTCTATATTTGACAATATGAAAATTTATGAGTGAATTTTAATGATCTCTCATGTATTTTCTATGTTTCCTATATTTCAGTAACAATGTGAACTCAAATTCTTTGGCAGATCACATTTTTTCCAGTTGAAAATAAAAATGTGTTCTGGGTTGGGAAAGGCAAGTTGGGCTTGGGACAGAGATGTAGTCAGACACTTTTTTGACAATGGTTCATGAAAACTTCATTCCCTCAGCCTGATAAATTGAATCCTGTGACATGGAAAGTCACATCATATTATGAATTCTGTTGATAGAATGATGACAACAAAGCGGAGAGCTTTTCAGATTATAAATGTAAATTTCAGATTATAAATGAGAGCTTTTCAGATTATAACTGTATGTTAATATTTTAAATTAAGCCCTATCTTTATGAAATATGTTGCTTCTTCAAAAATTTAAAGAAATAGGAAGAACTGCAAAAGAGCAATGCAGCTCTAAAAAAGCCGTAGGCAGCCCAGCAGAGAGCTGTAGGGCAAAAATTGCCTATAGAAGAGTATTGTATGGAGCAATCAGCAGGAGGCCTGAATATGCCTATCATGCTCAGTCATTGGCTGGGAACCGCCTAGGGAGAGTGTGTATTTGATTCAAATACTGTAATGGATCCCAGCGGTACGGCAACTCAAGGCTGTTATCTGACTGAATTCTATGCAACAGGTTCATTCTTGAAGGTGTATCTGAGTGATACACATTTATTGCCTCCACATTAGTAAATACCAGATTTTTTTAAATACCATTTACAATAACAACAAACCTTATATGTTGCTAGGTATTAATGTAATAACAACAAAGTCCTGCAAGAACTTAAGAAAAAAAAGAGTAAAACTATGTAAATCATAGTAGAATAACTAAATTTAGTAGTATGTAATAATTTTGGATAACAATAATCCATATAAGTAATTACTCTACAAAAATAATAATTACTTTATGAATTCAATGAGATTCCAGTTGATAACTTAAAAAGATTTTTAAAATTATTTATGAAATATTAGATCTTAAAATATCCAAGACATTCATGAGAAAGGAGATTTGTCCTACCAAATATCAAGTCTAATTATAAAGCTATAATAAAAAAGATAAGGAAAGTAATAGATCTGCCAGGTGGTAGGGTCAGGGCTGCTAGAGAACACCCCTGCAGGGAGACCATGCTGAAGCCCCAGAAGAGGCTGGTTGGGGCTGCTGAGCCTGCTGGGCCAACAATAAAGGGACAGCAGGAAACTGTATCAACACTAAGAACCCAGCAGGGACATCAGCTTAAGTGGATAACTCCAGCCCTAAGAGGACCAGCCTCTAAAAAATGTGGGAAGAATCTAAACAGTTACTGGCTGATGAAAGTTAGAGACAATAAGCAGACTAGAGAAAGGTGTAGATGTGAAGTTCAGTGCTGAGGATATTAAAGCACAGCCCAAGTAGACAGCATGATGGGATGGTATTTGAAACTCCCAGGACAGACCCAGAATTCCCTTCCAACCATGAAGCTGGAGGAAGAAGCTTTCTTCTACCATGGCAACTGCACAGAGCCAGGCTTCACAGAACTCATGAAGCTTGTGAAGGAGGCTTACCCAGACCACACTAAGTTTGAGAAAAACAATCCCCATTATGACCCATCCAGCAAAGAAGACAACCCTAAATGGCCCATGGTGGATGTGCAGTTCGTTCCAATGATGAAGCATTTCATTACCCTGGCTGAGCTCAAAACCCATCACCAGCCCTTAAATATATGGCTCTCTTAGAGAGGAAGACCATAAAAGAGACTCTTAACTATAGAGAACAAACTGAGAGTTGCTGGAGAGAAGGGGGCAGGATGGTCTAAATGGGTGATTAAGGAGGGTACTTGTGATGAACACTGGGTGTTGTATGTAAACTAATGAATGATGAATCACTAAATTCTATTCCTGAAACTAATATTACACTATGTTAACAACTTTAATTTAAATAAAACCTGAAACATTAAAGAAATATATATATGGCTCTCTTCACTTGCCAGAGACTCTCAATTTAGCCCCTGACCCTAGAGGAATTTGATTTTACTTTGAACCTGGAGAAAAGGGAACCAAGTTAACTGGGACACTGTTGCTGGAATGTGCAAGAAGTTAGTTACTCCAAAGAAGTCAAACTTTTATAAGACAAAAGGTGTGAGGAGGTTTGCTTGTTATGTGTACATAGGTGGTTTTCATGTACCCTTTTCAATAAAACATTAATATAAAAAAAAGAGGGAAATAGAATGAATTAAAAACTTAAAAATAAACCTATCAATCTATCATATCTTAATAAACAATGAAGTGGAAATATTCATTAGAGTTACAGGATCAGTGATTTCATTACATATAGTTTTAGAAAAGAAATGGAGCCATAATTCATGCCATACTTAAAAATCAAATACAAGTGACATCACCAAGATGAACACATCTTGGCTATTCCTGACTTTGATCTCTCTCACAAGAGCAGTTAACATCTACTGACAAACAAGATGCCACTGAAAGAATCTTAGAACACAGAGGAGAGGCTGATGCACCCCTACATCTCAGAGACCAAGACAGATTGCATTAGAGGGGTACAAGAAGAGGCTACACTTTAACCACATTGTCCTTCCCCCAGGCAATTCAGACCATGCAGAGAGAACCCCCCTGAGCCTTTAGGTCTTCCAGCGGGAAATGGCAACCCAGGGGGAACAACCAGCCTCCCCCAGGCTGGGGGTCTCTTTGTGGGGTCGCTACTCTGATCTTTCACCACAGGGAGTATAGGGGAATCTGTGGGGCCCAAGCAGAGGTTATATTTATATCAGATAGACTTTAAAAATGGGAAAGAGAGACAAAGAAATCCAAAATATAATGATAGAGGTGTCAATACATCAAGAAGTTATAACAATTTTAAATATTTTTGTGTCAATATTAGAACACCTAAATACACAAAGCAAAATTAACAGAGCTAAAAGAAGAAATAAACAAAAATACAATTATAGTTGGGAATTTTAGTACCCGCCACTCATAACAATGGATAGACCACCCAGTCAGTGAAAAAATAAGGAAATTGTGGATTTGAACAACACTATATAGATCAAAGGGACATAACAAGCATATACAGAGCATTCTAACCAGCAACAGCAAAACACACATTCTTATTGGGTGCCCCTGGAACATTTTCTAGGCTAGATCATGGTAGGCCATAAAACATGTCTTAGCAAATTCAAAATTGAAATTGTTCCAAGTATCATCTCTGACAACAATGGTACAAATCTAGAAATCAATAAAAGAGGAAAACTCAAAAAGTCATGAACACACGGAAATTAAACACCCCTCCCACAAATCTAGAAATCAATAAAAGAGGAAAACTCAAAAAGTCATGAACACACGGAAATTAAACACCCCTCCCATGAACAACTAATGGATCAAAGTAGAAATTACAGGGCAAGTAAAAAAAAATTTTTTTGAGACAAACAAAAATGGAAAAACAACATACCAGAACTTACGGGATACAGCAAAAGCATAGCAATCCATAGAGAAATCCATAGCAATAAACACCTACATTAAGAAGCAAGAAAGATCCCAAATACAACTTAACTTCATGTCTTAAGGAAATAGAAAAAGAACAAACTGAGCCCAAAGTTAGCAGATGACAAGGGGGTGGTGGGAGGGGGAATGGGAGGAAGGTGGTCCAAAAGTACAAACTTCCAGTTATGCAACAAATAAGTCTAGGAATGAACGTACACCATGATGACTATTGCTAATGCTGCTGTATGATACATAGGGAAGCTGTAACAGAGTAAATCCTAAGGTAGCAAGGATATTTTTTTCCTTTTTCATTTCTTCTTTATTGTAACTAGATGAGAAGATGGATGTTAGCTGAACCTATTGTAATCATTTCACAATAGTAAAATGTGCCTTAAAGTTGTATAGTGATGCATGTCAGTTATTTCTGATTAAAATTGAAAAAAAAGGGCGCCTGGGTGGCTCAGTCGTTAAGCGGCTGCCTTCGGCTCAGGTCATGATCCCAGGGTCCTGGGATCGAGCCCCACATCGGGCTCCCTGGTCTGTGGGAAGCCTGCTTCTCCCTCTCCCACTCCCCTTGCTTGTGTTCCCTCTCTGGCTGTGTCTCTCTGTCAAATAAATAAATAAAATCTTAAAAAAAATAAATAAATAAAAAAAAATAAAATTGAAAAAAAAATCAAATACAGGAAGATGAAAATCTAAATATGAAAAATAATACTTTAAATTTTTGGAAAAAATGCAAAAGAATATTTTATGATATGAAGGAGGAACTAATTGTTTTACATGAGAGACAAAGAAATAGCCATAAGAAACAGACAAATTTGACTATATTAAAATTGAAAACTTCTGTTGAACTAAACACATAATAAAACTAAAAGAAAATAACAGAATTAGAGAAACTATTTATAACTTACCAAATTAAAAAGTAGTGTTTATAATGTATTTTTAAGGCCCCACAATTTAGTAAGGTTAAGAAAAAGTAAGAGGAACATAGGCAAATGAAGAGACCAAACAATTCTTAGAAGCTGAAATATGAATTATCAATACATGAAAAGAATGGCTGAAATCCACTAGTAATTAAAGAAATAACTATTTTTAAAGCCAGAAGTCACTTTCAATTCTTCAGATTTGGTAAGAAAATATTTATATCTACAGATATCAAATATATTTGCTTATATATTGGTGAGATTTTAAATGCACACAACTACTTTGGAGAGCACATTTGTTGATATCTAATGAAATTGAAGATGCATATATCTTAAAGCTCAGCAATTTCACAACAATATACATAGAGAAATTTTCACTGTAACATAAGAACTGCCCCAGAATGTCTGTTATAACACTGTCTGTAATAACAAATATCATAATCAACCTAAATTTCCACTAACAGCAGAACAAATATTTAAATTGTGCTTAAGCCAGCAGGCAGTTTTGGCATAGTGATCTACAATGATTTTTTGGAGTTACTCTGCCAGTGTGTGAAATCCAGCTCTCTCAACTCTGGGCAAATGTAGCTCTATGCTTCAGTTTCTTCATTTGTAAAACGGAGGTAAAAATTGTGTCAGCTTCATGTTTTATGTGTATAAAAATAAATTATTTATATAAATAGAATTCAGATATAATCAGATACATAGTGAGCTTATAATAATTATGAGCTAATATTAATATCAGTCATATGACAATAGATCATACAACAGATAAAATGAATCAACTTGAACAATATTTATCAATGTGAATGTATTTCAAAAAATCACATTTAAAACATTTTTAAAGAAAGATACATAAAACAAGATATGATTTACATAAATTTAAAACTTGAAAATGATACTATATATAATTAATGAATATGTTCATTTATTATAAAAGTATAAAATCATGCATGGGAATTCATCTTAAACTGGAATATTTTATTAAAAATAAATAGACCTTGGGGCACCTGGGTTTCTCATTTGGTTAAGAGGCTGCCCTTGGCTCAGGTCATGATCCCCATGTCCTGTGATTGAGCCCCTCATCAGGCTCCCTGCTCAGCGGGGAGTCTGCTTGTCCCTCTCCACTCTCTCCCTTTGCCTGCCCCTTCTTGTACTCTCACTCTCTCTCTCAGATAAATAAAATCTTTTAAAACAATTTTTAAAAAAATTAAAAAATTAACCTTAGGACATGATGTACAAGTGTATATGAACACTGCTTGGCTCTTCTCTTTTTATTAATGCTTGAAATACTTGGTAATTAAATATATCAGAGTGTTAACTTACTTTTTCCACCAAGAACTCAACATTTCCTAGGCTCTTAATTTTAGTTCCCCTCATTATTCAATTTTTAGAAAGCTTCTATAGTTCTTAAAACTACAGTTTCATTTAATTATGTAGTATTCTTTGATAATAATTGGACTTAGCCAATATGTGTTATGAATTGATTTTACAATATAAATATGCAATAATCCCATTACACAAATGTTTACACATCTTAGTTAATATAAATATTTTGATAAGTAGAGAACATTGGCTACAGAAAGATCATTATTCTATCAAAAACAGAAACAAAAACAAGTAGTATAGGACATTCAAAACAAGAATTTAAAACTGGGGCATACTGCACAAATGGTGAAAGAATGACTTCCTTCAAGACTTCCCATGGTGCCTGACCGATGCCCATACTCTATCTCTTCTACATCTTCTCATTTTGGTGGCATTTCTGATAGCCAAAATAGAGTCTCCATGGATCCTTCTCAGAACCTGTGATGAGGGCCTTGCATCATTCAGACAAGGAGTTAGCAACCATTTTGTATGATGAGCAAGAGAGTAAATATTTTAGACTATGTGATCCCTATGACCTCAGCCACTATACTCAACTCCGGTTGTAGTGCAGAAGACATAGGCATAGATGATATGCACTTGAAAGGGCATTAGATCCAATAGGTGGTTGGCTGTTTCCAGCTCTGATTCTAAGTCTCTACAATGACATAGTCAGTCTATCACACCTTATCAGAGCCCAGTGAGAGGCTATTACTTTCCTCTTGAAAGACACAGGACAGTAGGTTGCAGCAGTGCTTTACTCCAGAAACCCAACAGTGTGTTGAGTTATTCCATTCCAGGACGTAAATCTATATCAGCTATTGCATTATTAACTAATGGTCCTATTAAGGACCCAAAAGAAAGGCTAACTGTTTCTAAATCTGTGCTAGTAGGATAGCAGCCTTTCTGGCCATGGAATAATCTCTGCAACAAACTTCTGACAGATTCTATTACTTATTGCTACAGGTGAGAATGGAGCAAACCATGATCCTTTTCAAGTAGTTGAAGTAGTCATTTTTTTATTATTCCTTGTTGTTCGGTGGAGCAACCTAAGATTATCTTTGACTCCAAATAACCCCATTCATTGATCTCTAAGGACTCCATTGATGGTTGTCCCACCAGTGGCTTTAGTTAAGTTAGTGGTCCATGAGTTCATCCACAGCCCTGTACATGATTACAAAGGCTAGAAGCCTGTTCTTTCACTTGTTTCCTTCTCAGCTATGCTCATCCTGTTATCGGCGTAAGGTATCTGTGTAATGCATTCAGTGTAATGAAAATTGCCATGACAAAATGTAGGGAAATACACACACTTGTATAGAATAAAAGACAAACTACTAACCTTTCCAGATAAAAACAAATTGTTTCAACGGGTCTAAGTATATAAGGACCCAGATCATTGCTTAATAGAGTTTATTACTGCACATTATAAAGGAGATAATGTGTTTCAGTACAGTTATTACACAATGATTACAGCGATGGTTGAGATATCAGTAGTCTCTATCAGTCTTTAGATTATATCTGTTCTTTGATTTGGTGGTGAGGGAAGTAAAGAGATGTTAATAAGCCACTCTTCTCCTAGATTTCTTTGTTTAATATGATGACCTCCTTACTTTCACCCACATGGCTGGATTTAGAGTTTAGAAGTTGGTTGAGGATTTGTGGGCTTAATTTGACTACCGATTGGTAGGTTTCCCATACCTCAAGTCAAAAAACTGTTGAGTAAAGGTTATCATTGTCTTCCCATATCTGAACATCACTCAATAAAAATGCTATGCCCATAAAATAACAGCTATTATTTATTCTGCATTTACCATGAGTCAGATATGCACCTAAACAATTTATCTGTACAATCTAACAATTCTAGATATAGCCCTTTCTTATTCTATTTCATAGCTGATAAGTCTGAGAATTAAAGATTTTCAGGGAAATGTTAGAACTAGTTCTTCTAATAAGCCTAGGGTTTTTTTTTTTTTATACCATCCCTATTAATCTTTTAGATGAAATAAAATCTGTTTTCTCTACTATTCAGACATGTGAGGAATATTGAGTATAATAGATGTGTTAAAGAGAAACAAAATATTCCTCTAAAAGAACTAAGCATTTGTCAATCCCCAGTCCAGCTCTTGGGACAATGAGTTCTCAAACATTTAGTCTGCATAATACCAGTTGAAATGTCAGTTGTGGGCTTATGAATAGAAAAACAGATAGGAGAGAAAGAAGGGTCAATTAAAACTAGTAAAACCTGATGTAGCAGCCAGATGGCTGACCTTTCTCTCAATATCATCTCAGAGTACCCAGATTCTAGTGTCCTGGTTTACTGTCCCAATGGCAAGGCATTAGCATGGTTGGATCATCCCATACCAAGCTGATGCACTTTCAAACTTTAAGCCAGCTGGAAAGAGACACTCATAGTTCTGGACCCCAACTCAATGCTCTGAGTCAAGCTGTGACAATAAGCCAAGAAGCTCTTCCTGCCTCTTGGTCACAAATGGAGTATGTTTCCTCTTTCAGCAGTGCTAAGCTGTTTTCTCACTCACACATATATGTAATGTTGGGCATGGACAGGAGGTCTATTCATTGAACATGTCACTGGACAGAAAGAAATGGTTACAGGCTCATGATTCAACTTGTAGGTAATCTATGTTTCCCGTTTCTTCTATTTTTGCTCTTTTATGAATGCTATTTTTGACAGGTCATTCAATGTTTCTCTATCACTATTAGAGTGAGAAATTATAACTTATACCAGTCCAGAATCCATCAGATAGGCAGGAAAGAAGGAAGGAAGGAAAGAAGGAAGGAAGGAAGAAAGAAAGAAAGGAAGAAAGAGAAGAAAAAAAGAAAGAAAGAAAGAAAGAAAGAAAGAAAGAAAGAAAGAAAGAAAGAAAGAAAGAAAGGAAGGAAGGAAGGAAGGAAGGAAGGAAGGAAGGAAATTTTTAGGCAAATGTGTAGAGAAGAATTAACTTTACACAGAGAGATTCATTTGGCCTTAATCCTGGCTCCTGGGAGGTAACTTCTAAACCTTTGGAATTCCCTGAGTGAATGGAATGTCTTTGTTATTAATGGTGGGCCTCTGGGACCACAGCTCATAGTTTATGCTAACAAGATGATTGCTGGTAGGCTAGGCTCCTCAGACCCCTGCTGATCATTTTGCTAAATAGATGACCCACTGTAGGGGCTGGCCAGGTCCCAAAATACAAACCATGTGATCAGAGAGTTAGGACTGTTGGCTATGTGAAATCAGTCTGATCTCCAGAGTTTGGACCTAGAGATTGATTTCATCCATGTGGGCAGTAAATCATCCATGTCAACCTACCTAATGAAGCCTCAATAAAATCTCTGGACAGCAAAGCTAGAGTGAGCATCCTGCTTTGGCAATATTTCATGCACATATTGTTACACTTCAGTGCCAGGAGGGTAACATACCCCTTGGGACACAGAAGCCTTGTATTTGAAACACTCCTCCCAGTCTTACATTCTGCCTCATGAGTGTTTCTACTTCATGTCCTTTTGCCACAATAAAAATAATAGTAAATATAGTGCTTTCCTGGGTACTGTGAGAGTAATTATTAAATGTGAGGATGGTCATGGGAACCCCCACATTTTTAGCGAACTGATCTGAATTGAGGGTGGTCCTTAGGACCCCCAAACTTGTGAATGATGTCTAAATTCTTGGGTAGACTTGGCATTCTGAAGGACTATGCCCTTAATCTTGAGTTTGGTCCAACTCTGAGTAGCAGATCTTATCAAAATAAGATTCATACAATAAAAGTGCACAAAAAATACATAACCTTGTATACAGTAATTTTAATGTTAAAAAATTATCCTAGGGTGGTGGTATATAATCATAATTATAAAATGAATTAATTATAAATGAGAAAAAAATATAAATAATAAAAAATGAGAAAAAATAACTGAGTAGTTCAACTCTCATCAACATTTTATTTAGTATGTATTATGTCCTGGTTACTGGGTTAGACACCAAAGATAAAATATTGAAAAAGATGGATATTCTACCCTATACCATAGCACTAACAAATAGAATAGTAATTTATTCATTTAGATGAATAGACAATTTTAATATTCTATGATAACTCCCTTAATAATGGATGAATATTTTGCCATTGAATCACATAGTGGTGGCACTGAGCCCAGAGCTGAGTCCAGAGTAGTTTATACAAATGAAGTGAACAAACTAGAGTTGACTGTAAATAACAAAATATCTGATCAGCAGTGGTTACAAATCAAAATATTTAGTTATCAGACAAAATAATAATTTAAACATTGGGGTGCATATGACCCTTCTTTTCACTATATCTGTGTCTTTGGGGTAAATACCCAGGAGCGAGTGCAATTGCTGGGTCATAGGGTAGCTCTATTTTTAACTTTTTGAGGAACCTCCACACTGTTTTCCAAAGTGGCTGTACCAACTTGCACTCCTACCAACAGTGTAAGAGGGTTCCCCTTTCTCTACAACCTCTCCAACATTTGTTGTTTCTTTCCTTGTCCATTTTTGCCATTCTAACTGGTGTAAGGTGGTATCTCAGTGTGGTTTTGACTTGAATTTCCCTGATGGCTAATGATGATGAACATTTTTTCATGTGTCTGTTAGCCATTTGTATGTCTTTTGAGAAGTGTCTGTTCATGTCTTCTGCCCATTTTTTGACTTGATTATTTGTTTTTTGGGTGCTGAGTTTGAGAAGTATTTTATGAATCTTGGATATCAGCCCTTTGTCTCTAGTGTTGTTTGCAAATATCTTCTCCCATTCTGTGGGTTACCTCTTTGTTTTGTTGACTGTTTCCTTTGCTGTGCAGAAGCTTTTATCTTGATGAAGTCCCAAAAGTTCATTTTCCCTTTTGTTTCATTTGCCTTTGGAGATGTATCTTGAAAAAAGTTGTTGTGGCCGATGTTGAAGAGGTTATTGCCTATGTTCTCCTCTAGGATTTCACTGGATTCCTGTCTCATATTGAGGTCTTTCATCCATTTTGAGCCTATCTTTGTGTACGGAGTTAGAGAATAGTCAAGTTTCATTCTTCTGTATATAGTTGTCCAATTTTCCCAGCACCATTTATTGAAGAGACTGTCTTTTTTCCATTATATATTTTTTCCTGCTTTGTTGAAGATTATTTGACCATAGAGTTGAGGGTCCATATCTGGGCTCTCTATTCTGAGCTGAGATGCCCTTCAACAGACAAATGGATAAAGAAGATGTGGTCCATATATACAATGGAATATTACTCAGCCATCAGAAAGGATGAATACCCAAATTTTACATCAACATGGATGGGACTGGTGGAGATTATGCAAAGTGAAATAAGTCAAGCAGAGAAAGTCAATTATCATATGGTTTCACTTATTTGTGTAACATAAGGAATAGCATGGAGGTCATTAGGAGAAGGAAACGAAAAATGAAGGGGGGAAACCAGAGGGGGAGATGAACGATGAGAGACTATGGACTCTGAGAAACAAACTGAGGGTTTTAGAGGGGATGGGTTAGCCCCATCATGGGTATTAAGGAGGGCACATATTGCATGAAGCACTGGGTGTTATATGCAAACAATGAATCATGGAACACCACATCAAAAACTAATGATGTACTGTATGGTGACTAACATAACATAATAAAATTAAATTAAATCAAAAAAATAACAATTTAAAATAAATAACACAAAATAAGAATAAGCAATACTAGATTTGGAATAAAAGCTCAGTTTTATCACCTGGGACCCAGTGATATCATCAGATATGTCATTCTATATCCTGCTTTGCCATCTTTAGCATTCTGGCTTTTCAATCCTGGGTAAGGATGTTTTCTGCAGGTCAATGCCATCATATTCAAGGGGAAAAGGATGGAGTAGGACCATAGGTTTCCTCCTCAAGAAGTTCTGCCTTTTCATCAGGAGTATATGCTAGAGCATTTGCCAAAATGATGCTGTAGGCTTCATTAGTGAGAAGATAATAAATTATGGTTCTGATATAAGAGAATGGGATTTCCATAATTAACTTTATATCTTGGCATTGGTGGAGGGGCCATATCCATTCTGAAATCAGCGAACGTCCACCCTTAACTAAGATCAAGTAGGCTTTGGCTATTGGGTAATTGACAGCATCTACCATAGGACATAACCTAGAAGCTAAGCCCTCGTGGATGATTAGAATTAGCTAAAAAAATATGGGGATCAAAAGGATAAAATGAGGAAAAAATTTTCAGACAGAATAACAGCTAATATTTCAGAGAGAGAAATCTTGATAATTGTACTGAAATACCAACAATTTATCACAGTGTAAAAGGTGATTGAGACATGAGATGATAAAAACTAAGAAAGAATAAAATCATGAAATACCACAATCACTTAAAATGAAATGTTACCAATTAGTCAGAAGGATAATTTAAAAGATTATATGAAATAGACATGCAGGCATACCTTGAAAATATTACAGGTTTGTTTTCCAGACCATTGCAATAAAGTGAGTACCACAATAAAGCAAGTCAAATTAATGTTTTAGTTTCCCAGTGCATATAAAAATTATGTTTACACTAACCTAGTCTATTAAATGCTCAATAGTATGTGTCTAAAAAATATACATATCTTAATTAAAAAACACTTTATTGCTAAAAAAATGTGAACCATCGTCTGAGCTTTAGGTGAACTGTAATCACTGACCACAGATCACCATTACAAATACAATAATGAAGAAATTTGAAATATTGCAAAAATTACCAAAATGTGGCCTAGAGACATGAAGTAAACAAATGTTGTTGGAAAAATGGCACTATAGACTTGCTCAAGGTGGGGTTGTCACAAAACTTCAGTTTATAAAAAAACGTAATATCTGAAAAGTACAATGAAACAAAGCACAATAAAAGGAGGTATGCCTAGATTTATGGATAAATTAAGGAAATAAAACAAATATATGTACTCTGGTAGAAACCATACATAATAAGTATGGTAAATATTTAACACAAAAAACAGATCTAATTGGGAGAAGATACTAGGATTATGGATGCTATATAGTCAACTATTTTATATATTAATAATTTAGTTGACTAAATTAAGATGCTAGTTTCCCAGCAGCACTATGTTTGGCCTTCCCGCCAATTTACAAAATAGAACTGTCAAGTAAAACTGTATTGTCTTCAAAGTTCAAGCTGCCATATGTGGTTGTGTAGCTTGTGCACTGCACAAGGTCACCCAAGTGTCAAGTGTCATTTCTGTTTGCTCGGCCACAATGTCTTGGTGCTGGGCTACCCCTGGAGAGGTTCCATTTTTAATTCCCATAAAGTTATCATATGGACTAGCTGCGCACTTGCCCACGGTGGAAGAAGACCTCAGTACCTGAAATGAGATTTGAGGATACTCATTTTCCCTATCCTCTTCTCTCTCAACTAGCATGGCTATTCAAAGTTATCTGTAAAACTCATGAACTCACAAAAGCAATGTACTTGAAGTTACATAAAGACAGAACAGTAGTAAAGTTCATGGAATAATTAACACCAATATTCTTATTGGGAAATGAGAAATCTTCTAAAGAAAAAATATATGTCAGGCAACTGTGGTCCCTTGAGTGACCTCTGGGGATTCCTATAGATGCTCTTTGCAGAAAGCGCTTCTTCTGTTCATTATTAAATTATTTCCTAAACTTCCTTCAATTCTTTATAGTGCTGTTTGACCTACAAAGAAGGTATTGAAATAGAAGTTTCTTTTCCCTTCTGACCAAATGAGAAGGGCAAGATTTGTGGAAGTTTTTCAAGAAAGGAATGAGCTTCTTATTATGGTGAATTATGTGAAGGAAAGGGCCAAAATATAATTTGGTTTCTGCTCTCCCTATTTAATCTTATTAGTTTCAGGCTTTGTGACATGTCTTCTGTGCTTTCCTGAGCAGTCAGAATCCCCTTTTGGTTTAAGCTGGTGGCATGACCAGCCTAGTACAGTCATAACACAGGGAAAATTCTTTCTTTGAGGTCCATATAACAAAATAAGAACACAAGACTTTTGTCAAGCAGAATGAAACACATCTTAGAAGATATGGACATGATTGTTCCTGAACCAGATGCCTTTTCTCCCAAGGTGGTTCTCACCTTACAAACCTGTCTTTACTATTCCTAGAGAGAAGTTTTAACCAAGATGTCCTAATAAGATCAACTTCTTAGCTGATCTGAATTATAAATTTTCAGACCTGGCATTGTTCTGAAAGTAGTTTAGATTCATCTCAAAAGTCAGCAATCTGTCTAATGGCCTCAGCCAATTCTGTCCCCATACGGAGGAACTAAAAACAATAATGGCTACACTGACAAAACGCTTACTATGTGCTACGACATATTTAAGCACTTTACATATATTTACTCACGGAATATGCACAAAACTCCATATGAAGTCATCTTCATATTGTCATCTACAACTTACATATGAGAATACTGAGGTATTTAGAGGCTAAATAACTTATCCACAGTTAATGAAATCTGAAGTGATGAAGTTAGTTACAAGCCTGGAAGTCTAGCCCAGAGTCCTGACCTGTAACCTCTGATTGATCAGACTGAATATTATATTCAGGACAAAGAATCATAGAAATGTATAGATCATCAATGTCAATATGCTAACTAGTGCTTAAATTATGTCTGCATTAATGCCACTAAGCATACAACATCTCTGGAGAAAACACATCCACTCTCTTGCAAATCTGGACATTCTATAGAGTTGGGAGAAAAAAAATAACCATTCCTTATGTTTAGACTGCCTGCTTGACTTAGGCAAACTGAATAGAAGTGGAATGATTGCTGGTATCTGTTCTTACAAATGAAGTGAAAAATTCCAGCAATGTGCTCGCCAATTAAATGGCTGCATTCATGCAACACTTCTCATCCAGATGGAAGGTTTTGTTTCATTATTTTCTGAAACACTTTATTCTCGAAGGCTACAATGTTCCCACATGCTTCAAATAGCATTTGTGCAGTTTGAAACAATACCTTCATTAAAAGATTTGGTGAAAACTCTGATTTTCATAGGGAAAGTATAAATGATAAGGTTTCAAACCTATCTGAAATATGAGGCAACTTATGAATTAACAGGAATATGGTTCTATGTGTAGCGAAGCAGGTGACATTAACACTTATTTTTTTTTTCTTTAATCATAGGAAAGGGCCTTGATGCTAAGCAGATGGCAGCTATGTTATTCAAAGGGGATGGGGAATGTGCCTTTTCTTAAATCTCTTCTCAGAAAGTGAATACAGGTACCTATCAGCAGTATGTATGCTGTTTTATAACAGCTGTTAGAGTGAGCGGACAAAATAAAACCCCACATAAGCAAACACTCCTTCGGATCCACTCACATGGCCTTAGAAATTAATTTAACAATTTTGATTGCCAGTTTCTGTTGTCAATCATTATCTTCCTTCCTTTTATGTGGGCTAGTGCAACAGCCTTCCCATTGAATGTTCTACCTGCCATCTCTGTCATCAAATCCAGCCTCCACACAACTGTCTGAGTTGTTTCTGAAGTCATATATCTTATCTGATCATTTCAGTGCTAAACACTTTCAGGGGAAGCTTGATTGCCTGATATGATCCCACGTTTTTTTTTTTTGGACAGGAATGATCCCATATTTTTAATACAGAAATCAAGAACCTTTACATTTTGCTCCAAACCTCTGCAGTCTTCAGTATCTAAAGATTCTGAAGATAATTCTCTTCACTTCAAGATTCATCCATCAATATGAATGTAGTAGATAAAGGTAAGGGTACCAATCTCCTGAAGAACACCACACTAGGCTGTATGATCACCTTAAGGTCAGAGTGGTTAGGTGGGGTTTTTTATAGGTAGCAAGTCATAGCAGGATTGACAACAAATAAGAATTATTGAAAAAAAGAAGTGGAAGGGCAAAGAAATTCAAATATAGAAACATGTCACCAGAGCATTCATAGTCAAACATATTTTGAAAATGAGAAATTCTTTATGAATTAACTGACAACTACATGAAATAGGGATAATCTGTGACTATCTTTAGGTGATGTCAAAGAGCTCTGTAAAGCTGTCATTTAAAATGCAGGTTGGAAGACATCCAAATAATGAGTTTGACAATAGTTTAAGAATCTTTATCTGCATGAAACTTTAATGACTTTTGGGGAACTAAAATGAGAATAGGTTTATAGCTTACAGAGCTTTATGCACTAATTGATGTAAAGTTTTTTATTGCTTATTAGATTTCCATCAAATAAATGTTAAATTTAAATCAAAGCAAACATTAAGATATCAAAGAAAAAGTATATACATCAATTGTTCATTATTTTGAAACCTTGTCATGTAAAGTTAAGTGAAACATTGGTTGTTCTCCATAGAAAATATATTGATATCCAGTAACACCAGCAATGTTTAAGTGGTTGTGTTTCGACACACCCTCCTGAATATGTTTGGTCAAACTTTTTGATCTTTGACAATCTGAGACCTGAAAAATGATAATTCATTTTATCTTCTATACTTCAAACTCTTCTAATCTGAATGAAGCCGAGCATCTGAGTTCTATGTTTAAGATTTGTTTATATTTGTTTTCTGTGTGCTCGTCTCCTCATCTTTGGGTTTTGCCATGTTTATTGTTCTTCTTTAGTTTTAAGTGGTCAAGTTTATTACTCTTCTCTTTGATTTCTGATTTGGGGATAATATGTAAAAATATATTTTGACACCCAGATTAGAAGATTTTACTGTACAGTTTTCTTTTCATAAATTTATGGTTTTATTATTTTACATTTAAATCTTTGATATGTCTTGAAATTTTTATGGTCTAAGGAAAGGATTAGAAAACTCTAACCCATGAGCCAATTGTGGTTCACAACGAGCCAAATCCAGCCACATCAATTGTTCATGCACTGTCTACAGCTATTCTTTCTTACACTACAACAGCAGAATTGAAGAATGATAGAAACCTGCAAAGCCAAAAATATTTACTATTTGGCCCTTCACAGGAAAAAAAAAAAAAAAAGTTTGCTGACTCCTAGGACATGTAATACAAAATACTATATATGTATTTCCTAGGGAGTTAAACACTGTTTATTTATGTCACTTTTATCCACTGATTTGAGATCTACCATTATAATATACTAAATCATTACAGATCTTTAGAAATGGAAGGCAAACACAATACACATAAGCACCCAAATTTCGCAAAGCCAGGTTAAATGGATCTCTTGCATTGTCTTATGTAAATGAGTTTTGGATTTTTCCTTCCTGGAGGGGACTCTGGTCTGAGTAGCAAGAAAATAAAATTCATGTTTTATTGATTTTTCTTCCTATATGTTTGATCCCAAGATCAAATGTTTGTCCAAGATCCCAAATGTTTGTCATGGAGTCGTATTGTCCTTCTTCCTATAATTTATCAGTAGGGAAATGTTGGATGCATGGACAGCACAGATACAACTGGAAGATTGTCTGTCCATATATGATCCATCCATCTGGTTGAACACATATTATTAGTGCCATTAGCTTTGAATTGAGCAGATTATATTTATTTTTGAGTGTACAAATGAAGGAGGAATCATTGTTTTTTAAGGAATTTTGTCAGTAGTCCGATTGGATTGACAAAGACTTATTAATTGGACTTCCTCTTGTTCCTCTTGTAATCCATGATATCTATCGGTGATTGTGATTTGTATGCCTGGATTTGGAGATAGAGTCGGTCTGTGATGGAAGATCATTTTTCTCAGTGCAAAGATGTTTCTCATGAGATACTTCAGAAAGATGAAAAAAGGCATACTTATATATGGTGAACGTTATATACACGAATCTATATGACAACCAAGTGAAGATGTTATTTGCCAGTATTCGACCCACTTTTTACTTTTAATTCCCTAAAATATTTACATAAAATACACTTTAGCGCTCCTGTGACTTTTGTCTTTGATAAACTCATAAACAACTCATTCATATGCACACCCAGCCCCCCCTCTAGGGGGCATCAGTGACTAAATGATGCCCAGTTATCTACCAAATGCCCAACAGAGAGAGAAAATGAAAGACTGGCAAGTGAACTGACACTGTAAGGAAAAGAAAGAAGACTCTATATGTCAAGTGGAATTTAGTTCTTTAAAGGAACAGTTAAATCTGTCATTTTCAGGTAGCCTAGGAAGTTTTAAATGGCCGCTCATTGTGCGAAACTCATTTCGAGTACATTTGAAAGGCAGAACATCTAAACGTGAGGTGGCCTTTCCACCTCTCAGGAACTTTGATTGGGCCCTGACTGCGATGGAGAATGCAGAGAACTGAGTCACCACCACAGCTTCTATAGCACCCTGGGGTCCTTTGGAAACAACTCCTCATCCAGCCTCCGTCTAGGACGGGTTAGAACAGTGACTCCTCCAGGCAGGGGTCTGAGATAAACGACCTCCAGAGTCCTCGTTCAGCCTCGCAAGTCTTTGATTTTAAACTGACGAAGTGCAAGCCGACTTTAAGTAGGTCATCCAAAGAGCTCACATCCTGGCATGTAGTTGGCATTCACTAAATAATATGGAAGAGAGAGAGAGAGCGAGGGGTGGACGTTTTTTAAAGCAAATCTTCCTACATATTTTTATTTTTTCCTAAAGATTCTATAGCCCTTTTCTTTCTCTGGGAAGGTGATTCTGTGAGTGGTAGCACCAATTAGCATGGGCATCAATATGAAATTATAGCGGATTGTTCATGGCGCCCATGTTCACAAAGTTACTATGGAAAAATTAGAATAACAATGCTTCTGCCTGATTATATAATTGGTTGGTGAGGGCAGGTGTCATTTGGATTTTTTTTTACCTTTTGGGCCAAATACTTCTCATTGCAACCTGTAATTATATAATTGTGGTTTGTTTTTTTTTTTAATGCATGGGTTTAATTAACTCTGGGACCTTAGCAACTGATAAGTTCTCAATCACTTTATTCCTTGACCTACCAGCTTTATAGCTATTGTTTTCTTTCACCTTCCCCGCAAACCTTCTTATCTACTACCATCTACTTTATATACCATAATATAATGTAGAAGAAAAGTCAGATGCTGCTGTAGGTTATTGATATCTGTGTAACTTCCGTGACCTATATAATGATGCTCCTTTAATAACTTACATAATTCGTGGAATCTTAAGAGACCTTTGTGATCATCTAATTCAATGCTTTCGTTGGTAAAAATGGAGACTTTGAGATCTTTGTCAGTTTTTCCATCCCATGTACCAAAGCCAATGTCTTTCACTTAATAATAAAATGTACATTTCGCCTTTATTCCTGATAAATTATTTTACCAACACAATTTCTTTTCAAAGCAGATTAGGACAATTTCTTTCATAAATGCTCTTTTCCATAAAAGAATAAAAGATAAAGATGCTCATCACAAATCAACATAGGAGTTATTTGAGATGATTACTTTTACTATGAAAGATACTTTCAAAACCATACACCTATTTTCCATTTTTCTTTCCTTTTTTTTACACCTTACAAGAGTTGAGTTGAGCTACCCTCTGAGGTTCTTTCTGAAAGGGAGCAAAGCTCATTGCTCTCTGAGTCAGTATGAAACTCATTTCTCTGGCTTCATTAGCTCACTCATTTAAAGAATCATAGAATTTGAATCTTTTTTTTTTTTTTTAATTCTCTCACAGACCATCTACACTTCGATGACTTTTCCAGGCACTTCACTACTATGTATACCGTGGCTAACTCCTGGATTCTTTTTTATATGAGTTCCTATGCTATTTGTTGCAATGTACATGTGTACTGTGTGGGATGGGAGAGACTCCCTCTGCATGGCTGATATAAACAATAAACTATAGTAAACCAAATTCACACAAACCCATAGATCTGCAAAAGGATTTATTTATAGAGTAGAGGGTATCTCTTTATTTTTATTGTAAAATGTTTTTAGAGAGAAGGAAATACAGTATTTTTTTCATCTTTTTTTGTTTTCCAGACATACACAAACTATCTCTATTTTTTAAATATTTATTTATTTATTTGAGAGAGAGAGAGAGAGAGCAGAGGGAGGGGCAGGGAGAGAGGGAGAGAAAGAATCCTCAAGCAGACTCCGCACTGAGTCACAAGCCTGATGTGGGGCTGGATCCCGGGACCCTGAGATCATGATCTGAGCTGAAATCAAGAGTTGGACACTTAACCGACAGAGCTACCCAGGAGTCCATACTCAAACAATTTCAGAAAGTTAAGAATTTTGTAATTTGATAATCTGAATGGCAATATGTAAACAAAAATAGTATTTAGATTGTTTAATAAAAGAGAGTGTGGCTTAATATGTCTTTTTTCCAAAAAAAATTACAAATAAATTCCATCTATTTACTGTGGTGACTCTGGTGAGGCTTTATGTTTTTCATTTTCTCATTACAATAAGTACTTAGAAGTAACAAAATTGTTTTGGAATTTACATCTGAAATATGTTATCAACTCAGCTTTGTTAATAAATGAAGTGCTGTGAATTAGAGGCGATTTTTGGTTGATTGTCTGTCTGCTGCTCATATCCTAAATATCATTTCTTAGAATTCTAAATCCCATTAGTTTATGATGGTAAGAAATAACAAAGTTTAAGAAAATTGCCCTGCAAAGATAGGCAGCTATCAATCTACTCAGAACATTAGAAAACATAGCTTAAGTTTATTTCCCTTGACATTAGTAGATTCCATTTAAATGATTTGACTATATTTAAGCATTTTTTTGTTTTAATTAAATTTAATTCTGTTGGTAAGTTTTAACTGAAGGTTATATAATGCCTGCAAAGATTATCTTGAGCAGTATAAAGGGCCAAGTTTTCTCTTGAATGAAATAACAGAAAGTGTACCCATCTAACACACATTTTGTTTTTAAGTGTTTTTTTTTTAGTTCAGAAGTGCCAAAGACATGCTGTTTCATGTTTTGTATCTCTGTAATAACCAGCAGATACATGCTCACAAAGAAGGCCATTCCCTCCCCCTTACCCACTGGAAGTATAAAGATCGCTTAAGAAACATCACATGGGGATAGTGAAACTGCCAACAGACAGCAAAATCATTTTGTTACTATTTTAATTATAAAATGCAATAGAAAGCTCAAACATTTGAATATTCAAAGTGAGTCATTACCATGTGCATAGGCAGCACATTTGGCAAATGCTGAAAAATTGAACACTGAGGATTTGTGATAAACTAGGGTTACAACAAAGCTGTTGGAATTAACGTTTTAATTCATGCTTGTGGGTATAAAGTCATAGCTTATCATGCTGGCCAGGCAGACTTATTGAATATTTCTGTTTCTGAACTCTTTTCATTGACATTTTAAAAGCTATTCCAACATGATGATAGAGTTTCCCCCTCTACTATCTGTTACATGCTTAAGCCTAGTAGAAGAACTCTTTAGGATGGATGATGGATACACATCAGTTCACATCTAACAATTTGAGAAGGAAAGAAACCAAATGAAATGTTTTAAACAATGGAATAGAAGAAACTTGCACAAACAAATAGAAATGAATTTTTTTAGTAGCTATGATTGTTGCCCCAGAATGTATTAAAATTCTGAAAGAGAAGACAAACTTCTAAATTCTTTGAATACTTTATCCTCCACAGGAATGATAACACCTGGTGGAAAAATCTTCTTTCATCCCACAAAAGACATTTGTTCAACTCATGTGCATTAAAACTTAACTAGTTGTCAGGTTTTCACTAGGCACGGGAGAAAATAGTGAATAAACACAGTCCTCAAGGAGCTTACACTTTAACTAAAATGAAAAGCAATGTGGTTGATCTCAATGAAAAATGGTGTAGTACAAACATCTATCAAACTACCAATCAGTGGCATTCCCTGATGAGTAAAATTTAAGGGGGCTGTCAAAATGAGTAGCATTACAGCTGACATAAGGTCTTGAAAGAAATGGGACTGTGCTTTGTCTTTGAATCCTGCCTGACTAGCAGAAGTACTAAAGGATGTTTGCTGAACTCAAGTACACTGAAGCCATAATGATGAAAGATAAAATGTGGGTTTTTTTTTTGTTTTTTTTTTTTTGCCATAACAGATATGAACTTTTAAAGAAAAAAATTTATACTTATTTGACCAGTCAGACTTCACGGGATTTCCTAGAACCCAATATTATTTTTATAGAGTCAGAAGTAAGAATATTGAACCAGATTCAAGTACAGTTGGAGGGGCATGTGATATGGGCTCAGAGAAAATCACAGTTCTGTCGTGGGTCATTAAAACATGTATTTCTCTAGCACTTTGGTCTCGCTTATTCCACAAATTTGGGAAAACTAGTTTGCATGTAGGTTTTTTGGTTTTTTTTGCTCAAGTATCCAACGTGGTGGCAGATCTTGTTTTTTAGAACCAGCAGCAATGTAAAAAATCATTTCAAATAGCTTGTAGATATTGCTAGAATTCACTATTCTTGGATAAACTCTGAATACATTTGACTCATGTTCATTAATTAAATCATGTAAGAATAACTGCACTGGAGACATACATTCTCAGTAGGAGAAACAATGGAAATCAATTTACATCAGAATGGAGCCCTCTGGGCTCAAAAATCAAAACACCTTAGTTCATTTTGCTATTACTTTAGGAAAACAGCATTTGGAGATGTATGTTTCCTTGAGATTACTGGCAAGAAAGAACCTTTTGTCATTTCCTCTCCCTTTTTCATTCTTAGAGAGAAGAGTAGAATAAGATAATCAATAGTTATAATTACAATTTTCTTTTTACCAACCCTTCAAATGCCTTCTTATATGTCATCCTTACCTTTAAAGATTACAACCTTTGCAAATCCATGAGGCATTTTCCTTTTTCCCTGACAAAGTATTTATTATTAATTCTGGAACTCAAATGCTACACAAATGAACAAAATGGTGACCGTAGTTATAAATAAGGTTTTAATAGTCATGGAAAGAAAATCATTTTATGCAAGGTAAGGAGACTGCTTTCAATGCAGTGATTAAGGGTGAAATAATTTGGAATAAAAATTAATTTTCTCTGTTGTTGCCTTATTAAAAATGAAATGTTGAATTCTGATTAACAATTAATTAAGCAATTCATTTTATGCTTCCCAAGTCCTAGTGTTTGAACACCTGCTGAGACTAGGTGAGATAGACAATGTAAAGCATGACACCTGGCACCACATAAGTGAGCACTAAAAAATTATTACTTTTCTATTTATTTCTTTTCAATCGGTTCTACTTATGTGAACATGTATTCATTTACCCATTTAGCTAATATTTATCGGTATCACCTATGCATCAAGTACTCTGGAATGTACTTGAGATTCAACAGTTAGCAAAAATGAATTTTTCATCGCATTTACTAGCCAAACTGACATCCACATTGGGAGAAGAAGGAACACAATGCGTTAAAACTTAATGGACTCCGATACTCTTTTTTTTCTTTTTTAAGATTTTATTTATTTATTTGACAGACAGAGACACAGCGAGAGAGGGAATACAAGCAGGGGGAGTGGGAGAGGGAGAGGCAGGCTTCCCGCAGAACAGGGAGCCCGATGCGGGGCTCGATCCCAGGACCCCGGGATCATGACCTGAGCCGAAGGCAGACGCTTAACAACTGAGCCACCTAGGCGCCCGGGGCTCTGATACTCTTTTGTAGTTGTAATATTTATCAGTGTCGACATAAAATACCAAAATTATTGTTGGGATTATATTAATGAAAACCATTTGTTTGATGTCATTTAAATAAAATATTTAATTACTTGACTCAGCTTTTTACTGTATTCCTGACCACTGGGGAACAATACATTGTGAGGTGTATTGTTGTTATGAATAGCTGTGTAGATTAATTATTCTAGGTACAGATACTTTCTTTGGGGAGAAAAAACTTATTAGAAAATAGAATGTTACAGATGAAAGAGGCCCCAGGTTACATTTGTCCAAGATGTAGATAAAGGCCTTAAATATTTGAGGTGAGTATCCCTTGAGATCAAGTCAGTTGTTAACACAGGCAAACAAAACTACTGATAGCACTGTTTATTCTTTTGTGTATTAATTAATTGTTAATTCTGATAGAAAAAATATTATTGTCTATATTTGCATCAATCTTTTACAGATTCCCCATAAAGAAATTCATTTTGCACTCTTGCCAAATTTAATGTGGACCAGAATATCTGAGTGTGTTAACTAGTTATCAATCAGTATGTTGAGGAGATCCTAATCAGAGCTGTTTCTTTTTTATGTTGAGAAATATTTTTAAAAGCACAGCTTTTAGATGACTTTTTAAATGTTTGGTATTTGAAAATGTCAGCTTTTTAAGCAAATTTTTCTCAGGAGTGAAGTGCTAGGAATCCCTGTTGAAGTGGAATATTTTTACTGGGCTATTCACAGAACTACCACTGTTCCCATAGTAACTTGTTCTTTGATGAGCAACAAAGCAGGGGGACTGGTGTGTGTATCGATAAATCTGACCCAATGATATTTGATAAATACTCACTCATATCTAGGAGGAGACAGTAGAAGAGTAGGCTTTTATCAGGGACTATAAACATACTGATCAGTCGTACAGACAGAGAAAATAAGTGACTTTGAAGTATGCTTTTCCCTTGTGTCTGAATTTTCACTAGATGGCTTCTCTATAGTCAAGATGAGTTATGGTTTTGATGTAAAGAAGAAAAAAATCCTATGGAGTATCTTCTGCAGAAATTGTCAGGATTTTGGTAAGGTCTAAGATAACTTTTTCTTCCTGCTACAATTTTACAAGTACCGATCGTATGCCTGGAATAATAAATAGTAAATGATTTGATGGATCTATACCAACATTCAGCTTTTTCAGTAAGACTGGAATCCTTAGACAAATGAACCTGTTAAAGGTCAAATACTTATTCATCTGTTGAAACACAAGATGGATAACTGTCATCAATAATTTAAAAAGATGTATAAAAAATAAATAAATAATCTGTTGCTTTTAGAAGTTTGCCTTGCAAACACCTTAAGGATACTCTGATGTCTATAAAGGCCTAGAAATCCATGCCTTCATCTCTTGCAATCTATTTTGGTCACAGAACTTCTTTTTTTCTTGGAACCAGCAACAGGAAATGCAGCATTTAAAAATTTTCATTGTCTTACTCCAAACTCTAACACCCATATAGATTTTATTTTGTGCCCCTTATTGGACATAGCATATGGATTCTATTACCAGATAGGATACTTTCAATTGTATCGGTTTAATTATATAATTGTAAATTATTTCAGCCTTAATTCTTTGTTTATACATTCAGGATGACCTGTCCTGTACTTACTTGTGTCAAGGCTTGCCTCTCCAGGAGATTTGGAACCCCAAGGAGCCATGAACTCTATTTTCAAGCCCCCTGTCATAACACCTAGAACTTAGTGGATGCTCAGTATGATTCTTGATGGGGGGTCGGGTTGGGAATGGGTTCTTGCTGCTGCATAGTTGTTTATAGCATGGTTCTAAATGAAGGTTTATGAAGGCCAGCTGATGAATGACTAACCCACAGATTTTACTATTTTATATAAGAAAATGGACAGTTAGCAAAACAGTAAATTTTAAATTCATTTTGATAGTTGTCCCCAAAACATCATGTAGAATCTGTCACTATTTCTAGAGTACAGTGGAAAGTTTATATCACTGTACCTAAAGATAGGGAGATAGACTACATCAGTGAATTCAAGCATTTGGATTTCATCAAGTAAATTAAAAAAGACTTTAGGGAACTAAAATCTAACAAAGTTGTATGTGTTTGTTTGTGTATTTGTTTATACACATTTATATCTATATGCCTACTAAAAGAAAAAATTAACAAAAAATTTGGAAGGATCTAGCAAAGCTTAATGCTTTAATTTTGATACTTTTTCATGTGAATCTAATCACGTTTTCCTTACTTTTCTTAGGCTTTTTGGAACTGATGAAAATTTTCAAGCAAAATGTAAATTGAAATGTAAGTGCCACAAATTCTAGCCTTCTATTAAGAAAATTTCTATATATTTTGAAACTGTATTTAAAAAAAATTATATTGTGCACAATAGCCTTGGAACAGATTAATGGCCAAAACTGATATTAAACTGTATATCTTTCTTTTTCTTTTTTTTTTTTACAACCGGGTATCTTTCAAGATAGAAATCACTTTCACATAAATTGTCCCTTTCTTTAACTATCATTCTTTTCACAATATCTGTAAAAGTTAATAATATGTTAAGGATAATAATTAACTGAGAGGTTTGGTACCATTATTCTTTATCTATCAAAACCTCTTTGATTGGCACTGCCATGGAAACAGCCCTAAATTCATGATCAGGTAAATTGACTGGCACACAGAGATTTGAGGGTGTCTTTCTCTGGTAGGTTCATGGGCAAATAATACATGAATAGCCTAGTTCCAAAGTTGAATATATGGCTGTAGAATCTGCTTATTGGTTTTAGAAGCCAGCTCTGACATTTTTATACTATCATCTATAAAATGAGAATAATATTGTTACTGACAGAATTAAATGAGTTAATGTATGAAGAATTCTTAGGCTGGTTATTGATATATAATAAGTGTTTAATAACGGTGATATTAGTACTACTAGTAATGATAATTTTGTCTTATGCAAAGTACTTTTACTTCCGTATACTTGTTTCTCTTTCTGTAAAATAGAGATATTGCATTACTCATACAAGTGTGTTATGAGCATGAAAGTGAAACAATGCATATAGAGTATTTAGCACATTGTCTGACATACATAATCAATAAATGTTAGCTTTACTGCTATTAAAATCAGTCCATAAATTCTTCTCTACCATACTGCCACCCCTCCTCAAGTTATGAGCTACTTTTTTAAGGCTGTGTGTGTGTGTGTGTTTTCTTTTGAGGGAAGAAGTTGGTCTATTCAATCCAAGTTCAGGTGTATAAACATGATGTGGGAGGGAATCCACTGTGTGATTGATTTGTCGGGCTCTCCAGATCCCTCGGGGAAAGCCCTGTGTATGGGCAATAGCATTTTCTCACAAAGAGCATATGTCCCTAATTCCCCAGTCTTCTTTTTCATGCACAATCCTCTCCCAACTGTTGGTACAATTTGGCTCATGTTCAAAATAAACAAGCATTGTTATCGATTCAGAAGCCGCCTTCTGATATTTACAAAGACCGAAAAAAAGTGTCTAGATCGTGGTGTGTCAGTTTATTATTTTTAAAATAAAATTACTTTGTACCATGCACCTCCTCATCTATGTACTTTTGAATTTTCAATTTCTTTCTATCTTAGACAATAATTACTCCCCACTCATATATGCAGTCATCGACAGACAAGATACTGATTTATTCCCCATTACACCTAGGGATTCTACTGCTTTATTTTTCTTTCTTTATTTTAACTACAAGAGAAAGTCTATGCTTTAATCTTCCTTGAACTAACTGTGTCCTACACTTAGTTCCTCCCATGGGAAGTAATTTGTTCTCTATGTGCCCCTATTCCCTGGGGTTTTTCCACTCTAAGTTTTTTTGCATTGTTTTTTTCCTTTTGTTGTTGTTGTTGTAACGGGGCTGTTTTAACCCTTTCACAGTGTAGATAATCTTGCTTTGATTCCTTGATTACATAATCAAAGCAAATCCTATGTCCACCATATTATTTCAAATTCTTGAACTTAGTTGCTTATTAGTCCCCCTTTTCTGGTTCCTAAACCTCAGAAGAATATTTCAGTTCACCCCAGACCCACCCTACCACCTTGATGATGCCAACCTGAAACAGAGCTCTGCTCTTTTTTTGCTTCCAATCCATCCAATGCCGCTTTACCATGATTTACTAAAGATACGACATTATTTGGGCAGGGGCATCACATTGCAGCACGCGTCTCTCAGCAACCTCACACACCCACACTTCGTGTTAGTGCTCCAAACCACCCTTTCTGCCACTTGCCAAAAGCCATCATTCCCCAAATGAAACTCATCAGCTATACACAGTCTCCTAGGAAGTCTAATAAATTCTATTCCATTCCTCAACTTGTTCTACTATAATCTAGGAGGGTCAAATAATCCTCTACCCAGACACAGAGAAAGTTGTTCCCTTCCCGGTTAAAGCTGGCGTTAACCCGCAAGCAAGGTAACCAACAAACCTTGCGTTGCACATATATTCACATGATTATTTGTCCTGTGTTATTTGAATCTGAGCACAGACCCGTGCCCCTCTATAATTACACATCCACGGAAGCAAAACTAGCTACTGCCACTCATTCATCATTCATATTTTTACAGGCATTTCTTTCTTTTTTAAAAAAATTTGAACAGACTTTATTAGGAAATGTTACAAAAGTGTTGTGATTGATAACTTTCCTAAATCTCTGATTATTTTTATAATAATATTATATAAAGAAATTCAAACGATACACTAAAGAAAGTTCTCTAAGGCTGAGTTTCCACAGAGATGTAGAAGATGGACGTAAAGTCTGGATATTTCAAACAGCTGTCATTCTTCGATTATAGGGGATGCTGATCTTATTTTTTTTTTTTTTTTTTTTTTTTAAATTTTTTTTTTAAAGATTTTATTTATTTATTTGAGAGAGAGAATGAGAGAGAGAGAGAGCACATGACGGGGGGAGGGTCAGAGGGAGAAGCAGACCCCCTGCTGAGCAAGGAGCCCGATATGGGACTCGATCCCAGGACTCCAGGATCATGACCTGAGCCGAAGGCAGTCGCTTAACCAACTGAGCCACCCAGGCGCCCGGGGATGCTGATCTTAAAAAGTGATTTTTATTTGTTTTGCAACCTGAATTTCTCACGTAACTACTGTTCTCTGCTGTACTCTGGAAATGGGAGGAGATACACTCGTATAACCCGGCTCTTCTCTCTCCTGAATCGCCCACTCCTTAACGGCAGAAACTTGGTCTTTTTGTCTGTATATTCCCATGCCAGGCCAAACCGGACGAATGGGAGCCATTCACCAGCATTTGTTAATAAATTAACTTTGTTTTAAATATTTTCCCTCTTTCTTTTTTTTCTTTATTAACATATAATGTATTATTTATTTCAGAGGTACAGGTCTGTGATTCTTCAGTCTTACACAATTATAAGCGTTCACCATAGCACATACTCTCCCCAATGTCCATCACCCAGCCACCCCATCCCTCCCACCTCCCTCCACTCCAGCAACCCTCAGTTTGTTTCCTGAGATTAAAGAGTCTCTCATGGTTTGTCCTCTCTGGTTTCGTCTTGTTTCATTTTTCCTTCCCTTCCTGTATGATCCTCTGCCTTGTTTCTCAAATTCTTCATATCAGTGACATCATATGATACTTATCTTTCTCTGATTGACTTATTTCGCTTAGCATAATACCCTCTAGTTCCATCCACGTCATTGCAAATGACAAGATTTCATTTTTTTGATGGCTGCATAATATTTTTACAGGCATTTCTTAATGAATGCCAAAGAGACCCAACATAAACCCAGACAGTACTTCTCTACCATCTAACCTGCATCACTAACTCTCACATCCCACTGTTTCTAGTAGCCTCTCTTTCCTTGCTTCACTCTACCTGTTCACCAAGCGTTTTATACAAACACCCAGCTTGGGCTGTTCTTTCGCCTCCTCAATTTTTCCAGTAACAGAATCAATAAAAGTCTTCCCTCTCCGATTTTGTTCTATTTATCCTCACCTTCCCAGGCTGTCTCGTGTGGCAGGGCCAGCTCACTCCAATCATGGCAAATTCTCCCAGAATCCACATGTCTAAGAATGAGGCTCAACTTTTCCCATACGCTAACTAGAAGAAACTCTTTTCCTATCCCAGTCTGAGTCATGCCTACTTTCCTGCTTGAGAATGACAGAAAGAACACTCGTTCAAATGAAATCTCATCCCCACCACAAGAGTGTGTCATGGCCCCCATGATGGGAACAATTGTCCCGTTTGGAAGTGGAGGTTATTCACTGTTAGGTGGCACTGGGGCAGAGATACTTGGCCTATAGCCCAGATAGCAACACACGCCAGAAATTTCATTTACTTTTTACATTTTTTTCTTCAGCAGGAAATAGACCAAGACTGCATCTTTCTAAAACTATCACTACAGCTCTGCAATGTCTTGCAACAAATGCCTGCATAAGAAAATAAAGATATTTATCTTATGAAAAATAATTTTGGGGTAGAAAAAAGAATAAATCTAGATCTAGAAAAAAATTATTTAATTTACATGAGCAAGATTCCACTAAAATTAATCCATTTTATGTTTCTACGTAGAATACCATTTCACAATTAAAACAACTTATTTTAGAGTTCTTCATTGTACTTAGAAAAAAACAAACAAACAAAAAACCAAACCAGTAAATACTTGCCTTCATTTTCACATCTGCAGGTCCTGTTAAAGTGATACCCCAAAATAACCAACAAAACTATTAAGAATTATGTCCATTGGTTAGGATAACCTGTGCCTTGAATGTTCAACTGATGTTATGAATTTCATCAGTCATCAGTGCTTTTTGTTGACCCCTTCGTTCAAACAATCTTATTACAGGGAAATTACGATTTCTTTTTTTTAATGTATTTATTTATTTTTAGGGAGAGAGAGAGAGTAGGGGCAGAGGGGGATGGAGAGAGAATCCCAAGCAGACTCCAAGCTGAGCATGAAGTCTGATGTGGGTCTGAATTTCACGATCCTGAGATCACAACCTGAACTGAAAGCAAAAGTTGATGCTTGACTGATTGAGCCACCCAGGAGCCCCAACATGTCATCTTTAGGACATATTATAAAGCCCTCAGTTATGCTTCAATTATCTCTTACATCTTATCAGTAACAAAGAAATACTTCTTAGGCTGAATTTCCTTTTCTATTAAAATTATTTCTACCGAGGAAAATTAAATCTGTTTTATATTCACTATTAATAATTTCAATTATGATGGGTGCTCCTTAGTGCTGCCTCCAGATTCTAAGGGGAGCCCTTGTTAAGTATATGCAGTGACACCATGAAAACATGACATTTCTGCCTCCTTTTCTCCTCACCCAACAACCAGACCGAAAGCAAGGGTTTTTCCACCCTCTTAATCCCAGACCCATGGAGGAGGCAGCCATCCACACTGCCTGAATCCCTTGTCTAGAATTCTGGGTGCTGGTCCAGCCCTTCTCTTTGGCCCACGGCTATCCTATGTTTTTCTCTATCTGCAGGATTCCTGGCTTATGGCTACGCTGAGGCCTACACTGGCACTAAAAGTCCAGGCTGAGCTCTTACTCTCTTTGCAGTGCTGTAATCATAAGTGAACACTCAGCGTGCTTCCTCTCTTAAAGGGGCCGCCACTGAAGGAGCCATGGCTCAGGATACAAGAAGCAGGTATGCCACCATATTCTGATACTACCCCAATCTCCATGTTCCTAGAGAGCCAGCAGGACACCCTCTGGGTGTTCTAAGAGACTTAATCATATTTCCCTTGACTTTCTCTAATTTTTGGCAAGGATTCAATTTTATGGAGTCATATAAAGAACAATAAAAAGAGAATATGGCTGAGTGGGTTATCTTCACTGAGCCAGATCAGTTACTTATAACAGCTTCCGTTTAACACGGTAGTCACAGTTTGCATATACTGGTGTTTTTGAAACATGACTTTACTCTTGTGGGCAAATCTCTAGACTAGTTATCAATTCATTGACATATGGCATATTTTAAGGAATAGTTGTTGGAAAATAAAGACTTATGTGTGGGTGGGATTAATCCCTATTTTACCAATAGCATCCTCTTCACTGTCTGCAAAGATCATCCAATAACCAAAAAACTTTCTTGTCCCTTTTGAAGAAAACAGAAGCCCACACTAGCAAAATGTAAAAGTTCTCATAATCTACTGTCCCTTTCTCCTAGAGTCTCATTTTCCCATAACTGAGTTAAAATTCCAGACCAAGACAAACTTTTTTCTATAAGGGAGTCTAGTAAGAGAGAGTGTCCACTAATAACTATGTCTAACTGAAAATTAAATGTGACTTTATTTGGGAAAAAAGGTCTTTGCAGATGCAGTTAAGATCCGGGTCTTAAGATGGAGGTCATCCTGGATTATCCCCCAATCCAAAGACAAATGTCTGTTTCAGAGGTGAAGAATACCCAGAGGACAGGCCATGTGAAAACCAAGGCAGAGGCCAGAGCAATGCATCCACAAACACATGGAACACATGGAACCACCAGAAGCTGAAAGAGGCAGAGGATGGGATCTTAGAGTCTCTGGAAGTTCCATAGTTCTGACAAAAGCTAGATTTTGGACTTTTAGCCTCTAGAACAGGGAGAGAATAATTCTGTTCTTTCATGCCACTAAATCTGTGATAATTTGTTATGGCAGGGCTAGGAACCTAATAGAAGGCCTAAATTGTACTTATTTTAGATTTTATGAGCCTTACAGTCTTTGTAGCAACTATTCAACTCTGCCTCATAATGTGAAAATAGTCATAGACAATATGCAGACAAATGAGCATGGCAGTGATCCAATAAAATTTTATCTATGGAAATTGCATTTTCCTATGTCACAAAAATATTCTTTTTGAGCTTTTTTTAAATACTAAAAATGTAAAGACTATTCTTGGCCTATGAGCCATGCAAAAAGAGGCAGTGGGCCATATGAGGCCCGCAGGCAGTAGTTTGTGGACCTCTGTTCTGGAGTGTAGTAGAATAATAACAATGTGGGTGGGACAGCATCAGGAATGCAGATGATACTCACCGTGGAGTCTGGTCTCAATATCTGGTCTTTCTCCTCTTTGGAGATGCCTTGAATTTCCAAACCCAGTTTCTCAATGGATCATCTCAAGCAACAATATGTGGACCCTGGTAAGAGTCCTGATAGTACCTACTAGACAGAACTCAATGTTGGGTTGATAAACCTTGGGCTCGCTCCCAGTCTCCTTTGAGTCATATCAAATGCGATATCCTTTCTTTTCTAATGTCTTGGAGCAATCATTCTAAACCTTACTTATATATTAAAACCAAATGTGATTTTATGTTATTAAGATCAAATATTCTTTAAGGTTTTTTTTTTTTTTTTATTCATTTATTTGACAGAGATATAGCGAGAGAGGGAACACAAGCAGGGGGAGTGGGAGAGGGAGAAGCAGGCCTCCTACTGAGCAGGGAGCCCGACGTGCGGCTCGATCCCAGGACTCCGGGATCATGACCCGAGCCGAAGGCAGACGATTAACGACTGAGCCACCCAGGTGCCCCGATCAAATATTCTTTAAATACATCTGTGCATGTGTGTGTGTGTGCACGCACACATGCGTGTGTGCCTAGGTCTCATCTCAGAGATTCTTATTTTACTATTCTAGGTTGGACCCTCAAGCATGCATATTTTTAAACACTTTTTACTGAAGAATGCTTAGAACAATCTGACACTGAGAAGCATTTGTTCCCAGAGATCCTAAACCTGGGATCCTAAATCTTAACCATCAACCTTGTATGTGTAGCTGCAGAGGAATTTGCTCTTCTGTCTCTCAGAATTCTTATATGGCCCACTAATTTGTCAAAATAATATTCTAACACAGTGTCTTTCCAGTGTTCCAGAGAAGAAAAGTTACAGCTGCCAGAAGTTTGACAGACTGTTGAAAACATGAAATCAGCTATAGAAATTGGGCATTACAAAATGCCATGGGGAATTTTCCTGTGACAGAAATTGCAAACTTTTTATCAGGGCTGAAAATTCAAATAAATAAAAACTTTAAGTAGTAAATGAGGTAGAGATTTACAATACTTTATTCAAGAATCTGTCCCCTCTCCCCCACAGTTAGTCACAGTCTGCTTGCTCCCTCATGCACCCCTCCTACCATCTTGCTCATATTTCCTACAAGGAAAGCCTAACAAGAATCAGACAGGAGATTTGACTCCATGAGGAAGGAGGCACAGCTTCTGAGGCTTCATTTTTAATTCCCATTTCTTCCTTCTCTCTTCTTCCCGATTCTCTCTACCTTTCTCCTGACATATATTGCCAATTTTTGTTAACCTTCTCTTGGGAGCTCTTTTGACAAGCATGGAGCTGGAGAATGGCTTTGAATAAAATATTTGTTCTATGTCTGATATTGTCTTAGACTATGGGCCTAAGGCAAGTCCCCTATTTCTCGCACATCTATAGGAAGGAAATTAATAAAATTGAAAATAAAGAACTTAAGTAAGCTATTGCTAATTTGTGCAAAGATTTACACATATGAAAATTAATCATAATAATTTCTTAATATCAGAAGTCTTTCTTGAACCCGTACTCTTTGTGCTAAATGTGTATTCTGTGACCTTTAATTTGTCCCTTCTTCAAGTTTATCTAAGAGGTTTTTGCTAAAAAGGCACCCAAACCCATATCTACTAAAAGAACTGTGTTTCTAGGAGTGATTTAAAAGGATGTATCTACAGGAGCCTGGGTGGTTTTGTCAGTTAAGCCTCTGACTTTGGCTTGGGTCATGATCTCAGGGTCCTGGGATAGAGCTCAGACTCTACACTGAGTGGGGAGTCTGCTTCTCCCTTTCCCTCTGTCCCTCCTCACCCCCTTCCCCGTGCTTGTGATATTTCTGTCTCTCAATTAAATAAATAAAAAATCTTTAAAAAAATAAATAAAATTAAATGATGTATCAAAGAATCACTAATATTGTAGATGTCATAAACCATAATAATAATAATAATAATAATAATAATAATAATAATAAATGCATCAGTAAAAAGAATGACCTTCAGATACTTGGTCTCCCTCTCTGTGACTAATTTATAATCGCTGGCTTCATTAATGACATGAAATAGCACATATATAGAAATAATTCCAGACATATCAATAATATATTTTATCAAACATTTTATCAAATACATCAAATATATTTGTTTATTGATTTCTTTATGATATATACCAATTTTTGTAGTAATGATTTATACTTTCAAATAAGTTCCATAACTGTATTCACAATTTACTGATTTTGTTTTCACCAAAACTTTTGCCCTAGGAGTAGTCACAAGTATTAAAACAACCTAATAGGTAGACAAGTAACAATATTTTCCATAATATAAAATATGTCATTCGTTTTATATTATGCTAAAAAACAGAGATGATTTTACTTCTTTTTTTCCCCCCTTAGGATTCAGAGCTCAGGACAATAGAGGTTGAATCATCTTAGGAAGCAAAGAAGGGTAGGGGTGCCTAGGTGGCTCAGTTGGTTAAGCGTTTGCCTTCAACTTGGGTCTTGATCTCAGGGTCCTGTGATCTAGCCCCATGTCAGGCGCCCTGCTCAGTGAGAAGTCTGCTTCTCCCTCTCCTTCGCCCCCTTCCCCCTGCTTGTGTGCTCTCTCTTTCTCTCAAATAAATAAATAAATAAATAAATAAATAAATAAATAAAATCTTTGAAAAAAAGTTTAAAGGAAGGAAAAAAGGTTTGAAAGAGGAAAGGTATAGATTCAGAATCCTGCCTCACTACTTTTTTTTGTTGTTGTTTTGTAACCTAGGAAATATTATTTAATTTATCTGGGTATGAGTTTTCTTTGTAAAATAAGCTTAATCTCCATCTTAGGTAGTTGTTAGAATTTTTAAGAAAGGGCATAACAGGCCATTTATTGTTTTGGGTACAGAGAAAGACCATCAGAAACCTGGTAGCTGGGGCACCTGGGTGGCTTTGCTGGTTGTTTGCCTTCAGCTCAGATCATGATCCCAGGATCCTGGGATCGAGCCCCACATCACATTGGGCTCCCTGCTCAACGGAGAGCCTGCTTGTCCTTCTCCCTCTGCCCTGCTTCTGCCCTCTCTCTATCTCAGTCTCTCTGTCTCTCAAATAAATAAATAAATAAATAAATAAATAAATAAATAAATAAAATCTTAAAAAACCTGGTAGCTAATATGATTCTCTTCACTTCTATATGGTGCACACCTGGGTTTGGTAACAGTAATTAGGTTCCTTCCTATTTATTGTTCACATTGTTCACTAATCAAGGAAAAATCAATACTCTCCCATAACATGTGTTTTCATTCCTTTCTCTTAAAAATGGAGAAAAAATATATATAACTGGGCTGAAAAAAAAAAAAAAAAAGCCAGAAGATAAAATGAGCATCTAACCATGAAAGAAAGAGAAGACAAATTACTCATAGCCAAAATGAAAGAGGACCCACCACTACTTATCTCATGGACATTAAAAAGATAATAAAGAAATATTATGAAAAACACTATGACCCTAAATTTGATAACTTAGATAAAGTGAACCAATTTCATGAAAGATACATCTACCAACGCTCACACAAAGAGAAATGGACAACTTGAACAGGACCACACCTACTAGAAAAATCGAATCAATAATTGATGATCTTCTAAAACAGAAAGTACTAGGTCCAAATGGGTTCACTGGCGAATTCTTTAAAACATTTAGGAAATAAAAATTCTGCCAATTCTCCATAATCTTCTACAGAGAATAGAAGCAGAAGGAGTATTTCCTAAACCATTCTATGAGACCAGCACTACCCTAAAATCTACAGACGGGAAATCTAATGTAACTCATGAACATAGGTGCAAAAACCCCCAACAAAATCATAGCATATCAAATGCAATGATGTATAAAAAGAATTAATATACCATGGCCAAGTGGGGTCAAGATAATGTGCTATTGGCAAATAAAAAAAAAAAAATAGAACAATGAAACAGAATAGAGAGCCCAGAAATAAACCCACAAATAGTCAACCAACATTTTTCAAAGAAGCAAAGACAATTCAATGGAGAAAGAATGGTCTTTTTAACAAATAATGCTGGAACAACTTTTCATCCATATGCAATGAAAATGAATCTACACACAGACCTTAACAGCGTTCATAAAAAATAGCTCAAAATAGATCATAGACCTAAGTGTAAAACACAAAACCATAAAACTTCTAGAAGATAAAGTTTTTACTTTTAAGGAAAAAATCTAGGTAACCTTAGGTTTTGCAGTGACCTTTTAGATGTAACACCTAATATGATCCATAAATAAAATAATTGATAAGTTACACTTAAATAAAATTAGAACTTCTACTTTGCAAAATAACATGGTGCAGAGAATGAAAAGACAAGCCAAAGACTGGGAGAAAATATTTGCAAAACATATAAACTTGTATCCAAAATATACAAAGAAATATTAAAATTGAGCAATAAGAAAACAAATAACTCAATTAAAAAGTAAGCATAAGATCTGAACAGACATAACATCAAAGAGTATATACAGATGGCAAATAAGAATATTAAAAAACGTTCAACATCATATGTCACTAGGGAATTGCAAATTTGAAAAAAAAATACAAGGAGTTACCATTATATACCTTTTTGAATGGCAAAATCCAAAAATAATCTGACAATGCAAAATTCTAGTAAAGATGTGGAATGACAGAAACTCTCATTCTCTGACGGGGATACAAAATAGAAAAACCATTTGGGTGGTAGTTTGTTAGTTTCTTATAGAGTTAAACATAGGCTTATACAATCCAGCAATTATGTTCCTAGGCATTTACCTAAATGAGTTGAAAAATTTATCCACACAAAAACCTGCACATGAGTGTTTATAGAAGTTTTAGTCATCATTTCCAAAAACCGTAAGCAACCAAGAGGTTCTCAAAAGGGGAAATGAATAAACAATCTGTGGTACATTCATTCATTGGGATATTATTCAGCAATAAAAACAAATCTATTAAAGCCATGAAAAGGCAGGGAGGAAACTTAAATGCATATTGCTTAATTAAAAAAAAACAGTAAAAACACTACCTATTTTGTGATTCCAACTGTACAACATTCAGGAAGAGGAAAAACTATAGATATCAGTGGTTGTCAAGAGTTTAGAGGAGAACAGAGATGAAGAGTGGGAACACAGAGGATATTTAGAGCAGTGAAACTATTCTGTATAATACAGTAATGGTAGATATGTGACATTATGTATTTGTCAAAACCCATAGAACTGGACAACACGAAAATTGAACCCTGTGGAGATTCTGGACTTCAGTTAATAGTAGTGTATTAGTATTGGTTCATGGGTTATAACAAATGTACCACACTAATGCAAGATATTAATAAGGGAAAACCTGAGAGGGAAGATAAGGAGTATATGGAAATCCTTTGCACTATCTGTTCAATTTTCTGTAAACACAAAACTGCTCTAAAAATAATGACTATTAATTTTTAAAATAAAACAAAGCAAAAACATGGGGCTACAATGGAAGGCCCAAGCTGTTAGCATATTCTAGTTTCATTTCTTCTAAAGAACATGGCTTCCTCATCATGACACCCAATTATCACAGTTAATCAATACTCTGATGCTACACTCATCAGAAAAGCATCGCCTACAGGGAGACCAATAATTTGAAGTCAGTAGAGCATGCAAGGACTCTGACAAAAAAAAGAAGAAGAAGAAGATATTATAAAATTTTATTTTTTGTGGGATTCCTGCCATGAAATAAATTTCATTTTTAAGAGATTTAAAATATAATAAGGCAAGGAAATAACTTCAAGTCCACTGTAGCTTGAAATCAGTACAAAATTACTTAGTGCTAAGACTGATTCAAAGATAAACTCCTTTCATAGACCCAAACTGAATCACAAAATTGTGCTGGAATTCTTGAAGACCCCAGGTGAGAGAGATGCAGTGTGCATTGTTAGTTTTTTTTTTTTTTTAATCTTCATGAGGACATCCCTATTACCCTATTAGATGAGCAGTGTTACAAGACTCAAACCAGATATGCGTGCATAAAAAAATGCACATGCCAATAGAGACTACTTGCTTCTCAAAGAGACTCAACCTAGGAAGCGTGTCTCTGGAAAATAGTACAAACTTGATATGCACCTCATGTACTGCCTTTTATTGTTCCCTATGGCATAAGGACAGTTGTCAGGTTAGAGACCTTGCCACAATGCCCTGAGAGACATTACTGTCTGACATATGTCCATCAGTGATAGCAAGTGAGATTCCTTTTTATTTCATTCAAGAACAGTCAGCCAATGTTATTTAGTAGGACAGTTGCATATCCTGAGAGAAGAGCATTCTTAGGTATGGCTCTATATTGTGTGATCAAGACTTACAAATATTGCTATTATCTGTACAAAAAGGGTGAGAGCTAAAATGAAACTGATTAATTATTTGTTTTTTTCCCTGACCCCTAACTTATAAATCATGATTTTCCTGAGGTTGTCCTAGTGTTTAGAGAGGTAGCATAGTTAAAAACACCATATAAACCTAATTTAGTTTTATAGAAATAGTCTGCAATAGAGTAAACATTTGACCTCTTTAGTCTTTAAACTTCTGTAGTCAGTAAAACTAACTACATATTCCCCAAAAAGAATATAAAATGCATTTTGAGAACTGGTAAAACACACAGGAATAGGTGGCAAATATTTGGGACCCTGTGTTAGGTACACTAAAAATGGAAACTAACAACAACAAAAATTATCTTCTTTTTTTTTTTTTAAGAAAAATAAGAGAACATATAACATTTAACATGTTCCTACAAGGTATTAGGCACCTTCACATAATTTGCCTCATCTAGATCCAGATCCTCACAATATTCCTGTGGAAAAATATTGTCACTATTTTACTGTTGAGGAAGCTTAAGCCGAGAGAGGTTAAATAGCATGAGAAAAATAAATAAAAAGAAGAAGGAAAAGGAGGAGGAGGAGATGAAAAAGAAGGAGAAAAAAGAGAAGCAAGAGAAAAAGAAGAAGGAGGAGGAGGAAGACAAGAGGAGGAGGAGGGGGAAGGGGAAAGGGAGAAGAAGGAGAAGAACAATGAGAACAAGAACAATGAGAACAAGAACCATCACCATTACCACCTAAGTATGAAGTCCAGGTATTATTCCTTATAAATAAACCACACTGCCTCTGAATGCCAATGAATTCCCAGTCTTCTATCTTTAATATTTCTTCAAAATCTATTCCTATTTCCTTTGGATTTATTTTTCACCCCCAATTCTTACACCTTTTACTTACCGGGTGAATGGGGTTAAGCTGGTTAACCTCGATCCATTCATTCTCTTTAGAGAGGTGCCAGGTGAGGAGGACAAAAAGAAGTCAGGTGACCAAGTCTAATCTCCTTGTCTTCTGGACCTTCAGGTAAATTGACCAATGATATTCCTAGGAAGAAGAGACTTATGTGGGAAATGCCCTTAATAGGACCTCTCTGGGAGTGCCTGGGTGGCTCAGTTGGTTAAGCATCTGACTCTTGATTTCAGCTCAGGTCATGACCTCAGGGTCATGAGTGCGAGGCCCCCACTGAGCTCCACACTGCATGTGGAGCCTGCTTAAGATTCTCTCTCCTTCTCTCTTTGCCCCTTCCTCTTTAAAAACAAAACAAACAAAAAACAAACAAAAAAACCCCCACAAACCCCCCCCCCCAAACAAAACAAACCAGGATCTCTCTGGCTACCTACTATAATTAGTAAATAAGATGCAGGAACTATGAGGCATGGCTTTTGAAGAGAATGTTGTATAAGTTCTTCAACTCTCTTTAAATTCTTCCTGCTGTCTGAGGAACTTCATGAACCTGACTTAGAAAGCTCATCTTTTCTGTTTGAAGCATATTTCTGACACAGGAAGGGACGAAGTGAGAATCTGCCTTCAAAATTCAAGATTTCTTTCTGCTTTGTGAAAACCTCTTGGTAGCCATATCTGGAATTTTTAAGTAAAACTTAATATATATTTCAAATTTGTGTCTGACTTGATAATCTGAACCCATGTGTTAGCCTACTCACCAAATTGACTACTGTTTACATATACCAATAGTTGATAAAGAATAATTGGGAAGAAGTAGTGGATTCGAACTCTAGAGTAGTTGTACAGATTCTATAATTATGGATGACTGGTGTGTCTGAAGCCCTGTTTCCATGTCATCCCTTCACACCAAGACTAGGTCTCTGGAAATTGAATTCATAAAATTCTGTAAGGCAGCAACCATTGGATTGCAGGCTGGTAGCCTACACAATTGGTGACATATCCCTATCAACAGATGGCGGAAGAAAATGAACATTGTGGAGTTAAGCTCCAAGAAAATTTCAGTCAGGCACCTTAGAGCTGTTCAATTTTATAGTAGTGGGAATTGGATTCTGCCAAAGATGTTGTGAATAGACTGCTCACTACATTGCTCACTGTTTGGGGTCAGTCTCAGCCTATCAATAATCAATGTTGTACTTAGACCAGTGCTCATGGTCTTATTTTGATTGCAAGACGCCCTTCAGCACTAACCAGCAAGAAACTTTGAAAAAAAATAAAAATATATTAGGTGCAAGACCTGAAAATTACATAGCGTACCTGGGGCCACACAGTGAAGTTGCTAGAATAGAGAGGGAGAGAGAGGGCCATAGAGGGCAGTAACGGCTTTGAGAATCAGAAATAGCAAATACGTTATATACAAAGACTGAGACCAGCTTAGCCGATAGTTTATTTAGATGTGTATTACACCATCTGTGTCATTTGGATCCTCTGAGAAAGAGATGTCAGGATGGAAGTAGATGTGCAAGATATTTACTGGGGGGAGAACCTTGTGGAAGAAGCGGGGGTAAACACAGAGTGCCTTAAGACTGCAATAGGACTCTAACTCCTGAGAAGGAAGAAAGCAAAGGATGGGTCACTGCTGTGAATTGAATAATGTCCCTAAAATTCGTATGTTGAAGCGTTCTTCCTCAATGTGATGGTATTCGGAGGTGGGTCCTTTGGGAGGTAATTAGGTTCAGACGAGGTCTTGAATGTGTGGCCCCATGATAAGATTAATGTCCTTTTAAGAACAGGAAGAGACCAGAGCTTCCTCTGTCCATCATGTGAGGATACATAGAGAAGGCATCCATCTGTAAGAGGAAGAGGGCCTCACCTGGGCACCAAATTGGCTGGCATCTTGATCTTCAACTTCTCAGCCCCCAGAAATGTAAGAAATAAATTCCTGTTGTTAAAGCCAGCCAGTCTAGGGTATCCTGGGATAGCAGCATGATATGATTAGGTAGGAAGAGCTTCAGGCTGCCGCAAAGTTCTGAGAAAGCTTCACTCACCATGATAGTAAAGCAGCAAGCAAAATTTGTCCATTAGAACTTCTCATTGGGCAGTAATGGACCAGCATTGTAACCCTGTGGGGCCCAGTTTGGCTAGGAAGAGTCTTGGAGAAAGGTGGTAATTATTTCTATTGTTTACTTATAATCATCATTTATAATTTCCTGTCACCACATTTCGTCTAATTTCTAATTATATGTCAGATATGTGTGTAAGAGAATTAGAGATACTGCAGTGATATTATTTTCCATAAGAAAGTGATTCCTGGGGCACCTGGGTGGCTCGGTTGGTTAATGATCTGCTTTTGGCTCAGGTCATGATCTCAGGGTCCTGGGATCGAGTCCCACATCAGGCTCCCTGTTCAGTGGGGAATCTGCTTCTCCCTCTCCCTCTCCCCCGTGCTCCTGTTCTCTCTCTTGTTTATGCTCTCTCTCTTTCAAATAAAATAAATAAAATCTTTTTTTTTTTTTTTTTAAGGAAAGTGGTTCCTTTGCGTGTGTTAGGCAAATAAGATGATATTAAGGTAATCTTAGCCAATCAGGACTTGAGCTTAGGTTGGGTTGCAGTTTTATTAAGATTCTGTCTACTTAGGTGTTTCCTTATTCCTCAGCCATGGCCCTTCTGGGTTTTTGATTACTGAGTGCAATGGTTTTTATCTCCTTAGCTGTGAATATTTCCAGATTTGGTTCTGCCTTTTGAGGGTTTACAGTTTAGCTCCCTGGTCTTCACCCACAAGGCTTTCGAATCTGGTACATATTTTAAGGAGAGTTTTGTACTTGAAGCAGGTCCCCTTGTCTAGTGGGGCTTTGATTCCTAAGCACCAAGGGCCCTGGGAGATTTTACTTTGTCCATTTAGATGTCTCAGGCCTAGCCTTCCAGCTGTCTGTGACACCACAGATCTCAAGAAGTCTCTTGTGGAGAAAGCCAGGTGTGCATTTGGGGCTCCTCTAGTAAACAGTCTGTTATGCCAACTCTCACAACCATCATAGATCCCATTGTTTCTCTGTTCTCTAGCAGACTCCCACTACTTAGGTCATGCTTGATCCTTAGTCCCTGCCCAGAACTGACAAATGCCTCCAGTAAAGAAAGTGGTTGGCTATTGTCATTGACCAGAACAAGTTGAACTTTAATTTATCTAGTCCTTTCCCTGGATGTGTTTTCAAAAGGGTTTAAAATACGATTTTGGTGACATATCCATTTTTCTAATTGTTGCAGAAAATCATGGTCTCAGTAAATTTATCAATGTATTAGGTTATGCTTTCTGGATGCTGAGACATAATTCGAAATACATCTCTGTCTTTCTCTCTCGGAGATCGTAGAGGAATTTCCCCATGTTTTCTACTCATATTTAAAAAGATCTGTTATTTTTGCATTTAGATGTTTCGTCTAATTGGAATTTGCCCTTCTGTGCAACGTGAGACGTGAGACATAGATCAAAATTAGTTTTCAAATGGTTATGCTATAGCTGTGTCAACACTATTTGTTGGTCAATTATAACATTTTCCTACCTTAGCTGAGATGCTGATCTTACATTATAGTAAATACCTATATGTATTTTGGTCTGTTTTTGGAATTTCTATACATTTACATTGACTTTTCTGTTTGATCATAAAAGTGCACACTGTGCCTTAATAAGCCTCAGTATCTGGAAGGTGCGTTCTCTCCCATTTCTCCTCTACTTCAAAATTTCCCAGGCTTTTCTTATTAGTCTATTTTTCCATATGAAAAACAGCATTTTATTGTGGTCTCATTAAACATAAAATAACTTAAGGAAAATTGATGCCTTTATGAGGGTGAATCTTCTTATCTAAAAATATTGTATTTATTTCCATTTGTTCTATAACTTTTTTCATGTCCTTCAGTAGTTCTTTAAAATATTCCATGCATGTATCTTTTACTTTCCTCATTCACTGTATTTCTAGGAGACTGATTTTTGTTGTTGTTGTTATGGTAAATGGTGACATTCATTTTCCCTTCTAGATGGTATATAGAAAAACTATGGATGTTTGTGCCAATTCAATAGTTGAGTATCTAGCTTGCTAAGTTTTTAGGTTCTTCTCTTAGATGTCACACCTATAGAATTATAGAATCCATTCAAATAATAAACATTTTAATTTTTTCTGCATTTATTTTTAATTTTTAACTTTATTCTCCTAAGTGCTTTACATAGCACCATTAATAAAAGGTTATAAAATAATAGTGTTAGGGTCCTGTGTTTCTTGTTTTTGACTTGGGAGATGTTTGACTGTTTTCTCATTAAGCATGCTGTTTTAGCAAGTGAGATAAATATATTTTATAGATTTGGAAGATTTATCTATTTCTATTTCTTGAAAATTTTATCTTTTTTATTATTGAGTATTACAATATATAAGAAGGTACAAAAACATAAATATACATGCTGGTAAATGAATTGCCACAAAATAAAACCTATATAACTATCAGCAAGGTCAAAGGAAAAGTAACTGCCAACTTTTAAAAGCATTGCTCACATACTCTCTCAATCACTATCCCTCTTTTATTACTGAAGTTGAATACTATTCTCACTTCTGTGTGGTTTAGTATTGCTTGTAAGTAATTTTTAGGGTTTACTTCTTTTACTTGACGTTAAATTTGTAGGATTTATCCATGTGGTTGAGTTCATTTTTATTGCTCTATAATATTGATGGTATAAATTTACTAGAGTTCGTATGCCTCATTTACTGTTGATGGATATTTGGGGTTTTTCAACTTGAGGATATTATAAAAATGCCAGTATGAATATTCTTATATGCATTGTCAAGGTAAACATGTGCATGTTGAGTATGTCTGGGAGCAGAACCGCCAGATCGTAGGGAACACATACCCTCAGGTGTTAGTTGGTACATTCATATGGATAGTTTCCCTAGGTGATTATAAAATGTTTACTCTCGCCCGCAATTTATGAGAATTCCAACTGCTCATGTCCATAGCAAAACTTGCACTTGTTGAGTTAAGGACATTTTAAAGCTAAAAACTGCAGGAGAAAAAAGATCATTCAATAATGATGAAAAGAACAAATGGTCAAGAATACACATTTGTCTTGTATACGCAGTACCCAACCATGTAGTCTTCTTAATCACATGAAGTAAATATTGACAGAATTAATGGAATTGATATATTGCCACCATAGGGTGATATTTTAACATACTCCTCATAAACTAATAGGTTCATAGAGCCTAAAAAAATGAGTAGGAATAGAGAAAATTTTGATAACATGATTAATGATGTTGTTTCAATAGACATATAAAACCCTGTTACTAAAATATTGGTGTGCACATTTATCTCAAACCCATTTGGAATATGAACAAGTGAATTTGAGGTATTATATATACATATTTCCAATGTAAATATTAATTAATAGTAATAATGAAGAAAGAAAAAAATTTTAAGTGTAAATATTTCTTAACCAATCAAAATATAAAGTGATGTACAAAAGAGTGAAATGTCAGCAGTAAATACTTCCTGAGTCTCAAATTCTGACCTTTCATTGCCACTCCTCAGTGGTTACTAATATTAGTAGTTCCTACTGTATTTTTTCAGAAATGCATAATTTTGTATGCTAAGAAACAATATAACACATTGTAAAGTTTTTTTAAAGATTTATTTACTTTTTTTATTTTAGAGAGAGAGCATTGGGGGGGGGCAGAGGGACCCATGTGGAGTTCAATCTCATAACCCATGACATCATGACCTGAGCCAAAACCAAGAGTCGGACGCTCAACTGACTGAGCCACCCAGGAGCCCCAACACATTGCAAGTTTTTATTGACTTTCTTTGTTTTTACAAAATGGGTCATATTATACAAATGATTATTCAGCTTTATATTTTTTACCTAAGATATATCTATTTTAATTATATAAGTATGCATTATATATATATATATATATATATATATACACACATAATCCCTTCATGTACTACATATGTTGGTATTTCAATATTTGTTAGATCTTAGATTGAAAAAAGCAATTTGCACAATATGTTTGTGTGTGTGTGTATGTATACACAGACCCATATTTTTGTTTTTACAGCTGAGTAGATTTTCATTACATATGATGCCATAATCATCTACTATACAGTAAGGGGTGTGGAGTATCTAAATGAAACTATTTAGAGAGCAGTACATCCATTTTGTCACTTGAAATATTTCTCTCAAAATTCAGGAAATATGGGGCACCTGGGTGGCTCAGTTGGTTAAGCGACTGCCTTCGGCTCAGGTCATGATCCTGGAGTCCCTGGATCGAGTCTCGCATCGGGCTCCCTGCTCGGCGGGGAGTCTGCTTCTCCCTCTGACCCTCCCCCCTCTCATGTGCTCTCTCTCTCTCATTCTCTCTGTCTCAAATAAATAAATAAATCTTTAAAAAAAATTTCAGGAAATATATTAAAGCAGAAAATCAAGGACAGGGAGAATGTCTTTACAAATGACTTCAGCCTAAGAGCGTAGACGAGCTATTTATCTATGAGTATATGTGAAGTAGTATTTATGTGACACATAAGACAGGACAAAACCACAATTTGCTTATTAATTCCCTGGTTAAAATTTCCATTGACTTTCTGACACAACTTGATAAAACACAAACTTCTTATAGATTTTTCAGAATTGGATTTGACATAACTTTCCATCTGAGTTTGTGTAATTCCACAACCACAGTCCTCCTACACCAGTGTTATTCCCCGGGATGCATCATTCTCCTCTATGTCTCCGTGACTCTGCAGGGTTCCCTCCCCCCAACACACTGCTTGGAATGCCTGTGGGAAACCTTTCCTCTTGACACATCCCTATATACCTTTCAAGTGACCCCTGTAATTTCACTGGCACTGACTCTGATGTCTCCTCAAAAGATTTTTATATTTTTTGGCTTGCTCCATCTGAGACCTCCATTGTTATTTCTCTATTATTTACATGGTTATATCTCATTATTAACATTGTTATAATGTAAACTTTGTAAATAATTCCTGTCCTTCCCCTTGACCCTGAATCCTTACAGCATGGGAATTGCCTCATGTTAGTCTTTGTATCTGTATTGCCTAGCACAGGGCCTCACTAAAACATTGACAAGACATATGGAATCGGAATGAATAATTGAACATATTTACAGTTCTGGAGTAATATTTCATGTTCCCTGATGTTCTGCTTTTTCCTCAACCAGTATTGACTGGGCAGTCTCATGATCCAATCCTATGAAAAAAAAATCCCATTTCTTAAAAATGTTTCTTAAACTTCATACTTCAATCATATTAGAAACTCTAAACACTTCTGCAGTATTTTTTATTCTTAAGAATAATCTTCAGTAATTTTTTTTCCCTAAAATGCTAATTGTTTTTCACATCCTATAAATCAGAGTTGCTTTTCTCACCTTACCATCGAAGTTCCTCACAGTGTCTTCTCGAAGGAATACATTCCTAGCCTAAAAGCATTTGCCACCCCTGAGTGTGCGTACTCCCCGCTCCATTATTCCCTGCTGTGTCTGCAGTGCCTTCTAATGTAAGAAGTGCCTTGAGTTTCTCCATTCAGTGAGATTCTTCCTCCTCCACAAAGCTTTCTTTATAAATCCAAATATTCATTGCGCAACACCAATAAACAAAATGCTATGAGCAATGTATATCGTTCAATAGTGCAAAAGAATGAAAATATCACTTTGATTTTTTTATAGAATGCCACTGCCCCTTGGCATACTTAGTAAGAGTCAGAATCTAGCTCAGGAAACAAACAGGATATATGGATAAAGACAAGTATTTAGATGTTCAGTGCTGTGTTCATTATAATAGTAAAGAATTTAGATATAGCTCAAACATCCAGAATAAGAACTGTTAAATACCATTGTGGTTGTATATGTGTTTGTGTATATAAAAAAGCCACTAAAAAGCATGTAAACCATGCATCGTATATCAGACACACACAGTATGATGCAAATTTTGACATATTGGTATATTAGGAATAAAATCAGAAGTAACAAACCAAAACATCATTCATTCTTGAAATATTTACTTGTAGCTTTTATTTTTTCTTATGTTTCTTTATTTTTCAAATATTCTATAGTAAACATGTAATTTTTTATAACCAAAAGAAAATCCAATTGTAATTTAAAAATAATGTGAGAAAAAAATGATTCATTAGTAAAAACACACACAAAAAATCTCTTGCGTAATCTTTTGGGCTTTAACAGATGCACAATGCTTGTTTATTCATATTACATAAAGCACATTTTTATAGACACATGCATATCATTTGGGTTATTTTCTGCAGTTATGCACAAAGTGCTTCATCTCTCACTTTCATTGTGACCTCTTTGGGTGTGTAATACCAGTGACAAAACATCTTTGTAGAGAATTCACTTTTGGGCAAGTGTTGTGATGAGCTCTGGGTGTTATACACAACTAATGAATCATTGAACACTGCATCAAAAACTAACGATGTACTCTGTTCGCTAACTGAACATAATAAAAAATATTCCAAACAAGTCGCTGTCACCAAAGAAACCAAACAAGCATTTCCTGGTTTTCTTTCTTTTCTTTTCTTTTCTTTTCTTTACCCTTCAAATATTGTTCAGTTATTTTGTGCAGTCGTTGTCCAATCTGTTTTATTTTAGAAGATTCCAAATGTTTAGAGACAATCAATTTGTGGGTTGTCTTTATTTGAAAGATACAAAAGCAGCAAAGGAAAGTCCAGTTTGGTGTCTAGACATCGTTGTTCAAAGTTGAAGCCCCGCAGTCTTTGAGATTTCAGAAATCTATTCCTGTGACTTTAAGAAATCTACTTTAAAAAAGTAGATTTAAAAATAAGCTCTATGCAGAGCTTGCAGCAAGGTATTTCTCTAGCAACTAAAGCTCTTATCCTTAGAAATAGTATTACTTAGTGATAGCTGAGAGTTAATGGAGGTTAATGAATTATTAAGAGTTATTATTGACTAAAATAAAACAAATCCCATGATGCACAATTATAAAAGCCATTGATACTTTTTTTTGCATACTTATTAAGAAAGAGGATAATATGTTTCTTGTCATTAAACATAAGCTCATTTATATTTGTGTACTCTTCTCGTTCTAAAATAGGTTAACTTCTGCCAATATTATGTGCCAGCTATGAATTTCTTTGTTAGGATTTTACTGTTTGCTGTAAAATTCCGTAAGATACAGAATTGTTAGGCTGGGATTTGGCCTCCTTGAAGGAGTAGAATCCAGATGGCATATAGAGGAACTGATACTTAATTATTGAGGAGAAATGGAAATTTGGTACTCACTGAATGTCCTTACAACTAGATTGGAGCCATGTTATTACTCCTGGCCAATGAGCTGTGAGCAGAATTACTGTGTCACTTCTTGGCAGGTGTAGTTAAGAACCTCCTACAACTCTCTTTCTTCCTGCTGCCATAACCTTGGAAGCGACATATTTCAGATGGCAAAGTTAAAAGATGGGGAAAGACTGGCTAACCTATATGAGATTTTAGAGGTTTCTTTGACTCCACAGCAGACCAAACCTGACCCGATACACCCACACTTTAGAATTAATATGATCTCAGCTATTACTAAAGTGGTACATATTAGGGTAGTGACACAATCATTAAATTTAACCAAGGCTCTGCCAAGATATTTGACTAGAAAAGCACATGCTAGCGTAAGATGGAGTCATTTCTCCAAATCTGACGCAAACATACATATCCCACCAAAAATTATTCAACTATTTTTCTTCATTTTCAATACTTACGTCAGTAAGGGTCTCGAATGAAGGTAACGCAACATAAGAAAGCTGCTGTGACAAGCACTGGGTGTTATACATAACTAATGAATCATGGAACACTACATCAAAAACTAATGATGTACTATACAGTGGCTAACTGAACAAAATAAAAAATAAATATAATAAAAATAAATAAATAAAAGAAAATAAAAATTAAAAAAAAAAGCAATCCAGTTCACAGATTTGAATGGAAATAGAAGAAAACAATAATGTATCACTAATCTGAAGTATAACTAAAGGAAAATACCAAGAAAGGACACTGTCCAACCCAAAGGGAAGAAAAAGCTTTTGTAAATGTAAATAAACATAAACCCCTGCAAAGCAGAGACAACTGTTTCCTTTTCACAGATGAAGACCTTCAGAATCGGAGGAGTCTAGAAATTGGAAAAGATAGTGCAATTATAAATATATCAGTGTGTCCTACGTTTTTAAGCTAATTGTACTTAGTGCAGATAAGGATCTAGTTGAATCAGAGCAACCAAGCTCCCTCCAAATAGCCGGTAAAACCTCTGGCAAAGTGATGATATAAAACTGAAAGGGAGAACAGATGTGCTGTGGGTGAACATGCTGTTTTTATAGGCACTAAAGTTTTTCTTAAAATAAATACAGTCATTTAAAGTCTTTGAGTCATGGCTGGAGAAGCACCACATGGAGGTGCTAGAACAATTAAGGGTCCTGTGGGAAAAGAACAAGAGAGATTCTCTGTGGAGCAAATCTTGAACACACAAATTAAATTGTCTGTGAATAATAGATTGAAACCTCTCTGAAACTGGTTCCTTGATAATACAGAATTTTGTAATATACAAATCCCGGTCTGTGAGTAAGCCTGATCAAAGGAATAAGGAAAATAAGAGTCATGTTTTATTTTATTTATTTATTTAGTTATTTTTTTTAAAGATTTTATTTATTTGACAGAGAGAGAGAGCACAAGCAAGGGGAGCAGTAGAGGGAGAGGGAAAAGCAGGCTCCCCGTTGAGCAAGGACTCCGACCGATACAGGGCTCGATTCCAGGACCCTGGGATCATGACCCAAGCCAAAGGCAGACAATAACTGACTGAGCCACCCAGGCGTCCCAAGAGTCACATTTTAACTCCCACTCAATACCATCAATCTTTCTCAATTTAGTGTGAGTGGCTGGCTTATTTCTATCTCTGTATGGCTAGTTTCATCACTCTGTAGGTAGCCAAATGGGAAAGGTTTTAGTACAGTAGTTTGAAAAATTATAATAAAAAAATAAATTAAAAATTATAAGGGCCTGCCCTTAGCTCTATTTGTTATTTGGGTATCTTTGGGTAAGCCTCTTAATTTGTGAATGTTTCCTTATCTTTCAAGCAGAAATAATAATTTCTTACTTATAGAGTACTTATGAAAATTAAAAAGCAGTCAGCTTCATAAACCATCAGCCACAGAGTTGTCTTTCTTCTCTTATGCAAGAAGGCAGATAGTATGGTCCAGGTAATAGTCCCCTGAAGTTAAGCCCTGAAGTAATTTTACAAATTTAATATTTAGGTCCTATAAATTTCTATATTGGATGGATTGTAGAGTCCCTAGTAAGAGATGCTTTGGGGGTTGTAGTCCTCTTAAGATACTTTAATATTTTATTGAAAATTTAAAACAGTCTTTAAAGCCAACCATGCTGTTTTTAGAGACTATTGCAATGTTTACTTCTTAAGTGGACATATAAATTTTTCATGATAAAGTCAATGCACTGTTTTTGTATCTTCACTTGGATGTCTAATATAATACATCTGAAATGTTCCTATTACTCAAATAAAAACATCAACCCCCTCAGTCTTTGTAAATGTGAACTTCACCGTACTAGTTACTAAGAGGAAAATTTACTTTTCTTTGTATCTCATATTCCAAAATCAAACCAAAAGCTTATTCTTTTAATTACCTTCAAAATATATGGAATCTTTTTACTTTTCACCAAATTTTCTGCCCCGACTAAAGTACAAGTCATCACTGATGTTTGCAATTGTCCCCTGAGTGGTCTTGCTTCCACTTAGACTCCCCTTGCGGTCTATTCTCAAAAGACAAACCTGGGAGATAGTTTAAAACATATCAGATAAAAACTGTTGTCATTGCAATGGCCTGGGGGACCTCAACTGATCTGGCTCCTCATTAACTCCAGACCTCATCTACCAAACTCCTTTCCTCCCTTGGTCCAGCCATTCTGGCCTTCCTGATGAACCTCAAAAAGAACAGTCTCTTCATCCATAAGTTCCAGAATGTGCTTTCCTGGGTTTTCCTACAGTTCTCCCTCTTACTCTTCTACTCAAATATTGTCGTCTCAGTGAAGCCTTCCCACCTACACTTTATAAAAACAGCAGCAAAAACAACCTCATCTCAGGAATCCCTATCCTCCTGACCCTACTTTATTTTTCTCCATAGCACTTACTACCCTTTGAAATTCTAATTATTTATTTCCTGATTCTCTTATATCACTCCCCATATATTTTATGTCTTACTATATCTTCAGTGTCTAGAACCGTGTTGAGTACATACATTTTCAAAAAAAATATTGGTTGAAAGAAGGAAGGAAGGAAGGAATAGAGGAAAGGAAAAAAAAATATTGTTGCTTTTCTGTGTCTTCGGATTTCAGAAGAACATGCTTCAGAGGTCATGATCTCTTTCTAGCATAGTCTTTCTAAGATTTCTCGTGTCTTGCAGAAAGAATACATTCATTGTTTTAAGCCTCAAGACTTCTCCACAAAACATTTAGAGCAACCTGAGCCTTGAAGGAATAATGTAACCTTAAGTCTGCCAAGCTATTTTGCTGATTCTGCAAAGCACAGCCCCTCCCATGAAGGGGGCACTGAAGGTTCTAAGTTTGGATTACCTCACTGGGCAATAAATAACTTGCCAATTATACTAGGAGTCTTGTGCCTCTAGAAACATGAGGACCAGTAGTTATTTTCTGTCCTGCAGAAATTTTAGAGTCCTAGGGGACTTATTTATCTTGTCAACAGTAATCAATATTTGTAGCAAATGAGTGGACACACAAATATAAATGTGATATTCAGCAAAACAATATTGGGAAGAAGAAGCAATGAAAAGTAACTAGTGTATCTGTCTTCCATGGCCTAAGAAAAGAACTAGCATTGTTGAGTGCCTACCATATTATAGACAATTTGCAAATATTAATTTTACAATAACCCTGCAAAGTAAGTATTAGCTGTCCTACTTAACAAGTAAGGAAACAAGCTGGATAAAGCAAAGTGTTTGATCCATGATTGTACATAAAGTATACATTAGGGCTGGGAATCAGTCCAGCATCAATCTGAGTTCACATCCTATGAATTCTCTTGAACATGCTATCTTGTTTTGGAAGTCTTGCTATAACGTCCCTTTAAACCCAATGAAATAATTGGCCTGACTTTGCAGGAAACACTCTGAAAGTATATTAGAAAATACATTGTTGTGTTGGTAAAATGAGGGATTTTTACACTGGTATAAAACAAAATAATCCAGAATAAGATTTCCCTATGTGGTAAATTCAAAAGAATTCAATCTGCTGTCAAAGCTATATTTTAACCATCACTTCCATCACTCCTGAAATGTAAGATTATGTAAATAAGCTAGGAATTACCTCTAATCATTTTATAGAATGAGGTTCTGCAGAGTTCACGCTGAATCAGAGAATGAACTCTACGTAGTACTCATTAATTTTAAGGGTTATTGCAATCATTCGTTTCTGTCAATTCACAGTTGCTTTAAGTGAGTCTAAGGTATTTGAGTTTTTCAGGTGGTGTTACATTTACATTTGTCTTAAAAATGTAATGCTTTATCATTCTACCTGGCATTTACTTGGCTTTGCCCACACGCTGCCTTTGACAGTTCTCATGGGTTAGTAAGTCTTTTCTTTCAAAACAGCAGATTAGCTCCTGATCTTTTCAGTAGGATACTTTTTCCCTGTGGAAACTTAAGAAACCTTTTTTTTTTAAACTAACATGGTTAAAAATTATAATAGATAACAGATTGCGATTTGCTCAGAGTCGCATTGCGAACTGGCAGAACTCATATTCCAGTCCATGCCTGATGGCTCTAAACTTGTATTCACTATCCTCCACACTGTTTTTTCTGTGCCTCAGTTTTATTTTTTATCCATCCAAGTAAAAATCATGTTTGTTTCATTTAATGCACAAGACTGTAGTGAGGCTTCAATAAAACAAAACGGATCTCTAAGTGTTCTTGTTTATTTGTGTTTTACAAATAAAAGATGCTTTCGGTCACAAGGAAACTACCTGCAGGTTGAAAGAGGAAGCACCAAATTGATTAGGTGGCTTACAGAACTGCATGAAATGGAGAGAAAAGTCTGCCTGCTTCCTTGCCACACCTTTCTTCATCCCGAAAACTGTATGATTGCACTGCAGCATCTTAACAGAGCATTCCAGTGGGAGTCCACATTTGGCAAATGAAACTCCGAGTTAAAAGCCTTACTTTTTCCGAGAACAAACTCTCATTAGATAATAATGCCCCCAGAGCAGGCCCCTTCCCCAAACTTACTAAATCCTGCCTTTTTTCAAATTACCATTTTTATGGCTTTCACAGACACAGCAGAAAGAAGGCTTCAGGTGATGGAATTCAGTCTGATCCGTGTGGCTCTGAATGGTAATTGCACGTTGTCAATGAATATCCATTACTAGCATATTGCTACTTCATTTCCCCAGTAAAATGGGGAAGCTAAACCCAGGCAGAGTCACATATTGGAAGCTGTGGAAATAAATTTCTTAGCATAGTAGAAGTTTGGAGAGAAAATAACGACTCATGCACAGTCAAGCTCCTAACCTGGGCTAGTACATAATTTGAGGCCAAATATGAGGAAGTTCTATGCATAATTTATTGTGTCTTTCTAGTGCCGAGACTAGGTAAAAGCATGGAAAGAAAAGTAAGAGTGCAAGTGGTAGAAACCCTCGACAAGGGAGTACCGAGGAAAACTATATTCTGAATGAACTTCAATGAGGTATGATTTCTGTGCAATGTACCTCATTCATTTAAAGGACACAGTTTAATGAGTTCTAAAAGATGTGTTTACTCATGGAACAATCAAGATATATAATAGTTTATATTATCCCAAAAGTTTCCTCACAGTCTTTTGCAGTCCATGTCTTTCTGATGGCAGACACACAAACACACACACGCACGCACACACACAGTCTGTTAATCTGCTTCTCGTCACTATAGATTATAGTTTTTATAATTTTAAATAAGTGGAGTAATACAATATTCATTCTCCAGTGTCTGGCCTCTTTCCCTCAGCATAATAAATTTGAGATTTATTCGTATTGTTGTATCAGTTGTTTCTTTTTATTGTTGAGTAGAATTGAATTATGTAGATATTACATATTTTTCCATTGAACTCTTTTTTATTTTATTTTTATTTTTTTTAAGATTTTATTTATTTGACAGAGAGAGAAACAGCGAAAGAGGGAACACAAGCAGGGTGAGAGGGAGAGGGAGAGGGAGAAGCAGGTTTCTTGCTGAGCAGGGAGCCTGATGAGGAGCTCAATCCCAGGACCCTGGGATCATGACCTGAGCTGAAGGCAGATGCTTAACAACTGAGCCACCCAGGGGCCCCTGAACTCTTTTTTCTAAGATTTTATTTTTTTATTTGAGAGAGAGAGAAAGAGAGAATGAGCGGGGGAGGGGCAGAAGGAGAAGGACAAGCAGACTCCCCTGCTGAGCTGGGAGCCACATATGGGGCTCGATCCCAGGACCCTAAGATCAGGACCTGAGCTGAAGTCAGACACGTGACCAACTGAACCACCCAAGCGTCCCTTTCATTAAACTCTTAATAGATATTCACCATTTGATGAATTATTTCTAGTTTTTAGCTATCATGAGCAAAGTTTTGAGGAACAATTATATACAAGTCTTCATATGAATATATGTTTTAATTTATTGGGGGAAATGCCTACATATTGACTAGTTTTCAATTTTAAGAAACTGCCAGTTAATTTTCAAATGCTCTTGACAATCTTAAATTCCTTCCAGTATTGAAAGAGAATTCCAGTTGTTCCGTATCTACATCACTACTTGGTATACTTTATCATTTCAGCCATTCCAATGACTATATGGTGGTGTCTCACTGTTTTTCTTTTATTTTTAAAAACATTTTATTGTAATATAACACACATATAGAAAATGTAAAAATGGTAAGTGCAGAGTTGGATGAATTTTCATAAAGTGAACACATAGTGTAACTCCTGGCCAGGTCAAAAAAATTGAAGGGAGAATATTAAGTTACATATAAGATAAATTGTTGAAGTGACAAGTGATGTAAAGTAAAAAAAAGTAAAAATTTGAAGATTACACAGGGTGTTATTTTAATTCAGATAGGAAAAGTCTCTCTAAGGAAATGATGATGGAACAAAGGATACCTGCATGGAGGGATGGAGCAATTCATTCTTAAATCTGGGGTAAGAGGTTAAGAGAGTTCCAAGCAGGGGGAATGGCAAGTACAAAGGCCCAGAGCCTGGAGTGCGCTTGGCATATTCCATAAAGAGCAAAAATATTGATCCTCTGTGAAGAATCTTTTCCTTGTTTTTATCCAATTTGAGGACTGGAGTGGATCATGCAGTTACCATTTCTTGCACTCATCCTTCCTTTATGTATGCCCATTGTTCCATGCGGTAACATTTTTCTTCTGTCTGAAGGACTTCCTTTAATAGTTTTTGTTGCGTGACTCTGGAAAACAATATGGAGGTTCCTCAAAAAGTTAAAAATAGAGCTACCCTACAACCCAGCAATTTCACTACTGGGTATTTACCCCAAAGATACAAATGTAGGCACCTGTGCCCCGATGTTAATAGCAGCGATGTCCACAACAGCCAAACTATGTAAAGAGCCCAGATGTCCATCGACAGATGAATGGATAAAGAAGATGTGCTATATATATATACAATGGACTATTACTCAGCCATCAAAAAATGAAATCTTGCCATTTACAATGAGGTGTATGGAACTAGAGGGTATTACGCCAAGTGAAATAAGTCAGTCAGAGAAAGACAATTATATGATTTCCCTCATATGTGGAATTTAAGAAACAAAACAGAGGTGCCTAGGGAAAGGAAGGGAAAAATAAAACAAGATGGAATCAGAGGAAAACAAACACCAAGAGACTAAATCATAGGAAACAAACTGAGAGTTGTTGGAGGGGAGGGGAGGGGAGTATGGGGCAACTGGGTGATGGACATTAAGGAGGGCACATGATGTAATGAACACTGGGTGTTATATAAGAGTGATGAATTACTGAACTCTATCTCTGAAACTAATAATATACTATATGTTAATTTAAAAAATAAAAACAAAAACAAACAGAAAAATTAGTTTTTGTTGTGTGGGTCTGCTACTGATGAATGAATTCCTCCTGCTTTTATATCTAGAAATGTCCTTATTTTTCTTTTAGTTTTTAAAGGTATTTTTGTTGGGTTAGGAATTACAGGTTGATAATTTTCATTTGTTGATGCCTTTAAAATCTTGTTCATTGCTTTCTACCTGCATTGTTTGCCACAAGAAATCTAATGTCATACTTGATTTTCTGTAACTAATGAGCCTTTTTTATCTGGTCATTAAAAAAAATATTTTTTTAATCAATGGTTTTGAACAATTTGCTTATGATATGACTTATTGTCATTTTCTTTGTATTTCTTGTTTTTAGAGTTTGTTGAGCTTATGGGTATGCAGACTTACAGTTTTCTTCAAATTTCTTCAAATAGAAAACTATTTCTTCAAATCATTATTATCTCCCTCCATCCTTTGGGGACATTCATTACATATCTATTAGGTTACTTATATCACTATTCACTGATTCTCTGTTTATTATTATTTTTATTTATTTTATTTTTGTACTGTTTTTTATTTTGGATCATTTCTATTGCTATGTCTTCACGTTCAAGAATCTTTTCTTCTTTAATGTTGAATCTGTTATTAATCCCATCCAATGTATTTTTCATCTCACATTTTTTTAGTTTTATTTGTAGAAGCTGGATTTGTTTTTCAATATATTTTATGTGTTATTTAATTTTATGAGTGTATAGAATCAATTATAATAACTCTCTTTATGTTCTTGTCCATTAATTCTACCATCTGTGGCAGTAATAGGCTGGTTTCAATTATTTGATTTTTCTCATTATGAGGCATGTTTTCCTGCTTCCATGCATGTCTGGTAACCTTTGAATGAATGCCAGGTATTGTAAATTTCACCTTGTGAGGCACTGGGTATTTGTGCATTCTTATAAATATTTTGAGTTTTATTCTGATATGCAGTTAACTTACTTGGAAATAGTTTAATCCTGCTAGATTTTGCTTTTAAGGTTTGTTAGGTAGGACTGGAACATTGCTCCAACTAGAATCAATTACCCCAGAGGCAAGTCTCTTCCGTTTCCTTTCCTTAGTGCCCCACATGTCAGGAGGATTTCCAGTTTGGATGATGGAAACAAGTACTATTCTCAGCTCCTTTATTGAGCACTGAGCACTGTTACCTCCCTTGCTGGTTCTTTCCCCAAACTTGATTAAGTTTCCTCAAAGACATGTGATAATCTGTACTCAGCTGAATGCTCAAGGTTAGCTGAATGCTAACCTAGAATGAGATATTGTGGGAAATAAGGTCACTTAACCCTCCTTTTAAAAATACCCCTCTTAACTCACAACATGTAACACACTAACATCGTATATTATATTAAATAAAATTTAAAAATAGTTATATGGAGTGAAATTTATTTTCTAATATACTTTAAAATAACTCATTAAACATTTACTGATTTTTAATATACAAGTTTTCTTTTTGTGATTTGGAGCTTTTTTTTTTTTTTTTTAAGATTTTATTTATTTATTTGAGAGAGAGAATGAGAGACAGAGAGCATGAGAGGGAGGAGGGTCAGAGGGAGAAGCAGACTCCCTGCCGAGCAGGGAGCCCGACGCGGGACTCGATCCAGGGACTCCAGGATCATGACCTGAGCCGAAGGCAGTCGCTTAACCAACTGAGCCACCCAGGCGCCCCCATTTTTTTTTTTCAAAGTCTAAATAGTTTTAAGCCTTTGAAAGCATTTAGATCCTACCTATATGATTAGTGGATAAAATAGACTTATTGTGTGATACAAGAGTTTAAGTCACTATTCTTAAGCAAAAAGACATATCAAGAAAATACAAAGCATAATATAATATGGTAGCTAAATAACTGGTAGAGAATATAAATCAGGTATAAATTGAGGATTTCAGACTTATGGGGTCATTTTATCTTTTTTTTTTTTAAGATTTTATTTATTTATTTGAGAGAGAGAGAGCACATGAAAGGGGGGAGGGTCAGAGGCAGAAGCAGACTCCCTGCCAAGCAGGGAGTGTGATGCGGGACTCGATTCCGGGACTCCAGGATCGTGACCTGAGCCGAAGGCAGTCTCTTAAGCAACTGAGCCACCCAGGCGCCCCTTATGGGGTCATTTTAGACTGAAGTGGTTTCAAAAGAATAGAAAAACATTGAGTGGAGTTTTTATAGAAAATTATGAGTGGAAAACTGAAAAAGATAGAAGGAGGAGATTTTTGTATGGGTTGTGATAAGTAAGATTGGGGATATGGTGATGAGGTAGATTGGGCATAGAAATAGGAAAACATTGACCTAATCTGAATGAATAAAATGAGTGGCCTGCTTATCCTATTTTAATATATTACATAACATAAAAATACTGCTATAAATAAATAACGCTCTTGGTAGTGTGGTCTGAAATGATTTAACAGCCTAAGAGTACAAGATAGCACAGGATAGCTAGAGACAAAGACGCATAGAAATTTGGAATCTCTGGGAGTCATTTGGTTCAACTTCACATTCAATGCAAAATATCCCCACCACAACATCCCAGGAAATTGGTCAAACGTATTCTTTGTCTAATGGTAGGGAGTTTACTACCTCAGACAGACCATTCACATCTCTGCATGTCCCATTCCCTATAAAATACTTTTACATAGAGACCAATCCTTGTAGCCTCTCTCTGTTGGTTCTACATCTGACCACTTACTATGGGAATGTTTCTTCTCTTTCATAGTCCTTCTGTTTTTGTTTGTTTGTTTGTTTTTTAACAACTATCATAACTCTAAATGTCTTCTTGTCAGATAACTAGTCATATAACTGGTTTTCAAACCTTGATTGTTAACAGTCTGCATTTTTATGTCTCTCTTAACATGTAACACAGACCTTACACATAACTCTAGGTAGAGCCAGATCACTGCAGAGCACAGTAGAATAATTGCCTCCGTTAATCTAGTCACTAAATGACTATTAATGTAGCAGAAGCCAGCAGTAATTTTTCTGATGATCACATTCTGCAGTCAATCTTTATTTTGAGATAGCATAATACAGTGGTAAGGCCATAAACGTTGGAATTATGCAAGCCTATTTTGTTTTTCTGCTATGCACAAGCTATGGGGCAAGTATTTTAACTGAATTTCATTTCCTTCCCAGTAAAATGGGGATAATACCCTATACCTTATAGAGCTGTTGTAAAAATAAATTTAGGTAAGGTATTTATTATGACAATCCCATGCTGAATAAATGTTAGTGAGATTTTCTTCTGCATTAATGTGCTACAAACAGCTGCAGTGAGAACTCAAGCAGATATTGATGAATAGGTTGAACAGAACAAGGCCAAGCACAGAGCATTGGAACATGGCACTTGATGGTTTCCATCTGCCTGGCACTGATCTATAAATCACCACCCTGGGTATAGACACATAAGCAGGCTCACGCCCATCCAACGCACTATCAGCTGGCCCACATTGCTCTGGCTTGTCCTCAAAAACAGCTGAGAAAGTTGTCGAATGGTTTTCTAAAATCCAGATGAATTATGCCTAGGGCATTTTTCTCATCTAGCAGTCTGGTAGCTGTATCAAAAAAGAAAATAAATTTAGTTTGTCATGTTTCATTTACTGAGATCACGCTGAGCCCAAATGTTATGTGCTTCCTTTTGCAAGTGTTCACAGACCATCTGTTTTGTAATCTGGACTAGACATTTTGGGGAGTTTACATTAGGTGCCATTATTTTGGCCATCCTTAGTGTTTACCTTTTTAGAAACCAAGGAATTCATCCATCTGTAGTTTCCTGGTTTTCTTCTCTTGTTTTCTTTCTAGAGACTTCAGACATTCTTCTTTATAACTTCTGCAGTTAGTAGGAACTTTCAGATTAAAGGCTATTCTCCTTGCAAAGGAAAATGGGAGCAAAATAGAAGCTCGGTCCCTCCGCTTCATATCTGTAGGCTATTAACCTTGCCCTTCAAGCTCTGGATTTATTCCTTTCTTGTTCATTTTATTCTAAACACAGCCTCCTAGACCTTTCTATTGTTCTTAGTGTTTTGTCTTAGTCCATTCTGGGATTTGGAACCCTCTTTGCCTAGTTTTACAGTTCTACAACACAGTTTTGTATTTTTTTTTCCCTAGCTGTTTGATATCCCTTCCTTTTGAAGTCAAAGCTCACTAGAAAGCTTTTTTTGTGGCCAGAATGATTCCCTGTAGCTCTACCTTTTCATACTGTGATCGCTAGTGATTATAGCCCCTGCTTTTTATTTTTTTTCCCTAGAGTGCAATACATTTCCCCTGAGTCTTAGTCCCTTATAAAGCCTCTACCCAGATGATTATGCCTTCCTTTTCTCCAAGAATCTTGACATTTGTTTTTTCTTTTTTTGTGGGGGAGGGTTATTTCTAGATTTTTTATTTTTTATTTTTTTACTATGTTATGTTAATCACCATACATTACATCATTAGTTTTTGATGTAGTGTTCCATGATTCATTGTTTGCGTATAACACCCAGTGCTCCATTCAGTACGTGCCCTCTTTAATACCCATCACCAGGCTAACCCATCCCCTCACCCCCCTCCGCTCTAGAACTCTCTGTTTCTCAGAGTCCATAGTCTCTCATGGTTCGTCTCCCCCTCCTATTTTCCCCCTTTCATTTTTCCCTTCCTGCTATCTTCTTTTTTTTTTTTTTTCCAACATATAATGTATTATTTGTTTCAGAGCTACAGGTCTGTGATTCAACAGTCTTACACAATTCACAGCGCTCACCATAGCACATACCCTCCCCAATGTCTATCACCCAGCCACCCCATCCCTCCTACCCCCCACCACTCCAGCAACTCTCAGTTTGTTTCCTGAGATTAAGAATTCCTCATATCAGTGAGATCATATGATACATGTCTTTTTCTGATTGACTTATTTTGCTCAGCATAATACCCTCCAGTTCCATCCACATTGTTGCAAATGGCAAGATTTCATTCCTTTTGATGGCTGCATAATATTCCATTGAATATCTCTATATACCACATCTTCTTTATCCATTCATCTGTCGATGGACATCTTGGCTCTTTCCATGGTTTGGCTATTGTGGACATTGCTGCTATAAACATCGGGGTGCACATACCCCTTCAGATCCCTACATTTGTATCTTTGGGGTAAATACCCAGTAGTGCAATTGTTTTTCTAAACTCACAGATACTGCCCTTGAATAGGAGTAGTATTCCCTGCCTTGGATGTTAGGAATTCTCAAATGGCATTGTTTTTTTAAAACCAAATTTACCTTGACTTCAACTCTATCCATGAGTGCATTTGTTCAAAGTATCCATGTGTCCATTTTACACCTGAAACTAATATAACACTGTATGTTAATTATACTTCAACAAGAAAAATAGTCCAGTATCCATGTATAAATGCATTGCTTCATTAACATACTATAAGATGAGGGTAATAATTAATCATAATTATTATTTTTATTATTCATGGAAAGTTCCCTTGTGCCATAGATATTTTCAGCATTTAACATATATTTCTGCATACCTCCCCCCCAAAAAAAATACCACACCTCTCTGAAGTATACTTTAGTTATATTTCAGTCAAGTGAGGCTCAGCAAGTTTAAATAAGGTACCTCAAGTCATAATCATATAAACGGTGGTGCTAGGACTCAAGGTGACATAGCCTGACTTCAGAGTCCACACGCTTACACAACTATTCAAGAGTTGATCATCTTTTTAGAACTTTTACTTTTAATAGAATAAAATTATAGATATTTGGAGCTCTCACATAACTCCTTATTTTGCCTCTTCTCCAGTTTGTACGTTTGGAAAATTTTGCCCATATTCTTCTCCCACTTACTCTGTGTGTATGTGTGTGTATATGTGTGACACCATTTTCTAAGTTTTAACATATACAAAAAATGTACATTAGATTTTCATCCATGTATCACTTTGGTTCTAGTTGTCTGATATAAGTTGTCTTTTGTAGACAATCATATAACTGGTTTCCAAATTTGATTTTAGATAGCTCCTGTCTGATATGCATTCCACTGAGTTTGATGATGCCTAATGTAGCAGAAGAAAATATCTTTTAACTATTGCTTTAGAAAATTAAAAAAAAATTGTTCACATGTTTTCCTGCATCTCCTCCTAGATAGTTATACATGGATGACATCTTTATTAAATTTTTAAATCATCCTGGTCAATTAAATTTATATTATTATACTGTGACCACATTATCTTTAGTATTGCTTCTGTTTTAATGTCTTTTTTTGTCTGATATTATTATAGCCAATTTAACTTTATTTTGGTAAATATTTTCCTATTTATATTCTCAATATTTTATGTATGTTTCTTAAACATAATATACAGGAGAATTTTGCAAAGTTTACCCTCAGTTCACCAAAATTTTGCAAAATTCTCCTGTATAGTGTGTTTAAGAGATGTACATAAAAGACTGAAAACATAAATAGGAAAATATGTACCAAAACAAAGTTGGTTTAGTTATACTAATATCAGACATTAAAACATTTTAAGGAAATTTTAGATTTACAAAAGAGTTGCAAAATATTATGGATATGTCCTATATACCCTTCAAGAATCCCCTAATTGAAATCTTCTATAAGCATAGCATAATTATATAATTATCAAAACTATGAAATTAACATTAACACAATAAAACAATTAAAACAATCTGACAACTTCTCAATCTCTCCTTATGTGTCATGACTTTATGCTTTTGAAGAGTACTAGTCAGGCATTTTGTAAAATGTACCTCAACATGGGCTTCTCTCTTTCTGTCTCACAATTAAATTCAAGTTTTGTATTTCTGGGACAAAGACCACCAAGGTGAATACCATACTTTCTCAGAGTGTTATAGCTGGAGGTACATGATTTCATTATGTCTTATTACTGATGATGTTCACCTTGATCACTTAGAGTGACATCTGCCTGTTTTCTCCACTGTAAATATATTTATTTCATGGTTCCACTGCCACTAAAATTTCTTCATGCTGCCTTTTTGTGGTCAAATCCTACTCCCACCTCTACTCAAATTCTTAACAATCACAGATCTTTTTTCTTTCCCTATAGTTGACCTTTTCCAGAATGTCACATATATATAATTCTACAACTTTGGAAAATTCTTGGCCTTTCTTTCTTTCTTTCTTTCTTTCTTTCTTTCTTTCTTTCTTTCTTTCTTTCTTTCTTTCTTTCTTTCTTTCTTTCTTTCTTTCTTTCTTTCTTTCTTTCTTTCTTTCTTTCTTTCTTTCTTCTTTTTCTTTCTTTCCTTTCTTTCTTTCTTCTTTTTCTTTCTTTCCTTCCTTTCTTCTTCCTTTTCTTCAAATATTCTTTTCTTTTACTCTTGTCCTTCTCAGATTCCAATTATGCATATATTGGGACTACTGAATATTGTTTAACAGGTCTTGATTACTCTGTTCACCATCCCCACCCCTTATCTTTTTTCTTGGCATTTAGCTTGGGTAACTTCTATTGACCTATCTGTAGTACACTGTTTCTTTTCTCAGTTGAATGGAATTTACTAATGAACCCATCAAAAACTTTCTTCAATTCTAACACTATTTTTAATTTCTAGCATTTTCATTTGACTCTTTCTTATAGTTTCTGTCTCTCTGTTGAAATTACCTGTTTGATCTTACAGATTTTTCACTAGAGCTTTTATTTTTTTCATATATTTTTATTATTATCTTCAGTTAGCCAACATATTCCACTAGAGTTTTTAATACATTATTTATAGTTACTTTAACTTCCGTATTAGAAATGTCCAATATCTATGTCGTATCTAAATCTTGTTTTGAATTTTTTTTAAGATTTTATTTATTTATTTGACAGAGAGAGACACAGCGAGAGAGGGAACACAAGCAGGGGGAGTGGCAGAGGGAGAAGCAGGCTTCCCATGGAGCAGGGAGCCCGATGCGGGGCTCGATCCCAGGACCCCGGGACCATGACCCGAGCCAAAGGCAGACGCTTAATAATTGAGCCACCCAGGCGCCCCTAAATCTTGTTAAATCTTGTTTGATGATTACTTTACCAGTAGGGAGTAGTTTTTGTGTTTGGTCTATTTGTGTGTTAATGTATATATTATATTATATATATATATACACACACACACACACACACACACACAATATATATATAATTATATATGTATATATATTCTCTATATCTTATATATCTCTATATAAGAGAATATATATTAATATGTACATATTAATATATATATATATATAAAATGTATGTATAATTTCTGAAAGGCAAATATCTTGTGCTGAATTATGGAGACTGAGGTAAACAATTTCTATTCCTGAACATGGGCATGATCTTCTTTCTTCTTTTTTTTTTTTTTAAGATTTATTTATTAATTTATTGATAGAGAGAGAGACATCAAGAGAGGGAACACAAGCAGCGGGAGTGGGAGAGGAAGAAGCAGGCTTCCCACTGAGCAAGGAGCCCAATGCTGAGCTGGAGCCCAGTGCTAGGCTCAATCCCAGGACCCTGGGATCATGACCTGAGCTGAAGGCAGACGCTTAACGACTGAGCCACTCAGGCGCCCGATCTTTCTTCTAAGCTTCAGGTATAGCCTGTTGAATTAGGAGCTGCGCTCTGTTTGAGATTTATTGTTGCTTGTTTATCCTCAGGTCATCACAAACTTCAAGTTTCTCTAATGATACCAAGTGTTTCGGCTGATGACTAGTGTTTTTTCTTAACATCTGCTTCACCTTCAGCTTTAGGGGGCTATAATTCAGAGGGGGTCCCTTTCCATGCTCCTGTGCTCCTTTCCCTTTCTCAGCCCTATCCCATAGTTATTTGTTAGCTTAGCACTGGTTAGCCTGAAGGTGTGTGTGTGGCTGACTAGGTGGGCACAGGTCCATAGGCCATAGGGTGTGGCCTGCCTAGTTCTTTTGCTTCTCTCCAAGTGATTTCTCTGGGCTCACACTTATTTCTTTCCCACTAAAAAGGAGTAAACTCCTCCCCCTACCTCCCTCCCTCTGGCTGTTTTTCCTCTTCCCAGCTGCAACGAGTTTTCACCAGTGTCCTCAGGATGATTGCGTTCATTACCTGCCCCCCCCAGAGATGAAAGCTTTTGCTCCATAAAAGAGATAGAAGGAGGAGGGTCTGGGTGTATACTGTGTTCTCTCCTGCTGTGGCTTCCATTTCCCTCCCCGAGGATAATACCACATGGCACATTTTCTTACAACTTTCTCCAATCCTCTATGTGAGTGCCCAGTGGAGTTTGTGAAGAAACACTCTAAAAAAGGCTCAGATTCCCCATGTTATGTGGCCCTCAAGGGTTCATACCCTCTTGCTAGTACAAGGAGAGCCTCTACCAAATTCTCCAACCTTTCCAGTTGAACTCTTGTTGTCAGCATCTTGTTGTGCCTACTCCAAATAAGCCAGTGTGCATGTCATAGGTCCCTAGACCAGATGCCTGCCTTGCCTTAGATTTTGGATAAGCTAGCTGCCAATAACCTAGACTCAGGTTCAAGAAAATTCATTACTTTGCCTTTGTTCAGCTTTTTTTTTTTTTTTCCCCTTTTATAGGTGGAAGTGATGTTCTTTCTTGCTCTCTAGGTCCCTGAGAGGAAACGGGAAATCCTCCCAAATCCCTTGGCTTTTGTTTGTTTGTTTGTTTGTTTGTTTTCATTCCAACAAACTGCTTTCAAGAGTCTTTAAGTTATTTTCTCTGAAGGACTTACGTGTTGTTTTACTGCTTGTGCTCTTAAGAGATGTGCTTGGGGAATTATTATTAGTATTTGTCTATCAGAACATTTTTTTCCTACGTTAGATATAGGTAAGAATTAGGGACAGTTAGATGATAGGTAGATATTTAAGGAATACACATTTAAGTGAATCAATGCATAGAACTGGAAAGGAGGGCAGGAATAGTACTTACCTTTATCAATTAACCATAAACTTAGTATTTGTGCCAAATGATGCAGTGAATGACTATTTCAGTGAAAGATAAAATACTTGCCACCTTTTCCTGATCTTGCTGGTGTTCATACTTGTTAATGTGTTCATGTTTCTTTAGTTTTTGAGTTTCTGCTTATTCATCTGTCAAAAGATTTTTGACTGATTTTAGAAATAATATTTTGTGTTTGAAAATCTGGCTTTAGTAAAGATATAACTATAAGCCATGAATTGTAGAACATTTTGGCAATATCATTATAATAAAAAGTTTGTTCATTTATCCAACTATTTAATGAATGTATAGTGAATATTAAACTTCTCCTTTATAGCAGATAACATTTTTGGCGAAGAGAATTCAGAAGTGACAAAGACAGGCAAAGCCACTGGTCTGATAGAGCTTCCATTTTAATTATGCAGAACAATTAAAGAAAAAAGCAAATTGAAGGGCACCTGGGTGACTCAGTAAGGTAAGTGTCTGCCTTTGGCTCAGGTTGTGATCTCGGGGTCCTGGGATTCAGCCCCATTTCAGACTCCCTGCTCAGTGGAGAGTCTGCTTCTCCCTGTCTCTCTATTCCTCACCACCCCTGCTTGTGCATGCTCTCTCTTTCTCTCTCAAATAAATAAATAAGATCTTTTAAAAAAGAGAGAGAGAAAAGCAAATGGACACATAAGGTTTTCTTTAAAAAGGGTTTAGTACAATTAATAAAATAAAATTGTGTAATAATTAATCTTTGGGATTACTATTTCAGTTAGTCACAGGAGGACTCTTGGATAGGATAATATTTGGATATATATGGATATATATAGTAATAAGTTATAGACCATGACGGATCAGTAAATGGCTTGAAATAAGGGAATGCTTTCTCCGTTTCCACTCTAAGTCATTTAAAACTATTCAAGATAATCATTCATCCTAATTCTGGAACATATTATAAACTAGTGTGATCTATAGGATGCACTTTTATCTTCACATAATTTTAATGTGATTTCCATAGAGTAAGGTAAATTAGACACAACTTCTTTATGCAGTTAAAAAACACAGAAGATGTTCGAATCAATCAAAGCACTTGATCACTCTTATTGCAAGAGGGGAAAGAGATATAACTTCATGGTCCATTGCTAATGGCTTGTTCCACTGTTGTGGTTAATAGCATGAGTTTCTTCTACATCTAATTTAAGGTTTCTGAATTAAATAGATTAAAAGATTAGTGGGAGCTCAATGATGTATTAGTGTGTGTGCAACCAATTATGTCTCTTTTTAACTTCATTTTATCACAATCTGAGTTTGTATTAAAAAAACTTTTTGACTTGTCTTAGGAAGGTCAATCTTCAATCACATTGCTCACAGTGCAACAAAATTATTTCATGAGATAAGTATCCTCTGGAACCTTTGATTTTCTGAGTTGGCTGTCAAGAGCAGTAAAGATTAGTTAAAATAAATAAACATACAAATGGACATGCATTATTTCTGGAGATGGGAGTTTTAAATTCTAGTCCCATATATATTCCAAATGAACTAAGTGTCTCTAGTTACATTATTTGATATTTCCTATTGAATTTCCGCATTACCTATTAAAACTACCAAAACTTAGCAGAGCCTGCTTAATTTAAAAGATTCTAGGGTTCTAAGGCCTTTTGCTAGTCAAACATTGGAGGAATTTGCCTGCCACGTGGAAGACCATAGGTCTTGGGAGACAGGTAATATTCTTGTCCATACCTGACTTTACACAAATTTTTATAAATCTCCAACTTATAATAAAGTCTCATTTTTTTTTTCCATCACCACAATAATTAGAACAACATAAAGGTGGGTGGGTGGTAAAAGATATTAGTAGGCAACTTGCTTCTAGAAACTTTTCCTGGGAAATTTGATATTCCATAGAGGCATGGTCAGATTCTTTGGCACCTTAGGCCATAAGCATCCATTTTTAATCTTTCTCAATCCATAGTCAATTAGCTCTAAGTGAAAGTAACATAGAAAGGCCATTATGCAGATATATCCATTAAGAGTCATCTTTCTTTAAAGGCCAGTGTGCATGTGTATTGGGGGTGGAATGGTTCAAAATGTCTGTTCAAATTGCTTGATCTTAAAGTTATGTTTATAATTAATGTCAGAACTCTCATTTTTGTTCATATAACTCGCTATCTCAAGATCTGAGATCCTGTGCTAGTACAGTTCTGTCTTTACCATGATCTTTACAGAGAAACTATTATAGGCAAGCCCTTGTGTTTGAAGAACTTGTATCTGCAATACTCGAATCACAAACAGTAATTCCGAGGTATAATGTTTATTTATCCAAATACTTAGGAAAGATATCCAGATGCTGAATAGTCCTGAGGCAGTTACTTATTTTGTAAACTTCAGTTATTTGGCTCTCAGAAATTTGAGGCAATTTTAGTCCAAAATATCTCAAGAAGTCTTTTAACTCAGGAATTTAGGAAATTCCAATTAAAAAAGGATTATTTGAGAAGATAAAACAATTTTAAGAAAAATGACATATAAACTTGCTTAACTGATAACTTGTTTTGGACTCATATTAATTGATGGCATAAACCTGACAAACAGGTTTGATTTGTTTAGTTAACAGTTCTGCCTTTCAAAATATTAGCTATTCTTCAGCCATGAGTTCATAGAGTTAGGTACTTGGGTAACCTAGATCATGAACTACTATTTCCCTATGACTTTTATTTTTCCCTTTTGAGTTTATTGCTATTCTCAGAGATTCTCAACTTCTTTTGAAGGCTCTTCCTTCTCTTCCACCCTGCAATACTAAATATTTTACCAGTTTTCTTTTTTCTCATCTGGTATTCTTCTTGAGAAAGTCATCTGCTCACATGTTTTAACTATCACATATGTGTTAATGACAGACCTTATATGTCAATTGCTCTCAAAACTGTATCTCCAGACTAGACCTCTTTTTTAAGATCCAAGTCCATAGTACTTTCTGTATATCCTTACAGGAATATCCCACAAACATCTCAAAAAGGACTATGCACGAAACTATACTCATGATCTTTCCCCAAACATTTTCTCCTCTATTTCTTATCTTGGTGAATTCCTTCCAATAGCCATCCTCAGCTATTATGCTTCACATCCACTCATTGCCCAAGACTTAAAAATAGATTTCCTTAGGCACTTCCATATTTCAATTGTTATTCTGTTTTGATACCCTAATATACTCTTGTTTGGACCATTGCAGTAATCGCCTAATTGATCTTTATACTCTTAATGGCTCAGGATACCACAATGCTGCTAAGTTGACCTTTACGAAATAAAACCCATCTCATTATTCATCTACTTTAAATCCTTCAGTGGTTTCCCGTTTCCTCTTGGATAAATTCCAAACTGTTTCTACAATACTTTGGCTTATTAAATTATTTTTAATAAAGCAGGCATTTACTATGTTTAGGCACTGTCCTAGATTCCGGGGACATAGAAGTGAACAAAGCACGATCTGACCTCTATTCCTTTCGGCCTTTCTGTTCCTTTCGGCCTTCACTCCAGCCTTGCTGAAATCTCTGCTATCCCTGGAAAGCAACATTATCTGCAAAATGTCTGTGGTCACCTGCTTCTTCCTCATGTGATATTTTTCTCATTCCCAGATCCATCTACCTACTCAAGCTCTACTTATATTCTAAGACTTTGCTTAACTAATGTCTTCTCCAGAAAGTCAAAAAGACTGATAAGTTGAAAAAAAAAGGTGGAAGAATCATGGGTCTCTCAGGCTAGTAGAATGGATAACTCCATCTTCTATGTTTCTCTAGTGTTATGTACCTTCTTCTATTGTGGCATCTTGTCTCAGGACAAAACACCATTTTAAAGATATTTAGAGAATCAAGTTTATGACAAGAAATCATACAGTAATAGTAGGAAAAAACAGAATCATGGCATATTTTAATTCCCAAAGAGAATTGTTCCTTTAAGGACCAGAAAAGCTTTCCTTAATGTGTCCCAAAGCCAAGTACACAGGGTACAGAGTACACTGACAGAACATCTCTGTGGCCCTTCCAAATTTTTATCAACAGCTGAGAAAATTCACATTAACAAAAGTCACGTAATAAAGGCAAATATAAAAAATGACTTAGCTTTGAGTATGCATTCTTGATGTTAATTATATGATTTTTTATTATTGTGCCCTTGCACATCTCTACTGCAATGTCATTTTGGTCTTCAGATGACTGATCTTAGCTAGGCTTCTGTACTTGTGGTTGACCTTGAGAGGCTTCCTTGCTTCATTGCTACTCCATACACCTGCAACACATCCTTGATCTTATTTGTTTACCTATGAACCTATCTTCAACTCTTTTTTTAAAGATTTATTTATTTATTTTAGAGAGAGAGAGAGCATGAGGGACAGAGAGGGAGAGAGAATCTGAAGTAAACTCCCTGCTGAGCACAGAGGACAACAGGGGGCTTGATCCAACAACCCTGAGATCACGACCTGAGCCGAAACCAAGAGTTAACCAACTGTGCCACCCAGGCACCCTTATCTTCTACTCTTAAGCTATTCACTCCTTTAAGGCACAGACAATATCTTGTTTATGTGATTTTGACACTTAGCAAAAGTTTTTAAAAAAATACACGAAGCTTAGTATTATTATATGTTGAATAAATGACTAAAGTCATCTGTGAATATTTATTGAGCACTTATATGCCAGTCTCTGTATTAGGTGCTAGGGATACAGCAGTAAAGAAGAACGAAGTTCTTGCCCTCCTGAGTCTGAACACTCTAGTGCTTAAAGAATGTAAAGGCAAGGTTGCAAGTTTGCACAACAGAAGCTTTGCTACTGTTACTATTTCAGTATCTTGTGGCCTGCAGTATGATCATCCTTAGAAAAATTTATGTTTTTATTAATTTAATCTGGGATTATTTTTGTTTATTTACGCTCTATTCCATTTGTGATCTTCCTATGGTTATTTTCTCATTAAGAAGCCTCTTGGGGGGTGGGGAGGAGCCTGGGTGGCTCAGTCGGTTAAGGGTCTGCCTTTAGCTCGGGTCATGATCCCAGGATCCTGGGATGGAGTCTTTGGGGGGGGGGGTCCCTGCTCAGCAGGGAGTCTGCTTCCCCCTGCCCCTCCCCCCCTTTGTGCGCTCTCTCTCCAATAAATAAATAAAATCTTAAAAAAAAAAGAATAAGACTCTTGGTTCTTCATAACCAGGGTCACTGCTTAGTGCTATGTACATTGTGCACTTCACATTCACAAAAACTGTGTTGTGATCGGTACTCTTGAAGTTGTTCAGATCAGCCGTCAAGCTCACTAACTTGGCAGACTATCAGAATCACTGGGAGAACTTCAAATTACAGATCTCTTGACCCTATCTCTTAAGAATCTGATTTGGGATTGTCTGGAATATAACTTGATATGTGATGTGTTTTAAAGCCATGGCCCCTCTCCTCTATCCCGTCAATCCCTCTATCCCTCATCTCATGATTTAGATGATATACTATGTCTGGAAACCACTACTTTAAGCAGTTGATGGTTGGCTTTATGGGGACTCCCTTGAAGACCACTATAACAATTCTGGCTATATTGCGTAATGCTCACTCTATTTCAAGCCTAAAATGCCTCTAGTGTGAATTTAAATTAGCTTTACTCTCCATATATCTACCCAAGATAGACTATGCAAAATCAACTTTAACACATTTTTATGCCCCAGTCTCCATATTTAGTCATGAAGCCATTGATTTGGCCACCATCATGAATTTCAAATTTCTCTTTTTATCTCATTTCTCATAGCCCCTGCCCTAGTTAATTCTGAACTGTGTCTTTCCAGAATGCTTCCAATTATCTCTTAATAGTTCCCTCTGCTCTACTCCCAGGGCCTCTCTAATCCAGTTCCAATATTTCCTCATGAGTGATTTATCTAAAAGGCAAACCTCATCGCCACTCCCAAGCTTAAAAATATTAATTGGCTCCCCATTGTCCATAGCATTAAGTTTGAACTCTCTGACATGAGTTTAAGGTCAGTCTCAATCTAGTTGAATCTATTTTTCTATTATGTCTCTCAATACTGTATTTACCCTGTATTTGGTCTACTGCAAGCTACTTGCTGTTCCCTAAACACATTATGCATTCTCCTCATTCTTTGTTTATGTTATTTCCTCTGCCTGAATGCCACCTTCTGTTTTACATTTTTCCCCCATCCATCAAGGGACAATTAAAATGTTACTTCCACTTCTCTGCTCCCAATGTGCTTTTTCTTTGATTTTTTTTTTTTTTTTTTTTTTTGGTAGATTCATGTAGAACTTGATGGCATGGGCAAATGCTCATAATTTAAGTGTTAAAGATATATACAAAGCTATAATTACTATACTAATCTAATATTATGACAATTTTACACACACAGACACAAATATAGATACCCAGTGTGGTGGACTGAGCTGTGACAATTTGGCTAATCTGGAAACTATGTGCTTCTAGTTTAGTATGTGACAAAAGACAAACTTAAGCCAATTTGGAAAGCAGAAATGAAGTAGCAGTCATTCTGCTCTGAATTCCTTTTTGAGGTCACGTGCAGTGATGGGCAGGCACAGATTGGCCTCATTCTCCTCTGCTTTTCATCTAGCTCTTCTGATAACAGACATTTGTTTGTGACCTTACTACCAACAGGTAATGAATTTATTACCTCCCATTCTAGACCTTTAATCCCCTAACTCCCTCCCTGTTCTATCCACTCGTATTGACTCTGTTCCTAAACTTATCCTAACGAACACATAAAGGAGAGAGAGAGAGAGTGAGTAAGGGAGAGGGTAGGGGATGTGGGAACAGCGCTTGAAAATAGATACACAAAAATACTAAATGCAGATCTCTCAGAAAAAGGCAACAGACGCATTAGTTCAAAAATGATTGTGTGACCCAGGTTGATATAATCTTGTAATTCACAAGGCTTCTGTTTCCCATTAGGCAGTGTGTATGTGACTCCTTGTTTTTGATTACTTAAAGAAGAACACTTTAGGAGTGCCTGGGTGGCTCAGTCGTTGGGCGTCTGCCTTCAGCTCAGGTCATGATCCCAGGGTCCTGGGATTGAGCCCCACATCAGGCTCTCTGCTCAGCGGGAAGCCTGCTTCTCCCTCTCCCACTCCCCCTGTTTATGTTCCCTCTCTCGCTGTGTCTCTCTCTGTCAAATAAATAAATAAAATCTTAAAAAAAAAAAAAGAAGAAGAAGAAGAACACTTCCACCAGAGGACCACCGATGATTCCACTTAATTAGAAGTTCAGTCAGGTTTTTGGCCAGTTTGGGATCGTCCAGAGACAGCATAAATAGGCACAAAGGAGAGTACTGTGGGTTGAGGTGACTGATTGTGATCATCAAAAAATTGTACAGTGAGAGCAGAGAGAAGTAAGACGTGATCCGAGGTGACTTTCAGTGGACCTTCTTGTGCCACACTCACCTTACACTGTCAAGACTGTTCAGTGTCTGCAATCCTCATCAGTTAAAGTCTGAGTCACTCACCAGGAAGAGACCCCAACCTACTGAGATGCTGAGGAGAAGAAAACAGATAATGGAAAATGATGTTGTGGAGTCAAGATATAAACAGACCCTCAAGACCACTTGCGGGAGTAACAACTTTAGTTACTACTCACTTTCGTTTTATTTTCAATGCATTTCCCCCCCTTGTTTCCCAGTTTATATCAGGTGTGTTTATTGATTACTTCTCCAATGTAGCCAGCCCATACATTGCAAAATTTGAGATAGTATCATAAGATCAAAAGAGAAATGGATATCGAGTTCAGAGCTTCTGAGCACTGAGTTGTACAAATGATCTGATTAGATTTTGGGTTTTGTCTCTTTGGAGACATGAAATATTAAACATCTAGAGGCTCCCATCAAAGTAAGACTGTTTCCCCAAATTAAATATTTATAATTATAATAGGAAAAAGATATTTCATGGAATAAAAAAGAAATGTTTCAACTTTAAAAAAATAACATCTCATTATGCAATTACAGTTCCATTTAGGTTTCTTTTAATGTAATCTTTGAAGAATATTTTTATACCCTTCTAGTATTTGTGACTGTTAACAAAACTGCCATTCTTAACTCTCCCCCCTACTACGTAAGTATTGTCTCGGGATTTTAAATTATTTTTCTAGTCTACTTATACTTAAAACTCTCTCCCCTCGTTGGCAGCAGATCCTGGATTAAAATTCTTCAGGTTGTAAAACTTTTATTTGTCTCACTCCGCAGTGCTGAAGACTCTAAGATTTCTCCTAGTCTTGTTGCAGAGATGGTTGGGGGTGTTTTCGTGGCTTCCGTCCTGGGGTAGATGACCCATCCTTCAACAGAGAGGCCAAGCCCGGGGCCCTGTGAAGGAAGGGACCAGTGTACATAAAAACCAAGATGAAATCCTTTGAAGACTGCTTTGCTCAGTGAAGATTTGTTTTGAAAGAGCTAGCAATTGAAAACCCTTGAGGGAAGGACGCTATCTGACGTAAAGAGAGGAAGAAGGTGTGGCCCACCAAGAAATGGAAGACCACAATCTCAAAAGTAAATCTGACCACATCTTTTACTTCTTTGAATGTAGACATCATTAATGTGTAATAAATCATAAAAGTGTGTGTGCTGCAAGGTGATGAGATCCTCCCTATGCTTTTGTAACACCTGCACTTCACAGTCCCAACAGGGAACACTGCTCTGACTTTGAAAGTCTGGGGCTTGGAAAATATGCAGTCACTTGATACCACCAGCTTTTCTGAATTTGCCAAGCCATTTCTTCTTAAACGTAAGTGCATCATATACATGGAAACAGAGTTTTTAAAATGTGAGTTAGGACAAGAGTCAAGTAGAGGTTTCTGCTTTTGATTTTTATTTCAAATGCTTATTCCTATTTCTGACCCTTGTTCTTTACTTCTTACTCAGCCCTAGGAAAAACAAGCTTGGGAGCTAAAATTAAACTTGCACTAGTGAAGTCCATGAGACCTTCGAGCTTGACGGGTATATTGGCATTTAGTGACATTGGCTTTGGATTTACCTGTTTATGTTCCCTTTTGTGCATTCTTGGACGTGCTCGATCTTTTTTGAGACTTTGCCTTGAAAAATTCTCTCCTGCTTCTTCTATCCTCTTATCCCACCCTCAAATATAATCACACAACTCCACAATATTAGACCTATCCTGGGCCATGAACATTACTTCTGAAACATTTTGCCAATCCTAAGGACTAACAGAGGTTTACTTGAGCCCTGGGAAGTGGCATTGGCAGTGGCTGCTCTCAAGCATAGGTCTGATTATTTTCAGTCATTTAAAAATTTTTTTTCTTCTAGACAAGGGCAGATTCTCTTTCAAACCCTACCTGCTGTGCAAGCATGACAAAAGATTGAACGGATGGGAATGCACTGAAGCAGTCCAAATTCATCCTTTGACCTCTGAGCTCAACTGGCTGTCATGCACAAATTTGATTTTTGCTAGAAAGTTCCATTTTTCCATCCCTCAAAGGAGAAAACTAATGAGACTGAATGAGTTGAGGAATTATTTCTTGAACGATTTTTCACAAGTGATGTATAGCAAATCTAGAAGTTTTCTTTTCAATACATATTTTTTGGGGGCAATTTGAGGACAGAGGACAAACCAGAGAACTTTCCTGCTTTAGAAAATAAAATACATGTTATAGAACCCAACCATATGGGCAACATGGTATAGTAGAAAGCATCTTGAACTCTGAGTTGAAAGAGGTAGGCTAAAATCCTAGAATGCTCCTGCTCTCTCTCACTATCTCTGTCTCTCGCTCTCAAATAAATAAAATCTTTAAAAAAACAACAAAAAAAAGTCCAAACAAATGGCAATTGATTATGTGTTGTTGAATGAATAGATGGGTGAGTTCAGTAAGAATACTTGAAATATTAAAGGCATATGTTGGTTCAGTATACATTTATTTTTATTCTGAGATCACATATTAATTAGCTTTTGCTAAACCATGCTGTGGTGACGAATGACCCCCAAATCTCTGGATTTGCAATGGCATTTACCTCCCACTAGCATCTACCCACTGCAGCTTGATTCCATTTACTTTCCTTGTGTTCTAATTCTAGGACCCAAGTTGAAAAAGCAGTCTGGTGGCGGAGGGCAAAGAGGTAAGGCCATTCAATACAACTGCTCTTAATATTCTGCTAGCAGGGGTGGTTTTTTGGCGCTTCTGCTTACATTGCGAAGCCAAAGAAAGTCATACGGAGCAGGGACATATACTCCTGCCACAAGGAGACACTTCAAGTCAATGGAGCATGAAGTATGATCCTCCTTCAGAGGAGGGAATGAACAATCAGGAGCAAAAATACAATCTGGACCAACCACAAATTTCTGAATTAAAATTCTCTAAGAATTAATATACAATTATTTTGCCCCCATTATCTAATGGAAAACATAGCCAAAAGCCAACAGGTTGTTTTCATTTTGCTCAGGCTTCCTTTCTTTCACAGACGTACAAAATTGCAATTACCTTTCTTACCTGCTTACTCTTCTATGGGGCACTTCAGAGGCTAATGTCCATTCCTAGTCCACCTCTCAATCAGACAAGGGGACAGGTATGTGCTCATTCCCTGAGGTGGCACTCTTGGATATACATATTACTATTCAGAAAGTCGAGTGGGCTTCACTCACAGAATCCAGATTTATTAGTAAAATTCTAGATGCTTCACCTAATATATGTTAAAAGACATTGTGGCTTGCATTGTAGTGGTCTTGCATTTATTGACTCAAGTGAGATGCAAAGTGTGTAATGGATAAATCAGTAAGTGTCCAGGGTCTTTAGAGAGTGTGACTCTCATTACTGCCTGAGCAATGAGTGAGCTGGGTTTGCTTTTATTTTCACATATCCTTTCAAGCGGTCTCCATCAGTAGCTAATGTTATAAAGCCAGTGTCTGAGACATCTTTGTTTTTATTGTGGCAATATATCTAAGCCCTCTCTTTATCTTAAGTAATCCAGGACCCATGAAAGATGATGCTGGGACTCAGAAAGAAAAAAAAATTGATAAGATAACAGCTTACAGTGACATTTATATAACTGTCCCAGTCAGAACTCATTTGCAGCTGCCTATGTGGGAGCTTACTTCAGCGTTGTAGCTAGGAAGCAGGGAAAGCAAATACTGCTTCCCTTTGGCTCCCACCCTCTGAACTATTCATGCTTAAAGGGAAGCTTCTCATCCAGGAATCCTGTACTTAAAGTCATACTTAGATTTCCTTCCTAAGAATTCAATTTTCTTTGAAACATAATTAGAGGGACTTGTCATTGGAGACTAAATTGTCTCTATTTAGACCCAAAAGAAAATTTCTTTATAGCCAACAAAATCTCCCTTATGTTTTTCCCTCCAATTTGTGTATCATAGAGGTTCCCCAACACTCTGTTTTGACTGCATTTGTAATTTCAAGTCAGTTGGGTTCAGTCTAGAATGGTAGCTGGCATGTCCTTCACTAGAGCCTGCAGGAATTTTCTAACATTTGTAGCACTTGTGTAGAAGAGATTGCCATAAATACCCATCTGCAGATTTAAGGCAGCCTTTCCTTGTCCCATTCTCTAATCCATGCTCTCTTTGTTCATAGTCCAAGGACCTCAAGACTCTATAGAAATTGAGAGTCTGTCACAATGCTATACATTTGAGCTAGAAAGATCCATCTATGCATTATATGAGAAATGACCAGTAAGGAGGAAAAAGATCTGCCCAAAACTGTTTCTGATATTTTACCTTGTTCATTCTGATTTCATTCAATGGAAAGCTTAACTTTATCCCAAAGTTTTGTTTATCTTCTTATCCCCTCAATATTGTTTGTTTCCATGGCTCTTGCTGGAATCCAGGTCAACTTACCTCCTGCTTTCTGTTTCTAGAAGACTTGGGGAAGGCTGTCATATTTATTCTAGACGCAGATGCAGATCCTATCACCAGTCCACGTGGCATTTGACCAGTAGCCTAGTTAGGCCAACTGAGAGCAAGGCTGGACAATGTCTCCCCTTAAAAAGTTGGAGTCTTGAGGGAAAAAAAATATGGAGTCTTGAAGAAAAAAACCTCACTTGCTTTCATTCATTTGATCTTCACCCTGTCACATTAAGGTCAGCCAAGTAGTGAATTACTCAGGACAATCTTGCAACCTCTGTGAGTGACTTAGACTAACTTAGCTTTAAGAGCTTTTCACTGCACTTGGTAAAAATATGGTGTTTGGGGGACCATCTAACATGGACAGACAAAGAATGTAAATTGGTATCTTAGTACCCCCATGAAACATTCTCCACTGTGTTGAGATCCCAGAGAACAAAGACTCTGTCTTATTCATCTTTACATTCAAAATCTATAGAACACTTTCTGGATCAGGCAAATACTCAATAAATACCTGTGATATTAATATAGATAAATGAATAAAGGCAAAAAGAATATACAATTATACATTACTATAATACTATTAATATTTATCAGTTATTATTTATTAAGTTAACAAACTGTGAAAATAGTGCAAGAAGACTAAAATACATTATTCCTCATTGCACTGAATATTTTGAACCACTCTACAAGATAACTATTTTATCTTCATTTTGTCATTGATAAAAATTGAGGCTATGAGATTTTTGGTTTGCTTGAGTGAAACTTAGTACAGGGCCTCACATACTGTTGATATTCTGTGAAGTAAATATTTCTAGATGGAAAACAAAAAGGGAGAAGCAAGGAAACATGGAAAAAAAGAAGGAAGGAGTAGTAAGTAGCAGGGCCAGTGTACCAACCAGATCTATATGTTTCCAAAGCCTTTTCTCTTGTTTTTTTTTTTTTTTCCTAAAGATGTACATTGACTCAATAAAGAATTTTAGATGTGTATTATTTGCAAAAAATCCAAGAACTAGGATTGTAATGGTACAGAAAAAAAGAGCCTCTAACCCCAAGGAACTTCCAATCTACTAGGAAAGACCATCGATGAACAAGAGAAATAGAATAAATTCAAAATATATTCTTATATTTTGAAATAAAAGGAAAAGCAGATACTTCAAGATCATACAACATGGCCTTTTGTATGAATAAGTGTAAGTTAACCCTCAGGAAATCTGTAAAATCAGAAATTAGGGATAACTATCTTAGTGTCCACAAACTTGTCTCCCTGTCTTTTTCCCCTCGAAGGCAGGTTTATCTTCAACCACTTCTCTCTGCCTTCTTCAAAATTCCCTTTTTAAAGAGGGATGCATTATTAGTATTGACACACAATGTGAATTTAAGTCATTGTTCTACTTCTTCGTGATGTGTAGGTATTTAAACCCCATTTCCATCTGTGGACTTTAAAGCATCTGCAAGAAGGTGGATGGGATTTCTATGCGGTGACCACCTTTCTATGTCACTGAAGATATTATAAGGTGCAGAGTCATATTCTCTGCTAACATGTAAACTTAAACTTTTAGGTGAGACGATGCTATAAGAAACAGAGGATCGTAGGCCAATAGTTCTGATTTATTTAGCTGATATTTATTCCTCAAATTCTGCTTTTAGTTTGACGAAACTCGACCACCTTAACATATACTAGATAGGAAACACTACAGTCATCTCCTGGAGGTAACTACTATTTAGGTATAAACTTCCTTCATATTTTATATGTGACTATAAGAGTATATAATAACATTGTGGCTATGATAGAGACAAAAATGTTTAATTTTAACACCATTTTTTATGGCTATAAATATTTGACAACATGAGTGTATGCTAATGTATTTAACTTGTCTTCAATTGATGTTGTCTTAAATCATTCACACAATTTTGCTCATAAATAACACTGAAATGAACATCCTTATTTATAAATCCACACACATGTGCTTGATCATTTCTTTGACATAAATACCTAGAAGCAATTCTCTGTACTCTTTATGCAACACTTTGGTTAAAACTAAAATTATTTCAAAATGGAAAGTTAAAAAAAGTTATGTCAAATTGCACGTATGTACATATGTATGTATGTATGTATGCACACACATTTAATTACGTAGGTGTTTTCTTACACTTTTCTGATTCTTTCTTTCAATAAATGTACTTAAAAAAATAAATGTACCTAATGTCCTACAAGAATACTCTTAAAATAAATAAATGAGGAATGTTGCATTTGGCTCATAGGATATATTCAGAAATATTTGAAGAATAATGAATCAATGGATACACAGATGAAAGACTTTGTTCACAATAACATGGTCAGAAATTCATAGAATCTTGTGTTTCTTCTTTCTATCTCCTTCTACATCCACCTGTGTTGATGCAAACCTCTTTTTCTTTTTCCCACCTGAATAGCATATAAGGTCAATAACCTGAGGAATATTTTCTTTTTCCTTGCAACCCAGCTCCCTGCATAGCCCCAATAATGGAAAATTAGTGACACAAAATCCCTCCTCATGAAGCAATACATCGAAGCTATTTGACGCCTCTGTTGTGACAAAATCCTGTGTCATGGGTTAGATTTGCTCTATTCTGCCTCAAGTTCCTATCTGAGAATTTCTTATGTTTATTTTAAAGTTTTTTTTTTAATTTATTTATTTGAGAGAGAGAGAATGAGAGAGAGAGAACACATGAGAGGGGATAGGGTCAGAGGACGAAGCAGACTCCCCGCCGAGCAGGGAGCCCGATGCGGGACTCGATCCAGGGACTCCAGGATCATGACCTGAGCCGAAGGCAGTCGCTTAACCAACTGAGCCACCCAGGTGCCCTTATGTTTATTTTATATTAAAGAAGATTTAAAATAGAACTTCTGGCCTATTCTATAAGAAAAAAATAATGTATTATCACAACCTCTATGATGCTTCCCAAACTTCTTTGGGACTCCAACATGTGAGTAGCCTGCAAAATACTTAGAAATCTTTCTGACAGTGTCAGATGAAAATAAATAAATAAAATAAAATGAAAACCTAAGCAGTGGCTCTAGAAGTCAAAGGACTAGCCCCATGACTTCAAACTCTGTCTCTCTGGCTCTTGAATGGAAGCCCTTGAATTCAGAAATATTTCATTTTTCCTCCTTGTTCCTGTCTGAATCTAAGCTGTTGAACCTGTAGTCATTGTACAACTATCTTTTCTTCTTTCTTTTTCCCTTTTTTTGTTAAAGGACTAGTTACTTTTCATGGGAAGGAGTTTCAATGAAATATGACTCCTTCCATGGAAAAGAATAGGCCATATACACATTCCTCTTCCTCTTCTTGCCTTTTTAGATGAGAGTCAGAATTTCAGATGCTCTGCAAGCGAGATATAAGTCATTGACTAATTTAATTCCTCCTGTGAAGAAACTGTTCTTGTAAGATCAAAGCGATTTCCCTCATTTCTGATGACTATTAAGCAGCAGCACAAATCCAAACAATAGGGGCCCCTGGGTGGCACAGTCGGTTAAGCCTCCAACTCTTGATTCCAGCTCAGGTCTTGATCTCAGGGTCCTGGGATCGAGCCCTGCATCTGCTCAGCATAGAGTCTGCTTGTCCCTCTCCCTCTGTTCCTCCCCCCATCCCCAGCGATATGTTGTGATATATGTGAAGGGATTTTCTCCCTAGATTCCAATGGGGTTGTTTTTTGTTAAATATAAGCACCTTTTTTTTTATTTTTTCTCCTCCAAGAATCCAAAGAGCAAAAAGTTATCCTCTTCTCAGTGAGCTTAATATTCCCAGAGTGATACTGCATAAGAAACCTGCCTGAAATAATTAACTATTTTTTCTTTCTGACATATCACCACCTTCTCATGTTTAAGGACATATTGCTTGACTAAGTAGAAGTCCTGAGTTCTAGGCCCAGTTGATCTGTAATTCACTTAATATGACCTTGGAAAAATCACTTAATTTTTTCAACCTTGATTTTCAATGTTGAAGTTACCATTATCAATCTTTAAGGTTTATTTCTATTTTATTGTAGTTTAATTTGATGTAATAGCACCTTTAATAGATTTTTTTTTTCCTGTCCAGAATTCATCCACTCTTCTGATCACCATATCCAATTTTCCTCTGGAGAACCACTCCTTTCCCTTAGTTTACACTTACCGTGTTCTGCTAGGGGAGTTTACTCTACTCTTTGCTTCAGAGGTAGCCATTTGACTATCTGAGCAGCATATTTTCCTATCTGCACTGATTGTACAGTGATAGGTACAAGATGCAATCAGAGTAAATGAGAAACAATGAGGTATGGCCTAGGAATTCTGGGCAATGTCCCATGACAATGTCTTTTCCATGGGACTTGAGACTAGGAGCTTATAAAATCAATAGCAATCTACTGAGTTTCCAGGATCTATTCATGAAACCAGAAAATGAACCCAACTAAGTAAAAGATTCAACAAAGACAAAATAAATCCTAATGTAATCATATGAGTTCCTGTATCCAGTCATGCCTGAAGATAGAATACTTTGGAAAATCTCTGACATGTAAGTCAAAAATTGCCTTTTTATGCTGAAGCCAGGGTATCAGTTGGGATGTTTTGGATGGGAGTAAAAAATGTTGCTATAAATGGCTTAAATAACACATACAACCTATTGACTTACGTACCTTAAAAGTTTAAAGGTAGGAAGAGCTTTTGGTTTATTTCACTTCAGTGGTCAGTGATGTCACTAAGACCCACTTGCTTTCGATTCCTTTTATTTAATTTCCATGATAACAGCTTCATATAAAGAGTGTCTTTCTTATAGTAATAAGATGGCCAGTGAAATCTGATTTATATGTTTCTTTGTCCAAGGCAAAAGTGACCTGCTTTACTAGTAAATCTGTCAGAAAAACATTTCTTTTGATAAAATTCCACCTTTATGTCCCATTGGTCAAGTTTCATGCACTGATTATACAGTGATAGGTACAAGATGCAATCAGAGTAAATGAGAAACATTCATTTACATAAATATTCATTCTCACGTGACCCCTGTGGCCAGAGGAATATCAAGGCTGGTATGCTTAGAAATAGATTTCCTAAAGTATTAACTGGTTTTGTGGTTTAAACAAATCTAAACTCACCCACCCAGATGCTGGAGTGGATCAATGTACCTTCATTACATGGGTATACATAATGAGGTAGGAGGGAGGTAAAAGTAGTGTTGGAAAGACAACCACAATGCTCACCACAGCCAGGTGAGTGTGAGTTTTCTGCCACTTACAGTTTCCAGAACACTTTTTTGAAAGCTGTAGATCAAATATAGGGACAAACTGGACACCCACACTTGCTCTACATTCTTATTCTCCTTCCTTTGGCAAAAAGCTTCAGGGAACTCAGGTAATTTAGATGAAACAAAGGGAGATGATTGCATACAGAAGGAGGCTTTCTGTATAGCGGACCAGAAGCCAAGCAGAACAGGAAAAGTTCCTGGAATCCAAAACCTGAGGTCAATTCTGGGATCTACTCCTTACCCTGTCCCTTGGTCAGGCATAATCTGATAGATCTTGAAGCTTCTTGAAGATTTCAGGAAGTTTCAGTCCTGGTAAGATTTGAAAGTGAACTCTTTCATAGAGATATTAGCTTTTGCCTTCAAACATAAATCATCTTCTATAATACTTCTTTTAGATGTGGAGGGCCCATCAGGGGCCATATTATACCAGTTGACCTTAACTTCCATGAACAGAGTAGTCCAGCACAAGAATACTTTCTCCAGCTAATAAGAATTGGAACTAAGGGACAAAGGTGCTTTTATTCTATGCTATTAGAAACCAGATTTGTAAGTTATACCAAGTAGAGAGGTAAAGGAGCTAAAGTCATGGTACAACAGAAATTACAACCTGCATTGAAGAAATTTATCTACCAAGAAAACAATGAAGAAGAGACACATAGAAAAGTTAGGGGAAGGGATCTTGTTATCTTGGAAGGAAAAGGTGGAGAAAGGGCCAGAAATATAGTTGTACTAAGGTCTCTAAATTCTGAAAATACCTCCACCCTCACTCTATACATGTTTGCTAAAGCTCTTAAGCTAAATTGGATGATATTTTCTTTTAATAATGAATGATCTGAATCTAGACAAACCTCCTGATGACAAATTCCAAAAGTAAATATATAGGAGATTGATGTCTCCTGGTGATAGTTCTTGGACAATCCTAAAGAAAAAAATAGCACTGACAGAATCATAAGAACCTTAGCTGGGAAGAAAGTGACAAAGCCATATAAATGATGGCTTGAAATGAACACAAAAACTAGTATTTACTTCACTTATAACATCTCATATGACCTTATCTTATCCTTGTAATAAGCCATATGACACATATATCATTTTCTTTCTTTTTACAGTTGAAAAACTAGATTCGAGAGGCCTAATAATAACATGGACAGAGGAAAGTGGTGAAGGAAAAATTCTCCACAACGTAGGAGGGACCTGACTCTGTACCTTTTCTCTTTCTCTTTCTGCCTCTCAGAACAAAGAGTAGGCATCTTCTTAGTTCTCTTTGTCAAAGCAGATATGTTTTATGATTTTATTGTTTATACAAAAAGTATGAAGCATTCCAGGCAGAGGGAATAGCAAGTGGAAAGGCATATTGGAGTGTGATGGCCATGCATTTGAGAGAAGTATATAAAATTCAAGTTCTAGAACACACAGTTCAAAAAAAGAGTCATTGCAGATGAAGCTGGAGAGCTGGGGAGGAAGTTCAGTCAGTTCATGGGTCCCTTTTATGGGATTCTAATGTTCTTAGATCTGTCCATAGATGATATAAACCCACTCAAAGGTTTAGGAAAGGAGTAGTTCTGGAAATCACCATTAAAAGCATGTGTGTTGTTTTTAAGCTATAATCTCACATAAAACAACCGTACATACATATGGAGAGACAGACAAGCAAACCCGTGCCTTGGAATTTTGAGGTAAGACAAAGGAAAGTTAAGATGATACCACACTATTTCTATGTACTAAACTTTATTTTGATACACAGACTTTAGGGTATAGGCCCAAACACGTGTAGTAACACTGTAATCCTCACAAGCGAATCCAGGCCTTTTATTTATTTATTTATTTTGATAAATGTTTTGTATAATTCCAGTAAATTTCCCAGTAATTTTACAAAATGAAATTACTTACAGAACAAATGTTCATTTGATGAGCACGTGTGAAAATATCTTGCTCCCCAAATCCAGGTAACCTGGGCATTCAATCCCCATTTAGTCTGCAAGCTGGTTCCTTGGGCTCTGCCTCTCTAGACACTTGCCAGTATGTAGATGGATGGCATTAATTTCAGATGGGGAAATCCAGTAATGCTGTCCTGAACTCTGCAAACAAGGTCAGACATTTGTAAGAGCTGTAGCCCTCCAGGAAAACGTGTGCCTCTTTCTTCTGTCTGGTGTGTTCTCCTTTTGTATTCTGCCCAGAAATTTCTTGAAAGAAATTTTATATGTCTCAGAGAATGTGGTAAATGTTCCCATGTCTAAATTTTCTATGATTCTCACCAACTGGAAAAGCAGGAAGCTTTCGTGATTGATTAGAGAACAGATTGTCATCAGGCTAGAAAGTGTCAGCTGTCTGCAGTAGAGCTGAAATCCGTGTGCTTTCAGGACAATTGATCAGAGTGGCCTGTAGGATCTTTAAGAAGATCTCATTCCAATAAAAAATTGCAAAATGGATGACACATCTTTGAACACCTCCTAATTTCTTTTCGCTCCTCCATACCCCGTGATGCTTCTCTCCCCCTCCTGTTTCTATTCTCTTACAGAACTGAAGGGTGTCTGCCCTCACACTATCATCATCTAATCAAAATCAACCAGTATTTCTTAATCAGCAGTTATGCACAAAACTGTTCTAGTTACTGTGGGAAAAAAAGGTCACTTCCCTTAGAGAACTGTCCATTTAGACAAGGAGACAAGATACATACAAAAGAAAAGTGTAGTAACAACAGAAGATATAACACAACTATCAGATAGTGGTGTGGCAGCCTGGTTCTTGCCCAGAGTGTGGATGATGTCCAGTGAGAAATGACAATGTAAAACAATCAAAATTTATAGCTGGCAATATATCCCCTAATCCCACTCTTACCAACATGGAAACAGAGAGACAAGATTCGGAAATGACCCCAGGGTATAGGACTTGGATGAGAGTCAATTATTGCTTTCTTCACAAAGATAGGAAGCAAACAAATGAACTATTTTTTGAAGGGAAAATGAATCTCTTAAAAAAATAAAATAAAACCCAACAAAAAAACAACTGCTTGAACTGTGTTTCTCACTCATCTATTCAAAAAATGCCCATGACTTCTGCTGCCTGCTTATTGAATTTGGTAGGGCAGAACTATTACCTGTATCAACCATCAGCTCAGGAATGGAGACACAGATTTAAGAAATCATTTTCGGCCCTTGAACTCAGTAAGTAGAGGGAAGTCAGGAAATCGGATGATTTCTTTGAGGGGAAAAATAAAATGTTGTGGATCAGGCAAATGTGAATTATCAGGAAGCAAACACAGCAACCTTCTGGAACAGCATCAGTGGAGAAAACTCACTGAAATGGGAGTAGAAGCAGGCGTGCAGACCTCTGTGGCTTTTTGCATTCTGCAACAGCACACGGAAGTCTGAACAGGCTAGGCATTAGACTCCTGGAGTGAGACCTGGCTGTTGGTCCAAAGGGCTTCTAAACTGCTGGACTGGGGAGGTGCCTGCATTTCTGTGGCATGGTCAGGGACTGAGGTTCAACCACTGTGTGATATGGTGGAACCTTGGCTCCAAGCCTGATCTAATATCTGAGTACTCATGCTAAAAAAACATCCGAGCTCCTTTCCTCTGGGGTGATCAGGAAAGAGAGGTTAGAGCCTTGAAGATACAAGAATAGAATAGAATAGAATAGAATAGAATAGAATAGAATAGAATAGAATAGAATAGAATAGAATAGAATAGAATAGAAGAATAGAATAAAATAGAATAGAATAGAACAGAATAGAATAGAATAGAATAGAACAGAACAGAACAGAACAGAACAGAACAGAATAGAATAGAATAGAATAGAATAGAATAGAATAGAATAGAATAGAATAATAGAATTCTGTTCTATCATTCCAGCATTCTTGTTTATGGGGATTTTAGCCCATCCACTGGTATGATCAGGGACTGAAGTTCAAGCCAGTGAGTATGTATGTGGTCATAGCTATTCACCTTGGCAGAACTGTTGCACTGAACTTACCTTGCAACCCTCTTCCAGGACTGATTGCCTTTAAGCCTTCAGTGTAGCTAGTTTCTGTGAAGCTTGCAGCAGCCAGTCTAGAGTGAATCCATCTAGTAAAGGTTAACCCTAACCTTCAAATTTTAAGAGGAGATAAATCTGATTCAGGGAATGCTAAATTAAGGAGTCAGGAGGAGGCAAAACTACCCAAAGAGACAGAAAGATGATCCAGAGAAGTAGGAGAATGGCAGTGTTGAGAGCCACAGAGGCAAAAAAAAGAGAGATTAATTTCAAGGAAAGAGGGATATTGAAAATGCTAAATGCTACTGATTTGGTAGGGAGAATGAAATATAAATGGAGGATAGGGGGATATTAGTGACCGTATTTCAATAAAATAGTACAATCAAAAACCAGATTAAAAGTTGTTAAGGAATGAAGACGTGATTAGAAGAGTGGAAAAAAGCAGAGGCATGAGGGGTGAGCCACCTGGGTGGCTCAGTCAGTTAAGCGCCTTTGGCTCAGGTCCTGATCCCAGAGTCCTGGGATCAAGCCCCTAGTGGGGCTCCCTATTCAGCTGGGAGTCTGCTTCTCCCTTGGCAGCCCCCCACCAACTTGTGCTCTCGTGCTCTCTCTCAATAAAAAAATAAATAAAATCTTTTTTAAAAAAAGCAAAAGAATGAGAGGACAATAGCTTGAGTTATGAAGAGGTTGCAGCAAAGATTTTTCCTTTCTAACACAGGGGTATCCTGAGTATATGAAAGGAACTTCTGAGGATGGAGAAAGCTAAGATGGTTGGAAAGAATTTGTGTTCTCTGCCAAATGATTTCTAGTTCTTCTAGTGATTTACTATATGTTGATGTTCAAGGATTTCAATAGGGACATGTATCAGGTGATTGTTTTCATTTGATGAAGGCTAATTTTATGATTCTGTCTTCCAACTCGTGGGAATACCTCTAGTGGTGGCCTTTCAGTCAGCAAGCCAGGTTATGAGAGCTGCATGTTGGCGAAGGCACTTTCCCATCCCGCTTCACATTTTAGTTTCCTCTCCTTACATGTCAGACAGTTTTGTCTTTCCAAAACAGCATCGCATGCATCTTCCCTTCTCCCCAAAGCCCCAGTCAGAATAATTGTGGCCAAAATTAGTGCTGAATAAACCAGGTAGGAATTTCCCTCTCTTCCCAGAAAAATATAGATCCAACTTCTATTAATTATAAAGAGAAGAACTAAGAAAAAATAAATTCACTTGTTTTTCCCTTGCTAGAGGATCAGCACAATACAAATGTATTTTGCCTTAGTAATACTTTTTGAAGTGTGACGTTCAGGAACCAAATGAGGAAAACAAAGTATAGAAAAAGTAAGAACATTTTAAAGATCACAAGAAAGGTGAGTGACTATACCAGAACTAAAGAGCCAGATGCGGCTGATTTTTTTTTTTTTTCTTTTTTAGAATTCTAAACCTCTCTGTTGATATCATGCAGCTGAAAATGGCTCATTTTCAGGATGAAAAACCATCTTATCCCAATGTTTGGGCATGCTATCTTTGGTGCATTTTTTTTCCATTCTGTATATTTCTATTTTGAGACTTGATGGCCATCTTTTAGATATGTCTAGGCAATGCCATAAATAACTAGTCAGGCCAGGTAACTGAGTGCCAGTGTCATTCCAAATAATAGCCTGGTATCATATAGAAATATTAACCGGTTGAATGACTGTTTTTTCTTTCCTTTACTTTTCAACTCATCATTCAGAAGCACACATGCACCCTCACAGATAATTTCACACGTAAGATATTTATTTAATTGCATCATATTGACCAGAGAGAGAGAGTTAAGCCTGTTTCCTGCTTCCCAATTCAGATCCTTGGTTACACCGTTGGGAAGGTTCTCAGCACATGCTGAGGCTGTAGATCTTCATTAGTTTGTATCTAGGGCTAGGCGAAATTAGCTAGAGCCAGTAATAACTGCATTCAGAGAACAGGCATATGGTCTAATTCACACCATCATTTTTTTCTCAAGATTGAAAAATGCTGGGTTTTTAAAATACATGACCATTTATTCTATGGTGGTCTGCCTTGCCAGTTTGAAGGTGACTGGCTCCTGGCATGCTAAAGTTGGAACTCATGAATACATCGTGGGACGTCGTTTGGGTGGTAGAGACGATGGTGCTGGGGCCAGATGGGCCTTTATTCATCATGAAACACAGGACTAGGAAAACCATCCACTCTCTCTCCCATCCTATTACTTTTAGGAGCTTTTCCCTGTTAACATTAAAGTTAGTGCTAAATATAAAGAAGTGCTGTCCTGAAGAGCCCATTTGATGAGCTTTCTTTTTTTCTTTTTAAAGAAAAATGTTTATATTGCAAGGAAAATTATGATTTGAAAAATTCAAACATCTGTTCTCTTCAAATGATTACTATATCCCAGTGATTCTACCTCAAAAATATCTTTCCATTTGGACTGTTAGTATAGACCTGTCAGCACTTCCTGCATGGATTATTGTAAAGGTGTGATCCTTGTTCCTTCCCAGTCTTGTCTCTGCATGTATATGTCACTGAAGTGGGAACCATGCCAGGGGCAGGCAAACCTCTTTTGTGGGTTCAGATTTTGCATATGACTAACATGTTCATTTTCCCTTTTACAACTGAGAATTCTTCTATCAATTCTTTAGGAATTAGCTCAAATATTGGGAGGAGAGTTTGTAAGATTTTATCTATTGGGGCAGATTTATTACCAACTCCATTTAGCGTTTGGCCCCAGAAAATGACTTTTTCCTATTTTATTTTGTGATTTTGGTCACTATTCAGACAATGTAATATAAACTAATTCCTAGATCTAGAGAAAATAGTTCTAATACCTATGTCCTTATCAAGTGATTGGACACATGCATCTCTGGTTTAGGCACATAGAAAACCACATTCTTTGATGGTACCATGTTCTGTGATGCCATTCCCTCTTCTTGTGCATCCAGTAAAACTACTCCTGGATCTATTGTCTGAGAGCCCAGGCAGTCAGTTACCCCTTTTTCTAGGCACATAGGGTATTTTTTTAATGCCACAATTATATATATATAAAAAAAATAATCCCTCTGAATTGGTAAAATTAACATTTGTCACTCACCTCCTCCACCACAGCCTACAACTGTTATGACTCTCATATTGTGTCAGGCACACAGCTGTTTCATAATAAAATGTCAGTCATTGTATTAAATAAATATACAAACTGATATGGTAAAATTCATAATAGTTCAAACACTTTAGAGAGGTCATTAGTGCTGAATAAAAGTTTAAAACACTGCATATGTGGCAATATAATTAAGGATTTAGACCCATCTTTATCAGGAAAGCCAATGAGAACCTTGAAACTGAGCACAACTTGTGAAGTTAAATCTATGGAGGTTAATGAGGCAATGCTTATTTTCTCAATAATAGCAAAAGTTTTTGTCCTGAATTTGCAAATGTGTACACACACACACACACACACACACTATAGATAAAGACCTTGTCCTTCACTGTCTTCATACACAGCCCTACTATCATATTGTTCATATGCAGAGAGACAGAGCTGCATAGTAGTTAAAAGTATGGACTTTAGAGTTACACCATCAATGTTCAAATTTGGTATATAGTTTCTCTGCGTTAGTTTCCTTATGTGTAAAATGGAATAGTAATAATTACACCAGAGCATGTTATTAGGATTAAATTAAATAATATATAAGACTAGCCATTCTTGAAACTGAATAACAGGATTAGAGGACTTATATTACCTGATTCCAAAATTTACTCTAAAGCTACATTATGATATTCACATAATGATAGACAACAAAACTAATGGAACAAAATGGAGTGGGCAGAAATAGACTCACACTTAACACAGTGAAATGTGTTTTGACAAAGGTGACAAGGCAATACAATGGGGGATGTATATTCTTTTCAATAAATGGTGCTAAAATAACTGATTATCTCTAAGGAGAAAAAAAAAATAACTAACCTCGAGCCGTATCTCAAACCATACACGAAAATTACCTGAAATTGATCATTGACTGAAAGAAAAGAGCTAAAACCACTATACACCTAGAAGAAAGCATAGAAGAAAATCCCTGTGGTGTTAAATTAGGAAAAACTCTTAAACAGGACACACACAGTACAAAACATAAATGAAAAATGATAAAATGGTATTAATGGTATCTATCCAGATTAAAAACCTTTGAAAGACCCAGTTAAGGGGCGCCTGGGTGGCTCAGTCGTTAAGCGCCTGCCTTCGGCTCAGGTCATGATCCCAGGGTCCTGGGATCGAGCCCCACATCGGGCTCCCTGCTCAGCGGAGAGCCTGCTTCTCCCTCTCCCACTCCCCCTGCTTGTGTTCCCTCTCTCACTGTTTCTCTCTGTCAAATAAATAAATAAAATCTAAAAAAAAAAAAAAAAAAAAAGACCCAGTTAAAAATAATGAAAAGGCAAGGCACAGACTTGGAGAAAATGTGTACACAACATATAAGTAAGCAAAGGGCCTGTATCCAAAATATATAAAGAACATTTAAAATGTAACGTTAAAAAAAATAACCGAGTAAAATAAAAAAAAGGCTAAAGATAGATATTTCACAAAGAAAATATATGAATAACAAATGGGATAAAAAACTACTTAAACATCACTAGAGAAATGTAAATTATACCACAATAAAAAGGCACACATATCCATTATAATGGGTTAAATTGAATAATACTAAATATTGGTAAAGATGTACAGTAACTGAAATTCTTAAGTACTGCTGGAGGGAAAGCAAAGTGGTACAGTTTCTTTAGAAACCAGGAATGTCAGTATCTTATATAGTTAAACATACACCCATTATAAGACTTCACAACTACTTTCTTAGGTATTTTCCCAACAGAATTGACAATGTATGTTCACCCAAAGATTTGTTTCCTGAAAGAATTGCAGGCAAATGCTCATATACCATTATGCTTAATAGTCCCAAACTGTAAATTCTCCAGACTTCCACAGGCTGGCAAGTATATAAACAAATTGTTTTTATATCCATACTACGCAATACTACTCAAGTATAAGAAGAACAAAATATTAATACACACAATCTGGATAAATTTTAAATGCATGCTAAGTGGATATAATCAAACATAATAAACAATATACCATATGATTAAGCTTGTCTGAAGTTCTAGAAAACGCAAAATCACAGTGACTGAAAACAGAATAGTGGTCATCTAGTACTTTGTGTTAGGAGACAGCAATGAATGCAAATATGCCCAAGGGAAATTTATATAGTGATGGAATTATTCCATATCTTGATTTTAGCAGTAATGACAACCAAATTGTATGCTTAAATTTTAAATTGTACACTAAAACTTTACTTAATATAAGTTAAACCTCAATAATGCTGGGGGGGAAATGAAATGTACATAACCGTGCCTGGCACACAATGGGCATTCAGAGTAAGTTCTAATTACCAGGGCAATATGCTAGTTCGGAAGCAAAAGTGACAATTTCTTGTAAATCTCTAGTGCCAACAAATTCCATGATATATCAACAGCTTTGAGAAGAGAGCTGAGCAGACTATTATGGTCACATAACCACATATGGTCACATAACCACAAACACAGTAAGAAACATATACATACCTTCACTTTTAAAACTAAAGTCCACATATTGGCAGAATGGCTCCGTCCTTAAATAGTAATTTAAAAGTATTAAGTATTGGTGGGGTTTTTTCATCAAATCAACAAATTGATCCTGAGTTTTTGCAGTTGAAAATTTTTTAGTTAAGAAAATTAAATCTTGGCGTATACCTTGTGTGGAGAGCACATATGTAGGAGAACAGCCATTCTTAATTAATGAAATATCATGTCACAACCAGAGCTGAGCCCTTTGAAATATTCCTTTACATGCCAGCATAGTATAAAGCCATCACCAAATTTTCTGCATTCTGCATAATGTGCTGATAATTATTAACCTTATAAACTTATTTTCTGAGCAACTCTCGTAGTTGATAAATGCAGTTAAGGGCAAAATCCAACAAGGTTATTGAATAACAATCAGTGCATCCAGAATGAAAAATAACCCACCTTCTTCTGAAATAAGATATGAATAGACTTTACTCTTATAATTAATGTTGCTGCATTTTGCATGGAGATGGGGTATTTTTCATTTAAAGCCCATGTGTTAATTTTCCTTCACAGATAAGCCAAAAACCTTGACTCTGTCATCAGACCTTTGGCATCTCCTTCTGTTTCAGTTTTGGGCCTTTGCCAATGCACAGCTATTCTGTATCTGGACTTTCATGCTGGGGTTGAGGGGTAGATAGATGTTCAGAGACATTCATTTTGTTTTCAATCAGATCCAGAGTGTAGAAAGCCATATAAAAACCAATACTACTCCTATTAATAAAACATATGCCAAATATCCATCTGAAAGACAAGAACCTTAAAGCCAGGATTAATAAAACCTAAAAATAAGAGCTATTTTAAGAGAATGATGGTTGGGAACCAATCAGTGCTAATGGCTGGTATTTTGCAAAAACCTTCCCAAATCGTAGTGATTTTGAATCTCCAAATAACTCTGGACAATTAATTGGGGAACCTGTGTTCTAGTCCAGATCTGTATCTGGTCCGTGGTAAGACCTTAAAAATTTCATTTAGCTTTGAAGAAGCTTAATTTTTTCATCTGCAAAAAGTGAACGTTGGCCTTGAAAATCCCTATGCATTTCCAAAACCAAAACAAGTATGTCTCTGGGAAGATTTAGTTGTTTTCTTTTTCTCTTTTGGAAATACAAATTAAATAACGTTTTTTAAGTGTGTGTGAGGTGCGCGCTTGTGTGACTGGTTTTACCTCGATTTCTAGCTTTAACTATTTCTCAGTGGCTTGCCATTATCCGCACAATGTTAGTATTAGCACAGGTCACAAGATCCTGTAGAATCAGATCATGTCTACATTCCAGACTCATCTCCCCTCTCCTGCTATAAATCTGCATTTTGCATTCCAGGTTATTGTACAACATATGGTTTCCTGAATGACTATTCTACTTTTTTCTGTGGTCAGTTTAAGCAAGATTTCTTCTACAGACTGTCTGCTCTCAAGAACAGTTAATCACTCCCTCGTCTGTACTATCTCTTTGTCTCATACCTCTTTTCTTTCATTTGTATTTAACATAGTTATCATATTTGATTCTCCATGAAACAAGGCTTATATTATGTTCTTATTTACATCACCTAATATCATGCCTTATACGTAGAAAATATTCACTAAATGTGAATGAAATTTAAATCCTTGAGCTTTCTGATTTTTTCATGGCCACACTTTAAACATACTAATTTTTGTTCTGTCTAACTTAATAAACTAGTTTGAGAATATGCATAGGATTTGGGTTGGTCAGTGTAGTAAAAAATTTTATTAAACAATCAATTACTGTTTGACTATTAAGTACCAGCCATTAGAGTCAAAATTGCAACACTGGTAAGTACATTTTTGTACTGTAATTGGATGACATGATATATTTTCTCAGTAATCTTAATGTAAATAAACATCCAAAATTCTCAATGCATGGCCAAAAATTTACAAATTTTGTAATGGGACAATTAAAACAAATTTTGTAAGCTACTCATAAATATCAAGTCAGTAGTTTTATTTTATTTATTTTTCTCACTGTTCAAAATTTATTTGGTATTTTAGTTGGTATGATACTTAGTTGGTTGCATTGTCTTTTTACATTATATGGCCATGTATGCTATATTCTGACATACATGGTATGCAAAATAATATCCTTTAGAACAGAAGTCAGTAGTTCTGGATCCCATAATTTGTGGAAATCCAAAGTGTTGGCCCATGACCAATGTGCCCAGTTAAACTGCTAGGTTCCTTTTGTTTTATCCCTGAGCACAAGTTTCATATCTCAAAAAAACAAAGTTCCTTCGTGATTTTAAAAATAAGCTTTCTTGATGGAGAGTTATAAGTGGATAGATGGGTAGGTAGATACAGAGATGAATAGATCTCTATGACATATATATACACAGATATATGTTTTAAAGATTAATACTCAATTGCTAAACATAGATGCACCTTTTTTGGTGAAAGTCCTATGAGACATTTTTAGAGCTCTTCTCGATTTATGTGATAAACTATAGTTGTTTCTATATTGACATCATAGAGTATAATCCTATAAAGTTTTACATTTATAATGATTGTGCCTTCCAATAATTTAAAATTTAACATGGAAAGTTCAAAGTTTTATAAATAATAACCTACAACATATTCTAAAAAAAGGGTCAAGTTCGGGACGCCTGGGTGGCTCAGTCAGTTGAACGGCTGCCTTCGGCTCAGGTCATGATCCCAGAGTCCTGGGATCAAGCCCCACATTGGGCTCTCTGCTCAGCAGGGAGCCTGCTTCTCCCTCTGCCTGCCACTCTCTTGCTTTCTCTCTCTCTCTCTCTGACAAATGAATAAATAAAATCTTAAAAAAAAAAGGGTCAGTTTCAAAACTATCAATGCATTATTTTTAGTCACAAAATTCAGTGACTGAAAGTGTGCCTTGTACATCACTGGTGTTCAACATATACTCTGGAATGAAGAATAATGCTGTTATGGTGCAACTTTTAAAATTTTAGTTACTTTTTCATTAAATTTTTACTTGTGTAGGTATTTTCCCATTTAAAAAATATGTCCAGGATCAATTCATACCCTCTCATAACCACAGATATAATTTCAGAGACAGTGAAAGGAATTAATGATTTTGAAAGAGTTACAAATATTTATTTCCTCTTTTTTTGTACTACAGGGTAAACTAAGTGGAATTGATCATCCCCCCCTTGGTGATTCTACTAAATACCACATTTTTCTATATTTGTTCTGACAACACATGATTATGTGTACATGTTTTAAGAATCTGCCTTCCCCATAAAGAAGTATAGTAGAAGACAATTATTTGTCTCTTATTACTACTTACTAACACAGAGCTAGATATAGGGGAGATACTTAATAAATGCTGGTTGTTAGTGAATAGATAAATGGATGGATGGTTGGATGGATGGATGGATGGTTGGATGGTTGGATGGTTGGATGGGTGGATGGATGGGTGGGTGGATGGATGGATGGGTGGATGGATGGGTGGGTGGATGGATGGTCGTATTATTAAATTTATAATGGGAGAAATAAATGACTGCCCAAAAAACAATGTATGATGTGAAGTTACATCATAATCAAATTGTTTAAAAACAGTGATAAAAAGAAAGTCTTAAAAACAGCTGGAGTAAAAGACCCATTATATGGAGAAGACAAAGATAAGAATGGAAACTAATTTCCTTTGGGAGAAAACACAAACCAGGAAATGGTGGAACAATATTTTTAAAATTCAAGGCGGGGGTTTGTGTTGGAGAAATCCCTATTAACCTAAAATTCTATACCATGAAAATATCTTTCAAAAACCAAGATGAAGTAAAGACTTTAACAGAAATATGAAATCTTATATTTATTTTATTTATTAGTGGATTAAATAATTCATTACCAGTCGACTTTCACAAAAAGATAATATTAAAGAAAATAATTCAGGGGGCGCCTGGGTGGCTCAGTCATTAAGTGTCTGCCTTCGGCTCAGGTCTTGATCCCAGTGTCCTGGGATCAAGCCCCGCATCCGGCTCCCTGCTTGGCAGGAAGCTTGCTTCTCCCTCTTCCACTCCCCCTGCTTGTGTTTCCTCTCTCACTGTGTCTCTCTCTGTCAAATAAATAAATTTTTAAAAAATCTTAAAAAAAAAAAGAAAAGAAAATAATTCAGGGAGAAGGAAAATGGCATTGGATGGAAATCTGGATCTACAAAAAGAATTTAAAAGCACTGTCACTAGTAGTTATGTGAATAAATATAAAAGACTTTCTTTTTATTTTTAGTTATATAAGTTCCTTTAAAAGAACTGACAATTTATTTACTTATTTTTTAAAGATTTATTTATTTATTTATTTGAGAGAGAGAGGGTGGACCCACAAGTAGGGGGAGGGGCACAGAGAGAGAGAGAGAGAGAATCTTTAAGCAGACTTCCCACTGAGCACGGAGCCCAGTGCTAGGCTGGATCTCACAACCCATGAGATCATGACCTGAGCTGAAACCAAAAGTCAGGCACTTAACAAACTGAGCCACCTAGGTGCTCCGGAACTGGCAATTTAAACAAAATTTATATCAATATAAATCGGGTCTTATAACATATGCAGAAATAAATTATATAGCAACAATAGCATAAAGTTAATGAGAGAAGAAATACAAGTATACACTTCTTAGGTTCTTACACTATACATGAAATTGTATAATATAGCTTGAAAGTAGATGATGAGAAGTTAAAGATGTATACCATAAAACCCAGCATAACACTGAAGTGAAAAAAAGTTATACCTAGTAAACTAACAAAGAAGAATAAATAGAATCATAAAAAATATTTAATTATTCCAAAATATGGATGATAAAATACATGATAAAAAATAATAAAAAAATGATGATTAAAAAAAACAGAACCTATGGAAAATAAGTAGTAACATGGTAATTTTAAAATCAGTTATACCAATAACTGCATAAAATGTAATACATCTTAATACTTCAATTAAGAGGTAAATATTGTCAGGGGCACCTGGGTGGCTCAGTTGGTTAAGCATCTGACTCTTGATTTCGTTTCAGGTTGTGATCTCAGGGTGGTGAGATCAAGCCCCACACTGGGCTCCCCACTCAGCATGGAGTCTACCTGAGATTCTCTCTCCTCTCCCTCTGCCCCTCCCCCCTTCATGCTCTCTATCTCTCTCAAAAAAATAAATAAAAATCTTTTTTTTTTTTTTAAGGTAGACATTGCAGATTGGATAAATAAAGGAGGCCAACTCAATGTTACCTACCAAAGACTTATTTTATTTTATTTTATTATTATTATTTTTTTTATTTGCGAGAGAGAGAATGAGAGACAGAGAGCATGAGAGGGAGGAGGGTCAGAGGGAGAAGCAGACTCCCCGCCGAGCAGGGAGCCCGATGCGGGACTCGATCCCGGGACTCCAGGATCATGACCTGAGCCGAAGGCAGTTGCTTAACCAACTGAGCCACCCAGGCGCCCCACCAAAGACTTATTTTAAATGTAAAAACAGGGGCGCCTGAGTGGCTCAGTCGGTTGAGTGTCTGCCTTTGGCTCAGGTCATGATCCTGGGATTGCACCCCATGTCGGGCTGCCTGTTCAGTGTGGAGTCTGTTTCTCCCTCTCCCTCTGCTGTTCTCTGTTTCTTTCTCTCTGTGTGTCAAATAAATAAATAAAATCTTTTTTAAAAATGTGAAAACAAAATAGGTTAAAAGTAAAAGGATTGGTAAAGATATCGCATATTAGCAGTAAGTAAAGGAAAGCTGGAGTGGCTATGTTAAAATCAGACAAATTAGATTTCAGAACAAAACAAAGAATATTACTGGAAATAAAAGGAATCGTTTCATAATTTGACAAAATTCATCTATATTCCTAATTTTAAATTTGCAAAGAACTAGGAATAAAAGGGAACTTATTCAAGTTGATAAATTACAGCTACAAAAACAAAACAAAACCAAAGCAAGCACATGAACAGAACCCCAAATTATTTCTAATATCACACTTAATAGTGAAAAACTAAGTAATTTTCCCGTGAGATTAGGAGCAAGGCAAAAATGTTCTTTTTCAACGGTTTTATTAAATATTGTACTGGAGTTTCTAACCAGTAGGATCAGGTAGGATAAGAAATAAAAGGCATTCACATTAGAATAGAAAATATAAAAATCTTTTTGTTTGTAGATGATATGATCATTCACATTGAAAATCTATGGAATCAACAAAAAGATTACTGGAATTAATAAGTAAGTTCAGCCATGTTGTAGGTTACAAGGTTAATATACAAAAATCTATGCTATTTTTATATGCTACCAATAATTATTAAAAAAATTAAAATACCATTTATTTAGCAACAAAGATGAAATATTTAGAGAAAAATTGTGCAAAATATATTCAAGTCCCATACACTGCCCCAGAAAACATTACTAAGAGGATTAAGGAAAACCAAAATTACTAAAAGTTACAGTATGTCTTTGAATCAGAAACTGTAATATTGTTACAATATCAATTCTCACAAAATTTGAAGATAAATTCAAACTAATTTTAACCAAAGTCCCAGCGGTTTTATTGTAGAAATTAACAAACTGATTTTAGATTTAAATGGATTTCAAATAAATTGAGAATAGCCAAAACAGCATGAAAGATTTCAAGACATTATTATGGAGCTGCAGTAATCCATACAGTTTACTATTGGCAAGAGACATTTAAAGATACCATAAAATAAAATGAAATGATCAGAAATAAACTCATACCTAAATGGTCAATGGATTTTCAACAAAGATGCTAAGTCAATCCAATAGGAAAAGCATAGTCTTTGGAACAGATGGCAAAATAATATATCCACCTGCAATAATCAAAAATAAAATTTGTTCCATAACTTGAACCATATACAAAATTAACTTAAAGTGGATTATAGAGCTAAATTTTAAACCTAAAATAATAAAACTTCTGGATGGAAATGCATAATAAAATTTTTTGACCTTGGGTTAGGCAAATATATCTTAGTTATGACACCAAAACCATGACCCACAAAAGCAAAAAATGGTAAATTAGACTTCACTAAAATTAAGAATTTATGATCATCAAAAGCTACTTTTAAGATAATGAAAATACAGCCACAGACTGGAAAAACGGCGGCAGCAAGAACAACAATGACAGCAAGGATTTGTAATCAACATTTTGACAAAGTATTTTCATCAAACATACATTAAAAAGTCCCCAAAGTCTCCGTACTAGCCAAAAACTTGAAACAACTTGAATTCAATCAATAGGTGAATGGATAAATAAATTTTGACATATTCATATAGTAATAAGAAATAAAAAGGAGCAAGCAAATGGCATGCATAACAAATTGGATGGATCTCAGTACCATATTAGGTGAAATATTTTAGACAAAAAATGAGTACATACTGTATGATTTTATTTACATAAAATTAGATAAAATACAAAACAATCTACAGTGATAAAAAGTAAATCATTGGTTGCCTGAGCACAGGACAAAGGAGACAGTGCTGGGTAGGAAGAAGGCACTGCAAGAATATGCAAGGAGACTTTTGGGAACGATGGATATATTTGTTATTTTGATTGTCATAATGGTTTCATGAATGTATCCTATGTCAAAAATTATTGAATTGTATATTTAAAATACATGCAGTTTGTTATATGTCTCATATAACTCAATAAATGCGTTAAAAATGGAATATAAAACATGAGACAGAAAGAGGACCCTATTTCTATATAATTTTAAAATATATTCTAGCGGTGCTTCTATAAACAAAAATAAAGATATCAAAATTAAAAATTTATAAAGAGTCCAGAGTGGCTCTGTGACTTGATTTAGTCAATAGAATATAACTGAAACGACACTGTGCTGGTGTCAAATCTAGTTTTCAAAAAGCATTAGAACTCTTCTGCTCATACTCTTGGAATACCGCCTCCAAAACACGTATAAACCCAAGCTAAGATGCTGGACAGTGAGAGACTAAAATGAGAAGAAGCCCCAGTAATGCTAGCTGTTCTAGCTATAGCTGTTATGAAACAGCCGGCAGTAATTGACCCTTCAATTGATTGTAGCCACATGAACGAGCGTAGCCATGATCAGCTGAGCCCACCCCATATGAGAAGTACCAACCAGCTGAGCCCAGACCAAATTGCTAAGGTACAGAAACTTGAGCTGAATACGTTATTATTCCAAGATCAGGCTATTTTGATCAGTAGTAAAAGCTAACTAATACATATATGAACAAATTACAGAGTATATCACAGACGTGAAAACAGAGAGAGGGAGACTATGAGATCGACTGTGAGACTTCAGAGACGGTATGAAAAGACCTTGCACTCATTTAATTGAAATTTCAGAGGAAAAGGATAGAATAAGAAAGAGATAATATTTGAAGAGATAATACTTGTACTGAGTTGAATGATGTCACCTGTCCCCAAGGATAAGTCCACTCAGAATCTCAATATGTGACTTTCTTTGGAATAAGGATCTCTGCAGATGGCATGAAGATAAGGATCTTGAGAGAAGATCATTTTAGATTAGGATAAGTCCAATGATGGCTGTCCTTGTAAGAGACAGAAAACAAGAAGCCACAGAAGGGAAGGACCTGTGAAGAGAGAAGCAGAAACCAGAGTGATGTGTCTACAAGCCACAGAACGTCAAAAATTCCTGTGTTCTATCAGAAACTAGGAGAGGCATTCAACAGATTTTCCCTCAGAGCCTCCAAAAGAAACCAATCTGTTGATATGTTGATTTTAGACTTCCAGCTTCCAGAAATGTGGGAAAATATATTTCTGTCATTTTAAACCACTCGGTTTGTAGTAATTTGTTATGGCAGCCCTAAGAAACTAGTACAACAGTTAAAAAGTTTTCAAAATCAATGAAGGCTATGAATTCTCAGATTTCAAAAGCTTGATAACAAATATTAAACAGCAAAAAGAAAAAGAAAACTATATGTAGACAGCTAGACAAACCCGTATCTAGACCAACAGAATGGTTAAACTCATTATCCAAACTAATAGTATACAACAAAGAGCGTGTCTCCTAGCTACTCACCTCTCTTCCTGGAGACAACTATTTTTATTATGTTGTGTGCTTGCATGTATCCCCCCAGAGAGTTTGCACTTTGTGTTACTATTTTTTTTAAAGATGCATTTTGGTAGTAATTATTCAACTTTGAAAACTGTAAATTTCCAATAGGCTAAAACCAGTCTTAGTTCTTAGGAAATAATCTCTTTTAGCCTCTTATGTAAAATAGGGTAAAAGAGGATATCTAGGCATTCTGTACCTGCTTAATTTTGTTCAACTGTCTTTTATCAATCTAAATTTCCATAATTAGTTCATTAGTCACCTTAAAGGGGGACGAAGTAACAATCCTCAGGCAACATTACCCTAGAGATGAGCTTGGTTTGGCTGGCATTGTGATGTTTGTTTCTGTTTTAATTTTAAATTAAAGTTAAAATCCATTAGACTAGGCTTCTGTTCTCTGTTGTACAGGCCCCTACTGACATTCAGGGACTTAAGTCACCTGCTTGACTCCTCCTGGGCATTTAAATTTCTATCTCTTATTTTAAGAGTTAAAACTCATTATTAATTCACAAGCAGATTAATAAAACATTGTTACCAGTGACAGGGGAGGGTACTTTTGTAATATGAAAACATGTTCTTGACATACGATTTAGTGGGGAAAAATAGTCTTTCCTGATCTTATAAAAATATATATTTAATTAATAATATGTAATTTAAAAATCTGGGAGAAACTTCACTAAATGATAATAATAGTTATCTCTAGGAAAGGAACATTAATGTCCCAATTCTTTTTTTAGTTTATGTAAATTTTCTAATTTTTATATAATGAAAATGTATTACTAACATAATTAACTATTGGAAGAGTTAGAGGAAAACAGATAGCCATCTCTTCTTTCTCCAGTGAACTCTGAAATGTATTTATTTTTATTTAATTACTTTCCATTTTCTGTTAGGGATGACACATTGATAATTAAAAAGACCAATTTAAAAAGAACTGCAAACTGAAAAAACTACTTGTGGAAGACAAATACATTGACTCAAGTTTTCATTTCTGATTGATATCAAATGAAAGAAATCTGAGTGTTACAAGATACTTCAGTTTCCCTGGATTTTTAAAAAGAAATTATAATTCTGTGTGATAGATGAAGGCAGTTCTTAAATGATTCCAATGATGTGAGTATATATTGCATTTTTTATTTACTTTTTTATATTTTTTCATATTTCCAAAGGTTGAAAAACATGTTTCTCTTTTTTTCCTGCTCTCCCACAGACTTTATACATATTAACATATGGGTAATTTTTACCCATACTATAGACATTCTATTGATATGGCATGTAAGTAGCTCTGCAGGGTAAGACCTGGAGAATTTCCCTCTCATTTTATTCTTTGTATATATATAAGATATACATATCCAATAAAACAAACCCTTTTAACCATGAAAACTTTTATTCATCTTCTTCCTAGCTCTATCTGCCTGGACTTTTCTTCCCTTCTTCTGTTTAAAAACCTCACATCCGGGGCACTGGGTGGCGCAGTCGGTTAACCTCTGACTTGGTTCCAGCACAAGTCCTAATCTCTTGGGTCGTGATATTGAGCCCTGCGTCAGACTCTGTGCTTCCTGGGAAGTCTGCTCCAGATTCTCTCTCTCTCTCTCAAATAAAAAAATAAAATCTTTTAAATAAATAAATAAATAAAAACCTCATATTCATTGCAAGGCATCAATATTTTGAGTCATACTCAAAGAAAAATCTAGAAGTTCATATTTATATGTACAATCAGGTTATTGGAATTCACAAATACCCATTCATTAATGATTAAATTGAATTATCTCTGTGAAGTAATAAGAAATTGTTTGGTCTCTGTCCCTGGTTCCTGGTACAGAACTCCTAAAATCCTTAGAATTTCCTGAGTGATAGGGGTGAGAAGAATATTTTTTCTTATTCATAATGAGCCTGTTCCAACCACACCTGAGTTTATGTCAGTTTAGGTGACTGTTGGAGAATGGAGACCGGTTTCCAGAGGAACCAACCATGTGATTGGAGGTTAGAACTTTCAGCCCCACTCCCTGACCTCTGGAGGGTGGGGAGGAAGAAGAGCTGAGATTGAGTTAATCACCTATGGCCAAAGATTTAATCAAGTATGCCTATATAGTGGAACCTCCATAAAACCCCTAAACCAGGGAGCTTGGAGAACTTCAGGATTGGTGAGCATATCTAAATGCTGGGAGAACAGCTGCCTGGAGAAGGCAGACAAGGGTCACATTGCTTCCTCCATGCCTTACCCTATGTATCTCTTCCGTTTGGCTCTTTCTGAGTTGTATCCTTCACAATAAATCAGTCATATTAAGCGCTTTCTTGGGTTCTGTGAGCCACTCAGAAATGAATATATCATTCTGGAGCGCCTGGGTGGCTCAGTTGTCTTAGAAATCTTAGAAAAGGGTCATGGGAACCCCTTATTTATAACCAATCAGTCAGAAGTATAGGAGGCCCAGACTTGAGATTAGCATCCGAAGTGGAGGCAGTCCTTTGGGATGAAAGCCTTTAAACTGTGGGGTCTGTGCTAACTCTGGGTAGTTAGTATCAGACATGTGAGCACAGAAAAACGTTTTCCTTTTAGGCCCTCACAGCTGGAAAGAAAGAACTGTGCTAATATATAGTTCTTAAATGTTCACCTACTCTTTTATACTAATTTGATTCATGCTGTGTTTGACCTATGATTTGTTCATAGCTTGGGCATTTTATTGTACAAAGGGCTAAGCTATAAGTTCCTATTATATGCTTGACAAATTCATCATTTGGTGAAGGCAAAGATGCTTAAACAAAACCCTTGAAATAATTGATATCCTACAAAGTTTTCTATTCTATATCTACCCTACTAGGTAAGTACCAGAACTGAGAGAGGAACCATCAATATATTTTCTCAAATAAATGAAACTACATAATAGTTTTAATGGTACCACAAAGAGTAATTGAGATTTAGTAGCACATTATGGTTTGAACTTTTATTGACTTTCCCCCAACATAAACTGGCAGAAATATTTCTTCATAATGTTCATATGTGCTGCTTTTTTTTTTTTTTTTCAATTTTACTCTGGGCACTGATTTTGGTATACAGACAATATGTTGGCAGCATTTATGTTATTCAAACTATTTTAGCTTTAATAAATAAATCTGTAATCTGTCACTCTTTCTACATAAACCCTGAGAGAATTTCATTCCTTTGATTTGAAAATCCTAGCAGCCTTATGTCTTATTTATATAGTATTGACAGAGGTCATTCCCTTCCTGGAACCGTGGACATCTATAAATTATAGTAAGCACAGAGCGTGCAATGAGTTATGCTGAGAATGGGATGTTTAATAGGAAACTGAGAAGAGTTTGCTGAGAAAATCAGGTCATACATTTATATTAAAAGAAACATTAAATGCTTTCTTAAAACTATAAATGTATTTATATTTTCTCTTGAATTCTCACTTTCACTGCTTTATTTTATTCCATTTTGTGTTTGTAATCAAAAGTTGAATTGCAAGATCCTAGTCAGGACATTTCAGCATCTTCTCTTTTACTTTTGGTTTAAAAGGTTTATTAAAAATGCAAACATTCCAAGACCAGAACTTTGCAATCTCCTTTTGAATCCTTACTAAAACATATAGTTGTAGTGTGATTTTGCCAACATTTCCTACTTCTTAACTTAGCTTCCTCATCTGCAAATTAAAGTGTACAGTCACTTCAAGAAGGGTTAAAAAGATAGTGTTGAGAAAATGTCAGGCATATTGTAGATGCTCACTTGACTCAAATATTCAACTGACTTTACTCTGGGTTGATTTATTTCAGGTCAATTAGGTTTCATTGAGGACATGGAAAAGATTGATTTCCAATTATATCAATCACTAGTCCATTCATTTCAACATCCGAGTGTCCTATCCCCTGAAGCCCACCATTCCTTGCCTGACTGAGCTGAACCAATCTTTTAGCTCAACCGGAGTATAAGGTTTGCCCTTTAAATGGTGAAGTCTGCAAGGCTAGTGACTGTGCCTTTCTTTATTCACTATTGCGACTCTGAGATCTATCAACAGTGCCTGACATACAGCTGGCACTCTTTATTCAATTCTTTATTCTTTCTCTTTGTCTCTCTCTCTCATTCACTCTTCCTCGCCCCCATTCTCTTCCCAAATTAGGGATTCATGATAAATACTTTGATAGCACTAAGACTTCAATGGCACAATGCCACGTCTTTATCAGATTATAATCTTAGAGCAGCAATTGAACTTTGGTGGTATTGCTGTGTTGAACCCATTTGCACTGTTGAGCACATGGTAGACATCCAAAACATAGCTACTGAGTGAATAAAGAAGTAAATTAAAGAATGATCTATTCATTTTTTTAAAAGATTTTATTTATTTATTTGACAGAGAGAGACACACACAGCAAGAGAGAGAACACAAGCAGGTGGAGTGGAGAGGGAGAAGCAGGCTTCCTGCTGAGCAGAGAGCCCGATGCGGGGCTCGATCCCAGGACCCTGGGATCATGACCTGAGCTGAAGGCAGACCCTTAACGACTGAGCCACCCAGGCGCCCCAGGATGATCTATTCATTAGTAGGATATCAGAATTCAAGGAAGCTCAGGCACTAAAGAAAACATGTAACCAGTTTGACAATAAACTAGACATGGGGAAATTATTGTTCTTGCTATCCACCCATCCATCCATCCATCCATCCATCCATCCATCCATCCATCCATCCTTCCAACAATCAATCAGCAAGCAGTTATTGAGAATCTGTTCATGACATTAGCACTGGCTCTGGAAGATACAAATGAAGTCTATGAAATACATGAGAAGTAGTTCTTTACAGCAAATTGTTCATAATACAAACAAACATAAATAACATTGTATCACTTATCTGGACTTTTGAGGATTGCAGACCATTATTTTTATTATTATTATTATTATTATCATGTAAGTATTAAGAAGCCACATCAGATTTGTGCTTCAGCCCTTGGGTTTCACTGTAATGAAATGCTCCTGATTATACTTATTTGAAGTGATAACCTAATTGTCCATAAACTAAGATCAGTTTTAACACCAATGAGAATTCCAGTACTCATTGCTTATAAAAATATAACATATTTAGGAATAAATAATATAACTAAGTCAATATAATTTGAGATAATTTACTAAATTTACTATTTAATAAATAATTGTTACCCATTTGCTTCAGAAATACCATCCCTCAGAAATGTGCCAGGTCAGTTCTGACTCCAATACCAAATGTCACTCTGCTATCAGAATATGACAGTCACCAGTGTTAGATGTTCCTTCCAAGAACAAATTATTTCCGGCAATAAAAGCCCATCTGTTTATCTAATTTGTGGATGTGCTCTGCCTACATTATCATTTGCCCAACTAGCCTTGAAATGTCCCTCTCATATCACAAAGCATTATAGGCGCTGCATGACACCATTTCTCTACATAGCCATTGGAAGACACCAATATCTTCAACTTAGAGAATGAACGAGCTTTTGAGATTATCAAACAATTCACTCACAAATATTAGGTGTCGACTTTGTCTGAAATACTATGTTAAGTAACCTGGGCAATCTCAAAGGTGAAAGATACAGTCTGAGCCCTTATAAAGAAGAGAGTTTTCTGAAGAAGAAGAAGAAGAAGAAGAAGAAGAAGAAGAAGAAGAAGAAGAAGAAGAAGAAGAAGAAGAAGTAAACCTTTCCAGTAAATCAACCCTAAGGAAGTGGTCCTGTAGGGATTAAGAAAATGCTAAATATAGCAAAGATTTATGTACATTATACATAATTGTAAAAAAAAAAGGAAATATACTATTAAATGACAATAGTGATGTCCACAAAATGGAACCTTTTGAACTCATGTCTATGAAAGCTAAAGTAAGACAGACAAATGTTTCCCTTGTTTATAATACAAGCTATACACACTAATCTATTATTTATTTGTCTATCATCTATCTATCATCTTTCTCTGAAAAATCCAAAATATAGCAAATGGGAAGGGAGATTAAAAAAAAAAAAACATTATCTTTAAGTGTTAGGTCTACAGATCTATGAATTATTTTTTAGTTTCTTCTCTTCTGTCTTCTCCAAACTTTTAAAAGTGTCCTATATAATAAAAAATCAGAATATTATGTCTCACATGATTTTAGGCTTGACCAGTCTTCATTGACTTTTCTATAATCTGGGACCAAATGCCTCCACGCTAGCAGAAATGTATGAAAACAAAATGATTGATATAATTATAGTTGGAAATTTTCTTGAAAGGCTTCTCAAATAAAAGAACAGTATCTTAGAATGCTTTATGTTGTACCATACACTTTCAGAAATATTATATCATTTTTTTCACATATTCTTCCTGGATAATAGAACTTATCCTTGTTTTATGATAAGGAAATTCTGACTCAGAGAGTTTAAACCACTTGCCCCAAACCAAATTTTAGTAAATGTCAGATGTGAGCCTCAAATCTCCACTTTATGACTCAAGGTACAAGATGTTTTTTTGCATATAATGTCTTGCACTACAAGAATAGCCTCTGACTTCACTTGAACTTTGAGACAAGTTCTTGGAAGAAAAAATTAATATTAGTTAGCAAGCATGCTTTTCATCACCAGTTGTATGCAAAAAAATGGCTTTCCTTTAAATAAAAAAAAATTGCTTCATTTAAAATAATGCATCACAAAAAATAATTTGAATATCATAGAGAGGCTGAAAGACAAAAAGTAAAGGTGAGTGATTGTTTTCATAACTGAAAAAGTCCAGTCTAACAGAACTATACCCACTCACCTCCAAACCAAAACAGAAATCATCTTCCAATGAATTCATAGAAAGCGTGTATTTTAGGTCCTGTTAATTAATTACTTCTGTATCTACATCACCTTATGCTTATACCACAGAGGATAAAAACAGCCAATTAATTTTACATGATCGAAATGGTATAACTTTAATCAAAAGAAGTTTCTCAGCGATCAATATGCAGCTAATTTTCTGACTTCGATTTTCCAGAGCTCTCTCTGGGCCAATGATTAGCAAACTTTTCCAGACAAAAGACCTGAATGTCACATATAGCTATAGAAACAAGAAATTAAAAGCATTAATAGGTTCACTTTTTCCAGTTATAATAAAATATTAATGATGCTGAGTACCAATAGAAGAAATTGTATAAAAGCTGACTGGCACCACTCAATGTTTCTGGTCTCCATCCAGTGTGTGTCTTCTGGGCCATACTCCAGCCCTTTGTCTTTGGCCAATTTTCTCCAGTATCTCTTCATTGCTGTTCTTAACTTCTATCTCCCCATCCTCCTTCTACGCAGCAGAGAGAAAACTGAGACAAAGATACCATATTTCTCAAATACAAAGCCTCTCACAGATAGTTGTCTATATTTGTTCTCTTCATAACACTTCTCCATTCCCAGAAGTTGTTCCCCTCCCATTAGAAGGCAGTCTACCCTTCTCTAGGGTAGAGCACCAGACTCCACTTCCTAGGTCTTGCTTTAGATCACTCTCTCTCATTACAATTTGTAAACATCCTATAAAATTGTCCTTTCTGGGGTGCCTGGGTGGCTTAATTAGTTAAGCATCTGACTCTTGGTTTTGGCTCAGATCATGATCTCAGGGTCATGGGATCATAGTTCCATGACTCAGGTTCCATGATCTGCACGGAGTCTTCTGGAGACTCTCTGCCTCTCCCTCTGCCCTTCCCCCTCCCCCCCACTTTCTCTCTCTCTCTCAAATAAATGAATAAATCTTAAAAAAAAAAAAGTCCTTTCCTGAGCCAAAGTCTTCCTCCAATAACTGAGTCTCTATTCCATGCTCTTCATCTAAACTTGTCAAAGACTCATCTGTTCTCATTGTTATCCCTTTTTCACCTCCTATTCACTCTGCAATCCATTAAATTCCAGCTTCTGTCCATGACTCTATTAAATGTTCTCTCACTAAAAGCACAAAGAGGCTTCAAATTTCCAAATTCAGTGGGCATTTCAAAGTCTTTATCGTACTTGATCTCTTCACTAAATTTGCCTTTATTAATTACTTATATTTATTTGAAATGTCATACTCTCTTACTCCTTGTCATCATACCCACTTTTGTCTTCTTCTCTTTTTTTAAGATTATTTGAGAGAGAGCAAGTAAGCATGAGCAGGGATGAGGGGCAGAGGAAAGGAGAGAGAATCTTTAAGCTCTTTCCCAGGACCCCAAGATCATGACCTGAGCCAAAATCAAAAGCCAGATGTTCACCTGACTGAGCCACTCAGTCACCCCCCTTTCTGTCTTCTTTACATTCTTCAGGTATCATTTTCTCTTAGAATGATCAATGCCTTTGTAACTGTTAAGAAATAGTTTACTAAGAGCATCTCATCAGTACCACTACGTAAAGATCTATTTAACCAGGCAGTCTAAAAGTCTCCTAGGAGTTTAAAATGGAAACATGATACAAAATAATTTATTGAAAACTGAACTAAAATTATTTTAATATAAATTTTGATTTTTGACATTGTGTTTATGTAGCAAACAAGAAATAGGATAGATGCATTTTGGTTGTTTAGTTTCTTTTTCAGCTAATTTTAAAACTTAGTTGGTTGACTATATTTCTTTACCTACTTTTAGAGTTTTATAACCTTGGTTTTAATTTCAATACTGCCACTAGCCTTGTGGCAAATATTTAGCCTTTTTGTACTATTTTCTAGATTTATAAGTAAAATGAATGTTATTCATGATAATGCAGATAATTGATAATAAAATAAATTATCAAGGAGGGGAGGCACTAGAATTGGTAAAGCAGAGACTGGAAATTGGGCTAATTTCTAATTTAATCATTTCAAAGGACTAAGCATGGTCTGCCTCCCCCTGGGAAGCTACCTTCTCTACTTATTTCCAGACATCTTACTGTCTCTGCAACCCATTTATCATATATTAACTTAGAGTATCAGTAGGCTTCAAATCTGTGTAGGTCTTATTTTTTAAAACTAGATTGTAACTTCCTTGGGAACAGAACAATATTTTATTCTTATTAGTATTTCTCAGGTTGCTTTTCAAAAAACTACATGTTCAAGATCATTTTCTTACACTTCATTATATAATTGATTTATTAAAATATAGTATTTTAGATTTCCACTCCAGCATTACATATTTTTTTCTGCCTGAAGAAAATTGCTGCCTGATTATTCTTTCTAGGATGTGGAGGTAGAGAGGAAATAACTGTATTTAGGAAAGGAAAAAACTTCTTACAGAAGGCATTTGTAAATAAGAAGACATGTCTTTAACCACAGAAACTAATGTATTTTTAAATACCCTGGAGAAGGATCATTCAAACAGAACTGTTTGGGAAAGAAAAGTGTGGTGTGGATAAGTTTGCATGAGTTTTCTATTGCTACATAACAAATTACTCTAGACTTAGTGGCTTACCCAAAAACTTAGTAACATTTATTATCTCACAGTTTCTTTTCATCAGGAATCTGGTTCCGGATCTCTGGCTCTGTGTCTCTTACAAGATTAATCAAGGCGTCAGCAGAGGCTGCAGTCATCTTAAGGTTCAAATGGGGTTCAGTTCACTTCCAAACTAGTCAAGTGACTGCTGGCTGGGTTTAGCTCTTCACAGTTTATTCAACTGAGGGCTCTGTTTCTCATGAGCTGTTAGTTAGAAGAGTCCCTCAGTTCCTTACCCTTTGGGATTCCATATAGAAGATCTCAAAATGGCAACTGATTTCATCAGAATGAGCAAGCCCGAAGAGAGAGTGGGGCAAGATGAATTCAATAGTCTTTTGTTGCCTCATCAAGAAAGTGACATCTTTGTTGAATCATTTAACTGTGCACCTGAAACTAATATTACGTTGTATATTAACTAATTGGAATTTAAATAAAAACTTTAAAAAAAGTGACATCTCATAACTTTGACATATTCAATGCATTAAAGTCAGTCACTAGTCCCTGCCTACATTAAAGAGGAGGAAAGGATTACACTGGGGAGTGAATACCAGAAGGTGGGAATCCTTAAGAGCCGTCTTAGAAATATGCCCACCACAGAGTTATTGCTTTATTTCCTTCTAATACATGGTATGAGAGAGACATCATTTGGGATGGTGAAGCAGGGAGGAGATAAATTGGAAGAGACTCTCTCCTTATGTGGAAAATTGAAATGGGGGCATAAAGAAAAAGAAAAAATATCTAAAATAAAGAATAATAGGAATAATAACCACTACTTAGTAAGTAATGATTATATCCAGGCTTTGTGCTAGACTTTATATATGTTGCTTCTAACCCTCTAAAATTCTTTGAAAGTTAGACAGCATAATTCATGTTTTATAGATGAAGAAATGGTAGGAAGGAAAGTGGTTTCTTAAAGCCTTAAAGCCTTTCTTAAAGCCTATTAAGGGGCAGTGGCACAATATTAGAATAATATTGAACAATTTTTCTGGCCTTCAAAACTCACAAATTCAAAACCAATAGGATGTTTAAGAAAACAATTTAGACTTAGAGTGTTCCACTTTTTATGAAATGTGAAAAGTCCTATTCTCCAAAGATCAGTTGCATCTTCTTTTTTCTTTTTTTTTTAAATTATAATTCAGACTAAAAAAATGAGATTCTTCTGGAAAACTCGTTAATCTACCATTCAGTTCTCATTACTTTACTTTGAATGTTAAATCCTATCTTAAAAGCCAAGTTTGTTTTGGAAAGACTACTGAGATGCTGCCTAGGATGTATCTGCTTGAGGTGTGTGTGAGTGTGTATGTGTGTGTCCACAATGGGAAGAGACAGTACAAAAATAGAATTCATAGTTCTAAGTGACTCACTTCACTATCATTCTGGCACTGTTGATCTCTTTGGGCAGAGGATATATACATCTATCTATTTATCTACCTATCTCTATATCATCTATCTGTCTGTATATCCAGCTTCACCTCACATTCAAATGTTGCCTAATACCCTGTTACTTTATTAATCTTAACTGTAATAGAATATTGACCCTAAGCTCAGTAAAATATATTCTTTTCTAGGTTCATTTTTATTTCCAGAAAGGGAGTAAATTTGCATAGCCTACTATTACTTGTGAACGTAATAGATGTCTAAAAAAGTGTATTGTGCAAGCTATTGCATTCATAATTGCTTAATTGTGCTTGCATGTATCCAATTATCAGCATGATTGGCCACTTACCCAATCAACAGCAAAAGTGGTTAGCTGCATGTACAATTACCTATATGCTTAATTCAGAATGCTCAGTTGCCCCTTCATTTAGGTTTCTTGAAGCTGTAACTTCAAATGAGGAGGCAGAGCAAACTGCTAGAAACAGGTCAATAGAAAGAGTATAAAAATAAATCTGGAATTTAGTTGTTTTATTGGTTTTGGTCATAGTATGATTAATTTAGGTTATTCTTATAATTTGTATTATACTAACAATATTCATTGTATAACAGATTCTTTAAATCAGTCTTCCTCACATCATCTCATGAATAATTAATGAGGGAAGTTTATGAATGCAAAATTAGATTTTTATTGGTAACGAGTGAAAAGTAATTAAGTTACCTGGGTATCTAGGATGTGGTATGTGGTTTGTGGTACAATTTCAGAAATCCTAATGGACAAAGTAGAAAATAGTCTAGGAAATACAGTAGACTAAAGAAAATTGAAGATGCAAATAAGTAAATCTAGACTTAGTACTTGTATTGCGATAGACACAAGTAGGACAGGTATAATAGGAAGAATTTTATATCTATAGTATATTCAGGCACCAGACTAGTGAAAATAGTTGGAGTGTTTGGTAGGTAATTAGAACTTGACAAGGATCCCAAGAACAATGATTTTCATCTATATAGGGAGGTAATCAAAAAGGTTGAGAAGTCAACAATAGAAGAATATGGGTTTCTGAAGTTGAAGTTGGTTAAGTAAAGTGGCCTATCTCTTAGAATGAAAATATCAATTACCATTTTTAAAAGAACTGAGTGCCAGATAGCAGGTACCAACAGATAGCTCATGGTATTATTATTACTATTATTATAAATTTTGATTGTTTACTCCATTTTTTATTTGCTACAGGATTTAAAATGTAAATGCAGAAAAATAATTAAAGTTTATCTTAATGATTACCCAATTTGTAAAACATAATTTATGACATAGCTATGTAAAGTAGGCATCTTTGTGTTGTAAAAGAGTACAGTTTTGTATACATTTGAAGTTAACTTGTTATCATTTTAGGAGAGATTGTCATAATTTTGGATGTTATAAGTAATCACCATGGTATTCACAAAGAAAACATCTATAGGGGCGCCTGGGTGGCTCAGACGGTTAAGCGTCTGCCTTCGGCTCAGGTCATGATCCCAGGGTCCTGGGATCGAGTCCCGCATCGGGCTCCCTGCTCCTTGGGAGCCTGCTTCTCTCTCTCTCTCTCTGTCTCTCATGAATAAATAAATAAAATCTTTAAAAAAAAATAAAAATAACAATAAAATGAAAACATCTATAGAATATACACAAAATAAATGAGAAGGTGATCAAAAAATCTCACTACAAAAGAATCACCTAAACACACAAAAAAGCAATATGAGAATATGAAATGACAAACAAAAAGCAGTAAGACATTTAAAAAAAAAAAAAAGCTAGCAAAGTAAATGCTTCCTACCAGAAATTTCTCTAAGTGTAAATGGATTAAACTCCCAGTCAAAATGCATAGATTGGCAAAATGAATATAAAAATAAAAGAGTCAGTTGTATAATGTTTACAAGAGACTCACTTGAGATCAAAGGGCACACATAGATTGAAAAGATAGAAAAATATATTCCATGATGAAGTAACCAAAAGAGAACTGAAGTGGTTATCCTAATATCTGACAGAATATACTACCAGTCAAAAATTAAGAGACATACAATGGATTATTATCCCACTTTAGAAAGAAACATCTGACACATACTACAACAAGGATTAACCTTGAAGACATTAAGTGAAATAAGTCAGCCAAAAAAGTTCAGATACTGTTGATTCCACTTAAATAAAGTACCTAGAGTAGTCAAGTTCAGAGAGTTAGAAAGTAAATTAGTGGTTTCCCAGAGCTGGGGGAGAGGGGATTGAAAAAATTAATGTTTAATTGGTACAGTGTCAGTTCGGGAAAGTGAAAAGGTTCTGGAATTGATGTTCATGATGGTTGCACAACAGTGTGAATGTACTTAAGTGCCACAGAACTGTATACTAAAAATGGTTAAAATGGGAAATTTTATGTTCTGTGTAATTAACCTCAATTAAAAAATATTAATAAAACAACTATGTCTGCCAAAAAAGGGCAAAATTATTTAAAAAAATAAAGAGTTGTTAGAAAAGAGGATGATGATATGGTGAAAAGGGGTGGAAAATCTTGGAATGTAGATTAAGACGTTTAGAGGGTAAATAAGGAATCACCATATCAAGGTCTTCAGATTATGGAGACATAGTAGTACATCAATTTTCCCATCAGAAACAGTTGGAAAAACCAGAATTTTAAAAAGTAAAAATGTATATATATATAAATAAAGTTTGAAGGCATAAGTGAGTTGCCAAAGCCAACAGAGCTAGAAAAATCAAGATTCCAGAGAGAGAAGAAGCACAGAGAAGTGAGTCAATATTTTGTCAGTCTCTTTCTCTCTAGAGGCATTTGATGTTTCTTGGCGATGATGTTAAAAATAAGAGCCCTGGTAGAAGCAAGGGAAACAGCACTTTTGCCAATCTCATGGCATTTTTTTGTAGTCAAAAATTAAAGATTATGTTTGTCATGGAAGCCAAAAACTGAGAAGTAAAAACATTGGTGAGATTTTGTGCTCCGGGGCTCTATCACTTGCCAGAAGTGGCTGATAGAGGCCCCCTCCCCTGCCGTCTATCCTCCCGAATATTGCCTCGGATTCACTTCTTCGCATGTCCTATGTTCCAGAAAGTGGTCACTTTTCTGTTCAGAGAGTTGTTGCTATCCTTTTCTTTGATCTCCTGTTGAGTTCGTAGGTGTTCAGAATGGTTTGATCCCTATCTAGCTGAATTCCTGAGACCAGACGAAATCCAGGTCTCCTACTCCTCTGCCATCTTGCTCCACCCCTGCAAGCTGGTGTAACCACTCTGGAAAACAGTATGGAAGTTCCTCAAAAAGTTGAAAATAGAGCTACCATATAATCCAGCAATTGCACTACTGGGTAGTTACCACAAAGATACAAATGTAGGGATCTGAAGGGGTATGTGCACCCCGATGTTTATAGCAGCAATGTCCACAATAGCCAAACTGTGGAGAGCCAAGATGTCCACTGACAGATGAATGGATAAAGAAGATGTGGTATATATATACAATGGAATATTATGCAGCCATCAAAAGGAATGAGATCTTGCCATTTGCAACGACGTGGATGGAACTGGAGGGTATTATGTTGAGTGAAATAAGTCAAACAGAGAAAGACATGTATCATATGATCTCACTGATAAGAGGAATTCTTAATCTCAGGAAACAAACTGAGGGTTGCTGGAGTGGGGGGGGTGGGAGGGATGGGGTGGCAGCGTGATGGACATTGGGAGGGTATGTGCTATAGTGAGTGCTGTGAATTGTGCAAGCCTGTTGAATCACAGATCTGTACCTCTGAAACAAATAATGCAATATATTTAAGAAAAAAAAAGAAGAAGATAGCAGTAGTATAAGAATGAAGGGGGGGGAATCAGAGGGGGAGATGAACCATGAGAGACGATGGACTCTGAAAAACAAACTGAGGGTTCTAGAGGGAAGGGGGATGGGAGGATGGGTTAGCCTGGTGATAGGTATTAAAGAGGGCACGTTCTGCATGGAGCACTGGGTGTTATACATAAACAATGAATCATGGAACATTACATCAAAAACTAATGATGTAATGTATGGTGATTAACATAACAATAAAAAATAATTAAAAAAAACATTGGTGAGAAAGGAAGAAAAAGAATGAGTCCAACATTCTGTGATTTCTCCCTGTGGTTCTGCTAGCAGAGAAATGAGCTAAGAAGTTAAATGGAAAACTGTTAGAATAGCTTTATCTTTATTTTTATGAAAGAGACAAAAAGTGGAATTCAGGATCTACAAAAAAAGAAGGGAGGGCTCTATTAAACAGTAAGCTCTCCGTGGGGACCCTTGAAAAGTTGCATTTTGAGAATAGAGGAAACCAGGGATAAGTTGGAGACTTACAAAGACTACAATTTAATTTGAAGAATTTTAGATTTGCTTAATAATAGAAAAGTAAGCAGTATGATTTATCATAGTAAACAATTAAAGCAGAAAATCACATGATCATCTTAATAAGTAAACAATATTCTTTAAAAAATTTAAATACCAAATCATAACTACTTTTATCAAATTAAATTAAAAAGAAAATTCTGTAATCTGTTTAACAGGACTTATGAAAAATCCACAGCAAACTTCAAACTTAAAGGTGAGCTATCGGGGTGCCTGGGTGGCTCAGTTGGTTAAGCGGCTGCCTTCGGCTCAGGTCATGATCCTGGAGTCCCTGGATCGAGTCCCACATCGGGCTCCCTGCTCGGTGGGGAGTCTGCTTCTCCCCCTGACCCTCCCCCGTCTCATGTGCTCTCTCTCATTCTCTCTCTCAAATAAATAAATAAAATCTTAAAAAAAAAAAAAAGGTGAGCTATCAACAGCTTTTCTATGAAATGGGGAAAAAGTCAAGAACACTTGTTTATCAGCATGCCTCTTCACCTTGATTTTGAGATCTTAGGCCTGTATAGTAAAGAAAGCTAAAAAAAAAAAAAAATAGAATATGAAACAAATAATTGGAATGCAAAATAAAACCTGTAATTGTTTATAAATGACATAATAATGCATATTGGAATCCAAATGAATCAGTTTGAGAATATTGCAACGTCAGTAGACACACTATCAAAATAGAGAATTAGTTATATTGCTATACATCAGTTATGTACAGGAAATTTAATTTTAAATGATACTCTTTATAGTGTCAAAATAGATAAAACTACTAATTTTCCATTGAAAAGTATGTACCACCTACACTGAAACTCAACAAAAATTCAGCCAAAAATATAACTAAGGTTAATTGAAGTAAACCTAAATCACATGAAAGGAAGTGCCATGATTACAGGTTGGAAGGCTCAATATTGTAAAGATGCCAATATCCCACAGATTTATTTATAAATTCAATACAGTCAATCAAAATCCCTATATCATTTTCTTGGAAATTGATTGACAAGCTTAATTTAAAACATATGTGACAATATAAAGAGCTGGAAACAGCTACAACAAACTTGAAAAGGAAAAAAGCTGGAGTACTTACGCTACTAGAAATCAAGATGTACCATAAAGCTACATTAATTAAGATAGTATAATATTAGCACATAAAAAAACCAATAGACCAAAGACACAGAGAGAGAGAGAGAGAGAGAGAGAGAACTAACCCAGATCCACATAGATAAGGTTATTTGTAAGTCACTTGCATTAAAAGCCTGCATTGCATAGGGATGAGGATGACCTTTCAACAAAGGATTCCCGTGTGGAAAAAACAAAAAAGTAAATCCTTACCCCTATCACACACCATATTTGAAAATCAGTTCCAGTTTGGGGCGCCTGGGTGGTTCAGTCGGTTAAGCTCTGACTCTTGATTTTGGCTCAGGTCATGATCTCAGGGTCGTGAGATCAATCCCTGCCTCAGGCTCTGTGCGGGGTGTGGAGCCTGCTTAAGATTCTCTCTCCCCCTCTCCCTTTGCCCCTCCCCTCATCCAAAAAAAGATAAAAAAAAAAAAAAGAATATCAGCTCTTGTTGAAATGTAGATCTCAATTTAAGTGGTAAAACAATGAACTATTTAGATAGAAACAGGATAATATCATCCTGTGTCTGAAGGAAGTAAAAATGTCTTAAATGGCACACAAGGAGTGCTAACTATATTGAAAAAATATTAAGTGAACTTTACTAAAACTAAGAGCTTATGTTCATAAGAGACAACATTAAGAGAATGAAAATGCAAGCCAGAATGACAGTGGATATTTTCAATATATATATGTCACAATGGATTCATATACAGTATATTTTAAAAAACTTTTACAAATCTACAGGGTAAGTATAGACTGTCGAAAGAAAAACTGGCAAAAACTTTAACAGACACTTTTCAAAGGAAGATATATATATTTTTTAAGATTTTATTTATTTATTTGAGACAGAGAGAATGAGAGAGAGAGAGCACATGAGAGGGGGGAGGGTCAGAGGCAGAGGCTCAGCAGGGAGCCCGATGCGGGACTCGATCCAGGGACTCCAGGATCATGACCTGAGCCGAAGGCAGTCACTTAACCAACTGAGCCACCCAGGCGCCCTCAAAGGAAGATATTTACATGACTTTTAAGTATATGAAAATGTTCAGCCTTAGACATCAGAAAAGTATAAATTAACAGTAGAGGCCAATACCTATTAGAATTGCTAAACATCACAGAGACAGACATAATGAAGTGTTGTTGAGCCTGTGGAAAAACTGAAATTCCCATACACAGATGGAGGTGATGTAATTTGTTGGTTCAGCATCTTTTGAAATTGTGCAGTATTCTCTCCTAAAGCTGATCATAGATACGTTATAAAATGACCTTCCTACTCCTAAGAATATACTCAATAGAAAAATGCATGCATATGTTCATTAAAAAATACATAAAATAATGTTTATTAACAGCACTCATTATAATAATTACCTTTGTTTGTCAACAATAAAACTTACTGAAACTTAATTCTTATAATATGTTATATATTAGTGAGAAAACAACAAACTATTGCTAGAGCCAACAATACATACATCTTACAAATGTAATAGTGAGAAAAAAAGTGGATATAAAGAAACATAATCTAGGATTGCATTTATAAAAGTTTCAAAAGCAGGCAAAATTAATTTATGTTGTTAAAATACAGAATAATAGTTACCATTGAAGGGGAATAATGGTAGGAAAGGACATGAAGGGGGCTTCTAGTTGGTAGTATTTCATATCTTAATCTGGGTGTTGATTACAAGGTTTCTTTACTTTGTGTGCATTTATTAAGCTGCACTTTATGATTTGAGCATGTTTATCCACTATGTGATATTTTAGTAAACTATAAATTGAAAAGGGAGAAGTTACACATCTCATCTCCCCCTCTTTCTCCTTCTGGAATTTACTTGGAATGTAAATAACGATGGTTGGAATACAGGCAGCTCTTCTGAGCCAGCAGGCGTAAGACAACATTCTCAGGGGGGCAGAGCTGGGGTAAAGGACCTTGTGTCCCCAGTGACAGGGACCAGCTACACCAGCCCTAACCTGACAAATTCTGGGCTTCTCTTACATGAGAAATGAATGGTATCTTCTTACAAAGGAAGAAATGGTTATTTCCTGAGCACCAAACAACATGATGAGATTAGTGTTCATACTGCCAAAGAGTAGGCTGGATACTTCATCTTTTCTCCACGACAGAAACAAAGAACAACAGGAATTTAAAAGTTAACCATTCTGCAGACTCGCTCTTGAATGTCTCCACCATTTCCCTTGGAGATAAAACCTCCTCAACAGATAGATGGGAAATATATAGATTTAATGCTTTTCTTGTGCACATTAACAAAAGCGGGATAGTGGATTTTATTTACTGGGGCTGCTCTATACTGTTACAATTCTTTGGAGGACTTTTCCTCATCAGCATTCTTTGCCTGAGAAGAGTGACGACTTTTCTCCTAAAGTCAAGGTAATTCCACAGCTCAGCTTTAGTGAACACCCCTTAGCACATTAATGAATAATATTTGTGCATTAGTAAACATGCTCCAGAGACAAAATCAAATCAAATGGGCTTGGATGTTCATAAATTCTGACACTTCTAAGCTCTCAGTGAGAAACTGTTTTATAATGAATTGCATGGGTTACATGCATTCCACGGGGAGACTTAGGATCTATTTTGCTGGAATAGAGTGAAATTTAGTTAAGGATAAAACAGCAACAATAATTAAGAATTTTCACAAATCCATGAGGATTCTAATTAAAATCTGACTTTCTAATCATTAGCTGTGTACATTCAGTGCTGATCTAAACTATGTAAACTTTGGCATTGTTCTTCTAGGTACTGTAGTATATACATTAATCAACTTTTTAAAAAGCCTCCTACCCGCTCCCAGTTATTTGAATGCCTTTTTGGTGCTGGGATGATGGTAGAAGAGTCTCCACAAAGTGGCTTTGAGATTCAGTGGATCTCACAAGGAATAGTTTGCAGTGGTTATTGCTTCTTAAGAGGAACAGATGGGATGATGGGATTTAATTTTTTTTTTTTTAAGTGAATAGTGGAATACAGATCTTGGCACATCTGTGATCTTGATTTCTTTTTGTAAATCTTCCCTCCCACCAATGATCTCATCTTTTCAAAGGCTCTGTTAATACCCTTTCCTGTTCCTGTCTTAACTTCTCTCCTGTCCATCCAAACTTCTTGCATGAGATGTTGATACTTACCATACACTTTTTTCACACCTACCATGCACATTTGAATTTACTTCCCTCCCACTTGCTGAAAACTAAGCTTGCTAGAGTCTTCCATACCTTCTTGTTACCAAGTGTGAGAAACACATTTCAATCCAACATTTGATACTATGAAAACTCTTTTTAGTAGAAACTGTTGTCTCTTGGCCTCCTTATGGTCTTGGCTGCCACCATTTCAATGAACCATGTTTCCTTGGCTCTGTGTCAGTTCTTCCTCTCCAGATCTCTTTAACTTTTTTGTTACTTAAGGTTCCCTACTAAGCTCTTTTTTGCGGGGGGGGGGGTTCCTTTTTTTTATTTTAAGTTCAATCAATTAACAATATAGTGTATTATTAGTTTCAGATGTAGAGTTCAGTGATTCATCAGTTGCATACAACACCCAGTGCTCATTCCATCACATGCCCTCCTTCATGCCCACCACCCAGTTACCCCATCCTCCCCACCACCTCCCCTCCAGCAAGCCTCAGTTTCTTTCTTTTACGTAAGTCATCTCTTATGGTTTGTCTCCCTCATACCACCCTGAATGCACCCGATCTCATCTGATCGCGGAAGCTAAGCAGGGTCGGGCCTGGTTAGTACTTGGATGGGAGACCCTACTAAGCTCTTTTATGGTGGAACTCTGTTAAAGTGCCAGGAGAAGCTCATCCACTTCCATGGCTTAACCAGTTTTCATGTCACTAATTCCAAATTCAAGTTCCCCATTTAGCACTCTCTTCTGTATGCCACACCCCTAGATACAACTCTCTAGAGACACTAGATGACATTTAAACATTAAAAATAAAAAAAAAAGAAGTTAATTAAAATCTAATCTTCATCTGAGTATATTTGGTATTGATTTCAATCACCTAACCTCTGGCAATGTTCTTTTTTCTCAAATATTCTAATCTTATTTTGCTTATTTGAGCAAAAAAAAATAAAATAAAAAACCTACATCAGACTAGAATTCGAGCCATAAATCAGGGAGTTATTTTTAATTTTCCTCTTTCCTCACCACAACATCCCACCATGTCATGACCAAATTCTTTTATCTTTTAAATAGGTCTTGAGCGTATCTACTTAATTTTTTATCTGTTGATCTACTCCAGTCCAATTTACCACTTTATCTTTTCTAAATTAGTATAGTAACATATTATGATATGTACTAATTAAAAAAATATTCTAGAGTATCTTTCTACTTCCTAGATGGGATGCTGCTTAATTCATGAATCACTTAATAAAGCCAATTACATCTTCAAATTTAAAAATGTATATTACATATATATTCTAGTAACCATATAGGATGTGGTCTTTCTTCCTCCATGGATGCATCATTTCACTTCTTTACTTACTCTACAACCAGGGTGATATTTTATTTTATTTATTTTATTATTTTATTATTTATTTTATTTATTTATTTGAAAGAGAGAGAGCATGAGCAAGGAAGAGGAGCAGCAGGGCAGGGAAAAAGAGAAGCAGACTCTCTGCTTAGCAGGGAACCTGACCCAGGGCTCATCCCAGGACCCTGAGATCATGACCTGACCAAGAGTTGGACGCTTAATTGACTGAGCCACACAGGTGCTGCTAGGGTGATTCTTTTAAAACTGTATCTGACCATGTCACTCCCCTAACTGAAATTGTTTATTAAATTATTTTTTACTTTGGAACAGTTAGGAGTTTAAGTCTCTTCGTCCATGTAGTTCTACAGATACATTTCATTTGGCATCCTTTGGCCTTTTAAGAACATAGGATTTGGGTGTATTCCATCAGTGGCTCCATTCACCCAGCTCTGGATTGGCAGCATGGTTTCCAATACTTTCTGATTTTGTCTCTGCTTACTCCTAACTCTAACTATTGCTGTAGTTTTTGTATACTTTATAATCCAGCCAAAATTGCATTTCCCTTCAAAAGTATACACTGGTTCATGCATATGCTGATCCCTCTGTTTTGAATGCATTCTGACTCCCTTTCATATTTAATGAATATCCACTCAATTTAATACTCAGCTCACATTAGAGCCTTGCAGAAGTACTTTTTTCCACCTGAGATATACATGACCACTTCCTCCTTCTTGCCAGTATTGTACAATTAGCACACCTCTAATTTAGTTCCAGCACCATTATTATGATTTTTAAAAATGTATCTATCCATATCCATACAACCATAAGTTTCTTGAATTTCTTACATTCCCAGCTCCTAGCAAAATGCCAGGCTCACAGTGGATACTCAGTAAGAGTTCTTGATTAAATTATATATAAATGGATCATTTCACAACCCTTTTCACTAAAATCTTATTATCCCAAGCCCCAACTTCTGGTCATTTCCTCAAGCTATAGACATGAATCCCGGGAGCTTCAGAGGAATTATTAAGACTTGTCTTCACAGAACCAATTTATAATGGATTTATCACAACCACAAAGCTCCTTGTAGGAGCTCTGAGTACAAGGATGAATGCCACAAAATTAAACAACTCAATGTCTCTAAAAATCAAGCTTCTCCAGCAGGAATGAGTAATTATTTAAAACTCTTCAAAAGTGGGCCATAGGGCGCCTGGGTGGCTCAGTTGGTTAAGCGACTGCCTTCGGCTCAGGTCATGATCCTGGAGTCCCTGAATCGAGTCTCGCATCGGGCTCCCTGCTCGGCAGGGAGCCTGCTTCTGCCTCTGACCCTCCCCCCTCTCATGTGCTCTCTCTCTCTCATTCTCTCTGTCTCAAACAAATAAATAAAATCTTAAAAAAAAAAAAAAAAGTGGGCCATAGACTAATTTAGTAAGTTAGGATTTTACAACTTAATTGGACTCAGTGCTAGAAAGAAAGTCTTAGGCCCTTTCCCGACAGCTGTTAGCTAATGGAGGAGTCATCTGGATATCATTTGCATTGTTAAAATGGAGTCTCTTATAGCATCGAATGGTATCCAACTTTATGACTTCCAGACACTTCTTTTATTGTTTTCCCCACAGGAAACATTATCCATATCAAAATAAATACACTGTCTTCCACATCTGACTGTTAACCAGGAAAAGTGTAGATTTACAATAATTGTCTAAATAATCGTTTCTTAATTAGTTACCTGTTTTGTGTGATTTATAGTGTAAGCTTATGTTTTCCTTGAGAAATAATGTTTTATGCAGTCTCTTCTTGGCTTTCTAAAAAAGCAGCAGACTAGGTAAATAAAAAAAGTGTTCTGTGGGTGATGGGTTTTACTTGACTGTGAATATTTCCTGGTGCTTCTTAGGTATGTAAGACACAGGATTCAATTTGGACAATAAAAATAAATACAGTCCTTCTTCCTAAATATGTCTGGAATCTACTTGCTTTCCTGTCTCTACTGGCAAATACTCTGCCCAGGCCAATTTAACTTCCTGCTCGGACACCTGCCATAACTTGCTAACTGGGCTCACCAATTCCTGTTGTCTTGTAATCCATTATCTAATAATCACAGAGTCCTCCTTCTGACATTTTAATGGTTCTTTTTATTTTAATTTAATTTTATTATGTTATGTTAATCACCATACATTTTAATGGTTCTTAAGATAAAAAGCATTGTTCTCCACCTGAACTCTGAGCCCTTGCAGTACCTGGCTCTTGTCTGCTTCTCTCACCTCATTATGATGCCCACTAGCTGCTCCCTCCGTCCCAAGGTCTGTCACATGCACCTTTTTTCACGTTGGGTCCAAGTCCTTTCCCAATTTAGGGCTTAAACCTTTGCTCTTCTTTCTGCTTAAAACCCTCTTCTCACTCCACCCCTACCAGTTTGGTAATTCCTAGTTATTCCTCATGCTTCAGCTTAATGATCATACATTCAGAGAGCCCTTCCCAAGCCCAACTTAAATGCTTATTATTTTTTTAAAGATTTATTTATTTATTTATTTATTTGACAGAGAGAGACATAGCGAGAGAGGGAACACAAGCAGGGGGAGTAGGAGAGGGAGAAGCAGGCTTCCCCGCGGAGCAGGGAGCTCGATGTGGGGCTCGACCCCAGGGTCCTGGGATCACGACCTGAGCCGAAGGCAGACGCTTAACGACTGAGCCACCCAGATGCCCCTTAAATGCTTATTATTAAAGCAAATGCTCTATGACTAGAAAAAAGTTAGTTAAGAAAGTGAAATGGATTTAAACATTAATATGAGGGTTATCCGATATGAAAGCCCTTTTTAAAATTAGCAGCCTTTGGAAATTAATCAAAATAACATGTAAGCAAACATTTTTAAACCCATTGCAACTTACTGATTTACATGATACCACCTTTTATCCTCATACTTTGGGATGGAGTGTTTTCTAACCTAAATTATACTGCCATGTCTTTTAAAATAAATCATATTGAATAAAATTAATTGCCTCTGTAACTTGGTGCTACAATGTGAACTATTATATAGAAACATACTGGTATTTGGTACAATCTCTTAGGGATCCTCCACAAGCTAGCATCCTTCTTCCTTGACAATGTCCTAGAAACTTGAGTAAGAAAGCAGAGACATGAAAGAAAGGCTAAAATATCAACCTTATGACTCAACTTTGTGAAAGTGTCTGATGTCATTTTGTGTTAGAGCCAGTTGGAGTTGCCTCCTGAACCCCAGAATCAGGCATGCTTACTAATTCTCTCAACCAGGGTTTTCTCTAGAACTTCAATGCTCACAGTGGAAAAGACACTGAGGAAAAGGGCAGAGCTGAATTCAACATGGTAAATTATTCTTCCCTAATTTACCAATAGGTAACTGTTGGGAAATAACTCTCCATGGGTTTTTCATGTATTTGCATAGGTAGGGTCTTCTCAGCAAACACGTTTGAATAGCAAAGAACTGTGGAAGTCAGAAGTTCATCCAGAGGAAATTAAAGACAGAAACATCCCAGGATAATAATTATAATGCTCCCCCCTTCCCCTTCCCAGAGACATTTGCTTTCATTCCAGGGTGATGAGTATTCTCCCTGAAGAGCCGAGAAGAGTAGATGTCCTGGCAGCCCCATGTGAGCTCAGCCTCCTAACATCAAGGTTCCTCTCCTTGGATGCGGCACCTGCATGCACAGGTAACCCCCAGCCTTCTCACATTGTCCTTTGGGAACTGAGGTGTGAGGAGTCGATGCAAGATACAGCCCTGGATGTTCTTCTGTCATCAATGGTCTGTTTCTCTGGTCCAGGGATTTTGTATCCTTTTGTCACAGTTTGTGACCTAACAATAAATTATCCCGATTCCCCAAAGGTGGAAAGAGTAAAAAGATCAGAGAGACATATAACGTACTCTGGGACAACTCCTCTTTCTAGAAGTTAGGAACAGGGAAAAGATGTTTCTCTTTCTCTAGCAATGATGATGTTGGTGATCCAGATAGCAATAAGAAGAACAGCAACAGTATAGTACTTACCTTTTGTTAAAGGCTTTCTATGATCCCTGTATGAGGAACTTTACGGTTGTTATCTCTCTTTAACAATTTCACGGGAGAAATATTTTTATTATCCCCATTTTATAGAAGAAGAAATTAAAGCTTAGAAAGCTTAAGGAACTTGCCCCAAGTCATAATAATATGTGCAAGCAACAGAATGAGAGTCAGAATGCACGCTCTTTTTTACTAAATAATAAGGAGAAGACCATTAGGATAGAGAGTGTGTCAGTCTTGCTTACCACTAAAGTTCCAATGTCTACCACACTCCCAGGCCCTCAAAGTATATTGGGGAGTATTTTTGAACTGTCATATATTTATGATTTCAATGTGCCTCTGCCTACCAGCTCTGTATCACTCAAATGTGGAAAAATCAACTGTGAACTAGTTTTAATCATATTGAAATACCTGTAAACAGACTTTGAACGAGACTATGAGGAATTTGTTGATCCACAGGTTTACTCTGAAATATTAAGAGTGACAAATAAATGAGATGAGGTTAAATAAGGGATTATGTATTTATCACTTCCTCAGAAATTCCCTGCAAAGAGCAATTCCATCTTGAATGCAAGAGATTGTTCAAACCAAGCCACTCTCAGTTTGTAGTACTTCTTGGAGAATAGCAATTCTCACTCATTTCTGTCTTCCAAACACAAGAAGCTTACAGCAAGTGAAATTCGAAAGACTCTTTATATTGAAGGGGTTAGATATCTCTATGTTAGAATATCCAGTAAAATGTACTGTTGACCCAAAGTTACATTCTTTCTTTTGCATTACCTCCAATAAAAGGTTTTTTAAAAAATGAGAGTAGGAAGATGATTTTACCTCTTTCTTCTCTACGGCTGGTCTAGGTGAACTTTTCTGGACCACATGGCACAAGCAAATGGACGCCAAACAGTATTTGTCCTTGGCCTAACTGAGTGTTTGCACTCTAACTCTATGAAACTGAAGTCCTGTATTAATGATAGCATTTTTTATCTCACAGAGTCTCTGTAGGTAAGGGATCTTGTGGCTTAGCTGGTAAGGGTCTCTCACAAGATGGCTCCTATGGTCACATGACTGTCCCGGGGAGGATTTGCTTCCAGCCTCACTGTGTACTGATTAGCAGGATGCAATTCCTCATGGGCTCCTGGACTGAGGGCCTCAGGTCCATAAGAGCTGTTATCGAAGACTGTGCTTGGTTCCTTGTTGTGTGAGACTCTCCACAGGACAGCTTGTGACTTGGTAGCTTGTTGTCCTCAGAGTGAGTGAATGAGAAAGTGAGAGAGGACGCCCTGTGAGAGAGCCACAGTCTTGTTAGTCTGTTTGGGCTGCTATAAAAAAATACCATAGGATAGGTGGCTTATATGACAAACATTCCTTTGTCACAGTGCTGGAGGCTGAGAAGTCCAAGGTCGTGGCATTAGCAGATTCAGATTCTGGTGACAGTTCTCTTCCTGCTTTGTAGACAGCCATCTTCTTGATGTGGTCCAGCAGAGTTCACATGGACAGGGCAGAAGGGATGAGAATACTGTCTTAGGTCTCTTTTATAAGGGCTGATGCCCACATGAACAAATCATCTTCCAAAGGCCCCACCTCCAAATACCACCACTTTAGGGATTTTAGGGGGACATAAATACCCAGTCTATAACATAACCTAATCTAATGTGAAATCTCATCATTTTTGCTGAATTTTAATTGACAGAAGAAAGTCTCTAGATATAGCTAGAGGGATGGGATAGATTACACAGGGAATGAATAGAAGGAGGCAGGGATAGTTGGGAGCCATTACAGAAGCTGTCTACCCCATGTCGTAAGAACCCACCTTCCCATCACTGAGAGGATACCTGGTTCTGGCTGCAAAACAAAAGGCACCGTACTCCCAGCTTAGTCTTCTGGGCTCTGCTGGAGAGAGGCAGGGGCATTCATCACCTCTGGGCACTTCTCCATTCTCCCACTTTCATAATGGATTCAGAAGCCCCCACTTTTACCACTGTGACTGTTCTCTCCCTTTGTATCTTTCTTGGCTCCCTGAACAATAATTTCTAAGAAGAAAAAAATTATAAAGAGTACACAAAACTCCTTGTCTTCATTTTAGCTAAATTATGCTTCCTCTTGACTAACATTTCAGAGTCATTTCTCTTAAAGCTTAAGGATATTCAATGATTGACTAATAGTGCTTGCTGCAAGCCAGAATATTTTTAATTTTTCAGTTGATGGCAACTGATCCACAGAAAAGCTACATATATTGCTAGTGAGTGCATGTGTGGGTGTATGCATTTGTATATAATAAATGTGTGATGATGATATAAATGAAATTACACCACAAATTTTTCATAGTTGATGATTTCTAACTTGTTCCTTTACCCTAAAATAGAAGTTTCAGTCTAATTTTGTTTTTCAAACATTTCAATTTTTAGAATAATGAATGTTGATATGTATGTATGTATTTAAGTAATCTCTACACCTCATGTAGGGCTTGAACTCATGACCCTGAGGTCAAGAGCTGCATGCTCCATCAACTCAGCCAGCCAGGCCCCCCAAATGTTGGTATATATTTAAAACCAATTCATGATTTGGTTTGATTTTTCTTTTTCTTTTTTGTACCTAGCTATGAAGCTGTCCCTTACCCAACAGAAACGTAGAGATCGCAACAAAATAAAATAAATAAAAAGTACTTCAATGGGAGAACTGCATTTTGGTTTTGTTGTTCAAGTTTACTTTTTTATTTGGTTGCTAGTTTTTAAATGAAAGCATACCTTATGTAACCTGAAAATGGATAATTCTGGGAATCCATTTATTTTGGTTTTAAATAAATCACTGAGTGCTAGAGGTACACAATAAAAACCTGAAGTTTGGAGGAGAAGATCTAAATTGACATGAGCCTCTAGTCTATGTTCAATAAGGGGAAATCTGTCAATCAGCCTGAGTTCCTAGTTACTCATGAGCAAAATTTATCAGAAGAGAAGAGGCTGGGATATGGTCACTGAAGTTAAATTGGCAGTCAACCTCTTTTCAAAGGAAAGCAAAATAAAACTTGGGAGTTCTTATTCAGTAAGTTTGGGACTTCTAAGTGGCTATATAAACAATTACTTTTCAATGATTTCTGGGCTATGTTTTAGACACAGAATACTTCTAAAGTATTTATGATTTAATTAACCAGGCAACCATATTTCCTCTGAATGTCAATGACTTTAATAGGAAATGGGGTTTCATAGCCATTTTAATTGTTTTTATTATCAGAAGTTCACCTGATAATTCAGATAAATTCCTTAAAATAAGGAAGAATACAATTTTTTGAAAGTAGTTAAGCTAACTACTTTCTATATAACCTATTATGTTTGGCATTGGGAAAAGAAGAAAAACATCCACTTTTAAGAATCTCACAATCCAAGGGAAGCAAGAAATACACACATATAGCTCTACTGCAGGCAAACTTCTATTCTCCTGAAAAAAGCCATACAGAAAGTTTTTGTTTCCATCAATTCCAAATTCAGACCTGGGAAATGTGGGACTTAGAAATACTTTTGGTCTTAAACATTTTTTCATTAAAATTTTGTGATTCTGAAAATTTTAAATTCTAATGTATCACACTTATTAATGTACTTTTCCAAATCATTCTCCTTAGAATCAATAGGGCTCGGGGGAAATTTCCAAGGGCCACCGAATAAAATTAGGATAATCTAGAAAGAAATGGCAGAGGTTTGGGTGGGAATCTAGTCAGTCTTATCTAGATAGTGTGTTGGACAGCTAAGGTCTGTTGTCTAAATCCAGCCAGCTCTGAGCTCTTGTAAATAAACTGTTATTGGAACACAGCCATACCCATGTATTTACATACTGTCTGTGGCTGCCTATGGTTCAACAGTACAGTTGAAAAGTTGCAACTAAGGCCATCTGCAACAGAAATCAATGATATGCAAATCCTAAAATATTTACAATCCAGCTCTGCCCAGAAAATCTTCACCCCCCTGTGACCTATACTCAATTTCCTTCATATTTGGTGATTTTATCTGTTTTACATATTGGATTTAAATATATAAGCACAGGAAAAAATATAGGAAAAGAAAATAACCTACATTTGCTTCCATAATCAAGAGGAATTGTAATAATTGCCTTAGAAGTAGAAGGTTCTTATTTTAGAAAATACCTTAATAAGCTATTTTGGTTGATAAATAAGCGTCGTTGGGCGTGATCTAAATGAGAGTTTTGTACCAAATATGCAAATTACAGTGCATTATAATACAAGAAGCATTCAGTTTCCTCCTGGGATGCCTGTGAAACAGAATGTGGCCAGTATGGTGGGAGGAATGACTCTGGAGTGCACAAGGAGAAGAAAGGATTAATGGACAGGTAGACATGGGGAGTTTACTCTGCAACATGGTATCAGATCGAATCTCAGAAACTGACCAATTAATTTGCTTGTGGTCGATATGGTCAGTTAATTTTAAAACTCCTGGCTTTTTTTAAATCTATTTTTTTTGCTACTATTATCCCAACATCCCCACTATAATCTGCAAAACGTCCATACTAGCTGGATACTAACAGTCATGTTTATGTTAGAGGGGAGAAGAAGTATCAACTGATCTAATTTGGGTCAAACAGAAGGGTGGAGAGGATGTTTCAGAGATGCTGAGACAATGTTTATGAGCTGGACAATCTCAGGAAAATAGGCTGCAGACACTCAGGAGGTAAACTTCAGGCAAGTCCACTTTCCCCCAAGGATATTGAGGAAGGAGATAATTGATGGGAATCAAGGTAGAGAATAGATCCTACTTTATGTGGGGAAAAACTTAAGCCTTTCCTTCCTTTTTTTTCTTTCTTTCTTTCTTTTTTTTTTTTTTTTATTAGGTGACAGGATTTTGGATTATAACTGTGAGAGGCCGAATATACAAAGGGAAAATGGGCAGATTATATATAAAAACAGAACTCTGACCCACAACCCGTAGCTACCTGTCCGGGAAACCAACCTCCATGTCTACAATAAACAACCCAGGAAGCCATTCTGCTATAAACTAGAATTACAGGAATCCAAATTGCTATCTGTAATGGCACTCCAAGAAGCTAAACCATAACTTCTATAACAATTGGTCCAAATGGCCAGGACTTGGCTAATAACTAACAGCTTCCCTAATTCTTTCTCAGTATCCAACTTAGGATCAACCCGTACCCCTAACCAATCCCATAGGATGCTGTGGTTCTAGTGAGCCCACCCATAGCTTCTCCAGAACAACAACCTCCAGTTAGGCTGCACCTGAAGCCTTCCCTTTTCCCACTTTAAAGCTTTCCCACTCCTCTGCCTGCTTTTGAGTCTCTACCAAAATTCAAGTGAAGGTGGCTGACGCCCTTGCTACACAGCAAGCTCAGAATAAATAGAATAGCCTTTGGTTTTCCCATTTGATGGTCTTTGCTTATTTTCACAAATATAACACTTTGAAGAATAAATTGAGATTTGTGACCCTCTCCCCCAAAATATTGGAAACCATTATGTGAACCAACATTTGTGTTATATAGATGGGAAACTCAAGGTTGAAGAGTATAATTAATTTGCCTTCGACCAGTGATTCTCAACCTCCTGAACATTAGAATCACCTGGGGATTTTGAAAACATCTGATGCCTAGTCGGTATCCTTAGAGATAATGAGAAGAAGTCAAGCATAAAGCTGTATTTCAAAGCCTCCTAGATAATTCTAATGGGCCACCAGAGTCTAGAATCTCTGTCTCAGAAGGTGGTAGAAATCAGATGCAAATGCAGGAAATGGAACTTCTCACATATTTTCCACTATCTTGTGGCATTGAAACCCTTTCATCTCAATGTGAAATCAGAAAGGCAATCCAAGGAAATATATTAACATCCCTCTTGGCTAGAATTCAAATACCAAGAAGCTTCACCTGTCTAACAAATATGACAAAGAAAAGCAAAAATGACCTCTAGGTAGGCAAAATAGTGTTATTTACTCATAGAAGATTCCCTCAAGCCTTCACTCAGAAAATAGGTATTCTTATTTTACACACATTTCTGACAGGTTTGGAAACCTGGTTTTCAGATTTACAATCTCTATGAAAGGGGTGATGTTTTATATAGGTTGTTTGATTGCCATGAGAAATGACACCCAGGAGCAATTGAGGAATTGGGAAACCTACAAAAGCCACAAAACCCAGGACCTGCATCACTGCTTATGCTACAGATTACAGTAGGTCCTAGAGTCACAAAACCACTAGAGATCCTATTTCTGGAAAAAAAGAAAAAAATCCCAACTTTAATAATTGAAATACATATCTGCTATAGCTTGGCTAAAGGCATCAATTCCTAATTATTCAGAAAACTGGTTATATCAAAAGGCACATTCCTTCAGAGTTTTGCATGGCAGAGACCTTTCAAAATTTCCCAATACAATGTTACATTTAGACTAAAAGAAAGGAAGGAAACTGTTTCAGCTTTTGATCCAAAATTGCTCACCCACTGAGATATATTTTGCAAAGACCAATATATCAGGGAAAGCTATGAACTTTGCTCCTTCCTAATGTACCGTCTTTAGCAAATGCCACTTTTTAAAAATGTTTTTCCCCAAAAGCTTTTCTACAATGGGTTCTGGTGATCCACAAGCAAGTAAAAAGCCCTTGGTTATGAAATTCTCATTCCCACTGTTTAAATAAAACCTTCAGCTAAATCACAATCGAAGTCAACACTTTATACAGAGAAAATGTCCTTTACTGAGACTTCAGTTTCTGTCAGTTCTAATCTTTACAGTCTGTAGCCTAAACTAATAAGCCATTGCCCTTGACCATCTTCCTTGGACGGTGTTCATCCGAATGACACAAAGGCAGATGCAGACAATATGTATGTTCATTTAATATTTAATGTTCCTTCCTGCATATACTTTAGACAACAATTCGCATGCTGCCTATAATGTTGCTTGAAATGAGGTGGAAGCTTCAGAAATAATAAATGTAAAAATACATGTTTTCATGGAGCTCAAAATAAATTTGAAACATTATAAGTAGTATTTACAAAATTCCTTAAATCCAAATATGGAAAACATTTGTGTTAGGTGTCTCTCTTCATTCAAATGTTTCCTATCAAAAGACACCTCTGAATAGACTCCGCAGTTTGTAACTTCGCAAAATAAGCATTAAGTGTCACCCTTCTTAGCCCGTAGACTACTCCTAGGCTAAGCCACAAGGAATAAAATTAGAAGTTACTAATTATTTACATTACTTACTTTAAGTGACTTGAAAGGGATGATTTAAAGTAGTTTGAATGGCACCTACTACTTGAGGAGTCCTGTTCCTGGCTAAAACCTATCTGTGATTTTTCAGGTCTGACCACAGGCGACTACAAAGGCTTTACCTCACAGGCCTCCTGGGGAAAGCTACCCTCCTTACACAGATTTTGTGCTTGGTCAGACTGCCAGTGCTTTGCAGTCTCTCAAGGGAGATACAATCAAAAACACAGGATCCCTTGGCCAGACATGCTCTTACACATAAGGCAACCCTTGAACAACGCGCATTGTGTCGCCAATGCCCTACACAGTCAGAAGTCCGTGTGTGACTTTTGACTGCCCCAGGACTTAACTACTAATAGCCTATTGTTGACTGGAAGCCTAATAATGAAAGGTAGATTAACACACACTTTGTATATGTATTATATACTGTATTACAATAAAGTAGAGAAAACAAAATGTTATTAAGAAAATTATATGAAAGAGAGGGGTGCCTGGGTGGCTCAGTCGTTAAGCGTCTGCCTTCGGCTCAGGTCATGTTCCCGGGGTCCTGGGATCGAGCCCCGTGTCGGGCTCCCTGCTCAGCGGGAAGCCTGCTTCTCCCTCTCCCATTCCCCCTGCTTGTATTCCCTCTCTCGCTATGTCTCTCTCTGTCAAATGAATAAATAAAATCTTTAAAAAAAAAATTACATGAAAGAGAAAATACACTTACAGTACTGCAGTGTGTTTAGAAAAAACAACAACAAAAACTGCATATAAGTGGACTTGTGCAGTTCAAATTTGTGTTGTTCAAAGACCAATTGTATTTGCTTTTCTAGTCTTGAGGACTTCATCCCTAGGTTTCTTTATCTGAGGCCTTGGGCAGGGATCTGGTTTGGGTGCCTCTGCTGACCTCTCCCTTTTTTTTTTTTTTGTAGATTTATTTATTTTGTTGAGAGAGAGAGTGTTGGCGGGGTGGGGGAGGTGGCAGAGGGAGAGGGAGAAAGGGAATCTCAAGCAGACACTCTGCTGAGCACGGAGCCCAATGCAGGGCTCGATCTCAAGACCCTGAGATCATAACCTGAGCCGAAATTAAGAGTTGGACGGTCAACTGACTGAGCCACCCACGTGCCCCTCTGCTGAAATCTCCTATGGGACTGAGGAAGAGAGGGAGAAGACCTTGAAGACACTTGCAGCACTCTGACCATCACCATGTATTTTTCCACTTCTAGCCCTCCTCCCCCTACTTCTCAGCTCACGGTCCATAAAACTGCCAGAGTCTCTGTTTGGGGGTCCCTCTACAGTGAGATGACCCCACATCTGTGCTGATTCACCTGACCCTGACCTGGTACTTGATTCCATAGGGGAATATGGAAAAGGAAAACCCAGAGTTTTCTCTGGTTTTAGACCTTTTCTTATACCTTTACAGTAAGTGATTAAAGTGATTAACTCTTTCATATTGGGCTTGTTTCTTTAATCAGCTACTCTGACACCTGACAGCTCAGCTGAGATCCTGACACTAACCCATATTAGTTTCAATCCATATTGTCATCCAGTCCCCAGAGAAGGCTCATGACAAAACATTTCCACATTATGATAAACTTTGAGAATTTAGCATCAGTGTACTTAATTTCTACTATTGTAAGGGAGCACATAGTATTAAAACCCATAAAGCTTGAAGAGTAACTAACCAACTGTCTGAAATTTGGGACTTCTCCATCCTTCGCTGAAAGGCTTTGTTTTTCCCTTTTATTAGTCCCTCCATCACATACTGAGTAATCTAGTGTCATCCCTGAGCAAACCAAGACCCTCCACTCTCATGCTTTACCATGTTTGGCATTACCCAAGCCTGATCTCTGATTAAGTGTGTCATTTCTGACTAAAACTTCCTTCTTTGTTCTGTGCTCTTCTCTCACTACCTACCCATTTTTGTGACAGCTTAATCCTACTGAGCCACACAGAATGGACTGGTGGAGATTTTTATTTCGGAAGGCTTTCAGCAACGCTTCATCCATTTCTGTAGACAAATACTCTTCGTCTTTCTATAATCCCTATAATTGGATCCATACCTTCCTGGGAAAGCCTCCAGCATGATTTATATATAATGACTATTCCAGATTGACAGAAAGCTGTTGGATGCCAGAGAACTCATTCCCAGGGCTCTGAGTCTATAATAGAGAGACTATGTCACACAATTGGGAATCAGAAATTGGTTATATTGAAAAGCAAAAATAAAATGCTGAGATGCTGATGGAGATGGTGTTGGTGGTAGGGAGTTTTGGCATTAGATGCTAAGACCTGACAATGAGTACTTTGTACAAACAGGCAATTTTCCACTGATAGATTTATTTGTAAAGCACAAAAATAGATTCACAAAGCTCTTATAATAAAAGAAAACATCTTCAAACTATAAAAAAACAGCCAACTTGCTTAAGCAGAGACTTTCCCCAGGACAGGAGATGATAGAGAAAAGGCTCTGAAGCTTCCTGGTCCCTGAGACATGTCCTCAGTGGTCCTCCTCAGTCCCTGAGAATTCATCCAGGAGAAACATCATCACATCAGTGTTGAGCCTTTTTCTTGGGGTGATGAGCCAAGAAATAGATGTAGTCTAGCAGGATCTTTTGAGAAAGTAACCTTTGCTTGTTCCTAACCCTCCACCCACTGGCATTTATTACCTCAAGTAGGGATGGAGATCAGCTTAGAGCAGAGAGAACATATTAATTTCTAAGTAGAATTTTTTTGAATGCATAGAAAGTAAAAATAAAATTCACAGCACTTTATTAGCAAGAGCTTGATTTTAATAAAGTAAAGGATTTTTGGAATTCTCAAAACGTGGCTTTGTGTGTTATGAGGAAATTCCAAGGGAATCAGAGTTTTGAATTGGTGCCATAAACTGTGAGTGAAAAGGAAATTGTGATGATAGAAAAAGCAGTTTTCCCTACCTCAAGTGAGGAAACGAGAATAAAAATCTCTTCAGGAAGCTGCATGGAGGGGTGACTTGAGAGCATTAGAAGACAAAAGATGTAGAGAATTTAGAAACAAATTAGGGAGATAGAGCAATACCCGATATGTTCTCTGTACTTGAAACCCTGTTGAAATTTAATACAAAAACAAAGAGTGGAAATGGGAAGACAAAATTATCTGCCATTGGAATGAATGGTGCTTCGCAGGTTAGTCTGAATTTAATTATAGTGACATAAAACAAGTTCGCCAAAATACACCCGACTCTGTGAATTTATACCTATTTATATTTAATATATAATTATGTTTTTATAAAATGTTACACATTTATATTAAGTATAGAATATAACATAAAATACATTTAATATAATATATAAAATGTTATATAAATATATACAACTATATAAAATAAATATAAAATAATATGTAAAATATAATTATATATCATTCTATAATGTAAATTTATATATATTTAACTCCCTATTAGATACTATGCTTTCATTTTGGGTGACAGAAACAAAGGAACCAATTCAGCAGAACTTGTGTCTAACACCAGGAGGTATATTCCATTAAAGCTTTCCAAGTGAGGAAGGGACAGGCAAGGGTAGGTAGGGAGAAACAGATAGGGGGCTATGTGCCTAGGCTCACACAGGGGCTACTAACCAGGCTCACAGAAATCCCATATGTGAGGAAATGTTATAGAGGAGATATTAACCATAGAGTAAGGAAAGTAACAAATCCACCATGTGTGTTCTAAATATAAATAGGATATTCTCATGATATTTACAAATCCACCATGTTTGTCTTACATGTTATTGACAAGATATTTACCAAGTTCCCTGGTCAGTCTTCTATAAAAAAAAGACCATAAAAGCCCTCAGTGCTAACCCATTTGGTATCCCGCTTATTCTAGAGAACTTTCCTTTTTGTTCTCACCTTTCTTTAGGTGAGAACTTTCACCTCACTTCACCCTTTTGTCTGCAGGATTCATTCTTCCACTGAGATAAGAACCCTGCAACACAAGGATAGCTACACGTATTGGTTTTTTGTTGCTGCTGTAACAAATGACCATAAACTTAGTATCTTAAAACCACACATATTTATTTGGCCTGTCAGAAGTTCTAAATTCAAGGTGTCAGCAAGGCCTCATTCCTTTTGGAGGCTCCAGGGGAGAATACTATTCCTTACCTTTTCTATCTGTTAGAGGATGTCTGAATTCCTTGGCTAATTAATGGTTCTTTTCATCTTCAAGGCCCCCAGCTTAGCACTTTCAAATCCTCTGTCCCTCTCTTGACCTCTGCTCCCATGGTCATATCTCCTTCTTTGACAAATCTGACCCATCTGCCTCCCTCTTATAAGGACCCTTGGGGTCTTATCCACATAACCCATGCTTATTTTTCTATTTCAATATTTTCAAAGTCTGGAAAACACTTTTTTTCATGTAAAGTAACAATCACAGGTTCTGGGGATTTGAGCAAAGACATTTTTGGTGGCCCATTATTCTGTCTACCCCAGCAAACTTCAGAGCACAGTGCATAACCTTCATTAAATCAGAATCAAAGGTGTAGATTTGGCATTTTACAACAAAGGCTAATGTCTACTTAGAGAACACGAAGTTTTTTGGACCCCCAATTAATCATTTCTGATTTAATTCTTATATCAATTTCTGGTTTTCTTCTTCTCAAACAGGTATACAAGGAAAATTAGCTAACATTGGTAATCGTTGGGAAACAAAAAACTTTTCCTCAGTAGATTTAATTAATGTGAGAGGAATTTTGAAGTACGGTGCTAGTTTATGACAGCCTCATGCCATTGATACACTGCAATCATTTATCATTTGAAGGCAAAAACGTTAAAAGGCAAAATCTCTAAATTTCATTAAATACATAGTTTTCACTAAAATCATATTTCATAAGTTTACTTTATTTATTTATTTATTTATTTATTTATTTATTTATTTATTTATTTGACAGAGAAGGAGAGACAATGAGAGAGGGAATACAAGCAGGAGGAGTGGGAGAGGGAGAAGCAGGCCTCCTGTGGAACAGGGAGCCCGACATGGGGCTCGATCCCAGGACCCTGGGATCATGACCCGAGCGGAAGGCAGACGCTTAACAACTGAGCCACCCAGGCACCCCCGTAAGTTTACATTTTTATATAAAAGATTACTTTAAAATGTATTATAGATATTTATATGACAAGTCATTAGATAGAATGATTTATGCTTTTACAAACTTATTTAAAACTTAATAGCCAATCTTTTTCCAAGAAGGTTAAAGTAGACCATATGTTGAAGTTAGCACATGATAGTCCTAACCATTAACAGTGTCACCTTTAACTCAGAATGGTTTGATGATAAACCATATCGTCACCCCACTATTAACACAATTAGGAGATGGTTCAATTTGTCGCATTCCTCCACATTAATATATGTAGAGGATGAAAAGGGAAAATGTGCAAATGCCTATGGGTAAAAGGGGATGTCTTGGAACAGCAGGTGTTGTTAAGGACCCATGAGAAACTGCAAGCAAATGAGATCTGACACAGGAAGAGAATGACAGTCCAGGACTTACTGAAAACAGGTGAGGTCTTGGTACTGAAGGATTTCTTAACTGTAAACATTAATGAAGAAAAGAACTATCAGACACCCAAGAAATGGGGTGCCTGGCTGGCTTAGTCGGTTAAGTGTCTGCCTTTGACTCCGGTCATGATCCCAGGGTCTTAGGATCGAGCCCCACGCCGGACTCCCTGCTCAGCGGGGAGTCTGCCTCTCACTCTCCTTCTGCCTTTTCCCCCAGCTTGTGCTCTCTCTTTCTCTGAAATAAATTAATAAAATCTTAAAAAAAAAAAAAAAGACATCCAAGAAACACCAGTGCCCAAAGAAATTAAAAACAGAAGATATTATATGACTGAGCAGCCAGAACAGGAGTCAAACTAAATAAAACTATGGGTGCCTGGGTGGCTCAGTCGGTTAGGTGCTGCCCTCAGCTCGGGTCATGATCCCAGGGTCCTGGGATCGAGCCCCATGTTGGGCTCCCTGCTCAACGAGATCCTGCTTCTCCCTCTCCCTCTGCCTGCTGCTCTTCCTACTTGTGCTCTCTCTGTGTCTCTCTGTCAAATAAATAAATAAAATCTTTTAAAAAATAAATAAAACTAATGATTTCAGAAAGGTGAGAGGAGGTAGCTAATCAATGGAACATTAGCACAAAGTGTTAGCAACAAGTAAATAATTGAATAGTTAAAACTTCCCAGAGATCTTAAATGAGAAAAATATAACATTTAAAAAAATTATTTATTTTTTTAGTAATATCTACACCCAGTGTGGGGCTCGAACTCATGACCAGAAGATCAAGAGTCGCATGCTCTTCTGACTGAGCCAGCCAGGGGCCCCAAGAAAACTATAACATTTTAATTTAAAAAATAGCCCATAGCTGTGCTGGACAGTAGACAAAGTCAAATTTGGATTCAGGTATTATTTTTCAGTGTATCAGGAAGGAATTTTGAAATGAAAAGTATAATAGAAAAATTGGAAGGAAGAAGAAAAAGAAGTGTAATTTGAAGACAGAAAAGAAAGACTATAATAGGAATTGCGGATGCAATCACTACTGCTTTTACTATATCAATCTTGTATCCATATGGCCTGTTCAACTTTTTAAAAAATTATTTTTATTTATTTAAATTTATCCATTTATTCTTTTGGATTTTCTATACAGATGATAATAGCATCTGGAAATAACAAAGTATCTTCACTTCTAATTATTCCACTTTGACTTTCACATGAATATAAGAAGATATTCGAAACGATTTACAATAGCAAAAAAAAAAAAAAAGAAACAGCCTCTATTCCATTCGTGAAGGAATATATTGATAAAAGTATGATGAAATGCAATATAGCAGTTAAAAATAATAAGCTGACTTATAAATAGCAACATGCTTGGATTGTTTTTTTTAAACGATATTGAGGAAAAAAGTTGCCAAAGGCAATGTGTGCTGGGATATATTTTAATATAACATCTTAGGGCAAACAATAAATACTATTATTCATGGTTTGTGGATTTCACACATGTAAGTAACAGCAAGGGAATGGATTAGAAACATTCACCTTAGATATATGATAATGGATGTTTGTTGGAAGAGGGAGAAAGAACTGGAAATGGGAGATAAAGTGCATAAAAATCAAAAATTAGAAGTGGGGCATTATTTGGATCAGTGCAGATGTTATGCTACCAACTAAGGAATATTGATTAAAATGGTACAATTTTTCCCATCTAAAGCTTGGTGCATCAAGACAAAACAAAACAAACCCAAAGCTAACAAAATATTAAATAAATAAGTTTATTTAATAAATTTATTAAATAAGTAAAAATAAATAAATAGGCAAACTCATTAAAAAAAAAGAAGACCAATGATACTGTATTGACCCTGCTGTTTAGGGAAGACACTGGCAAAGAAAGCAAGATACGTGATTTTCCTAACTTTTACAATTAGAAAAGTGGTTACAGTGGTCCCTCCTCAGACTAAACTCTAAGAACTGTTTTTGCATGCTATGTGGGGTCGTACTGTGGGGATAGATGACAGTTTCTCATTAGCACCTTCAAAGCTTAAAGAAATGAAATTCAAAATTAATACAAACTTCAGATAGCAATGTGATTTTAAATAAGTCTGAATTCATAAGATAGATGATGTTAAATGCTGATTCTTATAGGGCTGTCTGATAATAATCCAAGTCTTGACCATGAAACATTATTCAGTGATGGCCATTATATGAGCAGTAGCATGAAAGGTGCCAAACTAACTCATTCCCAACAATTGTGCCCTGTTGAAGATGACCCCTTTTCAGCAACTTGAAAATAATGATATGCAAATGATATTTATGAATTCAGAGGAAAAGGCACCCAAATCTCAGAGAATTACCTGAAACTAACAAAAGTAAATGACTTCGTAGAGTGGCCAAAACTTACATGTAACTAACTTAAGGTAAGGTTTTTACCCAAGAATTGGAAGGAGGGGTTTCCAAATGTAAAGTCCTGCTTAGAATAAATTTTATTTCAGTTCTAAGATACATGACTTTGAGAATAGGAATTTTATCTTATCTGTGGTTTAACCCTATTCACCTCTGACTTTAGGGGAAAAAAATGTAGTAGTGATAAGGAAGATCTGAACACACTACTCACGTTCAGTATTAGGAGTACGATATTTTACAGGCTGTAGAGTTATTTGTTCCCAATTTAACTTCTGTCTTTCAAATAGTGTTTGTATTCATTGGCTCGTCTGATGATTTCTGGGGATTTCGATGCCAGGCTTGATTAAGTCACTGCCAAAGCTTTACTCATAGACAATCTGGACTGGGACTATTGTTTCCCCAAGGGCTTCTCTTCAGTGTTAGATACGTGAATCCAAGAGGAAAACAACAGGTCTTGTTGATCAATAGATAGACTCAAATAGAGCTGAATGGCAGCCTCTGGGACAAATCCAGGCGACATTTTCCTTAGATAACTAACTAGCTGCCTCTTTTTTACAAACTCCACTTGTCAAAATCTCTGACCTAGATAAAATCTCCATGATGCTCAGAATTAGGGAAGGGAGACTGAAAAACTCTCTTCAGTGTTACAGGCTGTGTTTCTTAAAGTTCAGTCTGTGAACCACCTACTTCAGATTCACAGAGACATGTTTATCAAATATTCAGATTCCTGGGCCTCAAGGCCAACTAAATTCTCTGAAGCAGACACCCAAAACACACATTTTAACAAGTTCCTCACACTCTAAAATCCTAACCTAGAGGATTTTATTTTTAATTTAGTTATTTTAATAATTTCTTGTCATTTCTTATTAGGAGAAGTTCTGTCAGATGACTCAAAAGCCATTGATTGTTTGTAATAATGCAATATGGGTTCTAAAATTATAGTGATTTTTCCTGAATAGAGATGTACCTTTGAGTCATTGCCCCATTGTGCAGCCATCTGTTTTCATGTATTAAAGAACAATGAGTAATTCCATAAGGTAGACACTGGATTTCAAATCCCATGTCTCTGTGTAAATGACTAAATGTTGTAATATGTGAGAATTCAGAAACTTTTTAACAAATCTCATAGGGCGATGTTTTAGCTCTTATAGCTGAATTGAACATGCCCAGGTGTTCTATTTACCTTATGATTAAAAAAAAAAAGCAATACTAATAAGAAAAATAAATTTAAATAGACTAAAAAGGAAAGTGAGTTAAAACAAAACTTCATAGCTATAAAAAGTTAATTAGCTAAGCTAATCTCATAATGCCTGACAATAATGTAAAAAAATCTGAGAGGGAGAAGAATAAAAGAGAGGAATAAGATAAAAAAGATAAAACCATTAACAATTACCTAAAATACATTGAAATAAAGTTTTTAAAAAGGGCTAGAAATCTAAAGAATAAAATAACAAGATAAATATGTAAAAACACAAGAACCACTTAACAAGGATATGGACTAAAAGAAAATCTTGTTTGTTGATCTCTTATGGTTTAGGGCTCCCCAGGAATATTCCTCTGAGCTCCAGTCTTGAATATCAGAGAAATAATTTTTGGCAACTTTACTCCCAAAATTTTATCTCAGGTTAGGGGACAGAATGGGTAGATACTATGTTCTCCACCCTCTGCTACTCCAACATGAGTCTTTTCCACCCTGCTGTGTCCCTGGGATCCTTATATTCATGAAAAAAAAAAAAAAAAAACCCTTCTACCTCATTTTAACAGTCCATCTATAACAATGAACCCACAATGAAAACTTCTGAAGATACTTTTGCCAATATTATTAGTATCTGATATTATATTAGGATTACTTGATGTATTATTTGATTTCATTTCTTACCGAACTATAGCTAAATATGAAGCAAATATATAACCAAGATTTTCCGGCACAGTCACCAATTTCAAATACTGTACCATTTGTCAGATATCGGTTGGACCATGAGCCTTAATTTGGAGTTATAAAATATGAATACCATAACAAATACTAAAAGTGATAATTAAAAAATCAGTACCTATTATGTTCCATTTACTTACTTATTTACTTATTTATTTTTGAAGCATAATCAAGATACAATATTTTATTACTTTCAGGTGTACAACATAGTAATTCAATATTTATATTTAAATACATTAAGACTAAACCTTGAAATAACTCTATAAGGTACATGTAATGATTTCCATTGAATATACGAGGAAATGAAGATATAAAAAAGTTAACTAACATGTTTAAGACAGCACACCTAGAAAACACTGGCAATCAAACTTCATTTTAGGTTTCTATGACCGCAAACCCATGCTTTCTCCTCAATGACACATACTTCTATGTGCATTCTAGGCTTGTAAATGCAGGCAGCCTGAGCCAAGCATTGCCAGTTTCATTCTCCATAGAGCATTTCTTAAATCCTCTTCCTTCTGTACTACATAAGGCATGCGATCTGGTACAATAGAGAATGAAAAATATAGGAATACAAATGAAATGTAATTATATCAAAAACCGAACTTACATTAGGGTATTTTCCTATTGTACAAAACTAACGTTGCCTTATATAACAACTTTGAAGGTCATACTTTATGCAAACTGGATTTTACAGCATGTTGATAATAACACTGAGTTTTAAAATAAAATTTATTTTATCAAAACTTTGTGACTATAATAGACATTTAAGTGTTAGAAAATAAAAGAAATCCCCAGGTCCTTTTTTTACTAAGCCCTACACACATGTGGGACTTGTTTTATGTTCTACAATATTATATGGTTGGTTTATTAAAACATTGTTCAAATACCACAATTATTGTCATAATTTTAGCTAATTTTAAATTACTTTGTCTACTTTTGATAAACTTCATTTACATTGGTATATATGAAATTATTGCCACATTTTCAGATAAAGTTACAGGCATTCTTTCAGCTTGTCCATTGGTGCCGGATACAATGAAGTGTTTTTTTGGGTGTGTTTTGTTCTTGTTTTGTTTTGTTTTGTTTTGTTTTTTGGAGTGTTTTTGTTGTTGTTTTGTTGTTTTGCTTCTGGGAAAAATTCATATCACTTTGCCTTTCTGCACTGGCACTTTTGATTGTATATTTTAAGAACACGAGTAGTAAGCTGCACTGGAAAGTTAATTAATCAAGCTTTGTACAGTAAAACATAAGGCCGCATTTTTGGATGTTTACTAGTTACAAAAAAATGTTAATGGTACATAATTGCGTTTCGCCTTATGGCACATTTCAGGCTCTTAAATGAGGAAAGATCACTCTAAGAGCATTCCACCCTCCGGAGGGGCCATTTCTTCTTACAAGGAAGTTGATGTACAAGTTTTTTCTTCCAAAAGGATTTCACCAGAAAATACAGTATACTGAGATGGGCAAAATAGGGCTTTTTGCGCCCTCTCTATACATCATTAATGTCAGCTGTTTAAAAATGGATGTCTCTGAGCGAGTTTGCCACATGTTTTATGGCTGCAAAAGTGTCTAGTGTGGATATAAGTCAGAAGATGATCTGCTCCTGGCACCAGATGCTGCGTTTTGCGGGGAGAGAATAATGAAGGGAAGCTGCTGCACAGATTCTGTTCATTAGGGTTTGGGTTTTAATCAGGTCCCGGTTCGGAACGTTCTGACACGACGGTGCCGTTGCCGTAGGGATCCCAGGATGATCGCGGTGGATGGACAGTGAGCGCTGCTGCTCACCAGTGTTTGGGCTGCTGGCTTTGGCTTACAGTTTGCTAATGTAGCGTTTGTTTTTATATTAGAATATGAGAAGGGTGGAAGAGTTCATCGAGTGATTTGCCTTAGGAGATTAATTCAGTAGGAGGAGAACTCTTACAAAGTTTTCTTTTCCTTGTCAACGCATCTATTAGCCAGAAGGGAGAATTAATTGATACATTTGAAAGTGTATCAGCTTCTGGGGCGCCTGGGTGGCTCAGTTGGTTAAGCGACCGCCTTCGGCTCGGGTCATGATCCTGGAGTCCCGGGATCGAGTCCCGCATCGGGCTCCCTGCTCGGCGGGGAGTCTGCTTCTCCCTCTGACCCTCCCCCTCTCATGCTCTCTCTCTCTCATTCTTGCTCTCAAATAAATAAATAAAATCTTTAAAAAAAAAAATTTTTTTTTTTAAAGTACTGAAGTACTAACAAATGAGACTCAAGCTTATTCAATGTCAATTTTTCCAAGTCTACCTCTTCTAAACTGATTTAGAAAAAAGAACTGTGTTGCTAATATCAATTTGAAATAAAATTTAGTATGAGTGGGGCGCCTGGGTGGCTCAGTCGGTTAAGCGACTGCCTTCGGCTCAGGTCATGATCCTGGAGTCCCTGGATCGAGTCCCTCATCGGGCTCCCTGCTCGGCAGGGAGTCTGCTTCTCCCTCTGACCCTCCTCCCTCTCATGTGCTCTGTCATTCTCTCTGTCTCAAATAAATAAATAAAATCTAAAAAAAAAAAAAAAGAAAAGAAAGTGTATCAGCTTCTTTAGTCTGAAGACTTCTATATAAACAGCTCTGAAAAGACCCGGAGATTTCTGATTTGAAAGCCAGTAATACGATGATGGTTCGGGAAGCCCTGAGATCAACTACAACAGCTAGTGGGGATTAAGGTCAGCAATCGCTCACAGCTAGAAATTCGCATATAGCTAAGAAGCAGTTATTTCTTTTTAATACACTGCAGTCCGAACGTTCTGTTCAACACTTTAAGACTTACCTGCTTTTTGAGGGAGGTCAGTCCTGCTTACCTGGAAGAACTGATCATTCCTCTCAGCTTCCCTCTCCCTGAATAGGAAAATCCAATCATCCTAATCAGCTTGAGACTCTTTCTCCACTCAGTTATAAGCTTTATGCTGTCATCTTTCGGACCTATCTAAATAGCTTACCAAAGTATAAATTATTATGTGTGTGTCCATGCTTCCTTTATTCTTTTCTGTTTATTTCTGCTATTGTTGTCTGTTAGACCAAAGTTGTCACACACCTATTCCTACCTTTCTTAGATCCTTTATTGGTGAACTTTATTTAAAAAGGTACTAGCCACAAAAAGTATATCAAAGTAATAGTAGATGTAAATATAAGAGCTAAAACTATAAAACTCTTGGGCGCCTGGGTGGCTCAGTTGGTTAAGCGACTGCCTTCGGCTCAGGTCATGATCCTGGAGTCCCGGGATCGAGTCCCGCATTGGGCTCCCTGCTCAGCGGGGGGTCTGCTTCTCCCTCTGACCCTCCTCCCTCTCAGGCGATCCGTCTCTCATTCTCTCTCTCGCAAATAAATAAAAAATCTTAAAAAAATTAAAAATTTAAAAAAATTAAAAAATAAAAAATAAATAAAACTATAAAACTCTTAGAAGAAAATATATGAGTAAATCTTTGTAACCTTATGTTAGGCAATCATTTCTTCAATATGACACTAAAAACAAAAATGACAAAGATAAATTAGATGTTATTACAATTAAAAACTGTTGTGCTACAATTGATACCATTAAAAAAGTGAAAAGGCAACCTAAAGAATAGGAGAAAACATTTGTAAATCATGTCTGCTGAGGGACTTGTATTCAGAATATGCAAAATAGCTCTTTAACTCAGTAATAAAAAGATGGATGGCCCCTTTACAAAAGTAGGTTATGTATCTGAATAGCTATTTCTCCAAGGATGTACAAATGGCCAATAAGGACATGAAAATATGTGAAAACATGTTTAACACAATTAGTCAAAATTGCCAGTCAAAACCACACTGTTATACAACTCTACAGGGATGGCTGTAATAAAGGAGACAGATAAGAATAAGTGTTGGCAAAATGGTGGAGAAACTGGAACATTCACATGTTGCTGATAAGAATGTAAAAGGTACAACCACATTGGAAACAGTTTGGCCGTTGCTCAAAATGTTAAACACAAAATTACTATATGGCCTAGAGATTTCACTTCTAGGTATATACTCAGGAGGAAAAAAAAATATTCACACACACACACAAACACACACACAGATGTACATAACTGTTCATAGCAGTGTTACTTATAATAGCCCCAAATTGAAAACAAGCCCACTGTCCATCAACTAATGAGTGCATAAACAAGTGTGGTATACAGTTACAACAAAATATTACTTAGCAATAAAAAGGAATGAAGCACTGGTGTATGGTATGACATAGTTAAACCTTGAAAACATTATTCAACATGAAAAAAAAAGCCAGTTACAAAGACTACATATTATTAAATTTCATTTATATGAAACATCAAGAAGAGACTAAATTATAGAGCCAGAAACTAAATTAGTGGTTATCCAGACTTGGCACAAGGAAAGGTGTTTGCATAGGGAATGACTCTTAATGATTAAATGATCTCTACTGGGGATGATGAAAATGTTACAAAGCTAAATTGTGGTGGTTGCAGGAGTTTGAGATTATACTAAAAACTACTGCATAACACATTTTAAATGAGTGAGTTTTGTGGAATATGAATTATATTTCAACAATGCTGTTTTTAAAAAAGGGTGCTAGCAATATATGTTAAGAAAAAAAAAAAGAAGAAGGTAGCGGGAGGGGAAGAATGAAGCGGGGGAAATCGGAGGGGTAGACGAATCATGAGAGACGATGGACTCTGAAAAACAAACTGAGGGTTCTAGAGGGGAGGGGGGTGGGAGGATGGGCTAGCCTGGTGGTGGGTATTGAGGAGAGCACATTCTGCATGGAGCACTGGGTGTTATGCACAAACAATGAATCATGGAACACTTCATCTAAAACTAATGATGTAATGTATGGGGATTAACATAAGAATAAAAAAAAAAGGTAGAAGAGCAAAAAAAAAAGGGTGCTAGCAACAACAGAGTATATTGACTTTTAATGGCTTCTTATAAATAACTGGAAGTGTATGAATCAATCTACATCATTTGGTTACAATTCATTGTTGGGTCACAGCATCAGTTTAGTTTAGCAACTCTACTAGCATCTTTTTAAACATGAAACAGCCTAGAATAAATTGGAATGGAATGGACTATGGAAGGGAAGCAGGGGGAAAGAAACAAGCAGAAGAGATTAGTGGGCTTATGTATAGAAAATTATATTTTACTGTGGCTGATCAAAAAATGTGTGAAAAACACTGACTTATATATTCAGTACTAATTTACTGCCACTTCCCCTCCCTGCTGAGCCAAGTAGATGAAATTATTTCAACTTCACAGGAACTATCAGACTGAGTTTAAATGACCATTTACCCTTCACATTTGCTCTTTGTCATCAGTGAATGGGATTCCATCTTTCTAAAACACTAGAGGATTTGGGGGGAGAAAACACTATACAGGACTGTTTCCAGAGAAAACAACCTGGATTTCAGCCCATGTTTAAATGAGTGGCAACAATACTTAGACTATAACCTCTGAAAGGAAACTTAATTGTCCTTATTTTGGTTTGTCTGTTATTTTGTTTGGCTCTGGTGTTCCTTCAAGTGTGAAACCTTTGCAACCAAAATGATACAGATTTGGCTGTCATTATTGCCTACTGCATAGCCCATGTGAAATTGTTAAACAACAGTCCACTATATCGGACCAGTGATTTATTCCAATGTGGAAGTATCTTCTATCAAAAGAAGTAGGATGAAATGATCTCTTTGCCTTGGTATTCCAGGAAGCACCTAGCCAGCAAAGGAAACAAAAATTAAATCAAAGAAGTTACTCCAGTTAGAGGTATCCAGCATCACAGCCCTAAACAGCTATCTCATTAATTCATAAAGCAGGCAGGGTTTTATAGAGCATATTTAAGGGGGAAGAAAAATATTCACCATAAATCTGTTAATGACAAAATCTTACATAAGATTAGACTTTGCACAAGGGCATAAGCAAAGTCCAAAACCTCTCTGGGACTGGTTGTAAAGCTCTCAAGCACAACCTAGACACTCATTAGCTCCAGATGGTGTCAAGGAGGAGTTAGCCAGAAACAAATACAAGGAACCTGAATTCCATGAGTTGAAACCAGGGCAGGCGAGACACTCACAGACTGTGTCTCACCTCTATCACTCCAAATCACCATTGTCTCATTAAAAAAAAAAAAAAAAAAGGAAAAGGAAAAAGAAAAAAAGAATAACATCACAATCCAAAGCAGGTTCTTTGTGTCTATTTCAGGATATTTATTTTTTCAAATAATAGGCAATTTAGACTAATGAAAGTTCAGTTACTCACAAAACTATTTTTTTTCTGCATTTTTAGAAAGCCCTAAACAGAAAAAAAATAAAATTCCTCCCCCCCACCTCCAAAATATTATTTGGCATCTCTGGGTCACATGGCTCTTCAGACTATCACTATGAATATAAAATTAAAAGTCAAGTAATATGCTTATCTTTTAAAGGCTATCTTTATAAAGCTTTTTTTTTTTTTTTTCCTTAGATGTTCTACTAAAAATGGCACAGGTCCTTGAAATAAAGAACTTTCTCCTGGCTTTCCAGTGGCCAGGCCATATTGCTCTATTCCTCCTAAGGTCAGAACAGAGCAACACCTCCCGCCAACAAAAATCTTAGTTGTGACACAATAAAACAAAATCTTTTCAATCAACAGCTCGATGCTTCTCTTTTAAAGATTTTATTTATTTATTTGAGAGAGACAGAGAGGGAGAGCATAGAGGGAGAGTGAGAGGGACAAGCAGATTCCCCGCTTGGCAGAGAAGCTGAGAAGGGGCTCGATTCCAGGACCCTGGGATCACAACCTGAGCCAAAGGCAGCCACTTAACCGACTGAGCCACCCAGGAACCCCAGCTTGGTGCTTTCATTAGCCCGTCTCTGCTGTTTCATGCAGCCTCTGAAGTGCTGGAAAACCACATGAGACCAGACAGATCTGAGTTCAAATTTTTTTTTTTTTTTAAGATTTTATTTATTTGACAGAGAGAGACACAGCGAGAGAGGGAAACACAAGCAGGGGGAGTGGGAGAGGGAGAAGCAGACTCCCCGCCGAGCAGGGAGCCCGATGCGGGGCTCGGTCCTGGGACCCTGGAACCATGACCCGAGCCGAAGGCAGACGCTTAACGACTGAGCCACCCAGGCGCCCCCTGAGTTCAAATTTTAATTCTTTTGTTCATCACTCATATAACCTCAAGCAGTCCCTCAAATTCTCTGTTCCCTCATCTGCACAATGAAAACAATACCACCTGAAAGGTTTTGTAGAATCATCATAGAGTGTTAAAATATGATAATTTAGGTAAATTTCAATATTCAGTGAATTTCAATTGAATTTGTTGCTTGGGAGTAACAGGTTTCATAGTCTATGTCTCTGTATCTTGCTGATTTTTTCCTCTTGTTACCTTTTTCCTCTCAGGTCTGATGGTGGTCTTTCCTCAACCATGGACATAAAGTACTCTTACTTTTCTCTCTGATATAACAGAAAATATGCGGAAATTGAATGGAAACCAAACACAAAAAATCATCTCTTGAAACTAAGATATACAGAAAGAGAAAAAAAGTGTGTATTGCTGTTCCAAAACTCTGGTTGTTGCATCAGCCTAGGCTAGAGTCTTTAAAACTCCAGCATGCTACTGACATTTGAGGCTGGATGATTTGTTGTGTGGGGGACTGTCCTGTATAGTACAGAATGTTTAGCAACATTCCTGGTCCTCTCCACTATATGCAAGTAGCACATCCTCTCTCCCCTATATGACAGTCAGCTTACTTATTGCCTAAGTTTACTCCCAACAGCAGGGCAAAGAGAAGATCTCAGGCAGAGCCCGCTGGAATTCATGAGTTGAGGAGATGGAGATGAGATTCCAGGGAGACCAAGGCATTTAGAGTTTACAGAACAGAACATCTGAGAATAGAGACCCACACAGAGCAGGAGAATACATGGAAGTCTGAGTGTTAATCAAGTCAGTGAGCTCAAGAGATGAGAGTTCTGAGAAAAAGCCACGGAACAGCAGATAGGAGAGAGTGGGCAGAGTGGGACCACGGTCACTGGAGAGCAAATCAGAGATGTGGATCAGAAAGCCAGCAAAGAAAAGTCTAGAGTTTTTTGTTTGTGTGTGTGTGTTTGTTTTAATGGAAAAGTAGGGTAAGCCAGGATCTAGGCAAGTAGCTGAAGCAAGAGCATTGAGACACAAACTGCAGGGACTGCATGATAATTAGACTATCATTTGAAACTCAGAAAGAGTCAGGTGTTCTTCCTACTATTCTAGAAGTAATCTGAGCGCCTGTAGTGGGAGTAAATGAATAGGCTGATGGGGCAGCAAGCCTCTGAAGACTATGGTAGATCCTCACACTTAGCCAATCACTGGTCTATAGAACTAGTGGATGATTGAGATTACATGGTGTTTCCACATCGTACATAATGGAGTGATAAATATTAAAGGGATCAAGCCAGCCCTTAGATCTTTTTCTCATTAGCATGCATGAACCTCAGGTTTTTTGGTGAATCTCTGGAATTTCTTTTTGTTTGCTTGTTTGTTTGTTTTTTGTAGACCTGGAACTTCACTTTGCTGCCCTGTCTGGTTATGTAAGTGTTCCTGTCAAGATGTCTTGCCTCCTCAACTGATTTTTATGTCCCTTAAGGTCAGCAATTTCATCTTCTTTGCATTTCCCAAGCTGCCTTGAAAAATGCTAAGTATTTAGATGATGCTCTGCTAACCTGTCTAGAATGAATAATGAATATCACTACTCCCCAAGTGTGACCATCTGTTTTAGAAAATGACATGAGGGAATTGAAGGGTTTGAGAACACATTTGATGGCATTGTGGGTGTGGGGGGTCATTGTTATGACACTAGAAATGATATTAAGTTGGTCACCTGGGTCTAATTTATTATGTAAATCTTAATGAATATAAAACGATATTAAATTGAACAATGAATTTAAATGAGGAGATTTAAAGAGAAATTTCCAACTGCATATTTCATCTGGGCCACTGTTTCCCAAACTTTGTATTGAGATACTCAAATGTACTAAGAAGATAGATGAACCATAACATTCTAGACTTTTCCAAGCAACTTAGCCTTCTTAAGATGACACAAAATAACCTGTGAGTCAATAACGAAACAAAACAAAGGTGGAAGATGTGTATGGGGGTAGAGGAAGAACAAGGGGTATGTGCTTGCATATGTATGTGCAGACACGTGAAGTCCTTTATGATTTCACATATATTTAGGAATTAAATCTACTTCCCTAGTAATTCATCAAAAAGCTTCCAAGAATAATGTATATGTTTTCTTAGGCAAACACAAAATACATGTGCTCAAGTCTATCTTATATATAACTTGTCTTGTAATTAGACAGGGCATATGTTGCAAATGGGGGTAAAAACTGACTTGGAACTGGAAATTTTAAGGTTTTCCCACAAGGAGGTAAAAGTAATGTGAAGGTCAAACAGGGGTCATTCTCACTACATAAAAGTTTCAATGTGAGTCGTGGCTCTGAAAAACCAGGCAAAACTAATTATAACCATAAAGTTGATCCAACAACTAGATTAAAGAGGTTTCGTTGAGTAAAACCACCTTTTAACAATAACAACAAAGCCCACAAATTTGCTTATAGTTTACCTCTCTTCCTCTTCTAAAAGTGTTGCTTTTTAAAATTACTTATGTGTTAAAAAGGAATGTAAAATGTATGTAGAATGTGTAGAAATGTGAAAAAAATTATTAGAAAATATTAAATTATCATATGGTACATATGCTATGATCAAATGATATGAAATTTTATAGGCAAATGAACAAAATATTGAAGATATAAGAACTTTAAAGTAGTTTATGCCAGTTGATAAAATTATATGTCATTTAAAATGTGCTGAAGTATGTTAGGTTGTAGTTTTGCCTTTTTAAAAATTAAAAAGTAAATGTTAAAAAGAAAGGTAGATCACTACTTTTTCTAACCAGAGACCATTACAGTTTTCATTCCCAACACTAACACATGAATCAAAAAGAATGTCCATCACACATCTTTGGTGCCACTGCTTTATCTTTTTATTTGCTTACATCAAAGGCAGAAGATCCATTTTAAATTGTGTCATGCCCTTTGATAAATACATTTAATTTATATGGGACATTTAACTCATAACTCTTGATTTTTTTTTTTTTACCAAAGGAAGTAGCTGATAATAAAAAATGTTCCATTTTTATAGTACAAGCTCCATGAATTTGAGCTTGTTGATACATTTAAGAGCAATGACATTAATTACACTGGCAAAAGCTCCAAAAGTGCACTTTCTTGTGTAGCAAAATGCCTTTTAAATGAAACATTTTCAAACCTGGCAGAAAAAGTTGGGGGGAAGGGAGAATTAAGCTTTATTGTTACTTCTAAGCATTATAAATATTAAACCCTCTTATGTCATAAATTGTAGATTCTTAAAAATGAATTACCAGTTTCAAGCTAAATATAAAACTAATTTTACTTCATAGTGATACAGCCCAAAGTGATGTGTGTGTAACTATAACTTCTTGTATGATTTTAGAATTAAATTTTGATTTGAGAGGTTAAAAACATCTTTATGTATTTTTTCAACTTCACTTAAGATCTCCTCATTTTCTTAATAAAAGAGAGTATATATTTCATCACTGTGGCTATGATTTAGGACATAATAATTTTTTATCTTTGATAAAGAAACTCTTGTCAAAGAATGAGTAGAAAGCTTGTCACAAAACTATAAACTTATGAAAATGCTAACTCATATAATGAGGACAGTTTTAGTTCAGAGGAGTAAATTAACTAATGTGTTTATATCTCTCACTTTCTCCTAATCTACCCATATAAAGGGGAAGGTCAATTAGGCTTCTACCAGCATTCAAAAAGAGAAAACAAAACAAAACAAAATGACAACAACAACAAAACAGTTCACAAATTTTGTTGGGTAAATAAGAGTTAAAGATTAGAATTTATCTACAGAAATACATATCCCCTTCTTCCCAACACTATCAAGCATGGCTTTCTCCTCTAATTCTCGAGCTGGTTAAGGAATTACCAGGCACTCCCAAGCCCAACCTACCTCTGCAGCAGTGAGGTTTTTGATACAACTCTGTGGAGAAACCCATGTTCTTTTTGAAGCTTCAACATTTACAAGCAATATGTCCTAGAACAATTTACCTCAACTCTCTTAGATTCAGGATCTTCTTTCATAAAATGAAGATTAGTATCTATTTCTTCAGGGTGTTTTAAATATCAAGAAATAATTCTTAAGTAGGTAATCAATCAAAATTATTTGAATACTTGCCTCTCCTTCATCCTTAATATCCAAATGGAAACACATCACATGTGCTCTAACTTAAACAATGTCTCTCATATCTAAAACCTCCTTTTATTGCCCAACTGTGTTTCATCATCTTCCATCTCTTCCTCATTCTATTCATCTTCTACAGTATTGCTAGTGTTCTCTCTCTCTCAAAATCTATCTGGTCATGCCACTCCTATGCTTAATTATATTCTGCCAATTCCTCATTGTTTACATTCTAAAATTCAAACTCTGTATGTCATTCAGTACTGGTTTCTGTCTGGACTCATCCTACATAGTGGGTCTTATTCTGGCCACACCACAGTGTTCAGCAAACACTCACGTATTTATCAAACCAAGAAACAGACTCTTAATTATAGAGAATAGACTGATGGTTACCAAAGGGGAGGTGGTTAGGGGATGGGTGAAATAGGTGATGAGGACTAAGGAGTACACTTGTGTGAGCACCAGCTGTTGTATGGAAGGGTTGAATCATATATTGTACACCTGAAACTAATATTACACTGTATGTTAACTAACTGAAATTTAATAAAAACTTTTAAAAAATTATTATTTCATCTAAAAAAATCCCTTTACCAGAAATGCTGTTTCCCAGTGGCTCATTCTTCATGCCCCAGATCAAAGTCATCTCTGTGGAAGCCTTCCTCATTTGTGCTTCTATAGTATATATTTATAGCATAAAAATTTTCATGATATATTTTGAATTTATAAAACATTTCCTATAAATTCTGTGCTACCTGAAGTCTAATAGCCCCTGACTCTAGAGAGTGAATAGAAAATATCAATATAAATAATTTTTAGTTAAATAAATAAAAATTGTTATAGATATACTTGATAAAAGAAGAGAAAGGGTTTTTTTTTTTTTTGTATTCTCTGTCCAAATGAAATAACCCCCAAATTAATAGAAAGGTATATTACAACAAAAAGACATAAAAGTGCAATTTTAACCATTTTTAAATACTTAACACTTGTTAAAATTAATATTAGATAAAAATACAAACTGAAATTACAAGTAATTAAAAAATAACGGAAATTATCTATTTGAGAGAGAGAATGAGACAGAGAGAGAGAGAGCACGAGATGGGGGAGGGTCAGAGGGAGAAGCAGACTCCCTGCCGAGCAGGGAGCCCGATGCGGGACTCGATCCAGGGACTCCAGGATCATGACCTGAGCCGAAGGCAGTCGCTTAACCAACGGAGCCACCCAGGCGCCCCAATAACGGAAATTATCAAACTCAAAATATATAGAGATTTTATTGTAATTAACAATTATATTTCTTAATGCAACTCTCTATTGTTTGTCTTCTGAAATTCTGAAGCAGAAGTTCTTGACTGAGTCTCAGCCATCTCTCTTTGAACAACATCCAGGTTGCTCAAGGAACATACACTGAAAAAATAAAATCCCTGACAATCAGCTAATCTTTACATAGAGGAAAATTGGTTGTTTTAGCATCGTTATTTTTTTTACATGATGAAAAATAAATTATACTTTCAGATTAATACACTCATAAAATACACACAAGATAAAAATCAAAGAAAAAATATGAAAGAAAGAAGTAAAGATAAAAGATTAAGAAAACAGAAAATAAAATGCATAAAAATTAATAAAGTTCCAATGCTTCCAAAGGATTAATAAAACAAACATGGCTGACAAATTTGTTTAAGGAAAAATTAGAAAATGAATATATGTGGCATTCAGAGTGCGAACAATGAATGAGGTTAAGTGATCATAAAAAGAATACCTGATATAATTTCATAATGATTAATTTGAAAATCTAAATTTTAACTAAATTTTAAAATACATATTATTATAATTTACTCAAAAAGCTAAGCTGACAATCATAGAAAGAAAGGCAAAAAGGAATGAGAGAAGTGAGGGGAGGGTAGGAGAGTAAGAAGAAAGAAAAAGAGAAGGAAGAGAAAACACACAACATACAAAGCACACAGAACATACTTTGTCTTGGAAGAACATAAAAGCATTATTATTATTTTACTTCAAATTACCTTCCTATGGAAAAAGCATAAATTTATCTTTGGATATTGTTTTTGAAAAAGAAGAAAATGGTAAGTTTGAATAAAATCAGTTTATCACACTTACTCTGACCACTTACAAGATTTCAGAATCCCCCAAAGCCTCAGGAATAAGCAGTAAAACACAAAGGACTAGTATCCTGGTAAAGATTTCTGACTAGAAAACAATAAGACACTTTTGAGCACTGGAATTCAGGGGTGAAAATTGGAAAAAAGAAAAGTAGTTTCCTGTGGGAAAAGGCTATCCCTCTACCATACTCTAAAAATGTCTTATTCTTTGTTGGGTGAAATTTTCTACAGTAAGACAAAGGATCTCAAGAGACAGAACTGAAGCTCAGCATAAAGCCTGATCATGTCTGCTATCACCTCAGGGCTCGGGTGTTTCAAGCCTACATGCAGAAGGAAATTGATCCAAGGGACAATAAGTAAGTCGACTTACCAGCAACACTGGATCACTATCATGAGATGCTTCAAGATGATCATGCTCCTGGTCCAGTATTGCCCTAGAACAGGTCCTCCTATGTCATGATTCCTCTTCTCACTGTGTACAATCACCCTTCTTCTCTAACAGTACTTCATGATCTCAGGATAGGCCTTAAAATCCATTCCACTGGTTTCAAATAGGCTCTATTCTCAACCTTTTGTTGGAGTCTAGTCTCATTACTGCCTATTGTCATACTTGTCAGAATCAGATTACTAACATGTTTCAACTTTAAACTTACACAGTGTTCTATGTCAATTATACCTCAATAAGGGTGGGGAAAGAATCAAATAAATATTTGTCATCATGTTAATGCATTAAAAGAAGAAATATGAGTGTATAATAGATGTTAAAAAGGCATTTTGTAAAATACAGCAAACATTCCTGATAAATTTGGCAAGGAAGTTGAAATAAATGGAAAATTTCCAAATGTTATGAGACACATTTATCTGAAATCATTATCAAATATCATTTTGTTATTCAAGTATAAAGACATTTCCAGTAAATCAAGAATAAGACAGTCATACCTGCTTCAACAATATTAGAGACTCTAGCAGGTCTAGATAAATAAATAAAAACAGAACTATGCATATATGATCATTTAATATATGATAAAGGTGACTCAATAATCAGCCTGGAAGAGATGTTTTTTTCAATAAAGAGTGTTTAACAATCAATTATTTGTGTGTGTGTGTATAGCTAGACCATCTCCCTAGGCACATACATAAGCAAGAATTTCAAATAGATATAATACATAAATATCTAAAATAAAGAAGATATTAATTAGAAGAAAACACATGACTTTAAAAGATTCTTATGAGGACAACAAAACTGAGCTAGACCCAAAATCAAGGAGAAATTTAAAAACTAGCCACGTTTGGGGCGCCTGTGTAGCTCAGTCGTTAAGCATCTGCCAGAAGGGTTCTTCTCTCTTTTCCTTACCTGGGCACACACCACCCCAGACATTCTCCTCAGGCAGCTGTTCAGAGTTCTTCACAGTGTCCAGAAACCTCCAGAAAAGTTTAAAATTAATGGTAAGACACATAAAAGTCATTGTAGAATAACCTTTTAGTACCTATGCAATATCCCTGGTCCCTTTATTTGGTCCCTTTGTACCATAACAATATTCCTTTATGGTCTGTTTTGGCAATGTAAGTGTTGAAAGGTTCAGAATTTTCATAAATGATTTTGTTCTCCTCTTTCTTTAAACATCATTAAAATACTTTTTTCCCCTTGAGGACTTGAAGCATTTGGGTGGGAAACCGACAATTTAATTTTCATGTAGTGAATGATAACAATTTTAAGTGCTCAGTTTGATGAGTTTTCATAAATGTAAATACCCATATAGCCACTATGCTAAACAAGATACAGAGCATCTTCAAACCCCCAGAAAGTTCCCTTATGCCCCTTTCCAGCTGATCGCCTCCTCTCCCTACCTCTTTCATTCTGAGATAACCGCTGTTCTGATTTCTATCACAATGTATTAGTTTGCTACTCCTAGAAACTCAGGTAAATGAAACCATCCACAATGTAAGGCTTCTTTCATTCAGCATAATATTTTTGTTTTTGTTTCTAAAGATTCATCCATGTTGTTTATGTATCACTAGTTTATTCTACTTTTTTGGTAATTTTTTTTTAATTAAAGTTCAGCTGACATGCAATATGATATTAGTTTCAAGTGTACAACATAGTAATTCAACAACTCTGTATATTACACTGCGCTCATCACAAGTGCAGCTACCATCTGTCACTATAAATGCTATCATAAAATCATTGACAGTGTTCCCTGTGCTGTACCTTTAGCAACTTTGTTTCTGAGTAGTGTGTCCTATTATGAATTTAGTACAATTTATTTTTGCACTTACTTGTTGATAGACAAGTTTGTGCTGTTTCGGGTTTAGGCTTATCATAAAGATTTTATGAACATTTTTGGGTGAAACTCTTTGTAAAAATATGCTTTCATTTCTCTTCAGCAAATATTTAGGAGTAGGAATGCTGAATCATAGGGTAGGTTTATGTTTAACTTAATGGGACTCTAAGATAAATTACATTTTATGCTCTATGTTGGACAGAATAATGGCCCATCAAAGATGTCTACATCTTAATTCCCAGAACCTGTAAATATGTTACCTTACATGACAAAAGGGATTTTGCAGATGTAATTAGTTCAAAGATCTTGAGGTGGGGCAATATCCTGAATTATGCTGATGGGCCCAATGTAATTACAAGTAATGCCTTACAAGAGAAAGGCAAGAGAGTCAAAATCAGGTAGGGGAGATACGATGAAGAGGTTGGAGGAATGCACTTTGAAGAGGGAGGGAGAAAAGGGCCTTGAGCCAAAGAATGCAGACTGCCTTTAGAAAGTAGGAAAGGCAAAAAAACAGATTCTCTTCTGAAGCCTCCAGAAGGAACACACACTTTGATTTTAGCCCTCTGACTCCATAACTCCAAGAGTATAATTGTGTGTTGTTTTAAACCAAGTGGTATTTTCTTAGAGCTGCAAGAGGAAACCAGTACACCCTACTGTCAGTAATATATGATAGCTGAATTACATCTCACCAGAATTTGAAACTGTCATTCCATGTAACTTCAGCCATTCTAGTAAGCATAGAGTTGTATCTCACTGAAATCTTAATTTGCAATTTGAATTTTCCTAATGACTGTTAAATTTGAATATCTTCTCAGTGTTTTATGAAATTTCACAATTTTTCTTCCATAAAGTGTCTGATAAATTTTTAACCATTATTTTTATTGTTTGCCTTTTTATTATTGAATTGAAAGAGTCCCTTGTGTCATCCAGATACTAGTTTTTTATGATAAATGTATTACAAATATTTTCTCTAAATATGGCATATATTTTTATTTTCTTAATGATGTGTTTTGATGAGAACATTTTAATATTGATTAAGTTCAATTAATCTTTAGTTGTCACAGCTAGTGCTGTTATTATTCTAAGGAAATCTTTGCTACCTCTGAATAAAAATATATTCCCTGTGACTTTTTGTTTTAAAGATTTATAGTATCAGTTATATGTTTAAGTGTGTGAGCCATCAAATCAAATTTTGTGTATGGTTTGATGTAGGTGTTGAAGTTTATTATTTTTCCTAAAGCTAATCAGTTGTTCCAGAACCCTTTGTTGAAAAGACTTCTCTTTCCTCATTGAGTTACCTTGGCACTTCCATTAAAAATCAACTCACTATATAAGTCTGGTTCTATTACTGGACTCTCATTTGGGTTCAATTAATCTATTTTTGTCTATCCTTAAATTTTTAAATATGACAGTGAATGTTATAAACTTATTTTTAGCAGCATTTTTTGATCAGCATAAAATTTTAATTATGTAGAAGTCCAATTTGTCAAGGTTTTTTCTTTTATGGGTACTGCTTTACTTTTTTATCTTGTCTAAGTAAACCTTTTCTATTCAAAGGTTGTAAAGATTCTCCTATTTTTCATAGAATTCCCTAGAGTTTTCTACGTAACATTTCATCATTTACAAATAAGAGTGTTTTATTTCATCCTCTCTAAACTTTTTAAAATATTTTAATTTTTTTCTTATTTTATTTCACTGGATAATGTCTCTAGTACATGGTTTGAAAGAAATGGTGAGAGGAGATATCCTTGCTTTGTTCCTGATTTTAGAAACCTTCAGTATTGCATCATTAAGTAACATTTTAATTAATGTGTATGTTATTTTAAGATACCTTTTAACATGTTGAATCAATTCTTTTCCATTCCTAACCAGCTGTGGGAGTGTTTTAAAGATGCATAAGTGTTGATTCTTTGTCAAATTCATTTTCCCTGTTTATCAAGATTACCATAAGTATGTTCTTTGTTCTACTAACATGATAAATTATATAATGTGATTTTGAAAGTTAAATCAACTTTACATTCTTGTGATAAACTTGGTCCCCATATGTTAATTTTTTATACATTCTGGATTTAATTATCTAATATTTGTTGAGAATTTTTTTGTATTTTTATTTTGGTTATTTTTATATTTTATTATTTTTTATTTTTATTTTTTTTAAAGATTTTATTTATTTATTTGAGACAGAGAGAATGAGAGAGAGAGAGCACATGAGAGGGGGGAGGGTCAGAGGGAGAAGCAGGCTCCCTGATGAGCAGGGAGCCCGATGCGGAACTCGATCCAGGGACTCCAGGATCATGACCTGAGCCGAAGGCAGTTGCTTAACCAACTGAGCCACCCAGGCGCCCTATATTTTATTATTTTTTATATTCACAAGTAATACTGGTCTGTAATTTTCTTTCTCGTGATATTTTTGCCAGGTTTTGTTATGTGATATGGCCTCACAAAACATGTTCAGAATAGTTGTCTCCTATGTTTTGGCAACAGTTTGTGTAAGTTGTGTATTTTTTTTTCACCAATAAAAATATCTGGGCTGGAGCTGGAATTTTATTTTTGAAAAGTTTAATTGTGAATTCAATTTTTAAAATAGTTATGAAATGATTCACATTTTTAATTTTGTGTGTGTATGTTATTTTGGCAAACTGTGCTGTTAAAGGATATTATCTGGTCCATCTAAGTTGTTGAATTTATTGGCATAAAGTATTTTATAATTTTTTTAGGTCCTCTTTAATGTTTGTATAATCTTTAATGCTCTTTAATATATCTGTTTCACTTTTGAAACTGTGAATCTTGTATATTGTGTATGGTTGTACTTTCTTTCATCAGTATTGCTAGATGGAATATTTTATAAATATCAATTAGATTAAGTTAATTTACAGTGCTATTTAAGTTGCTGATTTTCTGCTGTTTTGATTTACTAATTATTAACAGAATGAGCTTGAAGTCTCCAGAGTGTTTGTAATTTTGTCCTTGTGTTATTCCTGCCAGACCCCAAAATGTTTACTGTTTCCTTTTCCCTGTCAAGGCCATGTGGAGATCTTTCTAGATCCTCACTATGAGAACTTGGTGGAGCTTCTGGAGAAAATGCTTATAAAAGTATATGTCCTCCCTAAGACTGCAACTCCCAGGAATTTCTCACTCTTATACTAATCCACAATCAGCCTCCAACAATTTGTCAAAAAACTATATATATGTTTCTCCTATTTTAGGTTACAGCAGCTTCTTTTCCAGGTAAGTAGATTTCCATTGCTACATTCCTCTGAATGACTTGTTTCTTTAGATGTAATGGTAATATTTTCTCTGAGACTTCAGTGTTCTGATGAGTCCATGAAAAAACTTGGGTTTTTACTTTTATTTTTTTTAAGATTTTATTTATTTATTTGAGAGAGCAAGAGAGAATGAGTGGGAAGGGGGGGCAGAGGAAGAGGGAGAAGCAGACTCCCCACCGAGCAGGGAGTCCGACAAAGAGGTCAATCCCAGTACCCCTGGATCATGATCTGAGCTGAAGGCAGACACTTAACCAACTGAGCCACCCAGGCACCTCCTTGAGTTTTTAATTTATACAATTTTTTCTTGTTGTAAGGTCAGTAGTGACATGTTCCAAATATTTAGTTGTCAAAGATGCAACTAGAAATTATTAGTTACCTTTGAAATCTATTTTTAAATGGAAAAACATTTGATATTTTACATGAATTTATCCCATCTGATGCTCTTTGTTTCCTTGTATAAATTCAAATTTTCACTTGGCATAGTTTTCTTTAGATTTAAAAAAAAAAATTGATGTAGTGTAGGTCAGCTTGGGATGAATTCTCTTAGCCTTTTTTTTTTTTTTTTTTTTACTTTATGTGGTATTCTTTATGATTGTTATGTTTGGAGGTCATTGAGAGTTTTTGAATTAGTAGATTTATACTTTTCATCAAATTTGGAAGTTTTATTGTTTTTTAAATCCTCTCTCCTCTCTTTCTTGGAGTTTGATTATACATTTGTTGGACCTCTTCATATTACTACCTGGGTCATGAAGGTTCTGTTACATTTTGTCTTTTTTTCTGTATGTATTTTAGTTTTTATACTTTCTATTAATAGGTCTTTAAGTTTACTGATATTTTCTTTGAAAGTTTATTAACTCCTATTTTTTACTTTACATGTTGTATTTTTATATTATATTTTATGCTCTTTTTTAAGCTTCCATCTCTCTCCTTATTCTCTAGTCCTTGAATATATTTTTAGTAGTTGTTTGAAAAAACTTCTTCTGTTAGTTTTATATCTCTGCCATGTCTACATTTGTTTCCATTGACTGACCTGTTCTCTGGTTATGGGTTACATTTTCCTTATTATTACTAGAGATTTTTTTACTTGACATTGTGTATTATGAATATTACATGGTCGAGTGATGAATTTTGTTATCTTTTAAAAAAATATTAGACTTTGTTCTGACAGGCAATTAAACTATATAACAAGCAGCTTGATCTTTTCAAGTTTCTTTTTAATTTAGTCATGGTGAGCATAGGAAAGCTTTTAATCCAGGGCTATTTTAACACTACCAACACATGATTTTCTAAGATCTTTACTGAGCACCTTTTATAATAAACAAGGAATGCCCATTCTGATGGTTGGAACTCAGTTTCCCCAAGTCCTGTGGAAATTTAGTTTATTGCTTCCTTGTCATTCTTTTCTTGCTGTCATAGAGTTTCATTCTGAACATGCATGGTATAAAATTTAGCAATCAACTCAGAGGGAACCTTGACCAGTTTTCCTGACCTTTTTGTCTATTTAGCAACCTCATTTTTATTACTCTGAAATTTTAACCACTTTATCCTCCCTGAACTCTGATCTCTTACTCCTAAACTTAGTGAAATCTCCATACGTTACTTGTGTTACCCTGCACTGTGTTCTGAAATGTATTTTCAGGCAGAATGTTAGGGTAATTATAGATCTTGTTTAATTTTTCTCTTCCTTTCAGTCATCAAAGTTCTGCAATGACTACTTTTCAATCTCTGAAAGCAGTTTTCTAAATATGGTGTCTAGTTTTTTTAGACATTTAGAGCAATAGGCAAGACTACTCTGATTACTTCAGGATGGTCAGTAGCAAAATTAACATAACTGTGTTGAAATTCTTGTCTGCTAATTCCAAACTCTGGGTCACTTATCTGCTTCTATTGACTATTTTCTTCTACATCATGTGTTGTTCTGTTTTCCTGTGTATTTCATGTCTGGTAATTACGTATTTTATATCAAATACTTTAAGTGATGTGCTGAGGAGACAGCTTTGAGTTTCCCTCTAAATTGCTTTGAGTTTCATTTTAGCAGACTATTACTAGTGAGTTATCTGGAATTTATTGAGACTTGAATTTAAGTTATACCTTATATAAGTCAATCAATTTGTTTGTTTGATTTTTTGTTTCTATTAGTCCTAGAGAGAATCCCTTAGTGCTGGAATATGGGTTTTAATTATAAGACATGGCCCTTCTGGGAATTCAGTGGGAAGTCTGACGTGGTTACCAAAGCCCTCTAGTTTGGCATGGATTGAACATAAAAATCTGACTCCCCAGCAGACAGTAACAATTCAAATCTCTGGTCATATCTTTCTTCCATTCCATTAGAGCTGCTGTTTTTCCCAGATGGTATGGGATCTCATCCTATGTGCAAACAATTCAGATGTCAGCCACAAATTGATGTGTGAGTTTATGTGAGAGTTTATGTTCACACTTTATAGATTCTTCTTTTCCTTGGATTTTTTTTTCCCTTAAATTCTAGCTACGAAGACTGCCATAAATTTCAATATCTGACTACCCAGTCTAAGAGGACAGCAGCTTTCTGCTTGATCTTCATCCCCTGCATGACTCGTGGACTGGGTGTTTCCCCAAGATGATCTCAACTAACATGATTTCCTCATTCAAGGGTCTCACTGTCTCAAGTTTGGCTATTTTTGCCTATTTAGGTTGCCCTTCAGGGCCTTATAAGTCTTGTTTTACATATATTGTTCTGAGTTTATAATTGTTTTTAGACGAAAGGTAAGTGTGGAAAAAGCTACACAAACTATTACTGGAAAGGTAAGGCGATTGATTGATTGATTGATTTTAGGTTAGTTGGACTCTATCAGATAATCAAATATATGGATATACTTTATACTCCATTTGCTTATTCTCTTTTCAAATATGTAAGACTCCTGACAACTGGTACAATGGGAAACCTTTCACATTGTATTCAGCATGCAAGTTCTTTAGGCAAATACCTATTCAGGCACTGGCTTTGAGAGTTCTTCAGGAAATAATGAATATTAGTGATTCAATACCATTTCTCAAGATGAATGTGTGATAAATTAGTTCACAAGTAAAAATAAAGATGTCTGTGAGCAGACCAATGCCATCGATGAGTTCACTATCTTTATTCAGTTCTTGAGCCCTATCAATACTCCCCAGGCATTTTTGAACATATTTATGCTTTCTTGCTCCCTCCCTTTCCTTCATCTAGCTCACACTTATTATGCGTCTATTATGTGCCAGTTACTGTTCCAGGTGCAATGGATTAACTGGTAAGAGTGAGCAAATCCAGAATATTCATGAGAATATACACTATAGTGAGAGAGACAAAGAAATTAAACCAATAAAGATGTTATATCAAGTGTGCACTATGAAAAAAAGGTGAAGCAGAGTAAGGAGCTAGAAAGTGACAGGGTGCTATTTTAATTGGTCAAAGAAGAGACAATATTTAAACAGAAGTCTGGCTGGGAAAAATGCGAATAATTGGGGAAGAGTATTTCAGACACAAGAACAATGTGTGCAAAGACCTTAAGGATGGCTTGTGATTGGCATGTTCAAAAAATAATTACAAGGCAAATGAGATTGAGGCAGACTAAATAAAGGGCACAGTGGTAGAGACCAGGGAGGTGGACAAGGCTAGGTTGTGTTGGGCATGGTAAGATATTTAGATATTTTTTAAGGTTTTATTTATTTATTTATTTGAGAGAGGGAAAAAGAGAGAGAACGAGTGCAGAAGGGCAGAGGGAGAGGGAGACAGAATCTGAAGCAGACTCCACACTGAGCGCTGAGCCCAATGCGGGGCTTGATCTTACAACTGCAAGATCATGACCTGAGATGAAACCAAAAGTCGGACGCTTAACCGACTGAGCCACGCAGGCGCCCTGATATTTAGATTTGAATAAGTGATAAGAAGTCATTGGAACCCTGAAAACGTGACAGTGATATGATCTTGTTTACATTCTTAACAAATTATTCTGACTGCTGAATGAAGAATGAACTATACATGAAGAGCATGAAAAGGTTATTTTCCTTAGAAAGTTATTAGTTCTATAGCAAACTGGGTCAAAGTGGGAGCAGTGAAAGACATAAGTTATGGTGTCCCCCACACAAGGGGGAAAAAAAACCCTTTATCATGTTTCAAGGGGCTGCATTCTTTATTTTTATATGACATCAAATGAGAGTCAAGTCAGTGCATGCCCTGTTTTAAAAACGCCAGGGTTCTGAAATCACAATAACAATGTGCATCTACTAGAATATAAAGTTGCTTTACCATTTACAGAACTTTGAGTAAGTATCTAGTTAAAATAGCAACAGAAAAATACATTTGTGTTATTAAAGATACAACATGCCTTTTAAAGCTAATAACATAATGAGACACATATGAAGATTGTTCTAACACAGCACCTTTGGTTTAGTAAGACAAGGAAAAGTTCTTCCTTGTGTTGTAAAAATTACAAGATTTCCACAAGGATGCTTTGTTTTTTCAACCACTCTTTCTTGAGAATCTCTTTGAAACTTGACCCCGAGAAGTCTGATTCTTGGGTTTCAGCTTACCATTTAGTTTGGTACCTACATCGGGTAGAAACTACTATGTTTGGAGACATGTCTGACGTCTTAGGTTGCAATAAATGATTTTTGTAAGTGAAGGAGACAAAGGAGAAGAGGCATCAAGCTGGTTCAGAAACCACTTACAGAATCTCCACTGGTTCTAAGCACACGAAGAGTGTCATAGGGAAATACAAATATTCACTCTAAGAAAAATACAGTCTTAATTTTTAACCTTAAAAAAAATAAACATCAGGGATTCTCCTATGTCAAAAATCCAACTGGGCACTTAGTACCATATAGAAAATACCTGTTGGGGACCGATCTTTTCCCCTTAGTTTTGTTCTTCTGATTTCCATCCAATATGTGGTAAACTATGCTATTTGGAATCATCATCTAATTATTGGTTTATGCAGTAGATTAGATGATTATCTGTGAACTTTATTTCAAAGAGCTTAAACTGCAGCACGGTGAAACCCTTAGCTATTGTTAATGGTAATGACTGCTATGGGGAAAAGAAGCTGCTGAGAGGAAATTTTACAGTGTTTCTCCTGCAGCTTCCCGCTGAGAGCAGAGGAAGCATTAGCTGGTCCCCAAGGAGAACCTCAGATAAGACTGTGGGGGTAAGGGTAGGCTGTGCAAAATGTTCTATCTTATCTTTTCTCTCAGACACCTCATGAAACTTCTCATCAAACTGTCTCTTGGAGCATTTCCTCACACAAAAAGGAAATGGCAGTTGCTTTAGTTGTGGGCATAGAATTTCATAACAGAGACATGATTTGATTATTTGTCATGGGTTTTTATTCTCTAGCCTGATGGAAAAAATGTGCAAGTTTTACATTTTCATAAAACAAATAGAACCAGGAGTTTGGCAAATTAGGTAGCAGATTTTGTGTAATTTTTTCAGTTCTATTAGATATTTCTCAGTTACGGTTTTTTCTTCCTTTAGAGTCCATGAAGGAGAAAAGAGACACGTTAAAAGAATATACTGAGAGCCTTATTAAGGCAGTAAAATAATGGGAAATTGCCACAAAAAATGCTGGAGAAAATGCACTACAGATGGTCCCCAACTTACGATGGTTTGACTTACAATTTTTTGACTTTACAATGATGTAAAAGCAATGTGCATTCAGTAAAAAACCATATTTCATATTTTGAATTTTGATCTTTCCCCAGCTAGTGATATGCATCCGATCCTCTCTCGCGATCCTGGGCAGCAACAGCCAAGCCCCAGCTCCTAGTCAGCCACCTGATCCTGTGGGTAGACAGAGGATGCTCTTATCATATACTGGCTTTTTTCTCTTTTTCTCTACACGATCCTATGTCATACAACCATTCTGTTTTTCAGTTTCAGCACAGTATTCGATAAATTGCATGAGATATTTAACACTTTATTATAAAAAGGGTTTGTGTGATTTTGCCCAAATGTAGGCTAATATAAATGTTCTGAGCATGTTTAAGGTAGGTTAAGCTAAGCTATCATTCAGTCGGTTAGGTGTAGAAAATCCATTTTTGACTTGTGATATTTTCAGTTTGTGGTGAGTTTATCAGGATGTAACACCATCGTAAGCCAGGGAAGATCTGCATATATACACAAAAAGTCTAATGAGAGAATAGAAGGGTGAAAGAAATTAAAAATAGATATGATTTTGTTGTTATCTGCTTTTTTATATATATGCTATTTGTTTTTGCATTTAGATAGATATCTGTTCCCCAACTCATTCACAGTTCTACAAAATAAGGGAAGAAAGCTGTTCTCTGCTGCATGCTAAAATGGCCGTGGTTTTTGGAAGGAGGTAAAGAGAAATACATCTCTTCCTCCCTCTTTTTCAGATAATGTTTAATTATTGGGAAAATCAAACAAGTAGATAAGTACCAGTTTTAAGTTTCTGCCTGCCTTACTAGCTCAAAATGTGTCCCATAGATGAATAGCATTAACATCACCTGGGAGCTTATTAGAAACACAGAATCTCTGGGTCCACCCCAGAACCAATGATTCAAAAGCTCTGGAGTTGACCCAGAAATCTGTTTTATCGAAGTCTCCATGGGATTTTTACACACTCTAAATTTTGTAAAGCTCTTTTTAAGTGTGTGTAAGATCCCAAGATTCTGCATTTATAACAAGTTCCCACGTTATGCCAACGATGCTGGTCCATATACCATATTTGAGCAGTAAGGTTCTAATGGATGCATATATAATTCTGGGATTTTTTTCCTTTTCCCCCACCCCCCGTTTATTAGCTTTCTACTCCACAGAACTCTGTCCTTGCTCCATATATGTGCATCTAGTTTATTAAACAATTGGGATCCACCAGCTACAAATATAAAACAGTTTTACTTTTTCATTAACTGCTGCCTTCAGACAAGCTCTTCTGAATCTCTCTTTCCTGGATCCATAATGGCATTCTGGATAGATATTGTAGCTTTCTGACTACTTTTATTTATTAAAATGACCATGTCAAAACTACTTAAAATTTCATTGTCATCTCTCACCCTCCTAGCTCATACTTGACCTGTAGCTTGGGTCCAATAGGTAGGAGAATTAATTTGATTGTCCTTCTTGTCTTCTAGTTCTCTGGAATTGGACACTGGGATGAGAAATAAGTCAAATGGCCTTCTGTAATGGGTTTCCTTTCAGTAATATGAAAGAATCCCAGGTCTCATGTGTCTTTGTAATGGACATTTTCAGAGAGGGGAGTCATTGGACTGCCTGCCTTCTCTTCTTTGCTCTTCAAAGGCACTAGATGTCTTAGGTGCTGTGGAGTTGCTGATGTCTTGGTCCCTTATTGCTCAACTGGTGTGGCCTGTTCCAATAAGCTTCCTCAGTACTTTCTGGAGGGAGACAGAAATAAGACTCTGTGTGTGAACCCAATTCCAGGAGTTACACATATCAGGTACACAATAATTTTCTCAGTGTGCACTGTTTTGGCGTTAGAACCTTGGAGAATCTGGGGCTTTCCACAGCTTGGCCAATATCCCAGCTACAGAGTGAAACACCTGGTCTCTCCATCTCTGACTGAAATTCTGGTGACCTCTCTGAGGTTGAGGGTATACAAAGTCAATGATTTCTTTTTGATTCTTTTCCTTATGCCCACTTAGATTATATATACTGGTGTGGGAGCAAGAGGATGGGCTGAAGGTTGAAGATAATCAAACTCATTCGACAGCTTCTTAACAAGCATGGAGGGATTCGAGCATGTCCTTGTAAGCTCTCTACAGAGAATATGGTTACTTCTTTGACCTTATAATTTGATACATAGATGTAAATTGCCAGACAACTGGGACTATCCTCTTTCCCAATCTACTATCAACATACCTTACTCATACTGTCACTTAACTCTGCGGATAGCCCCCACCTTCATTTAAGTTTTATTAGTTAAGGAGAAAACTCTAATGGAAGGAGCCACACTCATGAACCTTACCTTGAGGCATCAGAAATTCAGAGGACTATAAAGGAGACAGTGGCAGAAAGAGTTCTGGGGGCAGAAGACAAAATCCATTACCATCTTCCTTCTTTGGGAAATTCTTTTAGAAGCAGAATGAATCACTGTGTATAATCTTGGTTATACACTGTAGGAAGCTTCTTCCTTTTGGGCATTTATGGATAGCATTTGAGAGTAGGAAAGTATATTAGACATCAAGTCCAATCCCCTTATTTAAAATAGAAATTGAATGTATTCATATATTAATTTAATGGGTATTTATTCGGTAGCTTCTATTGACAAGAGACTGAATTTTAAGAGACTTTACTCAGAAATCTTAGTGGTCGATGAAGGAGTTTACCACATTGACTCTGCCTACTTCATGGTTTCAACTGTACAGAATGTTCCCAAATGACACTCCATGAAATAGAACCCCTTGTTTGCTTGACTTATTTCGCTTACAATGAATCATGGAACACTACATCAAAAACTAATGATGTAATGTACGATGATTAACATAACATAATAAAATAAAATAAAATAAAACAAAATAAAATAAAAATAAATTTAAAAATAACCTCTTGTTTGCAAAGCAGATATAAGCAGGAAAATTAAACAACACATCTTAAATATTATTTAGTGAATGGCTCATGGAAATTAGTCTTCTTAAAAAAGCCATTTCATTTAGAGAAAATAATGGGCTTAAATTGGAGTTGATATTCATACTTCAAAATGCACCAGATGATTTTCAAATGTGCCATTTATCACATCTTAGTAAGTCACATTGAGGTGCCATTGCCCACTTTATAGCATTTCTGGTACAACTGGGGAATTCTGCAGCCATTATGCATAGCAACACACATTACTCTTGACAGGTAGCTGCACCTTCCAGGAACCAGGGCCTTCACTGCCCCTAAAAGTGGCCACAAGGGTGCTCACTGTGATGTAAACACCTGCCCACCATGCTGGTAATGAGAGCTTATCACACCTGGCATCCTTTTAACAGCTGTAGGGTGACCTGTCAACCATGGGCCAAATCCAGACTGATTACCGTGAGGTGAAAAGTCTCAAATCCAATCAGCCATCCCATGAGCTATTCAGCCACCTGTACATGGTTAACATCTGTTGTTTGAAGTTTGTGGTTGTTTTCCTTTCAAGCAACGCATTTTTTTTTTCATTGACCAGTATGAAAAATGGAAAGTGATGATCAATGCAGAGAAACATTATTACAACATCTCTAACAGAGTGAAATTCTCACTGTAAATATTGCTGCTTCTAAAGTGCACATTTGGCTAGAATATCAACTGTTCAATAATAAAGATTTTGGTAAGCATTACATGGGGAATATTGAAGGGTAATTGAGCGTAACATGGAGCGACCGAAGAAATATTACAAAGAAGTTATAACCATGGTCTGTATCTTAGTCAGTTTAGTCAAAGGAAGAGTTATAATGCCGGAGAAAGTAAAAACTGAAGATTAAATTTGTGCTAATTGAGGATACCATGGCTTCAAAATATAGTATAATTTTGTGAGCTGGCGTGGTTGATGAAGGCATTTTAAGGAGAGAGGTGATTTAAATTGGACTTTAAAGGGTAGAGCAGACTCGTTGTGTGAGGCAAGAAGAGACCAGAGTGGAGCAGCAGATGGGCAAGGTGAGGGAAGCTGTAGCATCACGAATTGCTCGGTCAGACGTATGCATGACGAGATGGGCCTGAAGAAAATGGCTCCTGCCAGAGAGCAGTGGAAAGGCAGTCTGTGTAGGGGAGGGAGCAGGGGGAGACCTTCAAGATTAATACAAGTGAGGGGGGCGCCTGGGTGGCTCAGTTGGTTAAGTGACTGCCTTCGGCTCAGGTCATGATCCTGGAGTCCCAAGTTCGAGTCCCGCATCGGGCTCCCTGCCGAGCAGGACCCTCCCCCCTCTCATGTGCTCTCTCTCTCTCATTCTCTCTGTCTCAAATAAATAAATAAAAAAAATCTTAAAAAAAAAAAAGATTAATACAAGTGAAAGAAAAGTCATGAGTGTTCCTGACAAATGGGGTGTTTCAGGGAAGATGAGTACAGAGAGTGTGTAAGAATGAAATGGAATGGGCGGCACACTTCAGAGTTCCTTAATTGAGAGGGTGATACGCAATAGATGCAAAGCACTGCAATTTTTCTCATGTTGTGAGTGGCCATCTAAATGGATGTTTTCACACCTACCCACCAAAATACTCCTGGAAACAGAAAGATGAGGATACAGCTTACTCCAAAGAAGCATGGGGTTGCGGCTTGAAGCAAGCAGCATGTCAGAAGCATGAAACGCATTTAATGTCTCAGATTTTACTGTAAAAATATAGCGTATTTTTTTTTCCTGATCTATAATGTATCCTGGCTGACCTTTTAAAATCTGAAAGTCCAAAACAAGACAGCAAAAAGTAACGAAAAAACCTTATTTTATTTTTTTATTTTTTTATTTTTTTAGATTTTATTTATTTATTTATTTATTTATTTGAGAGAGAGAGAATGAGAGACAGAGAGCATGAGAGGGAGGAGGGTCAGAGGGAGAAGCAGACTCCCTGCCGAGCAGGGAGCCTGATGCGGGACTTGATCCCGAGACTCCAGGATCATGACCTGAGCCGAAGGCAGTCGCTTAACCAACTGAGCCACCCAGGCGCCCGAAAAAACCTTATTTTAAAATAAACTCTATATGATAGAGTGTAAATATGTTCGTTCAGGACTGTTCCACACGTGTCCAGCCACCTCTCTGTCTGAAGCAGGTCTGCCTGTCAAGGAAAGCAGTGGGGATCTACTACCATGGATTAATCTACATTGAACAGTGATGAGATTTGGGGAGACGGGTATCGGTCTCTAATAATCCAGATGTCCTTAAACACACATGTGAAAGTTTATGAAAAACTAAAAACCTCTTTTGTTATTATTGTTGTCAATATTGCCTTTTCTGATTCTCTTCTTAGCTACCCTTTGGTTGGTCTCATATTGTTGCCCACTTCCATTTGCAAATTAAAATATTATATCCTCTTTATATGGTCACTACTTTGTAATTTGATGTCTGTTTCCTTGCTTGGCTCCTTTGCAGTTCTTCCCTTTATTAGTGATAAAGCTAATGATATATATATATATATATATTTTTTTTTTTTTTTCCCCCACAAGGGAGTGAAAATTAAACTATGTGTTTTTTGGCCAAAATATATAAAGAGTCAGCAGTTTTATTTTCAGTTGATGTTAAATTGATCTATGTGTGTTTTAAGGATCCTTATACTTGTGGTTGTGTTTTTGATACAAGCTTGTATTCCTCTGACAGACAAGTCTACTTATTTCTGCAATACTATTTGAGCTCTGCATTTATACCTCCTTTATTTTGGATTCTAGGATGAGAGCATGAGCACATTTTAGAGGACATTGCCGGATTAACCTCCAAAAAGTTTACATCAATTACAGTCCATGAAACAGTGTAGGAGAGAACATTTTCCCAAGTGTCTCTGCACTGGATATCATTTTTTTTTTTTTAAGTTTTTGCAAACTTGAGTGGTTTGCAAAAATGCTTAATTTATGTTTGTTTACCAAATGGGGAGTTTCACGTGTTCCTTGGTCATTTAAAATTCTTGTCTTATGAGAATTCTGTCAGTAGCCTTCACTACCTTTTCTAAGCAAAGCTTGACATTTTCTTTTCAGTAAATCAAGGCCTTACATGACTAAGGATCAAGGAGATTGTCATATATGCTCCAAATATTTTGTTTCCATCTATAGTTTGTGACCTTTAGGTATAGATAATTTCTATCATATGGATTATTAAAAACGTGGCTACTTTTTATTTTTATTTATTTATTTTTAAAGATTTTCTTTATTTATTTGACAGAGACACAGTGACAGAGGGAACACAAGCCGGCGGAGTGGGAGAGGGAGAAGCAGGCTTCCCGCTGAGCAGGGAGCCCGATGCGGGGCTCGATCCCAGGACCCTGGGATCATGACCTGAGCCGAAGGCAGATGCCTAACGACTGAGCCACCCAGGCGCCCCTAGGATTTTTGTATTTCTGAAAACAAAAAGGAAAACAAAAATTTTCTATTTACCAATTGTCAGTTTGCTTAATCTTCCCTTTAGTTCAATGTTGCTTCTTACTTGCATTGTTAACTAATGTTTTTTTTTAATAACTCATAGAATATTTTTCACTTTTTTAAATTCTAAAAATATTATATTTTATTATAGAAAAATAAAAAATTGAGATAATCAAAATTTATACAACATACATTATTGAGTAGCTACTATGTGCCGAGGATTTTTCTACATGATGAGATACAACCCTTGCCCCAATATATAATGGGCTAATTCTAATGGGACTTATCTTTTGTTTCATTTATTATTTGCAATTTGTTTAGTCTCTTTTTTCCCTGGTTATACTAACTAGAGGCTTATCAATTTCATTTATCTTCTCAAAGGCCCAATTTTTGGTTTAATTGATTTTCTCTCTTGATTTTTGTTTTATTTCGTTGACTTCTGCTCCAATTTTTATATCTTTTCTTCTGCTTACTTTGGATTTAATTTGCTCTTCTTTTTTTCAGATTTCCTGAGGTGGAAATTTAGATTATTGATTTTAGGTCTTTTATAACTTCTAATATATATGTTTAATATAAATGCATTCACCATAAATTTCCCTCTAAGCACTGCTTTTGCTGCATCCCACAAATTTAGATACATTATATTTTTATTTTTATTTAATTCAAAATATTTTTAAATTTCTCATAAGACTTCTTCTATGGCATATGTGCTATTTCGAAGTATGTCACTTAATTTCAACATGTATGGGGATTTCTAGCTATCTTTCTGTTATTGATATACAGTTTAATTCCACTGTGGTTGGAGAACATACTTTTTATGATATTTATTCTTTTAACTTTATTAAGGTGATTTTTATGGCCCAGAATGTGGTCTGTCTTGATAAATGTTCCATATGAACTAATAAGAATATGTATTTTGGTGATATTTTATGAAGTATTCTATAAATGTCAATTATATCAGTTGATTGACGGCACTGTTCACCTCAACCATATCCTTATGATTTTCTGCCTGCTGGATCTGTCAAGTACTGATAGAGGGGTATTGAAATTTCTAACTATCATAGTGAATTGCTATGTCTTCTAGGAAAATTGACCCCTTTATCATTATGAATTGTCCCTTTTTATGGAACTTATCTTTTGTTGGGAGAAATAGATGATAGTCAAGGTAAGTAAATATCAAGATAATTTCAGGTAGAGTTAAAGACTGCCAGGGGCGCCTGGGTGGCTCAGTCGTTAAGCGTCTGCCTTCGGCTCAGGTCATGATCCCAGGGTCCTGGGATCGAGCCCCGCGTCGGGCTCCCTGCTCGGCGGGAAGCCTGCTTCTCCCTCTCCCACTCCCCCTGCTTGTGTTCCTGCTCTCACTATGTCTCTCTCTGTCAAATAAATAAATAAAATCTTTAAAAAAAAAAATATCCACTGTATGTAATAAATTCAATTTTTTCCTCTGGATCTAGAATGGTATTAGCTATGTACCATCCTTAGAAGACTTGAGAAGGTACTCATATCTCATATAACTCAGTTTCTGTAAACCTAACTCGATTACAGACACTTGGTTAAGAAAAAATGAAAGGTGCACCACTGAATATTTTTTACCACATGGCTTAAGATTCTCCTTCCTAAGATTTGTCTTAGAATTCCCTCATCATCCCACTACAACTTTGATGATTAGAGAAAAGTAGTTCCCTTAAGAAAATTTGGCTAATCTAGGAAAAAAAGGAAATGGATTCAGGCAGCAAAATCCACACATGATTCATATTTATATATGCACATGACAATTTTCATTCAGATATAGATAGAAATTCACTGATTGAATATTTCACACAAAAAACTCAAATCTTCATTACTGGATATTAATGTGTGTTCCAATATTTGGAAATCACATAAAACATGTCAATGAATATACATGTATCTGAGTCCACCAATTCAGCCATAATTATTTCCCTAAGGAATGACTGATAATAGATATTTGTATTTTAAATGCTGGTTTGTCCTCCAGAATTCAATCTTACTACCCAAGGAAGAAACTATTTGTTTCCCCACAATTTCATCATTTCACTATAGATATTTGATAGGTATCTGTTGTTTTATATAAAGTCAAGCAAATTTAATTTTCATTTCTATGGTTAGAACTAAAATTAAACATTTTATTCAAATATAATATGCCTTTTTTCTTAGAATGAATTTCCTGTTCATGTCTATTATCAATTTTTCAATTGAAATCATCATCTTTCTATTGCCTTTTAAAAAATAGACCTTGCTGTTTTAGAATTTTAGACTTGCAGAAAAATTAGAAGGATGGTACAGAGTTTCCGCCCACACTCATTTCCCCCTCTTATTAAAGTCTTACATTATTATAGGACATTTGTTACAAATATTGAAGAAATATAGATATATAATAATTATTATTCACTGAAATCCATAGTTATTAAATATCTTAATTTTTTACTTAATGCTCATTTTATGTTCCAGTAAGCCATTTAGTATACCACACTACATTTATTTGTCATGTCTCCTTGGACTTTGCTTGGCTGTGGCACATTCAGTCTATCCTTGTTTTTGATGACCCAGACGGTTTTGAGGAGTACTGGTCAGGTGTTTTGTGGGATACCCTCTAATGGAATTTGTTTTCTCACTATCAGACGCTAGTATCTTTGCCAGATTTCTCCACTCTTAAGTTATTCTGCCCTCCTTATTTTTATTTTTTAAATATTTAATATAAAAAATATATCTACATATACGCTATTTGCTTTTTATTTGGCCTGTAATTTGCAAACATTGCTCCATTTGCTGTTTTCATTTAAATTTTATTGTTAATATTTTTATTGAATGGAAATTTTAAATACTTGGAGAGCTCCTCCATTTGATGTTCTTTATGACAAAACTTCTAATGTGTAAAAATTTTACAGTCACTTGTGTTTTTTAGTAATTTTATACTGTTCTCTATTTAATCTATCCATTTAAATTATATTTCAAATGTATGCATTCTCTGCATATGATTAGTGCTCTCTTTCCTCCTGGATGACCTAGACTTTCTTTTCTATATGCTGATGTCATGAGTTTTCAAGATCAAATTCCAATTGGACATTTTATGGGGTTTCCTAAGTTACTCCCATTAGGTTTTACATACCCTGTCCCTGTGTTCTGGTTGGTACCTATAACGTCTGTAGTACTTATCAAATCAATATTGCTTTTAAAAGCTATTCATCATTATGTAAGTCATTCCCTCTAAACTCTGAGCCCTGGAAAGCAAAGGGCATGTCTTATTCATTTTGTACACTTCATGATGCATAAAATCATGTAGAAATTCCATAAATACTTATTGAATTAGATCATGTCCTTGTCCTTTACTCTTTATTGTCCCTCATTAAAAAAAATATATATATATTCCCTACTGTCAACAGAATATATTAAAATGTGTCAGCCAAACCTTCCTTAACTGGTCCAAAAACAACTTTCTAATTATTTTTCCGCTATTTCCCATTATGTCATAATCCACAATGGGCTATCTATGGGTCCCAAAACTCAGAATTTTTCTGGTCTCATCTCAGCTCTTACCTGGTAAGTGTGAATATTGTTATGAATCTCTCAGAAATCAATTTGACAAGTTTCATGAGTCTGGAAAGTTTCATTTCTTTTGTGCCCAGAATTTTTTTCTTTTAAAATCTAACAAGGAAAAATAACCCTAATTATTATAGGGGGAAAGGAAAATCTTTACACCAAATAAATAAATGATTTATATATACATTAAATTTTCATTGAAACTTTATAATAAAGTAATTTACAAAAACTGAGAAAAATGAGCATAAAACTTCAATGTTTATTGTTATGCAATTAAGTAGGCTTTAAATTTGATAAAACTTTATATTTTTAACATTCTAATTTTCTTCTCTAAAAAGAATATCAACTAAAGTCATTCTGCTTTTCCCTTTGTTTTGGAACTTTGAGCAGACTATGAGATCCTTTAAGTTGGCACTTAACAGCTATCTTATTTACCATTAATCTCTTTTCTATGCAGAACCTAAATTACAGAGGCACCTGGGTGGCTCAGTCAGTTAAGCATCTGCCTTCGGCTCAGGTCATGATTCCTGGGTCTTGGGATGGAGCTCTGCATTGGCCTTCCTGCTCAGCGGAGAGTCTGCTTCTTCCTTCCCCCTTGCTCATTCTCTCTCTCTCTCTCTGCCTCGCACTCTCTCTCTCTCAAATAAATAAATAAAATCTTAAAAAAAAAAGAACCTAAATTACACTGTTTTGAGCTCATTCCCTCTTTTGGTCCCCTGCTCTCCCATATGAAAGTGTTAAGTGCAAATCATTTTTTAAAAAAGCATAAAGCTATGAAAGATTTTTGCAGAAAACAATTGTCCTTCCTCTCCTCCCTACTGCATCCCACCCCCCTCAGATGCAATCACATTCAGTTCTTCTAGTATATTTTTTTCAGGTATCCACATTCACATTCTAAACAATAAATGTATTTAATATATTTATATTTTAATATATTTTACAATATATTTTGAGGACCTACTCAAATGTAACTTCTCCAAGGCCCCAAGCAGTGTTAGCACAGAGTGGTTACTCAGACACACGTATAGATGAGTGAATGGTGCCTTCCTGGGCTCCGCAGTCATTCTGGTAACTTGCTGGACCCTCCATGAGCAGATTGCCTAATACTGATTTTCCTTCCAAAGCATCATGCAGTGAAATATTTCCATTACAAAACTCACCATATATATTACACCCTGAAGGTAGGGATTTTTTCCCATTTGCTTTTATCCAATGTTTATTCCCTTTTATCCATGTCTGTTGCCATGGTAGCAGCTCAAGACAGGGCTGAGCAAATCATAAGAATTCTTACACACGCCGACTGGTTACTACAGTTATGGCAGCTTGCTCATGGTGCCGAATGAGTGTTTTCACATGTCCTGGACTGTTCTTTTCTTCAAGGCCAGATGTCTCACTGCCTTCGTGGAGATGCTTGTCTTTTTAAGCTGTAAATAAGCAATCAACTAGTAAGATGCATGTAGCATCTGCTAAATTCCTGAGTGCATTTGTTTTGGTCTTTTTAGGCACTGTAATAATTATAACTTTTGGTTTTTCATTAACTTCACAAGTCCTTTCCTTTATTTAAACTCTGAGCATGGGAAAAGTAGCTGCTTCTACATTTCCTAAGGGGAAAATAGTTACATAGTAACATAACACTCAGAATCCTCTGGTCTAACCTCTCATGCCTCCCAAAAGGACTGTACTCTTCATAACCAGATATATATACCCATTGTTTTCCTTCAGTTTTCCTGAGAAAGCAGTACTACAGCCTTCCTAATATGTTATCTCTGTGATATGTTCCTAATGTCTTTTGCTTTGTATTTTTCTTCTTTCTTGTTCAGCCTATTGAAAATGGGTGATTTTAGAAGAGTCAAGGTTCATAGAATGTTCTGTAATGAAAAGGACCTCAGAGAATATCTACTGCAACATTTTCATTTTATTTGTGTGAAAATTGAGGCATAGAGAGGAAAAGTTAACTTTCAAAGGCCATCCAGTGATATAAAGGCATATCGTGTTATAACTAGAATGATTGATTTCAAACCTAGCTACTCACTCCTTATGACCTGATATCAACATGAGTTTCAAGCAGAGAAATTGGATCTGCTTTAAATATAAACAACAGCAACTACAAAGCCTTCAGTATTAAGGAGATCTGGGATTTTGTCACGAGAAATGTAGGGTAGGTTTGGGCTTGGAGAGATTTATACCAAATTCTTCACAGTTCCAAAAGGTGCCATATTCTCTTGTGTCTCTTTGTCATTTCTTGGGACATCCTTCTTCTTTTTCACTACTAGTCACTACCACTTGTTATTTGAACATCAAGTCAAAGTCCAAAAATCTCTTTGTGACATGCTAGCCCCTAGGGTAGGGGCTCAACAAGAGTATCTGGTTCCTTTCCTCTCAACTTCTCTATTGTAGCAGCACTTAACCATCATAGCATCTTATTCATTAATTTTTCATACATCCATTTTTTTCAAATATTTATTGAGAACCTACTGTGTCCCACCTGCCCAGAGTTGTAGGTGCTATGGATACCATGTAACCATGATGAATAGAGAAAAAAAATCATTGTACTCAAAGAAATTTGTTTAGTTGGGAAGTTCATAGCCCAGGTTTGTTTCCTGCTTTAGACTGTGAGATGTTTAAGGACAGCGATTGAGCTTTATGCGTTATTATATTCTCAAAGTATAGTATAGTACTCGGAATTTAATGATTTCATTGAAAGAACCAGTGAATGAATAAATCAGGTACAGGATGGAAAGAACCACAAAATGCAGAGAAAGAAAATGTTGATACAAGCTAAAGTAGTTTTAGATAACTTCACTGGCCACTGGAAACTATAATTTTGTATTAAAAGGGCAAGGAGTATTGGAAAGGAAATAAAAGAGAAGGAAGAATTCAAGGCAGAGGGAAAACATGAAGGCCAGAACAGGGAGGCTTGGATTCAAATTGAGATCCATGGATACAGATGACAACAGTCAATGCTGTTAGAGAGATGACAATAGAAAGATGGATCAGAACAATTGGAGAAGAAATGGTAATATTTATTTTAGTAGTATTTTTATGTATATTATTTCATTTGCAATAGCAAAGTGCCTGGCTTCTTTAGGTATAGTGGGTAAAAATAAACAAAAAGCCTTATTTTAAGGTCAGCATTTTAAGTTATGCCTTGTGAAGAGGCATTATCTTCGGCCTTTGTAGTCACTCATTCAATTTATTTCTGTTTGTCTACAAAGATCAACCTACCGACAGATCAACCTACCACTCATTCAATAGGCAGGTATGCCATGTGAATTATTTTTTCCAGGATTTTGGATATATTGTGCTGATCATCCACTTGATGTTGTTCTAAATTCACTTTTGCCAGGAGTTCAAATTTGGGAGAGAATTATAGGTATAGACCATGACCAACAAAAGAGCATAAAATCAACTGACCACCGAGAGAAAGAAACCAGACTAGATACTTGATGGATAGAGAGAAATAAGAAAAATTATATAAAATCTTAAAGAGTTAATAAGAATAATCAACAGTCTTGTGTTAGAGGGATACTTATTTTTATTTCTTTTCCTATTCTATATTTTTTCCTAATTTAGAGCAGGAATATAGAAGAGAAACTTCATTAGGATACAAAGTTTCTCAGATCCTCTTATAGCCAAGGACCATAAATATAGCCAAGGTCTTGTAACATTGCCTCATTATATGTCCATTTACTCTTTTCCTTGGATGAGGTCTAAGAATTTATGTAAGAGATTGATTTTGAATTAAGAGAGGATTATGTTTTTGTATAGTGTATTCAAAGAATCCTCATAATATAAGTAATTACCAGAACTTAATTTAAAAGTTGCATGCACATGCATACACAAACACACACACACACACACCAAAAGAGCCATCATTAGCAAATCAAATGAAAAAGGTAAGATGATGATTGTATACCTCATCATGCAACATTTAAAAGCAATTAAACTATAATCATTTTATGTATGTTTCGAGGGAGAAGTACCTCTGAGATAGCACACTGTAGCAATATATAATGTATAAATAATTGAACTGGACCCAAAACACTCATTTTTGAGGAAAAAATGCTTCAAATGCTTAAGAGAAGAAATTAAGTTATCTGAATTGTATATCTTTATTAAAAACTTAAATGTCAATATACATGTCTGAAAGTGAAAGAGTAGGGTAATTTTCCCTTTTAAAAAGGTAAGATTCAACAACAATTATTCACATAAGATTAATAATTCTAGCGGAAAACCCTAGCTTAATGTAGCTTCAGTTGTGGGAAAGACCCCAAATGACTTTGCCTACAGTTTCACTCTTTAAATTTATCCTTTCAAGAGTAAAACAGATTGAGGCAGATCCTTAGTCTTAGCAGGGTCAATCCCAATAAACCAGACTTAACAACAAATTTAACATGCTGTTTTCAATTTTCAGTAATTCTTTTTGAAATTAATGCTACATGGAAATAAATTACTAAAACACAATTGTAGTAAAGTCTTGGTTATTCAAACTGAATTTCCTACCTTATGATTTGTTTGTTGCAAAGTATTAGTATCATAATAATTTTCCCTAGTGCCCCAAATCTTTTGAGCCATTCCCTCATTAGGTGACAATGGCTTTGAAAATGAAAACTAATTTTGGTCTAAGTTCAATATAATTTGAAAAGTAATCTGAATCTGAAGAAGTTATGTTATGTTCTGTAAATACCACACATATACATGTGTGTGCACACACACACATCCACACACACACAAACACAAACACACACACATCCACAAAAAGCTCCACATATTATGGAAAGAGAAATTAACACAAATAATTTCCTCTCCCAAAGCTTTCTTGCAACACTAACTATGCCCCTATAAACTACGTTGATTAAACCACAGTAGAAAAAGGATTTGGTAGTGGATAATGTTAAGGTAAGGAGTGGGTAATGCTAAGGTAAGGAGAATATAAAATAATAATAATAATAAATTTAAAAAAATGGAGGGTTAAGAGAAAGATGATGGAGAAAAGTCAAATATAAAATCTGGAGATAAATAGTGCTTCTCTCTTAATTCTCTACTCATGAAATTGACGGGTGCTATAATAGCTTGAAATGGAAGACTATGAGATTATCCTCTTTTTATCTTTCTTTTTTTAATCTACTACCCTCTCTTAATCTACTCTCATATCTACCAAAATCACAGGTAATTTGGAATTTGCTTTACCTCCTCTTATAGCATAGGGATGAATTTTTAAAACAAGAATACTATAAGTGACATCTCACAAATGAATAGGCTGTCTCCGTGGCCATAAGGCAATTTCAGTCTTCAGGATACAGTACAGGGCTAGAAAGGTCAAGGTTATAGCTACTACCCATAGATGGGGAAACGGGCAATGGGGACTCATTCATTTATTAAAAATTTCTATTTTGTCCCAGACATTATTCTGGATGCTGGAGTATAATAAAAGATAAAAACAAGTCCCAGGAAAACTTGGGAAAGATAAACTTGAAAATTACAGGTAAACTTTTTGTTGTTCCAGCTTCATGGTGACATCCGACACTGTCACTCACATGTCATTGACTAGAACTGATCATTCAGCCACATGAACCTGCAAGAGTCCTAAGAGAGCATATGAATCACAGAACAATTACATCATGCTGCCAGTAAACCCAAAATGTCATCTGTGTATTCCAAGGACAGAATTCAGATCAACATTTTAAAAATGCACTGATTGAAATCAACCACAACCAACATAAACAAACAAATTAAAAACATAAGATTATATCCTAACAATTGATGATTTGCTATTTGTTTGGAAGAAGAGAAAGAAGATGACCTTTTCAGTTCTGTCACATTTAACATTACTGATGTGTATTTCATTAGTAATATACATTCCTCAAGACCAGTCATTAAGGGTGTGAATAGAAATAACCCACAGAATCAAAGCAGCAGAGCATGAGAAGGATCATAAAAAACGTATTTGCATTCTAGGGAGAGGAAGACACAATACAATGGGAATCTGATTTGAGAGGCAAATATTCCTTAAATCACTGGTAAATTGCTCATTAATCCAACAGTTTGTGTCACTGAATGGGAATCTTTAGTGAGTCATAGTTCTCATAAAAGAATGCTGAAATTAAGTACATTATATCACAGAAGTGTTCTAAGACCTCTCATTTTGTTTTTTCTTTTTTTTTTCTTTTAGATTTTATTTATTTATTTGACAGAGAGAGAGCGAGAGAGGGAACACAAGCAGGGGGAGTGGGAGAGGGAGAAGCAGGCTTCCGGCAGAACAGGGAGCCCGATGCGGGGCTCGATTCCAGGACCCTGGGATCATGACCTGAGCCAAAGGCAGATGCTTAACGACTGAGCCACCCAGGCGCCCCAACCTCTCATTTTCTTATCTGTGGCCTCTTTGTGAACAGATATGGATAATGCTGCCACGTCAGAGGGATTGGTCTCAGTGTATCATAGTGATAATTCTGGAAAAGTTTCTCCATGAAACTTACAGGGGAATCTACCTCAGATTCTTTATACATTATTGACAGTCTGATGTGCCTTTGTGGGATGAATAAGGCAAACTTAGGTTTAAATCACAGTTCTTTTGGCAAGTTACTTACCTCCCTCAACCTTATTTTTTCCATATGTAAAATAAGGATAATTATAATTATCTTTTAAAAATGTAATGTGTTAAATCATAAAATATATTTAAAGTAAGTAGCTAAGTGCCTGACATACTACAGATCCATCATCTCTTATAATGCAATTCTGAAATTTGAAAGCTCTGGAAAGCTTTTGTTTTGTTTTGTTTTCATTTGCTTACTTAGTGGTAAAACCTGACTTGACCTGCACTGTTTGGCAGCAAAACCTGATCTCAGTAGATGTGAGGCTATTTATAGTCTATTTATCCTACTTAGTGTGAATGCTCATTTTTACTAGAGGAATATTATGTCCGATCTTAGGCTGCTGTCTATATCCCACTGGCAGTGTTATGTAAAATGCAATTTTTTTCATGTATTATTATTGTGAAATCCAGGGGATTCTGCTAAGGACTATGGGCCTTTACAAGGTAGCCCTAACAACTATAGAACTGGCAAGCAGACAACTAGCGTGTCATCTGTCCTTATTTCTGAGTTTCTGTTTGACATACCCTGTGGATGCAGTGATCTGATAGGAGTGCTCAGAACAGCCTGGAAGAGGGAGTTCAACAAAACAGCTTTGTGTACCAAAAGTCTGAGTCAGGTCAGGAAGCCTATAATCACAGAAACAAGAGAGGCCCCCTGTCCTGGAAGGAGAATAGAATAGTACCTGTTTTATTCAATACTTTGATAGCTTGATTGATTATTTTAAATATTTAGATATAATGGCAGGTGAGCACTTACGTGTACTTTTGGTACAGACTCTACAAATCTGTTGGGAGTGGATCTGAACAATGACTGAATGTGTTCACTTGCATCAGTTATGTGGTAAGTTACTGCTAAAACAGAGAATGTGAGAGTCCTGTCAGTGCTCTAAGACATCCTACTGTTTGTTTCCCTTGGTGTTCCCTGATGCCTATCTACTTTAGATTAAAGGTGTTTAATGCCTTTAGAGGGCATACAATAAATATTATTCTTCATATATAAATATCTTTCAAGCAGATGATAACAAAGAATAATAAGACTTTCTCTTCTTTTGGAAATGATACCCGGAGCTGTTGCAGCCATTTGGACTATAAGCACCCAAGCATGAAAGCGAAGGCAAACATTCTGAGAATGGTAGAGTAAAATATGAAAAAAAAACTCAAAAAAACAAAAAACAAAACACCTTAGATCTTTAATGAAATCAATCACATCAAACTGTCTACCACACAATCTTATTTAAGCCACTGTTACTGGGTTACTAGCAACTGAACTCACCCTAATTGATTCAAACAGGAAGACCACTTTTGACTTAATACAAAGAGCATACCAAAATAGTGGGCTTTTTCCTTTGAAAATGTTCAAGCAAGGACTGGTGGATCATATTTTAGGATATCTTGGAAGGGGTTCATGACATTGACAAGAGCAATTCTAAGATTCATGGACTCAGAGAGTAGGGTTGTGTTGTTATTGTTTTGTTGTCATTGTTTTATTTAGGTTTGTTTGTTTTTAAATGATGGATATAAATATAATCTATATCTGGGTAAGGGGAATCTATACTTCATTATTCAAAGTGGCATTTTGGAAATTATCACTGATGGTGTAGAAAAAGAAATGTTTCATTTTTAAGATGAGATTGTGCTTTTTAAATCGAATTAAAATGACCACTTCTTTAAAGTCACTGGCCTCTATGAAGTCCACTCTAATCAAGCAGAATAAATGAGTGTTCTAATTAATTAATTTAAAAACCGAAGCACTTATCCCAAGTCTGGGTAGTAGACAGTGAATAAATGTTTATTGAAGTGGTTTTTATTTCTATTGTAATCTTGCTTCAAGTACTCTGACAAGAAATTATGTTTGCTTCTTACTTTTAAATCCCCAATTTCACTTACCTTGATGCTCATAATATTAGCATAATGTAATATGAATATGATCAAATTTTGATTATTGCTTTTAGCTTTTGTCAAAGGTCATACCAGAACCTGCCATATGAAATCGATTACTGCATTTATGGTAAAGATGTTGTTGAAGATATTGCTGATTGCATTTCTTTCATGTCCTCGATTTAATAACTTTTGTGATAAATTACTTTTAGAATTTCAGGGGTAGGAAAATCATTTCTCCTGGAGAATTGTTATCCTTCCTACTTTTTAATATTGCACATAATAGGTACTCTTTAAATATTTGTTTGTGACTGAATAAAAGAACTGTATACATATAACTGATCACTGCTTTGTGAAGGGCTACCTATGTCAATTCAGAGATAATATTAACACAATTGTAAACTCTCTATTAGTCTTTATTGCCATTGTATTTTTATTTGTGTTTCCCTTGATCTTGAATTTTTACTTATGTTTATATTTTGCCAAATATTTTTATGTTTTTTTTTTCTTTCAGTTCACCTGATAACATTTTATAGAAAGGAAGTGGCACAGGAAATTGAAATATATAAATAAGCATGAATAAAAGCAATTTTTTTGTAATTTGTGATAAAGGAGTTGCAGGCATTCTGACACACATAATTATGTACAAAATAAGTTCTGTTGAATTTAAGGTTCAACATATGGGTTTCTTCTATTATATTTATCATTGTATTGTTCCTTCTGCTAAGGAAATTAACTTATCATTCTTAGAATTCAGAAAAGGAAGTGATAAAAAAATCTCAAAACAAGCAGAGAAAATATATTTTTTGTGATTAATTCTTAAATAACAGTAACTAACAAATTTTGAGTGCTTATTATACCCCAGTCACCAACCTAAATTCCTTTCACATCCTAATTCACTTATAAGGTAAAAAAATATTATTTTCATTTTCAGATGAAAAGATTTAGTCCGACAAATGTTAAGTAGATTTCCTGAGACCAGAAAGCTAGAGAGTGTTGAAACTGGAATTCAAAATCAGGCCGAATAAGACCGGAGTTTACACTACCTCCAATGAGATACTTCTGTTCGTTCAAAAATTATTTGTTGATGGCCGACTGTGTTCCATGTATAAACACAGGCATTAGCAACATACCACTGAACAGTAATCCACAGCGGAAAAATTAAGAAATCATTCACATTTTACAGACTCGGTATCACTCCTGGCCTATGGTATGTCCAGCAAGTACAGGCCGAAAACGACCCAGTAGTAAAATAACGTCGTAACGTCGTAACGTCGTAACGTCGTAACGTCGTAACGTCGTAACGTCGTAAAATAACGTAAAATAACAAATAGTAAAGTAGATGTGTGATTGAGATCTTCAGGTTTTAGCTGTGTTTGATACAGAACAGGCATAGGCACCCACCATACACAAGTTTAAAAGATTTGGTCAACTTGTTTCACAAATAGAACGTTTCTTTTTGGGTATAATGATGAACGTCAGGTTACATTTTGGTTTTTTGCCAGCCTGCTTTATTGGTCTTATATAAGTGCGCTTGCTTTGTTTTTTTCCCGTCATTTAATATATTTTTCTGCAATACTCTGCCCAATTACATGCTAAGCTACCAGAGGGCAGGGGCCCTTAGTTTGAGATAAGCCCGATCCATGGCACCAGTGGCTGCTTGGATAATAAGTTTAAATGTGACTTGTGTAAACCAGCAGAGGTTAAAAAGGAAAAGCTTTTTTTTTTTTTTTTTCTTTTTTCTCCAGACTGATGGCAACTCAGTGGTCATAGGAATTTAACAGTTGATATAAAAGAACCAACTTCCCTTACGAGGAAACAGTAAGTAACTCAGAGCCACAGGGACAGCTTTGAAATACCAGTTACCTGAGATAAACCCTCAAAAAATAAAGTTGCTTATTTTAAAAGGAACTTAGTGAGGGGTGGGCTTGTTTCTTTTCCTGTCAGATATTCACATCATTTGAAAGCTGTTAATGAGCAACCAGAGTCCTAATAGTAATGTTCAAAATATTTCTTGAAACCAGCCAAAAGTCCCTTTTGGTCATTAAAACACCATCTAGGGATTTTTTTTTTCCTTGTCAAGGCATTTGTAGGGAATATAACTCAATAAATTTTATATTCACACCTGGCAATAATTTATTGGATCTAATGTTGACAAGACAGGAATGAAGCTGAAATTAAGTCCTCAATTTGAATAAGCTCAATGGTTGTCTTGGTATACCAACCATTAGTCCTAATGATGTCTACAGGCTGGAAGATTACATCCCCCCCCATCTGGTGTTATATTTAGTAAAGACACCATTGATTGAGCTGATTGAGATAGAAACGGAAAGATGCATAGATCCAAATTATATATGCTTTCCATGAGTTTTCTGCATAAAATAAACTCTTAATGATCTAGTAAAAAACCTACATCGTAATATTCTAAAGACAATACTAGGGCCTACTATTGCCCAACCATTAGCACATGCTTTCTACTGGGTCACATATAAGTGCACACCAGACAGTTGCTTCCATAACACTCAAGGATTTTCTCACAAATTTTGCCCTCAGAAGCTGCCAACTTCCTCTTCGGAAAAAAAAAAAAAAAAAACTTGAGATACTCATCCATTTTGGAAAAAGTCCATAATTGACAGTCAGGTTGAAGAAATGTCATTCAATTCCCTCTTCCTGACATTCTTTGGTACTAATTGCACTTCCTGAATATTAAATAGAGATTTCCTCCATATGAGAGCAATTACAGAACTTGTTAAAAACACGCAAGTGGCTTGTAAAAGCAATGCACACATTAAAGACAACTTCCTAAAAGGACTTTGGAAAGGTCTTCTGAAAACATCAGGAGATGAGCAGGTAATGAAGATGCACAGGATCTTTGATGATTATGCTGTTTGCTAGAGAATGGTATGAAGTAGAAGCAGGACAATGTCAGAGCGAACATTAGTTACTGAAGTCTGAAAACAACTTCACTGTAGCTATGAGGAAGTTATGCTTTCAGATCCCATAGCACAACATGATCAGAGGGCCTTAGGGTATTGAGGGAATAAAAAATGAAGCAGAGTAATTAACAAGTCTCCTTACCAGATGAGAAATTTTGCATTACTGTTGCAAAAATTAAATTCACATCTACATATCTAAAATATATTTTTGCAAGAGGCAGAATTGAATACTTTATTCATTCTTTTATTCAACAAATACTGCCTACCCTGTGATCATTTTATTCTATAGATTGGGAAATAATCAATGTTTTAAAAAAGTGATAAATGTACTTTGAATTCAGACAGATCTAGGCTCCTGTCTTAGCTCTGCCACTTACTAATAGTTCATCTTAAGTGCATGTAGGTTATTGGCCCCAATCCTTCTTCTGTCTCTGTATCCATCTCCTGCACAGGGTTATATTTTCTCCTGCTAGAGGTATCACTCTGTCCCACTGTTACCAGGCTATGGTATGTGTTCTGCTTTTGTCAATGAGATATGAGCAGGTATAAGACGAGCCAAGATTTGACATGTGTTTGCGTGGTTGGGCTTGCCCTCCTGTACTTCATTCGTCATCATGAGAACATGCTTCTGCTGGTCCACTGGTCAAGAGCAGACAGTATGGAACAAAACTGGATTCAGCCTGCAACTTAGTCAAGCTCAGCCTGGACCAATTGACTCCCAGGTAAACCCCAGATGATTAGCAGATACATGAGAGAAAAGAAATCATTATTTTAAGGTACTAGAAATTTGAAGGTCATTATGTAGCAGTAGTAGCTGATATAGCATGTAACTCTATCATTCTTCTACTCATAGTCCACATCCGTAAATTGATATTTCAAACAATATGTAATATATAAGATTGCTATGAGGACTATCAGTGTTTAAAACACCTAAGTGCAAACATCAAAAAATCAATTACATATACTAATAATAATCTATGGAATATACTAATCATATTACATAATAAACTATATACTAATAATACTATATACTAATACTATATACTATATACTAATAATATACACTAATAATAAACACATGGAACTGAAATTAAAAATTAAGTACCGTTTAGAGGTGCCTAGGTGGCTCAGTCTGTTAAGCGTTCGAGTCTTGATTTTGGCTAAGGTCATGATCTCAGGGTTGTGAGATCGAGCTCCCATTAGGCTCTGTGCTGGGAATGGAGTATGCTTAAGATTCTCTCTCTCTCTTGCTCCCTCTGTCCTTCCCTTCAAAAAAATTAAATACCATTTATAATTACTACCAAAAAAAATGAAACACTTAAGTGTAAATTTACCAAACATGAGTAGGACTTGTATGATGAAAATTACACAGTACTGATGACAGAACTCAAAGATCTAATTAAATAGACAGGCATATTGTATTCATGGATTGGAAGACTAAATACAGTAGAGATGTTATTTTTCCCCAAATTAATATACAGATTTAACATAATTTCTATCAAACTCCCAGCAAGATTTTTTGTAGAAATAGACAAGATTATTCTAAACTATAAATATATATATACAGGTATACATATATATAAATTTATATATATATACAAAATATTTGAAAAGGAAGAATAAAATAGTAAGAATTAGTCAACCTGATTTCAAGACATATTATATACCTACAGCATTAAGACTGTAAGGATAGGTATACAGATGAACTGAACAAAACAGAGAATCCAGAGATAGACCAACACATATATGACAAAAGCACAAAAACAATAGAAGAAAGATAGGCTTTTCAGCAAATGGTGCTTGAGCAAATAGATGTCTATAAGCAAAAAAAAAAAAAAAAAAGGAACCTTGACCTCAGTCTCAAACTTTATACAAAAAATTAACTTAAAATAGGCTATGGACTTAACTATAGGATGTAAAACTATATTTTTTTAAATAGGAAAACAAAATTCAGGTTCTAAGACTAGGAGAAGAATTCTTAGACTTGATACCAAAAGCACAAACCATATAAGGAAAAAACTGGTAAGTTGGACTTCCTCAAAATATCTTTTGCTCTGAAAAAAAAAAAAAAAAAGCTTGTTAAGAGGATGAAAAAGCAAGCTGTATAGTATGAGAAAATATTTGTAAACCTCATGTCTGTTAAGACCAAAATGAGACATCTCGATATACCTATCATTAATGGCTAAAATATCAAATAGTGGCAGCTCCGAATGACAGCGAGAACACAGAGAAACTAGATCACCATACATTTCTCTTGGGAATATAGAATGGAAAATAGTTTGGAAGTTTCTTCAAAAAATAAAATGTGTGCTTAGCATATGACCTAGCACCCTTGGTCACTGATTCCAGAGAAATAATGATTTGTGTTCACACAAAAATCTGTATACAAATGTTTGTAACAACTTCATTCATAATAGATGAGAACTAGAAAAAACCCAGATGTCCTTCCACAGGTGAGCGAGTAAACAATCTGTGGTCCATCCCTACCAACTACTGGGTACACCACTGACTACTGGGAAGAAAGGCTGATAATATGCAATGACCTGGATGGATCTCCAGAGAACTATGCTGAGTTAAAAAAAAGCAATCTCCAAAGTCATATACTGCATGATTCCATTTATGTAACATGCTTAAAACAACAAAATCACATGAGTGGAGAATGGACTAGTGGTCAGGGAAGGGGAAGCTCAGGAAAGGAAGTTTGAGTAAAAGAGCAACCCTAGGAATCCTTGTGGTGATGACACTGTTCTGTGTCTTGACTTCATCAATGACAATATCCTGGTTATGATTTTGTAAGACAATTTTGTAGAAGCTACCACTGGGGGAACTGAGTAAAGTGTATATGGGATCTCTCTATATTATTTACTGTAACAGTTCATAAGTCTACAGTTACCTCAGAATGAAGTTTCATTAAGTAGTTATTTAAAACTTGAGAGTAGGGGCACCTGGGTGGCTCAATCGTTAAGTGTCTGCCTTCGGCTAAGGTCATGATCCCAGGGTCCTGGGATGGAGCCCCACTTGTGGCACCCTGCTCAGCAGGGAGCCTGCTTCTCCCTCTCCCAATCCCCCTGCTTGTGTTCCCTCTCTCGTTGTCTCTCTCTCTGTCAAATAAATAAATAAATAAAATCTTAAAAAAAAAACAACTTGAGAGTAAATGATACCTTGTAAGTTTTCTAAAAACCTTAGTAAATGCAACATAACTAATTTTTCTCAAAAACGTTTTTTTCTTCTTTAATTTTAAATGATTTGTCCAGGTGCTGAAAAATCTGAGTTTTTTTTGTTTTTGTTTTTTGAGGTGATTATTACTATTTTTTGCCAAAGAGAGATGCATCTGCTCATTAGGCCACTGTTAGCCTAGTGGATGCACTGTGCTGAAACCAACATGCATAGCCAGGGGCAAATCCCATGTTCCAAGGCTTTAACGTGCCACCCACATTTCTTGGGCTCGCTCACTGTAAGAACACTGCTTCTTTGGGCTCAATTCCAATCTGAAGGGTCACAGGTCCGCAATTGTTCCAGTGTTGCATCGAGGACTCTAATATATTCAGGGCTTGCTGAAGAGAGAGTTGTCATTTAAGACAAATTAGTGACTTTTTCTACTTCTGAAGTAATTGGAATTTAGATATAGTAAGAAACTGTCTTTGTGTGAGTTATAATAAATGATAGAAATCTCTGCTTAGCATATAGTAAGTACTCAGCTAGGTTTCTTTCCCCTTAATGAATGGGTTATCTTCAGGAAGTCCTTAAACAAGAACAAATATCCCCAGAGGCCTGAAATGATTTATTATATCAGGTTCATCATCAAAATGAACTGATAGTATCTTTCCTAGCAGTCTCAGATTAAAGTAAAATTAACAACTTCATTTTAGACTCATACCTTTTCATTGCCCTTGAAAGAGTCTTGAGCCAGAAATCTACATAATTGATCACATAGTTACAAATAACTCCACAATCTTTTCCTCTCCTTCCCTTTTTGAAGTATATTTTTTCATCATTTTTTTAAGAATATGAATTCCAGAGATTTTGCTTTACCATAGTCTAATCTAGCTGGTCTCTGATCAACTACAAGGTACTCTAAAGCCCTACTCTCGGAAGATAAAGCCTGTTCCTACTGAGTCCATATGATGGATCAGCTTTCTATAATTTTTCTAGATATGAGAATTTGAATAAGCCATTTACTTCTGTGGGCCTCACTTTCCTAAAGTGTAAAAATGGATTTTGATGACTATGCCAGACATATTTTATTCACCTCTTCACTGTCTGTTTTCCCAATATGGCTCTTATTTCAGCGACCTGTTTTGTGTGAGCTCCAATTGATTTCATGCAGGTGCACCAGACAGTGCCTTTCCAAATGCCCATGATGCTAACTTCTCATTTCATCACAGAGCTTCCAATTTTTGTTGATCCTGCTCAGAGTCCATGCAGGTGTAGTATAGAAGAGACAGAGAGTTGATAACAATAAGCCTGGGGAAAATTCTAACCAATGGGAAATAGAATATAGTGGATATATCCTTCCTTTTTTCTCCCCATGAGCAGATAGTGCTGAGATAACAGTTCATATTGTTTCTTGAAAAACTATCAGGATGGGGCGCCTGGGTGGCTCAGTTGGTTAAGCGACTGCCTTCAGCTCAGGTCATGATCCCAGGGTCCTGGGATCGAGTCCCGCATCGGGCTCCCTGCTCTGCGGGGAGCCTGCTTCTCCCTCTCCCACTCCCCCTGCTTCTGTTCCCTCTCTCGCTGTGTCTCTCTCTGTCAAATAAATAAATAAAATCTTTTTTTAAAAAAAAAGAAAAACTATCAGGATGGATTGAGCAATTAATTGTACTTGGTGGTGTCAGGGCTTGATAATACCACTCTTCCTATGGTCTTAATTCACTTTTTTTCTCTTACTTTCTGGGATTGCATGTCTTAATAAAGTCATAACAAATAGAATTTTAGCTCAGGCTCTGCTTTCTGAGGAACCCAGGTTAAAACGGTTGGTAAGAGGAGCAGAGACTACTCATCAGTAGAATAGCAAAAATCTCCATCAGGGTGGCTTCACTGCCTATTTGAGGCTTTCACCTGAGATTAATTGGAATAAGGCATATATGGAAAGTGTGATAAAAGGATGTGCAGTGGATGTGGCATGTGAGATATATGGGAACAATGAGGATTTCTAGGAGGCTTTTTAACTTTTTTTTTTTAAATTACCTTGAAAGCACCGATTAAAAAGAAAATCTCTAGAAGTTATCTGCCAACTAAAGGCAAACTGGAAGATAGAAAGTCTTTGACAGGGGTGCCTGGGTGGCTCAGTCGTTAAGCGTCTGCCTTTGGCTCAGGTCGTGATCCCAGGGTCCTGGGATCGAGCCCCGCATCGGGCTCCTTGCTTGGCGGGAAGCCTGCTTCTCCCTCTGCCACTCCCCCTGCTTGTGTTCCCGCTCTCGCTGTGTCTCTCTCTTCAAATAAATAAATAAAATTAAAAAAAAAAGTCTTTGACAACAACTCATAAAATGCACTTCTTCTTTTTAAAATCCTCACATGCCACCCTTACTGACTTCAGACTAGCCTTCAAAGTCAGGTATCAGCAGTATTGACATTAATGATACAATGATGAGCATAGCTGCCTTCCAAAGTTGGGTATCAGCAAAGCCCAAGGAGGTAAATACAATTTTTGTTAACAAAAGAACTCCCTCACATAGTGAAGGAATTACATACACTGCCTATTTCTACTGCTAGGGACCAGAAGCAGATGTAGGAGTGTTGTCTCATGGGTTAGGAAATAGAGCTAGAGTATACATGGGCTATGGAATAATTTATTTACATGAGCCACTTACCGTCACTTGGGCTTCAATGCTCTGGCAAGCACATGTTGAGTTTTTTTCAATAGCTTCTTAAAGCACAGTTCTGAAGATGGTCAATAGTGATAAAAAGACTCCCTGAGAAAGTGATCAGGAGGCTCAGGGAAGGTAGTCATGTTATGATGAATTTACTGTATTAGACTTGAGAACCCGCCACACATCTATGTATCCCTGTTGGCCTAGGACACTCTCATTGCTAAAATAAAAGAGGAAATTTTATCATCTTTGAAAATCTCAACATTGTCTGTTCTTTGTAGCACAACAATGATAAATGCTGCCTTCGAACTGGACTCCCTGGTAAAAATGTGGGTGATGGATACTGGAATGGTGGAGATCTAGTGGCTGCATGTAACTGTCGGTGATAAGATGAACACATTTACCATAATGGTCAGCAAAGTGAAGTGGTAATGAGAGTTCCTTGACCCACAGGAATCTGTGGTAATGAATAATAGAACATGGTATTCCTAAGAGTGAGAGAAATGGACAGTAAAACCCAGGTGTTGTTAGACTTGTGTAATAATAATAATACTCTTAAAAACATGCTGATAAGCAAAGGCTGGTGTCAGTTGCCAGAAGGGAAACTGAAGTATTCCATCCAGACTCTAATCTGTCTGCACTCTAGATCCAAGTCTTCTGGTTGCACAATCCATTGATGTAAGGTATTCTAGGTTCTAACCTCTAGTGGAAAGAATAAGTTGTTGCCTCTCACACCACCTATCGTGATGAAATAGGGCTCTTTGGTGTTTTTTATTTGTTTGTTTTATACCACTCTTGGGAAACAGTTCAGATCCATTTATAGGATGACATGGCAGACTCCTAGGTTGGAGTAGGAGACAGAGAAAGTGAGAGCTCTGCAGCAATATCAGGCTCTATTATAAGCAGCTCTACCACTTACACCAGGTACTTCAGCTAAGCTAATGGTGCTAGAAGGGGTCTCTGTCAAGTCTTAGTAGAAGAGTCACAGTGAAGACCTTCTAAGGTTCTTAAGCAAGGCTATGTATTCTCAGGCAAGAAACTACTCTATATTTCAAGATGGGTCCTGGTATACTATTAGGCCCCAGGTAAAGCTGATCATCTGATCTTGGTTCAAGTGATAGGTCAATTGGGGCTGCTCACATTTGGTTGAATAATATCAGTTCCATTGTGTCTTAGTTGGGTTACTATAACAAAATATCATAGATTGAGTGGCTTAAACAACATATATCCAGTTCTGGAGGCTAGGATGTCCAAAACCAAGGTGTTGGCAGATTCAGTTCCTAGTGAGAGAGCTCTCTTTTTGGCTTAGAGATGGCTACCTTCTTTCTGTGTGTTCATGTGACCTTTCCTCAGTGCAAAAAGAGATCTCTCCCATCTCCTCTTCTTCTTATAGTGGCACTAATCCCTTCTGAGGACACCACCCTCATGACATTTTCTAAACCTAACTACCTCCCAAAGACCCCACCTCCAAATACCATCACATTGGGTGTGAATTTAGAGGAAGCACAAACATTCAGTCTATACTAATCAGGCAGAGCCATAGTCCGTAGTATGGAAGAAATGATATATTTGAGATTGGGCTTATGCACTTTCAAAAAACAGGAATAAATTACTTGAAGTGGTTCAGAATCCCATGTTGCCTATCACCACTGCATCACTGCCTCTCTTCAGTTTATTGTTATAAACTTATTGGGGATTAACAAGAACTAGCTGTTGAAGAAGGAAAGGACTCACAGTGGTCATTGATGTGGGAGCAGCCCCGAATAGACTGCTAGTACATTCAAGTCCCTCTTATGGAGATAAGGAGTGTGGTGAAGAGAAATCCTCCCAGTGGGTACAGTTGTGAGGAATGTACTAAGTCATGTGCTTTATATAGAGAGAAAAGTGGTCTGGGAATTGCATACCCACATGAACTCTTGGGAAGTAACAAATTTTTGACTGGTTACTCAGTGACCTGGAAGGAGTAAGATTCAGAGACTAGAGACAAGGAGGCCTGGACAAGAGGTATGAAGACAACCCGTGGTAGTGAACCTAAAGTATGTACATTTTTGTATCTCAAGGCAATGCCTTTAAAAGAATGCCTGGTGTAGAAGAATCTCTTAATAATAAGAAGATAAGGTGATTCATCTTGTGGAGTATAAGAAGTGTTTCTTCTTGGCCATCTCAGTGATAATGCAGTGGGGTCCCATGAATAGAGTGACCACTTTGGTATAGTTGGAGACTATATATAAGCCCAATAGCATGGTCTCCCTCTAGCCAAAAGCTTCCAGCAGCAGAGACCAGCAGTGAGCTCCCTGTGTGTAACTGTTCTTCAAGGAGACCAGCCATCCACTTCATATTAGGTTGAATGTACTGGACCCTTACCGTTCCGGGGGAAAAAATGCAGTTATTTTCCAGACCCAAACTGACATCTAGTCTGATTATGATATTCTTCCCCAGTCCAGTACTGGCATAAGAACAAACTTCAGAAGACTTACAGAATTTTTGATCTATTGGCATGGTATCTTATGTAATACTGACTCAGACCAACAGACTGATTTTGTAACAGAGGAGATGTGACAGAAGATATATGACCAAATGATTCATTGGTGTTGCCATGTGGGTCCCACCCCACCAAAATCCATAAAAAGCTGGTTTGTTCAAAGCATGGAAAGACTTATTAAAGGCTCAGTTATGGCACTATTTCAGGGGCAACAGCCTGTAGCATTGGGATGCTGGCCTAAGGATGCACTAAAGATACTACTGATATAGGGTGCTGGATTAAATGGATCCAAAACCCAAGGGTAGAAGTAAAATTCATATTTCCTACCATTATAGCCAATGATCCAGTTTTCTTTTTGGCTCTAACAACTTAAAGGTTTATTTTATATCTTAGGGAGCTATAGCTTCACTACGCTGGTGAGCATCTTTAGGTCAAACTTTAAGCACAACTCCTTCTTGGTCTCTTTGGCTTTCTCTTTCCAGGAGAGCAACAAGAAAAAAACGTGAGGGAACTGGCAGGGGTAATTAGCCTTGACTACCATGTGGAGCTAGGGCTGCTGCTATACAATGTGGCCGGGAGGCTTAAGAGTAGAACCCAAGGAATCACCAGAAATTAGTTCATTCTTCCCTCACTAAGGGAGAGATAAAAACAGTGCATGGGCAATTGCAGCAACCATGGTCCAATAAGAACAAAGTGACTACAGACTCAGAACCCTTGGGGTGGAAATTCTGGATCATCCCACTTGGACCAGCTACAGTGTTGACTGAGAGTAGGAAAACCTAGAATGGTTGTTGTGGCCTATTGTAAATAGCATTATGCCTTGTGATCAGTTATGGCAGAGTGGACTATAGCTTGTTTCATTAACCTCTTCTTAAGTCTTTTTAGAGATTACATTGAAGAAAATTCTAGCTGATTGTACTTGTACCTCCCCTTTCAGGAAGGAAGTGAGGACATCTTGTTCTCATGTAAGTAGAACTCTTATGTTGAGGTATGGAAGGCAGATATAAAGGAAGATTTGAGCATACCCAATTGTTGCAAAAAGGAGTCTGTTCAGACATCTACTGCACATCTTTTCTGACTCTCTCAACCTGACCTGTCTCTGCTTTGTTCTTTACGGAGCTCTGTATGGACTCTAATTGACTTCATATAGGCCCACCTGTTAGGCTCTCGCCTCTCCTCTGACCTTCCCTGTAGCCTCTAAAATATGATAAGTCCAAGACTCCCCTATTCATCTTTCACACATGACAACAAGGGAACACAGGGGAGTTAGTCTTTCAGGATGAACCATAGAGCAAGGGGCCATAGATAGGATCCAGGTTCATTCTCCATCACTTCTTTGAGAATGACCTTAGAGAATTGAGCAGCCAGCTATGTAATGATTTCTGTTATCAGCTTTCCCTTCATCCCTACTCTTTCTCCCTGGGATTGCACCCCCTAAAATGTGTTTGCAAAGGTTCCACTTTCTAGGAAACCAAGGCCAAGACAGTGGATCAGATCAGTGGTCTTCAAAAGTTTTTCTCCATACATCCTAAAAGAAATTGGAAAATGATTTATCCTTTGTGCATTTTAAAATTGACATCTAAATATTTTCATAACAGTAGAAAAGATGTAATTTTTCCTATATTACCAAATTTTGCACTACATAAAATAGTCTTATACTTTAGAGTCATTTATTGATTAACCTACTACATTTATTTTTTATTTTTAATATTTTATTTTTAAATAATCTGTATACCCAACATGGGGCTCAAACTCACAACCCTGAGATCAAGAGTCACATGCTCCACTGACTGAGCCAGCCAGGCACCCCTAACCTACCACATTTAGATAGATGATAGATAGATAGATAGATAGATAGATAGATAGATAGATAGATAGGTGTGTGTGTACATATGGATTTAAATACACACACAAATTGACATTTTAAAGTTTGTTTCATTTTTTTGTGACCAAAGGGTCTGATTGTTAATTTTTTTCTAATTTATCATTAAATTTATTAGTTTATAAATAATAAAAATAATACAGTTAAATTATAAGTTATGATAAATCATGAGAAATGACAATAAAATATACTGGGAATGCATATTCTAATGAGATAAATTATAATCAAGCATTTTTATACATTTAATATAAGATAAATAAGTATAAATGTTGCTAAAATCTAATTATCATAAGAGAGAGCATTTTTGATGGGAGTTAAAAATATTAAACATTGTAAGTAATAAAATGAGTATTGCTCTAATTGGAATAAAAATTTATTCCAGTAAGTTCTAACTATTTTAATGAATAAAACACAACAAATCTGAAAGAAAAGATCAAAGGAAAGTGTTCTCCATGGGTTTGTGTTCAATATATATATTTTGAAATGTTGGTAGTCCTAGAAAGTAGTACTGTAATAGTTAAAATATTCTGTATTGCTGACCCATTCCGCAATTCAAAGATGCTTTTCTTTCCAATTACTGTCCCTTTCTAGTGATTCTTATTAAGGATAGTTGAAAAATAATTTCTTATATTTATATATAAAAAAATGTAGTGGACATTATTTTCTACCAATATTTATTTGCTTTGTCTTCACAAAGTTGTTCCTCAAAAACAGTTCACTCTTTAATAAAGGTTAAGAGATAGAAAAGACAAAGGTTTTATTTTATTTTATTTATTTATTTATTTATTTTAAGATTTTATTTATTTATTTGACAGAGAGAGAGACAGCGAGAGAGGGAACACAAGCAGGGGGAGTGGGAGAGGGAGAAGCAGGCTTCCCGCCGAGCAGGGAGCCCCATGCGGGGCTCGATCCCAGGACCCTGAGATCATGACCTGAGCCGAAGGCAGTCGCTTAACCAACTGAGCCACCCAGGCGCCCCAAGACAAAGGTTTTAAAGGAAATTATCATTTCCATTCTAAATTAGTTTTCTATTTCTACTGTAGCAAATACCGCAAAATTAGTGGGTTTAAGTAATACGCCTTTATTATTTCAGTTTCTGTAGGCCAGACATCCAGCAGTCTCTGCTGGGTCTCTGCTTGGAATCTCACAAGGCCAAAAATCGAGATTTCAGCTAAGTTCTTTTCTGGACACTCTAGGGGAGAGTCCACATTCTTGCTCATTCAAGTTGTTAGCAGAATTCATTTTTATGCAATTGTAGGACTGAGGGCTACTTTGTTCATTGGCTGTCAGGTGGGGATGATTCTCAGCTTCTAGAGGTCCCCACATTGACTGGCTTGTGGGGCTCCCTTCATCTCAGAACCAGTAATGGCTGGTTGAGTCTCTATCACTCTTTGAAACCATCTCACCTGTTCTTCACTCACTGCTTCTCTCAGGGACTCTTATGCCTTGAATAAGCAACTGAGAAAAGGAGCCTGATAATGATCCAAGAACATCTAGTGCTCTTTTACTTGAGATTCCATTGGGCCCACCCAAATAATCCAGGGAATCTTCCTATCTTGAGGTCCTTAACCATTAATTTCACTGCAAAGTTGCTTTTTGTCACACAATATAACATACATGTGCTTAACAACAGGAGACAAAAAAATCAAGGAGGCTAAAATTCTGTCTACCACATGCACCACATCATTCTATCATCCAAATCCTAGTACCTCATTTCATTCTTAAAAGAATATATACTCTAAAACAGGAAAATAGAAGTCCTATGCAATTATAGGATCCTGAAAGGAGGATTCCCCTCTCTTCGGTGACCTGGAGATTTTACACACTAAACAATGTACCATAGTACGATTAACAATCAGTGTATACTATCTTTCTTTTGTAAAAGAAAAAAATCAAATAATTTACCACATAAGCATTTTTAGTTAGATATATCTATTATTGAGGATTTCAAAATTAAATTTCTTAAAACTATGTCCTGAAAAATCTTTGAGTACCTTTCAATATTTGAGTTTCCCTACAACTTACCCCTCCCTTTTGTTTTTTTGGGTTTTTTTTTTTAAAGATTTTATTTATTTGACAGAGAGAGACACAGCGAGAGAGGGAACACAAGCGGGGGGAGCGGGAGAGGGAGAAGCAGGCTTCCCGCGGAGCAGGGAGCCCAATGCGGGGCTCGATCCTAGGACCTCGGGACCACGACCTGGGCCGAAGGCAGATGCCCAACGACTGAGCCACCCAGGCGCCCCTACCCCTCCCTTTTGAAGACCACTGAATGACAACATCTTTAGGAACCATTCCACTTCCAAGCACTCTAGAATTTTGCAATTCTGTCCCTGAATGAATGAAACTTTATTATTTTTCAAGGCAGTTGTTCAAACCAGAGGGGAAATAATCTGTCAAGCCAAATATTTTGAAGTGGGTAGATATAAAGCCCTTGTTATATGGGAATCTTGTAGTTATAAATCATAACTGAAAAGGCTATCAGATAAAAACTATCAATTGAATTCTCTGGTTAGGTAATGAAATCACTAATGTGACTAAAAGTTTCATCACTGAATAGACGGTTTAATTGAGCTAATTAGAGTTGAATTGCATTAAATTAATCCACTGGCAAGTTTTATATTTTATGTATAACTGCACATTGTATTATTACATGTAGGCAAAGCCCCCATGTGAGCTTTCGAGATATAGAATATTTTTCAGACAATCAACTTAGCTAAAAGAATTAGCTCTGGAGGCACTGTTTGTTCCTGATTCCTATAACCTAATCACATGGTCAAGGAAAGAGAAACTTCATAATATCAGGCATTATAAGGCTAGAAAGGTAATTATTTCTTGAGCTTATTGTAAAACAAAGATGTAGCATTAACTATTTTCCCAAATCATAATAGCTAAATGGTCTGTTTATTTATTATTAGAATAGATACAGCCAGACTGAGTATTCTTCTTGAACCGTCATTGGGCTCTTTCTTCTGCTACTTGTCCAACAGAGAAAGCTATGACATCTAGACCTGCACTCTCCAATAGGGAGGCACTAGACACATGTGCTATTAAGCCTTCGAATGATGGTTATTCTGAACTAAGATGTATTCTAAGTTTAATCCAGCACACTGGATTTCAAAACTTTAGCTCAAATTAAAAAAATTGAAAATATTTCATTAAAAACTTTTTACATTGATCATATAGTGAATCATAATTTTATCTATATTTGGGTAAATAAGATATATTATTGAAATTAACTTCATCTGTTTCTTTATAAATCTCAGTGTGGCTACAAGAACATTTAAAATTACATATGTGGCTCACAATGTATTTCTCTAGTGTGGTGCTAGTCTAGACCATAGCCAGTCTCAAAAATCTCTTAATTGTGTGCTACCTATGGGTCTAGCAATCTAACTTTATGAAAAATGTTCAGTCTTCATAAGAACTCTTTCTCCCTCACTCTCATGTCCAAAAGAAGCAGAGCCACGCTGGTCTATCCCCACAAGGCTAGTAGCTCAGAAGAGATTTCTGGTGTCTCATTAGCTTCGTTTCTCCCAAGACCCACTTAGAGAGTCAGGGGCTCAGTTATTATTGGTACAAAGGTTTCCTGGGGAGATAAATAAAGCTTAGCGATACTAGAGACCAAAATATTCCTGTGATCAGCAACTCCTGACCAGTATGAGGTTTTTGATCTTGATTTTTAATTACACTACTTCTCTTCATAAACAAGCTGATACTTGCTCTCCTTTCCCAAGGCAAGACAACTATAAGCTGAAGTGTTTTTTTCTGTATGAGGACAAGTTAGATGTGATTTAAAAAATAATAATTACTACAGAACTGCCTATACTTTCAGCACTAAGTAGAGCTAAATTCATCTTTGATCATCATCTGCAGCTTCAAAATAACTGCTTCATAGACAGGAGGTCAGCCCAGAGCCCCAGCGATGCTGTATGCGGCTGTGACCACTGGGCTCCTGAGACCCATCATGTGAAGACAGGAAGAATTGTAACCAAAACCAGAGCCAGATTTGGTTCACTAATCTTTTTGGTAATCAGTCAAAATTAGTCTGTAAACAAGAAATGAGTGGTGACACAATGTCAAATAAAAAGGCCTTGAACCCAAATCTAAAAAAGCTTCTGCAAGGAGTAGGATACTTTGGAGACTAGGATTTGTGTAGGGGTACAGAAGTGTTAACAGGTCAAACATTTCCCTAATTAGGAGGAAAGCCTAGAAAAAGACATGGCGGAACAAGGCACCTGTAATGGCACTGGAATCTGTTGAATGGTATAACATTGATCTCCATCCATATGTCCAAGATCAAGGCAAGGCTTGAGTCAGGACCAGGGAAGCTGGAGAACAGGCACATGCAAGAAAGATAAAGCAGAGTGATTATTTGTCAGAAAATAAGTGGGCAGGTAAGTAGGTAGGATGATGCAAGCAGAAGGGAAAACAAGAAGGCAACCCGATCTCCAGAACAAAAAAGTAAACAGCCAATCAAACAAACTCCAAAAAGTTACATAGAAACTGACATGACAATTAAGGGGAGAATATTTCATTTAAAATTCCAAAGAAATTTTCAAGTAACTAAAACTGAAGGTGATGATAAAGCCAATTACCAAGTAGATGTGAGGCACAGTAATGATGGAAGAATCTTAAGAAAAAGGAAATTCTTGCAGACGGAGTGAAGTGCCATGAGTCCGAAGAGAGGGATTGAGTGAACATGTGGCTAAAACAACAGGCGGAGACTAAGATGAGTCGATTCCGACACTTGGAGCCGGGGTGGCCTGTCACCTGCAGGCTTTTCTCAGTGCCCCACAACTTTGCAGCACTTTTGAATTGTACTGGATCATGAAGGCATTTGGGATTTGGGGGTGGTGTGGGAATGGAGGTGATATCCTAGCTTGCATTTTTTTCTTTAGTGTGAAATATTCCAGGTGCTCATGCACTTACTGACACCATCCCCTGAGATGGTTTAGCTCAGGAAGTGGTTTATGGTCTTGTTCAACCGTTCAGTGACTAGTGATGGTCATGGAGAATATCAACAAGAGGCAAACGCATTAGGCCAATATAAAGCCAGAATAGGGACGCCTGGGAGGCTCAGTTGGTTAAGGGCCTGCCTTCAGCTCAGGTCATGATCCCAGGATCCTGGGATCAATTCCTACATCGGGTTCCTTGCTCAGTGGGGAGCCTGCTTCTCCCTCTGCCTGCTTTTCCCTCTGCCTGCCACTCCTCCTGCTTGTGCTCTCTCTCTCTGGCAAATAAATAAATAAAATCTTAAAAAAAAAAAAAAAAGCCAGAATAGACAGCAGAACCACAATTTAAAGATTGATCATCATTCCATCATTGATCCTTGGCTTGGGCTGTACAAAAACGAATAAAATACTTTCTTTTTAAAATTTGGCCCCATTCTTAAGGAAGCAATAATGTCAAAGGAAAACATCAAAACTGACCCATCAGAATGGTATTTTATGCTATAACCGAATGTATCAGTACATGATAAAACTGGTGAGACTTTAATGGTTACCTCTTCTTAAATTTTTTTAACCTTTTGTATTTTTAAAATATTTTATGTATTTTATATTGTTTATAGTTATCTCTTATATCTTAAAGGATAGCTCAGATGGTTTAAGAAAATAGGCTAAAGACACAAAAAATTTAGTGCTTTGCAAACATTACTGTGCCATTAGATTCACCTGGAGGTCTTAAAAGCCAACTTACTGGGCCCATCCTCGGAATTTCTGGCTCCATAGTCTGGGATGGGGCCCAAGGATGTGCATTTCTAATGAGTTCCAGATGATGCCGATGGTACTGGTCTGGGAACCTGACTTTGAGAAATACTGAGCTAGTCACTGGGCCCATCAAGATTATGATCATGGCTCTCTCTAAATGTATATATTTATGTATTCTAAGAGAAATTGTTCATTTTTCCAGACTTGAGAAACAATATTCTTTAGTAGTTAAGTGTGTTTCACTGAGGGACATTTTTTTTTTTTTTTTTTACAAAACTCAAGACTGCGATGTCCAAAAGAACACTATGAAGAATAATGCCCGTCGGTATCTCTCGGCGCCCTCTCTGCTTCTTCTTTTGGTGATACAACGCTTATTGTGCTCCTCTCCTGCAATTTCAGGACTGCCATTAGGATAATGTGGATTACACTTTGGCAAGCCCCTGTCTAGATATTATATTCAAATGTGTCACTAACAGGAAATAGAATCTGCTATAAGAAATGATGGGAAATGCCAGCCAGAGTCTGTTGAAAATAGATACCTGCCTTAGCCAGACATAAAGAGAGATAACCCTGAATGTAGATTAAGTCTGCAATACACACAAATTCGTGATTCTGTCAGGTTCATTAAAGACAGTAAATCTAGAGAGATTTGAAGCAGGACTGATGATGAACATTTACCTTCACTGAATTCCATAGTGCCTGTGAATATTTACCCTTTGCTCTTTGTTAAGGCTTCAAGCAGAGCAATCTGAAAACTATTCTCCTGAATGTTACTTGGAAATACATGGTCAAAGTTTCCTAACACAGAGTCTAGGTGGCTTTATTATCATCACTATCATTAAAAATGCATGTGTCTATCTTCATGTGGTAGGACGACAGGTGATATACAAAACAAGAGGCATTCATAATCCATGCATTTGAAGATCTCTAATACAAAGACAAAGACAAGCACTAATTTGTAGACAATGACCTAATAGAGAAGATTAAAACATTTTTTTTTGCACAGAACATAAGTGAAGAATAGCAGTTTTGTGAAGCAATGAGTTGGAGAGTTGATTTCTCCATTGGGTAGAGTTTGTTGATACTTGATTCATGTGTAATACACAGGTATGGTTTATACTCCACTGCGTCTTCCAACTAGCCTGCCCAAGTTCCTTGTCCTGAGTGAAGGCATAAAGAAAAGGAGGTAAATATTCAGCAGTTTTATATATATATGTGAAGGGCTTCATTATGAGAAATTGGGTCACATGAATACAGAGACTAAGAAGTCCCATGATCTGCTATCAGCAAGCTGGAGATCCAGGAAATTCAGTGGTATAATTTCAGTCTAAACTTGAAAGCTTGAGACCCAGGGGAACTGATGGTGTAAATCCCAGTCCGGGAGCAGAAGACCAATCTCCCAGCTCCAACAGGCTAGCAGGCAGCAAACAAGGGCAAATTTCTCCTCCTTCCTCCTTTTTTTCTATTCAGGCCCTCAATAGATTGGTTGATGCACATGCAAATTACAGAGGACAATCTACTCTACCCAGTCCACTGATTAATTTCATCCAGATACACCCTCACAGACACACCCAGAAATATTATTTCATCTGGGCACCCATTTTCCCAGTCAAGTTGACACATAAAATTAACCATCACACCTGAGTAGGTCTTTCCTCAATCTCCATATGCAAAATGATGGACTCTACCCAGAAATTTATGCTAACTCTCTTTTGGGAAGTCATTTCTTAAACAAAATACCTACCATAGTTTTCTTATTATATGTACAAAGTAGAACTGTTGTGAGATAGTTCTAAATAAATTGAGAGAGAGAAGGTAAACTTTAGAACTAAAAGATATTTTGGAGTCATCAATTTCTAAGGCTTCATTTTATAAAGTTGGAGAGAGGAGGTCCTATGGCCAGAATCTGAGAAGCTAGTCAGTGAAGAAATGATAATAAATTTTCAGACACACACATCCCTACCTCAGCCAATTTTGCTTTCCATTCGAGGGGCTAGATCAGTCACAACTAATCTATAAAAAGGCATAAATTGAACAACTCTTTCTAAGACAAAGACAATCAAGACACATTAGAAAGAAAGTTCAATCTTCTTTATAATTAGAATGTGTAATGGTTTGTTCTCTAAACCAGCAGACATAACTGACAGAAAGAGATAATAAGCTAAAACTATTACAGTCAAATTGTCTCAGGTTTTATTATTAAGAATATTCAAAGTATTTATTAACGATGCAAGTGTTTTTCAGACATGAAGGCATTTCTTACAGTGGTAGAAAATTGTTTGTTCCATCCCTGTCTTTTTTCTTGAAGCATTAGAGTTATTAAGTACAACGTCTGCACAGAACAGGTTGTTTGCTTTTCAAATAACTTTAGCAGAAAGAGATATTTGATGAATTAGTAATGTGTTTGACCTTGAGAAACTGATAAAAATATCTGGTTCTTTGGTCCTTTACTTTGATGCCTTAGTTCCTTTTTAAAGCTGGATTTTACAAGCCCCTTAGCAAATTGGTTTTGCAACAGTGTTTTTACTTGTATGTAATATATTACTTGGATGCTGAAAAACCTGAAGGAAAAGGGAAAAAAAATGAAAGTCTGAGTAACCAGTAGCTTCTGTGGTCATTATAAATGCCCAATGGGTATGTCAGGGTCCTTTAATTGAAAACAAATTATGTATATCCATTTATGTGTGATAAAAATTTACAAAAATAACTCTAAAAGCTGAAGAACCAGACACATCAGCACAGTTGAAAGTTAACTTGTAAGACATTAAAAGATGTTCCTAGGTTTGTAACTTCTTGTTCTATGTCCAGGAAATTTATTTTCTAGACAATTATCTCTATGGGGAACACCCAGGGCTGGAGGGAACAATTTGCAGAATCTTACTGTTATTGAGTCAGCCCTGCTAGCCATTAAATAACAGGTGGCAGGCTGTGATTTATATGCTGAAGTCACACGGTGCAGTCATCCTGTGGAGGTCCTGGCCCTCAGAGAAGAAAGGCCAAGATGGTATATCAATTATCATAAAATGAAAGCATTTTGCTTCTTAGTCCAAATGAGCTTACCTATTAAGCTATAAAAATATAATCCAAAATCACAAGTGTACCCTCACTCTACATACACATAACATTCTTCGGTTCTTTCTTTTTTTTTTTTTTTTTAAGATTTTATTTATTTATTTGACAGAGAGAGACACAGCAAGAGAGGGAACACAAGCAGGGGGAGTGGGAGAGGGAGAAGCAGGCTTCCCACGGAGCAGGGAGCCCAATGTGGGGCTCGATCCCAGGACCCTGGGATCATGACCTGAGCCGAAGGCAGATGCTTAATGACTGAGCCACCCAGGTACCCCTAACATTCTTCAGTTCTAACATCACCTTTTACTTGCTCATCACACATCTGAGAAGTCAAAGGATTACCTACAAGAGGCACTTGGCATTCCTAAGTGATGCTGGTGGCAATGAGCCACAAGGAACTTGGATCAAATGTTTTCATTGAATGGAAGGATCCCAAAAGTTTACATAAAGAATGAATTTGGTCATTTTGAGATTTTTTTTTTGTTTTGGTTTTTATTTGGTATTGCTTGATTTGGCATTTGGTATATTTTTAATCTTCTAGGAATACTAGATATAGTCCACTCTCTGTGCAAAGTTTCAGTTCACCAGTGCTTGGGGTATTATAAATAATTACTGTGTAGATTAATTTTCTAGAGAGTCAGATGCTGCTCCCACCAGGGAGCATTTGGAATCATGTAGGAGTGTTTTGGGTTTTGGAACTGACATTGGAATTTGTGGAATGAAGGTCAGGAACACAATACACAGGGTAGTTCTGCAAAATGAAGGGGTGCTTCCTAGGAATGCCTAGAGTACCACTAAGGAGAACAATACCTGAGGAACCATCCCTCTGAGGAAAGAAAAAGCAATTTACTGTGGGCTCTCATCTCACTCATGGGCCCTATCCCATCATTATGGCATGAGGGTCCATTTCTACCCTGGAGCTGGGAACCCATTGTCTCAGGGCAACGGGAAAAAACAAAACAAAACACAAAAACATAAAAAAACAAGGTCATTTAGTGAGCAGACTCCTAAGAGATTTTATTGGCCACCAGATATACTCCATGCCATAGGAGTCAAAAAACACCCCAGCCCAAACTCAGAGAGGGTCTTCTAAAACTTATAAGAGATTCGAATATATACCTTTCTGAGACTCCCTTCCTACAGTCCACATTGCCTCTCTCTATATGACTTGACAAGGATGAGGAATGATGATGAAGCATTATAATGAAAAGTTGCAGTCTTCTCCTTTTGTTTTGAGACACTCCCTCCTTTGTGTTGTTAGCTCTTGGTGTTGGATGACCTCCAGTATCCACCCATGAATACTGAAGTAATATTAGGATGTTACTAGATATTTTAGAGATGTTTTGTGATAATGCCATAACACATTCCCTGTAAAAGAATGAATGAAGCATAGCAGAATGTAAAGGTGCTGTTCAAGTTATTTTTCTCCATCAATATGCAATAAATATAAGTGATTATTCATATTGAAATCAACATGCATAATCATTCCACCACAAAGGTCTAGCAGGTATGGCCCCTGTCCCTTCTTCTCTCTCTGCACTGTCTTTAGACTCTAGGTCCAGGGTCTTCTGGCCTCGACGTGGACAAGTCTTTCATTTTCTTTTCCTTTTAGTCCAGGAGACTCATTTCAAACATTTTAGATGAAATTTACCAAGAAACCAAAAGTGTAGATTTCTGAGTCTGAGAAGCCAAATATAATCTCTTTTTTGATCCAATTTATGAGGCACAGAGAACACTGTCCAGTTTCTTAATATGTCTAAGGAAATCCATATCTGAAACAATAGTTGTGGGACTCCTTGTTTAGAGCTCATGTTCTCTTGGTCTCTCAAATATCATTCATGGTGATATGTTCTACTGTAAGTAGTAGAGCTGTTGCAATACCAAATCCTTGAGAATGGTCTTGTCTTTTAAATATTTCTTGGCTGCCTAACATTTGAATGAGAATGATCCATCTGAAGTAAACTCACAGATTAGGATGAATTGAATCTCTGGATAAAGTAAGTCCTCAGTTTCCCCTCTGAAATGTCCAAGTGCTAGAAAGTCCAGAGATTCAATTCATCCTAATCTGTAAGTCCTCAATTTCCCCTTCTGAAATGTCCAAGTGCTAGAAAGTGTTACCTTAATCTTTAATATGTTTTGGTTTTACAAAGGAGTCAGAGATTCACAATTCTGGGAGAAATACATTTCAAAAAAAAATTTATAGCAGTCTTCTCAGCCAATTGTCAAATTCACTTTAAAATACACATGTTACATAAGAATTCAACTTCCTGTTTGATGCTATTACTGATGATGAAGTCAGTACCATCTAGATACTTCTTGAATACTTCTGTCCTTCTTGATGTCATACCCAAGCTATTATAACCCTTTATAGAAAAGGCTTGTGGTCAATAGAAACTTAAGTTTTTATTTTTTCTTTGAAATGTTTCCAATGTGCAGATGATCGAAGGAATATAAGTGATGTATACATATGAAGTCTGACACAAATGCTGACCCTTTTGATATTAAAAGTTAAATTAAAATATTTGATGAAACTCTTCCACTGTTTCCTTGTGACAGTTCATATTGGGGTATTTGAGTTTCCCAAGGATGCTGTCCTGGAACTGCCCCACACATTCTAGACCTGCTCTTGCTTTTGATACCTTTTTTGGTTTTGCTCTAATTTCAAATTTCTAACTTTTCCCTAAAAAATGTAAGATTTTGGGAGCTCCAAAAGGGAAAGCTAATTTTGTAGATCATCGATTAAAGTCAAGATGGACTAGTTGATGCTGCAGTAAGAGCCCCCAAATCATAGAGTGACAGAACACAAAAGATTTTTTTTCTCATTCTTACTGTATATTCCAATGTGGGCCAATGGGTCTCCACTCATTGTAGATTCAGGTCGATTAGCTCAATCAAGAGTAAATGTTAAGTTTCTATCTCACTCTGGGTTCAACTTTTCATTAGTTCCCACTTATAGGCCTGGGGCAATAAGAAAGTATATTTAGAAATCTATTCAAAACATTGTGGTAACTAGAAAAAAATCCCCTCTTTTCAGGTTCTCTTTATCATCTTCCAAGAATGTTTTATATCTCAAATTCTTTATAATTATTCTCTGATCATGTAGTTGGCAATTTCTTCATGACTCCTTCCACCCCCACTTCCAAACTCAACTAACACTGATTTTCTTTAGAATTTTTTACATTACCTACATTCAGTGCATCTCCAGCCCTATTATCCAAGTTGTCTCCTCTCAGCTACTTCAACATAGTGCCACTTCTTTTCTGTGCTAAATATGGCTTGTCTGAGAAAAAAGAAACTAATTGTTGTAACTCCCATATGGAAGCTGCATAGATTGTTAGAAGCTGCTCTCTTCTGCTCCAGGCTACAAGCACGGCACTAGGTCTTACATGTTTGTTTGACAATCTCACAGCAGGAATAGCTGTGGGGAGAGGAGAAAAGTGAAATAACAAGGAGATTGGATGTCAAGCTCTTTTTTTTTAATACAAGATCTCCTAATAAAAGTATTACTTCATTGTCTAATGTTGAAGAATTTAAAAATGTGTCTGACCCACACCTTTGACAGCCTTGGAATATGGCCCTCTCTCCCAGTTAGGGTATCTCATTAATTTATTTCACAGAAAGTCACCTCTTCTCCTGGGCTGGGCCCTCAGCAGTCACCTGTGGATTGCTGCAACAGCCTTTAAACTATCTTCCTAGTTTCCAGGTTACCCCTCCATCCAATGCATCCTGCTGACAATAATTAACTTCCTTAAACACCTGTGACAGAATAACTGTTGAGATGTTATTTAACTTTATTCTCTCTACTACTGGAGATGGGAAATAATAAGAGGTAGATTTCATGTCCAATCCCAAAAGCCTTTTGTGTTGAGCCTGGGCCGTTGAGTTTAGAAATAATTTCTGGGAATCAGGGCCATTGACAGAAATTTGGAGAAATCCAGAGCACATTCTTCCATATCCAGGCTTTTGTGAAAACAAGCTAACTGATGGGGGAGCTAATCCTTAGGGCGAAGAAAACAGAACTGGCTCAATAATGAAGCAGGTATGCTTTGTTTCGGCAAGATGGTGGAGTGGTCAGAGTTGGCAGGCTTTTAGAGTGATATGGAACTAATGTCCCACTCCCACACAGTGCCCCAAATGTCAAAAGGATTCGTGATAGAATAACCAAGGTGACAAAACCCCAAAAGGTCATGGTGCTGGAGGGATGGAGAAAGTGCATGTCTTCATACATGGAAAAAAGGGAAGATAGCAGGCTGCTTTGAAAGGACCACAAGGGCTTGAACAAGAGCATGTCAGGAACCAGCACTCTGGATGAAAGCCCAGAAGCCTTCTTCCCATCCTAGAATTTGTACATGACTCTGAGGGAGAGCCTCAGAGAGCTTTATTATTATGACTGAGTTGAATTTCTGGACACCTCTGGTAGATAGAAGTGAAGTCTGATTTACCTGGCTTAGAAGGTAAAATTAGGTGAAGTTTTCCCCTTTTGGATGATGTACCCTGAATTCATAGCCACAAGATGCCACTCTCAGCATTACACTGTCCTACCCGGAAACTTTCACAGGCTCAGAGTACTTGCTGTATTCAACCTAAGCCCTTCAGGTGAGTGTTCAGACAGTTAGTTCCCACCTCAGCTACCAAAATTAATTTCCTCCTTCTTCCAAATATTCATTCTCTGCTCTAGTCTGCCTTGCATCCTTACTCTAGTCCTGTGACCGCTATTGACTCATTCCTTGAACTCTGACAGTTCTTTATCCCCATGCAACCCTAGCATGTAAAATAAACCACTCCATTCAAGGAGCCTAGAATTATTTATGGTTACTTCATTAGGGTTAGTATTCTTAATGAGATTAAAAGCTCCTTTGGGGCAAGAACCACATCTCATATTTCTGTTACCCTCCTAGTGTCTAACAAGGGGCTAAGCACAAACTAAAGACTTGTTAATTGATTGCATTATCTGTCAATGCTTCTGATGAGTCAGGTCTGGGTCAAGGATCTCATTCAGGAAGAAAGCATGCCATTCAGGATAATAAACTGACACAACAGAAGTTATCATAGCGAGAAGCACAAAAGACAGTTGATCGGTAGTTTCGTCTGTAGAACACAGTTTAATTGGTTCAGCTCTGAAAAGTGCCAGTTGCTTGCCTGGGTGGTGAACGTTGTTAATTCCCGTTCTGAGAAAAGAACTGAAGCTCAGCGAAAGGGGCCAGATGTTCAAATCCCCTAACAGGAAGCCCAAAGCATCAGGTCCTGAGCCTGTATTTTCTCTCAGTGCTACCTTAGTAATTAGTTAATCAGGGGAAGTAAAGACTTAGGGATATAACTAGAGGTATGAAAGAAAGGAAAAGACCAGAGCTAACTCTGGTAACTCATTTGGTCACTTGTTTCATTTGGAAAAAGACAAGAGGTACAGAAGTCTCCTTTGCCTTGCGAAGGCTAAACCAGAGAATTACTATTATTTACTGATGTCATTTTTGCATGGGATACTACTAAGAACACCTGTAGACTAGTAGACTACTAAGCCTTGTCTGCGGCTTGAATAATCACCTTTCATATATGCCCTAAAAAGCAGGACCAGAAATCTGACTCATATAGAATATGAAACCATGTAATTTGCCATTATCCTCATGTTATAATTCAATCTTTATTAAAATGCAGACAATAAAAATGAGTAGTGTCTTGAAATCTGCTTTTACTCTACCCACACTGTATGGCAGGAATTCTGTGAAACCGACAGGCTCTCCCAGGCCTTCTTTTCTGCTAACCTTTCTTGTTATGAAAGGCATAAGACAAGAACAGTCATTGATTGGGGAATTGAAGCTCTCCCATAAAAGAGGAGTATGTCGACAGAAATACCATCAGCTCCCCAGCACTCAGGTCAAATATTCCTTAATCTCACTTGTGTCAGGGGATTGCATGACCACCCTCCGACAAGGACAGCCAATATTACCTGCATGGGGAATCAGACCTGTTGAACATGTGGAAAAGGGACAGACTGAACGAAAGAACAGCAGTGCCTCCCACAGACACACAGAATCAGGTCTGGCTGTATTTCAAACACCAAACAAACTATATTTTCAATTTTACTGCCTGACATTTACCAGAGGGGAAAAGATACATAAGTAATGAGGCAAAAGGGCATGACAAGCTGCGTGTGTATTTTCCCATTACATGAAGAAATAAGCCTAGCAAAAATTGCTCTTAGAATTCAAAATTAAAAATAAATAAGTGTTTTTCACATTTGTCCAAGCATCCTTAACAAATTCAACAATTCCGAATGTATATAAATGTGGTTGATATTTTTTGATGCTCTGCTCTAGCAATATTACCCACTTGTTTTCACTGTATTATGCCGCACATTATTTTAGGTCGGAATGTAAACACTGACATCTGTGTCTGTCTCCTGCAACCATGTTATTTTCTTAATAACAACAGCTGTCGTCATTATCAACTGCTTAATATCTGCTAGACACAGTATTAGTACTGTACATGCCTTCCATCTCTTCACCCTTAACAAACATTCTACACAATAAGTGTTCTCACTATCAGTTTATTAAGGTAAAGAAGTTCAGCGTGTTAAGTGGTGGAGCTAGCCTCTGGAGCACAAAATCAACTCTTTCTTCCTTTCAGCCTCCCCTTCAGACCCCAGCACGAATTCTGCCCTCTCTGGGGTCTTAGTAAATATGGCGGCTGCCTGAGTTTACTTTCTCACACGAACAAAACCACAGGTTGAAGCATCATTAATGAAGCATCATTAAAGTGCCTGGGAGTGTCTAGGTAAACTATCAAGTCAGCCACTCGGCTCTGGAGTGACTGATACACACACACATTTGGACTATACATTTCGGTCTTAAGCATGCAGAGTCTGATCCCTGATCATGCAGAAGGACTTGAACCAGAATTTCTTTTCCTTCTTTTCTTTTCTTTTCCTTTTCTTTTCTTTCCTTTTTTTTTTTTTTTATGCAGTTGGGCAGTCCCCTGTTCATGATACCCAAGAGGGAATATGCAACCACAAGGGTGTCAAATTCTGATCCAACATCTATAAATGTTTTTCGGTAATAAATAGATGTTTAATTTTCTGGCTTTTAAAGCCCAAAACACTAACTCTCCTCTCAGGATTTCCTGATCCTGGGGTGGCTGATGTGAAAAGAGTGGTGCAGGTGGTCAGGGTTGTAATTATGCTCTAATGAAAACTGCTATTTGCAGTTGAAAGGCACCTCTGTAGTCTGGCATGGCTCCGAGAATTTAGACTTTCTTAATGCTGTTTCACATCAAAAAAATAATAATAATAAACGTCTCCCAGCACCTGTATAAGGTGCTTAAAATGTCATTACCGCCTGTAATTACATGGCGAAACCAATTACCACAGCTAAGGCATCAGATTGATATGTACAATTTGTACATGTTCACTGTGTGGGCTGTAAAATTGTAACTGGAGAAGCACACGTAGTGGGAGATTGTGTGCATCTTGTATAAAGCTCGAAGAGCAATTAGAATATAAAAAAGTAATGAGGAATAATAAGAATAAATGAGTTTCACTGAAGTCAGGGCATTTTATAAGCTTTAGTTGAGAGGTCCTTCAGCTTCAAAAAAGTAGGAAAAATTATCCTCGAATGAAAAAGAAATCATACAACATATTGGAATAAACAACAAAGAAATATAATAATTTCCTAGTAGAGATATATTATAGTTTTCATGTTTGCTGTTCAGACTTGACTTAGGTTACATTAGAAAATTGGAAAATCCTCCACATACACTGAGAGATTTCTGGGAAAGACAGGCTGGTTGGACCTATGTGAACGTTGGAATCAGTGAAACAGAGCCTTCCAAACCCCTTGTGACATTCATCATAGCAGTTACATGAGTTGCACTAAATTATGATCTTTTTTCTTATAGATGGAGGAGTGATAAATGCAGAACTGTCTGCCAGCTTATTATACGGTCAGTAGCAGTGAAAGGAATGGAAAATGACAGGAATAAATAACATAATCTGATCAGTTAGTGGCACACAAAGACTTCCGGGGCTCTGTCTTGTATAACAATCTCTAGTCTCCTGGGAGTCACCTTAGAAAGACTGACTGTTGCCACAGATAAGTTCAATTGTGTGAAGGACAGAAAGCATCAGGTTTCAGATATGCTAGTAGGGTTTTGTCTATCCTGCTTGCCATAAGAAGGCAGCGGACTCCATGTCATGGCCCCTTGAATGAATTAAATAGCCATGCCACATGGGAAGAAATAGACAAGTTTCCTAATCAAATTATAACTTCTTTATGGATAGAGTTTGTGACTATTAATTTATTTTTAAAATATCTACAGATATTTACAATTTACAATTGTAATTTTACAATTACAACTCTATAGGAAACAGACACATGACAAAGGTTCTTTGCCGGATTTTTATACATACATTGTATGAGGATATAAATATACATCTTGGCTCATGAGGAGTGCCTGGTCCAGACACAGGACATAATTTGACTTTTCAAAATTGAAATAAGGGGTACATATTGAAATTACACTCACTGCCCAATTTAAACACCAGTTGGCTTATTATATTGAGCTGCTCGAAGCCCTTGCTTGAAACTCCCTGTGTATCCTTCACATGTCATGCACTGGTGAGACTCTCTTTAAAACACTGTCCTCTCTTTTTCTCATGACACAATTTTCTCACAGTTCTCCTCTGACCTCAAGCCATTCTTTTCAGTCTTCTTTACCAACTTTGCTAGACTTAGGCCTTTCCTCATGCAGAGACATCTCTGGCCAATTTCCCATGCTTCTACGGTCTTAACCTTCATGCATTTACCATCAGCTTTTGGATATGTTTCCAGCTGAGTATTACCTCATGCCAGAAAAATATTTATAACTGTTTGCTAGGCAGGTCCTCTTAATTTTCCAGAGCCGGGTGAAAACCAGCCGATATTAAAATAATTGTTTTTCCTTCCCATACTATATTCTCCTCTTCATCTTAATTCTTGGCATTACCACTTATTCCAAAAAAAAAAAAAAAAAAAAAGGCAAGACTCCATCCTTACCCACCCTCTTCCCATCACCTAATCTAAATTTCTACGGTCTGCATTGCTTTTTTCTCTACCCCTCATTACCATTGCCTGGGTTAAAGACTCTAGCATTTCCCAGATTTCCTGTGGTATCCTAACTGATCTTCCTGCTTCCAATTTTGGCTCACTATCTTAATTTATTCATCCACATTCTATGAATCTGATCATGTCATTTTCCTACCTAAAACCCTTTAGTGGCTCTCCATCTCACTTTAGACAAAAGCCAAACTTGTAAGGATGGCTGGCTCATTGGTTCCTTCCCAACACGACTGCCCCCTGTCTTTCTCACCTCCTAACCTTTTATCTCCCCATAAATTACATCCTGCATTTTACCAAATATGTTTATGTTTTTTCTCAAGTGTCAAAAATCATGTTTTATTTCTTATCTTCTTGGCAAACTTAATCTCCAACCTTCAAAATTCTAAACAAATATCACTTCTTCTCTGAATTTTTTAAAATGCTCTCTGTCAAACCTAGCTGTGTCTTCCTCTGAGCCTCCATAGACCTCTCTGTAAATACCTATTATGGGACTTAGCATACCAGATTGGGATCATTTATTTATCAATAGACTGTAAAATCCTTAAGGCAAGAGTCCATTTTCCCACTTAATTCTTCATCTTCCTAACTTAACATAGGATCCAAGTATGGTGAGGCTCAATCACTACTTATTGAATAGGTAAATGCATACTGGTTATTCCAAAATTGTTGTTGATTGCTAATATACCATTACATGATTATTTAAAGGTCTGTCCTATCCCTTCTGATAGTTATATCAGCTAAAAGCAAAGTATTGTTGTGTATTTTCCTTTAGGAAGGAGAGAAAAGGCAGTGAACCAATTGTCATGTTTTTTATCCATTTCAACTTTTCTGATTGCCTTCCTCCCATAAATATTTATTGAGAACTTCCTTCATCTAAAGACATGGTGCTTAAAGTTGCACAGAATGATCTCTATGATATATGTGAGATAATTTCTGCAGGAAAATGTAACGTTATAATTTAGTAGGTGATCCATATCATAAAAAAATAACAGCTTATGAGCTACAGAAGTTTGGAAAAAGAGGAGCTGGGATTTACTCTGAGGAGGTCAGGGAAGTTTTCATACCAAAGGTAACACTGAAGTTGGGCCTTGATACCTCTATAAGTTTCCTTACATGGAGAATGACGAAAAGGTCTGCTAGGCAAGTCAATCATGAAGGCCAAAAGGAGAAAAGTGGCTAGCAAAGTGTATTAGTAAATCTACAATAATATGGTCTCAATTTGTAAACTAAGGGAAATGTTGGACCCCAAGGCCAGGAAAGACAAGAGGGTGAAGACTGCAAAGCCCTTCAATGTAGCCTGGACTTGAGTTTCTGAAAGCATGGAATATTATAAGCAGGAGAATGACACCAGAAGCTTATCTTTCAGAACCATTAATGTACTACTTGTATATAATATATTTTAAATGCAATTAGAATCAATTAAAAACTATTAGTCTAGAATATAAAGTTAAACATATCTGTTTTTTTAGGTATAAAAGTAAATAAATTTAAATTTATTCATCATAGACATAAAAAATAGTTTAAGAGAAAAATACTTGCATAAGATTTAAGAAATATGAGTAAGTTAAGTTCTCTCCTTGTATCTGTCACAGAGTTAAGAATTAAATATATGGTAGCTCTCCAAAGTTTATTTAAACTACAAATAGTGTAATTTCTACTGTACCCTGTTGTTCTACATTTTTCTTGATAACCAATTACTACAGAGTGGCATGCCTACAGTGAGCAAGTCTTATCAAAGAATAGTGACTAACACAAAATACTCTACCAAAAGAACAAAACAGACTTTAATTAGCATTGTTTGATTAAGTCTAACTTTTTTTGTTTTAACCAATTTGCCTCATTGGAGAGAGGTTGTTCTTTATGTTTGTAGGTAACAGAAACATGGGGCATATCATGAATAGCTTGGAATTAGAAAGTTCTGTCATAATCCAGGTTTGTGACCTTGGATGAGCCAGTTACCATGATGTCTGGTGTATATCAGTTTCTCAACCAACTTTAGCAGCATTTCTCTTCCTGTATGTAAGCATTCTACTGTATACTGTGTGAAAAATTTTAACACTTGATAAGCATGTATATCTAGAGGGAATATAAATTTAATGCTTCATCCTTTCATCAGTGTACCTACTTTATTGTCTACAATTGAAAATAACTAAAAAATCGTGAATGCATTTTAAAACTTCCTATTTTCCTCAAGGTATTGTTAAACTGAGAAAAGGTTTGTCATATATTAAGCATAAGCCACAGCGTATTTAAATTTCTTTTCCTGTAATCTCTTAAGAATGCAAAAGTTAATGTTGCATTTCTCAAGAATAGGAACTTTAGGTTTCACAAGAGGATTAAAAGAATGAATACCTGTAAAGTACTTAGAATAGTGACTGGCACACAGAAAACACTAGAGAAAGATTTGCTATTACCATCATCATTACTAATATGGAACAGTTCATATTCCTTGATAAGCCTTAGAGAAATCACCTGTTACGTTGTGTTTACACATAGGTTAAAATGTTCCAGAAATAGGGTCTGGGTCAGATGCCAGATTTTAAAAACTACTGTGAAGAGACATGGTATGTTAGTCACATTTGAGTTACACTAGCCTTAATATAAGCTCAAGGGCTTCAAAAAGAGCGGCTTTCCTGAGGTGGAATAAAAGTAAATGCAGGGCAATGGCCTCATTGTCTTCACTGAAAAGACAAAGGAAGCCTATCCAGGAAAAAAAAAAAAAAAATCAGATTTACACTAGTGGTCATTCTCCCTTTTTTGTTCTCTTTGTTCTTGATATTCTGTTTTATTTCATTTCTCTCCAATGAAAGAGAAATCTTGAATTCTTGAATTCAGAAATTTCAGAAATGCTGATTTTTAGGGGCTGTTTTGTGTTCTCCTAACATTCATATGTTGCAATTCTAACCCCCAGTACTTCAGAATATGACTATTTAGAAATAGGGCCTTCAAAGAGGCAATTCAGGTTAAATGAAATCATCAGGGCACACCCATCCAATAGGACTTGTCTCTTTAAATGAAGAGATGATTGGGACATAGTCATACGAAGAGGAAAGAGAATGTGAAGACACTGGGAGAAGATGACCAACTACAAACCAGAGTGGGATCTTAGAAAAAATCAGCCTTGCTGACACCTTGACTACTCTAATCTTCAGAACTGTGAGAAAATAAAATTTCATTGTTTAAACCACCCAATCTATGGTACTTTGTTATGGTGGCCCTAGCAAGCTAATACACTAATCTAATAATGCTTTGAATTAAGATATAAATTAGTTTTGGGAGCCTGGGTGGCTCAATCGTTAAGCGTCTGCCTTCAGCTCAGGTCATGATCCCAGGGTTGTGGATTCGAGTCCCGTGTCAGGCTCCCTGCTCAGCAGGAAGCCTGTTTCTCCCTCTCCCACTCCCCCTGCTTGTGTTCCCTCTCTCGCTGTCTCTCTGTCAAATAAATAAATAAAATATATTTTTAAAAAAGATATAAATTAGTTTTTATTAGAACAATTAAAGTCTCAGTAGAAATTAGATAAAAGAGTGAAATTGTTAAAAGGCCTCAGAGCTATGTTGAGTCAGAGTAAAAACAACAATAATCCTAGTAGCTCTATGGTAAATGTATGTATCAATAGGCTCAGAGAATCTCAGGGAGGTTAAGTAACTTGCCCAATGTCACCCAGATTGGGAGTGGGGAAACATCAATTCAATGCAGGTGGTTTAATTCCAGAGTTTATGATGTAACCAAGACAAATAGAAATATTCTAATCAGTTTTGGGTTTGGAATGAATCAGAGATTGCTGCAATGGTGAAGTACACACTTGAATATCTCAAGATCCAAGAGAGGAAATAAAAGATGGGTAATCACAAGGACACAAAATAATACAGATAGGTCATTTTTACAACAACTTATGACTATAAGATGTACTGCTGATTATACATCTTTGCGTTATTTGAATTAAAGAAACATAATGCAGTTTACATACAACATGGAAGAAAATCATACAACTTGACAGAAAATGACTGCATGGGCACTAAATATGGGACACAGGAAAACAAAACCTCACTTCATTGTTGTGACGTGAAGAAAAGGAGGCGATGCGGGCAATTGTAGAAGATTCTTATGATTCTCACCAAGCAGAGCAAAGGACTGGGTGAGACCCTGGACAGAGTCAAAAAGGGAAACAAAGAAAGCGGGGTTTGAGGGTTTTATAGGAATACATAAACTTGAGCATGCGTGTTAGAGAACTTCTGAATAATGCAGACTTGTTGCTTTTTTTTGATTGTGGCAAATGAGTGACATTGTTCTCTGCATATGGGGCAGATGCAGCCCCTCCAAAATTGTGGCAATGACAAAATGTGCAATTCAAATAGCAGCGACTTAGATCTCTGTAGTCCCAGTTTTGAACCTTCTCATACAGGGAGCCGGGAGAAATCTTTCCCATGCATTTCTGTCTCCATGCAGCAATATGGAGTAGGGTTGGAGTAGGGGGAGTCACATGGAATCAGCCGGGTGTAATTCCCACTGGATTATATGGAATTCAATAAAAATGATTTCTAGCCAGCAATATATATAAGAGTAATTTGTAGAAACCAAAGAGGGAGAAAAAGTAGAGCTAATTAATTGCAATACTTCTTATGAATAAAACAAATATATTTGTGTGTGTGTGTATAAAATATATATATATATATAAATTACTCATAATCCATATGAATGTATTTTGCATATATTTAGTTAAAACCATTTTATATGATCACACAGGCAACTTTTGATTATTCAATGAATATGTTTATTTCAGGTGTTTTTTTTTTTTCCTTGAAGATTTTAACTAACTTATTTTTAAATCTTGATCCTGTTGTATCCCAAAAATACTGTCTTTCTTTATGAATCCTGTTTGTCACGAACAGGAAAATATATACCTGAAAATAAGCGTTGCTCCTTCATGGTACCAAATGGTATTGAGGCCTAAAGAGAATTTGCCCATCACTCTCTCCTTATCCTTGAACATCATTAATAACCTTTCAACACACCACTTCTGTCCTACACTGCCTTTTATCTCCTAATCTCAAACACACAGCAAACATTCATTCTCCACAACGGCTTGGTGAAAGCAAGCGTTTTATCCACAGTATTATAAATGATCAAGGTGAACTGGAATGACTACCCAAGGGGACTCACAGAGAAGGGCAAAGCACAGAACAAACCTCTATTGCCAAAAGCTAGCCTGGGTAAGAACTACCATCCACGTGTTATATTAAATCATGCTCCATTTCCATTTATTAGCTTCAAATCTGGGGAAGCACCTTCAACTTTCTTTTTTTTTTTTTTCCCCCTAGAGAAGCTTCTTTCTTTTCAATTCACCTTGTCCAGCAAAGTTCTAGGTGTTGGGTATATTTTGGTAAAGAAAATATACAAAATTTATGTGACCGATAATTATGCCTAGGCTTCCTTCCTATCCATTCCCTTTTTGTGCCAGCTTCTATGATTCCACATCAATATTCCCCTGATAACATTTTCACCTCCTAATTGCGGAGCACAGTAGTTTTCTCAGTTATCACTATGAGCAGTGTGAGAGGTATTTGAAGTGGAAAGCTGGGACTAGGTCCTTTTGGGCTTATAAATTGTGTAAGGAATTTTGAACTTGGCCTTTAGAGTGGTGGAAAACACCCTGAAGGATTATCCACAGGCGATGTCCACTATCAGGTTTAACTTTTTAAAAATTCACCCACGCTGTGTAGAGAACTGGCCAGCATGGATGTGGAGAGACCACTTCAGAGGCGATTGTGGAGGCCTTGGGATGGAGTTGATATGGAAGACAATAACATTTTTGTCATAGGAGATGTATAGCAATATTTAAGAAACAACAGTTTCATAACTTAGAGATTTATTGAAAATGGGGCATCAGAGAGAGGAGATAGAGAGAAGATGCCTTGGTTTCTGAAAACAAAACAAAAAGCTATGTAGGTTTTGGTACTGTGGCCCTAAACAAACAAAACTTCCATGAGCCAAGTGTATGGTATGTTACTATGTAGCTGAGTCATTGGCTTTTGTACCTTCCTTCAATCAATGTTCCTTCAATTTTCCACTTTAAGCCTTCATACAGTACACAGAATACCATCCTGCCACAGTTTTTCCTGCCACAAAAAAATCACCGCTGAAGGAAATTTGACAATTTTGAGCCAGTGATCTAGAGAAGTATCAGTGAGTGAAGGGGAGGATAATTTTAGTGTTGGTACCTCTAATACACACGTGGGATGCTGAGTTAACCGACAGCAACCCAGTGTTATTGCATGGACTCAGGATACATTCACTTACAATTTTTGGTGGCAATAAAAATGCCATAGTAGGACAAAATTGAATATATTCTACATGCCAATTTGTAAATTCCCACTCTCATGCTCACTCCTTAATATAGTTGAGGTATTTTTAAACTACCCGATCACACTTTTCAGCCAGCAACCAGAAGGGTGAGCCCTGTGATCTTCCAGAGTGGAGAAACTTAAAAAACAAAAAACAAAAAACAAAAACCTCCATTGGACATATATGAAAACTACACCATCCTTATAAATTATGTAAGTTTGATTCCCTCATACTGCTTTTATTTATACCTTTCAACATCCTCATGATAACTCAACATCATTCTCAGCTTTCAGTATGTTCATGTTGGGACAAAATTCCCCAACGTTTGTTATAAAATCCTACCATGTAACAGCCCCTTGAGGCCTATTACAGACTTGAGGAACCATATAATCCCTCAATCAAAAATAGACCTTCTCACGTCTTATTTGCTCAAGGTTCTTCTCTCTTTTCACAATGTGTGATAATTAGAAAAGGTAAATCTTAAGATCAGAAAAAAATTCTTAATGCAATTTAAAGCTGCACACCTAATGACTCTCTTATGAGTACCTCTACTCCTAAGAACTAAAATAGGAGAGAAAGAAGATAGTGAAGATATTTGGGGAAGGATAGTTTTTTTTTTTTCTTTTGGTTTAAAATAGATAACTTGGATACGTGTATGTGTGTGTGTGTGTGTGTATTTTGTTGTGTTTTGCTTTTGTTTTATGGATGTTATGGGAATTGGCATGCTTAAGCTATCACTAGCTTATTAAGAATTTAAAGAATTGGGGCGCCTGGGTGACTCAGTCGTTAAGGGTCTGCCTTCGGCTCAGGTCATGATCCCAGGGTCCTGGGATCGAGCCCCTCAGCGGGCTCCCTGCTCCGTGGGAAGCCTGCTTCTCCCTCTCCCACTCCCCCTGCTTGTGTTCCCTCTCTCGCTGTGTCTCTCTCTCTGTCAGAAAATAAATAAAAAATAAAAAAATCTTTAAAAAAAGAATTTAAAGAATCAAGTTGCACCCTTGATAGAGGGAATGAGTGGAGTGACTGTCTCAAAGGGCTCAGCAATAAAGTCCTACTGATCGTTTGGGAAATAGGTGGATCCTTAGAACAGAAATCATCATCATTCTTCATCAACAAAAAATGGGATCTTATGCAGAGGATGTATGTTTAGAACCCAGCTAGTAAACAGGAGGAAATGTTTGTGAGATGCCTGTAAAATATGACTAGCCCATGGCAGCTATCTCCCTTTCCCAAAAATCAGAAAGTAGAATATCAAGAGGTTTGCAACCCCTTGTAATAACCCCTCTGTGTTACCTTATCAACTAGGTTATAATTAACTTCTTAAATTCACTTTACTTCCCTCTCAATATTTTGCAAAGTGCTTATATCTGATGTCTACCATCTCTTTCATGTTCCAAAGTAAATGAGTATTTTTGTCATTAGTGGAGAGTATTAGAAGCAGAACAGTAGACCTATGAGACAACTATAATGATAACAGCAATGTGTCAACTAAGAAACACTCAAGTACAGATAAAATGTAAGCACTCAGACATAAGTGCTGTTGGTGTACCTCCCCGGCTTATGAGGATATTTCTGTACCCAGAGCAAAAATTATAATTTCTGAGGTTTGTATTAATAAGCGTTGGTTACAGGAGATTTGGTGTTCCACCTGGATTTGGTTTCTGTCGTAAGTACCCGTGAAGCTGTTTTGCCCTGAATGTCTGAGTAGGGCTCTTTGCTGAGATGTGGTTACCCAGTTAATTATTTTCTGGGAGTTGTGATCTAGGAACTCAGTTGGGTTTGCTTTCAGTTTGCTCAGTTTCAGAGAAACCTCAATACCTACTGATTTCACTGTCACCTCCTGCATTGTTCTTTTCTGAAAGAGCCGGAGACTGAGCTCTGAAACAATCAACAAGCAGTGATTTTTTTTATATTTCTCCTTGGTGTGGGAAACTGCCTGTGGTTGTTTTTGTTGTATTGATATTGCTTATTTTGTAAAGAATAAAGCCTAACTTCTAGCATGCTGGTCAGGAGGAAAAAAAAAAGAAAAGAACAAAGTTGTTACAGAACTGTCAGGATCTGCTCTCTCAAAGTTCTCTCACTACCTCAGAAGTGATATTATCGTTTCTTGCTTCTTGGGCTTGGCAAACCCCTCCCCCTCCACTCCCTCCCTGCCCACCCTCCTTCCCAGATACATTTTGCTCATCCTCCAGGTTCTGCCAACAGTCAAATTAGCCTGAAAATTACATGCAGCGTCACTTGATGTTGATAACACCTCTTTCAGTCTTCAAAAGTAGATGCTATTTGTATTCGTTTCCTAGGACTGCCAGAACGAATCATCACAAACTTGGTGCCTTCAAGTAACAGGAAATTGTTCTCTCACGGTTCTGGAGGTCAGAAGTCCAAAATCAAGGTATCAGCAGGGGTCACACTCCCGGCAAAGCTCTGCCGAAGAATCCGTCCCTTGCCTCTCCCAGCTTCTCGTAGGTGTTGGCCCTCCTGGGCGTGTGCCGCATCCCTTCACATTGCCTTCTCCTCTGTGTGTCTCCCAACACTCCCTCTGCTTCTCACGATGATTGCAGATGGGATTCACATGGATAATCCAGGATGTGCTCTTCCTCTCAAGATCTTTCATTTGATCACGTCTTTTTGCCATCTAAGGCAATGTCCACTCTTTTACCATGTGAGGTAATACTTACAGGTTTGGGGGATTAAGACACAAGCAGACCTTTTGGGGGGCCACCCCAAGTAAGTCCACTCTGCTGTTGATATCTCAGCTTTAAAGATAAGCTAACTAAATATTAGAAAACTGAGTTAACACGCCTGAGACCACGCAACTAGTAAAATGGTAAACCCAGAATTTGAAGCAATATCCAACTCCAAGTCCAAGTCCTTAACTACTAGATAGAATTTCTCCTCACGGGCGCCTGGGTGGCTCAGATGGTTAAGCGTCTGCCTTCGGCTCAGGTCATGATCTCAGGGTCCTGGGATCGAGTCCCACATCGGGCTTCCTGCTCCTTGGGAGCCTGCTTCTCCCTCTGCCTCTCTCTCTCTCTCTGTCTCTCATGAATAAATAAATAAAATATTAAAAAAAAAAAAAAAAAAGAATTTCTCCTCACCTCAAGGCTGATATAGATGCCCTCCTTGGTGTGCCCTATGCTGACTTATCCTGGTTCTTACATCCCGAAATGTGTGTGCCTGGTTACCGGTATGCCTTCTCTACTGCCCCATCCGGGAGTCGTGTCTGGTGCCCATCACAATACCTGGCACGTAACAGAGACTTAACAAACATCAGATACACCTCTTCACTGTGACCAAGGAACCCTGAAAGGGAGATTTTAAACATCACGACTCAGTCTTTGAAGTCACCACCTTTTTGCTATTGAATTATATTTCATTTTACTGCCTTATTTTTACATGCACTTTTTAAGCTGTATTTATTATGGCAGTAATATTAAAATGTAGCAATATTAAAAACATTAAAAATAAGCTAATCTGTAGATAGTAATCTCTTTGATATTATTTTCTGAAAACAATATAGATTATTGAGTATGTAATCTTCCCTCAGTCTTATGATAAATATTTGATATTCTTTTAAATTCAATTTCTATCGACTGTACAATTGTCAGACTAATAACTTCATTATAACAGAGTCAGCTTGGTGCTTTCAAATAGAAAATAAATGCATGTTAAAAATGACAGATTTCAAAGTCTTTATTTTGGTGTCACCAAAAGCCTGTTTGTTAAACAGATTTTATTATTATTTATATTCATTCTTAATATCTACAGGGTAAAGACCAAGGGAAAAAAACAATATTTTAATAGGACAAAATACAGATGGATTTCATCATTGACATCTGTTTGAAAAGACTGGCCATTTGATTTAAGGCATTTTGTTCCATAATCTGGAAATGGCATCCATATTTCTTAGATACATCAAAATATGAGTTGAATGAGATGATTAGACAGTGGACAGTCTTGGAATATATTCACACTCCATGCTTTACTTTTAGAAGACATATCTAAGTAACTAAGAAAATTCAGGAGAATATGAGTTGAACGAGATGATTAGACAGTGGACAGTCTTGGAATATATTCACACTCCATGCCTTACTTTTAGAAGTCATATCTAAGTAACTAAGAAAATTCAGGACAATATAAACTCAATTTTTCAAACGAAAATAACAATTATTTAAGGAAAGGGGCTATAATAGCATTCATGTATAAAAATGATTCATAACAAAGATTGGTAAGAAGGGGCACCTGGCTGGCTCATTCAGTAGAGCATGTGACTCTTGATCTTGGGGTCATGAGTTTGAGTCCCATGTTGGGGGTTAGAATTTTAAAAAAAGGAAAAAAAGAGTGGTAAGAAGTCTCAAACTATAGAGAAAATAAACTTCAGGAGAAAGTCCAGATGGTAATGCAAGAACATGCTACTAGAAAGGATTTACATCCACAAAACACATTTTGTTCATAAATTTTCATCTGTTAAGAGACATTTCCCACAATATGATCATCCAAAACCCACATGAATAATAAGCATCTTTTAATAGTCCTGCATAGATGCCAACATGTTCACAAAGTAAAAATGTTAATTATTTTATCAAGATGTTTAATCTACCTGATGCAAAATAATCACAATTTTCTAAATACTTTCAATATTTTAAAAAATCAAATGTAAGATCTCCAATTTTGGTATATATGTTTATAATCTCTAGTAAGTAAAGAACCATGTGAGTGAAGGGTCAGATATTGCAAAAAGCATTTTACTTAGAACCAAAGACGTAAGTTCCCTTCTTTGAATCAAGCCAGTTATCTAAATTAGAGGAAATTCTTTAATCTCTTTGTGCCTCATTATGCTAGAATCATAAGGTTGAAGCAGGACTCCAAACTTATCTTGTCAACTACCAACCTAATGTCTGGCAATCAACCAGGGTTCAAAACTCAAATGTCTTCAATGATTAAGCAAGGGACATAAATGTATAAAAGTGTGCAATTACTTGGGTGTAATAAAATAACAACTGATGGGAACATTGGCTAATTGAAATTTAAATATTTAGCCTTATTGTCATTCGATATGAAATCTGAAATGTAGTTGGCCAAATAATTGCATTGCCTGTATAATATTTTGATTGGTGGTTTTCCAGTCTGTGTGCTATGCACAAAGAAACAAAATACTCAAATCCCGTTTGCCATCCAATACTTAAAGAAAAGAAAAATCAAATGAATACATGAAACAGAGAAAGAAAACTAGAGAACTATCATTCAAAGTGGCAGAAATCTTTTAATAAGCAAAAGTGTCAGACTGAGTGGGCTCTAAGAGTACTTCTAGATCTGAATTTCTGTGTTTTCTAGACTGGTGCTATTCCGGGGGTGGTTGTTGAAAAGCAGCATCAGAATCACTGAGAACTTGTTATAAATAAAAGACCTGAGGCTCCACCACAGACCAACTCAATCAGAAACTGCATTTTTAATGAGGTCCTCAGGTATTTTGCATATACTTTAAAATTTGAGGAGCGTTGAATCGAAAGATGTAATATAAAAAATTAGACTCAACCAGCTGAGAAATAAGTCATCAGTTAGTATCTGCAGAAAGAATTGAGAAGTGATGCTCTTTATAGGACTTATAAAACCTTTGTTATTTCAAGATTTTGAAATTATCTCATTATCTCACCCATTTTGGTGTGGATTAAACACATTCGTTCCAAAATTAAGGGGAACAGACCACCTGACCTCTTAGTTTTGGTCCAGCCCTGAATTCTTAGGATTATCTGTATTTAGTTGAAATTCGGGATTGTTTTAAATGATTGCATTCATAGAATGGGTTTCAATTTCTTCCTTTCCTTGAGGGAGTGAAGAAAGGTTGAAAGTTCAGCTTTTATTTACACATACAATTTAAGCTGAACACACCATAGGACTTTTGGTTTTAAGGAGAAATGTTTTGCAAGCAATGTAGATAAAATTGAATATTCTTGGTAAATATGAATATAGGTAGGGGAGCCTGGGTGGCTCAGTTGGTTAAGCGACTGCCTTCAGCTCGGGTCATGATCCTGGAGTCCAGAGATCGAGTCCCACATCGGGCTCCCTGCTCAGCAGGGAGTCTGCTTCTCCCTCTGACCCTCCTCCCTCTCATGCTCTCTGTCTCTCATTCTCTCTCTCGCAAATGGAAAAAATCTTAAAAAAAAAAGAAAAAAATGAATATAGGCTCCTGATGAAATGAGTGCTTTTTTATCCATTAGTCAGTTATAAACCTAAAATAACCATGCTAGCATACTTTCTCAATTCTGAATTTTTTAGGGTAATTTTGTGAATATAATTTTCAGATCCTCTGCAGAGAAATCTTTTCAGGCAGTTCTGAAACACATTCTTTCAATATTAACTACAAGATAAGTCTTAAATATTCCTTTTCAAAACTGAGCACATTGTCTTATTTTAAACATTCACTGAGGAAGTTCCTAAATTCTAGATAAATAATGATCTCCTCAGTTAATTGCTTAGGACCAAATTTTTGAATGTATTATTATATGTCATTAAACAGTTCAGGCATGTTGTTTTCACCAACGAACCCCATTTCCCAGCATAATGCTTGAGGTTACATTCAGAAGAAGTGCCTTAAAGTAAATAAGGATACCTGTGAACCTACCTCTTCTCTCTTTTATAGGAATACATCTTACGTGTAGGGGCAGGAGAAATGGGTGGGGCTGATTAAAAGGTACAACCTTCCAGTTTTAAGTTCTGGGGATACAATGCACAGTATGATTACTATAGTTAACAATATTCTATTACATATTTGAAAGTTCCTAAGAGAATAGGTCTTAAAAGTTCTCATCATAAGAAAAAAATGTAAGTTGTGAGGTTATGGTTGTGTTAACTAAACTTGTAATCATTTCACAATATGTGTGTATATATCAAATCACTATCCTGTATACCTTAAATTTATCCAATGTTATATGCCAATTATATCTCAGTAAAGCTGGGAGGAACAAAAAGGAATATGTCTTATTTTTGGTATGTTGAATATACTGGAAAGTGAGCCTCACCCTTTTTTTAGTCAAACTGAGTGGTAACTCATTCCTAAATAAGAAGTAAATTCAAGCAAGATATTCAACCATTATTTATCTAAATGTAACTTTTAGAAAAATCTAGGTAGCCAAACAGGAGAGTTGCTTATGAATGCCATCCTCATTAGAAATTATCTAAGAGCCAGCTGGAAAGAGGGCATTTTGACCTTACAGGCACATTAACTTTCTCCTCTCTTTTATCATCTGCTCATATCAGCAGGAAGAACATTACTTATCACTCCCCAATTTTCCCTATTTTAAATTTTTTTTTTTTTTTTTTAAGATTTTATTTATTTGACAGAGAGAGACACAGCGAGAGAGGAAACGCAAGCAGGGGGAGTGGGAGAGGGAGAAGCAGGCTTCCCCGCCAAGCAGGGAGCCCGATGCGGGGCTCGATCCCAGGACCTGGGATCATGACCTGAGCCGAAGGCAGACGCTTAACGACTGAGCCACCCAGGCGCCCCAAATTTTCTTAATCAACAGTTTTGGGGCATTGATGAAAAGATACAAAGAAAAGGATTAGTTTTGAAAATAATAATGAAATTTTAGACCAGCATTGTCTTTTAGGGAAAGATTGTTATTGTTCAGAAAACTAATTTTGGAAAGAGACTTTAACTGTGGTCATTCTGAAAAAGAAACAATTTTTTTGTTAAGCAAAAGTAAGACAATTTGACATTGCCAGTCTCTCAAGAATGTACATATATGTTTATTCATTTTTTCAGATATGAAGATGAAATATAGTAAAATAGTCACATGTCTCCATAAACATGAGGTGGTTGGGGCGCCTGGGTGGCTCAGTCGTTAAGCGTCTGCCTTTGGCTCAGGTCACAATCCCAGGTCCTGGGATCGAGCCCCGCATCGGGCTCCCTGCTTGGCGGGGAGCCTGCTTCTCCCTCTCCCACTCTGCCTGCTTGTGTTCCCTCTCTCGCTGTGTCTCTCTCTGTCAAATAAATAAATAAAATCTTAAAAAAATAAAATAAAATAATAAACATGACATGGCCAGAAAATGCAATCCTGCACACACATACACACACACACTACACACACATACATACTTTATATTGAGAATTGTGAGGATCCTGGTCATCTCCCTAATTTTCTCTATGCCTCTTATCTGTCAGGTACTTTAGTCAAGTGAGGAAGAAAAGGAGGTTTTGTGCCATGGGTGACAATCCACACAAGGTGTATAATCTAGAGTTAGCTATAATAATATTTGGGTTTTAAAAAAAATCATGTACCCACTGTGTGTTGTCATGTACATAATGAGCTAGTCAGTTATTTCTACTAGAAATGCTAGTTAGTTTGAACTGATGGCGTTGTGGGTTGAATTGTTTTTCCCAAGGGACAGGTTCCAACACCTAGTACCTCAGAATGTGACTTTCTTTGGAAATAAGGTCTTTACAGAGGTAACCAAGTTAAAATGAGAGCATTAAGCTGGACTCTAATCAGATATGCCTGGTAATTTTTAAAGGAGGGAAATTTGGACACAGACAGACACACGGGGAGAGAAGATGAGGTGAAGACATACAGGGAGAACGTGATGTAAAGATGAAGGCAGAGGTTGGAGTGATGCCTCTATGAGAAAAGGAACGCCAAAGACTGCCAGCAAACCCTCAGAAGCTAGGAGAGAGCCATGGACATGATGGTCCCTCACAACCCTCAGAAGAAAACACCCTGCTTACACCTTGATTTCTAACATCATCTCCAGAACCGCAAGACAATAATTTTCTGTTATTTAAGCCACCCAGTTTGTGGAACTTTGTTACGACAATTCTCAGAATCTCATACAGACAGATTGGGATTCACATGACTATATTATAACATTAAGTGGGATCTCTTGGTAAACAGAAAAATAATGAAATATAAACTTATGAATAAATAAGTGGTACTTTTTGAGAAACCAAAAATATATGTGAGGATTTTTTAAACTGGCTAGCTATCAGTCTTGACCAAGGATAGAGGACTGCATTTGGCTCAAAAAGATTTCTTATAGAACTCCATAAAATCCTCTGAGGTGGCATGAGCATTAACATTCTATTCTATTCTTGTGAAACGTATCAAGACCTTTTTTTAAATGTTTCATACGATTGATAATTGTAAAGATTCAATATGTTCAATAGACCTTAGCCAAGTCAGTGATAGTCCCACAAGTCTTTTTTATGTGTTGTATACATTTTAAAAATTTATGAAAATGATACTTCTTAGAGACATTCCTTCCATATTACATTTACTAGGCTCTTGCTCTGAATGAAACACAATTGGTGGGCTAGATTATGCTTCATGAGGGACAGCTTCCAAATCTAAATAGTATATCATATCTGAGGGTCATTTCTCCTCATGCAACATGCCATCATAGGTCAAGTGAAATACTGCCTCAAATCCCTTCATTTCTGGACCACAGCCCACAGAAAAGCCGCTATCTACATTTACCTTAAGAGAGGAAAAGGTATTCCGGAGAGTGTCCTCAGACAATTAAATGCTCTAGCCTGAAATTGATACATGTCACATTCCTTCATAAGTAATTGGTCAGAAATGACCATTTGTCCTTACCCAACATGGGAGAGCAAAAAAATACAACCCTACCCTATGCTTTGGTAAACATCACTAATAACTAAAACAATGATATCATTTAATTTTCATGCATTCTGAATTACAGAATTGTAATAGTCAGCCAAGATTATATAGTTGGTAAGTGGCGGTTGTGGGCTTTGGACCCTGATCTGCTTAGCTCAAAAACTTCTAAAAAGATGCTACAAAGTGTTTCTAAAGTTTTTTTTTTTTTCACCAGATCTGAGCTTTTCTATGAAAATCTAATTAAACTTGAAGTAGAAATAGAAAGAAAATACATGAAAGATAAACAGTGGAAAATGAGATGAGTAAACTTATGAAAAAATAAAATTCTACATTTATTAGCGATTGACCTCTTCCTTGAAATCTCATTTGGTTTAAATTTCATGATGTGAATATTTTATACCTGATATTTGATACATACCATCTATACCATCTTTTTCCATTTCTATGAAAGAAAAATGCTTTTCTTTCCCTTCTAGTATCACATCCTGTGCCCCACAGTATTCCATGATGATGTGGCTTATTTCTGTAAAACAAATGACTCCCTGCAGTATTACTTTCAGATGAGATTATATCAACTTTCATAAGTTAAGCCAAGCAGGGGTAGTGCACAAATGAGATCTTCAAGGAAAATCTAAATACTGTAAGAAAATATTTTCAGGGACTCAATAAATAACATTTGGAGGTGATTAAATAACAAAAACAAAAAGAATGCCTCACCCTCAGCAAGCTGTTAAAATACAACATCACAGCACTTATATTAGATGGAATTAACCCAAAACCTTGGATTATATCAATCTTTCTGTTCGTTTTCACTTGTGTAAGTTATGAGAGCTTTAGGACCTATCTAGATTTAAATATAACAACAGAATGTCATTATTTGGTTTATACTAATTTCTTATTTTTTCCTGCAGGATTTTCTTCCCTTTGTGTTTGCTGGTAGAGTACAGCAGTATCCCTTTATCTGCAGGGGATACATTCCAAGACCCCCAGTGGATGACTAAAACTGCAGAGTACTGAACTATATATATATATATATATATATATATATATGTGTGTGTGTGTGTGTGTGTGTGTGTGTGTGTGTGTATATACATATATATGTTTTTTTCCTATACACACATACCTATGATAACTTTTAATTTATAAATTAAGCACAGAAAGAGTTTAACAATAACTCATAATAAAATAGAGCCATTATACCAATATACTGTAGTAAAAGTTATGTGAATATGTCTTGTACTACACTCACTCTTCTTGTGATGATGTGAGGTGACAAAATGCCTATGTGATGAGACGAAATGAGGAGAACGATTAGGTGCTGTGACCCACCATTAGGAGACCACTGATCCAATGATAGGAGGATCATCTGCTTCTGGACTGCACTTGACCGTGAGTAAATGAATTTATAGAAAGTGAAACCACAGGAAAATGTACTACTATATTTCTCTCTTTCTCACCTTCTGTATACAAGTGAATTAAGAACTAGTTTACCTAGAGGTACCTAATCTACATGCAAAATGCTCCTACTATTAAACTATATAAATGCACTGATTAATAAACATTATGTGAAGACAGTTTTATATCTTACAAAGCCATTTAGATTTGTTTTTTTTTAATTGCCTGAATACAGAAATGGGAAAGTACAGTTCTTGATTTTCCTGCTCCATATAAGATCTTTATAAACTTACAATGGTCCAACAATGTAGATGATTTCCATAGATATTAATGAGCCCCACAATCTTAGAGAGGATTTAAGAAGAGATTAAACACCTCGACAGAGTGACTAGAGAAGAGATCATGACCAAGTGACACGGAAATTGTTTCCATTCTAAGATTTTATGATTTAGCTAATAAATGTGCAACCTAAATATTCAATAAACAGTCTTGAGCACTTCTCATGACTGAGCAGCTGACCATCCAAGCAAAGACCTAATCAACTGGAGGAAATCCTGTGAGGTCAATGGGCAGACGTGGTTCCCACATGAGGTGATGTCAGTTTACTTAGTTGGCTCTAACAACACCTGAAAAAACACTGAGGCTGGAGATGGGGTTGGGAACTCTCTGAGCCCCCATGCTAGAAGAGAAAAAAGTGATCAAATTAAAGTATATGGGGCTTGGGGAAGAAAAAGTCACATTAAATGAGAAAAAGCAGGAAGTGGAGAAAGCAAGTTTCTGAAGTTGAGAAAAGGGACATCCCACTGTCAGGTGTACCCTATTATCAGGCAAGGGCTTCTGAAAAATAATGAATAAAAGATTAAAATCCTCTTTCAAAGACTGAGCTTATAGTAGCTCCCTAGGGAAGGGAGAAAGGGACTTAGCTATTATGATGGCAACTTTGAACATCTCAGACACTTACCTAGCACCCTCCTGGGCCTGAAACACCAAATCAAGTCTATTAAATACTTAAGTTTTTAAGGCTCCCTAAATTTTATCCTCTGAATGCATGGATTTTAGTGATGGCTTGACAAAGATCAATGAATAGTTCCTAGGGGTGATCAAATATACAAAGTATATAAATGTATTGTTATTATTCACGATTTAAAGTACCTAAGTACCTCTAAAATAAATGCATTTGCACTCTGGCATTTTAAAACAGCTTGTTTAGAAAAAAAGACATTTATATTATTTTAAGTCAAGAAGAAGGAGATTTATGAGAACCGTAAATCTAGGGAAAAAATATTCTAGTAAAGAACCAAAGAAAATCCCAGCATATTATTAATAAATTATATAGTGCCTTTCATTTCAAAGATAAAGTCCTCAGCACAAAGGACAGAACATGTATAGAAAGAGATCAATTTACACATGACTTTAATTGATCCACTTCCTCAACGTTTCTCAGTGTCAGTGACAATGTGCTGGGTTAATAGAGGAAGCAGAAGAAAACCTACCTGCTAAGTCTACCGGACCATGTATAGGTAATAGATAAAAATATCTCTGGCAAATCACTTGTTTTTCTTTTCTCTCTCTCTCTTCCTCCCTAAACGACTAACTAAATTGTTTGTTTTGATAACAAAAAACAGGCCAAAGGAAATGAGGAAATAGGTAGGATCCAATATGAGAATACTTTTCACAGGTGCTGTGCATTTTCTCTGGGTGGTGAGCAAGGTCCTAGCACTTAAGTGCCACAGCAGAGAGCTACAGAGCCCCCCGCCCCTATCTTAGTCACCACAATCCTGAAACCTTCATCACTACCTAATATGCATCAGGCACATCTGCTTCTGTGTTGTTCATGGTTCTACCTTCTGACACAGAAGCACTGGACCCAAGTGGGAAATCAAGCCCCCAGAGTCATCACCCAGAAGGCTGGCTTCCTATGTACAGCCTATTATTCATAACATTACCTATTAGGTTAAGCAAAGTCATAATTGTCATTACTAGTTCCTTTTCTCTATAGGTCATTGCAACTACCTTTCCCATTGCAACTACCCCTTAGTCTTTTATTCATATTCCCTCACAGATTTCTAATCATTCAAGCTCCATTGGTGTTTGAGAATCACAATATTTTTAAAAGATCAAAATGATGATCAAATTGTATATTCTGTACACTGGCACATAGGTATCGATTGATTAGTAGTTTTCGTCTCTGAGGTGTCCTTGACCCAATCCTTATGCTAATGGATGTAGCTCAGTCATAGTGAATTTTGAATCTTGAAATAGGATTTAGAACACAGAAGAGCAATTGAAATGATCATTGGTGGACTTGTCTGGTTCAACACAGAGGTATCTTCTTTCTTTTGTATCACCTTCCTGAGTTCACGCACCTAAGAATCAGGCAGGATCCGGGCAACTAATAAATTCCCTTGGTACCCAATTGTAGCATATTCAAACAGAGAACCTATTGATTCTCTTGTTTCTAAGTCAGTGGGGTGGCTAAAGCAAGTAACATATTAGTTAAAATATGGGGACTACACCATACAGAAATGCACATTTTCATTTGTTGCTTCTAAGAAAAAAGAGTGAGTTAAAACAATTCATCTATAGTCATTTATCTAGCAAGCATTTAACAATTGTTTAGTTCAGGATTTCTATACCATAGTTCAGTGAAGCTTGAAATCACAGTATTATTTCTCATTTTGCTCATGTGTTATCTGTATGCTTGAATGTACTGCTAAGTAGATTTGAATGTGAACTATCAGTACTAAGTAGAAAATTTCTATTGTATGATTAGAGCATCTTTCATGTAAATATTCTGGGTTGTGCTAGAGCATTTTATAATGTGTTAGATTATTGTGTCATACCGCTTTCTTTAGGGTTTTTGAGAATTAAAGAGGGCTCTACAGTAACAATTTAGATAATGCCACAGGGAAAGGCATTTTCACTGACAGTTTGTGTCACATTGATTAATGAATAAAAAGTGACATGTGTTTAACAAGTAAGACCTTGCAGGTAAGACCTCCTTTTAGAAAGGTCACGTGTTGGATAAAATTTAACTTCAAGTTATTAACATGCACTGAGGTCTCCCTCTTGTCTGCTCCTTAACGACATCAATGGTCACGAAGTTACTGGAAAGCTACGGGAGCTCAAAGAAGCGTGATTCTAATTTGGGATCTTATCCTCCTTTCCTTCTACTGGGATAGGTATCACCCAGTGTATCACTCGATCAGGGATAAACCACTGAGGCATACTCAAAGACAAAGCAGCAAATCATGTAAGTTGGAAGAGTACAGCAGGAGAAATAGTTACATGCTGAGATACCCAAGTAAACCCCCGCTGACCAGTAGATTGTGAGCTAAATATATATTAAGCACTATGATGGCAAAAACTCACCGATACAGCAGGCTTACTAATGCTGGGGACAAATGTGTTGCTCTAGCTTCCTCACTTATCTACCAAGAAGATGATGTCATCTGGCATTTACAAAGGATAATATGAGCTAGAAGCTCAGCCTCTCAAGCATAGGAATTTTCTCTGAGACAAACTTGGAGATACAGGTAAGCCGAAAAAGATTGAGTGACCAACCAGTGAATGGATCTTGTCATCATAGTATAATACAATTAGATTTATATAATTCCAGGCTAAAACAAAGCACAAAGAAATTATTTTTTTAATAATATAATTCTAGTAAATCTGGCAGGAAATATGGAGATATTGTTAGGCAGAAGATTGTTGCTTAACACCACATAGACACGTTCATGTGTTTTTCTTAATCCATGGGGCACATATATGTCATTATGGATTCTTTGCCCTTGCCTCTGTTTGGGGAGGGAGTAGGACATCTCTACCTTTATATTTCCCTTCCTTTTGAATGTCTTTATTAGTTTAATAAACCCTTAATGGAAACGGTATCATAAATTAATGATCCTCTTGTTAGAAATAGAACAAAGGTTATCATCTGATTTGTTTGCTGATATATAGTAAGCATCTACAACAGTACCTATTAAAATAAATATTTGTGGCATTCATCATTTAATTAATTTTATATTGGACTTGTGATCATATGTATTTAAGAAGACATCTTATTTTTCACATAACCATATCTTGGAACTATGGGAAGGTATCAGCTGTGTAATGATTTTACAATGTAAGAGTTTTTTGATGTTTAATAAGAGTATTTTTGTTTAACTTCCAGTAACTTTATTGGATACCTGCTCCCAAAGTACCCTCAGTCTATGATATGTCCCTCATGCCTCAGAACCTTGATGGCATTAGTTCTAGAAACCACACTGTCATCCATGGTCCTTCAGGGGTTGTCTTGTGAATGGATTACATGCAGTTGCAAGTGGTAGTAGTACCATCTCTGCCTCTAGGCTCAACAGGAGCCTATTAAGATGTACCTATGTGGCTTAGAGGGCCTTCAGCTCCCACAGGCTATTTTCTAGTCTGGTCTTCACATTTGTCATTGAGGCCAGGTCAATCTGCAAAGACTGGTCTGTACATCTCCTTGTTAACTCCATTGTATGAGAAATGAACCCTTTGGCATTCTCCTCAATTTGCCTAATCAATCACTTGCCCAGTTTCCCCTGGTCCTCTCATATCAAGTCACACAAGGCGTGGATACTGGTCATATTCACGTAGACGTGCTCAGATTTGGGGGCATCTATACCCATGGTCAGCCCAGAGCTGGCCATATGGACTTGAAGACACTTCCCTCCTCGCCAAGGTTCTTCTTCACGAAGAGAAGCTCCTTCAGAGCCTTGGTCATCTCCATTGTAAATCTGTAAAGAATAGAGACATTTCTTTCCTCAAAAAAGGTACAAGACTAGCTTGGCCTTTTATTTGACTCTGAAACTGCCAGCAGCCACTTATGTAGTCCGTAGGATGATGTAAGAAGTGCCCGGAGTTTGTAGATATCTGAGTCTACAGCTCTTAGCTATGCTGAAAATTATGTCCCAGTCCCTCCCTTGGGGTTCTTTTTTTGTTTTGTTTGTTTATTTGTTTTTTCCTTATTTTTGGTTATTTCCCCTCCTATTTCCAGTTATCTATCTCACTGGTTTTCCCTAGTCCAGAGAGGGACTGTTTTTCAGATATTCCAGGGTCTCCTTGCTTCAGACACCCCTGCTGTTCCAGCCAGCTTCGCAGTCTACTCTACTCTCACCCAACCAGAGTCTGGTATACTGAAGAGCCCAAGATCCCAGGCTCAGCACAGAATCTGGCCATGAAGCTGTAGCAAGGGATCAGGCCTGGGCCCAGCAACCAGTAATTGGTGAAGAAGGTGGTTGAGTGGGTGGGAAAACTCACTAGGAGGAAG